>NC_071395.1:15000-1366617 GCF_022682495.2 Desmodus rotundus | reverse complement strand
CCTCAGTGGATACAGCAGGTGTTAAATAAAATCAGCCCCTCTGTGTTCCTCCCGAATGGTGACAAATCTGCGGGACGAAGAAACGTGCCCACCCAGCGCGCTCGTGACCCCTGACCAATCACCCCACCAGACACCCAGGACTTGTTCCCCTGCCCAGGTGTCCCTGAGGCCTCGTCCTGAATTAGTTGTACCCCAGGAAGCCTGGCGGTGTTCGCAGAAGCGTGCGGGAGCGACGAGGATCGATGACGGTGTCCGGGTGTCAGCTGCGCCTGGTTGCGGGTGGGCAGCGTGGTCCGCCCCGCAAGCAGATGTTCATTGCGGGTTGATGGAGACATCTGGCTCGAAAAGCGAAGCCTCGCTGTCGGAATGCGTGTCCACGGCAATTGAAAAGTCTGGCAGGGACCAGTTTCCAGTCGGTGGAACACTGAGTATATATTTCAGAACCATGTGAAATGCTTTTGCGACGGAGGGCTGGGGGGAGGCCTCCCGGGTTGCGCGGGGAAGGCCAGAGAGGGCGGGCCTTGCAGGGACGCGTGGGCCGGGAGGAACAGTCGTTCACGCACACAGAATGCTGAAAAGATTTTAATCACTTCAAGATTTTATAACAATTTTAGTTAACTAATAAATAGCTCGATGTAATTTAAACCAACATATGAAAAATAATGTAACATACTTTTCAGATGTACGCCAAAGGTTTCATCAGCTTCCGAAGCGTGGAGGGCAAGGGGGGATCACACCCACCGAAGGGCAGGGAAACACGTGGTTTCCCAGAGGAACTGTTCACACAGGAACTAATCTCCCAGAGGTTTCGGCGTCTGGTCCTGCGGTCACAGGGGGACATGTTTGTGTACGCAGACTTAGAGCTACATTATTGTCGTCTGGATGCTGTTAAGTTATGCTGTTAATTTTAATTTCTCTATAACCTTATGATAAAAATCATGATAGAGACTGTTTTGGCACTCTTTAGGGAGAGAATTGGAATAAAAGGTGAATTTGAGGTGAAATCAAATTTAATTCTGCCTAATTACAAAAGACTTTACCCTCAGATAAGACTGAGGAGATTTTCAAGTTGTCTTGAACAGACTTACAAAGAAATGTCAGATTTGAAAGTCACAGGTAGCCCAACAAGATTATTCAAACTCACCAATAAAGGTAATTCTCCAAGCAGTTCCTATTTTGCTTTTTCTGCATAGTTAAAATAGTTGTAGCACAAGGATAAAATATTAATGTGAAAAGTGCACATTGACTTCACATATTTCTGAATTGTCTATTTTTCCCAGTTTTGTGCTGATTCTCTCCCCAGGGGTCCCCCTACAAAGGACCCTTAGCCTTTCATCCCCCACCCCTCCCGGTCAGCCCTGTGTCCTGGTCACCAGGCATCTCTGCGCTCTCCCAGGGGTACCTCAGCCGCCGGGGGCTGAATGTGTATCTCAGTGCGCGCACTGTGGGGTTTCAAAGCCGAGCTAGGCTTTCTGTGCTAATTCATCATCTTGCCACTGCATTGTACTTCACAGTCTCGAGGATTACGCTGTCAGCACGCTTACAAACAAGGGGCATGCCATTTGCAACACTACCGTACCTCAACCTGGCTGCAGGTTTTCTTCTTTACGTGTTATCGGGACTCAGTTTAAGCGTATGCTTTCTTTTCTTGTCATGTGCAAATCATGTGTTTTAGTACTTTTCCCCAATAACCGCTTTTACTCGAATGTCCACCCATACATCAAACGTTCCTGGGCTTGTACAAAGTGACTTTTTAAACCAAACTCTTCCCTTGTAGCTTGGTGTTTGCACCTGGCCACTTCATCGTGTGCGTAAGTGAGTCACCTCTGAGGACAGATGTGACTCTGCTACACACGGGTTTTCTTCTCCTCCCCCTGCATCACGGCGACATTTCCGTCTCAGTGTTTGTAAATGAGCGTACAGGCACCGGAAAACCAAGTAACTTACCCAGTGTCACGTGCCCTTGGGAAGAATGCTAGACTTGCTAATCTGACTCTGGTATTTTCTCGACTCTATTATGCTATTCTGCCCTCTATGTCATTTAATCCATGAAGAAAATTGCTAGGGCCCCTGATTGAGGTTACTGAGGAATTCTGAGTTTCCTGAGCCAAAGGCACACTTGGCCCCTAGGCAGATGTGCCATAGCTTTGAGCAGTGTTCCCATCCCGGCCCCCTAACAGTCTCTCTCCAGAACGGGGTCTCCAGTTCTCTCCCAGCTCTCTTCCTGGCTCGGATCACTCCTCTGCACCTTCCCACCCTAGTTCCTCCATAGCGGCTACTTCGTCCAAGTCGTGGTCTTTACCAAGGGTCTGTTCTTGACTCCCTTATATTCTTCCTGGCGTGTCCTTCCTGGGTGAGCGCACCCAAGTTTATGACCTCGCCCACCATTTTAAAGCAAGTTCCGAATGGATCTCTCTAATTCATACCTCTCTGCTCATGTAAAGGGTTTCTCACTGCCTAGTAGATGTACTTAGTCTCTGTGTCTTCCAGGAATCTCGAATTCAGTGTGTCCAAGTTGTGACATTTGTTGTTTCCTGCACCAGTGACAATTCAGTCAGCCCAGCCTTGCATGGGGTACAGCCCAGAGTTATTCCGAGTCGCCCAGTTTCCCGCATTCTCACTGTCACATTGTCACCGTTGTGGGGTGAACTGCTTCTCAGAAAGAGATGTTGAAGTCCCAGCCCCCCGCACCTCATAATGTGACCCCGTGTGGAAGCAGGACGGTTTGCAGTTAGCGTTAAGATGAGGCTGTAGCAGAGTGGGTGGGCCCCAGTCCAGTTTGGTGTTGTGCCTACCGGGGAGAAGACGGGACTAAGACCCAGAGGGTGACGTTGCTCTGGGAACTGGGAGGAGTGAGTGTAGCTATGCGGCTGCAAACGCAGGGCAGCCAAGCATGCCGGCAGACCCAGAAGCTTAAAGACGCCGAAATGGTTCTTTCCTACATTTTTCAGACAGAGAATAGCCCTACTGGCACCTTCATTTTGGACATCTAGCTTCCAGAACTGCAAGACAACAATTTTCTGTTGTTTTAACCCAGCCGGCTTGGGCTGCTTTGTTATGGCAACCCCAGGAATTAATGACCACTGTGTCTTGACTCTTACTTTTTATTTCTGTTTTCCTGCTTCCTCAGATCTCTTGGCTTGGTTGGGTTTTTGTCTCAATTATTTCTGAAGCTTCCCTCCATATATCTCTGCCTTCGTCCTCAAACAGTAGCGTTGCCCTGCTTAAAATACTCACTGGCTGCTTCTTGCACGTAGGACTAATCTCCAGTTTCTTAATGTAGCTGCAGCCACCTCCATCCTACACGCCAGCCTCCTGTATCACATCTGTGTCCCGTGCTGGAGTCACAGCCGATGCTCCCTGTCTCTTCGAACTGCCTGTTTCCTCTCACACCTGGAGAGAACCATGCAGTTCTCTCTCCTGTATAACACAGCCACCCCTCCTCCACCTGGACCTTCTTATCTTCCCACCACTTCCATCTCTCAAGACTAAGCTGAAAAGGAATTTCGTAAGTGAGAGGATTCTAACTCCTGGGCTAGGTTAGGATCCTGGGGACAGGTTCTCAAGAACCAGGGCTGCCTTCACATTCGGTTGTCACTACTTCTAAATGTGCGCTTGCTGCTGGCTTGGGCCCTGGGAGGTGGCATACGTCCAGCACCTGGGCGTATGGAGGGACATCTGTCAGTTCTGGAGGAGGTCCCCCGTCAGGTCTGACGGCTCTCGAGTCCTCCTCCGTCCTGTTGCCAGAGCCCCCATCCTTAGAGCTAATGGAAGTCATTTCAAAACACACAAGTCATACCTAAGTGGGAATGTTTTATGAGAACTTTATTTGGAATTACATCACCTAAATTTTCCGTACATCAATAGCACTGTTTTAAAAAAGTGAAAAACCAAACAATGTTCTTCTAAACTATTCTAGATGAAGATGTATAAAGAATGTATGTTTTTATATGTATATAATAATGTATGTTATAATGTATCTTATTGTCATCTAAGGTAATTTCAATAGAAGAAGTTCTGGAAACACTCTTTTTTCTCTATTTTTTTTAATTTGTAGTATATTTTATTGACTATGCTATCACAGTTGTCCCAGTTTTTACCCCTTTGCCCTCCTCTGCCCAGTACCCCCTTCCCTCCAGCAATCCCCCATTAGCTCATGTCCATGGGTCGTGCATGTAAGTTCTTTGGCTTCTCCATTTCCTATACTATTCTTAATCTCCCCCTATCTAGTTTTTACCTACCAATTATGCTTCTTAGTCCCTGAATTTTTTCCCCATTCTCCCCCTTCACCCTCCCCACTGGTAACCCTTCGTGTGATCTCCATTTCTGTGATTCTGTTCCTATTCTGGTTGTTTGCTTAGGGTTTTGTGTGTGTGTGTGTGTGTGTGTGTGTGTGTGTGTTTAGATTCATTTGTTGATAGTTGTAAGTTTGTTGTCATTTTAATGTTCACAGTTTTGATCTTCTTCTTTTTTTTAAATAAGTCCCTTTAACATTTCATGGAACAATGGCTTGGTGATATGAACTCCTTTAACTCAACCTTATCTGGGAAGCACTTTATCTGCCCTTCCATTCTAAATGATAGCTTTGCTGGATAGAGTCATCTGGGACGTAGGTCCTTACTTTGTCTCACTTTGAATATTTATTGCCAGTCCCTTCTAGCCTACAAAGTTTGTTTTGAGAAACCAGTCTTATGGGCACTCCTTTGTAGGTAACTCTGTGCTTTTCTCTTGCTACTTTTAAGATTCTTTCTTTATCTTTAATCGTGGCAATTTAATTATGATGTGTCTTGGTGTGTGCCTCTTTGAGTCCAACTTGTTTGAGACTCTCTGAGCTTCCTGGACTTGTATGTCTATTTCCTTCACCAGATAAGGGAAGTTTTCTTTCATTATTTTTTCAAATAAGTTTTCCATTTCTTGCTCTTCCTCTTCACCTTCTGGCAGTCCTATGATTCAGAAGTTGGTACACTTAAAGTTGTCCCAGAGGTTCCTAAGCCTCTCCTTGTTTTTTTTTTTTTTGAATTCTTGTTTCTTCTTTCTGTTCTGATTGAATGTTTATTTATTCCTTTCATTCTGAATTGTTGATTTGAATCCTGGTTTCCTATCCTTCACTCTTGGTTTATAGGGAAATAAGAAAAGTTAGTTATAGTTATTAACTGTGTGGAACCTTCATGATTGAGACGTTGTAAATAATTCCCATTCTTTTGATAATATTCCACAGAAGTGTAGTTAATGTACTTAATATATTTAAATGGGGAGTGGTGGAGAGAAAATGCAGACAACTGTAATTGATCAACAATAAAGTAATTACAAAATAAAAATAAAAATAAAACAAATGGGTTACTTGTACTAAAACCTTTCTACACAATGTAAAAGCCAGTTTCGTCCATATTCTTTAAGGAAAAAGTGGCTCCTTTCTCCTTTTCATGGCAACAATGCTTCCGAGCATGTTCGCAACGCAGTTTTGATGGTACCTCCTTGCTAAGCACAGGTAATGGCTTTGTTCTTAATCTACATCACAGTCGTTCCCTGAGGCTCTGCTCAGCATCCTGGGGGGATTGTGCATCTGGGAAACAGGGATGTCTTTCCAACGGAAGAAGATCATCACATTTGGTATTAAACAATTAGGATACGTTATTTCATCCTTTTTTATTACAGAGGCTTAAGCTGACCATTGTTAGCACAGAAGACTACCAACACAAGACAGATTAGGAATAAAAATCAGCAACACGCCACTTTGATCACAAAGGTTAGGTCCAGTCACAAACGGAATTTATGGCTCGTGGAAACAGTTTCCTGACAGTGAAGTAATTTGGATTCATCTCTACTTCTGAAGAAACTGCAACGTTATGATTACAGCCTTTATTCCAGGACATGTGTCCCTCGTGACAAAGAGCCTCAGGGAAGCTTGTTACCACATCACAGTGCTGACCGAGCAAAACACCTGGGCAGGGTGTGCGTGTGTGGATGATCTATGAAATGTGGAAGACAGAGAGCTCCCGAATGAGCTCGAACATGAGGACCCCACAAATATGTGCAGTCAGAAACCACACACATGCACATACATGCGTGCAGACTTGTGGCCGTGCACAATTATCTGGTGTTGACTTTGGTGTTGACATTATCACAGCTGGCGATTAAACAAAAAATAGGTGTTAATTAATAGCACCTGGTACCTGCTGCTGCAGCGTTTGACAACGTCAGGGCTACAGGTGTTACAGAACTTCATTTTCTCACCACAGACACTGTCCCTGGGAACTGGCATCAATTTTTAGCATGTCTGCAATTTGCAATCATCTACAAAAACCATGGAGTCACAGAACAATCCTATGCAGAGACAGCATTGCCATTTCAAAAACATGCAGTCAGGGGAAGTGCCCAGAGGAGAAAGGACTTCTACATCAATGTCATACCGTATAACTAAGCAAAATTTTATTTCGAGAATACATCTCCAACAAGGGCAAAATTGCTGAAGTGCAGGTCACACAGCTTGCAGTAAATAGGCAAAGAACAGTAAGTGGTAGAGACTGCGCCTCCCGTGTTATTTTTGTGTGGCCGGCCAGAACGGCCACGTGCAAACCTGTGTCTCCGCTCTGCCTTGTCCGCTCCTCGGGGCGTGGAGGTCGGTCCTCGTCCTCAGAGAGGCCCCCTGAACCCCCGCCCAGCTGTCCTGTGTGTCCTCGCCCCCAGAGCTCCCTGGACAAATGCTAAGCCAGGTGCCTCTGCATGGCCCTCCTCGCCAACCTTCCCTCTTAATAAGCCTGATGGGCTTGAAGAGCTGAAAAATGTGAAGTATACTGCGTGTTAGTAATAAGGAATGGGTGGGTGAATTATGGTCCTTCCACACATATATATTTTCCAGCTAGCTAATATTATGTTAAAATACTTATAAATCTAGGTGAAAAAGTTTCATATATTTAAAAATATAAATAGATGTCACGTAGAGTATGTATATAATCTATGTGAAAAACACTTCAGATGTGTAAAGATATAATTAAAAAACAAAGAAGAGGTAAATCACACTAACAGAAGTACTCAAGGCAACTTCTATTTGAGTTAAAAAAAAATAAAATCCCCATGGAAAATACCTTACTTTTTCAAGTCACATCATCTTATTAGCATAAATCACCTCAATAAATGGAAAAAAGCATTCAAGGAACAATGGCTTTGGTACATGTTCTGCAACAATAAGAACAATTTTGAAACTTTCTGAAACCCTCCCTGCCTGGATACTCAGGCCTCCAGTTCGCAGCTGGCCTCCGGGCTGAGCAGGCACAGGGCTCCTGATAAGGGGCAGGGAGGAACCAGTTTCGGGTGTGCTGATGCAGGGAGGTGGCTTGGACAGCGGGCGGGGTCACCGCTAGGCGCTGGGTGCCCTGTCCTTTAGATAGACCGAGGGGCACAGGCCCCTGTGAAGGCAGGAAGCACAGTGCAGGGGTCAGGGAGGAGTGGGCTCCGTGTGTTTTTGTTACCAGAATTATTGCTCAGTATGTCATCATACAGTCTGGCTACACGGGCCTTACCCGTTCCTGAAATGAATGATTACGTTTAGAATGTAGATATTAGAGTAAGTGTTCCTGTCGAAATCAGTAACATGATGTTTGGACAATCACACATGAGAGAAGTAGGCCGTGATTGCAAATATCCTACCTGGAGTTACAGGTCAGAGTGTCAAGGATAATAAAGTGAAGAAGAAGCAGGTCTGTAAAGACATAAAATAAACTAAATTAT
The DNA here is from genome assembly GCF_022682495.2 of Desmodus rotundus. Classification (NCBI taxonomy): domain Eukaryota; kingdom Metazoa; phylum Chordata; class Mammalia; order Chiroptera; family Phyllostomidae; genus Desmodus; species Desmodus rotundus. Next base: position 1,358,889 of record NC_071395.1, on the reverse strand, counting down.
AAGTGATTTGATGTACACACATTCGGGAGGATTAGAGACCAGCATCCAAACAATGAACCCCTCCGGCTCACCCCGCGGTCCCTGCATTGCAGTTGCGCTTGGGGGATGTGTCTAGGGCCCTCTGCGCCCTTCTCTCCCAGTCACAGCGGGTGGCTGTTTATGCCATCTTGAATCAAATCCAAGGACATCAGGCCCAAAGAAAGAGCATCTAACTATCCAGTTCCCGGCCTGCTCAAGCCTGACTTCTGAGGATTTACTGCGACAAATCAAACAGTAAGCAGATCCCTCTGACTTCCCTGTAGCTCCAGGCACACTGGTCCCCGCTCAGCACACACACCCGGCCTGTCGTCTCCTCGGCTCCGCTCCAGGAAATGCTCTCCTACTCACTGGGATGTCACCCTCGTAAATCTCTGTGCTGCAAATAGTGCCTGAGAAATGACAGAAATCTGCAGGACTTACCGAATTAAAGAAAAAGGGAGGTTCTGGTCTGGAGAGGTGAGCATGTAAGAACTAATTCGTTCCCCACGTGACTGTCCAATAACAGGATAGATCACCGTTTCGTTCCAGCCTAATTTATGCCGCCTCTCCCTCATTTGGCAGAGCCCATGGAGTTGATGTTTTCCCCCTTCTGGCGTTCTTGCAGTTGCGTCCACAGATAAAATGTTCCTGACTTTGCAAATTCCTGCCATCCCTGGAGATGCCTGTCCCATTGCTACCCAAGCCCTTATCTATGGGCTCGGATTTCCCCTCAGTTTAACCCTTGCCATGAATACCGATGAGATTTTTAATAATGCTGGGAAAAAAGGATCACCTAGCAACTACTACATTTCCTCACTGCGCAAAGTTACAGAGACTAAAAATGGACCATCTTTTCTTCGAGGCTCTTGATGACAGTGAAGACTGATGAAGAACTTCCTGCAAGGACCGATGACAGCGTCATTATGCCTCTAAGAAACATCAATCTGACACCAGAAATTGAATTTTTGCAAAGTCCAGAGACAGAAAATCCTCCTGAAGTCAGGAATTTAAGCAAGATTAATGGAATTAATGAAAGAACAGAAGCTATAGATATGCAAGAGGGAACGTCAGCCCCGATGACTAGTGGGATGTGGGGAGAATAGGGTAGAGAAGAGTCTCATTGACCCCGAGAATGACTTGAGAAACAGTAAGCTATAAAATGTGGGCGAGGACAAAACGCTGGTTAGGTTGTTCAGTTATATTTGGGTTAGGTCAGATTTCTTGTATTAACACTCAACTGAAAATGCCAGTCAGAAACTCAATGGCAACGTCAGTGTGGAACCGGGAGGGGAGATGTGGGTCATGAGGAGGGCATGAGAAACAAGAGGAGAGGCCCAGGATGAACTTGAACTTGCAGGAATTGAAAGCAATAGGAGAAAAGACAGTGAAGCACTGGAATGTGTAGATTTTTCAGGATGTCTGATGAGAGGGAGAGGAAGGAGCAATCGAAGCAGAAACACGCAGTTGATGGGAAAGGATACAGTGAACTTCCTGCGTTTTACGGGTTTTGTGTGGTATGCTTCAGATGGCTCCAGTATCTTTAAGTGGAGATCTCTGTGTGATGGCTGATTGTCTAATTTACCAATTACACATTTTAAGTTCTGCATTTTCACATTCGATGTCCCAGTGCACGAGGATTTATGACCACAATATCTTTCTTATCTTCTTGTACTAAGATCACCGTGTGAGATATTAGCTTCAGACCCTTGTTTGCTCTTCATTGCCTTCTCCTTACGGCCTCATTTCATTAGCACCCTGTGAGCACGGTCTGCCTGCCACCTCTGCTTCGACATCTGCACCTCCGCCATCATTCACTCGTCGCGGTTAAGCTCCTGACAGGACTCAGCTACAGTGGGTTCGGCACTCATCAAACTCACGGAGAGAAAGTGCTCCATGTGGGTGTCAATTAACTGTGTACAGAGGGGGAATTATTACCATAGGCTGCGCCCTTAATTATAGTAGTCTGTTTAAAACTTCATGTTAGTTACTACAAGGAAAAGATGAAATTGTTGGAATTTATCACCTCCTTGCAAAAAGTACTAAACTTAGTAAAACAAATATAACAGAAGTCTAGTCAATAACATAGGTCATCATTTGATCTCATCCTATTTTAACTCAGGAGGAGTGATCTCCTGTCTCGTTTTGACTTACATGGTCAACGTGTTGGAGTGAGAGCCAACATATAGATTGCATGTTTATCTATAAACATGGGGAGGTAGCATCTAGAGATCCCAGAAGCATGGAAAACAATTTTTTTTTGAAAAAATCACTATGATTTATCCAGTAATAAGAGGAAGAAATGAACAAACAAAAAATTGGACCATTTGTGACCAAATCAGGACCATCAGTAGAAGAGACACAGGACCGGGTGAAGAGTGCGGGTCACGGCACATTGTGTGTCCCTCTCTTGAAAGGCGTCTGGGTTAGATGAAGGCCTGGGGGACACGTGACCCAGGCGTAGAGGGTGGAGGCGGGGCTGAGAGCGGGCTGTGAGCTGGAGAAGAGCTCCATTAAACTGGAAGTGGGGAACTTGTGCAGAGGGATGAAGAGAGACATTAGTAACTGTTGGGTAGAAACTGTTCTGTAAGCGTCTTTTTGAAACTATAACTTTAGACATTTATTACTGTCAAATAAACAACTAATTCGGACATCAGTAAAGAGATACTTTATTCAAGAGACTGTTCCAACAAGGAGAACTCTCTGAACGTAAGATCTAGAGAAGTCTCAAAAAGAAACAGAAAGGGTCTTTTCCTTCATAGAGAATCATAAGCAGGGTCTGTGGGACTTGGGGGTGGCGGGGCTCAGCACTGCAGGGAACAGATGGCACTATCCAGGTGGTGCCGTCGGGATCTGCCCTGTTAATAGGAATGAGCCCGTAAGGAGGGTGCTGGTGCCCCTGAGCTGAGGAGTGAGCTTAAGTTCAGGAGCCTGTGAGGAGGGAAAAGCCTGACAAAATTAGATCGATTCAAGTCCATGGGTGCATGTGGGCATGTGGTCAAGACATACAGATGATGGGTGGATGGGTAGATGGAAGGAAGGAAGGAAGGAAGGAAGGAAGGAAGGAAGGAAGGAAGGAAGGAAGGAAGAAAGGAAGGAAGGAAGAAGGAAGGAAGAAAGGAAGGAAGGAAGTGCTGGGATGCGTGGGTGGATGGATATAGGTGATAGAGAAATAGAAATAGAAGACAAATTAATCTAACAGCATCGATGATAAACTGAGGCATGTTTGATCATGGGAAACAGTAAAAATAAATTAAAATGAATGCTTGCGACCCTGCCCAAGGCTGCTGTGCTCTCTGGGCCTCAGGTGCCTCCATGGTGTCATGGGGGCCTGAACGCCAATGGTGGCCCAGGCCTGCCGGACCCTAGCTGTGACCGGGCTGTGGCAGGCAGCCTGGAACAAGGGAGCCAAGTTCAGGAAAGCAAGCGGGTGCCGTCTGGGCGTGTGGAAGTGAAGTGAAGAAGTGACATGCAGGATGTGGGGCTGGGCCTGACTCCGTCCTCGTCCGCCCTTCCCGGCGTGGTGTTCAGTCACCGCTGCAGATGCCGTTCCACTGTGCCGACATAGGGTCGTTTTTTCACATTTTTGCTCTTCAAAATGGCAGTCAGAGTTTTTGAGCCTTTTCTCAAAGGTAGAGAAAAATGCCAGAGAAAATAAAATGGAAATCAAATACTATACCCTATAAAGTTAACCTACCAGAATAAAGAGTAAATGGGACTAGCACTTCAGGAAACGAACTTTTACCAGTTCTGCAGAGGATTTTTGTGGCGTGTCATTGGAGAATAGCCTATATGGCAAGTGAATTATTTTACTGTCCTATGAAAAATTACACACGATGGCATAATTCTGGATGCGTTAGTCGTGGAAATCTGATAGTGCGGAGGTAAGTGAGCATGTGCTGTGTTGCTCCATCCAAGGTGGAAGAAGTGAGCAAAATAAAGAAGCTTGTTTGGAGCTCTTACAAGAGTGTCTGCCTGATCGCCGCCGCCCGCGTGCGCTCCTGCTTCCTTCCAGCGCCCTGACGTTCCAGCCACCGTGTCAGGCAACTAGGACAGTCAGGGCAGGGGGGTCCTCACCAGGCCAAGGGTCAGGGCACCCCCGGGACTGAGCAGAATTAGGGTTCATGCTGGAAATCATGATTCCTTAACATTTTGCTTTGAAAGAGTCAAATTGTGCACGTTACATGCACAAGACCCCTTCCCAACAGCAAGCTGAAGCTCCCATGCTTTTCACTGCCTCTCATTCGACGCAGCAGTTTCCTGCAGAGGCACACCATCTGCTTCCTGTCTTGTTGGTGATAGATTACGAGGCCTGTGCAACCCCTTCCAGCCCCTTGGCCATTACTTCCAGCGCATTAGATCGTCATCCAGCTTTGCATCCAGGCCTCTCCCGGCCCCCCTCCCTGAAAGCAGAGATGGCTTTCATAGCAGGGGGTACAAGGAGGCTGCTTGTAATCTGTTTAGCGGGAGGGTTGTGAGGGGCCGGCCCTGGCTCTCGGGGTCAGGTGTCCTCTGTGCCCCATCTGTCTTGGTTACGAGGGCCCGAGGGGGCGAGGCAGTGAGAGGCTGCTCTGTTACGTGCTCCCAGTGCAAGCGGCGGGGCGCTCTGCATATGGTACATTTAAAGATTTAACGATTAGGACGGAGGCTCAGTCTGGGGGAAAGATGGATTGATTTTAGCAAATTGGTGAACTCTGGCTTCAGGCTAGGAATAAAAACCTTACTTCTCAAGTCTGAGGTTATTACTTTTCATTTGTTTTTATTGATTAGCTGTCAGTGATAAGATCTTGCCTCTCAAAACGAGACAGGTGCTGGTGGCCATTTTTCCTTCTTTAAAAGCTTTTGTAGAAGCGACTCGTAGCAAATAGAAATAAAGGAGATAGAAATGAAAACAAATTCTCGTGCCAGTTTGGAAATAGCAGTTAGATATAAAATATTGAAATATTAGAATTTTACTGACTCAGATAAATTTAAGAGATAATAACGAAACATGGTTTTTGTGGGTAACCCACACATTTTTACCTTCTAAGTGTATAATATATATTTTAAAGGAAAATACATTATAAAACATATTTTTAGAAACCCTTCTGCCATCTCCCCTGCACAGCTTGGCTTTCTTAGGGAAGGAGGAACAGGGCATAAATAACTCGTTTGTTAGCAGATCATTCTAACCAGCCTTGCTACTAATGATCGTGAAAGACATAATCACAGCGGCTAGGAAAGGAAGGCAGAGGACAGACTATTTTTATATAAATAGTTATGTAAGGAAAAGTAGAATGAACATGTAAGTTAAGGAATTAAGAAGTATATATAAAAGAAATCTTGCAGTATGAGGAATAAGAAAGGGTAAATGTTTACTATTCTAATTCCATTAATGTATTCTTTGAAAAAAAAAGTATGTAAAAAACAAAATGAAAAACTTTTCCAAACAGTGTTTCCTCCAAGGTTCAAAGAACGCCATGCACACGTAGTAGGTTCTCCGACGTCTGAAGTTCTGTCTCTGTGGTTACGGTCGCTATGTTGTCGCTGTGTCTACCCAGTCGCCTTACGGGCACCACAGGGCTGGAGATGTGAACCAGCCCCTGGCGAGGTCAAGTGACTCTGAACTTTATGGACTGACTTTTGTGGGCACCCATGTGGCCAACCCTGGTGTGCGGGGCTCACCATGCTATCGGGAGTTCCCGTGTGTGTGACGACCTGGACTAAGTTTTACTTCTACTAAATTGTAGGTAACGTAAATGCACTGACTCAAAACTTAATAATATATTTACATTCAGCAATACCTGCAACAGGTTTCTAAAACAGGGACCAACAAAAACACTTTTTTTAGGAAATAATGTTTAATCGCTGCAAACAAAGAAATGATTTTAAAAAATACAGCAGGCCCTGTGGAATTAATTTTCTAATACTTATGAATTTCCTGCAGACAGCGCGACCCTCGTTCCTGCCCGTGGACCAGCCAGGCCCACCGCCCCGGGGCGGCCCCCACTGGAGGGAAGACGGGTGAGTCCTCAAGCAGCATGCCACCTGGTCTCTGTATCACACAGCTCACACGGCACTGATGTTAAGTGAACCCTCTACACTGTGTTTGGCAGAAAGTCAGTTCGACTTAATATGAGAAGAAATGTATTATTAATGTACTGGGTAGCTCAGAGGGTTGGAGTAAAACGTTCAAGATCTAGAGAGTTCCAGGTCAGTCAGGCTCTGGAACAAGCAATTAAGTTATTTCTGCTGCTTTTCTTTTTCTCCTATTTTTACATGGGGGTGGGGGTGGGGCTGTAGGATCTTACCTGAAACTGGCATTCTCTGTTGTAATTTTGCTGCCCTAATGTAAGAACTGCTGTCTCTGGGGCTACATTTATAACTCCTGACCGGGAAATGAGAGGGGCCATTCATTACTACTTCCCCTTAGAAACGCCTCTGACAGAAGTGTGGCTGGTCTGGCTGGCTTTGAGTAAGCCTTTCATATATTACTATGAGCTTAGAAAAGTGGAATTGAAGATGTTGCTTGACTATGTATTTTCACATTACAGTGCATTATAAAGTACACGTGTGTGTGTGTGTGTGTGTGTGTCCCTCCGTTGCCATGGGAACCTTTAGTGTTTGAGGACAGCAGGTAGCTTTGGTTCGCCAAAGTCAAGTAGAACTCTACGTGTGATTGGAGTGTGCCGGGCCAATCACAGCGAGACATCAGGCTGGAGGGAGAGTCCTGAGACACTATAGTAAACATCTGTTTGCGGGTGTTAAACACATGGAAACTGTGGTGAAGGGTATTTAGACATGTGAAATGCATGTTCTCAGTGCTCAGCCCGAGACAAATGTGTTAGATGGTGTGAATATCGGCTGCGAGGTGTGCAAGATAGTGTATATTCTGTCTTTGCGGTACTTGGAGAGGTAAGGAATGTGTTAAGTTCTCTAGCAACAGGAAGTTGCATCTGGCTGATTTAAAGCGAATATCTGCCCTGGCTGGTGTGGCTCAGTGGATTGAGCGCCAGCCTGCAAACCAAAGGGTTGCTGGTTCGATTCCCAGGCAAGTCACATGCCTGGGTTGTGGGCCAGGTACCCAGCTGGGGTTGTGGGAGAGGCAACCACACATTGATGTTTCTCTCCCTCTCTTTCTCCCACCCTTTCTCTAAAAATAAATAAATAAAATCTTTTTTAAAATAATAAAAGATAAAATGAATATCCTCATCAATAGCTCTATATATTACATGATATTACCATGAATATCATATCACATTAATTATGCATAAACAGTTAGAGGGAGAAGATGCATGGTGCGCCAGGGCGCTCAGCTCCAGGAAGAGGAGGGCTTTCAGCGGGGACGTGGTCAACGGGCAGTATTTGGATCTGAGTAGATGATGAGATCAGGCCCATCCATGTCCAAAGCATGGGAACCGGATGGTCTTGAGTAGAACACAGTCACGGGGACGACTTAGTTATTAGACATTGGGAAGAAATGGAGACTCGGATGCAGCCGGACTGAGGAGGGCCGGCCACGCTAAGGTGCATGTCCGAGCAGGGCAGTGGGACGATGACAGCGGGTGCCTCTGACCAGAGTGCAAGGCTATTGGAGGTGCACGCACATCGGGCCCTGGGAGGGAGGCGATGGGTGAGGTGGGCCCGGGCAGTGTTCAATCCTGAGAGCAATACCTGCGGGGCCAGGGTGATGGGGAAGATGGAGTAGACAGAGCCGCTGGCAGGACGAGGCTCTTCCCTGGAGACTGCACATAAGGAAGGGCACGTTAAGCCAAGACTTCTGAGGATTTTATCCTTAAAATCTCCACCCTCTCTGTAAGCGGCTCCTTTGACCATGGCCCAGCTGTGGCACGGATCTTGGGAAGGAGGAGAGGCCAAGGCTTGGCTCTGCCGGGCTGGGTTACCACCAGGGCATGCGGTGAGCTCGGACCCAGAGAAGCAGAGCTGCAGCTGCTGCGGGGCCTCTGCTTCTAACTGATAGGAAACTGAGTTTTACGTTTCTTTCTAGAAGAGACAGCAACGCTGGCAATGAAAATAAACTGAGTGTCCATTTTGTAGCTAAGGGTCCAAATAATTCTGACATTACTTGAAATATCCTCCATAATATTGAAAAAAAAAGTTTGATTTTAACCAAGCATGTTTATCATCCAACCTTTACTTCATCATATAATTAAAGAGAAAACAAATGTGTGTGAGATTCCATGATGGTTTTTATCTTCAGAGAATACAGATGATGTAAAGTTAAAGCGTCGTATGTGTGCCGCTATCCGGATCAGGTCACACGGTGTGAAATGTTTAGGGAGAAAACACACCGAGTGGTGTGGGAGAGATTTGCACTGATGCCGGCTTATCTATACATCTCAAATTCAGGAAGGCTATGCTGAGGGCCATGCAGAAGGGAGTGAGGACTTTTCTCCTACTGGGAATATAACAGATTGTTACACCATGTTTTCACATATGAATTAATGCAAACAGCTATGACTGTATCGTTCAAAAGAGCGTAGGACATAAACAATGACGACAGTCAGCGAAGCGTCCGTGTGCACAGGGACAGCCCTGACCCTCTTCTCCATGGCACTCAGTTTTGGGGGTGGCGTGTGTAAATCCTCACGGGTGCACAGTGGGCCCTGTTGACCGCCTAGTGTTCCACGTGCCCACGTGGTTCAGAACAAGGGCCCGCCCTCCACAGGTGCAGATGGCAGCAGCGGCAGAGAGGGGTGCACCCCAAGACCCAGTGATATCAGTGGGCTCGGTGGGCGGAATGACGGGCCGGCGAACATCAACACAAAGGGACGAAGTCATGTGTTTAGTCTTAACAGATTACTTCCAAAGGAAACAAGGGCAAATGTAGCTTTCGAGACATTGGACCAAGACTGGAGAAAAAACGCCGGGAAATAAAATAACATTTTACTTCGAGTGTGAAATTAAGTGAACAAGCATGAATGTCTAGCCCCTTCATCAGAAATCTTATCATCACCCAGGAAAGCCGCAGTTCCTGAGTCTAAAAGTAAATACACTGCCTCCCCACGAGCCCACAGTGGAGATCAAGACAGAGAGGCTGCATAAGGGTACTTGCCTTGAATACGGAGTAAAGAAATACTGTCTTCATTATTACGTTTGCCTCTGTTCTCTAAAACTCACAGGTTTGATTTGTTGCTTCAGTTCAAATCAGGGAAGGTGAGAGTCTGTTGTCTCCTTTCTCCCAAGCTCGTTGCACTAAAAGGAACCTGAAAAACTAGGTCCCATTTCTCAGAAGTTCCGTGTTGCAATGAGAGTTCTGTTCCCTCACCTCAGGCCCACTGAGCTAATATTTCTGAGGACGTTTCTCTGCACACGGTCACATACCCCAGGGAACCTTGAGACCCTCTGAAATTTGAAAAGCACAGGGGTACTACCCATTAATATAAACTTGACCTTGAAGGTTTCGTGGGAGTCAGAATAAAATTAAAGTATGAAAGGTCGATACTCACATGAATGTATTAGACATATGCATGTTTATGTGTCATTAGTATAACTATGTTTTGATATATGTTATATGTATATATTGTATGTGTATATATTATACTCACATACTGTTCTGTGTCTCTATCTAGATGCATAGACAGAGTGCACTGCAAATATTTATGTATCAATCAAAATATCATCTAGAAGGAAATTCTAAACGTCTTACAAATGAAATCATTTGTAATTATTCAAACATATTCACTTGTCCAGTTATTAACATTTCTTAAGCTTACCAATTACTTGCACATTCTATCTAGATTATGCCTTACTGTTTCTGATGAAAACAATATTACGGCCTGATACATTTTTATCACCCCCCGAGCCCTGTTTCCGGGTTTGCGGGTTGGAAACTCTCTGCCCACCCTGGACGGGAGCACGTCCTCAGACGTAGGAAAAGAGATAAGGAGCCTGTTCTACCTTGGACCTGGGATCACACATAAACACGGGGAAGGGCCATGTCTTGTGCGAAGACAGTTCATCCAATACTATCATTTCCTCTCAGTTCCTCTGTGGCCAACAGCATTAACTCTGAAAGTTAAACGTAAGGCTATTTAAAATCAGTCTCAATGGCCTAGCTGACTTTCCCTGAGTAACGGAAGTTAGGATAATCTCTCTGTCCCTGAGGATCAGGGAGGTGACCCATGACTAGGTCAACCCAACCAGCTCCTGATCAGCTGTGGAGAGGCAACTGCGACAATCGCAGCAGACGTCATCTCTTACAGCTGCTGGAAAAATGACAAGCTCCACCACGCAATTTAAATATTAGGAAACTCCAGCCAAGGGCTGTTAAGTGATTACACCAAATTTTCTCAGAGAGATGATTATAGACTAGGGACCAGAATCTAGTTCTCCTGACTTCACTCTGATGCTTTTGATGTTTTTTGGGTTTTTTTCTATGCTGCCTCACAGTCCCCAGGGTCACCTGGTGGTTTTTATTGACCGCCCTCCCTCAACGCGGTGTTACTGACCACTCTCCTGTGTGTGCCAGTTCCGCCCTGAGGCCTTCCCCACCCCACGCCTCCGCTGATGTGTGTTGTGAGCACCCTGACTCGGCTCCCCTGGAGGCTGGAGTGCACAGTGGGTGTGTCTGCGAGTGCCTCGTTGTGTAGAAAACCCACTGGGTTATTTCAACGGAGGCAACAGTTGTCAAATAACATGAAAAGCTGCAGCCGCCAGCTTCTGACTTGAACATAAGAGAAAAGCAGGAAGCAGAGAAAGGTCATAACAGAAAATCAGGGGATAAAACAATGCAGCATTATGTTAAAATAATCAAAACATTAACATTTTGCTCACATAGTGACACTGGTCCCTTTGCACATGTTCAATTGTGCATAAACACAAACGTCCTAACTTTTCTCAGTATTTGTCCTTGTAAGAAAGAAAAATAGTCCCTTACAGTCCACTTGCAGCGTGACCAAGGGCGGCGCTGCAGGGACCTGCTCTCAGGTGAGACCTGTGAAGATTGTTTAACAATAAAAAAACAAAGCAAACCACTTAAAGTCTTTGGAAATGGTCCTCAGGGCATGTGACAAAAGAGGAAACATTATTTAAGAAAATATACAAATTATTTTTAAGAACAGAAATAGTCTGTGGCATTTGAAACACAACCTACTCCTTCCTTTCCCCTCTGAGATCAGCAGAGAAAAATTCTATTTCAATCCTCGTAGCCAAGGACGCAGGGCTCCCTCTCGCCTGGCTCCTGGCTGGGGCTATGACACTTCCCAGGGTTACTGGACTAAAAGGGTCCGTTCACCTGCGTCCATCAGAGCCCAACAAGACAGGACAGGGCTTGCAGCAAAGAAAGTCAGCGTTTATTTTCAGCAAGTGGTCTGTGCACGGACACACGGGTGATCTTAGGCACAAAGACCCGGCTCCTGGGTGGCTTCCAGGGGTGCGTCATACAGGGGAAGAATCATTGATCGTGTTGACTAAGGGAGTCGGCATCCTGGTCATTGAAGCTTAATAGCTGGGTGTGGCCAGAAGGGACAGTCAGAGAGCTGTCCCTTACAAAGCCGCAGGATGACTGACCACACCCAAGGCATGCCTTCTAAGGAGTAATATCAGATATTATATAATACCCAGATTGCCACAGAATTGTACAGAAGCCGAGTGTTCTGAGCCACATGTAGGGAGAAGAGCAAGCAGCAGAGCCTGCCAGTGAGAGGGACCCAGTGTTGGGCATGGACGACAAAGACTTGGGGGTAGCCCCAAAACTGTGTCCAAAGAACTAAGGATACCTCGCTGCAAGAAGTTGAGGGAGGTGTGATAAAAATGTTGCATCACATAGAAAACATTGACAAAGAGATAGAAACTACAAATTAAAATAAATAACCGAAATGAAAAGCAGTAGGTTTTAAGTGGCAGGGGAAGTCGGCTGACTTTCAAGTAGATCAGCAGAGATGATACAGTTTGAAGGATGGAAAAAGATGAAGAGAAATAGACTCAGCAAAGTGCTGGGAACTGCTAAGCATGACAAGGTGCAGGCAACATGAGTGTCAGAAGCAGAGGAAAGGAAAATTCAAAATGATGACAAAGTGGGAATCTACATATCCACCAAGCTCACCAAAACCAAAGTAGGATGAACACAAAATGACCCACAAACAGGCACGTTCCTAGAAAAAATGTTTTCATCCAAAGCAAGAAGAAATCCAGACATAGCAAGAGAAAAAGGACAAAGTCAGTTTTACATGACTCATAAATATTATCCATAAATTGGGGGAAATGGAGTCTGTGTTAATAATTTACCGTTAATACCCAGAAAAACATTTTGAAATAGGAAGAATACAAAGTATCATAAAATTAGACTGCTTGAGAAATGTACAGGTGAAAATGAAGTGGGGCTAAGCGAGGGTCAGAGGGTTATATGTTATAATCAAAGGGTTATATATAAGATACATAAAGTGCAAGAAGCGTTGTAAGCAGAAATACCTCTGGAATCAAGTCAAGATTCTCAAACTTGCTTTGGGGGGCTATGCTTCACATTTTGGGGGGATAATGCTTTACAAGGATTCAATGGCAGCAACATTCCTGTGTATAAACCAATAAATCGAAATCTTATTAAATAAATGAATCTTATTTATTTCGCTTTTACTTCCTTTTTGTATAGGTTATAATTTGCGTGGGTCGAATACACAATGAAACATCTCCCTCCACCTCCATCTGCAGCCGCCCAGTGGCCTTCTCCGGACACAGACAACTCGCTAGTTTTATGTGTCTTTACCGCACGTGTGATGCATTAGATATCAGAGATATGGTAGACACACATGAGCGACTTCTTCAGAACACGTTTTCTCCCTTCTTTTTCACACAAATCATAGGATACTATGCATCTTACACTTTTACCTAAAAAAGCCTGAAGATTATTTTATATCAGCATATAGAGAAGCTTATTTTTAAAAGATTTTATATATTTATCTTAAATTAATACTTTACTATTAATTTAATCAATGATAATGAAACTAATATCAAAAATAAAGATTTTATTTATTATTAAACTAATAATAAGTCTTTAATACTTTAAATTTTCTTCTGAATAATGAAGTATAGTTAGATGTAGAAAATTTTCCAGAAAAGCTGTTAAGTTCATTAAAATAAAAAAAGTAGAGGGGATTTACATTAGTGAAATGTTGGCAAAAGCTTGGCTGATGAACCTGGAACATTACCAAATTAGGAGAGAGAAGAGAAAGCATGCCAGCTAATTTCCAGAACAAATTAGAGTCTCAGGCACACGGCAAATCTCGCGAAGGCTGGCAGGAGGCCAGCAATCACGTAACCGCAGAGAACGTGGGCATCACACCAGCCGGCGCCAAGGTGCAGCACAAAGGCAGATGCCCACAGGTAGAGCGGAGTTCATTCCACTGTCATTAATACTAGCCATCATTAGAAGTTGCTGTTTGGGGAAAAAAAAGCCTGTGAAAGTGTCTCATTAATTATAAAGTTTTCATAACTAATATAATTTAAAAGCAAACGTGAAATCACACTTCATTTTCTCCCAGGGGAGCTCGCCCACTGGCCTTCCAACAGTGAGGCAAAGTGCTGTGTGGGCTCCAGATGAGGGTCTGACCTTCCGAAGTCCACAGCTCGGCTTCTCTCTTCCGCCCCTCCCTCGTCCCAGTACCGGGGCCCATCTCAGAGACGTCAGGGAGATGGCTGGTCTCCTGTGATTGTTCCTGTGGAATAGCAGTTGTTGTTTCCTTTCAAGACACAAGACTCCAGTTACATTTTTTGAGATGCAAAGTGTATCCTTTTACCAACGTGATCGGTGATCATTCCTGGGACAGATTGTTTCTGACCGAACTTTTCACCCCTGTGGAAGGTGGGCCTCTCCCACTGCACAGGAACTTAGGGTGCTGCACCTCTTTTTAGCATCCTAAGATATAGTTCACAGAGACCACTAGATTAGGGTCATCTACAGCAGTGGTTTCTCAAATATCTCACTTGTTTTAAGCCCCAATTTTCTATCTTAAATATTTGTTCTTTGTCCATAGGATATTTCCAAATAAATGGGTTATCAACCCGTCTGACTCGGCACAACCAAAGAGACCTTTGTCATCTGCACGTCCCTCCCCAACACACAGATGTAGAAGCCTCACGTTCTGTACTTTTCAATGAATCACGTTTGTAAAATAATTTCAGAATAATTATATGTTTTCATCATTCTCTACATTTGCAAAGACATAGCCACTTTCATCATAATATCAAGATAAAGAGCCACTAAAGTGTGATTTAATAAATCAATTCTTTTATTATATCTGCTGCCTTTTGGATCATGGATTTGGGGTATGTTCCTGGGGGCTGTGTTGTGGACACACAGGCAGATGCAAGCACACGGGCTGAGGCGGGAATACTGGGGGTTCTGGGTGCTGGAGGGGCTGCTGGTTAGCCCAGCCTCTGTCTTTCTGTAGGGAGTGCTAGTTAGGTTTTCCTAATGGTATGGTGACATCCTGGGATTTGGAATATTTGCATGACCCCTGAAATTTCCAAAACATGTGCATCCTAGTATTTCAGCTAAAAAGGCAGAAGCTGCATTGTCTTTCATGACCTCGCCTCGGAAGTTGTACAGCGTAATTTCTGTACAACTTCCCATTTCTGTAACTGACCCATTCTGACAGTTACAAGTGACTTAAAAACCCATGCAGATCCAAGGGGAGGAGGACTGCGCAGCACCTCGTGATGGGGAGCGGGGAGAGTCTAGAAAGTCATGTTAGATGAGAGATGGGATGATTTTGTGGTTATCTTTGGAAAATGCAATCTTCCAAAGTTTTACAGTCAAAATCAAATCAACCCACCTTCAAAGACATACCAAGCACAAGCAAAAAGAAATAAGTATCCAAAGCAGTTTTGGAAAGAATAATATACTATGAAGTAATTCAAAGCCAGCCAATGATCACGTGTGACAGAGACAATTAATTTGAAATAGAGCCTCTCGTTTACGTATACTGTAAAAATCAGGGAGGTGCGCCCTCATGCTCTGCTTGTCCTTCCGCGGCTGACTCCTCTCACTGAGCAGGGTGTCTTCCAGGTCCGCTCATGCCGTTGCCAATGGCAGCCTTCCTTCTTTTCTTTTTTTTTTTTTTTTTTTTTCCCCATTTTTTTTTTTATTGTTATGCAATTACAGTTGTATGCCTTTTCTCCCCATCCCTCTACCCCACCCCAGGTGAACCCACCTCCCTCCCCCCTCTCCACCCTCCCCCTTGGTTTTGTCCATGTGTCCTTTATAGTAGTTCCTGTAATACCCTCTTCCCACTATCCCCGCCCCCACCCCCCACCCCCGCCCTGGCTATTGTTAGATTGTTCTTAACTTCAATGTCTCTGGTTATATTTTGTTTGCTTTTTTCTTCTATTGCTTATGTTCCAGTTAAAGGTGAGATCATATGGTACTTGTCCCTCACTTCCTGGCTTATTTCACTTAGCATAATGCTCTCCAGTTTCATCCATGCTGTTGCAAAGGGTATAAGCTCCTTCTTTCTCTCTGCTGCGTAGAATTCCATTGTGTAAATATACCATAGTTTTTGGATCCACTCGTTTGCTGATGGGCACTTCGGTTGCTTCCAGTACTTGGCTATTGTAAATTGTGCTGCTATGAACATGTTCTTTTCTAAGGCTGGCTGTCGTCCTGTGGTGTATAGATACAGATTACAGATGGAGATGGAGAGATAGACACATGTCACATCTTCTTCATCCAGTTGTCTGTTCATGGGCCTCTGGGTTCTTCCCAGGTCTTGACTGTTATGAATGATGCTGCAATGAACACGGGGTGCAGGTCCCCTTTGGACGCCCTGGTTGTGACTCTCCGGAGTCGTATACCCCCGAGTGGCGTTGCTGGATCACGTACGTGGTCATGCTGTTTAACTTTCTGAGGATGCTCCATACTGTTTTCCATAGTGGCTGTATCAGTATGTTCCCACCAGCGGCATTCCAGGGCCCCAACCTCTGTCCATCCTCACCGACACGTTGTATCTTCTGTCTTTTTGAAACCAGCTATTCCGACAGCAGTGAGGTGGTGAACAGTAACACCCTAGAAACAGAACATGGAATGGTGGTGGCCAGGAGAGGGGGGAGGGAGACACGGGGAGTGTTTGTTCCATGGATAGTAAGTCCAAGTTTGGGAAGATAAGTAAGACCAGAGGTCTGCTGTCCCGCGTGGTGCCTGCAGTTGGCAATGTGGTTGATGGACTCAAACACTCGACAGAAGGGTAGATCTCGTGTTGAATCTGGCGGGTGACATATATGTTAACATGGATGTTGGTGGTGGTAACATGAGTGTGTGCACATGTCCAAACTCGTCAAATTATTCACATTAAATATGTGCAATTGTTGACGTATCTATTTACCTCAATAAAGCTGTAAAAAATCACAGAAGTGAAATACTGGTGTTGAGGCGCACATATAGAAGGAAAGAATAGATATAGAAATTGGAAAAAGATGAGCAGCGTCAATTAATACTAAC
Organism: Desmodus rotundus; assembly: GCF_022682495.2. Taxonomy (NCBI): domain Eukaryota; kingdom Metazoa; phylum Chordata; class Mammalia; order Chiroptera; family Phyllostomidae; genus Desmodus; species Desmodus rotundus. The sequence continues at coordinate 1,342,442 of NC_071395.1, read as the reverse complement.
GTGCATGTAGTGTTTAATGCTCACATGTGTTTATAGCCCACGCCAGTGCACATACGGATACGTGCCCGCCAGCCAGGGAAGGGCAGACTCCAGTACAGCCCGTCAGCGTGGCTGTCTTACACCTCCTGCAAACAGCAAATTAAACCCGGCCATGTCCTATTTCACACACAGAAATACATTAGTCTGGTTTAATCACAAAATATAAGCAACACAGTCATGAAAGCACTAAAAGTAAAAATGTAAGTTTTTATATGATCTGCAAGGGGGGAGCCCTACAGTCGTACCAAAGGCAAAGACACTGAGATATTTTTTGATGTGCGTGACAACCTGAAAAAATGAAATTTATGTTCAAAATATAAATGTAATAAAAGCCTCATCATCAACTAAGGATGCTAATTTCATTATACAAAATTTTAAAGAGGCAAAAGAACACGCATTTATAAACAATTCCAAATTAAATTTTAAGTACAAAAAATCCAGTAATTTGAGCAATTCTACCAAATATTGTATCTATTCAAACTCACCTTCAGTTATTATTGGTGCTGAATCTATGTTCTAACCTGGTTTTTAATTTTTTGGTATGCTCAGTTTTAGGTGTGTCATTTAAAATAACCTATTCTGATACTTTTCCATGGCTCTTTGGTGTTGGGTCTAAGTGTTTATTTTCCAGGTCAAAATATTCTTTGCAAGTTGTAACAATTTACACAATAAACACTCACATGTAATGTGATTATTGGTGTGACAAGGTTCATAGCTATTACCAGTGACTCTTCCTGCTTAACAAACACGTTGCTTCAAATAGAGACAGTAAATATTGCCAGGGGGGCAGTAAAGTGCTACTGAGCTCGTCCACGGTGTCTGAACTCAGGGCCTCAAGAGCACGTAAGATAGGACCTATTTACTCTTCAAAAACTATAAATTCACACTGATAAGAATTTCAATTTCCGTCAATAGTAATAAAGTTTTTAAAGTATACGTAATAAAACATACACATTCTGAATCACATGAGGATGTCAGAATGCCGATGGATGCAGGCCTTCCAGCGCTGTGGATTAGGGTTCCATTAGCCCTCCAGGCACGTGATTGGCCACTTTCATTACTACAGAAATGCCTCCACTTGACATCCTGTCTGTCGCTCATGGTGATGGACAGAAACTGCAGTCGCATTGCCAGTCAGCTAATGAGAAACAAAGTGCAAAGGCTGTTTAAGAAAAACACACCATGCATTTATAGCTCATGTAAATAGAAGACAAACACAGCACCACCTGGCCATATATAGAATTCCAAGTTTTCAAATATACCTTGCGTCTTTTAAAAAGTACACATTGTGCTTCTGTCAGTGGTAGGGGATAATGCAAAATAAAGTTGATTGGTTCCTATTCTGTTCCTCCGTTATTCTAAATGCTTTGTACATATTAATGTTTTACATCTCAGGACTGAGCCCTCGGGAATCCGGCTCCCCAGGCTCTGTGGTCACAAGACCACGCTGCAGAGGAGTGGAGGAGAAAGGAATGGATCCACGGGGAGGACGGCAAGTGTCCGTAGACAAGCAGCCTCAAAACACAGGCACTAGGAAATACAAACCAGAGCCCCTGAAATGCAGGCTGAAGTTAAAATCTGCATCTGAGACAAGAAGCAGCAAAATGGGAGTCCGTAGGGGCTGTATGCAAGATTTGGTTCATTGCAAGTAACATCGGGGCAGGCCCAGGTGGATCAGGAGCGCGCCCCCCATTTCGGTTTCTAGGGGAAGGTGTGCTTCCACTTGTGTGAAACAGGCGCAGGAGTGAAGTACATGAATGTTTGCATGTGGCTAATGAAAAGGGACGTGTCCGTGGAAAAAAGACTCCATCGATACTGAGAATTTGCTGTCAAGGAATGGAAGAACCTTGTACCACTGGGGCTTTGTTTCATGTGTGTCCAAAACAGTGAAAAAGAAGGGAGGAAAAAGGGAACTATTAGAAAGAAGGAACTAAAGGAAAGACGGGGAGAGAGAGACCATCAGCCCCGAGGACTGCCCTCACACTAGGTCTCCGCCTTCACTCTCAGGCACAGTTTCAGGCTGGCTTGCTGACAGATAGGGATCTTTGCTCTGCACTTCGACTTGTGTCTGTCCCTTCTTACACAAGGCTGCTTTCATCGAAGCTACTGTCTTTTAGCACCAACACAAACTGTGTATGCACTTAAGGCCAAGTCTATTCCGCTGTCACATGAAACTCTGACTGACTCCAGACCACAAGTCAGACACACAGTCAGCCTTTACATGGCCCCATTCCGCACCGGTTTGGCGGCTTTCGTGGCCTGGGAATTGTGGTGGGGTTTACGAACACAGGGAAAGATGGAGTTCCTGCAGCTCAAATGTGTTCAGCACACGTATGATTCAGACTGTAAAACAATCAAAGAAGTCACTTCCACGGCAGAGCACAGTGGTTTACAGATGCACCACATGCGAAAGGGGGCAGGTCAGAGATTTCCCTGACTCCCCACGGTGGGCTCAGAGAGCGCTTTCTAACCTGCCCCGAGAGGGAGCTCAGAAGGACAGGATGAATCACACGCAGAAGTGAGAACGGCGCTCTCCAGTCTGTGAACAGTGTGGAAGGGCTGCGTATGGAATGGTTTATAAGCAGAAAATCCATCGAGACAGAGAAAATGAGACAAATCTGTGCACATGAAGCTGTTTGAACTTCATACTGAGAGCTTTGGGGACGCAGGGAAGTGCCCGGATCCACATTGCTCTGTAGAAAGGTCAGTCACTCTAAATCGAGTGTGGGAAAGACCCCCCAGGGCCACCGAGAGGTCGGGAGAGGAGGCTGAGCGGCTCCTGCTGCATCCACATGCGAAGCGGTGAGTCTGAACTCGAGCTGTGGGCGGGGGGAGATGTGTGAGTGACAGGGCCAACAGCATCGATGGCCGTGAGGGACTGTGTCAAACAGGTGAGACAGATGCTCAGTTCAACATTCTAACTGAATACTATGGGTGGCCAGTGGTTTAGTCACTGAGAGAGAGCACACTGGGGAAAACCATGTTGCTGGGGAAGCAGCAGAGTCCGATTTGGGGCATAATGAAGTGGAAACATGAGTGAAGCACCCAGACTTCTTGAGAGAAAGTGCTGGGCAGTGTCCCCAGAGCCAAGAGCCCCACCCGCCACGTGATGGCTCCTGTCTGAAAACCTACTGCTTCTGGTTATCCAGTGGTGGAGGGGTCAGCCCAAGGCTAAAGCTTCAAGAATAATGTAATAAAGTTAAGTAACAATGAGAAGATGGTGGATAAGTTGGTGGAAGCTGAGGCCACTGGCTCTTGCCCCCAGCTCAGATTCTCAGCTAAAGTTAAGTAGCAACTACATAGAAGAAGCTGCCAAGAAAAAGGAGAAAGCCCAGCACACAGTAGCGTTCCAGGAGCTGAGGAAGAAGAGGGGCAGAAAGGAGGGAAATTGCAGTAGCAAAAGTTCCAAACTAGTTATTTCATGTCGGGGCAAAAGGACAAAGCAAAACAAGGTGGCCTTTCTATCTGCTGATACGGATGAAATCAGGAATGCAGCAAAACCAGGTTCAGGGATTTTGATGGGTTTTTTTGTTGTCGTTTGTATTATAAAATTCAATGTAATATTGTATAACGTATGATGCTTAAAATATTTACTTGGTCTTTAAAATAATGCTACAAGATCCCGTCGGGGAGAGGCAGTTCTTGGATCTGACACCTGGTTTGCCGTGACTGTGTATGAGTGTGCATGAGTGTGAGTGTGTACGTTGGCAGAAATGCCTTTGGAGTTAGAGAAACCGCAATGCAGTTACCTTTCCAGCTGTGCAAATTTGGATAGCTCTAAGCAACTTCCCTGTTTAATAAAATTGGAAAAATAATATCTTCCAGAGAACTTTTAAACATTAAATGGAAAAAAAGCAAATATAAAGGACTCAGAACAGTGTTTAAAACTAAGGGGCAGCTGATTTTCCACCAGGGTTTAGAGTTTTCCCAGTTAAATCTATTCAGTGAGAATTAAATCTGAATACAAATCTATTCTCTCACAGATTCCGATGACCTGGTTTAATATTCTGAGGAAGAGAAGGAGAAGCAGGAAGGTGAGAAGCACTAGTCTGTCCTATGAATTCTCTAAAATACAGTGTTGCCTAGTTACCCACAACATGAGCAAAGATCTCATCACCAGAAAGAACATAAGTTTTGTGGTAGACAATTTTGGACATATTCGAGGTATCAGATTCAGACATGAATGGGTCGATGGGAGTTCCTTCCCCTCTCCTTGGATCTTTCTCCTTCTTCAGTCCTTCTTTCTCCCCACCTGAATCTTGGCCGAATCCCCAGCATCACCTGCTCATCTTACTACGTCCTCCACATTTTCCACCGGGAGGACGATGGTAGCCCAGGACATTTCCCCATGTAAACCAGGTTGTGTTCTCGCTTTTCTTCAGAATGAGCCTCCTGTCAGACAAAAGCACAATTATTTGATTCTATTATACCTTTTAAAGATCATTATGTCAAAAGACCCTACCACAAAAGGGTTGGATGAAAATCAGCACCATGGATAGAGACATCAACACGTCCCACCACAAAATAGAAAACAAAAAAATCTTGCAAAGATCACAGACAAGATTAATTTAGAATATATCAGTTCTTACAACTAAACAAAACTAAGTAAATCATATTATACAGCTAACTTAAATACAAGTATGCACAACCAATTAGGATTGCCTTTTGCTGATCCTCAACTGAATATGAAACATTAAATATTAAGCTGGATTCTTATTTCCATCGGTAAAACTAATCCTCATTATCTGTTCTGCGGTAGGTCAGAGTTCATTTTAAACAGTGTTTTCTGGTCACCTTCCTGAAACATTGTGTTTTTCGACTCCGTGCTGGAGGAGCCTGCAGCCCATTGCACTGTGCAGGGGACAGGCTCCCCCTCAGTCACTCAGCAGCTCTGTATCTGACATAATACTGTGCCTTCCTGTCCTGCATTCTTCTCCAGGGACACTTCATTTTTTAATGCATACCTTCCTCATTAGGAGGCAAGCAAAACATGGACGTGGCATTTGGGCGTAAATATGGAAACGATGTCTGTTGCATGGCATTATAATGTAAAGTTGACCCAACAAGGAATGGTGGGGGCTGTGCAGCGGGAGTGGGGACGTGCTGGGGGCTGGGCCAGATCCCCAGTGATGGGGAGGTGCTCCGAGTCCTGGGGACCCCAGGAGAGACGAGAGGAGTGCGAAGGTGTGGGACTTTGAGCCCTTCCTGCCCGTGCTGCAGACAGTGGCCAAGAAGGAGGCCCGGGGCCCCTGTGAGGATGGTGTCCAAGGCCCTAGGGAGCTCAATAAGGAAGAGACCGCCCCCTCCCCAACCCTGCAGGTGCTGAGGCCCGGCTGGCTGCAGCCACGCTGGGTGGGAAGGTGGCAGAGGAAGAAGTAGAGAGGCTGCTGGCCAGCACACAGGCAGCGGCAATTGCGCTAGTTGTGCAGAGCTCAGCCACATGGTGCCCTGCGCCTGCGTGGCCTGGGGAGCTCAGCCCCTTGCGCCTCGCCTAAAAAAGGAATGTAGCAATGGACATGCCAAATTCACAAAATTTAAAAATATACATTTTCTACTAACCTAAAAATTTGGATTCTAAGAATTTGAGAGTTTTAAGGAGAACGGTGGCACAGAACAAAATGTCCTTCAAACATAATTTTATTTGGTGGAACAAAAATCAGAAGACATCTGCTTAATAATATTACCACTCATTGGAATATATTTCAATGAATAAAATTTTCAGTAAAGCAATAATAGACCTAACACAAAAATTATATTAGATGAGGCATGTAAATCACACGGGCTGGACACGCTTCCGTACTCTCTACACGGTAATGTGTCTTGCTCTTACGCAACTTGCTATACCCACTTCTCCATAAAAGTCCAGAACCGACTTGCAAAAATTGCCAAGTGATAAGTGCAATGAAATGACTTTCCTTGACAGCAGACGAGCACTGAACCATGAATAGGAAATGCCTGCACTAAATTTTTAATTCTGCCGCTTACCCATCATGACTTAGATGAGTCATTTAATTTTCAGCTTCTCATCTTCTTCTCTGTCAAGTACAGATAAAGCTAATTTTCAAAATATATTTATCCACGATTTTTTAATTAACGCTCCATCTAAAACGGCTATAAAATGCCTGTGTAAACCGTGAGCCGCTGGACGGGCTGGCAGCTCCTATCTGGGTGCCTGTCGCCTTTATTCTGTTCTCCGGATGGGCAACGCGGCGATCAGGGCACACACACGCTAAATGCTAAAATCCTAAGACACCAAAAAGGTTCTATTTTTTGCCAAGCTGACAAAAAAAACCCACATATAATTTTGTTTTCATTCACACTGGATGGCTATTGTGTTGGCTGCTGTCATTTTTTAATTTGAAAATTTAAGGGAAAAGAGGTCATTGCCTGAATAGGCAGGTATTGTGTATTTTAAAACTTCTTGCAGCACGCTGTTTGAAAATCGCTGCCTCAGCTGGAAGGACAAAGCTTTTATTTATAGTTTTTCTTATTTTTAGATGCCAGGAACTTAATAGGCATTCTAGTTTTTGATCTCTACAGCATTTAAAATTGCATTGTGAAACATAGGTTTTTGCTTCCCATCTCATGTATTAAGAAAAACTTAATGGATGTGCAGGAATGTTAAGGTCTGTGTCGAATCTCAACAGCTGGAGACAGCCTGTCAGGAACAGACCCGTGTCTGTGTCCCTCAGAACCTACGACGTTCGCACTAACAGGTGAGAGCGAATGCTGTGCTCTCCGTGTGGTGTGCAGAGTGTCGCTGGGTCTCTGTTGTCAGGTGTGTGCCCAAATGTGTCACCGATCACTCCGGATGACCTATGACGACAGCGTGTCCGTTGCTACCAACTGTTCTAGGTGCCAGGATTTGAGAAGTGCCAGTTCTGGAGGGATTCTCTTCATGGCATCTTGACATTTTCAAAACTCACTGAATCAAACAGAATTTTTTTTCTACATGGCCCTCAGCTTCAGCGACTTTAGAAGGAGACATAGGGAGAGCTGGCAACAGATTCCCTTAACTTGTGAACTTCAGAGACTTTGAACTCACTGGTGAGATCTGAGAGACCTGGGTGTGTGAACTCATGGAGACCATTAGAGTGTATTCAGCGAGATTCCCCAGGGGCCAGGCCAGCTGTGAGGTCAGAGTCAGCCGCTGGAGAGAGCCTGTGTGAACATGAGGGAGTGGTCTCCTCCAGCCTCTGATGCCCAGTAACCTGACCTATGAGTTAGGCCACTCAGGGAGAAAGGACGTAGTCACCCTTGGAGACATTGTCCTCTCTCTGCTCGAGAATAGCGCTGCACAGCGATCACCCCGCGGAAACCGGTGCACGAAGTTCCCCCCATCAGAATCGGTAACTCAGATAAAAACCCATGGTGTGGAAAGGGGAATGAATACACTTAATTCCTTCCAAGGCGGTCTACTCTCTAACTGTGCCCTTTCCTTTCCACCTCCATCCTTTGGCTGATTTTCAGTGAGTTTCTATTTGCCTTTGTTTTTTAAGTGATTCACCTGTTTGTTATCACCTGACCTAAATTGAAAGCCTTGATGTTTATTTACAGGGGATATACTCAGACTAGTGTGAAGCGAATAGTAAACCACATTCTAATTGTAAATAATAAACAAAGAAATTACTGTTAAGGGAGGACTGCAGGCATGAGTGCGGTGTTGCTGGTGGAGGTATCAGGTCCTGATTCCAGGTCCTCGTGGGGAGGGGTTTCCCTGCCACCAGTACGCGACTCTCAGACAGCAGCAGGGTGTCCAAGGACTCAGCTCAGTTCTGACTGTATCTACCCACAGACAGCGTCAGACCCGCAGGCAAGGGCTCAGCCCTGCAAGCTGCCCCTCCCCACCCCCAGGTCGGAGGCCATCACAACCCCAGGTTGTGCCCTGAGCCTCTGACCAGCTGGCTATGACCACTTGTCACAGCCACAACTGCTTGGGTTCCGTTGACTTTCCAGCGTGGTTCTCAGAGCTCAGAGAAACAGGTTACCTCCTGGGTTTCCGGTTTCTTATACAAGGATACAACTCAGGGCAGCCAGAGGGAAGAGATGCCCAGGCCAGGGTCAGGCAAGCAGCCTCTTGCTCTGTCTCAGCACCTGGAAGTGAGGACCTCCGGAAATCTGTTCATCCCGCCCTGGTGTTTCACCCGCTTCAGAAACACGGAACTGGGGAAATCAGACATTGTCAGCAATGCTACTGCTAATGCCCTTGTTTCCCAGGGGACCCCAAATATCCATATCTGTGTTTTCATTCATTTATTTATAGACCGACTCTTGAAAATAACAGATTGAATTATCTTTACATGGGATACCCTCAAGCAAACCAAAATCAGTAAGGTAAAGATAAAAAAGCCAAGCAAAAATGCAAATTACAGGTTGAAAAATTTTCCTTCTGAGAATATAACTATCACAACAATCAAAACTAGGTATAAAAGTAAGAAAGAATGATATGTATTTAATATAATGATGTATATAAAGTTATTAAAAGGTTTAAATCAATTACCGGTTTTCTACAGCATAAAATAATAAACATTTAAATTGTATTGTTATGAAAATCATCATGATTTCAGAAAATATTCATGAGGTGACATCACCAAAAATTGTGTGATGAAATTGACCTGTGATGGTGTTTCTGTGCTTTTGGAACAGCCAGTTCCACCTCCCTCGGAGTGGGAATTCTAATGTGGATAAATCATACATATCACCCATGCAAACAGTAATAAATAATTACTTTTTACCCTACAGTCAAAATTAATTACCACTTAAAAATAGTTTTTGATTTTCTTTTAAAGATTTTCCCTGAGGTTAGCTTGTGATAGTTCTTTTTAGTCCTTCTGTTTACTTAAGAATTTTTAAAAAATTCTTCCATCTTTGGCAGCATGTTCTCTGAAGGTTTAGTCTTCTAACATCATTATGGTGTTCTAGTTCCCACTCTAAGTTTTACATTGGAAACGCACTCACAGAGACCACACCTCGTGGCGGGGAAGGGTTCTCGCCTCTGTGTGCATTGGATCAGGCTGCTCAGGGTGAGACCTCCCCACCGGTTCTGTGTTACCTCGTCTGGGCATCGCGCGCTCACGCAGACAAAACCTACACACTGGATTCGTCCATTCGGTAGTCTCTGAATTCACACTGGATTCATCCCCATTCTCATTCCCACGCTGCGCGATGTGGATTCGGTTCCTTTACCACTGGTCACGAGGACCCCATCCCTCTTGGTGTCCCCTGTCCTGTGACATTCCACTCTCACTTTCCCTCCCTGTCACCACTGTGCCGGGGCTGCTTTTCGGTTATCTATAAGCGGTTATCTATACTCGGACTCAAGTTGCCTCTCATCTTCCCCACTGGAGGGTCGGGGAGGGAGGCAAAGCTGGAAACCTTCCGGGGCCGTCCAGCCATGGCCCAGGACGGCTGTGACTTCGGCCCAATGCAAAATCGTACATGTACTTAAAACATCATGAGATTTTTTTGTGATTACACGTCACAATGTATTTAATGTATGGCCCAAGACAACTCCTTGTCTTCCAGTGCGGCCCCGAGACGCCACAGGTTTGGACACGCCGGCACAACTGCCTTCATTCTGTTTACCATAGGCGGCTGGACTTCAGTGACGGTGGCCAGCTGGCCGTCAGCTGCCCGTTCCTGTAGCCCTGTCCTTGACTGCTGGGGCCCAGGACCCTGCAGCCAGGGGTCACCTGGCCTCCTCAGGAGCCATTCAGAACTTGACAAGACAGCCATCGTTCATCTGGCGTGATTTTTACACGGGTTTCGCACTATTCAAAGGTGCTGGTAAGTTGTCGTCGGGCGGTGGCAGCAGCAAAGGCAGAAAGACTCAGAAATGATGCAGACGCGGCTCATTGCTGCAGGCCGTGCTCCCGCAGGTCGGGGCTCCTTCCAGTGAGCGTCTCCTGTGCCGGAGTGCTGGCCGGTGTGCCTCTCTTCCAGAGCCCTGCCGTGCTGCCTCTGCTTCCTGGACCGGTTGGCTCAATAAGTTGAAGTCCATTAAAAGTGTGTTTTGGAGGGTTGGGTTTTTAAATTTTTTTAATTTTTATTTTTTGCATTATGTAAACCTGCTTCACTGCAGACACCATGCGGCTCCTCAGGACACCTGCTCCCTTGTGTCGAGTGTAGGCAGAGCCTGGGGCTTGGAGCACACAGATGGGAGGCCGCTCCCACAGCTGGGCTTCAGGCTGCAGGACCCGTCTTGCCATGGAGTCTCTCTAGCACCGGCTTCTGCCGCCCCGACTGTGCATGTGACCGCGGCAGGAAGTGTGGGTGGCCTCTCTGCTTTGTGCGATGTCTTTAGAAACTGAGGGACCTCCAGCCACCAGAGAGCATGGAGCCAGGTCCCTCAGTCCTTCCGCCGCCAGGCAGCCCACCATGGGGGCTTGCCCACAGTCCGGTTTCATTTCGATTCCACATTGAAATGAAGATTATTTTTCTGGTCCAAAGTGTGTTTTAACAAGCACTAGCCATGTCCCTTTGTTTGTTTTTAATAAATATCGTTCAGTAATGAAAATACACATTACACACTAAATATTGAAATAGGAGCCAGATAACCTGATATCAGCTCAGACGACATCCCCTCCCCCAGGGAAGGTGTTAGGTGGCCTCATTGGAAACGTATGCCCCTGACAGGACAGCCAGGCTCTGTGCAGTTTTGAAAAGTTTGGATGAATTCCAGAGATCAATGTAGGAATTAATCGCTTACAGTTTCTGGCACACACCTCGTCATCAGCGCTGAGGGCTTTGAACAGCCCTCGGTACCAGGACAGCTTGCCTGACAGGTTTGCAATTAGAGAGGACGGGGGGCGATCTGTGGGTCCTGGCGGGGAGAGGCTCGGGGTCAAGTCACCTGCACAGGCAAATTAACCAGAGGGCTTTAAAAAGAATTGTTTAGTATTCTGTCATTTAACTTCTCGATCATTCATTTTATTTCTCCCGCGAGGGACAGGCTTGCAGATAATTAGACATAAATATTTCTGAGCTTAGCTTTCTTTGTATGTGTTTTCACAACATTGTACATAAAATTTAATCAGTCCAGGAGTTATGCAAAATTGATTTTTATGAAAATAAGCATCTGGTGACATAAATAATGTTTAAAAAATAGCATAACTTGTAACACCTAAGACATTGCATATGGTGAACTTTAACTCAAAGTGATAATGGAACACATCACTCACTGTCTGCAGGTTTGAGAAAAATGCAGATAGATGGCTTGTGTATTATAAATTAGATTTAAATTATTTATGAAATGGTAACTTTACTACCTTGTTATCCCATATGAACTTCCAATTTATTAAGCACCAAGGCTGATTACATAACCAAACAGATTTGTGATATATAAATATTTTTCAAATAGTTGTATTTACTTAATGTACATTCTCTCTCTCATCCCCCGTCCCACTCTCTCTCTCTCCCCCACTCTCCTCTCTCTCTCACACACACTCTCTAATTTTCAGTCTTCACTCTGATGGGCGTTTTTGTCCATCTTTACTGTCCTGAGGCTCAGCTTGATTTTTGTTTTGGATTGCCTTTCCATCGGTGTAGGGTGGTTCGTCCCAGTTAACGTGCTACTTGTCTCCTCTTCCCAGGGCTGAGTGAAAATTCTGGGGCACGTTAGGCGGGCAGGTGCTGCGGCGCCCACATACGGTGTCAGGCGTCATGGTGTCAGGGACGGTGTCACAGCAGCAGGCGCTGAGATCCCACCTGTTCTGTCCGCTCCCAGCCCGCACAGCCCGGGGTGGCTCTGCTGCTGGCTGCCCTGCGGACTCGGGCCACAGGCTCCACGCCTCCCATGGGGTGGTTCCGAGTCACTCTGCGCTGGGGTCAGAAAATCTGAGAAGCCCCTTACCGCCCAGAGTGACGGTTCACGTCGCCAGTTTTTGATGCCTTGCTGACCACCTACGGAAAGGTGGGCTCGGGGCTTCTCTCTCCTCCCAGCCCAGGGTGCAGTCCCTCCTCTGGGACACACGGCTCTCTGTCCTTCTGTGCCTTACCTTCCCCGGAGGCTGCCGGCGGGGCTTCAGGGCAAGTCTTAATCTCGCAGTGCCTGTCAAATATTTCTGCCCATGAAGAGGGTCTTTAAAACTGCTTGAGCTCTTAGAAACAAGAACATTTTTTAAAACACTTTTTATTTCTTAAAACCGGTTTTTGATTAACATCCCTCCTCTGGAGAGATGAGCGCCAACAGTCCTGGATGAGAACTGGGGAGGAGGGTGTAAAAACAAAGAAAACTGAACACGTGACCCTGGAAATAAGGAAGATGGAAAAGCGTTCCTAGCGGGTTCATTTTTGCCAATAGCTTTAGTGACTTGGGTATTTGGAGTATGTGGGCTGTCTCCTGCGTGATAGAACATTGATTGTTCTCAATTAATGTCTTGATTGGATCGCTGTCAACTTCAGCTGGTCACCCGACTGTGGAACATTGTCGAGCAAGAAATCTCCAGCATGAAACTTTGCCAATTACTTTTGACATGTTCAGTCAGTCACAGCACCTTCTTCATACACTGCACAAGTCTTTTTTAATGTCTCAGTTGCATTTTTACCTTTCTTGAAGTAATAAAGCATATTATGCCAAAAATGTTGCATATTCCATTCTGTTTTCAATATTAAAAATGGCTGCACAAAAATTCACCATTCTGATAAGTTTTTTTTTAAGGCACACTGATATGACAGCTGTCACAATACAATCTAACAAAATTGTTTCCAATGAAGTTAAAGACCACTGAGCACTACTACAGCCATCATAGGAGGGAAAAATGGACTTTTTTGACCAACTCAAATAACTAGTTTTATTTACTCATTTCATCTTCACAGCCATACTCTCGGGTGAGGTGCTGAAATAAGAGCATGCTCCTCAAGGAGGTGTGTCGGCTCACGAAGCACGGAGCCATCCAGATGTTGGCTGCCTGCGGCTGCCATTTTGGTGCCACCTGCCTGTGGGGCACAAGTGGCCGCCTGGGCACCAGGGTGGCTGGCACGGTGACTTACTTTAAAAGAAAGTAGACGTTTTTCATGGAGAGATTTGCATGAATTGGGAACATAAAATATTCATGCTCCCAAAAGAAGAAACAACGATCGTGTCTGGTGGAGACTTCCGTCCAGGTTGCGCGTGGTTTGGGGAGTGTCTCTGGTGTGTGTGGCTTGTGACGGCAGTAAGGTAGAAGGTAGCCCAACAGAAGGGGCCCCGGTGCAAAGGTGATGGGGGCCTGAATAGTTCATGTAGGGCAGCAAAACCACAGAACCCTTACAAAACTCAAAGTGATAAAACCAAATACAACCATTATGAAAATAAACTATAAAAACCATGGTTTCTTTTAAAAAGGGCATTAAAAAATTCAGCTTCAGGGTAAGAAACCAAGCCCAGTGTTTACTCAATACCAGTAATGATTTAAGAAATACTTAAAACTGAATAACATAAAAGAGATCTAAAAAAAAGTTCATTAAATAAAACATAAAAAAACAGATGTAAATAGTGCATAAAACAGAACCCTCTGTGGCAAGTTAAATATATATTTAAACAAATTTACTAGTGAAAATAATTTTTGCAAATTGAAGTCAGCGGTTATGGGAATGGAAAAGCTGCACCAGGCCAGCCTGGGGCGGGGCTGGGCCGCGTGGACTGGGCATGGGTGGTGAGCGGTTTGGCATCAGAGCCGCAGGGAGCGTTCCAGACAGGGACTCCTCTCGTCCGCATCCGCTTGAACACACTTACTCTTGGAGAACTCTTAAAACGCAAAGCATGCCATTTCTATGGTTTGATGATCTATTTTTTGTGTTTTTATGTTATCTTTTATTAATTTTCATATATCAGGCTTCTCAGAAACATAAAATTAGAGCTTGTCAATCCCTTAAAGATTGTAAACACACACACACACACACACACATTTCAAGAGATTAGTAAAATGTGACTCAAAGGTTGGAAGGCGGTTGAAACAGGCCCCTAACAGGCCTGTGTCCAGACCGAGCGTAGAAATGGTGACTTCCTGGCCAACACCTCCGACTCCCTTTGTCTCTCTATATGAGTCATAGAAAATGCATCAGTAATCGAACATTACACTTGTTTAGAATTCCTAAAACTATGACACAAGAAGGAAGAACCCCACATTAAACTATGACATGGTTGGTCGTAGCAGATTTCCCCGGTGGCCACGGGGTTTGGTCTCTGAGAAGGGTCACAGAAACCCGTTTCAGCTGGAACTCTGGCAGTGGCTGACAGGCCTTCCTCGGAGTCAGCCTCCCACCTGCGGGCGCCGCAGAGCCGCTCGGAGGTGACAGCTAGTCCTCCGTTCAAACTAACTGCACGGTTTCCAATTTATCGGTCAAGAAATTTTAAATTATAATTGTTTAAAAGATAATTAGTATTAATAAAATTATCAGTTGACTTATAACTGATGCCAGGTAAATGGTGATTACTCATATGTTTCCCCAAAAAGCATTTTTGCAAATATTTGTGAAAAAGGGACTCTTAAGTGACATTTGGGTTACATAAAGACAATTGAGTGAGTGTGACATAAAAGAGGAGACTATGTCTAAATGAAAATGTCCTTTCAAATAGGGCAACAGGGAGCTACCCCTTTCACGCGCTCATTCATTGTTCTTCCGTGATGTGACCTCGTGCTAGTTCCCCTTCACGTTCCACGTGGTAACAGCTTTAGGGAAGGGCAGGACTCGCTGCTTATTTTGTGTTGTGTGTTTATTGCCGTTGCTGTTTTCCCAAACTGACCCCATAAGGTGTTACTAAATGCTGTCGTCTCTTATCTTACAAAACACTTTGTGAAGTTTAAATATTTCATGGTCCCCTACAGCTGTAATAATGTGGTTTACAATGACTCAGCGATTTTAATTTATATCGAAGTTTCCGTTGAAAACACTAACATGCTTTTGGCACTTTCGTATTTCAGGGGCCAGAAATCACAAAGGCAAGCAGACGCTGGGACGGGCTAAGCCAAGTCCACCTCTGCCCCCCTCCTGTGCCCTGCGGTCTTGTTTGGTTGACACAGTGCAGTGACCTCCCCTCCCCCGCTGGGTGTGGGTGGCTGACCCGTGGAGGGCACCGAACCCCAGATACATTGTTTTCCAGCACACAGATGTACACATCTGTGCTGAAGCGTAAACCATAAATTAGGCAGAGTAAGAGATTAACAACAACTCATGAAACAGAACGATTATACCAACGTACTGAAATACGCGTTCTGTGAATGGGCTCTTTCTCCCTCTCAGACGTCTCGCTGTGCTGTGCTCGCCTTTCTTCCCGTGACGCCGGGAGAGGGCACACACCCAGGTCCCCAGATAAAGTGAGGTGGACACGCTAGACCCCGGGTGACTCACGCCTGGGGCAGAAAGGAGGGGCAGCGGGAGATTTCACCACGCTGCTCACAAGGGCGTACGATTGACATCTATCAGGTATTTCTGGAATTTCTCATTTAACATCTACAGACTTGGTGGAGCTCAGGTACTGATTCCACGGGAAGCAAACCGCAGAAGGGCGCTGCTGTTCTGCGGTGGCAGCTGCGTGCCCGGGGGTTGGGGGCCGGGGCGGGGCGGGCGCTGGGCAGCGTGGACTCGGCCTTCGGCAGTTTCTCATTCTGACAACACAGCCAGTAAAAGGAAGTTGTTTTTCCCCAAATAAGAATAGTTTGTTTATGGGATTGTAAAGTTGGACCCCCAAATGGTGACCGGTGCTGGGAACCTTGGGTTTATCTATTTCAATAAGAGAAGGACTTTTCTCGGCAAGGCGGTTAAGGAATTCTTACCAACCCCACACAGACGCGCTGATTCCCCAGCTCAGGACTCACGCATCTGAGGTCTGAACGCTCACAACGATGGTACGGACAAGAGCAAGCCCAGGAAATAAAATAAAATATGTTCCCAAAATATGTTCAGCTTATGGTTAAAGTTCCATTTCAGTGTGATTATTTTAACAAAAGAATTTAACTCATACTCTAGTTATCAGAACAAGGGGACTAGTGGCATAAGGGATGTGGATAGGTATGCCTGTAAATTCAGATTTGCTCCGGCAGTGTTACTTTCGGCTAAGAATGTCTATTTGCATCATATCACCTTGGAATACCTACATCAAAATATAAACATGTACCACTAAAAAAATAAGCATATGAGGATTTAGGTCTGAGACCTTTACAACATCAAGGAACGTCAGTGGGCCGTGATGCTGTGGCCACAGAGCACGCGTGAGGAGTGTTTTTTAAAAATGGAGAGTTTAACTGAAGCGATTTTCCCGTCCCTGTGGATCACAGGATTAACTGAGAGGTTGCTGTTCGGAAAGATGGTAATTCAGAGTGACAATTGATCACTTTTATTCCATATTATTTTAAGTTGTTTTGAGCAAAAATGATAAACTGTTTCTCCAAATTAAACAAAGCAGCAAAAAAAGCTTTCATAGTGATGACCTGCTGGCTGGTGAGTGCTGATCAGCTGGCAGAAGTCCACGCCTATCCCCATCCCTCCACCTTTCTTTCATATTCAATGTTACTCTCTTAGCAGGAAGACTTTTTCTGGAAAATTATTTTTCTAAAAATATTTTTAAATGTCTAATTTTTATCATAGCAGAGAACAGTGGCAAAGACCTGCATGTATGCACTTTCAGTTAAAAGAAAAAGAGAGAGCTATGGTCCGTTTTCTTTTTTCTTTATTTAATGAGACAGATTAGCTGGCCAGTAGTTGTGGACCAGAGACTCGGGCGTCCAGACGTGGGCGGTTTGGTGACACTGGTCGAGGGTAAGAGCCCAGGCAGCACCGGGGCAGCACTTCTGCTGGGGGCCAGGAGTCGTCCTCCATCAGCTGTGGCACTGGGTCCCTCCCGCTGGGCTTAAAGGGCAGCTGTCACTGTGCAGCCTGCGGTTCCTGGGAGAACTGGTCTCACCTGGCAGGGGGGGCAAGGAGGAGAGAGAGAAGAAAGCATGGAGGTGAACGGGCGGTCCCCACAGGAAGATGAAAACAACGATGGACGAGGGCACTTGGGAAGGTGAATGGGGTGACGGGCTGCCACCTGCAGCGGGCTGGGGGAAGCTGCAGAGAGGCTGGAAGCCGTGTGCTAAGGAAAAGGGCCGATGGTGAAGGGGGAGATTCTTGTGGCCATGCTTTGGCCCGACCCCAGCTCAGAGGGCGGCCCTGTGCATGGATATTGTAGCGACAGAGGAAGAAAAACTCGCTGGGATTTGGAGTCCTGAGCCAAGTATAATTCTGACAGTCTCAGAATTCTTAAGTGGTCGAGTCCACTCTGCTGACGTCTCCTAAAAGGAGGGCAAGATCGGGGATGGTCATAAAACAAGGCGATGGGGGACCAAGCCCCTAGTGACTTCCATGCAGTGACCAATCAGCATGTGACTCCCAGGACCTGGTGAATCAGGTGGCTGGAAGGAAACATTCTTATATTTACCCAAAGAACTAAATGATACACTATTGTCACGAAACAGAGATTGAATTTGTAAACTTAAAATAAATTTCTCGTACATCAACTAACTTTTCTAACATCACTGAATAAAATGGTGGACACCTGTTTTTGAAAATTCCAATAAGGTTAGAAAATAATTCCCCTAGTACTTAAATTTTACCCTTTAATTCAGTCGAAGAGGTCCTCATACAGCTAGACCAGGAAGACAGTGCAAGACTTAACACTTTCTCAGTTAGTTCCACACTTAAAACTCTCTGACATAAATAAAACTAATCATCATGAGGGGAGAAGATGAAACAAAATATTTTTCAAAAGAAGATATGAATATTTTATATAATCAAATGCATTATTTAAAAGCATTCTACGGAGAGCATTTAAGGCGCTTGGAAATAAAATGTTGAGTGTTGACTGTGTTACCTATTGCTCTTCTATAACAGGAGATGCAGAGGGGTATGGTTGAAAGCCAGTGAAAAGGACGAAATGCTTACAAACCATTTCATCAGAACAGAGCGGTGGTAAGAAACCCAGAAGGAGTGACTTAATGAACAACTCTCTGCCTGTGCGTTTTTAACCCCAGGTACTTTGGGGTTTAAAGATGAAAGAACAACTTGTTATCACCGTAGTAGGTATCAGCTGACGGTTATAAAGTCAGTCACAGGGAGTTGTGTGCAGCCTTGGGGACATAGTCCGTGATATTGCAGTGGCTTTGCGTGGTGACAGATGAGACCGGGATTATCATGGGGATGACGTCCTGATGGGCACGAATATGGAATCGTGATGACGCGCTCCTGAAAGTAACAGGACAGCGGATGCCGGTTACGTGTCGCAGACAAACCAGTAAAATTCAGGGTGTGTGGCTCTGACGACCAACTACTCGCCTGTGGGACAGATCGGTCACCTGTTCCACAGGAGCGAGAGCAGTGCTGAAATGCGAGGGAGCGGAACTGCCTTCCAACAGCTCTTTGAACAATGACTGTCCTGAAAACAATTCAGAAACAAATATTTAATACATTGTGTAGAATGCTACGGAAGTTTCTATAAGAAATGAATGGAAGGAACCCTGTTCATGGCTAGAGAAACGCAGCGATGCAGTCAGGTGGGTTCTTCTCTCGCTGATGTACCTACTTGAAAACAAAACCCTGTCACAAGTCCAACCGCATCACTCAGGTCATTTGCAAAGCACATTCTGAGACGAATATTGAAGGATAAGTGCACAGGAGAAGGCCAATCAATCTGGGAAAAGAAGATTTCTGGAAAGGCATCAGAATCTATGTACACGAGATGAGATAAATATATCGGTTGTGTCAAATAGCCTATGAACTCATTCAGGGGTGCAGGGATCTCATTGCATGATGGCTGCTTTTCAGACAAGTGGGGAGCAAATGGATATTGAAGACGACAGTGCTGAGCCCACCTTTGGAAAATCAGGTCGCTTTCGTGGAGCATTCACAAAAATAAGTACCATTAAAAATGGTCTAAATGTATAAAAATGTAAGTTAGCATGTTTATGATTTTAAACAAATCTTATAAAACAGGCACCACGGATGTCAAAAGGACAAAGACAAGTGTGTGTGCAATTTATACGTTTTCATTAAAAAGTTCTGAACAGCAGAGATACGTTGAGGTACAGTAGCGAATGGAGTGGGCAAAGTCTCATGGAGATTCAAACGTCCTCAGGGAGACTTCGGATGAATACAGCATAGAAGCACAGTACGGAGGTGGTGATGGAGGTGGTGATGGGGCGTAAGAGAGGCTCCGTTATTTTGACGTTGAGTAGTGAGGAAGGAGCTCTGTGATCAGGAGACTGTGCTTCCGAGGGCTCAGAAGTGTGGACGCGGGTCCTGGCGCTCCCTCTCTTCCCTCTCGAAGTAGGGTGGGGTGGATGCTCAGAGCCCCGAGCTCCAGCCTCAGCGCAGCTCGGGAGTGGTTGGGGGCATTGCCAGGAGGCCAGGCATGGTGAGGAGACTATGGGAGGAGGTCCTCTTAGAGCTTCAGTCAGTATCTGTTGCGCTTACGATGTGAAATTAAAATAAGGCAGCACATGTAAAATAGTGGACGGCAGGTGACTGGCCCCATCCGTTTCCGCTGCTATCCAGCTGGCCTGGCCTAAGACCAGTGGTTTTGTGTTTCCAGGGCTTCTGCTCGGGAGTCAGACACAGCATTTCCTCAGAGCCTCCTGTGAGTATGTGCCTTGGCCAAACTCTCGTAGAGCATGTGCTTGGGTCTCCAAGAGTGCTCAGTCTTTAGACCATATCAGTGTTGCAATAGGTCATCTCTTTGTGCATCTTTGTATACTTTAATTTTTTATATTGCATTTTATTTTTTCACCTTTACAACAGATTCATTGAAATATAATTCACCTACCATAAAAGTCACACTTTTTTTTTAATCCTTACCTGAGGACATGCTTATTGATTTTAGAAAGGGGGAGGGGAGGGAGAGAGAGGAGAAGAGAAACATCAGTGTGAGAGAGAAACACCCAGCAGCTGCCTCTCCTATGTGCCCTGACCAGGGACTGTACAGCAACCTAGGCACACGCCCCGACAGGGAATTGAACCCACAACCTTTAGGTTTATGGGACAGTGCTCCAAGCCACTGAGCCACACCAGCCAGGGCAAAAGTCACACTTAAAGCTCACAAAGTTGTACTACCATCCCCACTATTACAAAGGATTTTCTTCACCCCTTTTTACCTGGTCTGTTTCCTTTCGGATAACAACACTTCCCGTCCAGTGCCTACCTTTGCGTTTCAGTGCTTTCCATAGGAATCATTCGTGGGGAATCAGGAATTGCTGTATGGAAAGGCAAGCATAATAGACAGAGAGAAATTGGTCACATGATTTAGAATTAGTTTTCTGCTGTTTAATACTTTATGGTATTTGGTAAATTTTTTATTAAATGTGTTGGGGTGACATTGGTTAATAAGGTCATATAGGAGTCAAGTGCACAATTCTGTGATACGTGATCTTCATATTGCACTGTGTGCCCATCACCCCAAGTCAAATCATCTTCAGTCACCATATACTTGGCCCCCTTTACCCTTTATTACCCCGTCGCTAACCCCCTTCCCACCGGTCACCACCACACTGTTGTCTGTGTCTGTGAGCTTCAGTTTTGTATCCCACGTGTGAGTGAAATCATGTGGTTGTTCGCTATTTCTGACTTACTTCACTTAGTATGCTATTCTCAGGACCCACGCATGCTGTCGCAAACGGTAGTGCTTCACCATTTCCTGTGGCTGAGCAGGAAGTGCTCCACTGTATGTGTACACGACGTCCTCTTTGTCCAGTCCTCTATCGGAGGACACCGTGGTGGGTCCGTGTCTTGGCCACTGTGACTGATGCTACGATGAGCGCAGGGGTGCACATATCTCTGTAAACAGATGTTTTCAAATGTTTCAGGTGGACGCCCGGGAGAGGGGTTGCTGGGTCATGTGGTAGCTGTATTCTCACTGTTCTGAGGAGCCTCCAGGCCGTTTTCCACAGTGGCTGCACCAGTTCACAGTCCCACCAGCAGCGAGTGAGGGTTCCCCCCCCCACAACCGCTCCCACGCTTGCTGTTGCCGCCTTGTTGACGGCAGCCGCTCTAGCAGGGGTGCGGTGGCATCTCGCTGTGGTTTTGATCTGCTTCCCCTCAGAGGCAGTGAAGCTGATCGTCTTTCCCAAACCTGTTGGCCATTCGTGTGTCGTCTTGGGACAGGTGTCTGTCCAGGTTCCCTGCCCGGTTTTCATAGGTTTGTTTGGTGCTGAGCTGTGTGAGTTCTTTATGTGGTTTGGATGTTAACCCCTTGCCAGGGCTGTTGTTTGCAACTGTCACCTCCCATTTGGCTGGTTGCCTTTTTGTTTCTTTTGCTGTGCAGAAGATTTTTAGTTTGATGTCGTCCCATTCATTTATTCTGCCCTTTACTTCCCTTATCTTTAGGGTCAAATTCACAAAACCTTCCTTAAGACCAAGGCCCATGAGTTTGGTGCCTATGCTTTCTTCTACGTAATTCATTCTTTCAGGTCCTGTGTTTAGGTCTCTGATCCATTTTGAATTAGTTTTTATACATGAGGACAAACTGTAGTTTAGTTTCATTCATTTGCATGTGGCTTCCCAATGTTCCCAGCACCATTTATTAAGGAGGCTTTCTTTTCTCTATTGTATGTTTTTGGCTTCTTTGTCAAAAATTACTTGCCATGTACATGTGGGTATATTTCCGAGCTCTCAATTCTGTTCCATTGGTCTGCACGTCTGTCTTTCTGCCAATACCATGCTGTTTTGATCATTGTCACACTGTAGCATAATCTGAAGTCGGGTAGTGTGGTACTTCCAGCTTCATTCTTTTTTCTCAGGATTTTGTTGGCTATTTGGGGTCTTTTGTGGTTTGATACAACTCAGATTTTTTTTTGTTTTATTTCTTTAAAAAATGACATTGTGATTTGGTTGGGGATTGCATTAAATCGGTATGTTGCTTTGGGTAATATGACCATTTAACTATGTTGATTCTTTCAATCCATGAACACAGAATATCTTTCCATTTCATTGTAACTTTTTCAATCGCTTTTAATAATGTTTTGTAGTTTTCAGTACATAGGTCCTTCACATTCTTTAAGTTTATTCCTGGGTATTTTATTCTTTTTGTTGCAATTGCAAAAATAATTGTTTCCTTTTTCATTTTTTCTGAAATTTTATTGTTACTATATAGAAATACAATGGATTTTTGTACATTGATTTTATGTCCTGAAACTTTACTGTACTTGTTTATTGCTTCTAAAAGTTTTTTGGTGACATTGTTAGGGTTTTCTATATGTAGAACCATGTCATCTGCAAAAAGTGACACTTTTACTTCTTCATTCCCAATTTTGATTACTTTATTTCTTTCTTTTGCCTGATTGCTCTGGCTAGGACTTCCCAACTGTGTTGGACCAGAGTGGCGAGCGTGGGCACCCTCGTCTCGTCTCTGATTGTAGAGGAAAAGCTCTCCTGTTCTCACCATTGAGCGTTTGTCATGCGTGACTTTCCGCGTGTTGAGTGACCTTCCCATCCGGAGTGTTTCTATCATAAAGGGATGTTGTATCTCAACAAGTGCTCTTTCTGTATCCACTGATAAGAACGTGGGATTTTAATCCTTTGTTTAGTTAATGTGCTCTATCACATTGATCGATTTGCATTATGTTGAACCGTCTTCTTATCTTTCCTTCACATTATAAATTAATATGGCAGCTTAAATATTAAATGAAAGAAATAGTAAATTCATGCAAACTGTAATTCATAATGTCAAGTGAATGTATTTTAAGCAAGTCTGGATCCTGGCTGCTAGGTATTTTATTTTATTTTTTTATATCTATTTTATACAACATTCTTTGGTCCATACAAAAAGGCCACCAGTAAAATCAAATTTTCTAACAGGATTTCCCAACATCAAAAGGTGTTAATTGGTTTCCTAGTGAAGATTACAAAATGTATTATTTCTATCAGGGTGTTCTATGTTTGGTACACTGTTTATAAAACAGAAATAAAAATATTAACTATCAAAACTCATATAGTGTTGTAAGACAATCATGTAAAACTTCATTAAAATAATATTTCATGAAAATCATATATTTATTAAATTTTAGATTTATCTATTCAGGGGTCATATATATATGTATATGGCTTACTTTTTTAAACTTATCTTCGAATGTTCTTTATCCTAGAACATAACATTTATTCTGCAATTAATATTTATAAGTTTTCATTCCATTCTCACCTCTGACAAAGCTTTGTCTGAAATGTACAGAACATGTTTTCTTCACCATAAATATTAAGGAGATTATTAAATGTAGAATCCAGACACAGTAAGCTTTTACCCAATTTTCTAACCTAAGTGAATCTTTTAAAACTCAGTCAAGACCAAATAGAGCTATTTGCCCTCTCGAAAGCTAATCTGAGCTCGCATTTTCAGCTCTGCTTAGCACGGAGATTTGATAGCCAAAGACACATTTCATAGCCAGTTTCCAACCAGAAAGGCGTGACTGCTCTTGGTCGGGGTGATAAAAAGCCATCCCTGCTTAGGGTTCTTGATAGATTAAGCCAAGTATTCCCCAAGAGAGAGGCACCGCGCTCTGTAGCGGGTGACTGAGTATGTCGATTGCAGAAAGCAGTACGGTTTTGACATATATTTTCCTTCTCAAGACAGTAAGACCATATATTATAGATCCTCTCAATAAACTAAACTAACTAAATCTATTTTTTAATTTTTAGAGATCATGTTGTACCTTTAAGGAATCTCTGAGGGACTATTTTATGTATAATCTAAAAAGATAGCTTATTTTGAATGATAGTATTATGAGTTAATAATATAAAATTTCTACAAAAATATATGTCAAAAATTATGAACTTTATAATAACATCAGAATAAACATAACTGTAAAGCAAACCCTTGATTTTGACATTGAATGACTGCGTATGACTGAAGTCAATTCTGAAAGAAAAATGACTTTCCTAATCTGCTCAGCTTCAGTATCTAGATGGATCCCCCCATTGATACTTTGTAAATGTAGCCAGATTAGACGGTTTTAAGATTCACATTAGATTAAACAATCATTTAGCAAGTTAAAATTTCCCATTCAGTGCACACTTAAGAACTGTAATGTTTTATGCTTATACAAATGTATACAAATATGTAATATATTACAAATCTTGTCAAATTCAAATTTAAGTGATAAATTGGTGTGTGATATTCTTGGTAATCAATAATACTGAGATTGCTTTGTAATATTCATCAGCAAAAAAATTAATAATTGTTTATATGTTAAAAACTAAAGTAGCATTTATAAATAAGCCATTGATCTCCTTCTACAAAATTAATTCATTCATCATATAATTATTGGCTATTATTTTTAAACATTTCAGGAGTTATTGGGGCAACTTGACATCCTGTAAATGGACATTTAGGAAATACAACATGGCCAGTCTCGGTTTTCATGGGGCTTGTATTTATTGGGAAGAGAGAATTAAGCAATTATTTTATTACAACTATAAAAAGTGTCATTAGAGTGAAGTATAATAAAGAGCTTATGCGGGTAGCTTTGTCTGTTGGGGGTCACGGGGCGTCTTTTCTCATGAGGGACATTGAAGCCGAAGTGCAGGCAGCCGGCTATGCACGCTCATCTCTGCCACTTCTGCCATTAGGGGCTCAGGCTGCCACAGCAGGACACCCCAGACTGGGTGGCATGAACAACAGACCTTATTTCCTCACAGCCCTGGAGGCTGCAGGTCTGAGACCAAGGTGCTGGCCACCTTGGTGTGCGGCATGCGGGGAGGCCTGTCTTCCCGGCTCGAAGGCGGCCGCCTGCTCTCTGTGCCCTGCTACTGGACTCACCTGCATGCACAGGGAGCACAGCTGGGGGCTCTCCCTCTCTTGTCAGGACTCCAGGCCTGTGGGGCGGGGGCCTCGCCCTCACGATCTCCCCTACCTTCACTTACCTCCGCAGAGGCCCTGTGTCTAAATCCAGCTTCCGCTGGGGGCTTCAGCTTCAGAATAAGAAATTGGAAGAGGAGAGATACAATTCCAGCTGTAACATGCTTATGAAAACTCTCTTTTTGTAGGAGTATAAAAGTACTAGAGACCTTCCTCAGTGTATAGGACTCAGGACACGGTGGACTGCCATTTTTTCTGTAGCAGAACATCGTGGCCACCAGTCCTGTCACCTGACTGCCATGGCCCGTGGGAGCCCTAGAAGGCAGGCGGCCCTCTGGGACCGGGCACCGGGCAGGGGGGTTGTTTTATTTTCCTTGAATTCTCATCAGTAAACATGCCCCCCCACACACATGCACACACGTCACACACATACACACACTCACCCTCCTGCTACATGTCCTACAGTTGAGGAGGTTCCTGCCAACCGTGGAACCCCCCCACTCACTTCTCCTCTTCTGGGGGCGCTCCTGCATGAAACGCCAAGCTTGTCCATGCATTCCCTCCTGCTCTGTGTCCCTGAGGAAGTCCTCCCGATGGGTCAAGGTGCCCACGTAAACGCTTGCGTGAGCCCAGCCTTCAGAGTGCCGTTCACTTCTCTCTGAGCCTGAAACGTAGGCCAGCTAGTCTTGTCCGGCCTGCAGACAAACGAGGGTGGACACCCTTGAGAAGGACACGACGGTGTCCTTTCTGCTCATTTATTGACCCCAAGTTCTCCTCCGGCTGCCGAACACACGAATTAACACAGCGAGTGCCGCGCCCCATCCGCCCGCCTGTGCCCGGCGGAGCGCCGGCTCTGGGCCTCCTCCAGGGCTGGCGGGCTCCAAACCCTGGTTTTGCACAGGAAGAAACACAGGAGGAGTTGAAAGACTTCTCAAGACCACACAGAAGTTAGGTCCAGAAACTTCTCTCATTGAAACGCCTTATATTCATTCATTCATTTATGTTTATAGCAGATTGTTGAATAAATTATTCGAAACAACTTTCCAGTAATTTTTAAAAGAGGGAAAAGAGGGAGAGAGAAGAAAGGAAGGAAAGAAGGAAGGTTGTCAACCATCCTGAAATTTCACCTCAGAGGAATTAGATAAATTAACAAATATTTTGGTAAACTCCATTTACTACTCGAAACTCAGTATTTCTCTTCCAGAAATTTTCTTATGGAAGACTGATTATCCTCCTGCATTCCCTTCCATGCTAAAAAAAATAGAGATATTTGATGATTTTTATATTGTCTGTGGGGCCGTCTAAAGAGATGGTGTGATCGCTTTATGAGTGTGGGGGAGGGGCGGGGGGTGGAAGAGCCTATGGGGGGATAAATGGTGGTGAAAAAAATGAGAAATAAAAATGGTTAAGATGATAACTCTTTTTAAAAAAATGAGTGAATGCTAGATAAGGGAAAATAATTACAAAAAAATCTTTAAAGTGTATGTGAGGAGCAGGGAGTAGATGATGTTCCAAAGTTTAAAAAAGGGAGACTTACTGTTCTTGGTAGTAACAGTAACGAGGAGAGTTACTGATTACAAGCTACAGCATCGCCAGTGCACACACGTTTCCATTTTGGTGTCTAGCGAAGGGCTAAATGCTCTGTTTAGTCTGCACAACGATAGACCCAGCGTGATCCGAGGGTGCCTTTATTGGGGTCCACTAAGTTTGTTTTTAAATTCTACTTGCAGTGGGAATAGCTGCTAATGGTTTTCTGGAAAATGGGCCACGATTATGAAATAAAACTTCCTTCCCTTCCCTTCCCTCCAGAAATGCTGGTTCTATTTTTACGAGAAGAATGTGTGGTAAATGACGACCGCGTGATACTAAGGTCTGTGCAAGGACATTGCTGATGGAACAGGAGCAGCCGAGGGGGGAGTGTCAGGGAGTAGCCTGTGAAAACTAAAGTACCGGACGAATGCCGTTAATTCCAGCACGCTTAGAGGTGTTGAGTGCTGTGTTCATTCGCTCGGAAAAAATAATGTTTACATTCATTGGTGATGTTCCGTTCGTCCAGTTCTTGGAGGAAATGGAGAGATTTCTTTCACCGTCACCACCTGTGGTCGCCGTCCTTCCCGTGCACCTGTCTGGTCCGGTCCTCACACAGGCAGCGCTGCCTGAGTCCCGTGCTGCCTTTGTAAGCTGAGTCCAAGGCCATCTCAGCTTCTCCTGCCCCTTGTGGATCTCAGCGCAGGTAAACTCACCTCAAAGGAGACACTTTCATAGGGAACAGACAAAAAACCGTCTCATCCAACTCATTTAACCTTTAGAAACTGTCAGCATTTGGAACATTTCATATAGTAATTCATGCCAGAAGGTGGCACCAAAAGACCCGACTTCCAATGCCTTTATTAATACATTCATGAGCTTTTTCTATATTTGGGCTTCCAAGTGCAGGGAGACGGCCATGTAAATGCAGCTTTGAACGACCGAGGCGACACAGACAGGCTGAGGTCATGTGAGCCCCGGGGGAGAGACTGCTCTTGGCTTGCTTCCGATGTGGCAATGCAGAAATCTCACACTGTCTGCTTCTCCTTACAAACGGCTACGTATTCCTGGGCCTTTAAAGAATAGTTACTTGTAAATCCTCAAATAATAGCCCACCTGCCGAGGGAAAATGTCAAATCTCCTCACGGCAGGATGATGTTGACTCCCTGCGGTTTCATTTTCTGTTATTACATTTCCGCCATTTCCGTGGTGTGATCACTTTAAAGATACAGCCAGTGCTGCATTTCGAGAAAAGAGTTTCCGGGCCCCATCAGTGTTTCAGTTCCATGGCGCTCCTTTTCTTATGTTTCCTCGCAGCGGCCGGGAGCTCTCCACCTGCTGTCAGACGCAGCACTTACAAGAGCTGCGTGCGCCCGGGGCGCCTGGAGAACGTCCTCTGACCCCTGTCTCTCTGTCTCTCTCTCCCTGTTTCCCCTTTGCTTCCCTCGTTTAATTTCTTAGGCATATATTTTTATAGACTTACAATGAAACTTAAATAAGATAGACACTTAAAATGCAATGGTTCTCAGCACCTTGTAAGCGTTCAGTAGATACTAAGTAATTCATATTATTTCAAAGAGAAGTTGTCCCTTCTGAAAGTTATCCCCAAACATGCCTTCAAAATCTTCATTTTCCACATAGTGTAATAAAACTCCTTGATTAGAGATTGTAGAAATTGTATATGATCAGCTTCTGAGCACAGAAAACTACATTGATTTTTAACTTTTCTCCCAAGTTCTCACAAATGTAAAAATACAAATATTTTAACCCACTATTGCAAAGAACTTTCTGAAAACATTTATGCCCGAGCACTCACTTTTCTATAAAATAGAAAAAGAGAAAAATATATGGAAGAAATAAAACTTATGTAATGACAATGCTTATGAAGTCGAAAAAGCTGCAGTTAATTTAGACAGAAAAAACAAATTTGGTAAAATAAGACATATTGATAATGAGCTTTATAGACAAGACAAATAATGCCTTCACTGAATTTTACACATATATGTAAATATATATGTGAATTTTACATATGTATCTCATATATATAACTGATGCGTGGCTGCTATGAACACATGGCTCATTTATCTGTGGGCCACGAACATCTACAGTTGAAACTCTAACACATTAAGTTAACGTGTTGCAGGGAGACACAGAGCTCCATTCCGTTTGCATGTGAAGCTGTAGCTGCTCCGTAGGAGGGTAAGCGTGCGTTTAGTCCCTCACTGTTTGCAGCACAGGTCCGACATCGCAGCTGGTGTCCAGGAGCCACGGCGACCTGTGTCGACCTGGAAGACGTTACTCCGCCTCCTTTTCCAAGCAGATTCTTTTCCGAGCGAGGATCTGGTTCATAAAGAACACGTGAGAACGTTGGTTCTCTCTCCTGTTCTCCACGTCGGGTGGGGGTTGGATTGTTGTAGATGCTTTCTATACGGGCAGATCCGAAGGGGCGAGAAAAAGTGCATGAAGGCTTTTAGTCAGGTAACCTGACATAATACCCACTGGAAGTAGTTATACATCAGATTTAAAGAGTTGTTTTACTAATACAGGTATTTTGGGATTTTTCCCCCTTTCAGTATATGTTAAATTGATGTCCTTGTTTGGCACAAAGTAAGATTTACTTCTATGTTTCCTGGCAGAAAATTCTAATTTTAGTCTTACATTTGGGTGTTTGATGCCGGTGGGGGAAGCCTGTACGCGGTGCGAGGTAAGGTTCTGCCCTCGTTCTTCAGAACGGGCCCCTTCGGCGGGCCCGGCACCATTTGTGGGAAAGGCTGTTCATCCCCACTGAGTAGTTGCTGTCCCCCTGATGAAGATCAGTGGACCGAGGACGTGTGGGTGTGTTTCTGGGCTCTCAGGTCGATGCCATTGATCCAGATGTCCCTCGGTCCATCACACTCTCCCGATTCTTCTTGCTCAGGCAGCACCGAAATCCTCCTGGGTGTGAGTGGTGGTCTTCGTTCCTCGTTTTCTGGGTTGTTGAGGTGACAGGATCATCCTGCATCTCCACATGGCTTGTGGAGAAAGCTCACTGATGTCCGTCAATAAGTTATCTGGGGTTCTGACGGGGATTCTGTTGAAACCCCGGATCAGCTGGGGCTGCTGCCCGTTTAGCTACGTCAGGCCTTCCGACCTGCTAACGTGGTGCCTTCCCGGCATTTACATCTTCCCTGGTTGCTCTTAAAGTCTTTTGTGTCTTTCAGAGAGTAAGTTTTACACCTTTGATTAAATTTATTCATAAGAATTGTATTCTTTTTAATGCTCTTGTGTATATAATTGCTTTCTTAATTTCATTTTCAAATTGTTCGTGGCTGGTATGTGGAAATACAGTGGATTTTTGTAGTTAAACTTGTACGCTGGGCTCATTTATGAATTGTCATCATTTCCTAGTGGGTTTCTCAGGATTTTCTACATCAAAATTATATCATGGGTGAACAGAGAGAGTTTTACTTCCTCCCTTCTAATATGAATGCCTGTCTTTTTTATTAATTTTATTATAGTAAGTCTATAAGCTCTCTGGAATTTATGAACTTTTGATTTAATTTATCTACTAATATTTTAAATTTCATTTTAATATCCCATCCAGCACTTTTTCATTTTGCTTTAGACATTTTTCTTCATTTTGTTAGGTAAGCCAGGGCTAGGGGGCTGAATATTGTTTTCTGTTTTTTCTATTTATAAATATCTCACTTGTGATATATCTTGCACCAGCCAATAAACTCTTCCTAGAAGTGCTGGATCTTCTGGATCTTTATAATATTTAAATTTGCCTATGACACGCTATCAATCCATGGTAACTCTATTTAAGAATTAAAAAGTACAGGCATTGATTTTAGCATTAGCTCTTGCATTGACTTTAAACTTATTTCCAAATCTTTCCTCATCAAAGCCCTTTAGGCATCTTCAGAAACTTTTGTGTTTTTCTTTTCCTCACGTCTCCTCTTGTGTGCCGATAGCGGCGTGGGAGACAATGTGGTGCGGTAAAAAGCGTGCTCGGATGGGGCGCCCAGGGGTGTCCAGCTCAGGGAGGCCCTCGGGGGAAGTGCAGCCGCACACCCTGCATCCTCACTTAGCAACGAGCTGCGAACACCCTTTTCAGTGCTTTCCCCTTGACTTACTTCGTTAATGAACTCCTACAGTCAACTTGTGTAAACGTTTTCTTCTCAAATACAACTGTTCAGTGTTTCGGGAATCATTTTAAAACCTGAAAAAATATTACTGTATAAGCTCTTACTGATAAAATTTACCCTCTATCAAGGTTGCTAATTGTTTACTTGCTCAAATTTAATTACTGAACAATACTAATATGAAGATGTTTGGCCAAAACAGAACAGTGGTTATTTTCCCATTTTCCCTCCTGAACAGCGGGTCTCTGCGTAGCACCTTCTCACTTCACAACGCCCGCACGGGGCCGTCGGGCGCACGCAAGGTGAGCGCCCGGCTCCCCTGACCTGCGGCCCGATTCAGACCCCCCGCTCTGACCAGGAGGGATTCTGCATATTATGGATCTTTTTATCTATTGATTTGCTAAAAATTCTCATGGAATACGAATTGCGAACTAAGAGAGTAGGCTCATAAATATTTTAATAAATCGTTCCAGATTTAAGACTTCCACCGGCTGCTACCTTTATCGAAATGCATTTCTATGTCCCTTCCCTTGAGAGCCCCGGGGCGGTGTTGGGCACACAGCTTGTACCCTGCCGGGCTCACGCTTTCCCTGGCGCTGAGCTTGGAGGTGATGCCGACATCGCCACCATCAGTCCCACCTGCAGGTCTGAGTTGTACCCCAAGGACGAGGTGATGGAGAACCGGAGGGCACGGCTGCCGTGGGCTCACAGAGTCGATGGCCACGGAGTGAGGCCTCTGGGTGAGGCTCTCCCACTCCATGCCCTGTCACCGTTACTACGAATACTCTGGCCACAACTGTTTTCCAATGTGAGCTTATAGAAAAATGAAAACAAAAACCAAAACATTTTGATCCCTGATTTTCAACTAATGACATGAAGCCCATGGTATAAATCAACCAGTTAAACCAGTTAACTGTAAAGCGTTCACTTTGTCTTAAGTGTCTGTTTTGCATTCAGCATTTCTAGGATTCATGAGGTGTGCAAGAGAAGAAAAAAATATATATATATGTACATAGTTTTGTATACAAATATATATGTGAATATTGACTTTAAAGAAAATTAGTAAAAAAATGAAGACATGAAGTAATTGAAACAATCAACTTATGGTGTAAAAATGTGATCTGCTTCAGAGAAGGAGAGTATGGGCCTTAACGGAAAAAGGGCCCGTGGAAGAGGAGGCGCTCCATCCATCAAGAACGGAGGCCGTGAGTGGACAGGGCCTGGGAGAGCCGCCGGAGACAACGTATCTCAGGGCCGCTGCCTGGGGTGCCAAGGACGCCTGGCGAGTACCAGTGCTGACGGCCAGCGGGATCTAGTACACTCGATGAGGAAAGCCAGGAGAGCTGATTCAATTTAATAAATTAAATAACGGTGTAGACTTGTATACCTAGAACAGGAGGAAGAAAGCAGTGATTTATAAATGTTATCATGTCAACAGCCTCCAGGCTGAAAAGAAAGACAAAAGACAGCAGATAATAACCAGGAATTCATTCAACAAATATTTAAAGCCAAATCTGAGAGGAGATGTGATTTCTAGGGAAGGACAGCCAACTTTGGGTAGGCAAGTTTAAGGTCAAACTCCAGGGCAGAGAGCAGGTGTGGACAGCGTGAGGGGGAGGTCGGCCCTCCATGTGCTGTTGATGTGTCTGGCACCTGGCACCGGTGAGGTTGGCCCTGTGCCTGCTGGCTGCCCGGGGCCAGCGCCTCCCACCACACCGCTCCATCCGCAGCGCTCCATCCGCAGCATGAAGTCAGGGAGCAGATGCCTTCCAGCGTCCGGTGTCTAGTTCCTCTGTGTTCAGAGTCGCGCCTGGATGTGGCCTGTGGCCACTGGAAATGTCAGAGAGAAAGTGATTGCAAGGAACCACCTTAGAGACCTCAGAGGTGGTAGAAAATGCCGGACGGAGAGTCGGCTCAGAGAACACTGGCACAGGAGGAGGTGCTTAGGAAGAAATAAGGAAAATAGAGAATCATCGTAAGCAGCCAGGAAGAAAACCAAGCTTTTGTATTTTCGCTTTGGTGTGAACCTGGGAGACACACAGACCTGCTCGTTCTGTGTCTTGGCCACACTGCTGAGCCACACTGGGGCCCTGTGCTTGTCCCCCTGCCTGGGGACAGTCCTCTCCCTGGTCTTCCCTCCCACAAACCTCGCCACTCTGGAAGCAGGGAGTTAGAGTCACAGGGACTTGGATGGTGGGGACCTTAACTTCCCAGGTAGGTCCGTGGGCGAGACTCAGCTTCTGAGCACAGGACCGCAGCAGCTCCAGCACCTGGTCGCAGGCCCACCCGCCCCACCCGTTGGAGCGACAGTGCCACACAGTGACCCCTGACTTAAGGGATACTCTGCATCTTAGAGGGAATGCTGCCGGCCCACAGGGTGTGAGCTCCAAGCTGGTGCCTCTGCATGGTCGGGAGCCCTTCCCTTGCCCCCCCTCCTAGGATGCCCCACCTTCCAGGGGACACAGCACTGCTGGGACACGTGTCATCCATGGTGGTGGGACTCTAAGCCTGCAGCGGGTCTGTGGGACAGCGCTCTGTTCTGTAGGTGAGACTCTGGGCCCCTGAGCAGAGTGCTGGGTGAGCCTGCTCGCAGGAACACCTGCTGACACAGTGAGGGTGAAGCATGCTGTTTGCCGGAGTGGGGGCAGGCGCTGTGAGCAACCCTCCGCCGAGACACTGGGTGGCCTCCTGCAGGGCTCGCCGCCTTGGCCGTTGTTGCTGGCAGGACAGGGACCCAGTGTGAGGAGTGGCTGGTCAGCTTTGGCAACTGGAGGTCACAGCTGTTGTACACCCTCCGACAGGGAGCACGTTCTTGAATAGAAAAGTTTAAAAAGTAGTTTCAAGAGAATACGGAGACTGTAATTAGTTACAAAGAGTCAAACATAGGAAGCAACCACATATGTATATGTGTATGCATGTACGTATGCCTGTGCATACATGTGCCCTACATGCATGGATGTATATTTGCTCTGTGTGTATGTATATAAAGTTACTTCCTGAGTTAAGGGATACACAAAATGTGGGAAAACCCCAGAGAAGTTCATGGAAATTAGAGAAACCAGGAGTGCTGGAGAGGGCGAGGATACAAACAGAAGGCTTGAGCAGAAACTTCCAACACATCGGCAACTGTATACAATATAACATGTAGAGTAAGTTTGGGGGCATTTTATATGTCATTATCTATCCATTTATTTATGAAATAGTTTACAGTGTTTTAAAGAGACTTTGTACGCTGTGGCCAATGCAGATAGCTATTTTGTAGGCCACGTTTTGTTCTCAGAGATCTTGCTATTTTCATTTAAAAAAATCAAGCCCATTCGTAATAGTACAGCACTAAATTTAAATGGAACTTAACAACCTCATACTTTATGTACAAAACTTGAAGAAAACCAGAGAAGTCACATGTACCAACTTTTCAGATCTAAAGAAGCCAGGAATAGTAAGTTATTTTGTTGGAAGTATTAGAATCCAAAATGATCCTAATAGGCTGGAATTGTGGGCAGCAGCAAAAATCATTAAGGACTGGGTTTTGAGGGATAGAAACGGCCCGGGCAAAGGAAGCATCGCTATGCAACGAAACATCCCTGTGGGAATGGAGACTGCGTGCTTGGCAGCAGAGCGCCCGTCTGTCAGCTCTGTCCCTGTGCTGTGGCGGGGGCTGCTCGCCTCCCACCTAAAAGCACTCGTTAAGCATATGGCAGAAGCTTTCGCGACAGGCGGGCGGCACCGAGCACAGGATGCTCATTGTCGTGTCTCTGGAGCATGTTTTGCTAATATTTCATTGTTTTTAATTTCAGAAACTTTATCTCTAACGCCCTTGACACTTAGAATGTATCACTCTTTCCAGTGCGATCTAACTCATTAAGTAAAAAGAAGTTATTTTTCTACTATGTTAAAAAAGCAGTTTCATAAAAGCCTACGTGATTATCGCCTAGATTAAACGGTTAAGGTTTGTTTCAGATTTATTTGTTTACTCAGTCGCCATTCATGTGACTGATTGGAAGGCAGGTGCCTCTTGCCATGCAATCTCTCTCTCCGTCCACTTCTGTACTCACTTCTGTGCGAGCCGCTCACGCCCTCACCATCCACGTTTTCACTGTTACAAGTCGCGAACGCGCAGCAGTAGATAACGATGTTTGAAAATGTGTGTTAGGAGTAATTTAAAGAGAGAACAGACCTAAGGCCTAACGCTAACCGCCGTCAGATAGGGGTGGAAAGCTTTTCGGGTGGAGAAGGGTGTATGTCTGCGATCTCCAGATAGCTGGGCCCAGGCCAGCGTCCGCAGCTGGTAAGAAGGCAGATAATCCTCCACTGATAAGGCGAAACCTTCATCAGTACTGCAGGCCTGAAGTGACTTAGTGAGTTCCTTGATTTTTAACGTGTATAAACCAAGACCTTGCTGGTCATAAGACTGGAAAGTTGAAAGCGCCCCAGGGGCTTTCTGGGTGAGGATGGTTTGAAATGGAAAGTCCTATCGTCCAACCCAGATACGTCTGAGTACTGTATTTAAACTGATTGTTCTGACGCACCTGTGTTTTAATGGGGGGACCTGTACTGTATATAAAATAGAAAGAGTATTAACTTTAAAGCTTCAGGATAAGATCATCTCCGAGACAAAGGAATGGGCAGTTTCACAGAAGGCTGTCCCTGGAGTAACTCTCTGGTCTCAGATACATGGGATTTCTCGCCTCATCATCAGTTCTGGTTTTCTGTGAGCTCCACATGTAAACAGCAAGGATTGTCCATATGTATGTCCCTACACACCCAAAAAAGGACATTTTAAATTGTCAAAATATAAATGTGATATTTTCCTTATAAAACTAATATAATAGAGAAAAACATATGAAACTTTCAGGGGAAAAACTTGTGGTGGACAATAAAGAATAATGAAATGTTTAGAAAATATACATATAGCTCACCAGATAAATAATCCTTTGCAGATTTTAAAAATACCATCAGTCTTAGTGTGATGATTTGTCTGCATGTTAAACTTTTCATTCATTAACGCATTCTTTAATTTCAAGTTCCAGTCACTACCCACAAAGACTAAGTCCCACAGCTTCACTCCCCATCCCTGAAACTCTCGCGCCTTGCAGCCAGGTGCCCTGCATGGAACTCGGATAAGACCCAGTCGGTGACAGAGGCGGGTCGGCGACGTCCGCACAACGTCACAGCAGCTTCTGAGCTGCCGACCGTCGGACGCAGGTGGGGATGCACCTAGAACTGCAGTTGCAAGGTTTGCTGTGCATCCTGGTGAGGAGTGTTGGCTTCCAGGAGCACAGGCCTGAAATCGGAGTGTCTTCAAAGGCACCTAACTTTTTGGTGCAGGTGGCACTAACTTTTTGCTGCGTGTCAACAGTGTCACTACTAGATGCCCAGGATACCTCCACCTGTTGGATTCCAGCCACAGTATTCAAGGTGCCTTCTGCTCCAGGGCACCGACGCTGGGGTCCCTGCCAGCCTCTGGGTCCCCGATGTGCTGGGAAAAGGGAAAAGGGAGGGACCGGCCACTCGTCCTCGCAGACCCGGGTGACTTTGCCACAGGGGTTTCACTGCGTGTTTTTGCAAAGGGAGGCCAGGCAATCAAGGTGACTCTAAATAGCTGGGTGTATCCCTGCCTGTATCAATATGCTTTTTGTTACTAATGGAAAAGGAGAAGTGGACTTTTCCGTTGGCGATTAGCAGTCTATCACATTTCCCACTAAAGAAGTTTAAATGCCCATGGGAAGAAATTAGTTGAAAATTTGGGGAAACAAGCTTTGATTTAATTAATATATTTGAAATATTCTTTTTAAATGTATTCACATTAATAATTTCAATACTTCTTGAATGTAAAATTTGAGATTTTAATGACACATAATGTATCATGCTATATGTGCCATGATAAGAAATGTTCATTTCAATTCAAATTACGGCAATGGGCCTTGAGTAATGGACACGGCATGGGTGAAATAATCTTTTACAAAACAGGTTTCATGTGACCAATAGTCATTTTAGGAAAATAATTGCCATTGTGCCCCTTACAAGAAAATGGTAAATTTAGCCTTTAATATTTTGTTTAATTCTGTTACCAAGGAAATAATATGAAAGGGATGCATTTCCTTCTAAAATCGCTATGTTTATTGAATCGCCATTTCGGTGCACATTTTTATATTTCTATGTTCTGTACAAACGACTGGGAACCGGGTCACAGAAACGTGACCGGGTGGCATATGTCGGCACACGTATGCGTTAGGGTCAGTTGTGTGAGGCTTTTCATAAAACGATTTTATTAGTTTTATAAAAAGTAATAAATTAGTTCTATTAGAAAAGCTTTCGTCATCACTACGCCCTGACGTATTTTCCACCCCTTCTCATTGCAAACACTGACTTCCTCCTAAAACGTTCGCACATCGAGTCAGCACTGGGGCAGATCTGCCCCAGGACGCCGCGGCGCGGTCCTGCCCCGGCCACCCCTCTCCCCCACCCCGGCCCAGCCCGTCCTCTGCAGCCCTGGCAGCCTCACCACTGTGACAAAACCCGGCCCCTGGAATTGGTCAAGAAAAGGCCAAGAAGCTCTCAAGTGAGAGGAAGAAAAGAGAAAGGGAAAACTGGCAAAGTCTCGAGTAAGCTCCAGTTTGACCCGCTTGTCCGATCTCACTAATCCATTACGTTGTTTCACTAACCTTCGACCCCGTCCTCGAGAGTAATTGGACTCGGCAATGAACGGCGACTCAGCTTTCCTTCTCGGCAAATGAAATCCAAACGAGAAAGACAACGTCGGGATATTTTTCCTTTTTCTTTCCAGGAGAATGCACAGCCATATTCATAAGTCAGGTGCGGGGAGGGCCCAGCTGGGTGGGAGGCGATGTAACAGCTCGGCCTGAAACACTGCTACACACACTTTGCTCATTGCTCTCAGAGGCCAAGGGAGGAAGCGAGGGAGTGAAGGCGGCGGCACCCCGCGGGTCCGGGCAGGTGCAAAGCAGCTGCCCCCAGCGCCGAAGGCTCCTGCACCTGCCGAATCACCTCGGAATGTTCCCTGGCCGCCCCTGTGCCACAGCAACCGGGCTCTCCCGGTCCCAGATCAGCGAGTCACAGGTTCCTCCCTTTTCGGTCGCGGCCAGGCCGTTGCACTTCACCTTCGAGCTGGTGGCTTCTAGCATGCTCTCGCCCCTGCCTTTCCAGTCAAGGTGTCCTGCGCACACTGAGCAGCACGGCGCGGGAAGGCTCGCAGGGACCCGCGCTCTCAGAATCCCTGAGGCGCTTGCGGTGCGTCTTGGATGCAGTTCTTCCCGGCAGGTTTGCTGGTGCCTCCTTGCGCTGTGCCCCCCAACAGGGACCCACTGACCTAGGCGGGACAGGCGGAGGGGGGGCTTGTCTGGGGAAGACGCCATGCAAAAAACGCCATGGAGGAGGAGTCCCGATCTACTAGGAAAAGCAAATACCTAAAAAACCAAAGAGAGCAAAAGTTAGCAGGTCACAAATTTAAGGACTGTTTGACTGTTAATTTTTACCAGGCTGTAGAAGCACAAGAATTTATACTGATTTATACTCTTTGCTGCTGTAAATGGTAGATATGAATGCTGACCACCTTTAAATATTCAATGATATTTCCTCAGGAGTTTCCGACCTCTTTTCTTTATATAGCCTTCAGTTCACTCTTTTTGATAATTTTTTTTTTTTGCTGCTTTTCTAAGTTACTTTGGCTCATTGGTGTTTACAGTTACTAGAATATAATGCTTTAGAAATAAAGTTAGGTTGTATTCTGTCACTCAGCTCATCTGCTTTACAAGATACAATTATTATTTCAAAAAGCAACAGGCGAAAAGAGCCAGCGTTCGGCAGCCCAGCCCCAGGCTTTTGGGAGACGCTTCCTCTCCCCAGGAAAATAGGCGTCACAGCAGAACGACTCGAGACGCTTCAGATAATGTTGGCCTGCGGCTGTTCACATCGCTACCCCGATATCCCATCTGCGGTTTTCAGCAAAATCACTTCACCTACGGGAAACTTCTGGGAAAGCTTCTACCCAGAGAAAACAAAAAGAACTATTGCTTCCAAAAATTTTATGCAGATGGAAATTTTGAACCGAGGTACACCTTATTTTGAGGGCATAAAAGGATCATCTTAGTTGCATAAAATTCATTAATGTATATACTTTAGTAATGGTTTTCTGTATACACTTGACTCAGTTATTGGATACTTAAAGAAATATGTTACTTATGTTGACTCCCTGTAGAAATCAGAGTGAAGTCAGTACAATGCTGCCTAGTAAATGTTCCATCTTCGATAAGCACAGTTTAGGCAACGATGTCCGTTAGTCTGAGCATTGCTATGCTGGGTGCAGCCTTCGCTGAGAATTCTCACCCACGCATGCACTGCAGGAATGACCCTTAACCTTGGCTGGACATCAGACCTACTTAAGGAAATTTCAGAGGTTCTGGTGCCAACTAAATCCCTACCGGGGTCGGGGGCAACCCATGGATAGTGCTGGTTAAGCTTCCCAGGTGATGGTGATGATGCGAAGCCAGAGTGGAGAACCTCCGTCCTAGAGAACATCCTCGGTGTGTCTTAGCCGAGGTCTCTGCGCTGTGTCACGATACTCCCACCCGCAAATCCCCCCACCACTTCCATCCCCCGGAACCCGAATTGACCGTGGTGGGGAAAGCACATGAGCTCGCTGTCCTCACGCTCTTCGACTTCCTTCCGGACATCTGCCGATGACTCCAACATTCGGTGCCTTTTTAACGTCTCTGAAATCATAAAGATACTAATTTTCTTCAACAAGCATTCAAGGAATTTTTATGGACGCGCTGTGGAGCAAGCACTTTATTATTTCTTCCACACTCACTTTTTTGTGCCGTGATGTTTTCCCCTGAACTGTACCTAACACATCAGATAAGAGTGTAATCACATGGGGGCCTGTGAGCAGCACGGAGTGGTGGGACGTGCAGCCGTCCCTGCGGAACAACAGGAAACACGCAGGCAGACGTGTGGGAGTGGGCGTCCCGGCTGCGCTGTGGTAGAGTCTCTGACAGCACAGCTTCTCTGAGCCACGGTGACCCTGACTAGAGAACAGACATGGTGAACGGCTTCACTGTGAGGCTGGGAGGCTAGAGGAAATGTCGAATGCGAATTACCCGGGGCGGATCTGAGCATGACAGCGTGCCTTTGTCCATCCGTCCGTTTATATGACTTGTTCTCCAATGTCACTTTTGCAGATGCTGAGAGCACTGCGGTGAATCAGGACATATTAAAACTCTGCCCTGACAGTGCCGAAATTCTCATGAGGGACCCAGACAATAATAGAAGAACACAACAATAAAAAACCCATATATTTTGTGAAGAAAGCAAGTCAGGGCAAAAAAAAAAAAGAGAGAGACAGAGGTATTATACTAGGTAGGTAGGGCTTTGGGAAAACCGAACATTTCAGCAAATGAGGTGAAGCAGAGGAGAACCTGCATCTTGGAGAAGACTTCTTGTTCAAGGAAGAAGGAAGAGACAGTGTAAAGCCCCTGCCACTTGAACGAAATCCATGTTTTCCAGGAACCCCAAGGAGCTCACGTGGCTGAGGGAGGCACAGAATGGGAGGGAATGAACGTGGGGCCCCCAGGGGTGGGTCATGTGGCACTAGAATCAGTACGGGCGGTGGGTGGGATAATGGTGCCCAGAGTCGTCCACATCCTAATCCCCAGGACCTGTGAATGTTCAGTTCCATGGGATGGGCAATTAAGATTTCAAACAGAATTAAGGTTGCTAATCAGATGACCTTAAAATAAGAAGACTGCCCTGGTTTTCCGAGTGGGCCCCATGTCGTGGCAGGGCCCCCCAGGAAGGGAGAGCAAGGCAGACGTCAGTGTCAGAGTGACGCAGCGTGGGACAGCTTGGCCGGCCACTGCCGGCTGTGGAGATGGAAGGAGCCCCCGAGTCAGGGACACAGACGCCTCCAACGGCTGGAAACAGACTCTCCCAGAACCTCCACACTGAGCACCGCCCTGCTGACAGCTGACTGGAGCCCCGGGAAAGCCACTTCAGATGTGTGGACTCTGAAGCCCAGCATAAGAACTATGTGCTGTCTTCAGCTACAAAGTTTGGGGAAATTTGTTACAGCAACTACAGCAAACCGATGCAGTGCTGTAACATGACCTTGGCCAGCCCAGAGAAGAGAGCGGCCGTATCTAATTCACAACATGGACAGGATTCGGCTCAGGGTGGAGAAGAACGTGCAGGGAGCAATGGGCAGCAGAGAACCCCTTGGGTAGGTGTTTCCACCATTCGGGTGACAGGTGATGGGCACTTGACCCAGGGGTGGGTCGGTTAGGGTGAGAAGGAGTCAGATTCAGGATAAGCTGATGACAGGAGGGACGTTGTTCGCTGGTGGGTTCGATGCACGGTGCGATACCCGCGAGGAGCCTGGGTAGATCCGGACTGCTGGCTCCGCGCCGCAGCGGAGCTGGGAGGTGTTCGCTCAGACGCATCTGGATGGGGCGTCCCCTGCTGCACAGGTAGCCCTAACACCTCGCAACACAGGGACACTCAGTGATGTTCACGGAAACCAAGCTGCAGGTGATAATGGCAGCGTCCTCAGTGATGGTGCAAATGATTCTGTTGATGATGACAAAGCAAAACAGAACCTCAATGGCCGCTACTGATCATCTCAACTAAGCATATTAAACGCCACCATTAATTGTCCCCTGAAGTTGTCGTTGGAACTCTGCTGAGTCAGCTACAGCAAGACAAACAGGACGTGCCGGTGAACGGTAATTTCTATGGTTTCCTTATAAATCCATAATGCCGCCATATCGCATAATAAAACCCTAGCAAGGCCTGTGCATTTACCCTCATCAGCATGTAACTACTGAAGGCGTTTTCTGTTGGGGTGCAGTTAATGGTTTAATCAACTGCAGGGCCCGTCACCAAGAAGAGCGAATTGCATGTAAGGTTCTCAGTAAAGACTTGCTGATAAAATAAACAAGTGGGTATGTCTTGTCTAATCTTTGCTTCCTCCACGTCGCCTGAATAATGCAGATCCCGAAGCGATTCAATGCACCACGATGTCCGATAAATTACGTTTGGTTGACAGTCTGCGTGGATTACACCAGAAATGCTTGTGAGGACAACATAGATCAAACCCAAGGCCCAAAGTTCAGAGTTTATTAAAAAGGAAATTACTTTTGCGGGGGATGATATGTTTATTTTAGGATCCTCCACAAAAATAATAAAATACACCTTGGATTGAATGTTGTGTTTATTAATATACTACTAATTTTATCTCTAATCTCACATAAAGAAACATATTGCTGAACAAATACTTCATTACTTTCACCTGGAGAATTACAGAGAAAAAAATCAGTTATTTAAGTATGCAGAACACAGTTAACATTATGTTTGTGACTTGTTTGGTGAATAAAGCTCATTTGTCTTCCTTATTGCCAGTTTCCACATTCGTAACCCTAGGGACAAGTCCCAGCCAAAACCTCCAAGTATTTAGAAACATTTTTGAATACATGATATTGTGAACATTAAAAAGAGGTCTTTATTAACAAACACACCATATTTAATACAAAAATGGGAGGAACACAGTGAACAAGTTGAATAATTCTAATATTGAATCAAGTTGAATTTAATGCCTCATTTTAATATTAGTTGCTTTTATGTACAACTGTCCTGAGATCATTTATTATAACAATATTTATTTGTTTTTCAATTATTAGTTAAATTTAAAAATTAATGTTTAACCAATCTCAAGTTGCATATGATCGTAATGAATTTAAACTGTAACAAACTACCACTTATTTATGCACCGAGCAAAGCAAGCAAACTGTCCCAGTTTATAAATGTGTTGGCCTTTCTATTCCTGATTAGTTTTATCCTGCTAAGCTTGCATCAAAGCTCAGTTAAGAAAATTTTTAAATGCTTAAAATAATAATATTGCATTTAAATGTAGACTGAGTGGGAAACTCTTTTCATCTTGGGAAATGTGCTTCTTTATTCCCAAAGAAATTGTGAAGCGTGTTTTGTTGTTGTTATTCTATGGGTTTGGTTTGGTCTTTCATGTTAATGTTAAGATCTTGGAGTTTCGGAACTGTGGTGTATTTTGGTGGCTTGGTGGCTTTTGGGCAGACTTACAAAGGGAAATGAGCTTATCACGTATCTGAGTTGCAGTAATTCTCTCTGAAGTACATTTGAGAACAAAGAATCAAAGTGAGTTTTGTTCAATATCTTTCCAATAATATTCTCTTCTGGCTTTATATCAGTTCAAAGTCTGATAAGTAGTAAATATGTCATATCATTTTTACCAGTGTCTGTTCAGAGATATATATGTGTATTCACAATTTAATATTTATAGTTTACAGTTACTTTTTTCATTCAATTCTTTTCTGAGTTGAGTTGAAGAAATGACTAGGGTTCATTACACTTTATGTTCATAACTGAGTTCATCCCATGGCCAAGTTGAAGAAGGAAAACTTTGGCTATACATCCCTTACCCCTTTAGGAATTATGTGGTAATCATTTCTCTTCGCTCCCAAACTCATAAACACCTGGGGTCATTGATACCATTCCCTGAATGATCTATTCTCTCTTTTCATCACTGTCAGTACTGCCTTGGGCCCGTCTTTGTGGGTTCCTTTTAGCATTGTTGTTCTTGTCATCGGCACTTTTAATGAATAAAGAAGATGATGTTCATTGGGAAAAAAATAAATAAATAAAAATAGTATATAAATTTGAAAAGTCTTAGTAATATATAGATTGCTACAAATCTTTAGAAATTGAGGACATAAATTAATATGTGTCATTGACTTGCTCCCCATGCACACATGTACGGACGTAAAAGTTTGCTGTGACCACTGCAGAAATGGTGAGATATCATGTGATTATAACAGGTAGCCTATTGACAACCGATGTTTTTACTGATGATGTAAGACTTAGCAGAAAACTTTTTCTAAGGATGCGCTCATCCCAAAGTATGGTATCAAATCTGAGACAGAACCTACACAGTGTGGGGATGGCAAGAAGTGGTCTTTAGAAAGAGATTCCTGTCTTCAGCGTGCGAGTCGGCTCGGAATGCCATACAAAATGCCACAGGTGGTGTGGCTTAAACAAGAGAAACGTATGTTCCCACAGTTCTGGAGGCTGGAAAGTCCCCGATGGAGGTTCCAGAAGGTTCGGGTCTGGGTGAGACAATCCCCTCCCCCGTCCTCTCACGGCTTTTCCTTGGTAAGTGAATGTGGAGAGAGAAAGTATTATTGTGTCTTTTCTTAGAAGGACGCTAATCCTATCAGATCAGAGACCACTTATGACCTCAGTTAACCTCACTCACCTCCTGGTAGGTCCTTCCTCCACTGACAGTCACAGCAGGAGTTTGGGCTTCTGCACATGAACTTTAGGGAAACAAAATTTAGTTTGTTGCCATTATTAAGTACTGCTCCTAAATGCGAAAGACTGAGTTTTGTTTCTCCAACACTATATGCCACGCCTTCTTCTAAGCATTTCACAGGCATTGGCATCCAATCTTCCAACCCTGTGAAGCAGATACCATCATCACCATCATCACCACCACCATC
Source organism: Desmodus rotundus (assembly GCF_022682495.2). Taxonomy (NCBI): domain Eukaryota; kingdom Metazoa; phylum Chordata; class Mammalia; order Chiroptera; family Phyllostomidae; genus Desmodus; species Desmodus rotundus. Next base: position 1,298,412 of record NC_071395.1, on the reverse strand, counting down.
ATCACTATCACCATTATCACCATCACCATCATCATCATCATTATCATCACCATCATCATCATCACCATCACTACCACCATCACCATCACCATCATCACCATCATCATCGTCACCATCATCACCATCATCATCATCACCATCACCACTACCATCACCATTATCATCAGCATTGTAAATGAGAAAAAATGATCAAAAGACATGAATGCTTGTCTCTAAGTTTATGCATCCTGTACGCAGTAGTATTTGGAACTACGGTAGTCTCTCTGGCTGAAGCAATATGTGAACTGAATTACTATGCAACATGCTCTGTAAGGGAGAAACTATGAAAAAAGGAAAGAAAAGAAAAAGTATTTAGTTAGAATGTTAATCAAGAGAGTATCATTTCTCGGCATGGAGAGCCTCAGATTTTAGTCATAATTAACACATTTTAGTGATTTTAAAATTATTCCAATATTAAAATTATAATGTGAATGCTGATTAAATACATAAACATCAAGTATTTTATGTGAAAAGATTTTAAAAACTTAGAACTATATTAAGACTCACTAAAAGTCGACTTCACTACTATTTAATTATTCTTGCTGTTTAAATTTATGCTGCTTCTGCTTCGTCGATGCCGTGTGCTTCATCTACCGATTTATAACCTGTATCTCCTTTTCATAACATTTTGTGGTTTCCCTATAGCTTATAATATACATATTTTAAAATAATCTGAGTTTTCTATCAAATAATACAATACTATTTCCTGTGCAGTATAAAAATCTTGAAGCAGTACAGTTTCAGTTCCTCCCTTTAAGATTTTGTGCCATTGAATTCACATGTTTCACTCTTCTCTGTGTTATAAACACACACTAAACAGTCTTTATCCTTTTCAGGCATAAACGATTAGAAAGTAGGCCATCCTTTATTTATTCCACATTTGACACTTCATTTATTTGATTAGTTGTCTTTCTGACTGCACTGTATTCCCATCTACCTGAAGACAGTTGGTTGACTTTTCTCACAGAGCAGGTCTTCAACAGCTCCATTCCTGATGACTATTTCCATTGGGTACAGAATCCTCAGGGGATAGTTTTTAATTTCTTTCTTTCGGTGCTTAAAGTTATCCCTCTTGTCTTCCTTCTTCCGTGATTTCTGATGGGAAGGTTGCTGCAGGCCTTATCCCTGTTCCTTTTTAGCTAATATGTGGTTTTCTCTGCTCACTTTGGGGAGTTTCTCGTTGCCTTGCGTTGTCATCAATTGGAGTGATACGTGTTGGTTTAGGGTTTTGTTTCATTTTGTGTCTTGTGTTTACTTTGCTTGATGTTCTGTCAATTGGTGTCTGTCTCTAAACACTGTCAGCCATCATTTCTTCAAATGTATTCTCCCCACTGTGTCTTCCCTTTATCTGAGATTTCAGGCATGTGTGTATTGGACCTCTTGCTATGCTCACAAAGTTGTTGGATATTTTGTGCCTACTTTCCCCCCATTTTTGTCTCTTTGCATCTCAGTTTGGGTAATTCATAGTAACCTATATTTTTGAGTAATTCTTTCCTTGGATGTCTGAAACCAACTAATGTGGTCATCAAAGGCATCCTGAACTTACATCTTTGTTTTCTAGCATTTGTGTTTGGTATTTTCTAATACTTTCCTTCTCTCTGCTAAAGTCGCCTATCTGATCTTACATGTTATCTACATTGTCCATTATCTCCTTTACACATTTGATGTACTTATTTCAAATTATCTGCCTGATAGTTCTAATATCTGCATTGTATCTGAGCCTGGACTAATTATTCTTTTTTTTCTGACTTCTTTTTACCCTTTTGTATGTCTTTTGGTTGAAAATTTTGGTTGAAAGCTGGACAAATTGCATAGAACAGAAAGTGATACAAACACAACCGTTGTGCACAGAGACGAGTGCCTCGTTCCCCCTGGTTCACCCGGTGCGTTTCAGTGTTCACGTAGCCGGAACTCACGTAGCCGGAACTCACGTAGCCGGAACTCACGTGGCCGGAACTCACGTGGCCAGAACTCGAGCTGGGCCTTGCTTTCTGATTGGCTTCAGGCCTCCTCATTTAACTCTCGATTTCCCCTTTGTGGTTCTTACCGGAGCAACTCTGTCACTTGCAACTTTCCCAAATGTATTCTGATTTAATTTTACCTGATAATTGTTAGTATGATGGTACGTATGAGGCAGAGAGGTCATTCTCTGGTGGTCTGATTAAGCCTCAGACCTAAGGAGGCTCTGTGAACCTTGAACTTGGTGTTCCTACTCGCTCTCCAGAAGTAATCCTGGTCCTGCGGGGTCCACCTGACCCTTTTCCAGGTGTAATGTTTTCCTTCCTTCCTCCTATCTCTCTCTCTCTGTCTCTCTCTCTCTCTCTGTCTCTCTCTGTCTCTCTCTCATCTGTCCCCCCATCTGTCCAGCTGCAGTGGGTTTCTGCAGTTAGGTCAGCACTTATAAGTTACTATGTTGTTGTCATTCTCCCCACCACATAATGCTTTTGCTCCACAGGACAGGTAGGGACAGATTCAGATAAAGATGGATTTGGGGGGCACCCCCCATTCAGCTCCCCAGCTCCAGTGTGGATTCGTCCGTACCCTGAGGCTGCCTCTTTCTTCGGCCATTCTACCTACTAACAAAGGCTATCATTTCGTGGGAGACAAGGAAGATGTTTCTAGACTTATTTTGGCAGCGACTGTTAACATTTCTCTCCCCGCACCACAGGGAATGCTCTGCCCAGGATCCTCACTTGTATTTCCTGTAAGGCTCTCGGGGTTCTTGAAGAAAAGCTTTCAGAATGGTGTAAATGTCCCTATTTCTGTGCCTCCCAGGAGCTTTACACGCTCAGTGAGCCCACGCTCAGTCTTCAGCAACTTTTACAAACGAGCTGACTCTTGCTTAGCCAACACCCAGCAGACTCTGCACCAGGCGGGCAGATTCCCCAGTCCTTCCCTCCCTGCAGGGGCCGGGGTCCCTGCAGGCTTATAAAGGGGGCTTTTTGTCTTGTGACTTCCATTCTCGAACGACTTCAGGGGCGGCTTGTGCCTTTGTCCTTACTGTGTGGAGCGGCCCTCTTTCTGGCTCTTTATATCCGCAGGCTGAAACTGCACTCCCTGGGGAGAGTTGCTTTGTTTGGTTCGACGAGTACACTACACAGCAATTTCAGAAATATTCAGAGTACCTTGTGCACGTTAAAGACAGCACTTGATAACAAGTGACTGCGTAGAACATGGACCAAGGGCGTGGAGTCCAGTTCCAAAGGCACGACCTCAGAATGTTCCCCACAACAAAGAGAGCCTGCAGGGGCAGCCTGCTCGGCCCTACCCGAGCTGTTTGACAGGAGGAAAATGGCAGGACTGGGGTCACGCAGGTGTGGGTGTCCGCAAAGCTGGTGTGTGTGAAGGACGAAGGACCGGGCCTGTCGCACTGCGGATGCTCACAACCATTAGACAGACGCCAAGGGAAACCTCATGAAGTCTTCTGCAGAGGTTTGACATGAAAACACCCCCAAGAGCCTTCCTAAGTGTTACAGTCTAGGACCAGAAGCTAAATAGTTGCATTTCATGTTGCAGTCGGCCAATGATTATTTTGAAAAGGCTTTTGACAGCCGTCTTCAGCTGATCTCGTAGTGCCTGCTTAATAAATACGTTTATATTGTGTGCTCACCACTGTGCTGGGGCTTCAGGCACACTCATGCACACCCGGTTATGTGATTCTTCTCTGGAATTCATGGCCACATCAAATGGGGAGATAAAAACTCAACAACATTAGAGGAAAATGTGTGTGTTTTTCTGTTGCTGCAGATGTTACATTAGGAGTTCACCGAAGAGACACATACAGTTGAGCCTCATTATTCATGGGTTCCTACCAGATGCAATTTATTTGCAATGCCACAATTAATACCGAGTACGGAGCCATCACACCCATTTGCAGGTTGTAGGCAGAGAGAGGCCAGCAAACACGGGTGGCTCCCAGTCTCGGGCTCCATGCTGAGGTGCAGGAGGCAGCTCTGCCTTCGTGTTTCTGTCCCACAGAAAGCAGACTCTGCCAGGATGGGTCGTCCAGGTTGTAACCTGTGTGACAGTGTGCACGCCGGCAGAGCTGGAAATGCGCAATCTCCTCTAGCAGTAACAGTTCCGCATCTGGTAACCCAGGGTTCCCAGCAGAGCTATAGAACACACCTCCTGCACATGGGGGAGTCGGAGGTGGGTTGCCGTGAAAGCAGAAATGTGTGGCTTAACTGTGCCTGGTGAGAAGCCATCCCTCGAGGGTAAGACTTCCCAGGCAAGACAGGATTGTGCGCTTAAAAGTGACAGTGCAGTGAGGGGTGTGGATGGAGAGAGACGGTGGGAGACGTCAGGTGATGGGCCACTTAGGTGCCAACCTGGGCCACATCAATGGGACCTGCTAAACGATTCACCATTAGCAAAAGGTGTTGACCACAGGAATAAGTACGGAAAGCAATGTTTGAAGAGTATTAATCTGGAAGCCATATAGACATTATCCTCTGATAAATGTGAAAGAAAGATTGGAGGGTCTTACCATGACAGGCAAGCAGATAAGAAGATGAACCTGAGGGCCATTGAGAAAGGAAAATTGATAAGCAATCTGATCGGAGATGAGGCAGAGATAGGAATCCTGTCCCGCTGCACTGTGACCCGGAGTCGTGGGGCAGAATAGCAATGATCTCGGCGGAATTGTGAATTCAGGAAGCAGAGCAGGAGGAGCAGACAGATGTGGAACACGACGGCGGACAGCTGCCGTTTCCCCTCTCACAGGGAGGCAGAAGGAAGCCTCTCAGGATGCACAGCACAGCGGAGCCCACCGTGGCAGAGACGTGGAAACACAGGAGCGGTGTGGGAAGCAGCCCCAGTGCCGCACCGCCCAGCCAGGGTGAGTGAGGGGCCCTTTGCAGCGAGGACACAGTGAGCAGGGGCTGCCAGCCACCAAATTCCTGCTGCAGACACTGGCAGGGCCAGAAATGACGCTGCACAGCCAGAGACTTCTGAGAGCCTGTGGATACAAAGGGGAAGATGTTTTCCCCGATGCAGTCACAGGATGAACAGTGCTGATCCACTGTAATGAGGTGTCTGGGTGTCAGAGCGACTGTCTCATCTCACATCTTCCAGAGACGCTCCCTGTTCCCGGGGAACCGCAGGGCACGGGTGTGATTAGTGTGCAGGGCGCCTCTCCTGTCTGAGGAGCAGTTCCCCTCCTGCTCCCATCCATTCCCTCCCTGGTCAGTGGGGAGGGTGGTCCCTTCAGACCCGCACCCCACACAGGGTGGACAATGCCTCATCTTCACTGGTTTGGGGTGGGGAGGGCTGTGCTTGCAGATGGCCCCCCACAACTGCAGGACGGGGGGCCCGTGAGTTCACAGGCACTTGATCCGCAAGGCCCCAGGCCAGTGCCAGGGCTCTCTGCTGCAGCCTCGATCGAACTCAGCGCTCCTCCACCAAACGTTCGAGCCCCTTCTCCTCCCTCTCCCTTCTCAGGCACTGATAGGTGAGATACTGCAGCTACAAGCCTGAATTTTTGTTACACAAAGATTTCTGTTTTCTTTGAATCGTCGTTTTTGATCTACTGTGGTTGGGGAAGAAATTGTCCTGGAAAAAGGAGGCAGACAAGAAGTAAGCACAGGAAAAACCACCTCTGATTGCTGTCGTTTGGGTCTGTTTCCCCCACAGTGGTGGCGAGTGTTGCTTCCGCCCTTTCGTGTTGGACTTTGTAAACCGTGGATGTTAGAAAAATCACAAAGAGGCAAAGAACAAAATGACAACCTAGAGGAAACTATTACCAAACCACCAAACGAATTTCACATATTTTCTTTGTGGGAAATAAAATCTTATTAGATCTCAAGTATATTTAGACCTCAAAGGTTCAGCAGAGCTGAGGTACGAAGAGCAAATTTGGATGGACTTCACACACACAGGCAGTAAGGCACTTCCCGGGCATCTGTACTCTTCCTGCTCTCGTTTACCGGGCACCTGTTACACGCAGCATCGGGGATCAGGGTGTGGCGAGGTCTGTCTCTTGCCGTCTCTGTGCCTCCTTTCTGCTGAAGCAGCTGGTTGTCAGTCCCTCAGCTTTATGATGTACAATTTACACAAAATAAATTTTGCCTGTGTAAGTGTACAGCTTGATAAATTACTTGTACAGTAATGTAACCACCCTCACAATCCAAACAGAGGGCATTTCCATCAACTAAAAATATCCTCATGCGGGTTTTCCACTTGAGCTCTGCCCCGGCTTCACCCACCCCGTCCATCGGCCCCGGGTCCGCTCTCCGCCGCGACATTCCTCGTCTCCAGCGCTGGTGCCTCAAGGCACGCAGTCTATAGGGTTCTGTGTTTCACTTAGTGCTTTTGTAACTATTCATGCCATTTTCATCCATATTCCACTCTCTTAAATCTCTAGGCACAATAGCATAATATGCCCATAACACTATTTTTAATTCACCAGTTGAGGGACTTTTGAGTTCTATCAAATTCTATTAAAACAACACTGCAATAAAATTTGTCTTGTTTCTAAGTCTTTCTCCGAAAACACATTTTTACTTGTCTTGAGTGAATTCTGCATGATGAGGTTGCTGGGTCATGTGACATGTGGGTGTTTTAATCTTATAAAACGTGGCCAGACTGCCGTCCAGACAGATCATGTCGTTCTGGATTCCACCAGCCACGCATGGGTTTCATTTAGTCCCTATCTCTGTCAACACCCCCTATTCTTGGCCTTTTCACTTCCAGCCATTCTAGTGAGGTCATAATAAAATCTTGTTGTGGTTTTAATTTGCATCTTGAAACTCTAACTTTATGTCTTCTATCAATTTTAGAAAATTTTGTTCATTATTTTTAGAAATATTTTCCGCTACATTTTTCCTCTCTTTTCACACTGGGATTCTAAGTCCTTGATATGTTACTTTAATAATATCTAATAGTCCCCCAAATTGCCATTCAATTTATTTTTCTATTTTTCTTTTCTGTTCTTCAGTCTACACATTTTATTTATCTGCCTTTAACTTCACTTACTCTCCTCTGTTCTCTCCACTTGGCGGTTACGACTGTCCATCGATTTGCTTACATAAGACAAAGAACTCTCAGTTCCACGATTGCCCCTTCTTTTTTAGCATTCAATTACTCTGCTGAGATTTATTATTTCATTTACTGCAAACATTTTGTTTTCTATCACTGAAAGTATTTTAAAGAATCACTTTAAAATTCTCTCCTTTAATGCCAAGTACGGAGTCATTTCAGGGTTGGAATCTGTTACTTTTCTTTTCTCTTGTGAATGAGCTTTGTTTTGAAGGATTTTCATATTTCTGTTATTTTGGGTTTGGGATGAATTGTAAGTAAACAGAGTTTTTGAGTATGTTGTTCTTTGTCTGATAAGTATTGTCTTTTTTTTCTTAGCAGTCTAGACTTGGTTAGAGTCAATGGTCCTTCCTTAGTTTTTCCCACCATTATTGAGGTATATATAATTAACAAATAAATATTTAAGGTATATAAAGTGTTACACACACGCACACATACACACACACACACACACGAGATGATTACCATAATCAAGCTGATAAACATCCAAATCCTCAGAGTTACCTATTTTGGTCGATGCAAACATTAAAAAAAACCATTTTTATATTACTGTTGGCCATTTGTATGTCTTTTTTGGGGAAGGGTCTATTCAGGCCCTTTGACCATTTTTTAACTGGGTTACTTTTTTTCTTATTATTGAGTTGTTCAAGTTTGTATATATTTTGGATGTCTCCCATTTGTCTTTTTGCTTTTGTCACCCGTGCTTTTGGTTTTATGACCAAACAAACCATTTGCAAGACTGATGTCAAAACATTTTTTGTCTTTACATTTTCTAGTAGTTTTACTTTACAGGTCTTATGTTTGATCAATCTATTTCAAGTTCATTTTTGTACATGGTGTGAGAGAAGGTCTAATTTCATTCTTCTGCGTGTGATATCATTGGGTTTTTTCCCAACGCCATAGAATTATTTTCCTTATTTTCTTTTCTTGGCATTCCTGTTGAAGATCAGTTGACCAGAAGTGCCTGGCCTGTCCCAGGGCTCTGTCTGTCTCACTGGCCTGTGTGTCTGTTTTCCTGCCCCCTGATGAACTGACCGTACACGTGGAATCAGGCGGTGAAATGCCTCTACACTTGCTCTTCTTTCTCAGGGTCGGTTGGCTATTTGGGGTTTTTGTGGTTCTGTGTGGATTTTAGGATTATTTTTTGTATTTCTGTGGAAAATGTCATTGGAATTTTGATAGGGATAGCATTGAATTTGCAGACTACTTTTCGTCGCAGAGGCGTATTAACAATATTAACTCTTCCGATCCATAAACACAGGCTCTTTTCCATCTATTTGTGTCCTCTTTGGTCTCTTTCCTGAGTGTCTTGTAGTATGCAGTGTACAGATTTTTGCCCTCTTAATTAAATTCATTTCTAAGTATTTTATTATTTTTGAAGATGTTGTAATTGGGATTGTTTATTTTAATTGTTTAGATAGTTTAGGATACGTGTATAAAACCACACCTGATTTTGCATGCTGATTTGGTATCCTGGAATTTTACAGAATGCACTTATGAGTCTAATGGTTTTTTGGTGGAGGCTTTAGGGTTTTCTCTATATAAGATGATGCCATCTGCAAACGGAGATAATTTTACTTGTTCTTTTCTGATCTCAACCCTTTCTATTTCTTTGTCTTGCCTAATTGCCGTGACCAGGACTTCCAGTACCGTGTTGAGTAAAAGTGGAAAAAGTGGGCATCCTCATTCCTGATCTTAGAGGAAAACTTCCTGTGTTTTACTGTTGAGTGTGATGGGTTGGCCATATTTAGCCTTTATGACGCTGTGATACATTCATTCTATGTGTAATTTGTCGACATTCTTTATCACGAAAGGATGTTGTATTTTGTCGATGTTTTTTACACATCAATTGAGATGATCATACGATTTTTTTCTTTCTGTTAATGTGGTGTGTTACACTTACTGATTCGCATATGCGGAACCATCCTTGAATCCCAGAAATAAACCCCACTTGATCCCGGTGTGTGAACTTGGCTGGGGATTCCTGCATCTGTGTTCATCAGGGACATTGGCCTGTAATTTTTCTTTTCTTGTGCTGCTCTTTTCTGGCTTGGTACCAGGGTAATGCTGGTTTGTGAAGTAAGTTTAGAAGTATCCCTTCCTTTTCCACTTTCTGGAAGAGGTTAAGAAGAACTGGTGATAATTCTTTTTTAAATGTGTGGTAAAGTTCACCAGTGAAGCCATGTGGTTCTGGCTTTTGTTTTGGGGGTGATTCTTCCTCTGGTTCCACCAGGTAATTCTCTATCATGTCTCGATTTTGTAGCTGTTTTCTGCAGAGAAACGTAATCTCTGGTAGAAATGAAAGCTTGTTGTGCTTGATATGTGGAGGTTTCGCCTCCTCAGCTATACTGACTTCAACATATTGATTTTTCAGTTCTGAGAAAACGTTGAAGAGCTTCCTTTACTCAAGAAAAATATCAGTTAACTCTGTTAGGAAAGAGAGTACATTCTATTTAATTTTGCATCCCTAGCATTTGGGGTAGTGCTTGACAAATTGTATTTTTTGTAGAGCCTTTAATTAATGAACAAACTTTTTAATCCATCATTTTGTGAATCGGTTTGTTAGTATCGCAGCACAAATTCCCTGAGACGATTTATAAGACGTGGCTGTGCTCTCTCTCGGAGTGTAATGAGTAAGGGTGACAGACGTGTGCGCCGTGAGACATCAGTTACAACGTTCTTCCCGGGAAGACACGGAACAATCCCGATGAAATGCTCCGTTCTTATGTATTCATCTCTGGGTGATTTACAGCCTAATTAATGTGTCTCCATGCCTACCCCTTTACAATGCTCTGATTTCCATTGTTGCCTTGATCTCCCAGTGACACATTGTGTGAGAGTCTCTAGGAAATCTGCTTGCCACCTGTCCCTTTAAGGACATAGAGTCCGCAGCAGGGACACAGCCTGAGTTTCCCTGACGGCTCTGTCCCAGGTCCCAGAGGAGCACCTGGCACAGAGGAGAAACCACTGCGTGTCGGTGCCCTTGTGCACTGTCTCATTCAGAAAACACTGACGTAGTACCTGTGAGAGGTGAGGCCTCGGTCCACGCTCTGGGCAGAGGGACGCAAGAAGAAAAGTCTGTACCCTCCCTGAGGAGTTTACATCATGGATCACTTCTGAAGAAAAAAGGCAGCAAGCTCCAAACACATATGTGCTATAAAGACTATGAAATTTTAAATCATCACCGTTATACATGGCTAAATTGACACCTGAGTCGAGCACAAAGTCGTCAGTCTGGCAGTGATTTAAATACATGCGGGAAACTAAAAAGAGAAACATATTTGGCTTATAAATAAAATGAACAGTTTATATTTCACGTGTCAAGATATTTTACTACTTTCTTTATACTCCATTAATTATATAAAATATTAAAAAGCAGGGCTTTTCTGCAAAATAAATTAGAAAAAATATATCTCACTGGTTTGAAAACTGGGCTGTTTTCTTATTCATCCTAATGTAATTCTGTGTAGGCAAGATTACCTCTTAATTATTGCCGTGAAGAAAAATATTGCGGGTGTGGTCACATAACATGTCCTTTGATGTGTGAACTGCTCTGTGGAATTTGTACTTTTTTATGCATAGAAGATAACTTTTTATGTATTTTATTCTCAAATGTGCTATACAATACAGAGTTTAATTATTGTAATTACTTTCATAAGAGAAACAATGGTTAGAGAAAATCTGTTGAATTATTTTAAGAAATGAAGAGAAAATCTTGAGTCTCCTCATTTGTTGCTAATTTAGCAAAAAGCGACCATGTAGGAGTTTAATTAAGAGCCCCCGTTTCCCCATTTAGCGCTCAATGAGCTGTAACAGATTCGGAGGAGCTGAGCTAGGGCTCTGAGTTAAAGCAATATTTAACTTAATGATGTGCATGGAGAAGAGACGAAACTTCTACACTGAGTGTGTCTGAGAACGTGCTACCTAGTGTATGCTTTGGTATTCAACAAGGAGGGGTACCACTGCACTCGTTGAAGAAATACAGGCTGGTGCACGCAAAGTGATGCAAACTGCATCATCTCCGGGATCCCTGCTTCTCATAAACGTCGGCTACTGATGGCTTGTGTCTCCCCAACAGCCCACTTTGGCGATCTTCCTGTCTAAGGAATTTTCCGGAACCCTGGAAACCTTCCTCTGCTGCAAACTCAGTGGGTAGCTGCACTCTGTCCACGCCCACCTCATTCTAAGACAATTGCACACCTGTTTTGCAGTACGCTTTCACGCAGAAGACAGAAACGTGTATCTGAGAGTATGGGGTAAAACAGCAATATTTTAGTCAGGGTCAAATGTGCAACGTCCATGGCACACTAGGGCTCAACAATGCACTTTTTATATTCTGCCTGCTTGATAATCCTCAAATAATTTAAAACACCAATTGAAGTGCAGAAAAAATAATTTTGGCAATCTTTCTGTACCGATGATCTCTTGTATCTCACCGGGATGGAATAAATTGAAAGGGTTTGCTTTAGAAAAAACAGTATTTTACTTTTGATGGTATCTTTGATTTTTTATAAATTTTTGAGTGAAATACCACTTAAAAAAAAAACATGTTAAGAGAGTCAATAAGTTATTGAGAGAAATTATTATGTCAAACCCTGTTTTATATTAAAATCTATTTTTGACTTATGAATCCAATATTCACCTTCTTTCATATAAAGTGACTATATCATAACTACATTTGATTTTAAATATAACAAGTAATAAGAAAATACAGTGCTATCTCCTCCAGCTGAAATCCAATGTCAATGTGTTGAAAATTATTTATTATGTATTTAAAATATTAACAAATTAAAATCCTGTGATATTATTTACATAGTTTACAAGTATGTAAGTTCAGGTGAACTGCAAAGAAAAGGGCGTTCTATCCGTCCTCAGAACTCATCAGAGCGATTGTAGTAAAGCACACCGATAGCGCGATGGATGGCCGGGCTCTTGGCCGGATACCTGGATTCGAGCACCTGCTACATGGAATGATCTTATTAAAGTTCATAATGTTTGGATTCTGCCACACTGTTATTAAGATAATAACTAGTGATAATACTTTATGTTCTTTCAGTTCAAATAGCTTACTCCCTGTTTAATAATATAGTCACTCTAAAAGGAAAAAAGTGTTTTATTATGTTGTCGTGACATGTAGGTGAGAAGCACAGATCTGGATATAGCCAGAAACTTCCTGAGTCCATCACACGATAAACTATGTCCGAGGTGAGATCTTGGTGTCCTCCAGGAAGGGCTGGTCTCGGAGGCAGAGGCTGGGAGTGAACTCAGGCAGGAGGAAAAGTGTTCCGGGCCCATCCCACCGTAAAGTCTGTCTGTCCATACTTGTGGGTGAACTAAGACTTAATTTATGGTGTATTTTTAATATAGAAAAAAATTAGTGAAAGATGAAAATGATCTAAGACACTTGGAAAGTAAGACAACTTTAATAATCTAGGTAAGGCAACATTTATTTTGAGTTAATATTATACTGGAATTTTTGATGTGATGATAATAAGATCAATTATGTAAAAATTATTAATATGCATATGTATGAGGTTGAATGTTTGATGGCTGCCAAAATGTGAGGCTGAAAATGGGGGTGTGATCAATTTCCCATCTGTGAGATGTGAATCTCCTGTCTCCCCAGAATCTAATGCCTAAGCAAAGCATCTGGAGGTACGAGAGCAATGGCTTAGCAATTTCATGTTTTATAACCTGTGATGATTGTAGGATTTTTATATTAATGTCACCCTGATAATACAAGCTCACATTTGTATTTAGATATACAAATTTCATGCAAAATGGCTCAACTTATTTTTAGTATAATTTTAATTGGGTAATACATAGCTGAAATGCTAAGCTATATTTTATTGTCTTATTTTTATAATTGTACATTCATCTATAGGTTTATTTCTCCAAAACATTTAAACCAATCAAAATTGAGTATTTAAAATTATGATAATATCACATATCTCCTTAGCATCTTACTTTTTCTCTCCTTAAAATTTGTTAGCAAACACAATCTGAAGTAATGACTAAATGGTAGTCACCTTGCCCTAATATTAAGAAGTGAAAAGAACGAAAAGAGGTCAATGAATTTTGATATCATCTGCCATTTCTCAATTAACATATTTACTTTATTACAAATCAATAACCTACTTTCATGCTGAGTTGTGGAAATCAGCTGGGCTCAGACATCATTAAGTATTTATTTGAGAAATAGGTACTCAGCCTCTACATTTTTATTTTAGAAAAATGTCATCTGTGCCTGATACAATAATTGACTTATCCTTCAATTTACCAATATATCATTTGAGGATATGAAACATAGATTTCCATTTGTACTGTTTTCTGATAATGCCTTTTCTTTATAATAGATTCTTCTCAAATATATCTTTGATGACATATATGTTTTACATTTACCTCCCAATGCAAGTAGTAGCATAATTTAATATAACTTCTGAAATATATTTTAAATAATTACTGCAGCAATAGTTATTAATTTAAAAAGCTTCTTAATTTTGCTACATAGAGTTGTTGTATATTTTATGCCTTTTATTGGCAGAGGCATAAGTAAAAACAGAAGGGAATTGTGAAAGAGAACTGCTCCTATTTCGGTACCATTTAACATTTTCCTGTGCTTTACAATGTTTTTTCAAATACTTCAAAATACCAGGTAAAATTTCACTACCTCTTTCAGTTGATTCTCTTTATTCCCTCACTCTAAGAAAACACATCCACAGGCCCTCACGCATTTCTAAGTTTTCTAAGTACTCGGGGGCAAAACCTAACCGACAGACCCCGGGGGTGAACCGTGCTCCAGAAGGCCACCTGGAGGAAGACGCAGGTGCGCGAGCTCACCGCCCCGCCTGCCGGTCCTCAGCCTCCCTTCTGTCTGCAACTCCGCCGCCCTGTTGGCAGGTCGCCCTCCCTGCTTGCTGCGCTGTAGCAGTCACTGTCGCAGGGGCTGTCCCCTGACCCAGCTTCCAGGGGACTGTGCATCTTTCCTCTCCCTGAGCACAGCGACTGCTCTTGGGAAGGGCACGCTGGAGAAACCACACGTTCTGGAGAGAGCCGAGTGTGACCTGCCCGTCCCTGGGGGCGGCAGCACGGACCGGCCACACTGCTGTCAATGCGCATGACGCCCGCTTCACCACGGTGCTGGCGTGGCGCTGGAGCCCACCCCCGACCAAGGCCAGGCTGGGAACAGGGCCAGGAGGCGGAGTGGGAATGCTGGCGGGCCGGAGCTTTGTGATCTAGTGGAGCTGGAGCGAGAGGTGCCCCAGGACGTCGGTCCATCACTGTAGCCAGCTCAGCCCATCGTTGGTTCTAAGGAACGTGCCTCTTTTTAATTGAAAATGTCAAACATGTAAGTGCAAGATGGTGAGAGCAGCATTAGGGTTCTCCTATTTGACACTGGAGTGAATGCTTACAGTTAACTCCTGGGTGGTGAATAAGGGGGAGGGGGGTTGGAGAGAAGTGAAAAAGAATTATGATCTATGACCTTTATAGCCACAGTGACCTTCATGTATCAGGAATGGAGAACAAGCCTTTCAAGTGTGAGGGGTCAGTGGGCACCCTGTGCACTCTGTCTGAGGCCAACAGCCCAGGCCTGCGCTAACACCACTGCTGACCGAGGGGACACAGCTCCACCCAGGAAGGCACCACAGACAGAGGAATCTTGATAGTTAGATGGCGTGACTAAGGGGATGATCACAATGTCGCTGGGGGTTCTGCAGAAGAAGAGATGATGGGTGTTGTTAAGTCGGCCACGGGGAGGTGTCTGATCACCAACTGTTGTCTGAAAGGTAGTTGCCACAGTCTCATAGACAATTCAGCACAGAGCACAGGACCCGGGGTCAGAGACAGACACGGCAGAAATGGCAGCTCGAGCAATCCCCGACATCGCGTCTCCGTGCCCAGGTCCCACGGAGAACAGGGCAGCGGTGCCGGGGCACGCAGGGGGGTCCCCCAGGAACACCGAATTGACGGGGCTCAGAGCTCAGACAGGATGATGGCTCACGCTTCTGTCCGTCCTCCGTTTCGGGGCAGACAGCAGGGCTTCAGGGAAGGGGGAAGCTTGTGTCCCCTTCCTCCCATCAAAGGCAGGCAAGCGTCTCCGCAGAAAGAAGACTCGATTCCCAACGTTCGGGGAGACCCCGTGTCTGGCTTCTGAGGCACGTTTGCTGTTCAAACGTTCCCTTTGCTTGGAACGTGCGGGCCGCGCAAGAAAGCAGGAGGTCCAGGAAACACTGTCTTCCAGCAGACACCCTGGGAGGAATAACATGATACACTTCAAGTCTGGGTGGAATAAGATGATACAGTTCAAGTTTCCTCAGCAAAGCGCTGGGGTTGAGGGTTGGAAAAGGATGAGGGGGCAGGGGACCGGAGGGTTTTAAAGGACTCACCTTGGAGGAGGAAGGGAAGGGAAGTAAAATCGGTCTCTGGGAAACACACCCTTTCACTTTTATAATGTGTACTTTCAACACGCAGCTCTGTGTGCGTGACGGCTGGGAGCAGGGAAGGAACGATGCATTTTCTGAAGCTTCGTGGAATTCCCACACAAGAAGAGCCAAGACCACACTCCTCAGAGATACGGAAATAGAAGAAGATAAAACAACATTATGTTAGTATGTTGTTAAAGGAGAACCGGTAAAATTCCATTCCATTAGACAGAGTCAGTCAATGTGAGCTAACCAGGAATAGAATCCTGCCAAATATTGTTTTACTTGTACTCCAATAAAATAATCTGTATCACAGTATTATAAAAAATGTAAACAAATTGTGCCTGAAAACATTAATATCAAAGTAGAAATTAAGACTAAAAGGGTCATAAAGTTAGGAAAAAATAAAATTGCAATGATTATCTAAAATAAAAGAGTAAGCAAAATACAGAAATCAAGAAATTATTTAAAAACAAAATATGACAAGTGAAATAGAAAAATTAATATATTTTTCTTATGTTCAACAGTTATATTTTTATTCATCTTTGGAACAGTATCTAAATTTTGCATTAGTATTTATAGGCTAAAAGTCAAATTTTATATTTATACATTAAGACATAACATTACATAATAAAAAGATAACCCAGGTCCTTACTACTTGTCAACTGAGAATAATTTAAGAAAATAAAAACTGAAATTACATGTTATCTAGAGATAATATGAATAAGAATGCTTATTTCTGAAACTTCTAATATACTGTTAAAATATCTGGTGATGTTTAAATGTATTTGAAATATGACTGAATGTTAATTAAATAAGTTCAACTTAATAACTTACAAATATAAAACAAAGTAACTAATAAGCATATAGAAAGAACTTAATAAAGTAGCTGAAATGTAAATAGCCGGGGATTGTTTGAATAGTGAGAACGATCAACAAATGTAACAGTGGGTTTTTCAAATGGTGTAACGAGGATGGGGAGGTGGACCTGCCTCGCCATCACCCAGTTGGTCCCAGCCTGGCAGAGCTTCCTGTGAGGTGATGACCTCAAGGGACCATGTGGCTTCCACCA
Organism: Desmodus rotundus; assembly: GCF_022682495.2. NCBI lineage: Eukaryota > Metazoa > Chordata > Mammalia > Chiroptera > Phyllostomidae > Desmodus > Desmodus rotundus. The sequence goes on along the minus strand of NC_071395.1, from coordinate 1,281,843 downwards.
ATCCTGGCTTTGTTGTCCCTAACAGAGCCAGTTGTAGTGTACTTGGACTATGTGACATCAGCCGTGTGTCACTGCTGTGTGATTCAGTGTACCAGTCAGACATAATAGTAATTCAGAGGCTTAGCAGAAACCAAAGGCTTGTTTATCTCACAGGAAAGAATCTCAGGGGACAGGGGACGCTGGCCCAGGTGGTCATTTATTGACGGAGGTCCCCTGAATCTTCTTTTTCCCAGTGGGCCCCCTGGGCTGCTTCCTTGGCTTGCACATCCTCGTGGAGAGGGGAGGGCTGTGGTGGAGCCCACCCCAGAAGCTCTCTCTGGGCCAAGTGTATGCGGCTCTTCAGACACCTCCCCCGGCCCGGTGAGAGCTGGAGGCTCCCCTCGGACCGGACCCACCGGATGCCCAGCTGCTGCTCCGTCACGAGGCAGGGGGGTGGATCCGAGGGGCTGCCCGTCATCTCACCCCAGCTGGACCAGGGCTGCAGGTCCCAGTGAGTGGGCACTAAGCAATCACTGTTAGATTTACTTCCAAGTATGAGAAGCCAATATGTATATACTGTTTAGTTTCGGAGAGTAATGTTTTCTAGCTGTGGTGTTATTTAACTTTTAAAAGATACCATCCTTAATATAAAATTTGACAATAATTGAGAGGCTTTACTTGAGACTTATATAGTTTAATTCTTAGAGGAATATGTGTGATTCATATGTTTCTATAAATTTATTACAAGAACTTTGTTCATCATATTATATGAACTACTGTGGAACCTGAAAAACTCCAGCCTCCTCTCTGTTCTGAAGAACACACACACACTTGAGTTTACCTTGGATTTCGGAGGGAATAGCAAACCTTTGGAAGATAAATAACTTTTTCTCGAAATAAAAAAATATCAGGGAGAAATTTTCTAAAAACAGTGCTGATTGATCGGGTGGCACCAAGCTCTCACACAGCGGCTTCGCCTTGGCGTAACCCCGACCCGGTCACGGTGACTGTCGCAGCATAAGCCCGGTGTGGACCCGCACCCTTCTCTCCAGACCGCGGAGAACTTCTCTTGGAGGCTGTCTGTCTGTCACCGTAGTTACTGCAGCTGTTTGTCTGCATGCAGTTTGTGAATCCTTGAGAACATCAGGTATGGTATGTTTGTATGTATAAACGTACAAACGTTTGTGTGTGTGTGTGTGTGAGAGAGAGAGAGGCAGTGACACCCCTATAACCAGCCGTGAGTGGTGTATGGTTTGTACAACTGTCTCTAGTCTGGTTAGAGAAACACTGTATTTTTTAAAAGTGTTCACGTATTTCAAGAGCCATGTCCTGCACTTCATAAAGGCGAACATTGACAATTAAAGGAAAGCTGTGGAAATCCATGTAACCCTGGGGAAGTGGTTCCCAACACCTGCTAATAAACCAAAGTCACACTGGCCACTTTCTCTCCTCCGCTTTTGTGCAGCAACATGTACAGACAAGACGGGGAACGCACCTGCCCGGACGCACCTTCCCAGGGGCCACCTGCGGCTCGGTGTCCCTTTCCCGGCCTGGGGTCTCAGGGTATCCTTCTCCAAGGACTCATCTGGCCGCTTCTGCTGCTCCGACTGCCAACGGCCAGGGGTCAAGGTGGCCGGCCGGGGCTCCAGCTCGGCCTGTCCGCTCCCTGCAATGGTGCAAAAAAAAAAGGCGAACGGGACGGGGCCAGGGGCCCTCCCCACCCCCCATGCCCCATAGAATGGCCCAGGCGAGGGTCAGGGGGTGCAGCGCAGACAGGGCACCCCTAGCAAAAGGTGCTTGCCTCTTCAAGGTGACACATTTCTGGGCAAAATTATCAGAATAGTTGTAAACAGAAGATGAACCTAACTTTATGTCATTAGCGGCCTAATTAATCCTGAACATACCTGATTCAGCTCATTTGACTAAAGCCCTTTAACTGAAACAGCCCTGCACATGGTCATTAATTTCTCCTGGTCACTGGAACACATTTCCTAATAAACTCGGTTCTTGGATGAATTCATAGGACGTAAAAGCAATTTGGGTCTAAATATACTTTGACACTACGGAAAATGACACCAAAATTAAATACAATAAGGAAACATCTAATACTCAATTTCTCTGTTTTCCTTAATGTTTACATCTGCACTAAACACAACAAAACTAGGAAAGAGTTTTGGTACTTTCATCTTCAGAAAACAGACATTTTTGTATATGTGTTTTGTATATTGTTGCTTAAGAGATTTATTTCGAGATGTCTGTTAGGAAAAGAAAGGAAATATATACCTTGTTAAAAAGGAATTTTCTACAACATGTGAAGGCAAAATTAATTTTTAAATCATAATTAATGAAGCAACAAATCATAACTTTCTTTTCAACATTGCTACCTCTTATGAATTAATGATAAAGCTATTCATACATTTTATAACATTATTAAATAAAACAATAATATATCTAAATCTTTTAAAATCTAGCAATGTTATGCATGAAAAGCAGGCCTCCTAACCAGAATTCTTTCCCCTGGGGTATACGTTGTTTACAGGGCCAAACAAAACTGAAGCAAATGCAAAACAGGGACTTGTGAGAGGCTGTTTCTCCCCAGAGCATCATTATGCAGAAACCTCGGTAACAGACATGTTCCCTGGGGGGCGTCGGCTCAGATCCCATCTTTAATCCTCAGGAATGATGGTTTAGACGTCCCCGTGGTGTGTGCAAGGGAGGGAAACCTGGGCTGGAGGAGGGAAAACAAAAATCACTGTGAATTTTCATTAACTTTTTCCATGCAATTTCACCAAAAACTAACTGGGACTTTTTCAGAATGTATTACTTGTGCTATGATACGTATGTTTTAGATTACCTTAATTCTACCTTTGTTTTCTTTTTCACATATGATCTTGTAAGTGTATTTCATGGATTAACTTACTGAGTATCGTCGATGCTGGTGTTAATTTGAACGAGATGAACTGCAGCTGGGGAAGGCATTCCAGCAGAGAGACGCCGCATCCATCTCCGGTGAGCCGCACAGGGGTTGGACGTTGACGCCGTGGTGACAAGTGTCAACCCCAGACGCTCCTGATGGCACGTGGTAGTCCCTTGGGACAAGGCAGGAAGACAAGCGTGCCTGTCAGCACGTCAGGAAATCTGCGAGGTGTTCATCAGGACAGAAGCCGCCTGCAGTGAGGTGGCTGAAAAGCTTCCCTAGCCTAGCACGGCCTTTCAGAAATGAATTAAATCCTTTGCCAGTGAAATACTGTGGCCCTTTCCAAACAGATGATTCTTGTGAGCGCCTCTTTCCAAAAGCCTTTGTTTTTTGCTGCAAAGCTGGAAGACACACTTTCCTCCCCCGCTGAGAAATGCTTTGAGAGGAAAGCCCATAGAAAGGATGCATGTTGACGTGTTAAAGAGACCAGAGGGAGGAGTGCCCGGGCTTCAGCAGGGACATGCTCTCTCCTCGCTTCCTTCGGTGAAGCTCCTTTAAAAGCATCAAGTCCCTTAACATTTCTGAGAGTTCAACATCAGCGTCTGGTCAAACGGATACCCCCATGGCTTTCCATAATCAGTACTCAGTTTCCACCATTTCCCTGTCCAGCAAGTGGCAATTTGGGGGCCTAAATATTCCCTGACAGCTCAGGAAATGGATGAAATTTTGTTCCTCTGGAGTAAAATGGGACAGTGAGGTGCCAGGACAAAGAAAGCCAGTCTAGAACAATCAACATAAGGAGACACCTCTATTTAAAGAGGCATCAAAAGTATTTGTGCTGTGTGGTCCAGCTGAGTCTGGTGAAGCTCAAGCTGCAGGAAGGCTTGAAGTTTTAAGTGAAACCCAGCTCACCCCGACTCCTTTAAAAGGAGCCAGACTCCCCAAATGCACAGAAGTGGCATCTCAGGAAATTCAACCCCAAACACCGAGTGCCCTGACAACGCCCTGCCGGCTGGTTACAGCGCTTCCTCACTCCGACTCAGGGCTGGCTGTCGCTCAACAGGACTGGTGTCCTGACAACGAAGGGAGACTTGTCCCCAGAGACAAGCATGCGGACAGGGAGGATGACATGAGGGGACAGGGAGGGAGGTCACCTGCAGATGAGGGGAGAGGCCTGGGACAGACCCTCCTCCCTTCGGGACATCAGAATGAAGCAGTGGTAGACTTTCCGTCCCCAACCCCGGGGAGGCAGGACTTTTCCGTTTGTGGCCTTTGCAGCCGCAGCCCTGGCCAACTGCCTAACACAACGTCACCGACCCAGTACTGTTACTGTGTCACCGAAGCTCCAGTTACTGAGGTCCTGGTTGTGTAGCAGTGTTTCCACTGCATTTTCTCCGTAAAATCTCGGCTCCTGAAGAACCGTGAGAATTTGTAATGCGATGCCTGGCAACTGAGAGTTGGCTCTTACAATGTTTTAAATTCAGGGCACTCTTCTCCCCCTTGTTGGGTATGCTTTCCACTCGACTTCTTATCTTGTTCCTTGTTTTAACACAAAATTCGGAGTTCCGAGGCTCTTCTTTGATAGATGGCATCTTTGCCTTTGGAGACGTTCACTCCGCTGGTTGGGGCCGCTTCGCGGAGCTCAGATGCACCAGGGACCGTGGTTCCTCCCACTGGGCGCCGTGCAGACACCGCAGACCCCCGGTCCTGCGAGACGTGAACCTAGAAAATTTGGATCCATGTTCCAATGAGCCAGGTGTAAAGACTCAGTAGGTATAGAAATGTGAAAACATGCTCTCAAGACAGACTACTGTGTACTTTATTGAACCTTCAGTAATGCTGCTTAATCGTCCGAAGCGTGTGGGTTTTGTTGGCTTTCTAAAGGTGAAAGTGCCTTCATAATGGAATCTAAAATAAGGGTTGGAAATGAAGTGGGAAGGGCCAAGCAGAGACCCCCGTGTTCTTTGTTTTGATGCCCGGGCGGAGTGGGGTAAGGATAGGATGCTTTGAGAATGTGTGGGCGCAGGCCTGGAGGCATGGACCGGGGTTCGGGGCACAGGGGACAGGGACAGGATGCAGTGTCTGAACTGAGCGGGATGGGGGCGCAGTGACACGGAGCGTGTCACCAAAAGCGGTCACCCACATCCTGCGTGCAGAGCTCTGAGGTTTTCTTCCTGCGTTTTGCACATGATCCCCCTCAAACCAACAGAAAAGCTCCCAGATTTGAATCGTATCATCTGTTCTCACTTCCGAGTTTCTGATGCCGCCTCCCTCTCGTCAGGGCGGCGGGTTCCTCCACGCGGGACCGGGTCTGTCCCTTTGGCGTCCCCCAGAGCCAGTCCCACTGTGCGGTCCATGTCGGGACCACTGGGGAGCCAGCTCATTAGAGAACAAAAGAGTTCCAGATGCCAGGCAAGTACGTGGCCCCGAATTTACTTGGACGTTCCTTCCGAGTTTTAGAATTTGTGCATCGTGCATCCGAAGTTAAAAACCGTGAATTTGAGTATCTAGTGTTATTTTTCTAGGTTTTATTTTTAGCAGGGAACTTGGTTTCCCTGGCCTCTCATTTCTAAAGTCACCGTCCCCTGAGGACAAACCCTGACCAGAAAGCCCAGATTCTGACGGGGGTGGGGAGTGGGGAGGGGGGAGCAGGAAGAAAAACCACACCCGGGGCTGAGCTTTGGCCCCCTGGAGAGAAGGGCTCCCAGGAAGTGCCTGTGGAGAGTGACCAGAGGGAGAGAATATAAGACCGACGGGATTTACCCTGTGCTAATCAGCCGGACCGACGTAAAGGGAAAGGTTTACCACCACCACCTGTAAGTTTCTGTGGGCGAAGCAGAGAGGACGCGGCGTGAAAGCAACCGGAACCAGCTGCAGTTTCAGGCTGGACGGTAGCGTTTGGGGAGCGTCTGCGCGCACGTGAACGTTTGTGCTGATGTGTCTCCGTGCAAGGGAACGTTTCACTCCCACTTCTCCCCGGGTTGGCCGGGTCCTGGGAACGGACAGGCGCACTGGACGGCTGTCGGTGGGCTCCCCGGGGGGAACGCCCGCTCCCCAGGAAGCAGCAGGGCGGCTAGCAGATGGCCGCAGTAGAGTCGCGCTTACAGCAGAGGTTCTCAACTGCGGATGGAGCTACAGGTCCCACGGGACACTCGTCCCCGTCTGGGGTGTTGTAGGTTGTCATCGCTGGGGAGGGCGATTGCTCCCTATGTGGAGGGGCCGTGTGGGTGGAGGCGGGCCGCTGAGCCTCCTATAACGCACAGAGCAGACTCCACAACGGAGGGTCCTCCCGGCCCGCCGTCAGCAGCGCCGGGCTGGGGAGAGGCTGACTCAGAGCCCGTGGACTTGACAGGCCAGCTCGCGCATGTCTGTGTCCTGTCTAATGAACTCTGTGAGACCTTGGAGGGCTCTGTTTACATTCTCGACCTCACCCCTTGTGCCAGCAGCTGTCCCGTGCAGGAATCACACGCTGTGCAAAGCCGTCCTCGTTCCTGTGGGATTTGACTGCCCCTTGAGCGAGCGTGTTGCGAATGCGAGTTTGTTTGCAATCGGCCTGCCCTGGCGCCCCGAAGGGAGCAAGCAGTCATTTGCTGAATTCGCTTTTTCCTTTGTTAAGACGCCATTTTTATCCTCGAGCTTACGAAGAGCACAGGGCCCTGTTCCATTAACTGCGGCCCAGTCCTGGGAAGACGTGTTTGTACCGCAGCACCTCCAGCAGGTCCACGGGCAGCACTTAGCTCACAGACGGCGCAGTCGCGGGTGGTCACGGGGCAGTCGTGGTCCGGCCCTGCCGCATCTCAGCCTCCCTGGCCGACTAGAGGGGGTCCCTAACCCCACAGAGTTGTCCTGAAAGCCAGGTGTCAATGGAGGGATCAAATTAAGGGCATTGTGGTAACAGGCCACGTGCCATGTGAAGACAGACTCGGTAGCTTGTCCTCCGTGGGCACGGCCAGTGCAGGGAGCCCAGGCTTTCCGCCCAGTGCCGCCCCCTTGCTGGGAGAGCACCTGAGAGCATTGCTGCTGGTGGTGGCGCCGTGGCAGTGAGAGAGACCCAGCCTTCTGAGCACCGCGGGGCACATGAGTCCCCGAAGCCTTCGTGTCTCTGGGTGAAGGCGCGAAGAATGCAGACTCTGAATGAGAAAAGGCTTCCGCGGAGTGTCGTGGAGCTGAGGTCTGGGAACCAGTGGAAGGCCTGGGCTTCCAGCCGGGTCCCATAGAAAGGCCTCGCTGGACCAGGAAGTCTGCTGCGAAGAATAAGACACGGATGGGTGTTGTAACAAGATCAAGGACAAGCATCCTTTTTGGTCTTCTTGAACGGGTGTGTAGACAGACGAGACGGCACCAGGAGAAAATGGAGTGAATATTACAGGGAAATGGGAGCTAAAACTCCTAAGAGATGCTGGAGGAGACAGCCAGGACGTCAGGGTGGGACAGTGCTGAGGGCAAGAGAAAACCTGGTTTCCCCGGTGACACCCCACAAAAGAAATCGCCATTTTCGGAGACGGAAAGGAAGTTGCACTGCATGGTCTATCTGTAACACGTAATACAAGGTATTCCGCTGAGCCGTCGTGAAGGTACCTGATACAAGGTATTCCGCTGAGCCGTCGTGAAGGACCCAAGGTTGGAAGCTTTAGCAGCATGGAAGTATCCAGAAAAGCAGCTGTGGGGAATGTGGCAGCATCGAAAATGAATCTGTGGCTTCGTAAAGAGCCAGTGGGTAGTACGCAGTGACTGCCCTACGGTGGAGTAGAAAGCTGAGTCCGTGATCTCCAGTCCCGAGTAAGGAAGCCAGGGTGTGGGTCCCTGTAATGGGAGCTCAGCCAGCCATGAAGGGAGAGCAAGGGGATTCCCCATGATGACAAGAACTTCCCCACTGAAGGGTCAGGGACAGAGGTCCCATGTGCAGAGGGGAAGAGAGCCCACTCTGTCCACGAAGCCATTTATTCAACAAATGTATTATGCCACCAGGCAAGTTTTGCAAAACAAAACAAACCAACGAAAAACCCAATGGCATGGCTTGTTTTGCTCCTTATCCACTGAGTAATAATTATGTGCAGTACACAGGGTGAGGCATAAGGAGGTTCACACTTGTGAGTATGCAAAGCAGTTTATTCTTGTGTTATTATGTATTAATTGTTGTACTATTTTCCATATGAACAGCTTTAACCTACTTTGGCCCCACCCTGTACAACCAACTAACTGTATGTCAGATATAACCTTTACTTGACAACAAATGTTATATTTGAGTGTAATAAATTCACCTGAGTTTACCTTAAATGATATTTTATGTAACCACTGTTACATCTTAAAAATGTCAACTCTAAAACTCATAACTGTTTCTTCTGAAAGCTACAGAGCTATTACTGGGTACTTTACTTTTTATTCCCTGACAAACAATTAGAATATTTTTCCCATCTAAACAACCACTTTTGAGTAGTGCTATAAAGCTAAAAAATCAATTAAAAAAATATCATAGTATAATCCAATTAATCAACCTTCACAGAGCAACCAGGTAGCTCTCTTCGAGGAGAGGCTATCAGCGTGCCTGTCGCCCCAGCATTCTGCCCAGAAGGAATCCAGAAGCCTGGGCTTGCTTCCAATGAGTACGCCTTTGTCCTTCCTCTCCTATGTATTTTTGAAGGATAAGTTAAGAGTCCATCGTGAAGAAGCGGGCTAAGGTTTGTTTTTGTACAAAGGAAGGCCCCATCCCGCCCCAATGGGTGAATTCGGTGGCTACCCAGCTGGAGCGTGACTGCCATACCAGCTCCTATCCTGTGATGGGCGAGAAGGGGCTGGCCCGCCTTCTGTCCACCTCAAGCGTCATCTACAGGCAGGGGCAGGAGGGGCAAGAAGGACATTTACAATGTGCACATACCGTGTACAGTAGGAAGACAGTTCACAGAGCTCTGAGCTGCAGGTGGCCCATCCAGACTATGCAGTGAACTGTAGTTTTCTCAGAATGATGTTGGGGGCGGGATGAGATACTGAGCATTCTCTGTACATGCTGAGAACCGCTAACATCTGGCCGCATCTGCAGAATGGCGAGGTCTTGAAACAGGCGGTCCGGAGCCGGACACTGCAAGCATGCTCAGGACCCTTTCACTTCCGACTGGACATTTAGAATCTTTCTGACTCTACTGGATTATGTAGTTATTGTATGTCTTGTCCCTGCCAAGGAGCAGGAAAGCTCACTCGCCAGAAACCCAATTAAAATTTAAACTTGATGTTAATAAAATGTTACAAAGAATTCCCAACATTTTCAGAAGGTACTTTTCTGCAATCAGGTAGCACAGCACCCAGACAATTAGCAAGCAGGAAACACAGAGCAATTAATGAGACTGCCTCACTCCTCCGGCCCATCCCCCAGGACGCCTCACCCCACGGCGCCCCTGGGTGAGCCAAGGAAAGGGAATTAAAACTCAACAAGAAGAGGAGTGTTTCATTGTCTCCGAAGAATGAGAACGAAGGCTTTAGCATCTGACCCTGTGCCCTCTGCCCTGCCTGTGGTCTCCTCCTGCGAAGCCTGTGGCTGGAGAAATGGCCCCTCTAATGAGTGTTGATAAAGGACCAATCTAATATCAGTGCCTCAGTGAGACAGCAGAAGAAGAGAACAGGAGTTACAGGCGCAACTTTCTGAGAAACCTGTGGCCTCCACAGCAGCAGCTCTGGTAAAAGGCACACGCAGGTGTCTTTGAAGGTGGACATGAAATAGTGTTTCCTGAAGGAAGAATATACCATGCGACCCTTTTTGGACAGAAATGAAGCCATCAAAAAGAAAGCATTTCCTGTTAATTTTTAAAGAATAAAGGGCTTTACCCTGCTTCTTGATTAAGAGTATGGTGCGTTTACACGTTTTTTTGCACCATGCAATTACTACCATGTAACTATTGGCTGCATTAAGAAACAGAATATTGTCTGCATTCAGAGGTCCCCACCTCCATCTCACTTTTGAAGAAATGATTTCCTCACGATTATTTCTACATGTATTAAGTTATAGTAACAGCCTTGTCCCGGCCTTAAGTTTTCTGGAAATCATTTCTTTGAACTGCGGGTTTTAGATCAAACACTGCCCACCGAGGGCGAGAGTCCTTACTCCTGGTCGAGCCCATTGTGAGGAAAAACAAGAGTCTTGGAGCCTTTCAGTGAGGCTGCTTCTTTCCCCAGGAGATGTCCCCGAGCTCAATGGGGCAGACCCAGGAGCCTCAGCTGGTGCGATGTCACCTTGCTCTGTCTGGGTGGCAGCGCCTTCAGGTCCCAGCAAGAGAATGACCTCGTTTCCAAACGAGGAGCCAGCCTCGTTTCCAAAGCCGCCACGCGAACAGGCAGGGCTGGGGCTGCTGCTCCCTCACCCACAGTCTCCGCAAAGATTTCCCGTCCTCCTCCGTAATCTGTTGGGAGCCTCAAACCGCCAGGATTCTGTCCAGGGTTCACTGCGACCGCCCATTCGAAGACGTTGCTACACTTGGCGACCTTCCTCGTGACACTCAGGAAGGAAGAAATGTATTAACAGGGACTCTTTATAAAATAGAAATGTATTTTAATCTGTGATTGGACATCTCAATACATATTTTGGATGATTTGCCCTGCATGCACACACAAACATACATGCACACTCACACACGTGCACAGGTGGAGCCCTGACAGCAAGTCACATAGCAGGCACGCGTGATGAATGGGAGTGGGAGAGAGCTTATCCATAACTCCTGAGGTTTTGTAAAATCCTCGTTTTTCACTTTCCGTCTACAAATTCAAATGGAAACATGGTGAATATTTGGCACTAATGGTCTCAAAGGCGAAAGTCTATTTTTTAGGAGGAGAAATGAAATGCCCAACACTGAGAATAATTTATGCCATGGATTTTAATATAAGTGATATTAAAAAATTTAAATAATGGCTTCAAGAATGGTTTTATAAAATCTACAGAAAGCTTCTGCAAATGAGCATTTCTAATGTCCCTCATTGACAGAGGTTGAGTTTGTCCTATGAAAATGTAACCTCTGGACCCATATTTTGAATTTGAAATGTGCAAAAGTCCAGGACGGAAGACTTCGCTCGAATTCCCATTGGTCCAGCCACGGATTTTCTCCCAGCGTATGTTGAAGCCACGTGGCCCCTGTAAGCGAACCCTTGGCCTCCCCCCTAAGCACAGTCCCTTGGGAAAAAAGAGCAAAGTGTGCAGTAAACTTGTAGCGGCAATAATTGTTAATCCTCTGGCATTTTGATGTCTGCTAATTGACATATTTACAATGATTGTCATTTCTTCTTTGCATAAAAGCTTATTTGTAAAGAGCTTAAAGCACTTTCCTAATGCTATTTTCCCTTTAACAAATCTGAATGGCGACAATTACAGTGATTAGAACATAGTGTTCGGCACAAATAATTCCCCTTTTTATTACAAACTCTTTTATTACAGAATCCTAAGCATGTAACTCTGTAACATAACAGTATCACACTCAAGCACACGGTATGACAAGTGAAATGTTCAAATTAAAACTATACATTATCACACCCGCATTATCACCCTACCACACTCAAGCAGGCGATACTTCTGCTGGACCCTGTATTTTGCAATCAGAATCAAATGGCAGAAATGTAAATATTTTCCCCAAGATGAGAAAATTGGCAGTTCCGTAAGGAAACTGCCGATTCACTTGCCCATCTTTTGTGGAAGGTCATATATCAGTTATGAATAACTAAGTTTAAAACTAAACATTTTCCTACACACCAGGTGTTAACATGTGACCAAGGCACAGTCTTATCACAAAGGGTTCCTTTAGTACACTGATGCTGTCAGCACCACGCAGCTCTGTCACTTTGGCGCCCAGCTGAACAGGAGGTCAGGGAGGGAAGGGCCCTGACAGACAGTGACGGACACGTCACAGTGGCACAGGGTTGGCAGTTATGAATATTATTTCCATTCTGAAGGAGGTGAGCCTTGAGGAAATGACATAACCGTGTCAAAGTCGCACTTTAAGGGGAGTAGCATTTCCCACCCTCAGCCCTGGGACCTTCCAACGGTGCCAATGAGTCTCAGCCAGGAGCGGGGTGCTGCCCAGTGTGCCCCCTCCCCCGTGCACTGCCCACCACACCGGGCCGTGAGCTCACTCACCCACCTGACCTAGGATTGCAAACTCCCCTTTGCCTGAGACTTGTAGAAAAACTAAAGCTGAGCACCGATGGCCATCAAAGGTGCTGAGATATGAAGGCAGTTGGAGGGATTTAGTGACGGCCGATGACTCTCTGACCTCCTGGGGGGGGCTCCCAGGTGTTAGCTCTGAGGCTCCTGCCATGGAAAACAGCGAGAGCCCTTCATGGAGGTGCATACACCTCATGGACGTGTGTGCCACACAAGCTCAAGTGCGTGCAAACGCAGGCGAATGATGGAAAAGCACTCGCCACGTGTTTGGATCTGCTTACTGAGGAAGCCAGTGGTTTCCTTGTCCAGAGTTTGGAGGCGTGAACTAAGGTAAAAGATGACTGTTCTGGGGAAGGTGTCTCGCTGTTCTCCACCTCCCCACCGCCAGGTGGCAGAAACTCGGAAAGTCGGTAACAACGTCACATCTGTTTCCTTTTGCTCCTTTCACTGCCATCAGCCATCGCTGCACCTGCATTTCCTCTCTTTCAGAACCTGCAGGTCCTCGCACACGATTTTCTACATTGACTATTGTCACGTTTTTCTCAGGCGCCGTGTCTAGCAAATGCCCAGTCACTGGGATGGATGTCAGGGACATCTTCGCGGCAGGCGTGCGCGCGGAAGCACATCGCGGATGTGGTGTGGGTGTCGCGGAGAGCGTTCTTAATGCACACACGTTAGAGCACTGGACGGGGGCACTCTCTGCGATGTTCAGCCCTGTTTTTGGTGATTTTTCAACATAATAGAATGCTTAAGACAAGCTAATTCTTTCCTGATGTTGCATTGATGTCTTTGGAAGACCAGGCAGCAGAATAAATGGCACCAAACTTCAGCTCTGCCTACGGGCCTGTGCCCCCTCTCAGCTGCACAGGCTCCACCCCTGCTTCTGCATCCAAACAGTTCCTCGTTCCTGTTTCCAGCCACGCGTCGTCCCCCTGCACTCAGGTGGTCACTGAGCACCCAGCACCCTGCACGGGAGCACAAGAGCACACACGTGCGCAGTCTGTGCATCAGGCTCACCAGCTGGGAGCTGCCTGCACGCCAGCAGGCTCGCGCCGCCACCTCTGCACCCCGGGACTCGGAGGTGGAGCAGCTTGCACACAAGGGCAACACCCCACAGGGGTGAGAATTGCGATTTCCCCACCCCCTGAGTACGCCTGTGGATGGAAGAATTAGGCCTGAAATGTGCAAAATTGAAGGAACATTGGGAAGGAAAATCATGTCTTCAAGGGAGTTTTAGGCTGAACACAGGCCTATTTGACGACGCATGGAGGAATATCAAAGCTTCCTGCTAGCAGGACGAACAAAGGGCCTCTGATCCCTGCGTGTCGGGCCGTGGGAGAGACGAGAAGACAGCGCACTTGAGTTGTGTCTGAAGTAGACGTGTTTCCACGGGAAACTGATGTTCACGACTAACCATTACTGCGTTTAGGAACCAGAGGAAGGGGGGTTAGAACTGTGACTTCTACTTGCAGTCTGAAGAGGGCTCAGAGAGAGAACCATTCCCGTTTAATGCGTGATTTCCCAAGCTGTCGGTATCAGTGCTCCGGGGGGGAACTGGGTGAAGGACATCACAGTTAACATCCAGACAGCTTTAGAACCAAAGATCTCTGCCTCTGTGTGTGTGAGTTTGTGTGCGGGTGCGTGTGTGTGTGATTGTGTGGGTATGTGAGTGTGTGTCTGAGGGTATGGCCAAGAGACTGTGTGACTCTGTGTGTGTGTGTGTGAGAGTGACTGTGAGGGTGTGTGAGCATGTAAGAGTGTGTGCAGGAGAGACTGTGTGAGTGAGTGTGTGTGTGTGTGTGTGCGAGTGACTGTGAGGGTGTGTGAGCATGTAAGTGTGCAGGAGAGACTGTGTGAGTGTGTGAGTGTGTGTGTGAGAGTGACTGTGAGGGTGTGTGAGCATGTAAGAGTGTGTGCAGGAGAGATTGTGTGAGTGTGTGAGTGTGTGTGTGAGAGTGACTGTGAGGGTGTGTGAGCATGTAAGTGTGCAGGAGAGACTGTGAGTGTGTGAGTGTGTGTGTGAGAGTGACTGTGAGGGTGTGTGAGCATGTAAGTGTGCAGGAGAGACTGTGAGTGTGTGAGTGTGTGTGTGAGAGTGACTGTGAGGGTGTGTGAGCATGTAAGTGTGTGTGTAGGAGAGACTGTGTGAGTGTGTGAGTGTGTGTGTGGATATTAAAATGCCAGGAGTGAAGGTGAGCAGAGATCTTTTCTCATTCAGTTCCAATGAACAATCAGCCACCAGCCCTCTTATTAGCACATAAATCTAGACAAATTGCTTCTAACTTGCCTTTTTTCAGAATTTCCTTCTATTCTTTTATTCTTAAAAGTGAACTCCTGAAACTGCATTTTCGCCTTTCATTCTACTGAGTGTATGTGCCTTTGCCTGGGCAGCGTGAGTGCATGTGTGAGGCTAAACACACTACACACTGTATGTAGATGCATATTATATGTACACAGGTATGTACATGCGAAATGGAATATTCTTTTTCTCTTTTAATTTAAATATCTGTTTCAATAATTATCTATACAGAAGTTTGGTTCATGCCTTGGGAATGTTACATATGAAACATCTTATTTCTAACTTCATTTATTTAAAAATGACCGATTTTGAAGTGGGCTTCTCATTTTTTATTAAATTAACCCTCAGTGATCACTACATAACACAGTAGTAAGCCACAATGGTATGTGAATACCTGTATTTTGTGTTATGATGAGCACTTTTGTGCCCAAATTTTGAGGGAAAATAAGGATGCGCATTGTACATGGGTACAATGAGTACATACCGTGGGTATAATAATGGGTATGACAATCCTGTGTATAATGTGCCCCCAAAACATGAGTGCACACCATACACGGGCAAAATACGGTACATTGTACATTTGTTGTTTTTCAAAAACATAATGCAATTAGTTACATTATTTTATACACACAAAATATATTCCAAAACGTAGGCTACAAGAACACGGGAACTCAGAAATAACCACATGCACGTGAGTGCCGTAGTTTACTCTCTTAATGCTAATCTAACGTGTTGCTGCCATCGGTGTTAAAAGCGTGAATAATTCAATCTCTCAAACTTTCTCATAAGAAGAACTTTTTAAAGTCCCACCCATCTCATTTATTTAAAAGTCTGATCAACAAAGACAACTATGGAGAGAACCTACGGAAACCGTTGCCTACCTTCACAGTCAATGGTATGTATACAAATTTTGTTCACGCTGACAAATTTGTTTGCATTTCCTATGATATGTTTGGAGAAGACTAACTCTAAGTAGGAAAACACTTCTCTAGCTGATGAATAGGCCTGAGAGTCAAAGGTGTGTCGGAACTACTTTCCGTGGATAGACTACAGGTTCTGTAGGAAGCTCCGGTGAGAGCAGGAGGTAATGTGTGACCCCACGCTCCACTGCCTTCTCCTCTGGCAGCGAAGCTCCTGCCCCCAGCTGATGACCTGACCTCCCAGTGGCTGCTGACACAGTCACAGGGAGACTTCTGCAGGCTCACCTGCCACACCGATGAGTCAGAGCAGCTTGTAGCCCCGCCCCCCCCCCCCCCCCCCCCCGGGCCACGGCAGTGCAGCCTAGCGGTTTCCCTGGAGCCCAGGCTCTGGCAAGCAAGGGTCCACACCGAATCTTCCAGAACTGGGAATTTTTTCTGCAGTCTCTATGAATTTCAGAGGTGTGCCGCGGAACTGTTGTCCGAAGGAGAAATCATTCACTAATTGGCCCACAGGTTCAGTGCGAATAGTCGGTCGTCTAAGCAGATATACTGTGGCCCACATTCTTTACTTTCATAATTAGTGTCTATGGCACACACACGAACTAAAATAACGTGAGAAAAAAGTGCGTGTTGGAGGAGGTCTAGTCTACTACCTCGCGACAGTTTATACTGTTCAATCAACTCTGCCCACCCTGAGTTCCGGGGAAGCTCAGGGGCTACAGAAACTGGGGCATAGAGATGATTTCACACCCAGATCCCGCACTTTGAGTAACATGTAAGACGTTTTGACATGGTCTTCCCAACATACCCTACACACTGTGCTGATTAGTCAGGCGGAGCCACATGGACCCGCTATTGAAGCTGCTGGAGGTCACTCAAACCATTAACATTTTCCGTGTTATAACTTTATGCACCACCTCCTACTTCCAAGCCCTTTGGAGGGACACTAGGACCGCATCCGTGAAGCCTCAGTAGTCATCACGCGTGTGCGCTCTGTTCCACATCAGTCTCGGCTCACGTGCATCGGCACCTGAAGAGTGTGGCGATTTGTGTACAAACTGAGTATCAAGAATCACGATGTTGTCGTTTCTGTTTTCCTGATCACTTAGTACTCCTCCCAGGCTCGAACTGGGGTCAGACCGGGACCCAGTGCGTCGTTGGGGTCTCTTCCTGTGTGTCTGTCGTTCAAGTCTCCCCACGCGCTCCAGGGCGAATGCGTCTCCCGCCTCTTTCTTTGGGCTCCACTCGCTGTGAGTTCTCTTACATTACACGGTTGAAACTTAAGGTAATTGTTCTAGACCTCTTCAAATTATTACTTATCAGGGTTCAGTTCCCCCTTTCCTTTCACTCCTATTTGATGATTTAGCATGTCTTTTTAACTCACCCTCTTTAGTTTCCCTACCGAGTGATCTCTGGGTGCCCTGTTCCACCCAGGGGACGCCCTGGCAGCCTGCTCACGAACTTCCTGGGGGAAGATCAGTTCTGTTTCCAGTCTCCTTCGAACTCCCTGATCCAGATGCTCTGGGTCTCATTCAGTCCCAGGTGTGGGCAGTTTCTGCTCTTTCACCTGTAGCGGCTCCTCTAATTATTCCCAATGGAGCAGAGTCCTTCTATGGACCCTGCAATCCCACCCCATCACCACGAGTGTGGAAGGAGGTATCTCTAAGTGAGCACACCTGTCAATCATATCAGTAACATGCCCCTCTCCTTACACATGTGCTGCCTGTGCAAATGCAGCCATTCTCTCATGAGCTCCTTCTCTTACAGGAAACACCATCCCCCCCATCCAGGTTGTTATCTTGAATGTGCTTTACAACCTTTTGTCTCGTTCAACATTAACGTTCAGACTCCAAGTCTTGTTGGTCATTTCAGTGTCTTCTCCTCTGTGTTATCACTGTGATCACAATAGTATCATTTAAGAATTAGTTTTTAATAAATTATGAATAATGATATTAGTGTCAGAGAGCAGACCACATTTTAATTTGAAGTAAAATAAAGTACAAACTAGAAAGTATGTTAAGGTCTTGGGAAATGATTGGCAAAAAAAATAAATTAAGCTAACTGGTACCTTCTTAATACAAACATTTTACAGAATTTTCAGTGGTCTTTATATCATTCCAGCTCAATCTATTTGATAACTGCTTTTTTTAAGCATAAGTGAGAACTTCAATATTAAATTGATTTTTCCTGGAGATTGCAAATACATAGTTTTGGGTACATACATCTAAAGCCAGAAGAAGTCATCTGGACCTTGAGCTTGACCCTGGATCGGTTGCAGCCAGCTGCTGTGTGATCTGGTCTCTTTGCGACGTTCATACAAACATTTCCCAGGGCAGGGACCACGGTCTTTAATTGTTTTGTGTCATTGATGGAGTTAAGTCTACGACAAACACAATGATCCGGAAAGAAAATTACTGAGAACGGCATGTATGTAAAGCACACGTATTAAATAATTTGAGCTGCCAGAACACAGAGAAAATATCTATAAACATACAGGAAGCAAACAAAAACAAGTTACTAAGTTAAAGAAAAATGAGAAAACAACAGTAGAACCAACCATTTTTGCAACACAAATATTGCAAATGCTAGAGGTTTTGAGAAAATTATTTAGACTTAACACATCATTGTCACTGCCATCATTTTTCTGTGAACAGAGTTTTAAATAATCTGAAAACATACAACTCGTGTATTGTTCTTGAAAAAAATTGCTTCAAGATGCAGCCCAACCGACAGTGTGAAATGAATGGAAATGCACAATTGAAAGTGAAGAATTGGTTGGCTGGAAGTATCAGCAGGAGCAGGGCACCAGATAAATGTAGGATTCCCTGAACCATTGAAAAGATGAATACTAGGGGCATGCAAAGGTCAGAATTGCCCTTTATAGAGTAACAATATCTTAATTTTAAACTCTAGTACTAAAAACTGATTTTACTATCAAAGATAAGTAAGTGGTGTTGTGTATAAAAAATCAGGGAATTAACATGTGTTAATCTCTTTACCATTCACCACAGATTACAATAGTAAACGGAATATACATTGAAATACTTTGAGAGGAATATACTAGTAACAAGCTAAATACATATAAAGAAATACATAAAATTAAAACAGTTCTCACGCATGAGGTATTAGAATTGATATTCTTGAATTTGTCTCCATAGATCCTATATTTTGAAATATTTCTAAAATGAACATAGCATCTTTATAATTAGAAAAATGTATTTTTGAAACTAACCCCTAAATTTAATAACTGCTAAGAAACAGTTGTTACAGATCTATGAACAGAAATATTGTCTCTTTATAAGTTTATATTTTTGTACAGATTAACTTTGAGCTAACCTGGGCAAAAACTCCGCAAGCCACGTCACACCTTTCCCCAGAAATCAGCTGCAGTGCCCAAAATAGTGAGGATAAGAGTACAAATATTTAACACCGAAGCAAAGAAAACCCACAACGACTAGCCCATGCAATAAAGCCCATCCGACAGGCCCTGAAGCCTAAACTCAAACAGATGTATCTGCCGAGAGACGGGAAGGCATTCCCCAGACCCTGGGCCGCAATTTCTCCGGAAGTAGGTGTCCCAGGAACAAAGTCGCCTTGCTGTGACACTTTGACTAATTTGAGAATAAGGACACAGCAGGGGCAAGAAAATCAGAAGATGCGTCTGAAGTGTCCTCAGAATATATTCCTCCTATAAAAAAACTAAAATGAATCCATAAAACCTAACAACTCGCTATGAGAAAGAAGCAGCAAGCAAGAAAAAGGTCATGGAAAATAAAAAGACAATTTTCTAGAAAAAAAAATCAATACGTGTATGACAAAATAAAGCCTAGGAAATCTACCAACACCTGTCTAATAGAAGTTTTTGAAAAAGAAGAGAATGGCAATGAACGGAAGAAAGAAAGTGGGAATGGAAGACATTCTTAGATCGCTAACGAGATGCTTTGGACTTGACTTAAAAGCCCCTGTCCAGAGTCAGAACAAAGGACGCCCAGGTAAGGACGAACCCTCCTGCAGTGGCGGGACTTGGACAGGAAAGGTGAAGTCAGCCAGTCTTTGCAGGTGGAAAGGTGGGCACAAGTGGGCAGTGGGTGTGCAGGTGGACGGCGGAGCGGACCCATTTGGGGACAACGAGCTGTGTCCTCACGCTCACCCACTGCCCGCTGCCAGAGCCCGACTTTCTGTGCTGCAGTGTCCCCAGCTCCTGGCGCCCAGGCCAGGGAGCCCCGTCCCCCACCCAAGGAGTTCCATAGCCCAGCCCTGGCAGAATTGGGGTCCAAAGCCCCAGTCCTCCTTCCTCAGGCGGCAGGAGGGGCATCACCCAAGTGGAGCCCTGAGACCCTCTGAGGGGGTGGGGTCAGCCGCCCGGGAACCGCTCTCTCTGTCACTCTCACTCCCCAGCCTCCCAGTAGTTTTCAGATCCACCTTGCAAACCAACTCTTTGGAATCAAATCCTGGCCTCAAAGGCTGCTTTGAAGAAACCGAAACTATGAAAAAAGTCTACAGATCTTCCTCATCAGGCCTTTCAGCAGAAATGGTAGGGAAAGAATGTCTGCACGTTCTCAGGACAAACAGGTGTGCCCCTGGAGTGTTCCGCCATCCACTCCTGGAAGAAAAATAGACCTACCTGACAGCATGCAAGGATCCAGATGCCGCTCCCAAGTGCTGAAATGTGACTGAAAACAAGAGATAAACGGAGGGAAAAATACCGGAACTGAAGAAGGTCCCAGGACAAGAACCAAATAACCCACCTAAATGAAGTCGGCAGGGCCTTACTTGTTATGTTAAATAAAGATGTTAATGACTTATTAATTTTTAATAACAAGATAAAAATCTATAGAAAATTCTTGTGAAAGAGAGATTTGGGGAAAGAATATGTACAAGAAAGTAAACAATTTAAGATGAGTTTAATTAGAAATTCTGATTGGTTGACAAAGTGTAAGAAAATATACTCCATCTGATCTTGATATTTGAGACACTGTGTTTCACGACATACAGCAATATTTGCTTCTCTGTGAATAAATCACCTTACTTGGTGTAGCGGAAATGAGGTTTGTATCACAGGGGATGATCTCTGGAGCTGGGAAGACCTGACCAAGGTCACAGAATGCAGCGTGAAGGTCAAAGCCTTGACTGCGAGCACGCGGCCGCGAAGGGCACCAGCGTGGGCCAGCGTGCACGGTGGGTGGGTCGGCAATAGTGTCTCATGTTGCATGATCAGGGCACAGAGGTCTAAACGTAGTATCTAAAAACAGCGCTAACCAACGCAAAATATGAATGGAAAGTCAAGTAGCGAATAGCAGAGCTGTGCTTCGACTGCAGTGTTTCACTCAAGTAAGTCGCCAGTCTTTTCGGGGGAAGCGACTTAGGAGCAGCTGAATCTGTAAATCAAGCAACCGACCAAAGGCGGGCCTGGCGAGGCCGTCAGCGCCGGAGCCCCGTGGACTGGGCCCTGGGGGAAGCCGCCCCCCGCTGCGCTGCACTCCCTGTCCACTCGGAGGGCCTGCTGGGGCCCTGGGGAGGGCTCTGCGAAACGCCGTGTTGGAGGAGGTTGCGTGTCCAGCAGGGGTACATGAAGAAACACGCAGCGTCATGCATTCACTAGTCCACTAGGGCTGCGGCAGCCAGTGTCACAACCCGAGGGGCTTAGCCAGCAGACACTCGCTGCCTCCCAGCTCCGGAGGCTGCAAGTCGGAGACCAAGGTTTCAGCCGGATGTGCGTCCCTCTGAAGATGCCTGGGAGCACCTGTCCCGGCCCCTGTCCCAGCTCCGCTGGAGGGCAGCCTGTGGGAGCCTCCCCACAGCCATGCTGGGCGTTCTCCTGCACAGGCAGAGTCCAGATGCCCCCCTCCCATAAGGACGCTCGTCACAGTGGGGCGAGGCCTGTGTTACCCCAGTATGGCCGCATTGTAACTGATGCCACCAGCAACTCCCCTCTTTCCAAGCCTGGTCCCTTTCTGAGGCGCTGAGAATGAGGACTTCAGCATTGGACTCTGGGGCGGGGGACACAAGACGGTCCCTAACAAATCGCTCTGAAAGAACCACATGACATGTTCTTCAGAGTGACGGGCGTAACTGTCACACCAACTAGAAACAGAACAGGACAAAGTGAAGACACTCGTGACGACCACGGGGAAGGCTGTAGTTTAACGTGCTGTCCGTTCGGGGGGGCTCAGCGTTTCCTGTCTGTGCACATGCGTCCCTTTAACGACAATAAAAGGAATAAAATGGACGATTCTTCCTTCTAAACAACTAAAGGTGAATGCCCGTTCTGAGGCGACCTTCAGAATTTGTCAGCGTCTGTGCAGGGAAGGGCCTCGCGTCGCAATTCGATTGGAAAATCCCATAACCCGAGTCTCCTGCTGCACTCCGAGGCACCCCCGAGGCCCGGCCCACTTCCCGTTTTGTTCTAAATTTTGACAAATGGCTTTAACGGGGGCGCCGAGATGGGAACATCAGCCCTTCCTACTAGGAAATTTGACTGAACAGTTTACTAGCTAAGTTCAATTTATCTGTCAGACATGATATATATTCGTAACCTCATTTCTGAAATTGCAACACGGTGTGTTTACCCCTGATGCCAGTCAGCAGCGTCTGTCAGGAGGTGACACAGTCTTCCCGTGGTCTTAGCGCCACAGTGACCTCTGTCATCGTCACGGGCTGCCCCCACCCTAAGTGTCCCCTGATCTAAAACAGTCTCCTGGGTCCACCCAACACTGGTTTCCATTAGCCTCGTGTTATTTCTTATTCTATTCACTTTTTTCCGTAGCACTTACCACCGACTTCCATGTTGTGCTTTACTAAAGGGCCACTTGCCGTCTGCACTAAAATACAGATGCCACGAGAAGAACCAGTGAATCTGTCCCATTTCCGTTAGTGTCCCCAGATGTGCGTGGCACGTGACGTATACGGGAAATGCTGTGACCCGCAGGCCTCACTGTTGAGTAGCTGTGACGCAAAAGGAAGCAGATATCGTCGGGGTGGTTGGAACTGTCCCTGCATGCACTGTTCCCATTTTCATCTCAATTTTAAAAAGAGAAAAAAGAAACAGCGTGAAAGGAGAAATAAGAAAATATGTTACTGTATCTCTCATCAGAACATGGGTTGTTTAGGTTGTTTCAATGACCATTTTAAGTGAAGCAAAATCTATATAAATATAAAAGCCTTTGTTGCTTAAATTGGTTACTTTTAAGCTGATTTTTAAAACCTTGTAGACTGTTAGGATAAACTACGCCAACACAGGAAACAAGGCCAACCTCTGACTGACACATCTTCGCAGTGCCAGGGGACAGAGGCCCAGCGAGGGGCCCGCCCTGCTCCCCGGCCCCTGGGCCTGCGCCTCGCCCAGCGGCCTTCCAGTAACTTTCTGGTGTGGAGTCGCCTGTAAATACACAGCTCCCCAGCACCCTCGGGATTGGTCTGAACGTTTTTCTGAGTCTCTCCTTTATTAATGAGTTGAATAAAATTTTTGACACGTTTTCTAATTTTATATGTGCATTAAAATCATGACTTTAGCTTTTTTGAAAGTTATGCTTCTGTATCCGATCGTAAAGACTGTAAGCACTATTTATGTTAATTTTGAAAAAAGTCAGGAACACCGAGGCAGGCATTTCCTGGTCTAACAGCGGGAACATCACCAGCAGCACGCAGCCCCTCCCCTGCTTCTGCACCCTGTCCTCTCCCCGCCCCAGAGACAGGCCCATTAGGCTACACTTTGAATTATTTATTCGCCTTGTCATTTCTATTACTTAACTTCTAGATTCCATCAAGCCTATTCAAATGAATGAAGGCATTTTGGCACAAATATTTTTAAAAACACACATTCAACAACCTCTATAAGCACAGCTCTCCCCAGCCCCTTCACCAATGCAAAATACCGAACACTCTGGATCTGCGATGGAATTCAGTGCCTTTGGAAGATCTTACTAACACCAAGGTCCACCTTCTAAAGTGAGTGATGTAGCGTTAGACCCAACACCACGTGTGGATCATAGATGGCATATATAACTCGTCACACGCAGGGAAGGAGTGACATCACACCTGTGCCAGGGGACCTCAGGGGCGCTCACTGAATTCCCACTACGATAGGAAAAGGGGGCCCACTCAGGAGCCTTGCTGATTGCTCTATCCTTCAGGAAGACCTCAGGTGGACGGTTGATAAGGGAAGAGATCTCTGTAAGAGAAACAGCTAGACACACACTGTTTCAGAGGGCAGGTGGGTGTCTACTGTCAGAACACACCAGAACTGGTGGAAATGGAAGGAGAATCTGAATGGACCTGCAGAAGAACCGTCTGACAGTGCGGACTTGCCATGGGGGGAGCAGCTTGCGTGCGGCTCTGGCAAGAGCCAGGAATCGCATTACTGAGCAGGTTAATGGTGTGATGGCCGTCGCTCAAGCAGCCACTGCAGGCCCAAGTGGCGCTCCGGCACCAAGGCCATTGGTGTGGAAGCAATAAAATGAAAAGGAATCTGAATTCACCGAGCCTGCCAGCCCTGACCTGCCACTTCCACCACTTCCCAAAACGTGAGGGGAAAATGTTTATATTTTTACCCACTGTTTTTGTGGATTAATCTGTTACATGCACCGGAATCTAATCTTAGCCCCCTTTTTAAAAGGCCTTCAATGCTAGAACGCCAGTGCTTGTTTGAATATCATCAGTACTCCATGACCAAACAGGGTTTAGCCCAGAACAGACGGAAAGTGTGATGTAAGACTATCCACACGTGGGAGCTTATTAATGGGGCGACTGCAGTGGCCCCCCACTGCCTGGACCCCTGGGGGTTTCTAGCAATTCAGTGCTGAAACTGGATAGTCTTGCGCGAGATGGGATGCTGGCTTTGTCCATTTAGTCCGCACCATACACAAAGGAGGAAATAGAATCTGATTCTCAGAAACAGTGCTTGTGAGTGGAAACCAGTCCCTTCCGCTCCTCTCCCGTCCCCGCTCCTCTCTCTTCTCGTCGTTTTTTTAAGCGTGGTGTGAAGAACAGGGTCCTCAGACTCTAGCACGTGGCAGAAGCAACTGGAGGGATTATTAAAATATAGATCATTCGGCTTTTTTCCCCAGAGTTTCTGATTTGGGTTGTAAGGAGTGGAGATGAGAATTTGTGATGAGAATTTGTGATGCTAATGGCTCCCAGGTGAACCCAATTGTTCTGGACTAAGTGTCAGCCTCGCAGAACTTCCCGGGGAAGGGATTGTCCTCTGTGAGATTCTACGTCAGGAATGTAATGTATATCCCAACTACTTCTGTCGTCGATTTCTACGAATATCTTCAGGTACTGTTTTTGTTTGGCTAAAATGCATATTTAAGTATAAATGTATAAATGTTATATATATCATAAAATCATATGTACCTATATTTGAACGAATTGTTACTTTTGTTACTGAAATAGTCCTAAACCTTTAACGATGTTGGCTGTTCGTAAGCTGTCTTTTTTCTGGGAGAGGTGGTTTCACTTTCCCACCAATATTATGTCTGTCAATTTCATGTTACATTTTCTAGGACGTGATTTATCCCAAAGCTAATTTCAGAGTTTGAAAAGGCTAATGATATGTTTGCGGAGTAGATTGTCTTTTCTCCACATAAAATATTTATGTGTCTTTTCTAAGATTTCACCTTGACTCCTATGTTGTCTGATGTTAATGTTTACACACTTGCCCTCTATCCCTTAATATTTTCCTGGCATATATTTTTCTGGTTCTGTATTCTTAACCTTCCTGGGTCATTTTGATTCTCTTGTATTCCTTTAGGGCACATATTTAGATTTTGTCTGGTTAGGTATCTTTTGTTTTAGTTTAGTCTCAGAAGGTAATATAACAAATAACCAATTCATATGTATGAAGATATTTTCCAGATGATTTTGATGTAATTTTTCTTACTTTTTCATGTAGTCCTTCTACCCCCCCCACTTACTCATTGAATTGCTGAGGATGACTCCTCTCTTTCTCTACCTCTCTGTTTTAACTTCTGTCTGTCTCTAGTCCCATCCTTTGAGTTGCACATTAAAAACACATTTGAGTTCATTTTCTACTTCGACGTCAGTCACTGCCAACTACAGCACCTGTCGTTCCGGACGCTCTCCCTCCAGCACCCAACCCTGTCACATCTGCTAAGGGCCCAGGGCTGGGTGGGTCCCTGTCGAGCCGGCGCAGAGTCAGTGGTGGCTCTCAGTCACCACTGGGACAGAGAAGACCTGGGTGGGGCGGCCGAGGCCCATGGCTCACCGGCATGGTGAGCTGCCTAAGCGTCGGCCCTCCTGTCCTGCCTGTGGGCATGAGCTCCTCAGAGAGCAGGGCGCCAGTCTGCGGCCGCCTGTGGCCCAGCTTTGTGCATTGAGTGTGGGCGGTTACCTCCGACCGGCTCCTCTGTCTTCCAGCCTGAAGCTCGTGTCCAGCAGGTCCCCGGAAGCCACGGGGCCCCGGCTGCGCTCCAGCCCAGAGCAGACGTCCTCGCTCGGGGAGAAGAAGGGGCGGTACTGTCCACTACATCACTGTGCTCTCTCCTCTTTGAACGATGGGTGAGTCTGGATGCAAACATTTCCAGGGTGACTTCGGAAGAAATCCTCTCGTCTTTGTCCTTGGAACTGGGGCTGTAGCTGCATCCATCCCTCCTCAATCTCTCATTCACTGGAATAGTCCCCCTGTAATCAACTGTTCTGGTCTTTTCACTGCTTGTACGAACACACACACACACACACACTAAAATATTGGTGGACTCAGTAGGGCGGGAAGGTAGCCAGTTGATTCCGAGCATCATCTTAATGCATCTTCACCTTCCCTTAACCTGAAACCATGAATTCTGTTGTAACTACAACATTTTTGAAATCGACAGTGATGTGCATAGAATTTAACTCTGAGAGCCCAGACATACTGGAACAAAGACAATTGTAGTACAGGGTTCGTGGACTATGGCGGGGAGACTTGGGTTCTTGATGGAAACGAAAGCTTCATCTGGAGTATAAGTTAAAACACAAACTTCTTAGAGTAAAATAAACCTGTACAAGTATGTTTGTAACTGCCAAGGGCTTCTAATGCTTTCAACTGATTTTTATGCAGTAGATTTTCCAAGCTACATCGCATTGAAGAGATTGTCTCATATTACACGTGACTTCAGAGAAAAGAAAAGCAGCCAAGACCAGATCGATGATTTTTTACACCGAAGAAAAGCCGCGATAATCTGGGCCTGGTGGGGCTCACCTGAGCTTCTCCCTCGGGGTCGGGCCAGCTCAGTGTTGGGTGGAGGGGGGACTGTCCTGGGCTCCATTCTGATCTGTGGTCTGGGTGGCCCAGGATGGTTTTTCTGGGACGTTCCCTGGTGATGCTGGGGTTGTGTCTGGGGAACCACAGCTGTGAAATGATCATGCAAAATGTATACTGTATCAGACAGAGAAGCACGATTCGATCCTCAATAGAATGAGCACGTAATGAAAGCTTTGCGACAAGGGTTGGGCACATTTGAAATGTGTTAGATGGCAGCTAGCCAGTCGCACTGCTTCCCTCACCTCCCTGCAGACCCTTGTGGTGCCTGCTCTCCGAGTCTGCGAGCCCGACTCCCCAGGGCGGCCTCACAATGACCTGCGTCCTGTCCACCTCCAGCGAGCCTCTGAGGGCCAGAGAGAAAACACAAAATCATCTTGTTCATACACAGTCTCTTTCCCTAGACTTTCCTGTGCCCGGAATTGTCATAGGAAAGGTCCCTGCATGGGCCTGGCTGGGGAGCAGGCTGTGGAGAGGGCAGGGTGCAGGTGCGGTGCAGGGTGAGGAGCACCCCCTGTCCGTGGAGCCCCACAGGAAGGGCCCCTCACAGCTTCACAGACGCCAGTGCAGCATCTCCATGATGGGACGTCATCCTTTTCGTTGTGAAGTCAACGTGCATGTTATTTTTAGGTCGAAGGCACCCGCGACCTCACGGGAAGGCTTAGAGGGAAATGTGCCAAGACCGTGTGGGGCAACCAGGCTGATTCACAGCCGTCCTCGGGGGCTGCCTGTGGGGCCACACATGGCTCTGAGGAGCCTTTCGGGGTTTGGTCACTGGCTCATCTAATGACCCGAGAAGTGGGGAGCCCTGGTGGGTGGGGGCAAAGCTGTGTCAGGAGGAGGCAGGAGGAAAGCCCGGCGTGGGGCTGGGGGCCAGGACAGAAAAGGAGGTAATTACTTGTAGAGGTGATTACTCTTGAGAGAAACTGGATTTTTCTCATCAAACACTTGCATTATTCAATTACCACACTGCTCCCCACCAAACGAAGGAGGGCTGGGGGATCCTTGCGTGCGTGCGGCTTTGCCGTAGAGTTTGAAATCACTTCCCCCGTAAGGAGAAACAGCCTTACCTGCTGAGCAAGTCCAAAGTGCTCTTCAAACATCACACGCCATGCCATTTAGAATCTGTGTAACATCTGGGGATCTTACTGAGCTGGAAAATAGAGAGATGCACTTTTTTTATAATTTGTTCTCCCCTCATTTTCCAGTCTAGTGGGAAACACTGCTGAGGGAAGGAGCCCGCAGCGATGCCCTGGGCTGCTCCCAGTTTCCACTGGGAAGAGCGGCAGAAATATTTGATAAAATTCATAAAGGTCTGGGTGCGGGCATCTGGGTGTCACACGTAAAATATTTTTAAAGTGCTTTTGCGAAGTGACCGTAAATATGCCATCTCCAGACTGAAAACATGTCAGATAGGTCATGTAAATTGATTGAAAAGGCAGATTCTCATGCAAATTTTCCTGAACTTCATGTTTCAGTGCCCTGAGCACCTGTTCTAGGGAAGTCTGGATCTCACTATTTACCAGCAGTAACTGCTGGACACGGCGGGGACGAGTCAGACGAGCTCTCTCGGGCCCACACCTCCTCACAGCCCAGCTTCTCCACAGGGTGCTGCTCTCTGCCCTCATGAACAGAACTGAATGGGCACCTCACAGGGCAACTCGGGGACTGGGAGAGGATGATTCTCGAGCAATGCACTCCTTGTTCGTCTGCGGGCTGCTGTCTGCTCCCCTCTGCAGCCATCTGCTGCAGAAAAGAGGGAGCTGTCTCCCCACATCCAGGACTGGCCCCCCGGTACCAGGACCGGTCGTCCAGAACCAGGCCCCACAACATACGCCGAGAGACTTGGCCACTGCGTCCGCCATTTCTCTGAGAGAAACTATTCTTAGAAGATCTGTGGCCACTTCCCTCTGGTCTGCAGAGTTTCTGTTAGTAAATCAGCCGACAGTCGTATGGCAGTTCTCCTGTAGGAGACTCACTGGTTTTCTCTTGCTGCTTTTAAAACTCCCTCTTGGTCTTTAACCTTTGGCATTTTAATTATGTCTCGGAGTGGGCCTCTCTGGGTTCGGTGTGTGTGAGACTCTCCACATTTCCTGGACGTGTATGTCTGTTTCCTCCGCCAGGCTAAGGAAGTTTTCCATCATTATTTTTTAAATAGGTTTTCAATTTCTTGCTCGCTCTCGTCTCCTTCCGGCACCCCCACGAGGCAAACGATGCTATGCTTAAAGTTGTCCCAGAGTCTCCGTACACGAGCCTCTCTTTTTGGATTGTTTTTTCTTTTTTGCTGCTCTGATTAGATGTTTGGGGTTTTTTGTTTGTTTGTTTGTTTGTTTGCAATAGCATCAAAAATATTAGAGAAACTATTATTCTATTTTATAAGGCTGAGTAAAATACATTGGTTGGAAGAGTTAAAACAGCTAGGAAAATCACTGAATTTACACTCACGGGGCAACTTGCATGAAACAGAATCAGCATTTTAAAGGGTCATTTCCTTTAGCGTCGCTGGTTTTCACGTCTTCTGCACAGCTCCCGCATGGCAGTGCACTTTCTAGGCTGAAATAGGTTGAAGGGCACTCTCTTCTTGTTTTCATTTGTGAGGAAGATTTTTAAATGCATACTTCTTATGACATAATTCAACATAAAGGTTTTCGAATAACAGGGATTCAAAGTTCGGAACCATTTAGTCATCAATCGAGACCTCGTTGTGACCCCCCTGTGAGTCCATCCCCACCGCAAATGAAAAACAACAACAGCAGAAAAAAACGGTGCTCTGAAAATAAACAGAAACACACCAGAATTCACTGCCAAGGACCATCGCCCGGTTTACATGGCTGCTCCCACCCTCTACAGTATGACTCAGCAGATGGGTCACATGTTGACCCTGGACGTATGCTCAGTTCTGCTGGTAGCGCTTGAGTGCCATTCGTGAATCAGCTGAGACTTATTAACAGCAATTACATATGATGCTGTTGTCAGGCCCAGTGAAGACAGAGAACGCGATAGCCTAATCGAAGGAGGGAGGGCCCTAATCCATGCCCTCCCTGGAAACGGGTCTCGCTCCATCTCACACGCAATAAGCCACACGC
Organism: Desmodus rotundus; assembly: GCF_022682495.2. NCBI lineage: Eukaryota > Metazoa > Chordata > Mammalia > Chiroptera > Phyllostomidae > Desmodus > Desmodus rotundus. The sequence goes on along the minus strand of NC_071395.1, from coordinate 1,252,249 downwards.
AGGATCGATGGCGTTTTATGCTTAGAATTCGGTGCTTAGGGAAGCTACTAGACACAAGGACACCGGTATCTAATGTAGGACTCATTACACAGATTTCTCACTTAATTAATGGAAAATATGCTTGAAATTCAATAGTTCTTTCTGAAAACCAAAGTTCATGTCATTTCATGCCAAAACACCAGGACTTTAAAATTTTTTATTTCTAGATGTGAAACGTCCATCTTATAGCTGTAATACTCACGTTAAATTGTCTTGTTCTGCCGTGTGTTTTGCTTCCTGTGACATCTTTATTACACAAATGAACTGGGTGTGCGCGGGTCGTTACACTCACACGCCGGTAGCCACATAACGCGACCACCCAGGGTAAAGTCTGAGAAAAGCGCGACGTTACTGTGACTGGCCCGTGCTCACCCCTGGTGAAGGGGAAGCCTGTCTGGCGGAGAAGCAGATCTTTATTTTGCGGATCTTGTGAGAATGGCAGCGACTGGAGTGTCGAGCGGCCTTGGGAGAGCTGCAGGCTGCTAGGCCTGTCCCAGGAAAGATCTTGATAGAAGTGGTTCTGGGATTCAAGTGAGGCTTATGCAGCAAACCCACTCTGATGAAGGGGGAGTGTTCATAAAAACCCGTAGAGTGAATGAGCTTTGCCGCAATCCGAGCTTTCATCGAAACTTTGTGTAACTTAGAGCCTCGCTCCTTATGCTTCCGCCGTCATCTTAATGCATGACGGGCGGTGCCAGAATGCAACTTCTAATTGCACAGGAAAGAAAAGTCAGAGCTGCTGTGGGGGAGATTTATTACAGCAGCCGGAGCCCGCAGATTCGCGAGCAAAGCCACGGGAGCCTTCTGGCCTCCAAGCACGGCGCTCCACTCCCCTCTAGGAAACTATAATTCACACTCAAACATTCAGTGCAGTGCAACGTGGAGCGATGGGCACAGTCGAACACAATTAGCTGGAAGTGAAAATTGTTACACACTTTTTGGGGAGGAATTTGGCATCATCTCCTAACATGTAAAACGCCTGTAACTGCGGACCCAGCAAGTCTACGGCGAGGACACCGTGCTGAGTGAATGTACTCACAGGAGCGTTTCCACACCTACTACGGCCCAGCTGCGCCCGAAACAGCAGAATTAAGACACATTCCAAATACCGAACTAATGACTGTTCAATATAGTAAACACGCAGGAGGTGTGTCTGAAAGGGAGCACTTTCAAAGCTTTAATGAAAAACTGAAACGCAGACACGACGTAGTGTGTGGTTCCCACGTACAAACAAGAGTGAAGAGAGAAGAAGTTTGAAAACCGAGGGTGGGAAGACGTGGCTGCCTTTCTGGAGGAAGCGGCTGGGTCGTGTGAAACAAGTGTTACGTTTCTTTGCGTCCTGGCCACGTGCGGGCTCGTCTTTATTGTTCAGCTGCGCTATCCTCGCCGCGACAGGAGGCTCGCAGTGACATCGCCTCGTGGCTCTCGTCTGCAGTTTGCTAGTGACTCATGGCACAGGCCGTGTGTACGGATGCACCCGCATCTGTGTTGTTGCGTCAGTGAGGCGTCCAAGGTTCCTTAACGCTCTGTGGTGTCACATCTGAGCCCCACCATCCGCCTTGACTCGACTGGTTATAAGGGGTGAGGTTAATGTCCAGGTTCTTTTCTTATTTTTTATTTTTATTTCTTCATTTATTCATTTCTGTATTTGCCCTGGGCTGTTCATTTTTTCTCGCACCTTCATTGACAAGACTGTCCTTCCTCCACTGAACAGTTGTTACACCTTTGTCAAAAATTGTCTGGAGGTTTTTCTGCCCGCTGGACCCCACCCCCCAGCAGCACCCGGGAGGGGAGTCAGCACAGCTGGCTCTGGCCCACAGACAGGCAGGCCTCAGCTCCCACAGGTGGGATGGACAGAGGGCTCCCCAGGAAGTGTGTGGGGGGTGTGATTTCCGTGGGCACCAGCCTGAACAAGCATGGGTGTTGACAAAACATTTTCTGTCATTAGGCCACCTTTTCCCTCATCCCGTGCCCAGGGGGAGCGGGCCTGTCTGGGAGCTGTTTTGTCTGTGTCTGTTGGCAGTTCCCACCGGGGGGTTGGGGTTCTGTCCCTGACCTCCAGGAGCCACACAGGACACAGTCACCTGCCGTCCTCTGCCATCCTGCTTCCAGGCATGTGCATTAATTACTGTCTTTTCATCCTGTGTGTTAGAAAGGTGCCTCAGGGTGGCCCTTTAGGTATGCGACTGGACTTCCCACACCATCCGTTCTGCGCATCCTGCTCCAGGGGAGACGATCCCATTTCCTTCTCATCTGCAATATTGTCTTCTACATGCCCCTTCCTCATCAGGCAATTTATTTCTCTTTTTCTTGGTTCAACACTGTCTTTTATTTCCTCATTATTCCTTATCTCGTTTAATGCAAGTCATGTTTAGTCCTGCTTGGGAGCATAGGACAAACCATAGATGAATACACACGATTATTTCTTCATCCTTAAAAGGGTGATTTTCTTTTTAGTCTTCAGTGTAATATTTCCTTTCACAGAATTGTCTATAAGCCCTATTTTGGTATTTTTCTCAGCGACTTTACGTTTGTCATCTGTCACCAGGTACAACGCCCTGGCCTGTCTTGGCCGTCACTGGGTTTTAGACCTACCAGAGCGCCCCTCCCTTCTGTTCTTTCCACTCTCTTGTGCCTGGCAGAGAATCATAAGGTATAAATGAACTGGGATAAATGGGTTTTCCTGTCTTTAAGCAGAAGGATGTCTCTTCTCTCTGGAAAACCTGAGTGGCTCCTTGGCAAACATGCAGAAAAACGCACAGGACTCTTGCTTCGATCGGGGCTCGGCCTCCCCGGCCTGCCCACCCCAGCACCTGGATGGATCAGAGGAACGCAGAGGGCGTGAGATGAGGGGAAGAGCGGGGAGAGAGGAGAAACCTGGGAGAAGGAAACCTCTCGGTTACTGAAAAGGACTGACAGACCAGGGGCAGTGCGTTCACTTCTTCCTCCGGACGTTCATGCGAGGGCAGGGGAAGAGCTGGTAAGACCAGCCTTCCGTTCCTTCGACTTCCCCGCGATCGTGCTGATCTCGGAGAGCGGTGAACCCACGCAGTCCGGCTGCCTCGCCGCAGTGACTCCGCAAGTGTTGTCGCCTAATCTTCCACTTTCCACGCGTCACTTGCCCACGGTGTGCACGGCGCCGCTGTGGGCAGTTCCGTTGTGCTCGGGCCTGGGGTGCGGAAGCAGAGGCGGGAGGCAGACGGGAGCCACAGCCAGTGCCGCGGGCTGGAGCGGCTGTGTTAGGGCCTCGTGTCAACTGCGTTGCCCGAAGTCAGATGTGGATTGACTAACTCATCCCTTTCACACGCCAGTCGGAGCCCGATTTTACTTTTCCTTTAAAGGAGCTATTTTGCTTAGCAGCCCATTATTTAGGTTTTTTGCTGTAGAAAATGTCATCATTGTCGTTGAGTCCACTTAAACTCCAGCTTGCGCTGAGGGAGCTCTCAACACGGAAGACTTAGGAGACAGAGAAGTGGAAGTTTGATAGTGTACTGCTGTGGCGTCGAAACTTGGAGATAATTTAACAAATATCTCAATAAAGAATTGGTTTTATCTCTTAACAATAAGACGCAAGCGTGGGAAAGGGTGTCGGTGCGAACGAACGCATGAAAAACTAAGGGGGAGTCTGATACAAAACAAAAAGTAAAAGTAAAAGTAAAAGTAAAAGTAAAAGTGTAGGCAGATCTCAGTATATATCCAGTACTTTAGCCAAAACCGTGTCCTCGAAGGTCTCCATCCGAGAGCAGTGAGTCCATAGCAGCGTGGTTTCCATCAACAAAGACACGCAGCTGATTGGGCCAGGCAGTCTCGGTCTACAGGGTCCCCAAAGGCCTGTGCCCTTCAGGGCTGAGCACCAGAATAAGCCACCAGGCGTCGTTCCGTTCCCACAGGGTTACACAGTCCTGGCATTTTAACCTTATTCGTGGAGTTACGCAGATGCAGGCAGCTGCCTCATATGTTCTGTAACTTCAGTGAATTCCTTTGTAGATGTTCTTTTGGATAAATAGGTTTCAAACATGTGCATTTGGGGAAAACATTGGATAACTGGCCTCTGTAGGCAGCACGGCGCTGGCAGCCTCCCCACACCTGGGGTCCTATTGACCCAGTTCACCTTCAGCAGTTTCAAACAGCCCGAGTCCTCCGCCTGCAGTGGGGACGCACCCACCCATCTCTGCCGGCGGTGAATCACGAGGTCTGTTTAAGAATGGGTTAGGCATGTAAACCGAAAGAAAACAATGAGCTGACAGTTGAAATCTACTAATTTCATAGCATCTAAAATTCGTGTTAAGCATTGCAATTTAGAGCCAATTCAGCATGTCAAAGATAATTATGAGGTTTTGCTTTTATGATATGTAAAATCATAATAAATCTAAGTTTATTTTCCACGTTTTGGGGGTTAATAACTTCTCATTCTCCAAGCGTTTTGTCGTCTGGCTAAATCATGATCGGACAGTCTTGTGATACCAGTTTTCTGCATTTCTTAATTCTCACCAAGTTCTGTGTTATCGTAACAGGTTGCTTGTTTTTTCACCAAAACCCTTTCTTCTCTCTGTCATTAAAAAGGGGGAGAAAGCAAAGAACCAAAATCCAATAAATTTTAGACTTAAATCCAACCATATCAGCAATCGTGTTAACTGGAATTTACCCCTCAGTCCACCCACAAGCAGTTCTACAGTTTCTAATTAACTACAAACAGGGGTCGGCAAAGGTAGGCTTACACTTGTATGTGAAACACAGTTTATTCTTATGTTCTCGTTTGTTAGCTATTGTACTATTTTCCATGTGAACAACTGTAAACCTACTTTTGCCCCATCCTTTATTTACAACGTGACATAGGAATCTTACTCCTAAAGTATACTTAACTGAGAAATAAAAATTATGTTCACAAACATCTGCCCATAACTGCTATTCCTAGCTTTCTTCATAGTTGTCAAAAACTGGAAGCCATTCGACGTCACACAACTAGTAAAGATGTTTTTAAAAAGCTGAAAGCCAATTCAATGGAATGCTCCTCAGAATAAGAATGAGCCAAATGTTGACAGACGCAGCAACATAATTTATTATGCTTTACTGAAAGGAGCTGGACTCAAACGCTGTTGTTTGATGACATTGGCATTCTGGGAGAGCAAAACTGGAACCCATGGGGGGTCACCATGGGCGGGGAGTGAGGGGAGGGGTTGACGACAGAGAGGGGCAGGTGGGGATTTTGGAGGCTGTGGACATTGATTAATGTCTTGAGCATGGTGGTTGTTACATGATTCTGCATGTGTCCATGCTGAATGAACTAATAATTACCCAAATAAGTGAGTTTTACAGCTTGCAGAGTAAAAACAATAATTAAGAAACCAGTGCCCTGCAGAATGGTTCAATAAATGTTTGCTGTAACTTCTTTTATTACTTCTATGATAATAAGAGGGAGCTAATATATTTGGATATGGAATGACGTATCAATAAGTTTGCCTCCATCTTCACTGTTCTTCCCTTTTTTGTCTGTACAGCATTTCCATAGTCCATCCCCACATCTATTTGTCCAAATTTTGTGTATATAAAAGTTTCAAAATACTTTTGTGAGTCAGTCCTTTGATGCTTGCCCTTGACTTTATGATTTGCCTGTCAGAGCCCCGAGGGTCTGACTCTGGGTCTCTGCACAGGAGCGACGAGCTGTGTTGGGAGAGGAGGGTGAGAAAGGGGGGTTCCGGAGGGAGTAAACTCGGCTTCCCCCACCCTGCCCTGCGTCATTCGCTTCCCTTAAGTTATTGCACAAACGTCCATGAACGTGGAGACCCTTCCTGGGGAGGAAGGAAGCAGCTGTTCTGGCGGCCAACCACACGGGCTGGGAGGGGGATTTCTTGGAGCCTTTGTCCTAATTTTTTGTGCCCCCTCTATCTTATTAAATACCCTTAATTTCATTTTTAAAACTTCGTGAGACTCTAAACCCTACTAACACTCACAGTACAAATTGGAAACCAGCCAGTGGAGACTTCGCGTGTGGATTTCGCTGCTGTGGCCGGTGCGTGGCTGCCTGAATCGAGAGCTTACCCAAGTCTCGGGATGCCTCTGTGCTTCAAGAGCAGGAGCTTGAACTTGATTTTCTCTTTCTTACGACTACAAACATGAGAGGCACCCACTCTACCAACAGTCCTTACGTCCCGTCCTCCACGGACGGTCGTATTATATGGTTGTTGTCTTGTCATTTATAAGGTTTAAACCATGGCCACGTGCTTTGTCAAAGGGTTTTCCCTGGTTGTCCTCTTCATTGCAGACACTCACACACTGTTGTTTAATTAGTTGTTTTATTGCCACAGGCCGTGTGCTGCCAGATGCTAATTAAACACCACTTGCTGGATTTTTAATTGCTCAAGGTTCCAGCTGGGGCCCGATGATCAATATCACATCATCACTTTAACAAGATCTTCTGTCTGCAATCGGCTGCCAGTCCAGGCCCTAAAACGGTGCCAGCTCTGGTCATTTCAAGAAATGTAAGCTGGTTTGCTTTGAAGCAGAAACGAAAATGCAATGTATCTCTGGGAAATCTGGATGGACAGGCTTCCTTATTTTCCAGAGTTGAGGAAAAAAAAATGGAAAATATATACCAAATATCTAAGATGCACAAAATAGAAGGTGAAGGTTACTGGTGAAATGAACAAATATAAAGAAGATAGCTACATGTAAATGTGGTCAAAGTTGCAATTTTGACAAAAGTCAAGGAAGTATTTCAGTCCTGATTTTGTAACCTTTCTATACTAACTCTCATGATAAAAGAACAAAAATAGAGTTTCAGATGTTTTACCTAAAAATGCTTAAGTACTGTTTTACCTGCTTTCAAAATAGAATATTATATTCCATTCTATTTAAACAGCTTTTATAAAGCCTTCTTTATTTAGAAAAATTAAAAGAGATAATACGGTATTTCTGGGCGGAGAAGTTGGGAAGGATCCGAGAAGGATTTTCAAATTTTAAGTGTTGCTAACACTTGCTTATGGAAGAGATGAGTAATATTTGACTAATTTATTTCACAAATGCAAAATATGATAAAATCTGAATTATTATAAGATCAAACGTAGCAGCTCAAAGGGCACACTGCAGCGAAGGGAAAAGTATTCTTGTCCGTGAGGAGTTGGGTCACTTCTAACAAGACCGTTCCTAAGCCCAGCGATGGGCACATAGTTCAGAATGCGGATTTGGGAGCTCATTGTTTGCATGGCGGCTGCGCCACGGCCAGGGGCTGCAGGTTTGTGCCCCTTCAGGATCCGTATGTTGAGACCCAGACCCCAGTGTCATGGTGTGAGAAGGAGGGGCTTCTGCGAGGTGAGTAGATCCTAAGGGTGGGGCCCTTGTGAATCAGATTAGCATCCCCCAAAGAGAGACTCGAGAGCCCTCTGCCCATTCTGCCACGTGAGGCAGCAAGAAGATAATGGTTTGAACTCAGAACTGGGCTCACCAGACAGTGGCTCTGCCAGCACCTTGATCTTGGACTTCCCAGCCTCCAAAACCATGAGAAATAAGTGTTGTTCAAACCACACAGTTTATGGTCTTTTGTTGTGGCCACCAGAACAGACTAGGAGAGCCACTAAGTGCCTGGGCGGCCAACCATCTGGTATTTAACTGTGCTGTGCCTCAGTTTCCTCATCCATAAAATGAAGGTGGGATAACAACTCTCCCTTCGTTTTCCTCGAGGACTGAATGACTTGTCCTATATGTAAAGCCCACCCACAGGGCAGAGCCTGGAAGAGAGTAAGGAGCGAACTTTATGGTGAGGAAATGGAAGGGGAACTTGGGTTTTGCCGTGTGGATGCCACAAGCTGGGTCGCAGGCTGGGAAAGCAGGCAGTCCAAACAAAGGGTCACCACTGCCCTGCTGGGGTGACGTGCAGAAAGTCAGGAATGAGGGAACTGGGAATGCAGGGAGGATGCGGACCAGCCGGGAACCCGCTGCCTGCGTCCTGGGAAGCCGGCGGGGGACTCACGCCTGGGAACTGCAGGTGTTGGCTGCGATCGTCATGAGGCTTTTCACCTCCATGGAAAAATGCAGAGTAACTGCAAAATCCATGCTTCCAGTCACACAGTTTGAGCACAGGGTAAGGTGATTCTTACCGGGGTGCACAAAGGTGTCTGAGGCAGCGGAGGCCCCGCAAATTGAAGGCAAGGTCACAAACGGGAGTGAGTCACAAACTGCTCGTTAACATTAAAATCACGAGCTGAGAAAGCAGTAATTTCACTGGCTGACCGCACAAAACACAAAGATGTCCAGTATAAAAATATATCGCCTAGCTGCTACCGTGTGTAGAACCTACATTTAAAAGGCAGCATCACGTCAAGCAATGAGGAAGACCCAGCCTCTAGCAGATCCCACGTTCACAGGCAAGAAGGTAATATGAGTTATTGGGGACAAATACAGAAAAACATTGAAAACGTATGCGATTTTTAACAACAGATCTTCTAAGACTCACTGGTTAAACCTAAAAGACTGTTTATTTCTTGAATGTCATTTAAGATTAATAATGGAATGTTTCTCCATATCCTGAAGGAGCACTGGGCCCACATTAACCACAGTCGATAGGAGCATCAATTATTTATTAGGCCTATTGGATGTTCCATTACTTGGCAGCCTTCAGGCGTCTTTCTAATGGGAAGAAGGATGCTATAGGGTTTCCAAGCAGTCTCCATTTGCAGATTTAAGTGTAGAAATGCAAAGGCTAGGTTGCGTACAAAGACACTGTTTTTACTTACATGTTTATCTAATGCTTCTTAAAGTGGAACTTGCGAAAATACACTTATTTCTGTGTTCGTGGGCCCATATTTGATAGTAATAGCAGCTCCCAGAACCCAAGGGCCCGTTGCGCCCTGAATGCCATCCCCTGGGAGAGCTGAAAGGTGGAGGCCTGCGGGGTGCGTGTCGAGTGACTGCCTGTGGACCGTGGCACGTCCCATTGCAAGGCTGTGTCCAGCATGCCCGGTGGCCAGGCACAAGTAGTCGGCCGGGTGCCCCTGAAACATAACGGGAGAAGGGAGGGGACCCTGCAAAGCCCAGACAACTGAGGCAGTGCGGGAGGAGATTCAATTCCTATTAATAAACTCGTATTGGATATCCAAAACTGTCAAACAATTTTATCAAATCCTTTTATAAAATGCCACTCACAGCTGCTCTAGCCCTCCATTGAAATATTTGGATTTTTCACACATGTTGACTAGATTTATGATCAGATACTTGTCATAGTGACTCAGATTACACATTGTTGATTAATATACATCTTCTCTCCTTAACTGGATTTTAAAAACATTTGCCAGGGAGGTCATCTTTTCCTGGGTCTTCCACATTCCCCTTTGTCTTGTGCAGTATAACGTATAAAGTAGATACAGAAAGAACACTTACTTCCATGAATTAATGAGGAGAGTAATAAATTCCTAATTCTCACGAGTAAGTACGAAACAGGAGATGGACGGCCGGGAGAGCCACCTAGAGGCGTTGTGGCCCTCGGAGAGGGGCGTGGGGCTGGCTCTGTCGGAGAGAAGCATGTTAACAGGCTTTTCAAAGGAACCAAGGTGAGGCCTGCACACAGCTGCTGTGGCCATGAGTGACAAAGGTAGTTTGGCTGAGAAAGCTTGACGGGCTTGAGCTAAGCAGGGAGGGTGGACTCGCTCCCGGGGACAGCGGTAATGAGGAAGGCTAACTCTCGGAGCCCGGGCCGAACTGCTGTGGGCTGGGTGCAGAGTGGCCTTTGAGGCAGCATCTTTGCGGACAGCTTAGAGGAGTTGAGAGATGGCTGTCAGCCCACGGGGTCTAGTTACCGATGTGGGATTAAACTGTGACTCCAGAACAGTTATCAAATTCCTGACGTTAAACTCTCTTGTATGCTGTGTCGTTCTGTAACTTCTCACAAAGCTAGTGCGTTTCTATTCCGATAATTATGGCCTAGAAAACATTAGAATAATGCACAAAATGTGTTTAGAATGACCACAGTCTGTTCTTACACTGAAACATTTTCATTATTTTTGCAGAATGTAAGTCATCCAGAAATGTATTTGTTAGGATTCCTCACAATATCTTTTCTTTTTTAAATTCTTATAAGGGGAAGCAGGGAGAGAAAAAGAGGAAACGCAATTTCAGTGACACTTCTAGGGCTTCGTTTTTCAGCGTCCCCTGAAATGTAGGGTTGGGGCCGTGAATATACGCGCATCTCATAACATAGAGCGTACCCTACAATTTAAAGTCTCAATCTGTGAAATACTTCCCTCAATCCCCCTAATTTAAAAAAGTGACTTTAATTTAGCCAGTCTCCTATTTACCCCAAATGAAAAACATTTTTGAAATAAACACACCCAACCGTTCCTGCTCTCCTCTAGGCAGCCCGCCCTCCAAATGTTTTAAGGTAATAAAGGCCGTCCCTCTGCCTGGATCACAAGGGGTACGTCCCTCTGCCTGGATCACAAGGGATACGTCCCTCTGCCTGGATCACAAGGGATACGTCCCTCTGCCTGGATCAGCAGTATCCCTAGCGACGACAGAGGCCCCGACTCACAGGGAAAGCGTAGCTACCCCAATGCGCAACGTAACGCATTTGCTTGAAATACCAATGTACTCAGTACAGCTCCCGAAAATACATGTGTAATCTAGCAAACAGTGTTCCCAGAAGACACACCAGGCTAAGTACTGGGTTGGCCAAAAACTTTGTCCTGTTTCCCATACAATTGCATTAATGGCGCTTAGTTGTCTTAACATCATTCAAACCCGTTTTGTTAGATTGTTGTGACAGCTGTCACATCAGCTTGCATTTAAAAAAACTTACCAAACTGGCGAATTTGTGTGCAGCCATTTTAATATTGGAGATGGCAGAAGATAAGCAACATTTTCATCACATTATGCTCGATTATTTCAAGAAAGGTAAAAATGCCATGGAAACGCAGAAAAGGATTTGTGCCGTGTGTGGAAAAGGTGCTGTGACTGATTGAACGTGTCAAAAGCGGTTTGTGAAGCTTTGTGCTGGAGATTTCTCGCTGGACGATGCTCCATGGTTGGGTACACTAGTTCAAGTTGGTAGCGATCAAATCAAGACATTAATTGAGAACAATCAACATTCTACCACACAGGAGTTGGCTGACATACTCAAACTATCCAAATCAATAAAATTATTGGTGAGCCCTGGCTGGGGTAGCTCAGTGGATTGAGCACTTGCCTATGAACCAAGGGGTCGCCAGTTCGATTCCCTGTCAGGGCACATGCCTGTGTTGCAAGCCAGGTTCCCAGTGGGCGATGCATGGAGGCAACCACCCATTGATGTTTCTCTCCCTTTCTCCCTCCCTTCCCTCCTCTCTAAAAATAAAAATAAATAAAGTACTTTAAAAATTATTGGTGAAAATGAAAAATGAAGGGGAGCAACGGGGGAAAAATCAGGACAACTGTATTAGCATAATCAATAAAATATAATTTTAAAATACAAACAGTCTGTGTTTTACTTTGAGGAAAGAAACTGCACTGTCTTTTTGACCAACCCACTATAATGAGCAAGGTCCACTGATGAGTCGGGGAAAGTGTCTGTCAGCCTCAGCAAGCCTGTCGGGGACATTCTCAGGCCGCGGAGACAGGTTTGTAAATTAACCTACCAAGGTCCTCACACCTGATTAAAAACTATACAACTTTACCTCAGGAACACAGAGGAACATGGATGTTTAAAAAAGACTAAGAAAAGCAGATTAAGACTGGATAACAGTATTATATTCTTTAAATAGGAAAAAGGGTCTTAAAAATCAGGAAGGAACCTCAAAACTTGTCTTGCCTTTTCTTCTGCCAGCAATCCCAGCATTGTCACAAACAAATCATTTTTTTAAAAAAAGAAAGTGGCCTAATTTCTCACTTAAAAAACAGAAGTAAGAAAATTCAGAGAAACCTCATATATACGTTCAACCTTCTCATGCTATCAGGGTTTGCTTTTGTATATCGTGAAACCATATTTATGACTTTGTTTAAAATACAGTTGAAGAAATGTGTGTCTTTCTCTTGTTTTTCCTGCACGGAGGCCAGTGATTTATGATTTGTGTTGATCACACTCAGTGTAATTCCTTCACAGCTCTGTGTGTGTGTGTGTGTGTGTGTGTGTGTGTGTGTGTAGCGATCCCTCGAATCTTCTGCTCCCTGGCTGGGCATAAAGGGGGTTTTCTAGAGCAATGGTCTCCTAACTTTATAACTTTACTGGCTAAAAATTAACTTACCCTTAAACACATGTTTATTTATAAATTATACACCAATCTTATATTAATATACGATATACACATCACAAGTAGGTAATAATGGAAAGAATAATAGAAGACACAGAATAAATGTGGTAAATTTCTAATTTTTTTGTCTTACCAAGATCCAAGCCACTCGTGGGTGCAAGTGTCTGCGAGTCAGTGGCCGTGAATGTCCGCAGACAGCTGGGCGCCTGAAATTCCTCTTCCCTCTTTCCTGCGGTTCTTCTTCTGTCCCTGATGATGCCACCCTTCCAGACATTAAATTTCAGAACTGAGGTAACACATTACCCTCCTTTGAATGCAGTCGGTTTTCTATGTGTCTTACGTTGCCCAGTCCCAGACCTGGTACTGATATTTTAAACAGTAGTCTATCAGCGGTCAGAGGACCCCAACAGAACATTAAAACAGACCTTAATTTTACTTTGGGAATCAAGTTCCTTAATTTTTTAAACAGATACACATAAATTCCATGTAACACAAAGTCTTTTAACAGCTAACTTCTTTTTTTCCTTTAATTCTCACATCTCACCCATTAACAATCACAGTTATGACAGAAATGGTTTCATGGGCCTCTTTATATTCACAGTGAACTTTTGTTTTTTGAAACGTGGGATAAATATACATTTTAGTGGTTAAATAATGAATACTGGCTGGTGTATCTCTCCACACCATGCCCCTCCCCTCTCTTGGAGATCGAATAAAAACTTTATTCTCTCCCCAAAAAGTGAATAAACTACAAAACGTGTGTCCAGTGTTTGCCTGCAGCATGTCAGCCGAAGGGGCGCAGAAGCACCGACTGTCAGTATTTGGAGGGTCCTCAGAATAAGTGTGCAAACAAGTGTGCCTGGGAGCAGGAAAGTGAGGCAGCAGCAACGCTCCTTTTCATTGCAAACCTGAGTTTATCCAGAAAATGCCCCTTGAAATGTGCAAGCACGCGTGTACACACATGTGTGTGCGTGTGTGAAGTGTGGGGCTGTGGGACAGCGAACGACTGTAGGCCAGGAAGAGGAAGGCAGGCATAGTCAGGCCTTTATCTCATTTCAGTGGAATAAAAGGCAAATTTGGGAACTTAGTTATAAGCTCGAATTGTACCTACTTGGAACGCATTTTTATGTGCACCTCTGCAGTCTCCTTTCCACCGTCGCACCTGACAGAGCAGGAGGAAGAACAATTGCGTTGATACTCACAGACCTACAGCGATGTCCTCCCCCGCATCCCTGGGAATTCTCACTCCCACCAGGTCCTTCCTCAGCCCTGTGTTGCCGTGAAAACACAAGTGTACTTTTGCATCCAAATTCCAGTCTTCCCAGACCAGTCAGCCACGGCCACCTCACCTTCCTTGGTTCCAGGAAAAATGCACCACAAGCCTCAGATCCTTGTTTTAATTTTTGTATTAGTTTTTCTCCCTTGTTTTCTTCTAAGTAAAATTAAAGCAATTTTAAGGTAAAAACACTGTGTTATATTTGTGTGTGCATGTATACACATATATATACATACTATGCACACACATATACACATATTCATATACATACACGCACACACAGATATGAGGTCTGTCCAGAAAAAGCCCAGCCATTGTTAATATAAGGAGAAGGGTCTGTGTGACATCGATGTGACCTGGCAGCCAAGGACAGTGGACTGGGATGTGCATGTGTGAACAAAGATGGCTTCACTGTACTAGTCAGTGGGGGCAGTAGCTGCTGTTGGGTGACCACGTGTACTGTGGGGCCGTCACAGTCAACATGTCTGAGCAAGGAGAGCAATGAATCTGCATCCAATTTTGCATTAAGCTTGAACATTCCTCCGCAGAAACTATTTGGATGATTCAGAAGGCCGCAGCTGTGGGCAGCGGGCGATTGGCAGCTTCATCACGACAACTTGCCTGGTCATGTATTACGTCTCCTGCAGAGTTTTTTGGCAAAACATCAAATCATCCAGGTGACTCAGCCCCCCTACAGCCCATATTTGGTGCCCTGCGATTTCTGGCCTTTCCAAAAACTAAAATCACCTTTAAAAGGGAAGAGATTCAGGAAAATACAATGGGGCAGCTGATGGCAATTGGCAAATAGCTGATGGGAGAACTGTGTGAGGTTCCTAGGTGACTACTTTGAAGGAAACTGAGACATCATTGTCCTGTGTACAATGTTTCTTATATCTTGTATCTTCTTCAATAAATGGCTCTATTTTTCATAGTGCACGGCTGGATATTTTCTGGACAGACCATTCTTTCTTTCTATCTATCTATCTATCTATGTATCTATCTATGTATCTCCAAGAACACCGGATCCGTAACTTTCTAAATGAAGTTTCAGTTTATTGGTATTGGTTTTAGCTCTTGACAAACGGTTCATATGATCTGTAATTGGGAAATGTGTGACCCTGGTTGTCCTGAGGGTTAAGTCACACGGTTGGGTGTTGGGATGTCACCTTAGTAGTTAGTGGCTCTCCAATAATCTCTACCTAAAATTCACATTCTAAAGTGTCCCTACAACGTGGCAGATAATCTAAACATCTGTGGAAATATGTACATAACAGGCCTTTTTATTTAGTATACATCATAAGTAGCTAGTTTATATACATCTCTTAATGATGTCCCAACTTTGTAGGAAATGTGAAGCTATTTTCTCTCAATTCTGTGTGATGAAGTGATTTCCTCACATGTTTTTCTAGAAACTGAACTTGATTGTAGATCTTCTCAGTTTTTTACTCAAATTTTTTTGTACTTAGCTTTTAAGTTGAAGAGTAAAGGAGTCTCATGGAACTGTGTGAAATTTCCCTCCCCAAATGCTGAAGCCCTGTGGGGCAGAGCGGTTGGCCCTGCACCACAAGAGCTCAGCTGCCTGCTGGTCGTTCGTCTGCGGTCCCCGCCCCATCAGGCCCCGTCCCGACTAGTAAATACTGGCAGGCTGTTAGCTGTTCTAAAAGGAAAAGGTGAGGAAACCCAAACTTTCTTGTTTTCCTATTTAGTTACACTGTGGAGTGACCAGAAAGTCCATTCGCTTTTCTAGGACGATGGCCCTAGTGGCACTGAGCTGTCTTTAACTCCACTCAAAACAGTGTTGGCAGACTGTCTTGTGGCAGCTGTCATATCAGTGTGCATTCGAGAGGCAATTTATCGAAACTGGTGAATTTTTGCGTAGCCATTTTGATGTTGGAGATGGAAGAAGGTATGTAACATGTTCCGCATGTTATGTTTTATTATTTCAGAAAAGGTAAAATTGCAACTGAAATGCAAATAAAAAGTTGCGCAGCATATGGAGAAGGTGCTGTGACTAATCAAAAGTGTTAAAAGTGGTTTACAAGTTTTCCTGCTGAAGATTTCTCACTGAGCGAAGCCCCATGGTCAAGTAGACCAGCTGAAGTTGATAGCGATACAATCAAGACATTAATTGAGAACAATCAATGTTCTATCACACTGGAGATAGCCGACATAATCAAATATCCAAATCAATAAAGTTATTGGTGAAAATGAAAAATGTGTTTTTTATTTTACAGGAAAAATACCATAATGAAAAATGTGGTTTTTAGTTTACGGGAAAAATACCATACGGACTTTCTGGCCAGCCCGATAACGGAGAAAGAAGAACGTTAGCAAAGTGAAACCTCGCCGACACGCCAAGCCCTCCTCATTCACAGGCTGCTTTGACTGCCCCTCCCTGAGCCACCTAAACTCAGCCGTCGCTGAGACTTAATCGGATCATTGGCAGTGCACTCTGGTCTAGTCCAAGCCTGAACAATGTGTGTGGCACTGGTAGAAGGTAGGATGGGACTCTAAGAAGCACGGCCACGGGTGTGTGAGGTGTTCTTCTCACTTGACTCGCCGACCCCAAAGGGGCATGTCAGCCACCTAAACGAAGCAGGAGCAGGGACGGAGCATCGCGTGGGTGCTGCACCAGGGCAGAGATGGTGCTGACCCGGGGTGGCTCCTGTGGGGACCATGAGACCAAGCATTTTGTCGTTGTGCCTGTGCCCACAGGACACCCTGTGGGGACGCGCTCACTTCTCAGGGCCACGGTACTCAGCATCACTGTCCCAATGCCACGAGTCACAGCTGCCACGAGCTCAGCAGGGAAGGCGCAGACCCCACCTCGGGTTTGCAACAGAGGAGAGATGCTTTTCTCATACGTGGAATTCTTAATGCGAGCAATTGTAGGGGCTGATGAGAATAGGATTATACAGGAGATTTATGAAGTAAAATGCCCTATTTATTTAAATTCAAGTTAAAGACAGTATTATATTTTCCAAAATGGAGCAAGAAATGGTGGTTGTTAAATTATATGTGGCTGTCCCTCAGAACTGTTCACACTGTCCTGTGGTGGTGATTTTTTTTAAGTTAACAATACACCTGGAATATTGAAGATTCTTCCGTCATTGGCAATCTGATGTCTAAAAACGTCTATGTTTGAAACATTCCTTGACTTTAAATATCTTCTTTTTCTTGTCCATAAATCTTTATTTTTATTTCTATTTTTGTAAAAAAAAATAAACTGTGCATATTTGTCTTCTGTTTGCTAGTGGGTTTGTGGAGGTGTTTTTCTGCCACGTTGTAAGCACTTTCATTGTTGAAAGGATTTAAGTCCTCCATAATATACAGCCGATATTTTTGCCCAGTCATCTTTTTTAAAAAGCTGCAATCATCAAATGCTACGATTTTTTAGGTTTCTAGCTTTTGTGACAATTCTTCTCACATAAAAGTTTTCCACACTAAAATGATAAAAATAGTCACACATAATTCCATAGTAATTTTATCAATATTTATACTTCCAGGGTTGGAGAATTTATGAAAAACAGATATTCCCTCCCCCCTCCCTCCCACCCACCGCATGCCCTGGGGCAGGACAGGAGAGCTGAGAGACCAATGGGGACAGCTTGGGGGCTGGGGGAGGGGACAGACACATCTCCTGAGTTTGGACTGGCCTCTCCCATCCTGAGTTGTCCCTTGCATCTCACGGGGACCTCACCTGGGACGTGTCACATTGGGTGTGACCAAGCCCCTTCTCACAGTGTCTTCATGCCATTTGGAATGGCCCGGAGAGGCGGGAAGCAGGGACGTAAATTTGCCCTTCCTCTGGTTCTGCGTAGGCGTTAGATGGACGCTGCCCGATAGTGAGGGTTTTCCCCTGGGAAGGTGAGCTCAGAAACATCTCTTTTTCTATTTAAAGGCGTGGCCATCGCTGCTCCCACTGCTCAGTCAGCAGGCACCGCTTACCCTCAGCATCAGCGCTTGGGAGGGAGCCTAAAACCCACTCTGCTCACCTCAGGCAGGCGCGCCTTTCCTCCGGATCAACCACACGTCTGCCCCGGGCAAGGACGCGCGGGCGCCCCGGGGGCTGCCCCCCGGGGGCTGCGGTGTGGTGAGGCCACTCCAGAATAGCATCTCCACCGCCAGCCCTCAGCGCTGCGGTCTCGCCGCTCCCCCAAAGTGCTGTTCGGGCACCGTGCCTGTTGACCAAAGCGCATCTTCCCTCCCCAAATTCCTGCCTTGGCTGCTTACAAGCTTGTTCACCTCAACAGGAGAGAGAGCAAAGGGGGCTGCCCAGGGCTGTCTGGAGTCTTCTGCACCCACTCCCGGCTGGGCATGAGAGTGTCCCCGGTGCCGAGTCGCTGGGAGATACGATTCTGTGCACACGGCGTCCCCTTTCAATGTCCTGCCAGCCTCCTGCGGGAGGGAGCCCCTCCTCTTACAGAACAGGTGAAGGTGATTGTTGAAAGAAGTACACCAGGATGCTGTACTGGCGGCAGATCCGTGCGTGCGGGCCTTGTCATTGTGAAACCAGGTACTCCTGGGGTGGCTGGGCTGGGCAGCTCTCCATCGGGCTGCCCTCTGTGCTTACATGATCGCTGGACTCTGGGTGAGATGTCTTTTTGCGCATCAGGAACGGGCTTCTGCCTTCATGTTAAAGAAAACCTCCCATAGGCCTCTCTTGTCAGCCCCGGGGACGGGGCCTGTCCACTTCCTGTGAGTCCGGATGACGTTTACAGCCAGTGCCCCCGGCTCGGCCAACACGACAGAAGACCATTGGAGCCCCTGGTCTGGTCAGACACACCGCCGGGCACCACGTCCCAGCGCAGAGGGACACAGGTCCTGGGCGCTCACACTCCTGGTGCCGTGTGCCTTTGTTTTTAGCTGGTTCGACCATAAAGTTCTCTGCTCTCTGTGCACATATCCATCTTCCCTGGAGGGACCCAATGACTCTCCATTCGTCTTGCCTTGGATGTTAAGAAAAGTGATTACTAGACCCCAGGGTGACTGTAGCCCCCCGGCAAGGAGAGTATCTATTCTTCTTCATTCGCTAACACTGAGCACGGTGCTTAGTGTACAGAGAAACATTCAATACGTGTTTGTAAAGTGAATTAACACAGATTTGCTTGTAGGCTGTACATGCTCCCTACCTCGACCACGAGGGAGAACACCGGTTTGTGCGAGTCTGCGTCCCAGTGGCCTGGGAGGTCTTGGAGCTAAAGCTGCAGCGGGGCTGTGGCTGGAGAACACGGTGAAGCCGGTGAGCAGGTTGTTGAGGGTGGATCGGAGGGGGCTGTAAAGGGAAAGAACAAAACGGGAGGGAAGTTAATAGTCAACAAGGTAAAACCAAAGAGCCAGGAACACAGCGGATCCCATACACAGGTGCATCTGAGTGCGGAAGCTACCGGAACTGGAGACCTACAGCCAAGACTCAGTGGCAGAAGCAGACCCTAACAGACCTAACTCCCCGGGAATGACGAGCATCGGCAGGGGCCTTGGCTCACCTGCGTTAATCCTGACACTGCTGTCTCTCCTACTTCCTTCAAGTTCAAAGGGAGGAACCAAAGAAACCAAACGGAACAGAGAAAACAATTTGAAGAGACTTAATTAAACTGCGATATTTACATTATGATTTCTTCCAGAGTTCAAGGAACCTTCCATGGGAAGCTAGAGTCTGTTTCTCCAGTTCCCTGTCCCGTCTTGCCACTCAGAGCCCTCCCTGGCCACACACTTGCGATGACGCATTTGGGCCGTGAGAAGTCACTAAGGAAAGCTGAAGGGGACATGGACAGGCTGACGGACTGGCTGTCCCGGCACTGTCAGCAAAGAGGAGCTGGGCTCTCCTTCCAGCTCCCTTCCTTCGATGTGTACCTGCCCGTTTAGGGAGCACGGGGTCTCAGCTTCCTTCTCCCTGCACCGCTCCCTCCCTGGGAGAACCGAGGTCCATCACCAAGATTTACAGCGACGGTTCAAATGAGGGCCTTGCTGAAATGTTCACTCTGCCTCCAGCCCTGAAAAGCAATTAGTGTTCTTAAAGCCTCCAGTAGCCTCGGCTGGCAGCCACACTATCGATTCAGAAGAAAGGAGAAAAATGAACCTGCCAGTGTGCAAGTAGGGTTATCTATGGCAATCTCTGTATTAATATTTCCCAACCCACCGCCAGAGGAAATATATGTGAGCAAGCTCACTGCCTAGCGTGTGGCGCAGGTATAGTCGATGAGGTATAGCAAACAGGGTTCCTCCACCTTTCTCCCTTTTTAATAAAGCTAACAATCACCTTAGTTATTGGATAGCTTTTTTTTACGTCTTTCCTATAAGGAACCGCTAATAATGACATCTGAGCAAATACTGATAACATATTAATTTCTTAATGTAAAAGTATGTAAACCTAAAGAATAAAATTAGAACTTGTCATGCTAAACAAACAAGTAATTTAAACATGCCTGGATTCTTTAACTCAGTTACATCAAAAATACATCCTACACGTACATGCAGTAGCCCTATTGAAGTTCATATCCGTACCCAGGTGATGCGTTAGGCAAGGTACTCAGTCACTCTGGCCTCGCCTCAGGCCACTCACAGAAAAGGGGAGCACTTGAGGCAGGTTCTCTCAAAGACCCCCAGTCCCACCGTCCTGGGTTCAGCTGTCCTCCCTCTCTCGCCCCCAGTGCGTGGGGCCATGTTCCGGGCGAGGCCGTCCTGCGCAGTGGCGAGGGGGCGAGCAGGTTTGGCCCTGCCATCCGAGACTGTGGAACTGGGTCCCCACCTACACTTGAAAGTGGTAGGACGCCAATTCCGGATGGGGGTCGGTGAAGAGTACACACAAATTACTTAACAGAACAGCTCTCCCGCAGTGCGTCACGTGTGTCAACTACAAAGCTACTGTGAATGTTGCGGGGCCTCCTAAGGAGCCACAGTCAGAATAGTGTCAGGAGATACTCATGTGAGTCCTGTGCCCCAATGTCATCAACCAGCCGTCGCTTGGGGAGGCTGCCCCGCCGATGCACAGCCTGTGCCCAGGCCCTGCGCTGTGTGCCTCTGATGTCCAGCCACAGGCGAGCTGGGTATTACCGCTTTTTAAAGCTCACTGGGGAGAAGAACCGTGCCATTCAGAGTGGAGTAACGAGACCACGTCATGACGTGGCCAGAAGCAGGGCAGAGTGTAAAGTGAGGGGACGACTTGATCAGCTCTCAGGCTGCTCCCGGTCCCAGGGAGGGGGCGGGAGGACACACAGCTGGGAGCGATGGCTCATCTGCTTTCCAGGCTGCAGGTGCCGTTCACGCTCGTTCTTTGTGCGTGCGTGCTTTTACGGATTCCACAGCGAGCCTCTCCACTCTGGTAATACACAAACGTGTGTGTCCGACCATGCTCGCCAGGTGCACCGTGGGCGGGCAGATAAGGAACAGCATTTCATTCTAACTATCTTTCACATGACCAAATTGTTGTTTTTATTTTCACCTGAGTCTTGGGTGTTGTGTCTGTTTTGTTTTTGCAGTGAAATGGTCACTTTTAGAAAACTCACTCATATTGAAGCTGCCATAAATGACCCAATAGTGAATATTTTCTCAGGATTCCAATGAGCCAAAACTCAACACTTTGACTGAAACTCTTTAAAAACCTTAAACACTCAGCTGAACGTTGAATATTTCTTTCATCCATATTTCAAACACTCAACTTCAAACTTCCTGCCTTGATATTCTCAGATTCTGATTTCTTTTAATATTAAACCCCAGTAAATTAGTTTTCTGGCTTTGTTTTTAATACCAAATGGTGAACAAAAATTTTTCACTTAAATATCAAAGACCTTGAATATGCGTATTTGTTTCACCTACTACAGCTGTTTCAGCCCCAGGAGAGGAGCGCCCATAGTGAAGAAGTTCCGACTCTGACGGCAGGCTCCCTGAGCTGTGTGCATCGAAAAGCAAGGGGCGCCCACAGGGCCCCTCAGTGCAAACTAAGGACACGTCCACCGGGCCTGGGGACTGAGGGGGCTTTACAGCCCACGCAGTGGTTCTTGCTGACAGCTCCTCTGACCCAGAGGGTGGATGGAGGGAAGAGAGAGATACAAGCGTTCACATACACATTTCAGGGTGTGGAGAACCCACTCCGCTCCAGAAGAGGCCAGTCCAACAGAAGCGCTGCCGGGAGCCTTCCCCACATCATGCATTGTTGAAAATGGGCCGCTTTCCACGGAAACAGGCTGTTTGTCTCACTCTGCTGTTGGGCTGAGGCCCTGCTCATTAGTGCACCGATCGACTCAGAATTAATCACGCAACGGTGCTTCCTGCCTTCCGCAGGCTGCCCTCCGCAAGAAATGGGACTTTCAGAGCAGATGCTCGAAGGCAGGCCACCGCGTGCACAGCAGAGATTCTGGTTCAGGGGCCAGTGGCAGATGGTCACAGAAAACACTTCAGAGAAGCCGTTCTGAGAGCATGGGGTTTGAAGCCGCGAAGAGCTAACAAGACTTACTAGCAAATGCGGCTCTGACCCAGTTACTTCCTCCTTTTAAGTCCCAGATTTCTCACTTTTCAATGGGTATAGCGATAGTACCTATCCCACCTGGTAGTGATGAAGTTAACTAAAGGACCTAACAAGTGGTACTGGCACAGAACAGCGTAATTGTGCAAAACCGTGTTGTCCGGACCTGTATTATCGTTGTTATTCACGAGTCAAGTACTCAGCACGACACAGTCTTTTTTGTTCACTTGGTAAAGGTTTGGCTACATTTTGATTTACTTTATCCTAAGTCCAAGGTTAAATGCTGATGCAGGTAATGAGGAGTCAAGATCATATATTATGTCTGACCCTGTAGTAAATGTTACTTTTGTCTTGATGAGCAGTAAAAAGTTCTAGGCCAGAAAGCTGTACTCTACATTCTCTTCCATCTAGGAAATGAGCATTTTAACCTGATCAAATAAATAAATAAACACCACTAGGAAAATCTGGTTGTCCTGAAGACGATCCAGCAGTTCCATGTGAGTTACAAGACAGATGCTAAAAACACGCGTTTAAAAACAGCAAGCCTGTCGAAGGGGCACCGCACATATATAGTGGGTATTAGCGACTGTGTCATCGGTCTGAGACTAACGCCATGACTGCCTGGTGAAAAGCCATCTCACGTGACGGAGGTGTGAGGGCCGTAACGCCGGGCAGAACCGCGAAGGCGAGAACAGCGGAGAGAAAAATCATCGTCCAGGCCCATAACTGGTCATGGTTTCTCATTACACAGATGTGCCTGGACTTTCCCTGTGGCCAGAGGGCAATTACACCCAATAACCACTGACCTGAAGGTGGCAAATTAAAGCCAGCCACGCCCCCACTGCCACTGAAATCGGGATGCGCCTCTTGTTTCCTGGCCGAGCCTATCGCGAAGGCCCTAATTACAGACTGGCCACCGTGCACGCTACACGTTCTTAGATTGATTTCGAATTTAAAAAAATAGCTTCTGCTCTTTCCCGTCAACATAATAGAAGACGGTTTATAACACATTTAAAGGAATTAAGTTTCAGCATTTACTTACCTGGTCCTAGAAGACTCCAAGGTACACATTTAAATTAATAACACGGGTGTCTTTTCAGTTGAAAATGCACAGAAAACAAGTGTTGTGATGAATACAATTTACCTTTACTTTCTTTCCGTAGACTTTTAACTAAAATATAGTAATAATAACAGTTCCACTTTCTATATAATCTGTCTTTGGCCAAAGGGAAATAAATAGGCCAAGACAAATTTTATTAAATAAGAATAATAACCAATGAAACCTTATCGCACCCCTACTAAATAATGATAGTCCGTGTGAGTAACTTTGTTTAATAAAGACATATCGTGTTAAATCTAAAGTAGTTATTTCTTGTAACTAATCAAATAAAGAATGAGACTCACAGCAGCATTCTACACACCTCACTTCCTGGTGGAAAACTGAAGCGGGCCGGTGACTTTCAGAGAGGAGACGGAGCTGCTGACGGCAGTCACCTGCTTAACAGGAATTTCACAGGAAACATCCGGCGAAGGCATTTTCTGAAATGTCTTCAACACAGAGACCTTTTACCTGTTACAGTTCTAGCCTGGGCTTCTCGGCCAGTGCATCGGGCAGCATCTCCATCCATCTTGCGGGAATATAACTTAGGGGCTTTTGCCATAACTTACTGGGAACAGAAATGGATCATTTTACCAGCTACTCAACCACACCGCTGTCTGCACGGCTCAGACCCCTTTGAACCGTCCTGTGACGTCACCGTAGCTCCCAAAGCGTCCACGTTTCTAGAGAATTTAGCATCTGTGACCCGTGTCAGCTCGCAGGCAGAGCTGGCTCAATAAGGTTTTAGTGGTGGTTGGTTGTTTTTGCCAAAAGATCAAGACAAGCTACAGACAAAACCCAAAAGCTTTTAATAAGTGAATTTGAGGAAATTGGTTGTTTTAGGTTCAGTTTGTAAAGCCCAACTGATTACAATGGTGTCAGCTTGTAAATTCGGCAGTGCGTTATTTTGTTTGCATGCAGAACTCGATTGAAACATCCAGGGGAAGAGCACCGAACGCTAAGATCTCTACGCAATATTATATATTGTTTGTTCTTACGAGTTTCACCTTCCTCATTTTCATCACTTCAACTTGTGAAAACAAATAAAAACTGGAAAAGACATGCTTTCTTTCACGATGACTCTGGTAAAACAGCGTCGTGTGTGACAGAGAACCCCCCGTCACTGTCCTCAGACTTAGTCCCTCCTCCCTGCCCGTCACACGACTGAGAACGAGCACTCGCATTCTCAGTCCGACTCATCGAAATTCTCTCTCTGCCGCTGGCTCTTGCCTGTGGGCCTTAAAAACACCTGAACTTTTTCTGTCTTTAAGCTAATTGTGTATCTACCTTTTACATACATAACCGTGGAAATGAAGAACAAACCTCTGAGACAGGGGTGTCAAACTCATTTTCACCAGGGGCCACATCAGCCTTGTGGATGCCTTCAAAGGGCCGAAATAATTTTAGAACTGTGTCAATGTAACTACTCCTTAACTGCTAAGGAGTTGAAATTACATTCGGCCCTTGAAGGCAACTGCAAGGCTGATGTGGCCCCCTGTAAAAATGAGTTTGACACCCCTGCTCTAAGACCTCGCCCACCCTGCATCCCTGCAGCCAGGCATGAGTAGAAGCTTTCACTCCTCCATATACTTCAGCGCCTTAAAAATGTTGTGTATTGGGGTAGAATCAAGACAATCAATAAAATATGTTAGCTGGTTAAAGAAATGGATGGTGAGGAAAGGGGACCCAGACCCCGAGAGCACTCAGGACCCCCCTCTGTTGGCTGCACCCCCTTGCCAGGCCCTCTCCGCACACAGCTGCTTGTGACACCAGCTGGGCATGCTCACAGGGCGGAGAAAGATGACTCTCCTCTCCAGCTGAACCCA
Organism: Desmodus rotundus; assembly: GCF_022682495.2. Lineage (NCBI taxonomy): Eukaryota > Metazoa > Chordata > Mammalia > Chiroptera > Phyllostomidae > Desmodus > Desmodus rotundus. Next base: position 1,227,336 of record NC_071395.1, on the reverse strand, counting down.
GGTCCCCTTGCTAGGGTCACCTACCCCCTCCTTCCAGCGATCACTGCAACCAGGAAGATGGAGGACTCAGCATGCGTCTGGTTGGGGTCAAGTGCACGGGAAGACAGGAAGAGTGGAGTGACAGTTGTCACTGTGAGCCATCTGTCAAGTGCTTTTCTCCTCTCTAAGTGTTTTTCATGACCATTGGTCTGCTTTAAATATGGTCCCTAAGTTAGTGATCCCAAATCTGTATCCCTGGTTCAAAGTTCATGATAAGGTTCAGATCAATACTTCAATGGCCCCTGTGCACTGTAACCAAGGGGTCCCCACGCGTCTCACACCAACGCGACCAAAACCCTCACTCAGCTCTCGTCTACACCGCCTTCCCCAGCTCAGTGGAGGACAGTGTGAGTCACCTCGTTCACTGCACTGGAGCTCGGAAATCCTCTTGGACAGTGGCATTCGCCTGGTCCCTCTCATGGTTTCCGAGTTTTTCCTGGGCAGACCCACACTGCCTCAGGGCAGGCCACTTGAGGGGCCCTTACTGGTCTCACTGCCCCCAGGATTAATCACCTCTAATTCTTTTCACAAATTGTCATCTTGCTAAAACAATCATCACGAAATATCTGTGGCAAATGTGAGCTCCACACAAGGGCATGCTAATTAAAAAGAAGTGCCACATTCACTTTATGCCAGTTAATAAAACTGAGTCCGTTCTGAATGGTGTCGCACCACAGGAGAAGAGCCCTCCGTGAAGGCCTTGGAAGACTTCAGCTCCCAGATCAAGGCGAAGGTCCTAGGGGGGCCTCCAACCCCCCACACTGGGCAGACTCGGGGTCGTGCTCGTATCTGCCAGCACAGGGGTACCTGGAGCCCATGTGTCCTTGAGCAAAGGGGGCAGGGAACAGACACCATTGTGGAATGCGTCTCTCTCCGCCCCACACATCCTGAGCAGGCACCTCTTCAGCGTCTCCTGCTCGGCGTCTGCTTCCTAGTTTCCATGATGCGTGTGACCGCCCCCCACCATGGGGCTGCTTCTGCCCCTCGCTCTTCACATCCCAGAGCTCACCCCCCCACATCTGTATGGCGTCTGGACTGGAGAGTCCCAGGATCTCGTCAGCCTTAAGGCTGTTCAGTTTTGAATAAAGAATGTTTAAAAATAGATTCATGCTAACACTTAAACACAGATGGTTTCATGAGAAAATCTGGATTTACAGCTTCTCTTGAAAGACTGAACAGCTGGCTGAACTGGGCCTGCGCTTCTTCACGTGCAGGAGGTGGAGCAAAGGCCCTCCCGGACCCACGAGGCCTCTCTGAGTCAGCCGCGGGGCCTCCCACTCTGTCCTCACGGCTTAGTACTTATTTACCTCTGTGGGCGAGTGTCACTTTCAACCAACTGGGCTTTTTTTTTCAAAAATGGGAAAAAATTAGATAACGGGCATTAAGAAAAACATCAGAGTTATCATATGTGCCCACATGTGAAGTCGTCATCTGACATTTGGAAAAAAAGTAATTAAACATAAGTCAATGTGTTAAGTCATTCCTCAGTCCTACAATTTACACGTTATCTATTTGAGATTTAGATTCAAAATACATTTCAATATTTTGCACACATTTAATATATTTATTATCATTCAATCAAATGGACAGTTTTCTGTCCTAATAGTGCATATGCCACGTAAGTTACTGAAAACAATACTGTTGATTATTAGAATGATGATAATGATGCACTACCCAGCTCTTCAAACATTTTCTGTATTCAGATGCTCTCCTTATTATCACAGGTTGCCAACCTATAAATTCTTAGTGAGTGATGGATTATTAAGGGTATTTTTAAAGTTTGAAACTTAAGATTTGTTATGGTGTCAAACCTGAAGTACAAAAGAAAAAATAATAATTTCAGGGGGTGTGTCAAGCAAATGAAGGAAAATGCAGATTAATGAAATGGCCCCATAGATATGGCAGGTGTCTGATTTTGTGTCATTTTTCATCCTTTTCACTCAGAGATTGCACACTGAGTTTCTGTAATATTAAATTAAGGGTGTGGAGTGTTGCTCACAGACAAACACTGAATCCTAAGCAGCTGAACTACCTACTCTTGTTAGGACTGATCTTTTCCAGAGATTAAATTCCAGCATTTTTCCGGCATCACAGCCTTCCCTGTAGCCTGCAGGCCAGCACATCAGCTGTGCTGTGCTCTCGGAACCCTGCTGCCCTCCATGCAGATCAAAAGAAAGCATGTAGCTCCCCACCAGAGATCCACGTGGCTCCCTCTCGCAGACGCAGCCACGCAGGGGACGAGGGGACAGGGAAACATTGCCCCGTGGCTGCGCGCCGTGTCCTCCCCGGAGGCTGAACCGCTCACGCAGTTGCTTGGTGGCCGTTCCACGGATGCTCTTTGACCTTCACATATAATTGGATTGATTCTTTTTCCATTAACACTTGTCCTCTTGTCTTTCGTTATGGAAAGTCTGTATATTACTGTGAATGGCACAGAGGACAAATTTTGTGTCAGTACCCATACTAGTGAAAGGAGTTAACCTTTACTTTTCAAAACTGCCTTGTTGGCCGACGGTACTGATTATAATTCACTGAGCGTCCACTGTGTGCTGGCTACTTTATACACATTATGTATGCAAATTACTGCCCCTGCTGGAGGAGATGGCCCCCATTTCACCGGGGAGGCTCCAAGTTGTCATAGGGTGAGCGATGAAGCTGAGGTTTGGCTACTACTTTGCCTGATACAAAACCAGTCTGTGGCCACACAGTCCTTTATGGTACCGTCTCTCATTGTTGGGGGTCTTAGATTTCACTCCTAACACACACACGGGCAGTTGAATGGACACACTGAGCAGGGATTGGCCTGGTAGTTTTTAATAAAAGAATAAAATTTAAAATGAGAAAATATGGGTTCTCAAACTTTTACGTAAACATAGCAACACCAAATGTCTTTCGCTAGTTTAAAAAAAAAATGAAATCAACCTCATACATCAATCTAATTACCCTCCTCAAAACACATCAGTGAAATATTTTCAACGCACACGAAGAAGGAAGGGGACGCTGGGTACCTTACAGGCGGGCTGTGACACTCCCCAGACCCGAGTGCGGGACAGAAAGAAGCTGTCAGAGTTACGCGAGGTGTCGGGGGGCATTCTGGGTAGTGGCTCATAATTTTCAGTGTGTGGAAAACTATTTCCTGGGCAGATGCTTCTGCGTTGTCTCGGTGTCCCTGCCTCTGTCAGGTGGCGGACATTTTCTCTGGTTCTGCTCCAACGTGCTCATCATTTCCAGCCTTTCCCGATGACCCCCGGGGACCACTAATTAACATTCGAACGGGCAGCGACCTCAGCGCCCTGGGCAAACCAAGCCGGTCTTCAGTGCCTGGGGCCTTGCTCGAAAGTGGAACTTACCATGAATCCCCTGGCCTTGAAAACTTAGAATTAATTGGGGTTGGGCTGTTTGGAAATTATCTCAGAAAAACATCATTTAACACGTCGTTCCTTCAAATCCGTGACGCTGTGGAGCAGGCGACTGCGCGCAGACTAGTTGGCGCCGACAGCCTGAGTCGCGTTTGCGTGGGTGTTGAAGAGCCGTGATGGGCATCGAACCTTCCTTGTCGAATTTCATTTTAAATTGCCCTTCAATCCGGCATTAACTATTTAGAGGCTAATTATTCAGTTTATGGCTTTTCTTCATCTTTATTTCTGTTCATTTCTATAGTTTTTTTGTGTGTATAGCAATTAAAATCCCCAAAACTGTAGGGAATGGGCAAAGGAATATATGTTGATTATTCAGTTTTATTAATTATACCTACTCCTAATGAAAAGCTAGAGATTATTGATGGTTTTAATGAAATAGGACTGGAAACTTGTACATTTAATTTATTGTGGTTATTTATGTGCCAGAATAATGAAAAACTGTGCGATAACTTTTTGAAGTTAAAAGAAAGTTAATCCTAAAACAGTACTAGTCAATTAAGAAAGATTGGAAATAATCTTAAAATTTTAAAACTATTCTCTATGAATGACTTTCTTATCATCATTAAATTCAGAGCATAATATAAAATGGTATAAACAATAGAAATGTAAAAGGTATCCTATGTAAATGTTTTTAAATATAACTGAATTACATCAATAATCTAATCCCCAAATCAGTTTTAAGTGTAACATTGTCATTTTAAAATGCTCAAAACATGCCTCTCAGACATTAATAGGAGTGTATATTAATTATTTTATTCCACTCATTGATTAAAAAACTACTCCAGTGATTACTTCACAAGCATTTAAAGAATCAGAAAGTATAGTCCACTGTGAAAGCCATTTTTTAAAGAGGCGTATCATGAAAATGTTGTGGGTAAAACACAGATATAATGCTCGTAGCTTTGGGAGTTATCTTTTCCACCGGAAATAAACTTGCAAGTGACCGCGCAGCTTTGCAGTCGCGGAGTTCTGGTCCAATAGCCAGTAACAGGTGAGTGCTGCTGAAGAAATAAGGAAGTTTTAGGTGGGCTTATGAAAACTTCTGCAATGCTTTTTGGCCTAGGCTTATATAGTTTTCCTCAACACGGTTTTTATTGTTGTTTTGGTCATAATCTTAAACAGCAGTGAATTTAACAAGAAGGCTTGTCTCTCTGTGTTTTGTTTGAATGTTTAAACCTGAAGGTGTTAGCTAAGAGTGAGCCTCCTTGAAAACAAATGATTGAGCAACTGCTAGAGCCGTGGCCTTGACCCCGACCCTGCACTTCCGTGCAGAGCACAGGACTGGGCCTTCGGAGAGCCTCTAGTACACCTGACGTACTTATTGATCTTGGGGAACTTCGGTCTGCTCAGGGTCCCCAGAATACCCTCAGGTTTTTGCCTTGCCAGGAAGGGAGGCCAGGGTGCTTTTAGGTGTAAAACGGGTAACAGGCTGTTTTCCTGGAATTTTCTTTTTTACACGTTGCTAGTACGTATAAAGTACAATCCTTGTTATTTAATAGAGGGGTTTTCAGTTCTGAGTCAATGGGATTTATTCTCAAATACGACGCCGCGTATGTCTTGGTGGGACAATCGATGCCGGTTAAGCAAGTCTGGGGCAGGGTCTGGCAAGTGTATGCAGACAACTACGTTGCCATAAAAATTAAGGAGACAGTAAACTATTTGTTTCTGAAATCTGACCTCCAACACAATGGATCATTAGCAAATGAATGACAGACTCGGTGGCTGCAAAGCAAATATTCCTGTAATTGTTCTATCAATACTGCGTTTTTTCTTACCCCTCCTAGAGTCAAATCATTTTGGGGCAGGAAAAATAGCCCAGATGTTAAGGGCAAATTCAATACAATTGACTCAGTTGTACAGGAAAACCAAGAAGTTAACTAATGAGTAACTTCCTGTTGCAGTTGGAGTTGAACTGGAATATTTCTCTGAGGTGACTGCTTTGTAAAGGATCGGGTTTGTAAGCAGCTGTGAATCTCCAAGACAATGTTTTGGGTTCAGTGAATTAGCAACTACTTCAGCCAGACAGATTAATGTGTGTGTCCAGAGAGACCGCAGCATGCTTAACACATCGTCCTTCCCCAGCACACCGGGCTTGTCTCGTTGCACCTGACTTTTCGTCTGGGAAGAAAGACAAGCGCTTCTGAATTAGATGACTAAGATGCACCTGCAGCCCTCAGCTCTAAACGCGAGATAACCCCCGTAAGTTTGGTTCAATTCTTATTCTCAGGCTCTTTCGCTGCTTTTGGTGCAATTAACTGCACCTGTTTATGTGACTTTCTGTGACTCTATACAAAGTCTGTTTAGTAGCTACCTATCGTGAAGTATAGCCATTGACTTGCCAAAGTTATGGTTCCCTGCTTCTCCAGTTAGTGATCTTTTACCCTCCCCACCCCCACCCATTTCTTGGCCTGCACAGACTGACACAATGTTAGAACTAAAACTACTTTATCATAAAACCCAAAGTCTTTCTTAGACATGGGATGGAATAAGACCCAAGAATTTATGCAGCTCCTTTAAGGTCATGTAGCAAGTATGTGGGAACGTCAGCCTGTGACTCCAAGACTCCTAGCCCCGTGTTCTTGCCATTGTGTGTTCCTGCTAAAATGGAAAGATTCAACTTGCGAAGTTCGCTCAGGCAAGTTCTCTGAGGGCGCCGCCGCCGCAGCACCTTACTGCAGTCAGAGACGACTTCTCGCCTCCCGTGGCCTTCGATGGCAGTGGCCTTCGATGGCGGTGGCCTTTGGGGGGACTCTCTCCACTTTACCGAGCTATTCAGAGACTCAGGCTCTTCCCTGTGTGGTTCCTCGAAGACCTTGGGATGACCTTGGGAAGACCTCGGGATGCCCCATGAGAGCCCCTGCATCTTGTCAGGGAACGAGGAAGGTGAGAGAATTGGGAGACTGGGTGGGAGACTTTGCATGTTGGAGACCCAGGCCTGGCTGGCGCCCACCACTTCAGCTACAGGGCTGTGACTCCAGTTCTGTCCCATGTCTCCAAGTGGCTGCAGAGGCCTGAGAAACGGTGTCGAGCAGAAGGCCCGGGAGGAGAGCAGGCAGCTGCTGCGCAGCAGCTGAGCAGGCATCTCAGCAGCAGCTCCTGGAAGGCTGGGAGCAGAAAGAGGGCAGATAGATGCTGCAGGGGTCCCTGGGGCGGAAACTAGTCTCGCCCCCTGCGGCCCCTTTCCTTCCCGTCCTCTGCACCCATTTTCAACTTCTGTCCCCTTGGATCACATTTCCATTTCCTAACTTGTCTCCCCTTCCTTTCTCCTACAACTCTCGTGGAGCATAGAGAAATAGCCTTAGAACTGGAGCTGCTCATGAAGTCTACCCACTTCAGAGGAACTAGGGCCTGTCTCCCTGGGTGCCCCGCCGGGGGCGGAGTGGCCGCAGGTCAGGAAGCAGGGCAGAGTCAGAGAACAAAGTGGCAAAAGGCAGAGGACAGAGGCAGTGTGTTTACAAAATCGCGTTCATAAAGGCAGTATGGAGACCGCAGAGGCCTGTGCAGTTCAAACACAAAGCTCTTAACGTAATTTCACCAAGAGGGTTTTGTTGTGTTTTTATTTAAAAGCTGTGTTCCTACATTAAAGTGTTGTGAGGGCCAAAGGGTTTCAATTATACTTACTCTTTTGTTCTCAAAATATATTTGGTCAAATTTGGTAAAGCAGATGTTGGGAATACAGTACAATGAGAGGTACTTCAGCATTCTAAGATATAACCGATGTAAAAGTCAGCGATTTACTTTATTTTGATTTATCAATGAAGAAAAATTGTTTTACTTTGAAGTAGTATATTTCAAGGAAGTAAAACAATGAAGTAGTATAGCTCTAGAGAAGTCATTTAAACATAGGTTACTTTGCATTTATGTATGATACAAAGTATAAAGCCACTTCATGCAAAATAAATGTGGCTAGCCTCTGTGTTTCATATTATTTATTGCATGAAAAAATGTGAAGCTTAGAAGCAGCAGATTGACAGGCGGGTCAAGGGGGCACTTATATAGGACAGCAGGGTAGGAGACAGGAAGTTCACGGGTAAGAGCAAAACAGGAAGTGGTGGCTTATCCAACACAGTACAAAACCACCAAGGTTCGACAGAACTCTGAGCACTGGGCCATTAACAGGCAAAAGGTAATTTTAAGATTTTTTTCCATAATTTCTTTACTAATGATAAAATTGCATTGTTTTAATAGTGATTAAATATATTCACTGCATGCAAAGAAGCTGAAATAACTTGTTTTCTTAGTATTTTACTGTAACACTATGTTACTTAGAAACTACCTATGGTCCGGAGGGGTCATGGCCTTGGGGTTTCATGTACAGTCAGAAGAAACTAAACTCACCAGGTCTAGCTTACAAAATCAACCAGGTAATTGGGTTCATTTCAAGAATATTAGCTGCTGAAAGCAGGTGGTATGAAGACTGAATTTTGAAATCTTGTAAAAAGTTACATCTGTAAATTGATTATATTTATGCTACATTTATAGGAATATATGTTTGAATATTAACTATGTCCCAGAAAAAAAGTATTTTCTTACTTGTTTTTATAATCCTGCCTAAGCAGGAATCATGCGAAAGGTGAATTCTAAGATTTAAGGCGTAACTAAGTACAAGGTTAGTTACTTAGGGGTTTTTTAGGGGGGAAGGGGACAGAATTACTGGATTAAAAGTACAAATGTACTTCTGTACATGACTCTTTTTTAAAAAAAATATTTTTTAACTACAGCTGACATTCAGTATTAGTAATCAGACATTCATGTGATTTACAAAGTGATGCCCGCAATGCTTCCTGTACCCCCCGGGCAGGGCAGGGTCGTCACAGTGGTGCCCACTGCAGTCCGCTGCTGTACTCAGATCCGGGAGAGTGCTCGGACCACCCCTTTGTGCTTCGTGTTCATCGGCCTTTCCCCGCCCCTCTGGCAGCCCCCAGTCTGCCTCTGTATCTACGTCTGTGCAGGCGACTCTTTCTATGAAAACAAGTATTTCGAGCTGACCGAGAGGGCCCTGACGTCCCCTCAACCTGACTAAACTGTAGACAGCTGTCTTCCTGACTCTAGTCCCCTGGCTTCCCTTTTCTCAGAGCTTTTACTTTAAAAAACATGCCACTGAAGGTTCTTCTTCTGCCCGAGAAGGTGTGAACCTTCCACAGGTCGAGGACGTCTTTCTGCAGGCCCTGGAGCTCACCGCTGAGAAATGTAGTCATCTGAGAAGATGGGCCACCTCTCCCAGTCTCTGTGCGAGGGCAGGGCCCCCCCTTGGACAGGCCAAGCAGCAAGCACAGGTGGCCCGCTCTCGGGGACCGGCCTCCACCCCTAACATCCATGGGGGGGAACTTTCCCCTAGCTTACCCCGCCCTGCCCTCCAAAACCCCTCTGACCCTCATGTCTGTGGCGTGGCACTCAGTCTCTCTCCTGGTGTGGTAGTTCTGGCCTCCACTGCAATCGTCTCCCTCCCCTGTTTCACCATCTGGCACAGTTTTTCTTTGCTGGTCCAGAGCATGGCGCTAAGAATAGTTTAGTATCCGCAAACCAATCTCAAGTGCCCTTCCCGCTGCTTTCTCTTCCAGAATGAAAACATACCGATCCATCACGTCAGTAATTGTTTTCTGAAAATTTTAGGGGACAAGATGAAGTAAATAACATAAGGAGCTGCTGTAGTTTTTCAAACTATTCTCAGAAATCACTGAGGATAACTGAAAATAGGAGGCCTTTGTATGCCCATGTGACAATCTCATGCACCAAACACTGTTCATTAAAGCCTTACGTTTAATACCAGTGTTGGTAAAAGTCTCTAAGGAATGCTGAAATTATGTGTTAATAGCAGAAAATCTAAATTTCAAAATATATATAGCATTTCAGCCGTCAATTTTACTTAATAGAATTGTATTTACACGAAGAAGAAAAGAGAGAGCTGTGCGTAGTGGCAGTAACTAAATATCAAGGTAAAATAAAGTCTCAGTGGCGTGGCTGAAGGTTTAAAATAGAGGTAAAGCCAGAATTTCTGAACAATGAACCATCCGTGTACCTTTGCTGATGAGAAGCTCAGAGACAACTGATGAAGTAGATGTAATCGAGTATTTCGGTTACTTTTATTTTGAGCAAGTTTTATTTTTCCCCCAAAGCTTCCAAAATTTCTAGAAACACGTGAGAAGGTAATTTACACTGTGAGATAATCACAAAGGAAAGGTTTTAGTTAATTAGGCATTGACTTGGCTTAATTATACAGAATTCCAAAAATAAAAGGAAATAAAATGGCCACTTAATTAAAAATGCTGGACGAGTTTTAACTCTTCGCAGAGAGAATTTTCTCAGGTCTCCATGTGCTGGCAGCAGTTAACGGCCCGTGTTCTGGGCCACGGGGTGCTGACCGCCCCACGGTGAACTGACCGACTGAGGGAGTTTCAGAAGGCAGGAGGCAGGAGGCTCTGAGCAGTCATTCTCTGGGGCGGCCATCGTTCTGGACAAATTCACCCTAAATCAGGAAAACGTGCGGTCGCAGGGAAACCGGCGGGAAAGCGCACATATCCCAGCAGCACCTGGCAGTCTGGGGTGAGGACAGGGGCAGACGGGGATGGGTCTGGCAAGCAGACTATGGAAGCAAAAAACCAAAAAAACCCTCCAGAGAGCACCTCTTGTTCTGAACAGATATGCCGCCGTATTCGCAGCAGAAGCGCGGACACGACCGCTCACAGCAGCACAGTTCCTCAGAATCCTGGTCTGGAACCAGCGAATGGTGGTCAAGGGCATTAGACTGGAGAGACCGCGTGCGCGCTGCGCCCTGGGCCCTCAGGGACGAGTCACCGCTGCCCACGCACAGCCGCACGTGCCACGAGGGGACCCGGCGGGGGCTGGCGGCCGGCTCCGTGTCTGTGCCGATGCAAAGGGGCAGCACCGGCTGTCCTGAGGGTCGCCTGGTGACCTGGGTGGGGTTGCCGGCAGGGGGCGGCGGGTGTGGGTGCGGGGGACCTTCTGCTTTGCTGGTACCGTTCTCTCCGTCCGTGTACCGGCTCCGTGAGGGTGCTGACTCTCAGAGAGTGAGTTGACTTGAACTCGGATTATGTCCACCTTTATACTTACTTCTTTTAGCTTTAAGTTTACTTTTACAGGTCAACCTTAAATACATAATACGTCCCTTTTTGTGTAATGTTAACCTGTAAAGCGATGTCCCTTCCCAAAGCCCGATGTGAGATATACAAACTGGCTGGATGGGAAATATGTTTAAAAATACAAGCTAACTCAGTTTACGTTCGCGGTTATCGCTCACTTGGCCGCGGTCATTTTTTGTAAGATGGCAAAATTTACTCAGACAAAGCAGGAGTTAGGATATTTGTTTCACAGTCCATCAGAAAAATATCTAAACCAAATGGAGGTTGTTCCTGTAGTAACAGCTTTGCTGTTCGAAACCGTTACTGCGTGTTACTGGCTGCTTCTCCGGCTCTTCCAGTGTGATGGGCACCCGGACGTCCCCTGAGTTCCCTCCCGTCGCTGGGCCGCAGGTGTCGGTGGGCGCAGGGGCACAGACAGAGTCTGGCTGTGTCTGGCGCTGAGTCCCTGCTGCGTCGGCAGGAGGCTCCAAATCCCTCTGAGATGATTTGCATTCCTTCAACATTGTGCCCGCCCCTCGTACTTGCTTGGTACACAGCAGGTGATACGGATCTACTAAAAGCCGGCGAAAAGAACGAATGTGGGAAATGAAACTTCGCACACCCGGGGCACCCCTTTCTATGGGGAAGTGGCCGGTTTCCAGTTATTCCAAATGGAAGGGTCTCCATGGTCTTGGGTGAGAGAGAGAGGACCGTCTGTCCTGTCAGAAGCTGCGGCATCAGTGCAGGGCAGACAAGGTGACAAAGGGTGGAGGGTCACAAAGACGAGTTAGGAAGACTCGTTGAGGACGGGGCACCTCAGCGCTGATGAGGTTTGTGTCTCCAGGCACCTGTCGTCTTCACACCGACCTGCCCTTTCCAACGAGCCGCTCGCTAGTCTACTGCCCTGTGGGCCACCTGCACTTCATTTGCTTTATACAGTCACCCGTCTGTCCATCTGTCTATCCGTCTACCCATCCAGAGACAGAGTGGTTAGAAGGGAAGCCAATGTTTTCATGCCCCTGCTTTAAAACAAAAGGTGCAGAGACAAGGACACAAGTCACCGGCTACACCGTGAGCACTTCAGCGTGACAGCGAACAGTGGGAGAGTCACGTACGGTTTCCTGAAGGCAGGCTGTTCTGAAGGCATGAAAAACTGAACTTCCAGGCACAGGAGCCATGCTCATTTTACCTTTAAAACTATGCTAGTCCCATCAACTTGCACAAAACCTGCGTGAGAAAATGGACTAAAAACTGCAGCAGTCACTGGCATTTGAAAATTTGCTAAAGCTGCTCAATTTGTGAGTCGTGGAAATGCTGCCGTGTCTCGTGACGCCGTTCTCTGGTTCACAGTGCAGTTCGGGGGTCCGACCTGTCTGGTGTCGCGGGCACCAGGGTGTCACGGCTGCCAGGTGATGGGTGGTTTGAGAACTCGGTGCTCAGAATCTGTGGCTGCAAAGCCAGCTTCTCAGGTTCCAAGCACCAAGGTCTCAAGGCGAACGTCCTTTTATAGTGTCCAGGCTCTGAGTCCCTGAACTGGCAAGTGAAATGCTGACGCCTCCTCCCTCACTGGACACTCTCTGCCTGTCTGGAAAGAGAGAAAATGTCCCGGGTCCCTTTGTCTTTTCTACAGTATTTTGCGAACGGCATGCAAATGGAATCCACTCGAAACAAAGAGCCATCTCGGGAGGCAGCCTTACATGCTGGCTTATGTTCTCGGGCGTGGTCACCTTTGTTTTGGGGCAGAAGGTGCCAAGAAGTGTGTCTGCCAGTTTGAAGCAGTGCGTGACAAGTGGTGCTCGACAAGCTCTTCGTCCTCCCGGGAGAACACAGGAAGACGACCGAGAGCAGAAGGCGTCCACAAATCATGAGTCGCCTCTGCCCACTGACTTTGTCAGAAAAGATGCTTGGCCGTACTGTCAGCGTGTTCTGATTCCAACCGCCCGGGTGAAGTGTTTGGCAGGACAGAGCTACGAATGTTCTAGTTAACACACTGTGCCGGGCTGCGTTTCAGCCAGAGACAGGAGACAGAGCGCCGGCTCACAAAGCGTTTTACAAAGAGCGAGCTCCTTCGGCTGCCTGCTTTGCCCGCAGGCCTGCGTGCTTCTGTGCGGTTGCTGGTGCGTAGTGACATCCGTGGGCCCTGGGGTGATCAATAATGCATTTCACTATTTGAGATTATCTGTAACCAGTGGAGGAGCTCTCTCCTTTCCTCCCAAGGCTGCATGTTTAAACGCCCACAAGCAGCCTGAGAAATGACACGGCCCTCCAGGTCAGACTGGAATGCCAAGAGGCTGAATTAGATGTCGGGCAAGCACAGCGGCCTTTCCTCGCCCTCGGGCAGCCAGGGGTCAGGAGCGAGACCTGGAAACGTGGACCAGAGGCAATGGAGTGCAGACAAATGGTGAAAAGGGACACTTGTCTCCACTGTGAGCGTCCATCCCTGCTGGCCTCAGCGCCACGGAGAGGCGTGTCCTGCAGGGGCCTGTCCCCAACAGCGAGCTGTTCGCCGTACCAACCCTCAACTTGGTCGCCTTCGTAACGGGAAGTGTCAGCTTCTACCACACAGGGAGTGGAATAGTTGGTATAAAGCATTTGGATCCAGGCTCCTAGGAAGCCCACCCTTAAATGTTAGCGATTATTATTACTATCGGTAATGACAGAATGGTGACAAAACCCTAATTTATAATATTGAAATTTATGCAGGGCTTGATAGAAATATTCAGTTGTGAGTTTATAATCATTCTGTATCAAGCGGCTTTCTTTCCCAAAGTTACTCTCAATCACAGGACCCCACTCTTTAAAAACATTTCAAATGTTATCTTACTTAAAAGTTTATTTTTATGTTCATATTATAAAATAATGAATTTTTCACTAAATCAGAAACTTTACATGTGAAATTTGAAGTGAAGATATTTTTTTTAGTTTCTCTGGAATTTGGCGGGTAATCATAAATTCTCAAAGGAAGACTGACTCCAGACGTACACAGACCGGCCCTGCTTGCCTCTTCTCCCGGGCCCACAGAGTCAGTGTCTTCACACTGTTCGGTGCACAGGACAGACAGTTTTCCATTTTCCCTGAGGTGAGCTACCGAATACATCTGAAAAAGAAGCATAAGAATAATCCCTCCCTCAGACCAGGCAGGTCAGAGGGGGAGGCAGGCAGGGCACGGGAGAGTGACACCACCATTTTCACAGCTCCCTCTAAGCGAGGGAGAAAAAGCATATGAAGGGTGGAACTAGGTCTCCTGTGGCCTCGGAAAAACCACACCTGATGTAAACAGCTGATATGTTTAAGTCCTGAGTCAACTTAAAAATTAACCAGTTGGTTAATGCACTAATAGTGGAGGGTGTTGGTCACTTTCCTTTCGAATTTCAGATCCCGGCATTCTCTGTTCCAAAAGGTGCTCGGCTCTCTCACATGTAAATTTTTACTGAGACCTTGAAACAAAAAACTATCAACACATCACCATAAATCTGCTTTCAAGACAGCAGCAGAAATTCATAAAAATTTGCTTATTCACAAGAAGGGTACTAGTTACCTGTCATTTAAAAATAAATCATACATAGTCAGGGAGACAGGGAAAGAAAGATACAGACCTGGCAATATGGAAGAAACATTTTATTATTTGCCTTTATAATTGAATATTATGCATAAAATAGCCACTGTATCCACTCCAGGTGGCAGTGACTGATACTGAACAGTGGGCTCACACCCTACGGTGAGCCTGGGACCGACAAGCCGGGGCTGGACCTGGGGTCTAGCATTTACTCACTCCCACAAGGGAGCGTTACCTAAACTCTCTGAGCTTCTTCTTTTGTCTCTCAAGTGAGACGGAGTTAATACGTATTCCTGAAGTTTTCTGTAAGAGCTACACTACACAGCAAGTGAAGATTACATTGTGCACAGCCAATAAACTGTAACTATAATCTGGAGTTCCACAGGTACAGGTTTTGATCATAAATAGTCTTAGTGTCTTTAAACCAACAAAATGTTTTCTTATTAAATTTCCGTAGTGCTCCATTCCAGTCGCATCTTGTTACGGGAAAGTGAAACAGAGAGTTTCTGCCGTGTGGCCCCTCCTTCCACGGAGGGACAACTGCAGAGAGGGCCCCTTGCTGTGTACGGAGCCCAGTGAGTTAGCATGTCCGTAGGTTTTGCTGTATTGTCGACGGAGAAACTGAAACCCAAAGATGAGATATTTTGATGAGAGTTTTCTTATCTTCTGCCTAAACTACTCCCAGACCTCACGTTAAATGAGTAAGAGGGAATATTTACTTGTTCGACACACTGGAAAACCATTCAGTGAAGATAGGAATGTACCGCTGACTTGGAAATATGTAATAAACATTTGAGGCAGGGGTCTGCGAGGAAAGAAAAAATAATAAACTAATTCTCAAAGAGCCGGATGGAGTCAATTAGACATCAGCCTGCCACGGTCACGACGACTCCCCCGCCTGTGCTGCAGAAGAGATACTTCACAGGAGATAAACGCGGAAAACCTGCATCAGGACCGTTCTGTGGAAGAGGGCGATGGAGCTAAAGGAAGTAAGGACTGGACATGGGGCAGAGCCTGCAGAGGCCAAGCAGAGCACACCACACCTGCAAAGTGAGCGTGTAGAACATGCGTGCACACACATTGATAAACATACACATCTCTGCTGGAACGATGAACGAGTGTCCGCCCGCTCTGCCTGTTCACCACCGACCTGCAGCGAGCTTTCGTCTTTAAGGAGCGCAAGCCTCCCTCCACTGGAGAGGGCGCAGGAGAAGGAATCCGGGCAGCGGTTTCTGGGCGCCCAGGGTTCCCCATCCCAAGAGAAGACGCGGGAGCCTCTCTCCTGCCCCTCAGGCCACGTGCAGACACCAACCCAGAGCGTGCCCCCGAGAAGCTGGAGCCGCGCAGGTGGCGGGGAAGCGGACTGGCTGGAGGCCTGGGCCCAGGCCCGCGGGGACCTGGGTCTCCTCCGGCTCCTCTCTCTCACCTCGGACGCGCTGCCGCCGAAGCGGGCTCCTGAAACCCAGGTGAGAGTGTCCGAGAGGAGGCTCCCCTCTCTCTCAGCCTGCACATTGCTTCCCGCTGACAATCCGACAGTCCCCTCCTGGAGGCGTGTCCAGAAGAGCTGGAATTGCCTCCGCAGCCCACGTGCGCGCCAGCACCGCCCTGCGGGGTTGGGGACATTCGGGAACCGAGGGCTTCCTGGGAGCCCGCAGGAAAGACTCTGGACCACGGGGAGCCGGCCAGGGGACCCTGCTGCCCTCGGGCTGCGTCTCACCGCCCGGACAGCTGGGGGTCAGGAAGCAGCGGTGCAGCGGACGCCAGTGGTCACCCGGGGACTGGACACCCGGGCCGCGGGGCGGCTTTCTCCCGGCTCACGTCCAACTCCGGCGCAGAGCCTGCAAGAGCGCACGCGGCCGCCGCGACGCCGTGTGCTCCCGTGGGCTGGGTCACCTGCCGTGTCCTGTACACGCCAGCCTTGCGTGTGGAGCAATCCGAAGTGAGACAGCGGGGAAGGACCGAGTGGTCCCGCCCCTCTCCTTTGCAAACCGCCCAGTCCCGGCGCCTGACTCGCCCGCTGTCGTCCACGGAGGAAAAGGCTGCGCTCTGAAATTTTACATCTAAAGAAACTTGCAGCAAATACAGATTTTACTTGAAAATGAAAGCTTAGCTGTGGGCTTAATTTCTGGGATAGAAACAAAACGTTTCTACGGATTTTTCACGCTGGGATTCTTCCAGCGGAACGATTTGGGAGGGATTCGGAAGCGAGTCTCATTTTGTTGCAGAGATGGAAAGAACGAAGAGCTCTTAGGAGTCGTGG
Source organism: Desmodus rotundus (assembly GCF_022682495.2). Taxonomy (NCBI): domain Eukaryota; kingdom Metazoa; phylum Chordata; class Mammalia; order Chiroptera; family Phyllostomidae; genus Desmodus; species Desmodus rotundus. The sequence goes on along the minus strand of NC_071395.1, from coordinate 1,210,983 downwards.
TGCCCCAACGGTCGCACAGCTCAGAGACAGCGACAGCGGGAAATTGCACTCGCGTCCCCCGCCGCAGCCTCAGGGAGCCAGGGACGCGGGCTCACAGGGCGCAGGGCGTTTCCATGACGAAATACTCCAAGTTAATTGACTGTTTAATAATAAAAAGTAGCTTTGTTTGGATTGAATGGGGGGCTCTCAATTTTATGTGATAAAATGTGCCGTTTCCATTTGGTTTTAAATAGACTCTAAAATGCTCTAAATATTAAGATTAGAGCATTAAGGCTAAGATTAGCCTTAATCTTTTGAGGAAGGAAATTAATGGACATGACATTATGCATTAAGGCCTCATTGCAAATTATATTTATACTCTGTTATACATGTATTTTTACTAAAAATATAAATATAAATAATATATTAAACTTTGTCTTCATACTGTTTGAAGATTCAAATTAAGTGTTAAGAGTAACCCGACTATAAGCGTATCAATTCCCCTAAACTGTCGAAGTGTGTGCAGCTAACCTTCGGCTGGATCTGAGCGGACTTTTGTGCCTCTGTGTTCACCATGGTGACTTACGACGGCAGACTTCTCTATCGCACACACTCTCCAAAGCATCCGTTATTAATGCAGGACCTTACTTCATTAAAACAACAAGTCTATTCCATTTAGATCAGATTTATACATTGGGTAAAAGAAAAGAAGGTTCCTAACTCCGCGGGCTAGAACTACATTCTATCGTGGCTGTAAAGAGATCACTAGATTCCTAAGTGTTTCCTCTACCCCCACACATCCATGAAACCTTAGTTAATAAATTGGCCATATAACTTTATGAATAAATCTTAAAGCCAGAGATAGAAAGCTTCTTTAAAAATAATAATTAATCTTTCAGCAGGCTTCTTAATTTAACAAGTGAAGTTTAAAAAAAACATGGAACTGAAATATTTAAAATATGAAGAGGTTAAAATATCATAGGTCTAGAATTTCTAGGAATTCTGGGGAAAAAAACCTTTCAAGACTGTGGATAAACATTTTCATATAAAGAAAACTACCAGTTTACCAAAAATAGACCTAACTTAAAGGGAGTTCTAAAAACTACACTTTGGGGAGAAAAGTTCTAAAAACTACACTTTGGGACGAACGCGACTCTAGTGGTGACAGAGAGGTTAGTGCGCATGCGGCTCACCAAAGCTCGTCTGTGTGAACAACGGTAACACGGTGTCTTTTCCTTGCGTTGTTAAAGGTGGAAAAGAAAGAACCTCTGCACCAAAATGGCATGGAACTCCGAGGAGTTAATCCTGGTAACTTAGAGCATCCTAAGATCCTCGTGTTTCTTAGAATGCTAAAATATACACGCTGTACTTTAGCAGGTAAAAAATAACCTTTATATTGAAAGGAAGGCAAAGCTCAGCTCCAAAGGAATAGAAAGAAATAGAATAAAGGGTACAAATGCTCAAAAAATTACCTGAACTTTTTTGTGAGGCTGGAGTGCTGAGAGGGTTGACCCGGCGGCGGGAGCTCTTACCACCGTGAAAGGAAGCCTTTAACAACAGGGCCCGACGGCACAGGAGGGACGTGGGACGAGATGGGAGCGAATATTTTGAACAAGTATTAACCAACGATCAAAATAGATACTAAGAGAATACTTTGAACACCTCTATGAGAAGCAATTTGAAAACAAATGAAGTGGATATAACGTTAGCGGATGTCCCCATTCTCCAGAGTTAGAAGTTGTGGACACTGTCCGTGATCGCTCTCCAATGTGTTTTGTGACGCCAGTGAAACTCTCATCGTCATTTTGTTGCACCTTTACTACTTCCTTGCCTCGCTTTCTGACCCCCCAAAAAGCGATCCTCAACTGTTACTCCTTCCTCCTCCCCCAGGCCCCGCGCAGGCCTGAGACCAGTCCCCAGCAGTGAAGAGTGTCCGCTCATCGACGTTCCGTTCTACTGAGAGACGGACGTGGTGTAGCTGTGGGGCTGTGCTTTTCTATTTATGATGTTCAGGACCCAAAATAAATACCAAATAGGAGCCCGGAAAATTATGGTAGTGACGGCGGGAAACCTCTTAGGCTCCTCTAAGGAAATGCATTATTGGATTACAAAGGAGTTAATTGAAGTCATCATCATTACAATAGTTGATTCCTTTGATGTATTGCTTCTGGGCTTGATTAAAGATTTAACAATATTGGTCTTACATCCCGAAATGTGAAAAATACCTAATCATTTGTTCAATAGTATAAGGATTATTTAGAATCAGAAAGCTAGGAAAATGCTGTCTGCATATAAATTAGCCTGACAAATTTAGTTTCCTCATTCTAAGGAACAGATGTCTAAAGAAAAAAGATGTGCATTTATTTAAAACAGAAACACACTACAACTGAAGAACCGCGAAGCGCGGAGTAGTAGAAGGACAACACAGTTCTAAGTCTCAGGGGCTGCACCGCAGGCCCAGCTGCTGGACTTCCTTGTGGGGGGACTTCAGGGCACAGTCACCATCGGGGCGTCTGGGTCCCTTCCTCTCTTAAAACAGTGGCCTCTCCTTTCCTGCCAACTGGAACCTTCTCATCATTCACATAACACAACATTAAAAAATGCCACCCAACATAGAGATTAGTTACTATAACCCGGGGCATTAATTCTAAAGAATATTATAACACTCTCAGGATAAGTTAACTCCAGTGTTATAATTCTTAAACATTACTCAGCATTTCAGGAAGGTTTTAGGATACAACCTCAAGTTGATAAAAAGTGCTGACTGAAAAAACTAGGAAAGAAAAAGATTAAAAATCACCAGAGTTTCGATGCATTTCCGACACGACTAACATTTTTGAGCATCCGCTCAGTGTTAGGTGCTGTTCATGGGAACTGTGTACTGGTATCACACCGAGTTCCCACAGGAACACCGAGGTGCAGGACTTAAGTGATTTTTGAGTTCAAATGCTAGTAAGTCAGAATGAAGGTCAAAACCTAGGCAGGCAAGATGCAGAGCCCACACGTTGAACCTCTAACCACACGCTTGTTCTTGTGTCTGTGTGTGTTCTCTGCCCACCAGCCAGGCTGCACACGTACTCAGTGACCGTCACTTTAGCTCAGTTAAACAGAAAACGGTAGTGAGTTGCTTGCGTTCTGCACCAGCCACATTAGTAGTGGTTTGTGCCGCCGTCCCAAAGGAGCAGTCCTCACGCAGACTATGAGGTGCCGTGGCCAAAATTCCCTTCATTGACTTAGTGATGAACACAGAGTAGACGTTCTGTAAAATATCAAGCCCGGTTTCCTCTAAACAAGAATTGACACCGCAGAGGTCTTTGATATCTGTGAGAATTTTCCCTTTCAAGACCTACATTAGCTCTAAAGACAGGATGTGAGAGAAGGCAGCTCCACTTAGAATCAGGTCACGTTACCACCCCTCACACCTGAGGCTCAGCAGCCAAGATGACCCTCTTCCACTGCAAACTTGTATTGGCTGAGAGAGGTCTCACCTGCCCGCTAGCGGCAGTGGCCCCATGGAAGGACTCGCTCCATTTAAACGGGCTCCCAGCTCAGCACGGCACTTCTGGTCTGTGGGCGGTGTTTGCGTGCGGCACTCGTGCCTGGGAGAGCACTGTTCACAGACTATTCAGCATTATTTCCATGTTCATCCCCAAAGTCCAATAAGCTCTAGAGTCAAGGATGAAAATACAAAAATTTTAATGTGTCTCCTTAGATTTATGCATGTGTATAAGTGGGGTTCTTTAAATGATGTTAGCATAATCGACTTTTCAGTATTTCATTACGATTATAACTGTCGGATTCTGTTTTTCTCCTTTGAAATGAAAATATGTGTTTCTCAACAGAGCTAGAGCATTTGCAATACACTTTGCAGGGGTGGTCAAAGCTGGACCAGTGGAAGCCAGAACGCAGTCTAAGCAGCAGTTAGCTTAGAATTACAACAGACATGAAAATACAGTTTGAAGGAGTAAAAAACTAGTTAAAGACATACAGGTAAAATGGACATCTGCATTTACCTTCTTTTTTCTTTTTTACAAATCTATACGAATGAAAAGTAGGAGAAAAATAAGCTAAATCTACTTTCTCAGTATTTCCACCATTATCATAATTCAGCAACCTTCTGTATCAATACCAGGTTTAGTCAGAATAATTGAAAAGAGGGATGAACACTCCCCATGTGAAAATGCGTCAGTGATAACACTGTACTAACTTCAGTCTGCAAGTGACCACTGATTTTTTTGTTTGAGATACTCTGGGCCTTGCGAGATCTCCGCATCATCGACACGACTGCGAGCAGATGGTGGATGTGGTGGAGTAACCGTGATCGCCCACACAGTGTAAAGACCGTCCTGCTGACCGACATTCCCACATCGTTACTGTTCACAGGACAGCACTGATACAGACGTGAGTCCTGTCCAAACAACCCCTATGCCAAAGACTCACAAAAGCATCTCCAACAGCCTTCGACCAGACAGCTGGGCACTGTCCCTAGCTAAGCTGACTTGCAATCAACCATCCGGGGCACGGCCGCTGAACTCGGAGACTCACTCAGTGTGGAGCGGTGCGGTCCGTCACAGGTGTCGGTGATGGGGAGAAGCAGCTTGAGGGGAAGCAGTGCTGGCTGTGAAGCGCTGGCCAGACTTGGAGGAGGGCAGGTGGAGCCACATCCAAACCCTGGGAACCCACGTGACGGACAGGGGGCTCGTGGAGCAGGGGAGACGCAGAGCTAGAGCAGCCGCGAGAGGGACTCGCTAGGGACTCGGGCGAGTCCCGGGCACAGGGTGCTACAGGGCGTGTGCGGTCAACATTGTCGCTCACCTGGAGGCCACACGACGCAGGGGGGAAGCGTGCTCTTGGACCTGGTAGTGTGGAGTGATGAGTGAGGAATCTATAGGTTCAGTACCTTCTTCAAACCGTTAGCTCCAAGGCGTCGCTCATTACACATCATTTATTCCCTTCTCTTGCATCTCTTGAAAGTTCTTGAGCATTTCAGTATCCAAAGCCACATTTTTTGAACATGTTACCTATTTTACATAATGTAAATATATAAACAGTAATCTGAAAAGTAAATATCTTTTGCTGCTATATCTAATGACATTGAAGAGATAAATCCATAGAGTCCCACACAGAAGACAGAGGTACAGTCACACACCTTCACTGCTGGTCACGGACAGGTGTGAGTCTGCCATGTACACCGCTGGAATCCACCTTGCAACCTCCTTTCCTTCCAAGAACAATCTAGAAAGAGTTACAGATGCACCGAACCTTTTGTTAACATGATATAAATGCCATGATTGAGGATGTCAAGAGGTAATTATGCAAGATATCAATACACAAACAAAAAATTGTGCACCTCAATCTTAAATGGGTAATATGTTAAAGCAAAAGCCAAATGTATTCCATCCAGGGGGAGGAAGTGGTTACGGCAGCATTACACTTCAGAACAAGGCCAGAGGGTTTGCACTTGATCCACCACTTAGCTGTGAGACCTGGGGCGAACTGACCTGCCCAAACCCAGTGCATATCTTTGCCTGTTAAAAAAGCCAAAACCCAGAGTAAAACTTCCTGCACACAGAGCCTCAGAGGACTGAGACCCAGAAGGTAACAGGCACGGTGAAGTAGATGATACAGTGTTACAGACTCGTGTGAGAATGCTCCCTCCCCCCTGCTCTGACCCTCCAGGCCCCTCCCCCTCCAAACGCAAACCCAGAGGGGTGTGTGTTTATTCAGAAAGGGTATCTCTAGGCCCTCGTTCTGTGCAGCCGGCCGGGGGGGGGGGGGGGGGGTGCCTTGTGCATTTCACACTGAATTACCCGAGGGTGTCGGACTCTTTAACGAGCGCCGTGTGCAGGGAAATGTCCCAACCACCAGTCTCCACCACCCAGGCACGCGGAACTTTTCATATTCAATTAACTTCCCGGGGAAGTATGGAAAGCAAATTGATATAAATTGTATTTCTGGCTTCCCAAAATGTAATAAAAGACTCCAATGAATACCTGCCTCAGAGACTCACAACACAATAAGAGTGGTTCGGGTAACGCACCCTCTAAGAGGTAACCGAAGTCGATGCTGCGTGAGCTTCACAATTCTCTTACGCGTCTAATCCTCCCAAACTTAATATCGCTACAGATACATTATTCAAAGAGTGAAGCATTTGGATTCCCTCATCTAATTCCCCACGATTCCTGAACTGCATTTCTGAGTACTGGGCCTTTTTTTGTTTTTCTAATTCAGTTAAGATGTAACAGAGTTCTTCAAAGTTTCAGAGACTGGGCGCTTTAACAGTAAGCTGAGCAGTGGTTTGGGTGGAGCTCCAGGGAAGGCAGAGCTGGGTTTCAAAATGAATGGTGGCGACTAATGCACAGGGAGGGAACACTGCACATTCGCCCAAGTTCATGTGCATAAACGTGTGTGTGTGTATATGAAGACAGTTATGCAAAAAGAATCATGAGAGATATTGTGAATCTCATAACTGAAAGAACGACTTTCATTCATCAGTAGAAACTGTGGTACAATGGCTTCACCACAATATACATCTGTTGAGAGCTCGGAAAACGGCTGCGGTGGATTTACCTCCAGAGGATATCTTAGCCTAGGAAACGCCCGAAACTGGGCCCACAACACGGAAGGGCTCCATGCAGGTTTTTCAGTAGTTAGTCTTAGTGAGCCAGGGACACAGACTGGGAGAATGAGGGCGGGGGAGCCCATAAGTGCACGTGAATCCCTCCTGCACGTGGGACAGGGCCCAGTTCCAGGGCACGCGATCAGAGCAGGCTGCGGGAGGCTGACTGCCCTGCTCCTATCGCCACCTTGGGGCAGGGTAAGGGCGCTAGTCGCTCTGGTTTCAGGTTACTGCCAAGAGTGTCGGGTAACTTCCAGGACATCCACGTGTCTGGAGAAGCCTTGAAACAGACAAGATACTATAGGCACCAGGTGCCTCTGAGCCCGTGCACGAGGGTCCACAGAGCCTCAGCCAGAGTGACACGCATGACAAAGAAGTGGGTGAGGCAATCGAGGCTCCCAGCACTGCCCCGCGAGCTCCATCACAGCCTGTCCCTGAGCTTTCCAGTTGACGGCTGGCGCGCTGGTGCCGGTCACGTGACAACCCTACACAATGGCCCCAGAAACAAACCGTGGTCCCCGCTGTTGTCACAGTCATCGTTTCCCTCTCCCTGCACACATTCTAGATTTTCCTCCAGGGTGCCTGGACCAGGAACGCAGCTGCTCTAGATGACACACTCGCCTGCCCCACTGCACACCACCCACGTGACACCCCATGAACCGTCGGAAATGCTCATTAACACGCATGTCTCTGCGTCTGTGCAGGGTCTGTCTCCCACAGGAAACACATGAGCACCTCCTGCTCACCGAGTGGGTCCGGTCTCCGCGCTGTGAGCAAAGCAGGGGCCAGGGGGGCGGCGGGCAGCGTGCCGGGAGAATCAAGGCACTTCGGAGTGCTCCTGGGAAGGGTGCAGGAAGAGTCGCCCACCCTTAGGCAAGACAGGATGTTCCCAGGTGCTTTTCACAAAGACAAAGGCTTCCATCCCTCAGCTGGAGCAGCGCAAAGAGGGTGCCTTTCCCCTGGCAGCACCAGCGTGCTGAGAGTCGGAGGCTGGGCTGACGTGTTTAGGCAGCGATGCTCCACTCGCTACCACAGACGTGACTGGGGCTCACGACTGGTTAAAATGATGGTGTTCCACCCTCAGTTGTTACTACCCGTCTGGCTTCTGCAAAACCAACACTGTGGAATTGAATGTGGACATGGGAGCGACCTCACCTTCAACACCCTCCAAATCCAGGAGGGCAGAGGCATCTCTTGCTGAGAGGTGTCATCTCTTTACCTCACTGATCTGTCTGGCAGGAGGGGGCAGTTTCGATGCTTCTCAGGAGCCTCTTTCTACCGAAGGGCTGTTACGCCATCGGTCAGAGAGACGATGGCTTTTGCCAGCTGCTCACTCGTCGCATGTGGTCAGACACTGTATCATTTCTAGTAAGGACCGTCTTCGTGTGCAGCCCTGTGACCCAGTCTTCCCTTCCATTCTCGTTTCCCTAATGGGGCACCTGTCTTGTCCCCCAACATCTGCAAATCAAGCTCCAGTGGGCTCCCTGGTGGAGGTGCAGGAGGAAGACACTCCCCGAGTCAGGACCTCCGTATTCAGGCCTTGGATCGCCCCAAGCATAGGGCAAAGCAGTTGGCCTCTGTCATTTTAGGGTTTTAGCTGCTAAATCAGGAGCTCAGATCAGATGGTCATTTGATCATTTATTGTGATGCAGGCATTACAGCTGGGCGATATAGGGGCTTGTCAGTTAAATGTCTAACATCCCATTCGGTTGCCAAGAACATTGCTGAAGTAGGGAGGTTTCTACGTGCCCCGACCCGGTCATTGCTGCACGGGGATTAACCCTGACGTCCGGTCTGAATGGCATGTTTGCTGTGCTAAACGCTTTATTTCTACTGATCGCCCATTCTAATCTCTCACCAAGCCTTTGGGGTTGCGGTTGTTATGACTCCCATGCATGGATGATAAAACTGATGGTTGCAGGAGACAGTGAGCCCAGCTTCATCAGATGGCCGGTGATGAGTGGAGATGTGGTTTGAACCAGGCGGTCCACGGCAGAGCCCGCTCCCCGGGGCCTCTAGGCGGCACAAGCACCCAACACCGTCCGCCTGTCAGACACCCCACTTGGCACGGAGGAAAAAGTCCCCCCGTTTGAGCAGGTTGTCACGCGTTCAGCTCTGCCGCAGGGATGGCCCTGGTGGCTCCAGTGAGGAAGAACGTTTCTTACTCAGCGAGTGTTCTTTATTGACGAGACAGCTACTAAATACACACAGTGAAGGTGAGAAGGACATGAAACATCTCTGCATAACTTGCTGGAGCTCTGTGGTAGAGATTTTAACTTGTCTTTCTTGAGGACTGCAAAGCCAAAGGGGCACAGTTAAAGGAAGAGTGGGCCACCACCTCGGAATGGCCTGGTTTCTTCCCATCGGCTCTAATTCTTCCCTGACAGAAGCTGTGCCGAGAGGAAGTGCAGGCGTGAACTAAACACACCACACTTGACCGTCTGTCTGCACAACGGCTGTGTGGCGGGTGGGGGCCCACCCCGCTGTGGCTTCATCAACCTGCCCCTACTGACCCTCCAGCTTCCCAGGAGCAGCAGAGTGGAGTTAGCAAAAACCACTTTTTGCACTCAAAAGAGTGAACAGCCAGAGAATATCAAGCCGTGCTGGAACAGAACGAGTTTCTTTAAACAGCCTGCATCTTGCCCTGGCCCCAGGGCAACTGCACTGCCCACCCCTCCCACTCCGGAACTCACTCACGGTGGCCGTGGAGAGGCGGCTGGCTGTCTGAACGTGGAACCAGCAGGCACTATTTTGGCTCCACTGAGCATCACAGGTCTTACGTGCACATGCGTTGCTCTGTGAGTTGAGAAGAGAGAAAAGGAACGGTTTTTCAAAGATCGTTTTCTGATAGAGGCTACGTGTAGTAAAGGCTGTGCTTGAATTTGAATGCTCATTTGAATCTTTTTTAAATTCCTCACTACCATCAAGAAATAAAATAATCTTAACCATCTGATACCTAATACATATTTGTCCCATTATATTATACTATGAACTATAATTTGTCCATTTTCTGTGATTTTTTTAAAGACACTGTATGCAAACCTAGGGAAAAACGGTTGTCTTTCATTTCAGTCTAGTTTTTTATTAGTTTTGCAAGAGAGGCTTTGAGGGTTTTCTTTTTTGTTGTTTTTGTTTTTGGATTTTGCAGGGAGGAAAACTATAGGTCAATCTTATTTAAGATATGTTTGGTTTTGTGAAATTCACCTTTGTCATTTCTCAAGTGCTTCTTTTCCTGACATTCTGTCCAAATTATTTCATCCTTGACAACAACAGGGAGAGTCCTCTATTAGTTGCAAGCCTATCACATGAAATTAAACACCAGGATGCGCAGTAATTAGAAATCATCTCGCCCTGGGGCACAGGATGATGGCAGAGCCCTTGACTCAATCAGCGGAGGTGAAAGCCGTGGGTTTCTAGCACATTTGTATAAACCTGAGACAGGCCGCTGATGAGAGAGAGTGGATGAAGACACTACAATTAAGGTGGACTTAATCAGGCAGAAGCAGGGTATTGTAAGCACTGTGTCCTCACAATGGCATCATGCAAGTGGAAGGATCTCCAGCGTAAACTAACACCCGGGCCCTTTCCTGAGCTTTGTCTTCCATCCAACTGCCTCTCGAGGAACCACTCGGCGTCAGAAACAGCATTGGTTCAGAATGTGTGTGAATTAGGAGGTGCGAAGCACAGATGCAAAGGGATGTGGCAACTGTAAACTGTTTGAACAGGGAAAAAAGCTAAGCCTGACCATCTATCCAGTGGCCAAATAAGCATAGACTGAAGATGCAAAACATGAAACTATAGAAGTAAAACCAAGAATCTGCCAGTGTTCTTCGATCAGGGGTTGGGAGGGTCCCTCTACACATAACACCTGACCCAGCTGACACATCACGGACGTCTCATTATGAACAGTGTAAGTGGGCCGACGCACAAGAAGTGTGCTGGATCATACCTGGTAGTCCTGAATGGTGCCGCTCCTGAATAAAGGCACCGCATTCTTGAGAGAACCTCTAGGGACATTGCAAACACAATTTCCTGATTTCTATTTGTTTCCTAATGCTCTATAACTCACATCTCTCTTCTGGTATCTTCTCTACCTCCCCAACAGCAACATGAAAGTGTTTACGCTCACACGCTAATTCCCTGGGTGGCGGTTGAGGCCGGAGGGGTTCCGAGGAGCTTTTGCTGCTGTTGCCTGTGCTTGTCACCACAGCTCAGGGCTCCTGGCCTCGCTGCGCAGATCTGCACATGAAAAGATTCCACAACAGGAAACAAAAGGGAACTTGAGTTCAATACAACATGGGAAGCATATTAAAATTACTAAACTCTTAGAATTCTGAGAATGTGTCACAAAAGATTATGATTAAAAATGAGATAAAGTAACTAAAATGAAAAGAAAAGTGATTAAAATGCAAAAAAATATGTGGGTAAAAATATTAGAAGGTAATTAACTCTCCCAAAGCAATATTAAAATCATATTCAGAGATCACAGAGAACTGAACTAAGACAACAGAAAATAAAAGGAATCTGATAGAGAACTTGGGAACCACTCATAGAATATGTAGGAAAGACACAGAAGATAAAATAATAGGTAAGAAGTTGTTAGAAATCTTGAAATGGTGATCCAGTTTCTCGAAGGAACCAGAACTAATGAAGCAGAAACAATTATCAAATTAAAACAGATTTCTTAAGAACTGTTTTTTAAAATGACTAAAACAAATGTGGTAATGACTCACTGAGATTTCTCAAAATGAGTCAATATAAGTCACCACCCTTGAAATGGGTAGGTGGATTTTTTTTGTAATTTTTAAAAATAAAAAAACTTGGAAGCACTCAGACAAAAAAACTAATGAACTAAATGAACTAATTCCTGCCCCCCACCCCAGCAAAAAAAAAAAAAAAAAAAAAAGCAGCTTAGGAGAAAGCAAAAATCATATTGACCAAAAAATTTTCAACAATAAATTTCGGCACTGGATGACCAATCTTATTACTTAATACTAAGAATTTTTTTCAGTCCTTTAAAGAAATAAATAAGTTAGAGACTCCAAGATTTGAAAAAACAGCATGGTGATATCATTCACCAGTGATGTAGCAAAAGACAGCAAAAATTTATCACGTGAGCACTTAAATATGTGTTGTTTAAAGAATTATGTATAACTTCATAAAACTTAACATAAATGCTAAATCTAAGACATGAGTTCTGAAAGAGAAGCTAGTAAACAAGCACGGAATCCCTAAGAAACATAAGTCTAGTCAACTATAGTGTCCATATCAGTTAGGACAAGGACAGACGAGGGTGAGAAAGGAAATGCTGCTCCTGAGGCTCCGAGGGCCCATGCTGGACCCCGGCTTTCTCATGGCCAGAGCTTGAGCGGCCACCCCGAGACCCCCAGGGAAGGCCCAGGTGATACTGGGGACGCTTGTCCCCTGGTATTTCTCTCAGCTCATGCTGGCCAGGACCTACTCCAGATTTGTTTTTATAAGAAAATCTCCCATTACTACAAGCAAATGTAATTAGATTTTAGTTACCTACAGTCACATGGGACTAGCCTCTTAAGACCTCACTAGCTTCTTTCTCACTAGATTCTTAGACTCATAAAAACCGCTAAACAAGCACATCACACTTAGCAATGAGTGTCAACATAAAGTGACCACCCACGGAATCTAAAACATTATGTACACTACCCAGTTTTTCTAGATCTTAAAAAAAGAGTATAAAAATGGTCCATAACATAAAAACAAAACAATGAAAGCATCAAGAACTGAAATCATAAAACAAAAACAAAAGTTTATTAAACAATGAAAGTATTTAACCCTTTTCAAAAAAGATTGGTATATTCATTATTTATAAAGTATATAATACTGGCAAAGTATAAGTAACAAATTGATCAGTGTCATCAAAGAAATTCAAACGAAAATGCAAGATTAGTTATAGTACTAAACACAAAAATGAAGTACATCTCAAGGTAAAAAGCATTGAAAAGAAAATAATCATAATAGAAAAAAGCTTCTTAACTACATCACTTTGAATATACATGTCACAAATTCTTAGAAATATGACCACAAACGAAAGCAAACATGAGAAACATTAGCAAACCACCTCATTCCTTTAAAATAAAAGTAAAATACACATATTCATACTCCCTATGTAAAAATAGTTTAAATACAAAAGGAATAGAAAACAGAAACTTTGTGTTCACCAACACCCATCGCCTTAAACACACTGAGGCTGTGCGAGGGTGTGCGTCGAACCACACCAGATATGAGGGGCAGCTCTACCTCTACAAATTGTTCCTACTCAGACACCAATAATGGACCATGAAGAAGGTCCTGATAAACTGTAAAGAGGGGCAACTCTTATCAGTCCCGCCTTCTTCAAAAAGCAATAAAATTTAAGTTGACTGACAACTGTGTCACTGAAAATATTCACTTGAATGTTACACAGCATCAAAAACCACGGCTCGATTAGGATATTCTACCTAGAATGTGAGATTACTTCTGGAGATGGGAATACTTTAAAACACATTAGCATGTGGCCACAACTGTTTTCTGAGATAAAGTCAAATGCTTTCATTTTAAAACAATTAATTAAACCTTGAATTTGACAAAAAATTGAGAAATTCAAAGAAAGAAAGGGGAGGACATAGACAAGTTAAAGAAGAATTGTATAAATTAGAGACACACAAAAATACAAATCAATCAATCAGGGACTGTTTCTTTGTGGCAAATAATAAATATATACATATATGAAGGTTTAGCAAATTTCATTAAATCGCCCAATGGAAATGCTATGGCTGCTGAGAAAACAACAAAAACAACGTTCAAATCCAGTCTTCAACATGAGCTCCTGCTCTCGCTCCCCATGGGACCCTGGCTCAGTCTCTGCCTGAGGCCCCCAGGGGCCTGGAAACAACGACTTTTGGGTCGGTCATGCCCCCTGGAAGCATCACCTTGTAAGCCAGCTAAGTGAGGAACCCAGCTGCTCCACAGCTGGAATTTCCTCTCTTATTCCCCTGACCTGATGGCTTTTGTATGTCTTGAATTCCTCTTTGAGTGAGTTTTCATAAAGGAAAAAACATAAAGGTTCCTGATCCCTCAGTCCTGCGTGTCTAACCAGAAGCCTCAGTGAAGTCAGTGAATCAGAAGGAATGAGTCCTTAAGACATGCGTTGGGGTAGCCACATTTTGAATATAAGTGATCAATACAATTGATATAAACGGATCAGAATAATTTTGTGCATTTTATCTCATAATCATGGGTTTTTCTAGTGTGAATTTATTGGTGACTGACACTATGAAGACCAAGCAAACTTTGTCTTCCACGAGGCTCTAGAAATTAGTAAAACTTAGTAAAAATTAATCTGTTCTTTGTAAAAATCTAGCAGCAGAATTTGGAAAAGAACTACGCAGTGAGGTCTGAGACGGCTCATAGGTTTTTCCCCCTTTACCATATTGCTATTGTGAGCTCTTTGTTTTCTTATTATTTAATGCTTCCTTCTCTAAGTGGAATGAAGAAAAAATTGCATTTGATTGATGCTCAGTTTAGCTCATTCCACGTAACTTCAAATTTAAAAGTATATATTATACTAATAATCTGATTTTAAAATGAATTTTAGGTGCCTCTTTATGATAAGGAAATATTTCATAAGTACAAGTTTTTAAAAATTACTATATCCTTTGAGAGACTTTTTTATTCTAAGTCACTGACACCATGTTTTTGCTGAGAGCAAATAAGCTTAGACCTCAAAGGACTGACGTCGGAAGTTAAAAGGTCCTTTTCGGAAGAGGAAACCCGCAAGGCCCTAATGGAATTTAAACATAGCCGGGCCTCGTGGCCACACGGCCATTAACGGGAACAAGGCTCTTCTGACGATGTTTAAGGATGTTTAAGGATCTTCTCCATAAACCCCACAGGCCAACCAGAGTGAGGACAAAGTGGTAACCTCAAATTCAGAGCTTTATTCTCTTATTTCATTTTATGTAATGGTGCTGTGTTACTTGTAGCCAGATTATTGTTTTCTGTAACTTGGCCCTTGAAATAAAAACAATATTGTTCTTTGTTTTAATACTAAAAGTCAATAAGGAGTGAAACAGAATAGGCAGTGTAATGAGACTGGAAACCACAGGCCTGAAATTCGCTGACAAATAACCTTTCCTCGTTATCACACACAGGGGTTTCTTCCCAGCCGTGAAGATCAGGTTTCTGAATCCACCGGGTGGGGTTATTTTCAGTTGCCACACTTATGTAAGACATTTTAAAAGACAATTTCGATAAAATAGACCCAGGCCTAAAATAAAATGACTAAGACAGCACATAAGTACAAAAGAACCAATGAAGTGATATATTTTCTTAAAATATTAGGAATTGGTATCAGCTATGTAATTTTTAATGACTCTTCCTTAGTCACTGTAAACCTTACAAGTTAACCTTGCCACAGAGCGTTAACAAAATGCTAGAAGTTGCCTTTTTTCTAAAGACTATGCTTATTAAAACTTTCTTTTAGTCCTATTCTATTTTCTGATTTTATAGCTCAAAATGCTAGACTTCAGCTTTTCTGCTCCCAGTGCAACAAAGCCTTTTAAAATAGAAAAAAAATGAGATAAAATTTTATTAAGGCATTACTGGCAGATAACTCAGTAGGCAGCATTCCAAGCCAGCCACGCCGGGAGGAGGTAAATACCGTGTCATTTCACTTCCTGCCGCTTCTCACACGTGGAGGCCTGAAGATGAGCCTAGTCTCATTCCAGCTCAGGGTCACAATGTCAGTTCTTTCACTTTGCTTCCTTTATATCAAACTGTAGAGGGTTGAGACTTTCCTGTACAGACTGACTTTGAAGTCATGATGGTCTCACCCCCGGCATCCCCCAGGACCATCACTGGGTCATGGCCATCGGGCTACACGGAGGCTCTGCGCTCCATGATGAAAATAGTGTCCTCCTGTCCCAGCTTCCTCGGTGTCTAAACTCTTTTTTCCTTCATAGCCACACTTCAAGAGTTATTTATAATCTCCACTTCCTCCTCCCTCTCTACATTTTAATCTTTGCTACCTTGTTTCTGTTTATTTTTTTACATTTAGGGATTTTTTTAAATGTAAAAAAGAAGCTTCTAATTTCTCATATTCCCTTCACCCCAAACCAACCACCACTAACACTGTGTTGCTATTACTGTCACATTGTGACACAAGAAGCTGTTGTTTCCACCTGTCTCTGCGATTGTTCTATTTCAAATCAGGTTTCCATGTCTGCTTGGATCTACTTCCATCCAAGCTCTCTCTGAATTCAGTCCCCTTTGCCTGTGGGTTTAGTCTGTGCTCCTACAGCCACCTGGTAAGAGGTGGAAAGGCAGTCTCTGCCCATTGACTTTCTCTGGAACGCCTTTGGCCATTCTTGCTCATGTGCTCTTTGGTATAATCAAGTTGTTAAATTAAAAGTAAAATTCAGTGAAACAAACCATATTGAGAATTTCACTATATTTCCGTCTCCATGAATTTAAGTTCACATTGTAACATTGAGTTTCCCAATCCCTGAAATAGTTATAATTTCTACCATTTTGTCATATTTTCATTTACGTCATAGTAAACATTTATCATTTGCTTTCGATAAATTTAACACATTAAAAAAGCTTTATTTCTATTTTTGTTGCTATTGTAAAGGCCACTTTTTAGTTTATCTTATTAAGCAGTGTGTTGACAGCTGCTACATTTTAGAAATGCCATTGATTTTTGTAATTTGAGACTTGCTAAACTCTCATTAATTCTATTAACTCATCAGTAGATGGGGGAGGGTCTTTGTGGAGAATCATATCTTGCATAAATATAAAAACTGCCTTCTGTCCCTCCCCCCAGTGCAATCCCCATCTTCACCGGTGAGGACCCCCCCCCCATGTTGGGCACAGTCCGGCGAGGTACCGGCAGGACTTCGGAGGGTGGCTCTCATTCTTTCCTCAGTTGACTGTGACACTTGCCAATTCTTTTTGCACGTGTACGCTAGTGAGCTAAAAGAGACTTTGCATTCCTCTATCGCTAAACATTTTATGAAGAATGAATGCTGAATGTGCACATTTTCCCCACCATGTATCAAGGTAATACGATCCCTCACCTTTTCAGTTGCTGTGTAATATGTTACGCTAGATTAATTAGCTGGAGAGTTTCCTATAGTGTTATCTTCATAAACGTCCACGCTCACACACCTGCAGGTCCCTCCGGGCATCCTTCCGGGCAGCGCGGTGCTGAGGGGTTTCCCGCCCCGCCTCGCAGGGCCTGCCGGAAGTGAACCCTGTGGAAGCAGGACCACACGAGGCCCACACATACTGTGCCGAAGACCAGCGTTGGTGCCCCAGACATTAGTGTCCGGACCCCAACCGGGTCTCTGGGCCAGTGCCCTGAGCACACAGAACCTAAGTGACGTCCCTGCGACTGCTCCCGTGACCGGAAACGCAGTCTATCCGTGGGGCACACTTCCGGCTCCAGGCGAGGTTGACCAGGTGGCCCAGCCGGTGAGCCGTCTGTTTGCCTCTGTCCAATTTTTTAAACTTCATCCCATAAGAGCTGCGCCTTCTGCCCACCCTTCCGCCCTCCTGGGAGACTGTCGGCTTCCGCAAGTGCCCAGTCAGGTCTGTTTGCATCACCTAAGTTGTGTTCTTCCATCGTTTTCTCACAGCCTTCGGCAAGGAGGTGCGGCACCCAAGCGGACAGCTGAGGCCCTTGGGGCGAGGACCCGGCCAGGCGCCCCCACCTCCGCGCTCGTCTGCTGTGCTCCCCGCTGTCATCCCCGCGAAGCCTCGGTAAGTCACACTCGGATCTGAGACTCACTACTTTGCCTGCAGCCCTCTGATCCAGACACACTTCATTTTATGTGTGTGAGGTTCCCAGGAAGGTTCTGGGTGGCCGAGCAGGTGGCAGCCGCAGGGGACTCAGAGCCTCCAGGTAAGTCCACAGCGGCACCACCAGGGGGGTTGGGGAATAAGCTACGATGAGAAACGAGGCTGTTTTCACCACCACAGTAAAAATCTGAGTTGGCACAAATCACACTGCGCAACGCGTCACAACACCCCCCTGCGCCGGGATCTCCTTGTGGAAGGAGTGGCGCATCCGCTGCTAACAGGGACCGTAGAAGCCAAAGCCCGACACCGGTGTGCACAGCAGGGCCTCGGAAACTCTGAGACAGGTGCTGGTGGAAAAGAAGAGCCGTTTATCCCAGTGCTGGCCCTGGAGAAGATGGGGCTCCTCATCCCAGAGCCCATGGTGGCATCTCAGTGCAGGCTGAGGGGGTTGGGGGGAAGGAGAGGGAAAGCGGACAGACACCAAGGGCAGGGCGGGTTGGAAAGTTCTCTGCTGCAGACAGCACAGTCTGCTCGGGTGAGGACCTTGTCCGGCCCTGGTCTGCTGTGCGTCGGCCTGGTTTTATGGTGGAAGGTCAGCAAATCCGTGGTAGTTGGAGTGCCTAAAGGTCAGAGTCTGTCTTTTGAAGTTAGTTCCTGGGATTCTTGTAAAAACGTGCTGTTCGTTGATAAGCCAATGTCCTTGACAACTTTTAAGGAGGATGGAGTAGAGGGCGGAGAGGCATCTGGCTTGGGCGGCTCTGGCCACTCAAGTCGGCCGGCCGGTTTCTGTCCTGTCCTCAGAGTTTTGCTGGGAAACTTTGGTGAGAGAAAGCGATGCCTGAAGGTCAGCTTTCTGCAGAATACGTTGTATGTTACTTTAAAGACATGTGCAATGGTGATCTGATTTCTTCAGGCCTTTAAGAGATGTCCTTTATAACTTGACGGTTTTTAATGTGACACGTCAGAGATTAGCCACCATGGTGACAAGTCATATCGAGATGAAATCTGGGCATCTCTGTCTCTCTAGAGGGAAACTGTTTAGGCTATAGACCAAAATATGTTGCATGGGAGCAACTCTAATATGAAATATTTGTAAAATGAACCCAAGCTGTACATAGTAAGAAGAAAATCTTTAAAAAATGTTTCAGATTGTGTTAAGAAAGTGGCCCTAAAATTCAGCATCAATCTTAAAGGCCAATGAAGTGTTTCTCAGTGAGGAATTAGAAACCAGCAGGAAGTGAGCCTCAGTGTTTCTGGTGCTGGCTGTGTGGTGCTGCTCCCGGGCCTCACGAAGGTGAGGAACCACAGCTGGCCGTGGGGATGAACTCGTGTGGAAGGAAGGAAGGCTGGATCAGGAAATAGTAAAAGGAGGAACTAATTTTAAATGAGAATTAAAATGAGGGAGGTGGAGAACAGACTTTCACCAGTGTGATTGTGACGCCACGCACAGGGCGACCTCTGGACTATTCGCGGGTCCTCTGGTGCAGGACGAGGGGCTGCAGCAATGGCCGCTGTTCCACCAGCCAGGCGCTCATTGGCCCTTCCTGTGGGAACAGCACCTTTTTCTGCCTTGGAGGGCCGTGTCCCCACCACCTGGGTATCAGCCCACACTGTGAGTGTGGGGAAGGTCGGGGGTTGGCTCAGGGCTGACTCTTCCCGGAAAACTCATCCAGTTCATTCTGGCCTAGTGAGGGTCAGGGCTCAGCACCTGCTGGCGCTGGGTGGAAGGTCAGTCCATGTTGGTGGGGTGTTCAGCTGGTCCGATATAATTTAGTAACTTTGTGGAGGATCATCTGATCAGATGGAAGCGTCACAAAGGAGCTACAGAGTGGTGTGGAGGGGAGAGAAAGGTGCGCTGCTGACTCAGCTGAGAGCCAAGCCTGCCTTGGGGAACTTTGGGGACTTGAGCGGTAAGCTCCCTTGGTGATGCTCCGAGGATCTACAGGTAATGGTCTGTTACTTCCAACCAAAAAGATCCTGACTAATAAATGTGCACTTTGAAATCCAAATGGGAGTAACCGAAAAGTCAAAATTTTACACTTAACACAGCAGGTGTAATATCTGTAAACTCTGCTCATGGGGCAGTGGCAACAGGAAACTAAATCTATTTTAAAGTACATGAATTTAGGGATAACACAACTGCATATAGTTCTACATTTTGAAAAGTCAAAAACCTAGTATAATATCGAGAACAGCAATACCTGCCACAGAATCGTCTGCTAATGATGCCATTGTTTCTCTTTGATTACGTTGTTTATTCCTCTGCTGTGTGAAAATTTATTTTCTTAAAACATAAAGAAGGGAGATGTTAATAGTCTGTTCCAAAATGAGCATATTTGGTTTTAGTAGGGAGTATTGAAGTGAATATATTATGCTACTGGGTAAATTTTAATAATTTCTTCTTGAGCTAAAATGACAAAGAGATTAGAGGATTCTTAAAGGTTATTCAGGCCATTCTCAAACTTTCACAGTTTAATTATCAAATAAGCATGTAGCTTCTACTTGGATTTTCGCGTACTTCCTTCTGCATCAGGCAGCTCTTTCTGTCAGAGGATTTTAGTTGTGCGGAAGCTTTTCCGTGCATTGACATAAAATATGTCCTCTTTCAAATCTTAACTATTCTTTCTCACTCTATTCTGAAACCATGCAGACCAAACATCCTCGCCCGATGAACAGTTTTCATTTCTGTGTGTCAGTGGCTTATGGTGCCCCCAGAGCAGTGCTGGGCAGGACATGCAGGGACAGAGTGGGCAGAGGACATGTCTCCTCCATGAGTCGTATTCTCTGGATGGAGGTTCACAGAGGCACAAATACAAGGTGATGTGTAGCGCTGCGACCGTAAATAGATGACATGATGAGAAGGTGTTGGGGGAACATTAGGTACCGTGACTGATGAAAACATTCGTCTTTTCGGAGGTGACCTGGATCGTAAGGAAGGGCTGAGGGCCAGGGAGGGTCCGGGGGAGGCCCGCGGGGCAAAGCCAGGAAGTGTCTCCAGGCGCCCGGCCTCCAGGAGAAACTGCTTGGTGATGATGCAATTTCTAATCCCCTCTTTTCTGGCACAGTCTAGATTTTTTACACTCAAAGTGAGTCTGAGAGATAGCGAATTTAAGCTAATTTTCATGCACTCAGGTACAGTAGAAGGCTCCGGTCCTGTGATTGGAGGCTTGGTGAGCACAGCCTGAGCGGGCACCGGCCCTGTTGGCAGTCCGACCGCATTAGCCATTCGTATTAACGAAGCTCCGTGTCAGTGCAGTTTTTAAACATAATTTTTCAGGTAATTAGTTTCATCAACATGGCTCCTTTCCCTCACACTCTTGGGAATAACTAAAATAAGGAATTGGGACTTTGGCACCAGAGTTATATTAGCAGTTATAATTAACACCAAAAAACTGTAAACCCGCCACTGTTAGGAGTCTGGCAAACCTTTCCACTCTCACCCTGCAAGTCCTGAATTTCACCGGTGAGTGCAGAGTTACAACCACCTTGTCTATAACAGGCGACAGCTCTGTAAGATTACCACTTCCAACCTTTCCAGTGTGTTTAACTGAAAATTGGGATTGATTGTCTTTTTCATAAGAATGGTTTATGATAAGAGATTAAAACCAAGTGGCATTTATAGTAAGGGGGTTGTATTCTTTGTCTTCATGTTCCATTTATCTTTCCTGGTGTTGCTTTTGCTCCTCACTCCTGCGCATTGGAACCCCTCCCCTGTGCATGCGCACTCCCTCCCTCCGCTGAGCGGGCTGTCAGTGGGAAGGGCATCCTGGGAGTGTGCTCCCAGTGGGACACTTGGGCGCGCAGCCACCTGCCACACTGATTCTCTCCCTGACCACGTGCGAGCGTAGCATAGTGCATGGGGTTGCAGGGAAACAGACTTGTTTTGGGAAATCACCCACAAATTATTCATGTCAGAAAAGAAAAGAAGAGTAGAAAAGAAAGGGAGGGGGAGGCCAGGACTGGAGGTGGGGGGGAGGGAGCAAAATAAGGCTAGCGGCCTGTTTGCACAACTTCAAGATACTCAGTCATCACTAAAAATAAATGTTGCAGCACGCTCACTGGAAAAGGGAAGAACTGAAAGGATTCCCCGCCGCTGGGACATTTGCTTATTTAACATGTCCCTCCTCCTGTCCCTCACCAGGCACGGCCGCTCAGCAGCAGCTCTGGTAAACGGGTAGAGGGCATGGCATTTTAGTTTCCTGGAAATTAGCTCGCACTTGTCCCGGTAAAACAGCCAGGGCTTTCCTGAGCACTCTTGAGTGAGGAACACCTTCTGGAAGCTCAGAACAGCGGAAGCAACCATGACTCTTTATTTTGCCACTGCAGAGTCTACATATCTATGATAAAATGTCCCTAAAACAGTGGAAATTACTGTGTGAATAATAGGACAGCAGGCGGGCTGGAAGCCCCTATCATATTAATGGGTCGGAATACCTGCTGAAGGTGTTTCTCTTTGTTACTGCGTCAAAGACTGTTTCAGAGAGCCCTGCACATCTAAATACATTTCACAAACGGCTTCCAGCCAGAGCGCAGACGGCACTGGTATCAGATCAGAATCTATAGTGTTAATGTTTAATTGGGCATCTGCGGGGGAGACGTGCCGAGCTTCTGGGTATATTTTTAGGTAAAGAAGTCGGGAAACCACAGACACCTATACCTTGGCTGTATTTCTATCTTTATTTCAAATAAGCTTCTCTCTTATCAAATTAATACCACAAATAGATCATGATACCAAACTCAGGCTCGGCTGCCTGCCGCTTCAAAAGCCAGTCCTCAGAGACAGGTGCTGGTGAGAAGGAAAGTGGTTCATTCAGGGGCCGGCAGACCGCGCTCCTGAAGACCATTCCACCTCTAAGGTGGGCAGAGGACTCCACTGGCACAGAGAGGGAAAGCAGCACAAGAGAGCAGGGGAGGGGGCTGGGCGTTTTCTACGTGTGAGTCAGCACCATCTATTCCGATGATATCTCCAAAGTGGTCAAGCAGAGGGCTGGTCTTACCATCCAAGGTCAGCGAATCTCCTGGAGCTGCAACATCCGGTTGCTGGAATCAGCCTCCTTTGAGTTAGCTCCTGGGACACTTACACCAACATGCTGTTTATCCACAGTTTACATATTAGTTAATGATTCATCTGTCACAAAACCACTCTTAACAGAAACAATATTAAAAGAATGGAGGGGTGGATTACAATTATGCATTTTAAAAGTTGGGTTATATTTTTCTTGTTGAAATATTTGTTTAATGTTACTTGAGCTGTATTAGAATGATGATAATATTTCAATAATAAATATTCAAGAGTTAATTTTACTTAGGTACACAAAGCCATAAGTTGTTTATTTTTTCTAAGCAGTAACTCATACTGGTAATGACCACAGGCAATCTAAACAGAGAGAAGGAAGTGCTTGTGTAAATTCACAGTTGGTTCACACTCACGTGTAAACTTTCAATTTTCTTAAGTTTTTATTATTTGGAATCTAAAATATTTATGTTTGATATCTTGTATATTCAGCTGAGAATATGTATTTTTAGGTAATCTTTCTGATGAATTTTAATAAATATAAATATTTAAATATTTATAAATAAATATAACAAATAATTTACATGTCTGTTAAAAAAGAAAATATAATGACCAGTAAGACTAGACGAGAATGGACAATACACACAGAATATAAAGAAACATGAAACGTACAGAATGATTTAATATAATTTAATGTAAAATTTACTGAAATTTAGTCCAGTATATCATTTTATGTTCCACAAATGTCTATTTTAGTGAATTTTCAGTCAGTTTTTACTATCAGAGTATGTCATTAGGTAGCCCCATAGTTCATATAATGAAAACATGTTCAAGTGAAATGAGTGGTTTATTTGCAAAAATTTGGACTGTGCCTAGAGTTTCCATGAAGTAGGAGAATTTATTGAAACTTGCATGTAAGAAACGAAAGAGCGTGTTGCTAGCCCACCATGGAGTTGGTATGAAAACTATGAGCTCCTTCCTTATCTAGGAAATTATGGTTTTCTCTTTTTTTTCCCTTTTTCCTCCCTTGAGTGCAGGGAGTTAACGACTAAGGAGAGAGTGAGCATGCAAGGATTTAAGAAATAATGCATGCGTCAGTTTTGATATTGAACCGCTACTCTTATCAATCCTTGTAACGCATGGTGTCATCGTTTCGTTGATTTAAATAGATGACTCACGTTTACTAGCTTTAAATATGAGAGACGTACTGGTCTTCCCGAAGACCTTGCAGAGGGAGCTATATTTCAACAGAAGGTTGACAAGTGGAACCTGTCGAGGCTGTTTCTCCGGGAGAGCCACAGTTGGGCGCCTGGCCCCAAAGGCTGACTGGGTTTGGTCCGCTGCACCCTCTCCCAGGCTGGCAGGAAGCTCCATTGGCCTCTCGGCGCACTTCTCTGCCGGCAAACACTGTGCTGGCAGGGACCGTGGTTCGTGAGGAGGAGCGTAGGGCGCAAAGCGGGCACTCCGGGAGGGCTGGTCCTGAGACCGCAGGAGCGCCTGTGCTAGTCTGAGTGTCTGGGTGTGTCTAGGAGGCAAAGTGAGGGGAAGAGTCTCCGCCCCCTTCCCGTTTTTCTGATGTTTGAGCCAATTGCCATTAGCTAGTCATGCAGATGCGGAGCGGTATAAGCTAGTTACACACCAGGAACTGTGATTTAACTTCTGCGAGCCAAGGTGCATACCTGTTACCTATTAACGAATGGCTTCCACTGTTTTTCTCAGAATGCTGTTGTTTGTTTGTTTTTTTCTAAGATTTTATTTTTTATTTATTTTTAGACAGAGGGGAAGGGAGAAAGAGAGGAAGAGAAACATCAGTGTGTGCTTGCCTCTCGAGCGCCCCCAACTGGGGACCTGGCCTGCAACCCAGCCATATGTCCTGACTGGGAATCGAATCGGTGACCCTTTGGTTCACAAGCTCAGTCCAGTGAGCCACACCAGCCAGGGCCAGAATACTGTTATTTCAAATAACGGAAAAATGAATTTCAGGAGCTTTAAGGTCCTGTAATGCAATATTCTGGATGTTTTCAAATATTGTAGTATTAAACAAAAGGAAACATTTCCCAAAGCATTTTGCTTTTGTTGAGATGAACACGGGCAGAGAGAACTTTTTGGTTTTTAACTATACTAATTTTTGTTTTTTAAAAATATGGAAAATGCCATTAGAATTTCAAAGTTAGTGCAATTGTGTACATTACAAAAGTGTTTTTCATATTAGAGTGTAAGAACATTAAGGAGAAAGCAAACAAGTATTGATCTTTTGCTCAAAATTAATACCTAAGTATTACATTTTTAGAATGATTTGTTGGAAGCTAGTAAGATTTCAGTGGTGAATTCAAATTGCATTTGACGATTTCTACACGTATATGGATGACAGCGTAGTGAGTTACATATTGAGGTTTTCTGTTACATACACGTTTCACTGAAGATTGTAGTACGCAGCTTCTTTACCCTCTGACACTGAGGACTGGCACCTGTCTGAAGTATCACTTCTTTGAGAGACAGGCACTGCAACATACTGTAGGCAGTAACTTAAGCCACAGTAAATATTTACTTGTTTTTGTGGAATCTTTAAAAAAATACTTAAAGTAGAGAGTGAGTATATTGTGGGATATGTGGATGCCGATTGTCCTCCTTTACAGTTGCAAGTATCTGCACTAATCCCTCAGCTGATAAAACTTGTAAAGCAACAGCTCTGTAGCTTAACTGTAGCAAGTAATTTATACTCTAAAAAGCCAAATGACAGTGACTGCATCCACATAATTGATGAGTTAAATGAGTTTTATGTTCCCCAAACAATTTTAAAGCTGAGTAACCCAAATTTATTAGCCATATCCAGATGGAATATAAAGTCAATATATTGCTGTTTATGTATCAAGTCAGGGAAAATTATTAAGGATGATTTCAGCCGTGGATGGTTAGGGTGGAGGACCTTGGTTAAATTTTGAGGCTATAATTCAAGGAAACTTTGGTAGCTACAAAGCTAGTGTAACAAATAAGATAACTGTGCTGTAATAGACTTTAGCTGAATCATTTTCCTGACTTAAAAAATGTACAACTGGAGTTGAAGGAGCAACTCCATAAAACATTTCAAAATATACTGTTGTAAAGAAGAACTTATTCAGGCTCAGTAGCAAAAGAGACCCCATATTCGTGGGACTTGTAAGAAAGCATATATAAATAGATATTTTAATACAATTAAAATAGAAATTAGCTATTGACAAGTACCTAAAAATGATTTTGTTTTAGCATCATTTAATTGTAGGAAACTGGAAATATTTTTGTTTTCAGAATGATAAAGTACTAAATGGCTTTAGCTGAAAGTAACAGCATGCATCTTGGACATTAATAATTGCCACATAGACATGAGTATAATTATAGAATATGAAAAGACATTAAAGGGACAGATACAGAGAGAAGATTAGAAATACAGCTTTTCACAGGTACTGGGGTTTTCCGTTCTAGTATTAAATGATATTAGACAGGCCGCACGGGGCCCAGCCCCCAGTTCTCAAGCTATTCACTGTGCTCTTTGGGCCAAGATGCTTAAGTCCTCAAGACAGTGTAAGCAAGCAAGCTTCACTCCAAGGAGTCCCAAGCGTGAGCCTGCTCACCCGATGCTCCGGAGATGACCTGCCCCCTGCTCCAGGGGAGACGCTCAGCCTGTCTTCGGTGGTGGTTCACTACACAGGCAGCCCTGAGCACACACCCAGAACAAAGGAGAGGCCAGTCTCTCACTGCAAGATAGGCAGAAATAGGAGAGAGCTACGGAAATGGGTCCCCCACCATACCAAGCACCGTTCACTCGCTCAAAACCATTGCACAGTGCTGTGCCCAGACACTGTCCCGGGAACCTGGGACATGGTGACGAACAGGACAGGCTGGGCCCGGCCCTCCTGACGCTTCAATCCTGGTAAAAGGGAACACGTGGGAGGACTTGAGGAGGTGACTGGGTTAATGCTGCTAAAAGAAACTCGTGTCTATAAGTTATGCAGTGGACTCAGGGGAGCCTTCTCTGAGAAGACATTTGAGTTGAGTCCTCAGTAAAAATATCTAGGAAAATAAGAGGCATAACCAATGAGAAAGGGAGTAGAAAGACCCCATTAGTTGTATCAAAACAAAGATGGCTTTGTTAATCAATTGGAAATTAGACATAGACTAATTCCTACAAATGTGGTGTGTGTGCGTATATGTGTGTGTGTATGACCTTTTGCAAGAAGAAATATAAAGCATGAATACCCCTAAGGCCTTTAATAAAATTGTTCAATATTTAAAAATTTTCTCACAGGGAGTATTGTGTTCAGGCAAGGTTTAGAAAATATATTGTATAATCAACGAATACATCTCTAAGAATTCTAATTATATGTAAACTTCTCAAAATGAAAAGGAATGAAGAAACAGAAGGGAACTGGCCCCAGCACACCGGGTAAGCCACAGGAATGAAATGAACGCCTCTTCCGGGGAAGATGGTGACGGCAGTGGCTCGCAGGCCAGAAGCCGAGGAGGAGCCACGTGCAGAAACAGAAGCGGTCAGGTTGCTGAGCACCGTCAGGAGCTCACGGGTCATGATCAACATTCTGGGCAATTCCTTCCTCGTGACCTTGACCAAGAGCACTTTCAGGGAGGAAGGCCCGGCTAGCAGCTGAGGAGGTGGGCATTACGCACAGGAAGCTGGTTCCCTTATTTTAAATATCACCTTCTTCCGAAGCCTTTCCTAACTCTTCACACCAACTGAAATGTTGCTACTGTGATTTGAGCCGGTCTCGTTGGCTGTAAGGAGGCGTCCGCCGCTCCCCGGGGGCTGGGCACCTGGAGGTTCCTCCTGTGCCCATCAGAGCAGCACCTGCGGGTGCTAAGTGATTAATCACACGTTTCTAAGTCAAACTGAATCAGAATGTTAGGTAATACTCAAATTCCTCGAATTTAATAACTGTCTCGTCTTAAATAAGGGGTGCACATTATTCTTAGTAAGGCCTGGAGTCGTTCATACCCAGTGGCGGTGCAGCACTAGGGCAGCGGCTCCAAATACTCGGGCAAAGTCCGTTTAGACGTGGGGTCCAGGGCGGTGCTGTAGTGGAAGTCGCCCTCACGGGGTTTTTAAAGGTCATGGAGAGCGGGGGGCTCCGCACTACGCAGAGGCGTCCACAATGTGGGGCACGTGGGGGCGAGTGTGCCGGCCACGCCGAGCAGCATCGTTGCGTCCGAAGTTCTCCCCGCTCGTTCAGAAACCGCGAGGGGGCTGCCGACCCCCGCAGGCCGCCCGGCTCTCACTCGGGCTTCCCCGGAGGAGCTTCCGCTCCGGGACGCTCAGACCCTCCTCCGGGAAGGCGTGCGGTTCTGCGGATCCTGCATTTCGGGCAAAGCCCAAGGTGCTTGTGAAGTTAAATGGGCGCCGTTTCCCTTTGACGGTCACGCCCGACGACAGTCCGACGTCGGCCACACAGGCAACTGGGCCCGGTGGGAAGGAGGAGACGGCTCTCGGGAGCTCCGCTTCACACAGTCCTCGCTCCACAGTGGTCCCGTCGCGCGTAACCGCTGCAGTGTTGCCGGCGAGGAGGCTGCGGAATCGCTCTCACGAGGGTCGTCGTTTCCTGGAAACCGTCGCGCCCCCGCCCTCCAACGGGTCGTCCTTCTCGGCCGCCCGTCTCGAAACGCAGACCCAGCCCTGGGCCTCGGCTTCCCTCCCAGAAAACCCAGGATGGACGCGAGTGTGCGAGCGGGCACGGGACCTCCCTGCACCGCCCCAGCGCGGCGCCCTCCTGACGTCGTCACCGGACACTCCACAGCCAAGGTCTCGCTGCTGGGCTGGGCTGGGCTCCGCCCGCGCGCCGGCCTCCTGCGGGGCCACGTGGGGCTCCTGGCTTCTCCGGTCCGGTCTCCACCCGAATCCACGGACGCCCTCTGCTGCTTTCCGGGGTGGTTTTCCTCGTGGCACTCACCTCCATCTAATACGTGGTTCACTTCCCTTCTGCACTTCGTTTTCTGGCTCGCCCCGCTAAAATGTAAACTTGTTAGTGACGTTTATCCTATAAAATTGTGATTTTGATTATTTCAGAGGCATCTTTTTTGTTACTCCGATATCGTCTGACTTCAGTAACAAAGCAGACTGCTCCTCCGGTACTTGATGCTGATCAGTTTTTCCTTGCATACTCCCATGCTTCTTGAAACTAAGAAAAAGCGATGTCTTCATGTGGAGAGTAAATATATCGTAGATAAATCTGAAACGAATATGCTTTGTTTCTTTTTAGAAATACAGAAAATGTATTTTAGAAATTAAAATTGTTTTCTCTGGCAAGTAGTTCAGTTGCATCATCGATATTTTTCATAAAATTATAAAGTCATTCTTGCTGCGTTAGAACCCACATAACACGCTCTCTTCTGGTACCAGCTCGGTTCCCAGACAGCGTCAGGAAAGGAGAGGAACTCCTGAGTTGGCCTGGACATCTGCTGGAAGAAGTCTGTTCCAGGCTTAAATTCCTTATTCAAAATCAGTCACTTCACTGCCCTTAAGTTGTTTTAATTAATGATTTGAGATGCAAGACAATTAAGACATAGTAGACGCAAAGAGCACCTAGTGGCATAATTATTTTTTTAAAGGCACTGTGGAGATAATGGAGCTTGCAAGGCCTGTGGCCTCACTGCTGCTTCTCCCGTGTGCCCTGACGCTCCACGTTTCTCCGTGTTGTGGAAGGTCAGCGAGGTTGATTTTGCGTCTCTCAGCGGCGCACACTCCGATTCCGCAGTAGGAAGTTCCCGCCTTTTGCACAGATACGTGATGAATGGTGCTAAACATCACACAGTCACGTGGAAGTCAGGGGAGCACAGCTTCAGGAAATGTTAGTGCTTTGGTGATTGTTTGGCAAATAATGTATTATTCAAGTAAAATGCAAAAGCAGGAGAAGAGCATGCATATCGAGATTAGGGTAATAGCTACTGAATACAGAGGTGGAAGATTTAGGTGAAATTAACCCAAGAGCTCGTCATGCACTTATGACGAGACCCAAACATTTCAGCCAACTGGATGTAACCGGAGAGGGAATGGGCCCCCCATTAGTGTATTCTTTATTCCTTCAGATGCTCCTGTGGGCACAGAATACAGTATCTTTGAATATTACAGAATAAAATCAGTTACAATAAAGAGGTATCATTAGTGTTTGGGGGCCTTAGTAATGAATGTTGCTTTCTCGGACATTTTTGTCCCCTATAGGAGCTGAGCGGCTGACATTAATATTCATCTCCTTCTATTCTCGGGTCTAATTAAACATGATCAATTGTGCTTGGTTGATTGTCTTTGATTGGCAAAGTCTCAATTTCCGTAGTCATAAATACTTATAATAACCTTCTGCCTTCGAGGAATACTGTGCTTTCACTAAGGACCGCAGCTGCCTCCCCGGGTGGAGTGAGTGTGCGGGGCAGCTGCTGGGTGCCTGCCCTGACCTGGTGCGCTTAGACGGAGGAGGTGTCCTGGAGTTGTACTGAAACCTCTAGTAGAGATTGTATCCCCTTGCTTTGAGTTCGACTACAGTTTTATGTAGTGTAAGTACTAAGGTGTTTCCAAACGCAGAACTTGGAGGTAAACACATGCTTTTTGTTGAAGCAGGGAACCCATGGTGTAGAAACACAGTGGTCTGTGCCCTGCCCAATCCACGTCCCTGAGGAAGAAGCTGCCCAGTGGGGAAACCTGCCCACCGCAGCCCCACTGCCATGGCCCCGCCTCCGGGCCCCTGTCACCTCACGGGGCGCAGGTGAGGAGGGCCGCCTGTAGACCAAGTGGCAGCTAACAGGCCAGGTGTCTGGAAGGAGGAAGGCAGCGGGTGGGCACCAGCCAAGGGCCAGTGAACCTCGTTTCAGAGAGCAAGGGCAGGCCCTCCTCACAGCAGAGCTTCCTGGCAGAATCGGAGACAGAGAAGGAGCAGACCTACTCGGCTAAGTACACAGTGAAGGAAGCCTGCTGGCTGAAAGGACCAGCTGCAGAAAGAAAGGTTTATGATGCAAAAAGGTGTTGTCAGCAAAACAATTTTTACATGAAATTTTCAAAATCTAGGAGATGGTAACCAAAGAAAATCACAGAAAAAGTGTGATGGGACTGTTGTCATCAGTAGGAATGAAAGTGCCTCCGAAGTCTCCCAGTGGGAAAAGGGCGGAATGACCTTAAGAAGGTAGAAGACCAGTTCCGGGAAGAGGGACGAGCGACATGTTGGTGATAGATTTCATGATATGATTTCATCTGTGAGTTAATGTGACAGGTGATTTTTGGCTATTTCAACTGGGATCCCTGTTTCTTTTAATAAATTAAACATACTTTTTATTTACTGATTATCCATCTGCTTTTTGACTCATCTTTTGAAGTCCCTGATCCAATATCACTTATTTTTCTTTCTTCTCATTGATTTGTAGGAATTTCTTATATAATCTAGATACTAGTCTCATGTGAGTTTTATATGTTGCAAATAATCTCTTCCTAATATGCCTTCTCTCAAAATGATTAAGAATTTTATATCATATTTTACCTTATGGTTGGAGCTAGTTGAATATTATTCAACATCATCTCCCAAAGGTCCTATTTTCCCCTTTTCATTTTATTACCTTTATAGTTATATCTGTAATATTTTGATCTTTAGTACAATAGAAATCTACTAATATACAGTTTTATTTTTCTCCTTAAATGAGAAAGGTTGCAAAACACTATTTGCTAGGCTCTGGCCAGGTAGCTCAGTTGGTTAGAGTGCTGTCTTGATACACCAAGGTTGTGGGTTCGACTCCCGGTCTGGGCACATACAAGTGTCAACCAATGAATGCACCAGTAAGTGGAACAACAGATCAATGTTTCTCTCTCTGTCTCCTTTCCTCTCTCTCTAAAATCAATAATGAAAAAGCACTATTTGCTACACAATCCATCCTTTCTCTACTAACTGATGCCGTTACTTTTACAATAGACGAATGTCCCACATGGCAGCGTCCACGGTAGCACTCTGGGTCTGGTGTCGTCGGTCTTGTCTCCATGGTCACGTTGACACCACCTACCGGGGCTCCGGCCCCCGGGCAGCCCTCCACTCCGCACTCCCCAAGGGCCCGCTGCTCCTGCTTGTCCAAGGACACACCTAGAGTGGTTTTAGGATTCATGCTGATCCACCCACAGAATTTGATTAGAATTGCAGTGCATCTAGGTAATACCTTAATACTCCTGGAATATTGGCATCTTCAAAATGTCAGGACGCCTGATCTCGGAGCAGGAAGTGCTGCCATCTGTCCTTCCACAGAATCCCATCGCTTCTCCCAATTGCAAGGTAACTTCTACTTGACAAGTCCACTGTCCTCGGGATCCCTTGCACCACATCTCACTTCCCCATTGCAACTTCCTTTAAAATGCATCATTATTGATGTAAACAAATAATACCATTAAATTTTGTAATCTATCTATCAGAATCACCTGGTATATTTAAAAATGCTGGGTCCCTAATACTTAGTGGTAGTGAGTGAGCTGAAACTCTCTGGATAGGGTCCCCAGGCTTAGCAAACAGAAACACAGTCCACTTGTATTTCAGATAAAGAACAGGTAATGTTCTGGTATAAGTATGTACTGGGCAAAAATTGGGGATACTGGAAGTTGTTTGTTGTCTCTCTAAATTCAAAACACAGGACACTGTATGTCTTGTGTTTAAACGCAGCAACTTTATTCCCAAGCACTCCCACTTCAAAGGCAATCCTGAAAATAACTCATGCCACTGACTATAGTGCCTGCAACTTCAAATCATTACACTTCGTTCACTTTTAAGTAATTAATACATTTCCTTATGATCCATTAAGCTAATGGAAACATGTACGATGCTTATAGGAAATGTTTTATGGGTCTGCTCCATTAATGCCAGCTCGTGTGCTGGGGGTGATTCCGTGAGGCCTCCGTGTTGAGGGGGACAGCCCTCCTTTGTGTGTGTGTGGCTGTCCCCTCCTGGGAACTCCCCCGAGACACCATCTGAGCTGCCGGAACGCTCAGACCCCAGCCTGAGTGACTCCTGTGGAAGTTTGGGGGCGGAGCCTGGGGTGTGGCCATTGCTCTCCTGTCCTCAATTTTTTAGAACGCTCTTCACATTAAATGTACATTGTGAATGAGCAATAAGTACTCCATAGGTGCATGCTTGCCTTATATTTGCTTTCTCTTCCAGAAGAATTTATAAGTTTGTGTAAAACCAAGCAGAGAACTCAGCAAATGCAGAAAAATAGGAATCACATAATAAAAAAAATAGTTTTTGCACTAAATTAAGTTGTGCTGAAAATACCATTTTACTAACTGATGCAAAGAGGCAGTTCTAGTTAAGGACTGAGCCATGTTCCCGAAAGCGAGGTTTGGATTGCGGGGTGCTGCTCAGTGAGACGGAGCCCACACTCCCAAGGGTGCCAGGCCCCTGGGGTCTCCACCAGGATGGGACAGGAG
This sequence comes from Desmodus rotundus, assembly GCF_022682495.2. Classification (NCBI taxonomy): domain Eukaryota; kingdom Metazoa; phylum Chordata; class Mammalia; order Chiroptera; family Phyllostomidae; genus Desmodus; species Desmodus rotundus. The sequence goes on along the minus strand of NC_071395.1, from coordinate 1,178,127 downwards.
ATGGGACCGCAGAGCCGGAAATGCTTCCTCACGGAGCTGCGCCCTGTGCACCGTCAGTCACCCAGGCCCACCGACCGCAGGTGTTCTTAAAACTAATGACGTCAGCCAAGGACTCAGCATCTCCTTTTGTAGGCTTTGACCCCTGTCGTAGGTTGAAAGGGATGTACATCGCACCCTTGTCTGCCTATGACGCTGTCCAAGTTGAAGTGCTTGAGTAGGAAGACTGTTGTGAAAAGTGACCAAAAATGGGAGAGAGATGGAAGAAGTGAAGCTGGGAATTACCGTCAGCAAACTAACCCTGCTGGACGTTTTTCTCCCAAACTGTCCGTGAATGAGAAGCCCCAGAGGTCACCCCGGAAGGTCGCCTGTATTTGAATGAGACACTACATACTTGAATCTGTTGATGTGTTTATACAAGCAGACATCTCAAAATAAAACTTATTTCCAAAGACGTTAGGTGAAGAGAGAAAATAAATAAGTAAGTGAGCTCACAGACCCATAGTGGAACTTTGCCAACCTCAGAAGGTTACAGAGGCGCCGGCTGCGTCTGTCCTGACTCAGGCCTTCTCCAGGCCCCACCGCGGTTCATCTGAGCAACAGGACACCCCGTTCACCGAAGCTGACCAGCCGGGGTCGTGTCTGTACTGCAGACGGACTGATTGCTGCCTGCGAAGCTGGCTGTGTTTCTAATTAGCGAGGTAACCTAGGTCGAAGCAAATATTCATCCAGGATATTTAGTATCCTTACATGTGAATAACCATGACAATTCTCACCTCAAGGACAATCCAAAGTTAGGACTCTCCCTGAAGCCCCTTGTCCCTCCTGTTCCTGCCCCTCACCTCCTCCATTCCCGAGAGCCTTCTACCCGCCACCGTCCTTTACAACTCGCTCTAGCATTCCACGCACCCGGGTTTAGATACACACCCCAAGGTGTTCTGTCCCTTGTCCCTGCTGCCGCCATCAATGGAGAGACAGCTTCTAGGAGTTTGTTCTCTCTCTTCTCCAAGTGCAGAGGAGTGTGTATGAGCCCAGAGGCGAGAAAAGGGTGGTGGGAGCCAGGGACAACAACCGGTGAATCTGCAGCAGGAGCTGACTCACTGCTGCCGCCTTCCTCTCATTGCCAGTATTGCCTTTATCTGCCTAACTCTCCGCTGGCCCCTCAGTGGCACCCATTGTCACCTTAGCAGACAAGAAGCAGCAGAGCCAGCTGAGTGTCCAGGGTCCTGCCTGAACTCCCTCCTTTGTCCTGGGGTGAGTTCTGCAGAGAAGCCAGCCGGCGTAGACCAATGCACTCCAGCCATCATCCCGTGAGTGTGTGCAGACATGGAACCCTCCGGCCTGAGGTTGGCAGGACAAAACCGACCGAGTCTGAATCTTGCTTTTTCCCACCTGGCTCTGACTTAGATATGACACAGTTCGATGGGACAGGGCGGCCCGCCTGCACAGGTTGGAGCTGGGTTATACGTGTAAAGTGCTTAGCTCTGTTTCTCTGCTTGATGCTTACTAAGAATTCAACAGCTTTTAGGTGGGTTTTCTTTGGGGGGGCATATGGGGGTGGGCTTTATTTTGTTTGGACACCAAAATGTTATATCCCAAAATGTTATATCCCAAATTTCTCCCAAACGTTTTTCCCAAAGTCAGAAATGGGAGGCCAGTTTGTCCCAGAACATCTAATCCCTTTAACACATGGCCACCACCCGACCTGCCCCCCGCATTGTAGTTCGGGGTCCCCTCCCATCTCACTGCCATGCCAGCCTGTGCTTCTGCCCCCCATTTCATCACGCTGCCCCCCAACTCCTCTCGCTGGGTCACCTGGGCGGCCAGCCCCGCTGGTAAACCCTCAGCCCCGCAGGGCCAGCACATTTCAGGGGAGACTTCCTTCTCTTGCATGTGTGTGGAGAGGGCAGCTCCTCTTATTTCTGGTCAGAAAAAAATGGAAAGCGTCTTCCTCCCCCTCACTCTGGCTCGAAACCAGCAATTTTCCACTCTCACTAAAAACAGCCTCTGAGGCACCTCTCCATCCTCGGGAGCTGCCGCCCCTCCTCCCTCCCGGGGACGGTGGCCTGAAGACTGCATAGTTCTCCGCGCAGCCGAAGGCTCCAGACCGTGAGAGTTTTCCATACGTTGCCTGGGACCCACTTACCCTCCACAACGTCTGGCTGCCCAGTAGTTGTATCTTTAAAACAGTCCCACCCAAGCTCTGGCATTTCTCATTATCTAAATATTTGCTTATAAAGTTTTTTGAATCTCAACATTTTTCTCTGGATACAATCCCCGACCCTTTCTGCTTTTAGAATTCTTGCTTCTGGTTCTCCTTGATGTCTCCAGGACCATCCACTTCATCATGTGCCCAGTCTGTGCAAAGCCCCCACCTTCCTACCCCAGGCCCGCCCAGCCCTGGGTGTCCCAAAGCTCTACTGCTGGGCTCTCCCCTGGCGCCCTCCTCCCACGAGGAAAACGAGCCACCCCTGCAGACACGCACCAGCACTAACTGCACCCCACAGTCCCTCGGGTCCTCCCCCGGGCTCTCTTGCAGGGACCCTGCCTCGCACTCTCCCATCATCTTCCTCTCCCACCTGTGTCTGCACGCCCAGAGAATGCTCCCTGACCCCTGAGTGGGCGACCCTGTCCTTACGCTCTGAGTTTCACCCCCACTTGTTCCTTGGGGGTCCCTTGTCCTCCAACCCTTGCTGCATTTCTACCCCCAGAACATATCACACGCCCCAACGGATCATTCCGCTTGACCAGGAAACAAACGGAAGTCCTCAGAACACCCCCCGCCTCGCCTGCCTCTCCATCCCCTGCTGGCCTGCGGGCCTCCTCACCCAGGCGCCAGACTCTGAGGGATCGGCATGTGTGCCTGTGCTCTGGGGCACTCCGCCTGTTCCTCGGACTCGGTGTTGCCTCGAAACACGCAGGGGCTGCTGTCCCCCGGCCCCAGGGCAGGGCACGGGCCACACAGGACATCCGGCCTGCTGACCGCACATCCCCATTTGGAATTCCTTTCTTCTTTGGCCTCTGTCCTCTGGTTTTGTTTGGTTTGCTTCTCTTTTATCTCCAGTGACTCCTTCTCAGCCACCATTTTGCATGTGGACTTCATGCCATTTCTTCACCTTTAGATTTTTTTCCCCCTTAAACCTTTGCTTTTGATGACTTTATTCACCTACAGGTTTTGTAAGGAAAACATTAATGTGTTTATCCAACAGCTAATCATCAGGGACTGTTCCTTGCTGAGCAAGCCTTCCGGCGATGGGAGCGCACAGTGAACAGAACTGAGTGTGATCTCCTCGCAGATCAGAGAGTCGAGCGGGGGAAACAGATAACAAACACAGAAACACTCGTTCTCTGCTGCAGGAGAAAATGAAGCGAGATGAATGGGCCCATGGTGCCGGTGGATAGCAGTTTGGAAGGAAAAACCATGCAGAGTAACCTGACATGCCAGGTGGCCAGTTTGTTAGAGAGGCCAGCAGGCAGGGACACGGGTCTCTGTGCCACATGGTGTTGGAGGACAGCTCTGCAGAGACCGGGCCCCAAAACGTGAGCCTGTGGGGCTCAGAGCAGAAAGCTGAACCCCCACTTGGGCAGAACAGACTGCAGCTGTCCTGTCCTGTGGGGCTCTTCGGGAGAGACAGCGGTGCTGGGGACAGAGCAGCGGCAGGGAGAGAGGGGACCCTGCATGGCGTCATCGACTCCAGGGCTGGGCAGGGCTGTGAGGTCAGAGCCCTGGGCACGTCAGCTGTTTACAGGGTCCCCGAAGTCTGGGCAGCGAAAGGGGCTGTGTCACGAACAGTCGAGTCACGGTCCCTGGCTCCTTTAGGACGTCCTGTGCCCTGTGCGCTAGGTTGTCTTTGCTTCTGACCCAGCCTGGCATCTGGCGTCCCAGAGGCCAGGACAGAGGAACCTTGGCGATCGATGAAACCGCATGCTTTTCAAAGCAGGCTAAGCAACCTGATATGTTGACTCTGCGCTCTACACGGTTCAATGTGAACTCATCACCGGAAAGGAAATACTTTCCAGATCTTTCACTCATTACAACGGCCTCAGTAGCAGCACCAGGGTCAAAACACGCCCCCACCCCCAGCTCCCCTGGGAGGTTGTCCAGAGGAGGGGGCCAGAGCCCCGTGAAGGACTTGGCCCGGTGGCTGTGGGCTGTGGGCAAACGAGGACCTGGTGGGAGTGTCCTGTTGCCAGAAACGTTAGGGGAATAAGTATAAGAGTGAGAAGTCAGTTCAGACGGGTTTCCACTAAGCCAGGTGGGCACCAATGAAGCATTTAGAAATTGTACCACTTGTCATTTTGCTGTTATTTACTCGGTACATAATTGGGTCTGCGGAAGGCCGTGAATTGATAAGTACATCCAACAGAGTTAAGTACGGTGAGAGGGAGCTGTCTGAGAATGAATGCGGTTCCAGAGGGTGGTTCCCATTTATTTCTCATAGGGATTCTAATACAGGTGTGCATTTCCTTCTCATGTGTTAGGTGCCTGTTTATGAAGCATAGGTGTGTACTTGGTTCGGTCTGGTTGCACCCGGCTGGGCCTGGGGCTACGGGCTCAGACACCCGTTCTGGAGACAGACGCAGACCAGGGCTCTTCGCCGTCTTGTGGTCCCACCCGCTCCCACCACGCAGGCCCCTTATTTTCAGTTGTCAGTACAAATTGACTTTCATGCATGAAAATTAAAATCAAGCAATGAGCCGATGGCAGTATGTATATTTAAGAATCATATAGAACAAGCAGATATTGGTCCCAGGAATTTGAAATCCACAGTCAGTATAACTTATCACTTACGTCTACAAAACAACTGTTCTCTCCTGCCGTCTATGTCAACACAGACCTCACCGCCCCAGTCTCAGGCACTAGGCTTACCAGCTGACTCCTCCTGAAAGCAGCTTCAATTCTTTACCACCATACGTGGGTGTTGCCTCCTAAGGGACTCGTCGCTGTCCCCTGGTCGTTCCCAGCAGTGCCCTAAACTTCCCACCCACCCGCAGTCGGGGGCAGGGGCAGGGTGGGGACGACTAGGTGGACTGCAAACAGGCAGGTGACTGGAGCACGTTGCAATTTAAGAGTCATGTGACTGCCCTTGGCAATCCTCGACATGGCGCTTACTTACTCTTTTTTTAAAATATTCAGTTCTAAACTAATTTCTGCTGAAATATTAATTATTCATTACTCCAGACCTTTTATTAAAAAGGTGACTGTAGCCCATACCCACTTCCCAGCCAGGAAGCGGGGCCGGCATCAGAACTGTCTTCATTAGAGGTCATGGGATCAGGCCAGTCTCCTCAAAAGGACAAATAATGACTTCATTTTCATTATTTCAAACAAAAACTAGTGTGTGCTCAGAATTCTTCACACACCTGGTGTCCTCCCTCACTGCCTCACTCACCCTCCTGTTTCACCAGGCACGCTCGCCTCGAGCCTTCACCGTTTGCGAAAACACGATGCAGTGTGGCTCCTGGTGGGGGAAACGGGGGCTCCCAGCCTCCAAGGGTCCGCTCGCCCACCGGGCCTTTCTGTCGTCCCTGAGCCTCCCCAGCGCCACGCACAGACTCGGTCCCTCTGGGTCGGCAGCCTGCCCGTGACGTCTGTGCTCTGCACATTCTGTCCCTCCTCCGTTTCCCCGTGTCCCTCTCCCGTCCCGCTGAAGCTCCAAATCACAGGCGCCCTTCCGCCGGGGAGACGTGCACCCAGCTGGGGCGCTCTCTGGTTTCTGCAGCCTGTCTCCGGCTAACGTGGTGAAAACGAACTTGCGTGAGGGCTGAGCTGAGCCGTGAGCGTCAGCATCCCCGGGCCTGAGTCCTGGGTGCAGCCACCAGGGCCGTTCCAAACGCAGATGGCACCATAACGCTTAGACGTGAGCTGTGGGGAAAATGCTCGAGGCGGAGATTAGAACATTTCGTATTGTAGACTTTATTTCAGGAATAAATGTACAGGAAAGGCACTGATGAACAACCTCCAGGGTGCTAACTAGACACGTCATCTCACCGCAACTGGATGGAACACTGATCACAGGCGCCGCCTGCGCGGTTTCAGTAGCAGGACATGCCCCCGCCCCCCCTGCTGCAGCCAGAGCAGGGGGCACCATGGGCTCTGGGGCTCTCTCCCTCTGGCAGGCCTGGGTTCCGTTTGCCCGTAGCCTGTTTGAGGACGTGTGATGACGCGTCCCCACGGTAGCGTCACGATAACATCGGACCGTTATTTCTGTCTGAGTTAGAAGGCGTGAATGTCTTTCATCCCTCCCGTCTGTGGTGGCTCTGTGTCCACGACTCAGCCTCTGTTAGTGGAAACCCCAGTCCTACGTCCTGGGTCCCTTTCACTTTAGGGTAATACCTACTAATGACCTGAGAGGCGAATTGCGTAGTACTGAGAGGAGTGATTGTTAATACGTGATTCTCCGGGAAAGGTGTGTTTGGACTGTTTCTTTCAGCCCCCGTTTGGGGAGCATTCTGGAGCAGTGAGTGCTGCGTGAGTTGGCTGGTCAGTCTCGCAACGCAGTAACCCTCAAGTTCTAACGTCTCTTATGAGAAACAAACCTTTGTTTATGAAAATAACTCTGATCGCTGTAGGATCGAGATGTCTGTGTGCCCTTTAAAATAGGTTTCAATGCACGGCAGCCCATTTAATGCGCATTACATAAAGGCAGAGGCGTCCAAAGCTTTGACCTTTAAATCTGATAGGTGTGCTAGGGAAGTAACTATGTTAGATAGCGGAGACAACTCTTTGGCAGGAAGTGGGTATCTGATTGAAATTTAACTTATCGCACTTATTCAACAAAGCCCCAGTGTTTCCCCAAGGACGGCTCGCACACCATTTCCGAGGCTGTGAAAACAGCTCAATCCAGCGTGCTGTCAGCTCTGGCGGCGGCCAGTGTCTGCAGGGCCTCACACGCAGGCTGCTTCGGGGGCCGCCTGGGCCCGGAAACACTACCCGTGGTGCGTCTTCAGTTCTTACTTCAAAGGCTGGAGGTCAGAGTCAGCCTCTCAGAACACCCTGTGTAACTTACATTTGAATAGTCACAGAACCTGAGCAGAAAGCCCTGTGCTGTGGTCCTACAAGTCGGTGTTTGTGTTCTGGTTATTTTTAAAGTCAGATATGAGATTCTGCTGAAATTTGAATTTTTAAGAAAATGTTATCGGTGGTCCCATTATTAACGTTATTTAATGCTCGTAGCTTCTGTCCTTGTCTGTCTGTCCTGCATCTAACCTTCCCTCTAGGTTTGCCACACTAGCCAAAAAGGAAGGAAGGGAGGAAGGAAGGAAAAATAGCTCATGTAGACTTGCTAAATCTGTAAGTGCTCAACCAGAGGCAATTTACGTGGCTCGTGACCATGAACTTCGACTAACATCATCTATCCAATCTCAGGCCACCTGTAAAGACCTTTCAAAGGGCACCTGTCTGTGAGGTACTTCGCTCACTGTCCCGGCTACTGTTCACAGCTTTTACTGCAATGGTCTTAAGCGGCTGTTTTCAGTAACCTCGCCATGGAATACATGAAATAGTCTGACGCACTGTGGTCTCTTTCCTCATGGTATGTCGTCGTCAGTAAATTTGGGGCAACTTGACCATTAATATTTTTCTCCCAGTTAGCTAGACAAGACTCATCGTGAATGCAGGTGTTGTGAACTGAACTACAATAGATTTGATTAGACTTTTATCGTTTTCTGTAGTTCTGTTATTTTATGCAGACCGAGTCTTATTCTTGCTGGATTCCTCTTAAATCTCTGGACACACACAGATGAGACACAGTCGTGGTGTTCGTGAACAGCAGCGCGACCAGGGAAGCGGGGAGAGGGACTGGGCACAAACCTAACCACACTTCCTTCGGCGCCCGACTGGCAGATTAGCCAGGCCTGGACAATCGCGGAGGTGTAACAGTCAGTAGGGAGACCGACCCCTAGTCGTTGGCCTGCACACGTGTGACCCTAAAACTGGGCCCCTGGGCGAGAGGAAAACAGGGTTTAATAAAGAGGGGAAGGTCCGTCTGCATAGTCGGCGATGCTGGGGTAGCAGGAACTGCATGAGTGAAGTGACACTCCCACCGGAGGGCTGTGGGCTCAGGTGCGGCGGCTGAGGTGACTCGTCTCGGTTGTGTGCCGTCAGACACCAGAGCGCGTCGCCTGCTGGGACGAGTGCACACCGCCAGCATCTTGGGCTTCGGGGCCGACCCGCCAGGTGCAGCTGGACCGTCACCCTGCACAGCGTGAGCCTCCATGTACACCGAGCTTCATACGTCACCGTACACAGGAACGCCGCTCAGGACTCAGTGCACATGGCCCGTATAGCTTCAGATGCCAGAGTTTACAGGACATTCCGAGGTCACGCACCCTTGTGTCCACAGCACATGCCTGCGTCTGCCAGTGGACACCACTTCACATGCTTGAGGAATTCAGACCAATGTGTTTCCATGTGGAGAAATGGGGGCAGGAGAGGAACTTCCTAAGTATTGTGCATGTAGTTCCATTATCGGTGCTTTTTAAAAGGACCCCTTTAGGGCCCTGGCCAGGCAGCTCGGTTGGGTAGAGTGTGGACCCAACATGCCAAGGTTGCAGGGTCCATCCCGGGTCAGGGCGCATGAGAGAATCAACCAGTGAGTGCACCGATGCGTGGACCAACAAACCAACGTCTCTCCCTATCTCTCCCTTCCTCTCTCCCTTCCTCTCTCTTTCTCTAAAATCAATAAATAAAAAATAAAGGGTCCTCTTTAATAATACCCATTCAAGATGTCACACTGCATGCAGACGGAATGCATAATGCATTGAAGGCATGATTTCGTACATGTTGGCGTGTTCCTCCATACTCAGGAAGTGCCCAGAATAAGCAAGAAAACAATTACAATCCATTAGGCCACAGGTGCTGCGATATTTTAAATGACAGTTTTGATTTTTTAAATTTGATATCTTCTGGTTCGTCTATAAAAAAAAGCCTGCCAATTCTCCGTGTGGCCAGCTGACCTCATGACAGGCCAGAGAAAACCGGGATGGAGTCAGTGAGGGGCGAGATGACTGTTGCCATGGTGCTGTTATTATGGGATGTGGTCAGACCCGGACGTGCCAGTGGGTCAAAGAAGAGAAGAGATGGGGGCAGAGGTTGGTGAGTCCTTTACCTGAGAGGACAAAACGGATCTTACTGTATTTTGAAGACCTGTCGAATAGATGTGCAGGGACACGCACCCGCGAACACAAACGCTGTATTTCTGTAACTGCGCATAAAAGTGTGCAGTACTGGTGACCAGAGAGGAGCACTGGTCACGCAGCTGACAGGTGGGAGGCTGCATGTTCCACTGGTCTCCTAGGGCTTCTTCAGCCAAGCACTGCACTCCACGTGGCAGAAACTTCCCGTCTCCCAGTTCCGAAGCCCAGAAGTCAAAGGCAAGGTGGTGGCAGGGCCACACCCCATCTGAGAACACAGAGGGATCCCTCCCTGGCCCCGAGCTGCAGGCAGTGACCACCTCTGCCCTCCTTGTCCCTGAGACCCTCCCTGTGTGTCTCTCCCTTCTTGTGTTCATTGTCTTACGAGGACACCAGCTGTGTTGGACCAGGGCCACCCTTCTCCCACCTGATGGCCTCATCTCACCTAATCCCAGCTGCAACGCACCTGTGTCCCAGCGAGGCTCCATTCTCGGGTTTGGGGGTTGGGACCTGAGCACGCGTTCCTTGTGGGGAGACAGGTCACCCATCATTTCATTCTACTTAGCCCTATTATTTAGCTTTGATTAGCCACATGTTATGGATAGAAAGAAGCTCTAAACTAGTTTTGTAAACTTCCAACTCCAAATGGAGGAGCTGACGTTCAGACCTTACTTTCCGATCACACAGCCAGTGAAGATATTCTCATGAAAAAGGCTCACTCAGATACAAGACACCATTAAATCAGTGCCCCCAAGAACAGTGGGAGCCGGGGGGGTGATCCCTTGCTTCGGCCTGGAGGGCTCATGGAGGGCAGGTCCTTCCTGCCGTTTCCACCTGGGCTCCTGGGGGAAGGGTGCGGGGGAGGGAGACCTCTGTCAGGGCTGGGAGGCTGACGTGAGAACAGAATGGTCACAGTATGCAAACCAACTGTCCCTTCAGCTGCAAGTGACAAGTGTCAGAAACCCCTGGTCAGTCCCACTGAACCGAAAGGAAATGTGTCGGTTCATGTAATCCACGGTCCGGGAGCAGTGTGGGGTTCAGTTAGCTTCGTGGAGTGGCTTCAGTTCTGAGGGTGTCACCTGCATTTCCCTTGGCCATGCCGCCTCCTTCCACTCCTCGCTGGGGCTGTCCTCCCACGGTGGCCTCCGAGCAGCCATCGGTTCTCTGTGTGGCTGCCAGGAGAAGAGGTGCCGTTCTCGCCCGGCGTGAGGAAAGCGCTCCTCAGCTCCCACTCCCCAGCCCGCGCCCATCCTGTGGGTGGCTCTGTGCGTAAGGGAGGGTGTACGTGGAAAGACTCCAGGACAGGGCAGGACCACCCTTTGTGTTTACAGGTGTTGCTACTACTAGGGGCCCAGTCTCCGGGACCCCGAGAACTCCGCAGCTAGGTCCCTCATTTTACCTAAGACATGATCAGAGATTTCATTGTTCCAGGGTTTCCCCTCTGTCTTACTCACCTCACCTGCCCATTACACATGCCACCAGCTCAGTCACATGGTGCCGGGGGGAGGGGGGCATTGAATCGGTCCTGGTCCTAAACGTATTCACTGGTAAGAAACGCCACGACGGAGTAAACACATCATGTCCACGGTTTCAAACGCTTTTCTCAAGGTTCCAGCAGCATGAGACATGGGCGCACCACCCAAGGGTCATCATCGCAGACGGGCAGGTCCAGGCGCCACGCACACGGCGTTCGTGCCGACGGGAGGCTTCCCCCACGCTCACCCCGTTTTGTCTCGTTACTGGTCTCAACACAACCGGCTACTTTCTGCTTCTTTTCCAAGAAATGTTTGTTACAATTTCAAGTGTAATTTTTCTGGTTATGGTCTGTTGTTTCTCTTACACAGGAAACTCTCCATCTGCTTCTTACAACAAACAAACACTAACAAAACTTATGGTCCTGTTTTGAACAGATAAGATACGTAGTCAGACCTTCAACAGTTGCCATTCCTTCAACCCATCCCATTTATCCGAAGACACTAGTTTGTCCTCACCTTGTGATTTCTGTGCGGTTCATTATGGAAATGGCTTTTGTGAAGTTTCCACTGATTGATTACCTTCTCCATTAATCCAAATAACAGATCTCTGTTACATGAATGTTAGCACTGATTTCCTGAATATTTATGAGCATGCAAATTATTTACTGGAAATCTCTCCTCTTCAGGGGTTGTATCCTCAGACTGCATTTAGTACTTAGATTTCCGAAGCTTCAGTTTAGGCCCAAGGGCTCTCAGGAAGCAGCGGCAAGACCGAGTTCTGGGTGCTCCTGACTGTAGGCTGGACATGGGGTCGGGGTGGAGGGGGGTACCTGGGAGGCTAATTGGGTGGTTCGAGTTTGGTTTTGCTCTTGCTCCGACGCAATGCAAACCCTGAGAGGCTCTGGGAGCGGAGAGGGAGCAGGGAGCAGGGAGCAGGGAGCCGGCAGGCTGGTAGCACCCCGCTGCTGTTCACTCACAGAGCGTCCCCAAAACCCCGCTGCTCACATTTGAAGTTCAAGGTCGGGTGGAGACAAAACTGTCTTTCCTTGGTTTCCTCTAAAACTAACTCCCCACCATGATCTTTTGAAAATCTTATAAATTAAAAAAAATGAATTTAAAAAAAGGTTGACAAATTTTCTTTACCACAGTTGTCTCATGTCACTTGTGCCCTTTCTCCCAAGCGTCCGCCGCATTTTCCCGCCAGGCACGGTGTCCCTGCTGCGGTCACGCCCCTGGCGGCTTCCTGCCGAAATGCTGAGCCTTGCCTTGCCTTACTTTTCTTAAGGGAGGGGTCTCCCCTGGACCGACTTGAATCTTTCAAAATCAAACTCAAGGGTGCCACGGCGCTACTTCGGCACCCTTGGAGCTCCTTCAACAGGCTGCTTCGGGACCGACACTCTCATTTTGAAGAAATCAACTGGAAGGTCATTGTGGAGTGCAAGGTGTCCCACCAGGTGGTGTTAGCGTCACATGCTGCAGGAGCTCCAAGTCCCCACTGAAGGTGGCAGGAAGACCTCCGCCCCCACTTGAGGTGCCAGCGGGGGACGGGGGTGGGGGGGGGCTGTCACCGTCCTCAGAGGAGGGGAGTCTGGACGTTCAGGGTCCTGTGGCGGGCTTCAGTGCAGAGCCGGTGTGGGAGTGGGGGATGGCCGGGGAGGTGGGATGGGGGTCGGGACAGCAGAGTGGAGGCCGTGGGGAAGATCACGGAGAGCACGTGGGACCAGGATCTCAAAGGATGTTGGACAGAAAGTAGACCTTCGATTTACCTGCTGAAACGTTAGACAGTGTTCACCTAAATGGCTACGTTGGTGAGGCCCTCAAACAAACAAGCCATTTGCAACCTTCCTCCTCCTGGGCGGACGTTTTCTGGGGCGGCGGTGATACCGCTATGACTAGACAGTAGAGTGTACCGTGGAGGCTGCGCATCCTCAAAACACACGTTCCAACACGCCGAGACCCGCGGTCCGTGTGTTAGGGCCAGACCCAGGAATCCGCTTCCTGGTCGTGAGGCTGGGGTTCTGCTCACCGCCATGCAGCCCTAACTTCACCCCTCACGCCCCCAAGCATCGGATGATGTACTGTCTCAAGTTTAATTGACTAAGAACGCATTTTGAATACGGAGACAGATGAATTCCAACGGAAAACAATTCTTTTGTGCTTCAGAATGCTAGGTTGCAATTTAACCCATTTCAATAGAGAATATAAATGTATCCAATGAAATAGAAAAGCCATAAAGTTCTTCCTACAAGTGAAGATATTACAAAGCACAATAATATAATTCGAAAATTCAATTTTACACACCCTATGAGCTCACATAATTTGATTTATTCAGTACCACTCTCGCCTTTACAGAGCTTAATTTCAACATTTTTCTGTTTTGCACATTTTGTAGTTAATAATTATAACTCAGTAAACCTTGAAAAATTAGAAATTTTGGGGGCTTCATTCTTGAAATACTTTGTTCCAGTTTTCTAAATGCGTTAGAAAAGGACCGAGACAAAGTAAAGAGAACTAACACATTAGAAAGTACAATGCCACAGGAGGGAACTGAGGTCGATTCACAAAATCGTCCTTCAAAGGCCAGAACTAACTTTCCTGGCAACTGATCGGCGACTCTCAGCAAACAGAGGGCACACCTGCGCCTCACTCAGGGCGTGTCTGCGTGTGTGCCGCCGGTCACCGGAAGGTGCTTAGAGACACCGGGCTCCCTGGGTGTTTGCTTTCGCTTTATCGTGAGACTACAGCTGGTTTCTGCTCTGTTCTTACTTTGCTCCTCCCCTCCCCTTTCTTACTGTTATTATTATTTCTCACCTGTTTGTGGGCTGTAAACGCCACACTTATGTATCCCCTGTGCTCGGGGAAGGTTTGCCCAGGTCCTGTCCCAACCTGGCCCGGATTTTGTTGAAAGTTTGAATGTGTTCCCCTGAAGGAAGCTCAGACCACTGAGCACGCTGCCAGCCCCACAGGAGTTGGGGACCAGTGGCTGCTGTCACTGCCACCTCCCCCCCCACCCCCCGGCGCTCGGTGAGATTCCCCGTGGCTCTGGGGCCATCAAGGTCATTATTACTACTTCGCCTTGTTATTTGGGAGTTATCTTCACTCCCATTTGTTGAGTTCAAAAGGTGAAGGGTTTGAGGCATACTAGCCATTTGTTGAAACATTTCTTACATAGAAGTATCAAAATGGTTTTTGTTCATTTTACCAGAAAGAGAAAGCAGCAAATCAGCAGCTCCCTCGTCAAGTCAGAAACCAGACGGTGAGGCCGCCGTTTGTTGGTTTCATTTTTGACGGGGTGCAGGGTAGCGCTCCTGTGCGCGCAAATCAGTGAGATGCTGCTTTGCCCTCACTTCGAGCCGACTAAAGCACCCAACATGAAAATTTATGTTGAGTGTCTTTGGTTATGAATGCACTTTTATTATAGCACAATCTATTTTCTTCACAATTGCTGCTCTAACAGTAAAATCGATGGTTCTCTAATCCTAAATGGCATCAGTCAAAAAAAAAAAGAAAGGTCTTCCTTCATAAATTTAGGATCATTAATGCCAAAGCAAAAAAGTTTGGTTTTTTTTTAACTCTTTTTGAACATGTACTTTATCCCATATGTTAACTAGAGAGAAAAAGATCTTATTCAGTTTATGAGTGACATTTCTGCTTTGCATCCCATCTCTACCTTAGCAAAGAGAAAAAAAGAAATGTGTCATAGAATGCATTTGCAGAACTAAACAGAGCAAAGACAAATCTAGATATTTACCCACATTTTAAAACCTCTCTCGGCGGGAGAGCTGCAGAGTGGGGGCGGGGGCTTCGGGGCAGGAGGGTCATCGGCAGTCCCACTGTGCTTCCCTCCTCTGCTTTATCTTGAAGCCCTGACCTGTCCCCTCAGATCAGAGCTGCCCATCACAAGGGCACATCAAGGACATTCCACAAGGAAAAGCTTTCTCTAACTTGAGCGTTAGCTGCTCTCGTGGCAGACAGCGCGTGCCCACGGGGAGCTGGCCGGGGGCACCCTGAGACCAGGCGGCCCCCCGGGCAGCGCCCAGAGAGAGCCGCACGATGCTGCCCCAGGACTGGCTGTCCTCTCACAAACGGGCCCGGCGAACTCCGACGCCACCTTCCCCGGCTCCGAGCAGCTCGTCGCTCCCTTTAATGGGGAGTTGGGGATGTCTCCGTGTTTGTCCATAAATTTATAATCGCAAACAATTAAAGTCCTACGGGGAACTGAGACATTAGTCATTCTGCGGTCGTCTGCTTTAAGAGGCCAGTGTCCTCGCTGTGTAATTGAAAGCTCCACTTGCTTCCGTGTTCATATTTAACCCGTTGGCCCTCTGGCTCCGCGCCCCCAGCGAACAGCCTTGTCTACTGGTGCTGTTTACTCGCTTATTTGTGGGGCAGACACGCTCTCCTGTCTGTATGATACAAAGAGTCCGCTAAATGGAATGAAAGTAGGAAAAAGCTTCAGTGATAAAACCATGCAAATGACTTGATCTTTTTACATTCAGTATTGTGGAGAAATATAATAAATCCAGATTTGAATCTTTTTTAATGGAGGCCGTGTTTCATTACATGCACCTACATTAATAAATTAAGTCACCGTTTCGCGATGCTCACGGAAAGGGGAGGCGTTGGATAGAACCGGCGCCACGCAGAGTTACAGCGAGAATGGTCTTGTGAGACTCTCCCGTCTCGGCTGTGTGTGGCGTGCCTCCTCTGGACTGTGAGGCAGCATGGGTCTCAGGAGTCTCCGGTACACCCCTCTTACTCTAACCAGAGAAATAAATTCCACAACTTACACAGACGTCTGGAGAAACCAGAATCTCACAAATGTCCCTCGTCTCATCCCCCGTCAGCAGATGTCCGTGGCGAGACGTCCACGCACCGCTGAGGATTTCTGGGCCTGCCTTAGACCCGCCCACAGCAGCCCAGGGGGCTGCTTCAGCACGGAGGGGTCTTTGTGCACAAGACCTTCGTGGGGCAGTAGAAGGTGGAATGCCGCCAGATTACCGCTCACCTGCCCCGTGGGGAGATCCACAGGACACCCCATCCCATTGAGTGCCCTGGAGAGCCTGCGTTTCAGGGAGCCACCAGCAAGGCCATCGGCCTACGGAGTCCCACCGCAGAGCGCCGTGAGGACAGAGGCACTCAGGGAAACGCTTTGGTGTGGCGGGAGGCCACTGGACGGGACCGCTGAGTCCTACAGGGTCCAGGCCTGCTGCTGTGTCACTGTGTCCCTGCCTGTCCAACGCGGTGATACTGCAGGGACCGCAGGGTCCCTGTGAGACTCCAAACAGTCCACGAGGACGTCTCTGGTGAACGCCAAAGAACTTTCTAACGTCCTGAAGATAACGTACTTCCTGTGTAGATGCATCATGAAAGCGAGCACGTGCAAACTTCTGCAGACAGCAGCGACCCGGCGCAGCAAGTTCCGCTGCAGACAAGGCCCAGCAGTGGGTCCCGCTGGAGGAGCAACTTCTTCCCGGGTAACCTGGGAGACTGAGGTCAGGAGACAGACCAGGTTGTCCCCGATGTGACTGCTGACTGATGCATGCACACGGCCCGAAGGTACTTTGGCAGATGGAAAATATCAATTATTTAGACTTGAGAAGTTGCACTTGATAAGTAATGAGCTTTATTCTGCTGATTAGCGTGACCTAACTTCATCTAAACAATTTATTTTACTTTGGTTTGGCCTTCCAATACAAAGCAAGATCCTGAATCAAAAGTCTACTTTTTCTATTTCTCATGACGAAGAAAGACTGAAAATGTGACCTACAGTTTTATTTATTTCCATTCATTTCTGTTAGTTTTGAAACCCTGTATGTCTTCCTCACAGTCTGGGGAAGGACATCCCATGGCAAGGGGCCCCGAGCCCGCCACCCGTCTCAGAAGTGCGCCCGAGGCACCGCCGAGGGGCATGTGAGCGCTCCTCACCCCACGGCCCCACGGCACTGCGAGGGCCGAAATCTGTAGGCAATGGGATATTTAGAGCGATAGGATTTAATGGCATGGCACAATGCACAAAGTCCCTTCTTCACTACCTCAGTGTAAGTCAGTGCAACATAGCCGTTACTATAAAGGTCATTTGAGAGTAAAGGCTGCAAGTTGTAACTATATTTAGCATCTGTAAGGGCGGGACTTAGGGCTGCTGTCCAGCTATGAGGCAGGGAGGCCTGTGAGCCTGGTGTGGTCAGTGATAGAAGGAGCTCTGGGACCTCTGGCCTTGCGTCCTCCACCTCCCCCCCCAACTGTGGGTGACCCCCTCGTTCATCTCGACCCCCTCCTCACCTGGGGTCTCCTGGTGCCCCGGCACCGCACGGCCCAGAGTCCGGAATTCAGAGGTGCTGGATTTGAGACACAGATGTGGTTTTCCTCTTACCTGCAGCTGGCCTTTCTTTCCCAGCCTGTGGAGAAGCCGCCGTGTCATTCGCATTTCCCCTGGGGTAAATGACTGTGCAGACAGACGTGGTTGCATGAGAGAATGCGGGGACAGAGGCCAAGTACAGGTGGAACTGGGGGCGGGGGCCTCAATCTGCCAGTAAGGAGGACACCAGGCCCCTTTTCCCTGCTTTGGATGAGTCACCTCTCCCGGCACCTGCGCATCCCTGAATCCATCGGTCAGAGGGTGAGGGCAAGTCCGTGCCAGGCTCCTGGTCTCCGCAGCTTTCCTCGGCAGAGACGAGTTGGCAGGGTCTGGGCTCGCCATCTTCTGTGCAATGTTGCCCTCTATGGGAGCCTAAGGTAGTGGAGACAGTAGCAGGGCCACGGGCGCAGCCTCGGGCCCTGGCAGGCGTCAGGGGCTTCATCTCCCTGGAAATGTCCTCCGCCCCCGCTGCCCAGGCAAACTCATTCGTCAGCCCGCTGTCGCTGTCCGGCAGCAGGCCTGCAGCCTCACCGCGCTCGGTTCAGCACAGAAGTCCTCTCATTCCGCTGACGTTCTGTGCCAACTGATGGCAGGTTTGGCCTTCTCTTGGTAATCTGTTTCTGTCTCAGGGCACATTTATTTCCGGTTAATGTACGGTCATTTCACGTGTGATAAGTTCCATTCAGAAAGGGGAAACTTCAATTAAAGCCCTAAAGTAAAACGATGCGTGTTAAAATGTAGAAATAGACAAATTACATTACATGATGGGAGCATTTAGGAGTTACAATGTCATTCTTTCAATCCTGCAAATGCAAATGAAACTAAGTATATATAAACATGTACATACTTAAAGAAGCAGCTCACTAACACCTCTTTGGCCCTGACGAACATACAGGGGGTTGCAGTGGCACGTGCCCTAAAGAGGGAAACTCACCTGGGTTTTCCTGCCCAGGGATCGCTGCAGCCTAGTGTATCTGGGCGTCGTCTGCGCGAGCGCTGGGCTTGTACCTGCGGGATCCGGAGCCGCTTAGGCAGGTGCAGTGAGCCCGGGTCTTTGAGCGGAGTGTGAGTGCGCCCTCCTGGTTTCCTAGCTCTGAGGCGCGCCCTTCATTCATTCACAGGTTTAATTGTTTAGCGGGCAAACATGGGACCCCCACCAGCCGAAGCACGTGTCCTGGAGCTTCGTGAACGCCCACCCTTTTTCTCCAGCCTCTAACAGAACCGCGCTGAAGCTTCTCCGCGCAGTGGTCGGGCGGTGGCACATTTAATTTGCACTGCCCGCCCCCACGGCCCCCCCCACCCAGTGCGCCCTCCGTGCAGCAGACCGATGATGCGGTCCTGGACCCTCCGGTGGGCCTCTGCTGTTCCCTGAGAAGCATGTTCTCCTAGGCAGCGGCTCGCGGGACTGCGGTGGACAGTCCGGTGTGTGTGATCTTGGCCTTTCAGGCCTCCACATTCACGGGGTTTATTTGAAGTCAGACCATGCCGGTTGCTCTCTTGTGGAACAAGGCACTCAAGTGACCCCAGCAGAAGAGTCTTCCTTTCAACCCGCGGTTCCCTCTTTTCCCTCATAAGAACTTGAGGACCAGAGAGATCCAGATGCGTAAGGGGAGCGCTGCCGTCTGCGGCCAGAGGGCCATGGGCTGCGCAGGGTTTCTAGGCACCCGTGTGATTCCAGTGGACTGGGCGCCCATTCGCTCGCCCACGCACGCGCCGGGGCTCCCCTGGGTCACTCCCAGGGCAATCCGAGCCGTTCTGTCCGAGGTACCAACTCGGAGCGTGGCCGTGTGTGTGTCTTCTGTGCAGGCTAGCTCGTTTCAGACAAGACTTGGTGAGAGCCCTTTGTGTGAGCTGGAACAACTGGAAAGCTGCTCATGATAAAAAACATTTCTGCACGAAAAGGAGACGAAGTTATGCCGTGATAATACAACCCTGCCTGCTTAAGCTGCAACACTTTACAGTGCAGATTAAATTACTTACAGGCATTCAGAAGTCATTTTTTGCATTAGAATTAAGAGAAATGAAACATGGAAAAATAAAAAACCTATATTTAAAGCTACAAAATCTATTTCTAATCTGTATATGCATGAGAAGGGTTTATTAAAAATAGAAATTGCGAGGTACTTGCAAATATTTCTTTGGGGTTTTCTTTGCAAATTTCTATTTATTTTAAAATGATGGACTGAAAATTGGCCTTTAGTAACAGTTAAAAAAGAAGTTAATGGGAAAGAAAATAATGAGTAGAAATTTTAGAAATTGTTCAATGTGCTGAATTTTTCTGAAGCCTTTACTATTTCTATTAATAGATATAATTACTCTCTGACTTTGTTAAAAAAAATTAACTGACATATCAACCAAAAAATTAGCTTTCTTTTTAAAATAAATGTGTGGTTTTGTTTTCTGTTTCTTCCATTGAGTGGTCACTGATATATACTTTATGTTCTTTTTTTAAAGATTTTATTTATTTATTTTTAGAGAGGGTAAGGGAGGGAGAGAGGGAGAGAAACATCAATGTGTGGTTGCCTCTCTCCTGCGCCCCCTACTGGGGACCTGGCCCACAACCCAGGCATGTGCCCTGACTGGGAAGCGAAGGGGACCGACCCAGTTTGAGTCGCAGGTCAGCACTCAGTCCACTGAGCCGCACCAGCCAGGGCTACTTTATGTTCTTTGTATGCATTTTAACTGTGTATTATACAATAATTTCAAAGTTTTTCATTTTTTTCAATTTCAAAACCATATATATGATACATTTTTTGAACTTCAAGGAAACTCAGTTGAAAAAAGACATATTTTGATAGCAATTGAATAAAAATATGTAGATCCTCAAAAACTTATTTGTTCAATAAATTTAATTCAATTTAATAAAGATCCATTGAAGCCTGGATCTTTGTCTTAACAGAGAAAGGACAATTATTTTGTACTTCAGTGGGTGTCCAAGAAAAGTAAAAACCGCATGGACAGGCGGAACGGCAGGTTGATGTTTTTCTCCCTTTCTCTCTAAACTCAATGAATACGAAAAATGTTTTAAGAAAGAAAAGTACCTCTGAGTGTTGGGGAGATGGTTTGCCTGGTGGCTGTTATTACAAGCTAAGTAGAGGGACCCTACATCTGACTTAAGTGCAAGGCCCACAAATTGTGGGACTCAGGGCGAGTGATATGAAAACATCATATCACTCGATGATATGATGAGAAGGGAGAGAAGGGTGAGAAGGGAGTTCTTCCCTGACTTCTCCCGCCTTCCGCCTTCCCGCCACGCAGCACTCAAGGTCGTGTGCTTCCTTTCTGCAGCGTGACAGGTCAGGAAATGATAAAAATTAATAATTTCACAAGTAAGTGTTTTAATCCTTGGGAAATATAGTAAACACAGGAAGAGTTAAGAAAACTAGTCAAGGTGCCTTTGGGATTATTTTATTTTTATTGTGTAGGGTGGACACACGAATTTCTCCAACCTCCCCGGAAGAAGGAAAGAAAGCTCTTCTGGTTGGTTTCGTCACTTACGCCCAAGCACACGGTGGGAGAGGGGGCGGGCTCTGCCCCCAAGGTTTAGTTTATTTCTGAGTAAACAGTGAGAACAGGACAGTGAACTGTTTTGTTTTGTTTTGTTTTTCTTACCGTGAAATTGAACTCAGAATCTTGGAGTTTTTTGTTTTTAAAATTAGTATTTAACAGATATTTTAAAGGATTTTATGTTAGAACTTTTTAAATATTTTTTACTTATTGACTTTAGAGACAGAGAGGAAGGCAGAGACAGAGAGGGAGGGAGAGAGAGAGAGACTTGTTGTTCCACTTACTCATGAATTCAGTGGTCGATTCTTGCATGTGCCTGATCGGGGGTCGAACTCGCAGCCCTGACGTATGAGGACTCCACTCTAACCAAATGAGTTCAGAACACCTTCCCTGCTGTTTCGTAGAGAGAGCGTCGATATGTCCAAGTGCTTTCACGTTAGTATTCATTTTACTTCAAGCAATAATGTTACATTTAATTAGCTACAAACAATGTTTATAGACTCACCCTGGAGAGGAGGCTGATCAGCCACTCCCACTTCCCATCGGCTACCCCCGTGCTGAGCCCATGACTCCGCATGAAAACTCGCGTTTCAGCGCCGTGGTTTTGAGATCAAGGGCCCAGTGTCATCGTTTGGTTCCAGTCACCGAAGCCACTCTGATAAAGTGGCTTGCTTTGTTGAGCTGTAAGGTAGAAATATGTCACCGCAATAAAGAACTGGAGTATTTTTTTAACATTTCTTTTCACTTTTGCATACATAAGACAAGAATGATGAGTAAATGAATAAATAAAAAGGCATCACTAATATGAGAAAGTCCATAGGATGGAAAATATTCAACCAGGTTTTGTATTTATTTCATTTTGCTTCTCGGTAGTTAGTGTTTGGCACGATGCTGTTCTAACAGTAACTATTTTGAAAGACACTGCTGGAATACTTAACTATTTACCTGTTAGGAATTTGGATGTGCATCGCTATGGAATTCTGACTTGACCTTCAAGGCATCTTTGCCTCCCAAAGGTTCCTAAAAGGTAGAAGTAGTTCCTGGACTCTTTTTCGAGGATTTTCACCCCGTAAACTTTCCCTTTCGTGTATATTTCAGCCTGTGCACCGGAAAAAGTAACGGAGCCGCGATCTGTATGGTGACTTACCAGTGGCCGTGTCCATAACTCACTAGCTGGTAGATCTTCTTGGGAACGTACCGGATGCTTTCCTCTCCTCTGTCTAGCTTGTGTCTGCAGCTCGCTGACGCTCCAAGCTTTGTGCAGTCCAACAGCCTGGTAACACTGGGTGCTTTAAAGTTATTCATCCAGAAGACCACGTCCCCGGTGAATGCTGAGTTTGAGGACAGGGCCACTGATCCCCCAGCAATCCAAGCAGAACTCTATCACCAAAGACACACACAGCACAGGGGCCTTTGGTTGAGAGAAAAGTGTGCGGCTGTCGTCTCCAGCCTGTGAGGGGCTCGGCCAGTTGTCACCAGCACCTCTTGTTGGGCTCGGTTCGGTGGTGGAGACTCCAGCGAGAAGAACGCAGGGAACCGCAGGGCCCGAATCAGGGAGAGCCCTGAGGCGGGTCTGGTCCAGGAAGGCCCCAAGCGTGGAGTGATGTGGGCGACGTCTTCAGGAGTTAGCGGGGCTGGGAGAGAGCAAAGAGCAGGTGATCCTCATCTCATGCTGCCAAGCAGGAAATGAGACACAGAGACCTGGAGACAAGTGGTTTGGGGAATAAAATTTCTCCATCATAATCCTGTAACTGACCTCAACTAACGAAGCAGTTTACACGATAAACACACACGTGCCTGCGCGCCTACCCGTTCTTCCCGTCTGGTGCGTACTGTGGACAAAAATGCTGTTGCCGATTTCAGGAGCACGGAGCTCCCCGCCACCCTCCCAGGCGCCGAAGGTCCACACCCTTGTCGGCCTTCGTGGGGTTCATGGGTGTGGATCACACACACTCATCACCCAAAACCCCACCTTGAACTTTTCTGTCTTTACCCAAAGGAACCCTTCGGCGTCATGGCTGCGAAGTGGCATTTCATTCTGGAATCCCGTGGGCCCCAGCCCCACTGGGGGAGGAGCGCCCAGTCCACCCCAAGGTGTGCGGCCCTGCGCGCGGCGGCGGGGACGGGCCCCCGTGCACCAGCCCTGCCCGGTGACATCACAGCAGCCCCCGGGCCTCGCAGCCCTCCGCACGCTCCGCCGGAGGAAGCGGCGCGCCTGCCAATCATCCCCGGCAGAGCCGCCCAGCCGGTCCGAGCTGGGGGCGGAGAGACGGCCGCGCAGCGGCGCAGCTGGCCGGCGGGGTCCGGGTGCCCGCGCCGCCGCGCCTGCCGCCCGCCGCCGGAACCCTGCGTCCCAGAGGACAACGCGCGCTCCCGGCGCCGAGCTGGGGCTGAGTCCCTCCCGCTGCCGGCGGGCTTGGGAAGGGCAGCGTGCGTGTCCGTGGAGAGCGCGGCCGGGACTGGAGCTCGAGCCCGATCCGCCGGCGGCGGCGGCGCGGGCACTGAGCTCCCGCTGCACCCGGCGCCCCTCGGGCGCGGCACCGGACAGCTCCCCGCGGACTCGGGACCCCTCCACCGGGGACAGGCGAAGCCAGAAATGCTCCCCTAGGTAAGTGTCGCTTCCTTTGCGGACACCGAGGCGTGCGCGGTCGGCGAACGCTCGCCGCGTAGCTAGGCAGGCGGGCGGAGCACGGGAAGTTTTATCGGGGAGAGGTCTGTGCGCCAGCAGACCGCTGGTTCGCACCCCACCCCGTCCCCCTCTGAGCGCGGCGGTGCCTCCCTGTCACCGCGCTGCGCACAAGTTCTTTTGGCACTGCGAATGGAAGACACAGTGCAGCCTGAAGAAAGAGAACTTGAAATATTTTAAACTGTTGCCGGAATGTCTGCATAATGAACAGCTCGCTCGGTGACAGTTCTGGCCTTTTCATACCGAAAACGCAGTTGTGCGAACTCGGCATCCAGACTGCAGGGCTGTGCGCGTCTCCCCCAGAAGAGTAACCGGAAAATGGCATTCGGGTCCCTTAAGATGGGAACCCGGCGCTTCGGGACACGAGATTTCAGGCATGCTCCGTTCCGTGGTCTGCCTCGGCGAAGCAGCTGCCACAGACGTGTGAAATTATGTGACACAGCTGCAAATTGCTCTAAAGAAAGAGACGCTTCCCTGCTCGGTCCTGTCAGGGCAGAAACATAATTCCCACGGCAGTGCCCGTTCTGCGCCCCCAGCCCGAGGGTGGCCAGGAGGACAGGCCAGACCGACGCTGCACCTGTGACAGCCGCCCCCGCCTCCCGCACCGACGAGCTGCAGCAGCAGAAGTGTGATTTAAGTGACACAGGGTTCTTGATCCATCCCTTCCAGTGTCTGGTGGAGAAACGGAATAAAAGGGGCCCTTGGACCGGCGTCCTTCTGTTAATGTGGCCCGATTGCCGAGACCGTTGCCGAGAGCCGTAATCCCAGCATTTCCAGCCACGATCTAATTTCACGGTGACAGGTTACTCAGGAGCCCGAATTTAGCTCTGAAGAACTTCCAGGAGTTCACACTGTATCACGTCTCTTTCCAAGTCACCTTCGCTCGCTTTCGGAATATTTTTCATCAACTCAAGATTATAACTGTTCCAAAGTAAATGGCATATAAAAATATTGATGTGTTTTCCTAGTGATTGTAGGGTTGTTTTTTGTTTTTTGTTTTTTATTTTTTTGCTTTTCTCACCAACTTTATGGTTCAAATCCTGGATTTTTTTGCCACAAAAGGAAATTGATGAAGAAAAAAAGTGACTGTCATTGGTTGCATTTCTTCAAAGCTAGGATGTAATGATTTTCCCCCCAAAGACTTAAAAGGTGATTTTTTTTATATCAAAAGAATAATATTTATTTATTCTTTTAAAAAGAAGCCAGTCAGCCCCGTCCAGGCGCCGAGGAGGTGCTGTGCGTAGGCCACGAGGTTTGCGGGCGGCAGATGTGCGGGGCCGGGGGCGCGCCGACCACACGGTGCGGTCTGCACGGGAGGCCGGCAGACAGAAGTCACAGGGAGCTCAGCGGAAGGGCCCTCGCCTCCACGCAGCGCCGAGCACCTGCCGTGGCTGCGGGTACTCAGGGGCCCTCGGGCAGTTTACCTGGGAGGGCTCCTCTCACAGAGCACAGGCACCCGGGGTCTCCCGATAAGCTGATGGGGGGCGGAAATTAAATGGTAAACAGAACAGTTCCTTTTTTTAACTCTATCTTGCTGGCAGCCCGTCCGCACCGAGACTGACGCTCAGACAATCCCTGGGGGAAAGTCACAATGGGTGTGACTGATTAGCTGTGACGTGGAGCTCGGCCTCGGAGGGAGGCAGACACCATCCCTGAATACAAAGGGTAAAACTTCATGAGGATTTTAATATTTGATCTCCTTCCAATAAGCCTGCAAATTATATAGATTGCATTTTGTTTTCTGCAGCTGAAGTTATTATCTAAGAAATGTGTCAATTTAAATGATTTTTCCTAAATACCAAGAGGAAGTAAATGGAGATGATTATATATATAAATATATAAAATCATAATTTGAAAATTCTGTATTTTATAACCAAAATAGAAAACCATGCTTATCTATGCCTATTTAGGTATGTATATATATATATATATTCACCTCACAGTTTTTTATATTTTATCCGAGTGTTAACACTATTATACCTGTTCTTTCTCACCCACCCCCAATTCTGTAATTAGATTTAAAACAGACTTGCTCTCTTAATTCAGATCTCAGTGCTAACCTTCCTTCTTAGAGCAGCTGGATCACTGCCTCCAACCCGGTGGAGTTGGGGGTCCCCAGGACGCCTCGTGTTTCCTGATCCCCGGGAACGTTCTGGGTGAGCAGAGAAGGTGCCTTTGAGGATGAAATCCAAAGATCAAACTTTCTGTGTTCACGTGGTAGCAATTATCAGGGACAAAGACAGAGGAGCGGAACGCTTACATGCTTTCTTCAAACCAGAGATGCTGGCTGGCACTGCCTCCCGGATTTGGGGAGCAATGGGGAGACATAAAATAACACTGGAATATTGGCCCTGGCTGGAAGCCGAGACAGAGAGCTGTGGGCCTAGCAGGCTCATTCCTTTCGGGCTGAAATTCATTGATAATGCATTATGTTGCAAGTCTATCCTGAAGGGAGACTTTTTCTCTGGTACCTACTGTGGGATACTTAAGGAAGAAACATAGTTTCTGACTGGAATCAAGTTTTACAGTAACAAAGCTTTCTTCCTATTGAAACTGGCTCTAATGAAAGATGTAGGTAGCCTGGCAGAAACTCCTGCAAGGTGGAGTGTGTGCTCCAGAGCCGCGAGACCCAGGGACGAGGCCCATGTGGAGCATTTATCTGGGCAATGGCAGGGGCCCAGAAACCCTACGGGGACCTGCCCACGCCCAAGCGGGAAGTGCACGGGTTCTGTGACTGTGGGGTGCACCTGGCCAGGCTGGACCACAGGGGCGAGAGTCAGCTCCCACCGGTGTGTGCTCCCGGGCGGGGGCCCCGGAGACAGGCTGTCTGCTGCTTTGCTCTAGGTCTGAAGTGAGAGGGTCGGGTCAGGTGTCAGACAGCGCTCGGCAGTGTTTCCCCCCCTTTTCTGAAATACCTCAGGGCACCCTCCTCGAAGCCTTGCCAAGTGTGAAACGCACCCTCCCTCAAGTGTTTTCGGCACCCTGGGGAGTCCGAGGTGTCGACCGCAACACAGAACTTCGATGAACACAGTCCTGTCTCCAAGCTTCCTTACCTGGTTGCTAAGGAGTGATCTTCTAGAGCAGCATTGACTCGATGACAGGTCCTCCCCAAACCCAAACCAGTCTGACAGTGGAATCCAAGCATCGATGGCGTCGGGCGCTCCGAAACACGTGATTTTTAAAACGTAACTTACTCCTTAACCCCCCTGGTGACACGTTTGCCTGTGCGACTTGATGTGTTTGTCTGCCTTGCCCTCCCATGAGGTGTCTATATTCCTGCGTGTTCACGCCTGCAGGCCGTGACAAGCAGTCTAGCAAAAGCACCTGCACATGACGACCTAAATATTGGCCTTGAAGCGACTCAGGGAAGGAATCTGCATAGAAGGGCTATTTCGGAAATGTTTTTCCAGGAGCTACACTTAAGGTACCTCATTAATACTAAATAAATACCGTGGTTAAGTACATAAGAAGAAAATGAAGGATTAAAAGCATATGTTTGAATGATTGAGAGCTTAATTTGACAATGTCTTGAGGATATTTGGGAAACCAAAAGTGATGACTCTCCGAAGTCGCAGAATTGAGACTTCTCTACCAAACTCACCTCTCACACTTTTTAGAAACTATTGTTTTACATATTTAAAGAATTTGAGGGAGAAGGCAACTTTTAGCAAGCTAATACACACACACATTCTTTTTTCCCCCCAAATTAAAAAAAATTTCCCCTGTTGGGACATTCCCACATCAGATTAACTTGTGTAGTGCTTTAATTAATACATTTAACTTTCTCGTGAAGGTCTTTAATGGGATTTATCTTTAATAATAACCTTGTGGAAGTTGAAAGTCAGCTGGCCAGGTTCAGCATATTTAAGCAAAAAGTAGAAATGCTTCCTGAATCACTCTCTTCTTTCTTCTTTTTTTCCCCTTCCTCCTTTTCTTTCTTCCCTTTTTCTTCCTCTTTCCTCTCTTTCCATCCTTTCTTCTTCCTAGTCACTCTGTCCT
Organism: Desmodus rotundus; assembly: GCF_022682495.2. Classification (NCBI taxonomy): domain Eukaryota; kingdom Metazoa; phylum Chordata; class Mammalia; order Chiroptera; family Phyllostomidae; genus Desmodus; species Desmodus rotundus. The sequence continues at coordinate 1,150,970 of NC_071395.1, read as the reverse complement.
CCCTCCCTCCCTTCCTCCTTCCCTTCTTTCCTTATTTGTTTCTCTCCTCCCTCCATCCTTCCTTCCCTCCCTCCCTCTTCCTCTTCTCTCTTCGTGTTTTGCCACCTCAGCTGAAATGCTCTCTTGTGAAGTCCAGAGCAGCCGCTGATGTCACTGTGTGGTGATTATTCATCCACAGGCCTGGTTTGCACGTGGAAGTGGGCAGGAAATGCCCAGAGAAAGTGCCTAGAGTGCGTCAACAATGAAAGAAAGTCAGGGAAAACGGGAAATTCATGTTGGAGTAGTGACGTCAACCTTAACATGTTGGCTGTTCTCCTACCAAGGAATTATGTTGAACCTACCGATTTCTGCAGCAGAGCCCTCTGCTCCCTGTCCATGCGTCTCCTGTTCGTGGTTGGTGGAATCTTTCCTGTGTGGCCAGTGCAACTTACTGACAAAAATAAAATAATAAGTGTCAGTAATCCTTATCCTGGTATTCTAGGCCCTCTAAGTCACTTTCATATTGAGTAGTTTAAACACAGAGCATCCCTATGTGGCCCAGAGGCCGACTGCGTGCTAGTGGAGAGAGGGGGAGGGATGCATTTGCCCACGACGCTTTGGCCAGCCTCCATTTCTGAATCGGAAATTCTGTCCTAGACTGCTGATCCACGGAACTTGTCCTATTTCATTAGGCATCTCCAAAGCATGCTCCTCCTTGATGTACCAAATAGTCGTTCCCGCCTACAGACACTCATTTAAACCCCAGAGACAGAGAGGGTGGCAGGAGGATTAATACAGGAGAGGAAGCAGACGCCGAGAGGCACATGAAGTCCTGATTGGGTGCATTGCTGCCCAGAGCTCCAAACTAGAACTCAAACTGCGCTTCGCTTCCGGCTGGTCTTTCACTGCGAGCTCCGTCAGCGCAGCTGAGACGGCTCACCTGTGCAAAGTTGAGACAAACGAGGCAGTCGTTCAAAAATTACACTTACGAGGCAATAATAAAAACTACACTTACGAGTGCAGTTAAAGTGTTAGGGCTCCTGACACCCCAGTTTATGAAACCGTTTTCCTTGGAATAGGACGTTTTCTGAATAACCACGGGGACAGTGCTCAATTCAGGGCTTACTCAACCTCATCTGGGCACGCTGTCCTCCTCGGCCAGAGAAGAGAGCCGTTCATTTTTGTTTAATAATGTCCACAGTGACAATGCACATCATCCGTAATCTGTTATGTGTGCCAGATGCCTTTGGGGTGCGAGGGGGGCGCAGCAGCTCACAGGAGGCCCCGTGGCAGAGTGGGGACAATGGCTGTGGGTGAGACACTGTGCTGGGTGAAGGGGGTGAGTGACAGCTACAGAGCTGGCCAGGCAGTGCTGTCCTGAGAAACTGATGCTCAGAAGATCTGTTGAAAAGCTACATCCTGTGTGGAGAACACTCCTTCATCTTGCAGAAAAATGTGACGAGGAGTAGCCACTTCTTGTAAGATGTGATGTGACCGGCCGCACTTGCTCTGCCTAGTAGTTCTTGTCCCCGGTTCTGTGAAATCATAGGTCGGGATATGACACACTGTTTACTGTGTTCTCTGGAAAGTAGGAAGTACAACGAATTTTAGAAAATGTAGTTTTCAACTTCCCTTTTACTCTTTATAGCTCTAAAGTAGTTAAAATGGAGACGTGGGTACATTATCTCATATCTTCCCTGTGCCCTGAAAGTTTCTGCTGTCATTGAAACTTGCACAGCAGAAGAAGCAGAGCCCTGTCTCCTCATGCACCAGTGGGCGTCACAACCAATATTCTGAAAACACCACTCGGGTGGCTGGAACAATGGACCTAAAATAAGGAAATTACAAAGAGATACATGTGTTTATTAAATTAAAAAGTGTTTTCCTCAATTACAAAAGTACTTCCAACTCAGCAAGAATAACATGATGAGACTGATACAATGCTAATTCACACCAGGTGAGCGGGTGGGGTCTCAGGACCTTGATTGGTGCCGTGGATACTGGTGGACTAACACAGCAAAGATGCTGGGGGGCATGTTTCTATGCAGCATCAGGAAGAACAATACATTCTAAAGATCGGTGAGTTTCCGGCCAACCCAAACCACCACTATGGCGGGGGGCTCCTTTCCCAGAAGACTCGTGGGGAAGAAACTTCTGTCTTGGGTGGGAAGCCAGTGGCGGTTTCCAAGGTTTCCGGAGCTTTTCACTGCGTGGCTGCAGGAAGTGTGGGTGCCAGCCTCAGAGCCACCGCCGCCCACCGCCACCCACCTATCCCTGTTGGCTAGCAGGCCGGCCGCCAATCCAGGCCCATGACCCTTGGGTGCAGCTACAAAGCAGGGATGTGTGCTTGTGCATCTGGGGTGTAAAAGCAACTTGCATAAAGGACCCTTTGACAAGGTATAATCTCTCAAAGATAACGAATTGATAAATATCTTAATTAGGTAGATTGATTTATAAATTTAATCACACTGCTTTCGCTACTCCCTTGAGACAGTCCAGGAAAGTGCATATCAAAAGATTAAATGGGAAAGACCCCCGGGAGAGACCCCTGGTCCAGGCCCTCCCGGTGGCGAGGACTGTGGAGACTGAAGTGCAAGCCCGTCTGGGGGAGCGGCCAGCATGGAAACAAACGTGAAGTGGGGTCGCCCGGGGGCTGCGGCCTAGTGAAGCCAGGAGGGGAGGTGGACCCTCTCTGATGCCAGATTCTGATTCCCGCTCTGCCCTTTCTTGAGACAGGACCCTGAAAAAGCTTGTTAGCCCTCCCGTGCCTCCCATCAGAGCCCGGCCAGTGGAGGTACTAAGTCCTCCTTCCCAGAATGGCTTGGGAAGCTCCGTGCGACCGCGAATGCCTGGCAGCAGGTGGGAGACAGAGCCCCGCGAAGTTGAGAGTCGAGAATCAGCTCTGCGCGTCAGTACTCCGGCGCCGCCAGCCCCTTCTCTGGGAGGGGGCTGTCCCAGCCTCCTCTGCGCCATCTCTCCTGTACTTTTGATCACATATTTGCATATTAATAACAGTAAATCTAACTTAAAGGATCATATGTCATCAGTTAACATTTTCGTATGACTCATCACAATTTTGAAAATTAACTCACATTCAACTCTCTTAAGGAAAGCAGACCATAAGCTGCCTTGATAAGAGTGAAAAACTGTCAGAAAAAACGTGGTGAGTGGCTTATCTCGACTTTCTGGCATGCTGGGGTAAGGGAAGCAGGGGTTAGAACACAAGAAGGCGAATTTCAGAAAGTGAAACTGGGTCAAACTGAGAAAAGGGAAATGTTACTTAGTTTGCAGTCTGCGCTAGTAAAACACTAAATAATAGTTTGTGTGGTGTCTATATTGACACATCTTCCAGAATTATTACAAAGGTTGTTTATTAATGTTTTGAAAGGATGCTAGGTGCTATAGTAAAAACAATTCACTTAGCAAGCCTATTTGGTAGATCTGAAATGTAAAATTTTTTGTTTACGTTATTTTTGGTCTTGAAAATACCTTTGGAAAAACTGGGGAGAAGGAAGAAATGGTTTTGTTTGACACGTGCCAGTCATGGGCCGAGCTGAGAGCGCTGCTGCGGGCTTCTCCCGCTTGTTTCCTGCAAATCTTTTGAACAGTTTTCTAACTCACTGTGAGGGTGGGCCTTTTAGTGGCAGAGCGTCCGTTCGAAAGGCCTCCTCCATGCCTCCGGGGTCACACAGCAAGGAACACAGCTGGGCTCAGTGACCACCACCCCCGCTGCCCCCTGGCAGGCGCCCCTTCCACAGAAAGCCCCGGACGGTAGAGCAGTGCCTCCAAGTGACCAGTGCTGGCCCGGACCAAGAGTGAACAGTACAAGTTACGCTGTGAGCCCAGCCAAAGCGCGGTGATGCATCTTAAAGGAACCGTACGGCTTTCTCGTGTAAAACAACACCCTCTTCACTCTGTTCTTTTTCTTCCAAAGATACTTTAAAGATCACCAAAGTATTTTTCATTTCAGAATCTCCCGGTACTTTCTCCCAAGTAGGTTTGCCAAGTGAGTTACGTTGGTGCAGTGTCTAAGTCTCCTTTCAGAGCATCCACAGGAGCACGTACGTGCAATCGCTCCAGAGCCCGGTGGGCGGGTGTTAAACCAGGAGCCTCTCAGGACAGGCTGCCTCTGACCAGGGGCAGGATGCTTGACCTCACGCCAGGTCCCCTCCCAGGAGTGCTCACCACGCGCTTCCCCAACGCTGGACGTTCTGCGTCCTGCACTGGTTCTGGGCGGGAGGGCGAAGTTCTGCACAGGACAAACTTACCTGCAACCAGCCACGTGGTTTCTGGTTGGTGGCCAAGCTTGCCTCTTACCCTGCAGGAGCTGAAAGTTAAAATTTAACATAAAATACGAAGCAATCAGATTTAAAGAAAATAATAACAGGCACAGATTGCCAGTGGAGTTGGGTGGAAACCGTCTCCCTCAGGTGAAGGATTAGCCAACTATACCGTGCTGTGTAAGGTGAAGGACGCCCTGGAGTGTGGTGGGAACAGCAACTATCGGACATAGAAAACCTACAGGTAGAAGACAAATCATCGGGAGAACATCTCAGCATCTCCATTTCACTGAAGTCCTTCCGAAGTCTCGCATGTGGCGTGGAGCTCTCCTCTGGCACAGGTGGGGTGCCGTGCAGAGCTGGGGGCGGGGAGGGGCCGAGAACCCTCTGCACTGTGGGTTCGCGCCGCGGTGTGACATGGGACGGGTCCCTTCCTTTTCTGTGCGTTAAGTTCTCCCCCATCCTCACCGCGGGTCCCGTGACTAGTGATCTCGCTAATCGGCATCGGTAGCGGTTTGTGCGCAAGACTGAGCGCCCGTCCGAAAGAGTCTGCTTTCTGTCTCCAGCGGCTCGCCCTCAGTCCTGTGGAGCGTTCCACCTCCTTCCCTGCGAGTGAGATGGTGTGATGAACCCCCGCAGAATTCCCATAAACGCGAGCACCTCAGTCACGCTGCCCCGGAACAGCCTGCATTTTGTCCAGACTTCTGCGGCCGGTACTGGAGGAGTCTCTCGGCGAGAGAGTCAGTGGCAGAGAAGTGGGAGTTGACGTGAGTTGTGGGAGCTGGTAGTCGCTCGTGACTTCCGACGCGGGAGGGTTCCCGTGACGAAGATGAAACGAGGCGTACGTCAGTTCAGAGGCAGGGCGGCCACGCTGCTAACAGGGCGGCTTCTCAGGGGCTCTGGGGATTAGTGCTCCTTACGAATGTGCGTGCAGGGCTACCGGGAACACATTAGCTTCCCAAGTAGGACGCCGTTGGATACAATTTTTTAACATAATTTATAGTTTAATAAAGTCCTCTGTGATTTCTGGAAATTAAACTCCAATATTAAACATTAGACAAGTGCTTTCCCTCTCCCTTTGCTCACTGGCAGGCGAAGAGGCCCATTTCTCTGTGGTGGCCTCGCTGGGGTCCCCGTGTCTCTGTCCCCGCGCCGGTGCCAGCCGGAGGCTCAGTGACCTCCGTGTTTGTGTTAACCGCTCCCAGGACGGTCTGCTGAGAGCAGCCACAAGCACGCAGATCGATACTAAATATAGCGGCAGGGTTTAAAGGAATGATGACCCAGCACAGCAATTGTGGGTGGGCGGCAATCACTTCAGTGCCTCCGGCCCTAAGCTGGCCCCCCCCCCACCCTGCCCCGGGGGCGCGGCAGCCCACGTCCAAGGGCAGAACCGCCCGCCTCCTTCTCTGCTCCCTCCCACCTTCTGTGACCTCACTACACCCTGGACACTTGGCCAAGGTCACCAAAGCCGAGGCCGACTGTCAGTTGTATTTCTCGACTCATCAGTTGCATCCAGTTCCAGGGACGCGTGTCCCTTTGCTGGTGGCTTCCCGGGCCTCTCCCTCTGGCCACAGTCTCCACAGCGGTGAAGGCCTTCCCGGTGCCCCTCTGCCCTGTCGCCGCATGCAGCCCCTTAGTGTGTCCCTCGGCGCCGTGGCCTTGCCCCCCCCACATCCCAGTGCCAGCCCAGACTGGACACCAGTCCGGCAGACTCGGCAGCCCTGTGGATGTTCCCTTGGTACATCTCACAGACGTTCCACAAACGGCGTGTCACTCTCCGCGTTTTCTCCGCCCAGGTCTTCTCAGCTCCGTGGTGCTTTGCACGGTCCCCACCCTGTGCTCCACACTCTGTCACAGTTGCTGCCTCACCCCAACAGTGTGGGAGAGGCTTGCATCGCTTCCAAAGAGCCGGCATGCTTCAGGGGGGCAGTGCTTTCAGCCCTGGGGGGTGGGGGGCAGGAGTTCAGCAAATGCTGCGCGGGTGACTGAGGACACCGGGGTCTGGGCAGCGGCCCTCCCCTCACTGCAGGTTGCCGCCTCCAGGCAGGCGACCTCCGTTTCTCCCTGGACGGGTAGGGTGGGGGTTGGGGTTGGGTGCTTCATACATTTTGAGGCTATGATATTAGATGAATTCGAATTTAAATTTTAGTTACTTTCAATTAGATTGAACTTTCTATTATTATTAAATCTTCAGTAATTCTTTTCACTTTAAATCTGATTTCCTAATATTTACATCAGTTTGCTTTAATTAAGGTATTTTTCCTTTATCTTTTTTTCCAGCTGTTTATTCTCATATGCTTTTACATGTCACTTGTAAACAGCATACACTGGATTTGTGGGAGTTTTGGTCAATCTTCCAGTCATTGTTTTTGAGAGATAACTTAGTTCATTTGTATGCAATGCAGTTACTGAGAAAATAGACCTATTCATTTTCTTTTCCATTGGTCCTACCCACTTTAGGTTTCTTTTTCTCTCCTTTACGTTTTTGAGTATTTTGCTCACATTTCATTTGTCCCCCTCTCCTAGTTTCGAAGATGGATTATTGGTTCGTTGGAAATCAGAGTATATTAACTTACCGACGTCTGGAGCCCATTAATATCATGACCTTGACACAGGCTCCTCAGAACGTTTTTATCTCCTTTCCTACTTCGGACTTCCATTGTATTGTTCTGTTTATGCCAATTAGTCTTTGTTTTCATTGTGAATCCCATAAGGCTTTATTATTACCATTTTATGTGATTAAGGTCACTTAGATTAATTCACATTTTTATCAACTCTCTTACCTTCTATTCAACAATTTGAACACTCTTCCTGTGTTTGAGAAATTTACAGTCTTCTGACTTGCCCCCTTTTGCCTTCAGGGGTCAGCTGTGAATGTCCCGGACTCTCTGATAGCCACGTCATGGGCAGGCCACCGACAGGGGTCTGATATGGTGGACCCCTCGCAGCCTGAGGCAGAAGCCGGTGGGGTGACAGAACCCCCCAGGCCAGGACGCCGGCACCTGCCTCCGTGGGCCAGGGGCCTCGGCAGCAGCGTCTCCTGAAGAACCGCCCAGGTCTGCATGTTGGCAGGCCGATCGGCAGCGTTTATTGGTCAACGGCCACTTTGTCCAAGTGGAGCTGTGCCATTTGGGGTGTGTGTGTGAGTGTGTGCGTGAGTGAGTGTGTGAGTGTGGCCTTAGCCATGGCCAGCCGGGGCAGAAGTGGGGACTGAGTCTGATTCAGAACTGTGTCTGGACTGCGTTCTCCCCGTCTCCCTGAGGTCTGCACCCAGTTTCCGTCTGTGCACCGTCGTCTTCAGAACTCACTCGTGGCATGACAGTCCCTAAAAATTCTTCCCTTTAAAAAATTTTAATGACTAATTTTGAGAAACTGGCTTTGGAGAAAAACTCGAAACATGAATAGGAATTCTATTCCACACTTTTCACATCTTGCTCAGGGTGGTTAATCTGAGTCGATTCCGTTGCACGGACAAGGTGCTAATGCCCCACCATCTTCCAGACAGCCCGCGAAGCAGACGCATCTCAGCAGGTGTTTCCACAGACCCCAGGTTCGCAGTACCTCCTAACGGAAGCGCACGACGTTACAATTCTAAGCTGTAACTGGACGGTGGAACTCAGCATCCAGAACCCTGCCTTTGGAAATCAGCCAGACTGAGTTGTAACTCATTTCTAATGTAGTCGCGTGTTCTGTATTTCCACGCCAGGACTGAGACGCATTTGGGAGGTGACTTGAATCAAAGTGGACATTTATCTGTGTGTGTTGCTTCTTTGTGTTCTTTATTCTTAAGATATTAAACAGTTAATCATTTAAGGGGATCAAATCATCCTTAAAAATCATGTTTTGGGGGGGTGCAAATGAAAATATTGCACAAACACATTTGCATAATAGAAATAGGCAAAACTTAATTGTAACTCTCACAAGAAAAGCATATTATTGTATTTATTTTAGAAATAAAATAGGCATATCCTCTTTGAATTACAGATATACTTCTGTTCTCTTAGAGATAAAGATCTAGATATTAAAAATTCACCAAAGTTAGCGAAGTATTAAGCAAAGATGATATATCATTTGTCCCTTTCTTGGGCACAACACCAAAAACAGATTTAAATTAAAAGCTCAGGGTAAGAATTCAGAAACAGGGAATTGTTCAAGTTAACATCGATCGCTCTCTACAAATAGGAGGAAGGTATGGGCTACCTGTGTTTGCTGCAGGCTTGCTCCCAGACGGCTCTCTGAGTCACAGCAGGAGGCCTACCTGTGAGTGCTGCGCTCACCTGTTCACACTGTCTTTCTGTCTTTTGTTTGGGAAGCTGTCTTGGAGAGCTGGGGCTTCGGGTCCATTTTCACAATAAAAGCGAGAACATATCGCCCTCTAGTGTGGAAAAGATGAGGCAATCCGAAAATGGTTTAGAAATACAGAAATAATTCGCTTCAAAAAGCAAATTTCTTATTTTTTCTTTTCAAATAAATACGAGGTTCTGGCATACAGGTTACCATTTTGAATTTTAGGGAGACAAATGCCAGGCATGATTAATCTACTTTGTGGCCCATGTAATACACAATGCTAACTGAACTGAAAATAAACTTTTTTAAAAAAAGATCTCCGGTTTGCAGGACGACACCCAACTAACTGAGCCACACCAGTCAGAGCAACTTAGGGTTTTAATACTTTACTCTTTGTAATACTGATTATATTATTTTTATGGTAGTTTTAGATGGCTATTTTAAAACTTTAGGGAAGCTAAATTGGTTATAATACTTACCTCCTAGCATTTTTATTACTTTGTATTATGAAAAGTAACTGTAAATATGACTTGAATTGTTAAAAAGTAAAGAGCCCAATTCAGTAGCATAGGTCTCTCCGTGGGCACAGGTGGCTTTGTGGGTCCCGGGCAGCCAGACTCTGAGCCCCGTGAAAAAGCCTCCCCCTTCTCTGAAATGCAAGACCAAGGCTTGGATACCAAGTTCCCTAGGAAAAAACCTTCCACAAAATCACACGAGGAGAAAGTTAGTGACCAGGTGAGAAAGAACAAGAGTTTGTCATTGTATTCATAACATCACAGTCCGATACAAAGCAAATTCTGGAGGAAAATGTGCCAGTATGAGAAAATAACCCAAGTGTCTCCAGCTGTCCACGCCCATGGGTACGGAGTGTGTAAGCACAGGAAGAAGCGTGTACAGGGTTCAGCACCGTCTGCAGTCTCAGGCAGGGCTGGGGGCGGAGGCGCGGTCCTACCCCCTGGGCAAGGAGAGCCTGCTGTCTGTCCAGACCAGGAAGTGCAGCTCGGTCACCTTGGGCAGCTCCCGCATAGATAAATTGTTTATACGGGGAGAAAGACCACGAAGGTCGGAAGTGCAAACCCTGCTGCACAGGTGGGCTGTCCGCAGACAGAAGGAAAACGGTAAATAAAGAGAAATTACACGTGAACGGAAACAAAGAACCCAGGTGTGTGCTGTGATGAGTCAGTGTAGTCACAGAGTCGCAGGTGTGCCTGGGGAGAGGGCGCTTGTGACAGGCTGGTGCACTGACCTGTGGAGTGGGCGCCGGAGGGCGCCTTTGCCCCTGGCCTGGGGGAGAGCGGGGGCGGGGGGGGGGGGGGCGGCGCGTGTCCAGGGCGGCACTGAGTGTCCGCCAGTTCCACTTTCCTGTAGGGGTTGGGGACCTATCATTTGAAAAAACATATATCTTTCTTGAAAGATGATTTTAAGTTTTGGAATGTTCCTTCCCCAGGAGAGCGGAAAGTTCCATGAACATTCGGGAATAAGTGGTTAAATGTTTACACAGCACAATTTTAATTAAGGACCACCGTTTTATTAACGTGAGCTAATTCTCCATAATATTCCTAAAAGCAAAGAAAAATCTTACGAAGCAGAAGCTCATGGAAACAGAGCCCTTGACAAAAGAGTTCCCACCCACGGACCATGAAAAGGCGGCGCTGGCTGAAATATTGCGAATTCTGAGGTCACCCCAACTTCCAACACAGATTCTGGTGGGCAAGTCCCCCGTTCACCTCTAGGTTTTTTCCCACATTTTTGATAGGTATTTCTAACTTTGACTATCCAAATGTTTGATTGCAATAAAACTTGCTGATACGTGAGTTAAATTATTTACGCTAATCCCTGTTTTGGTTTCATGTCACTTAGTCCTTGGATTTTTCACCAGTGCGACCTCATCTGTCCCTTCCGTAAACCCTCTAAATCTCCATTTCCTCTTCTTAGAGCAGGGGTGTCACACTCATTTTCACCGGGGGCCGTGTCAGCCTCGCGGTTGCCTTCAAAGGGCCGTATGTAATTTGAGGACTGTATAAATGTAACTGTTCCTTAACTAGGGGCAAGGAGCTCAGCGCTGCCACTGGGCAGAAACAAGGTGCCGGGCGGATAAAAGAAGGTGGAGGGCCGGATCCGGCCATGGGCCTGGTGTTTACCACCTGTGTCTTGGACTAATAAGGACTAAGCAGGCGGGTATGCCCACGGAATGTAGCCTAGACCCTGGGGAGCAGCCGCAGCCGCCACCTGGTTCTTCCAGCTATGCTGGGCCTCAACAGTGGTAGGACGCGGCCTAAGAGACGCCAAGGACCCGGCGGTTTGCGGGGTCCCAGCCCCGCTTCCCTCCGGGCACCTCTCCTTCCAAATGTGCCGTCTCCCGCCAGGAGCTACGCAGGCCACCCTTGCCGCTTCGGCCGGAGGTCGCTGGAGAGGCCCTGGGCAGTGGGCTCCACAGGCTGCAGGTCATGGGGAGGCAGGTTGTCACGAGGAACCCTGAGACCCTGAGCGGGTCTCCCGGTCCAGACTTCCAGCAGGAGGCTTTCTAGGGCGGAGACAGGCAGGTCTCAGCAGGGCCTCCGGTGAACCTGCCCAGGGGCGCTGAGCTGTCGCAACCTGGCCGCTGCCTGCGCCCCACGCGTGGGCGGCTGCCTCAGAAGAGCCTGAGTTGCGGCGCTGGGACACACCAGGCTCCTGTCCGTGGTCAGTTGCTGGCAGGTCCCGGTTCACCCTGCACGATGCTTTGCACAACGGCAAAATAAACATGTTACCATATCGACGAGCCTCCTTAACCGGGTTTTGACTGCTGCAGCATTTTAACGTCTTCACTGTAGCCCTTAAGTGAATGTCAGTCACTTTATGACTCATTTACTGCGTGTCGTTGCTAAAATGCTCTCACTTTTCTGCTTCCACCTTCCCGAGAGTCTGGGGTTGCTGTTTTTGTCCTTTGGCAAGGGGCACCACGGACGTCAGTGTGTAGAAAACTCCATCCTCTCGGGACCCCCAAGCCTTCACGCCGCCACCACACAGAACACTTCCCACCGCAGGCCTGTGGGTTCTCCTCCAGTGCGTGCTCTCGCTCCAGGCCCCCAGCAGGCGTCCCACAGCTGGGCCCCTTCTCGCCCCAGAGGCGAGGGCTCAGGCCCAGGGGGCTGCCCCTCTTCAGGTGGCGGTCACAGGAGCAGGTACGCCTCTGTCCGGCTTGGCTAGGAGAGGGAGGCCCCCAGACCTCACCATGGGCTCCGCTGTGCCCTGGAGCCGCTCACAGGACCCCGGGCAGCACTTGTGTTCCCGGTTTATAGTGGGATAGGGAGCACAGGCTGCCACCACGTGAGGGAGCCCAGCCACGTCTGGGAGGCCCTGGGTGTGGGCGCGCCCAGCCCTCCTGGTATGTGGGTGTGTTCCCCAACCTGCATGCCCCCCAAACCCCACAGTTTTGGGATTCTTATGGCAGCTTCATCACGAAGGCTTGAGTCATCCCTTAGTTAATTTCTAGCCGCTGTGCCCATCCCAGAGGACTGGGGTGGGGCTGAAAGTCCGGGGCTTCTCATCCTGTCCCCAGCCAGGAGCCCAACAGGCCTGGCCTCATCAGAACAAAGAAGCTGCTCTCACCCCGGAGATTCCAGGGGTTTCCAGAGCCCTGTGTTCCAATTTGAGATGCAGACGAATCACAGGCCACCTCTCTCGGGAACTGTGCCAAACCATCTCTTCTCTCAGGCCCAAGACATCAGTAAACATGTTTGGTATACCATGGTTTTATTTCCCAGGCCGACTGGCCTCCACGGCTGAGCATGGGCTAGTTTGGTTAGGGAGGGAGAAACTGGAGGGTGGAATGGGAAGGAATGACGACTCTAGGTTAAAGCGAGTGCACACATTCAAACGCCCTCTCTACAATGGTAACAATGTGTATCTATCGTTCTTCTAACTCTAAACATATTAATGTTAAATGTCGCATTTAAATTTTATTTATTCTCTGGGTTGACAGATTCTAATCCCATATGCTTTTCCATTTCTTTTTCACTGTTGTATATTATCATGAGCTGTTCTAATATGCAAAGTTGACATCTTTTATATACTCAAAAAATACAAGTCCCAGTTTTGATGTCAGAATAGATGAAGATGTAACAAAGTATTGGCTTTGCGGGCACTCAGTGTCTTTTCAAATTCCTAATTGACTTTATTTTTAAAGCACTAAACAAACCCCACAGAACATTTGGATTGAATAGATTTCTGCCCCCGCAGAGCCATGAGCGTAGGGGTCGGCCTCAGTGGGTTTTTCAATCAGATACATGAGCTCGGAGAAGTCCGGCAGTGGGCACCATTCAAGGCTGGATAAACTCTTTCGGCAAATTTCAAATCTCTTGCTTTATTTACTATATTTGTTATTCATATATATATATATCATTTAATTTACATTTTTAAAATTAACTTTCTGAACGTTTTCAAACATTTACAAAAGTAGAGGGTAGAACATAATTGATTCATCTATTTTGTGCCAAAGCCTTTTTATTGCTGTATTTCATTGCTTTTAAGTGAATACAATTCAATTTGTTTAAAGGGAAATGAATTATGAAGCACATGGAAGGCTTTTGGAGAGCAAATAATTATCTTAAAGAACTATATTTGATAAAAGAGTATTAATCAGTCCTTAACGTGGGAGTTAATCTTCTTTTGAACTGGATGTGAAATCACCAGGGAGATTTTCGAACCAGCTCACTGCCTGTTACAGGGAAAACTCAGGTCTGTTTATACATTTGGAATCTGTTCTGTAGATATTTGAAATTTTTAAGTCATGGACTTTTGAGTTGTCGTAAAGATATTTTTTCAAAAACCTAGGACATAAACAAGTGTTATTTCAATTTATTGTTGAATTGTATTTAACTTACTAACTAGGAAAAATGTACCTCAGTACACAAAAACATAAAATGGAAACAGGGACATAATATAATGTTTAATTATTTAGTCTAATAATCTTCTAAATATTAATAGTCATTAATTACTCAGATTCCTCAAATTAGACAGTGAAATGCAGAAGCAACGTGTCTACAATGTGATGAAATGCACACCCCTCATAAAACATGCTAATTTGTTTCTCTTTAGCACCTGATACACCTTAGAAGGGCCACTGACTAAAAGCATGAAAGTTTTCGGTTGCTTTCCCAGGGACACTAGTTCGGCAAACCGGGAAATGGAAAATTCCAGAAGTAGCTTGATACAATTTTGAGAGGCGTGAAGAAAAATGGTACAGAAAGGAATTCACTAAAAATGAGTCACCCATACCAAAAAAAAAAAAACCACCCAAAACACCTGACAAAGACGGAAAACGTTGTCCATCGTGGTGAAGCGGTTGGGGACAGGTGGGTTTCGACGGCCTCCGTGCTGTTTTTCTTGGAGCTGGGCGCACTGACAGGGACACAGAACGTTGGGCTGTGCCCCTCTGGGGTGCAGCCCAACGAGGGGCACCCGGGGTTGAATCTGGATCACAGGCGCAGGCCAGGGGAGGACTGCGCCCCCAGAAAAGCTGGTGGGGGCTCTGACCTCCCCCGGCCCCGCCCGAAGTCATCAGGGGATGCGAGGGTGGTCGCTCCACTGTGCTCTTTCTCCCCTGGCCTGTCCCTCACTTCGCTTGCAGGGATGGAGGAGGAGAAGCCCCGTCTGTCGGGCTGTTATTCCGGGGGGGGGGGGGGGAGGACAGGTGCCTCCGTATGACTTCAGAACAGGGTGCCAGAAAGGGGGGTCCTGTCACTGCTGTCCACATCAGACACAGCCACCCCTCCGCTTGGCCCTCCAGCCCTTAGCCATGGCTCTCGGTCCCCAAACACACGCCTGGCTTCCCAGCCCTGGGGGGTGCAGAAGGGTCCCTGTCAGGAGACACCAATTGTCGAGTAAATGCATGTTCTGCACTAAAGCTGCTTTCTTGCCTCTTCTTTGAGATGACTGGTTTGAAAAACTATCTGTATTAAAAAATTGTATATACAAATATACAGGCAAATATATATACGTGTGTATGTATGTTTTATAAAAATCGAATAGGTTTCTGTATTCTTGAGAACGTCAAAAAAACCAACCGTCCTCGAGGTAGTGAAACCTGGACTACACACATCAGGCTGCTGCTTTCAGCAGATTAACCACCAGAAGGTGTCTGGGACCTGTGCGTCCCTTCCCATCAGCCAGTCTGCGCGCGCAGATGTGTCTGGTCGCTCGTCTCAGGTGGCTGTCTCCTCTTCCCCAGGTCCCGTGGAAGGGCTCTGCGCCAGTCTTCGCTGCGGGACACACGCAGACCCTCCCCAGCCTGCGTCCCGGGCGCTGCGCCCCCAGCTCCAGCCGCTGTGACCCCCCGGCCCCGTCCATGGTCTGCCATGGTTACATGAACCTGCGGGAAGCGGCGTTCGCACCGTCTCGGCCTGGGTCCACCATGGCACGTTAGGGGACAGCCCGGGAGGAGCTTCCAGAGCAGGCTTATGAAAGATGAATCTCCTCGGGAAGTTTCGCAGAAGCTTCCGCACACTGACCGTGCTCTTGGCCACCTTCTGCCTGGCCAGCATCCTCGTGTCCGCCTATTTTCTCTACGCGGGCTACCGACAGGCGGGGACGCTGGTGGAAACCACCGCCGGGGCCGGGTGCGCAGGCGCCAGAACCCCGCCCGACCGGCCGGCGCCCGGGCCCGCGGGGCTGAGGACCGCCCGGCCCCTCGACGCGGGGCGCACGGACGCCACGGTGCTGCTGTTCGTGGAGAGCCAGTACTCGCAGCTGGGCCAGGACATCGTCGCCATCCTGGAGTCCAGCCGCTTCCAGTACCACATGGTCATCGCCCCCGGCAGGGGCGACATCCCCCCTCTCACCGAGGGCGGCCGGGGCAAGTACGCGCTGGTGGTCTATGAAAACATCCTCAAGTACGCAGGCATGGACGCGTGGAGCCGCGAGCTCCTGGAGAAGTACTGCGCGGAGTACGGCGTGGGCATCGTCGGCTTCCACAGGGCCACGGCGCACAGCGCGCCCCACGCCCCGCTGCGCGGCTTCCCCCTGAGCCTGGCCAGCCACCTGGCCCTGCGGGACTGCTTCGTCAGCCCGCAGGCGCCGCTGCTGCGCATCGCCAAGGCGCCCCGCGTGCACCAGGGCCCCCTGCCCGGGGAGGACTGGACCGCCTTCCAGTTCAACCACTCCACCTACCTGCCCGTGCTCCTGGCCGCGCCGCAGGCGGGGCAGGGCGCGCCATCCGAGCCAGGCCAGCCGCTCCTGGCCACGGTCATCCAGGACCTGGGGCTGCAGGACGGCATCCAGCGCGTGCTCTTTGGCAACACCTTGAACTTCTGGCTGCACAAGCTCATCTTCATCGACGCTGTGTCCTTCCTGACGGGGAAGAGGCTGGCCTTGTCCCTGGACAGGTACATCCTCGTGGACATCGACGACATCTTTGTGGGGAAGGAGGGAACCCGCATGAACGTCAAAGATGTGAAGGTAAGAATGTCATCGTTTTTGCTTTCACTGACTCGGTGGTATTGCTAAGGCTTAATTTCAATGCTTGGGGTTCCGCGTGACTCCAATGTTGAGGCGCAGAAGGTTTGAGTAAAACAGTCATGGAAAAGAGTCTTGAACTAAGGCGTAGCTGTTGCTCACACAGACCCGGATGCTCTGAGGGCTAGACCGCATTATTCCGCAGGTACTCGAGCTCACCCTCCTTGCCTGGTCTCAGCCTGGCCACCCCCACTAGACCCACGGCACAGTCCCCCATTTGGGGCGTGGTGACCTTTGTGCCGGTGAGACCAATGCACCACAGAGCTCTGTCCCCAGAGCTCTGATCCCCTGCCCTGCCGGCTCTAAAATCGGTGGTAAATTCAAGATGGAGAAATAGCCAGGACCTTTCTAGAACCTCAGGGAAGCTCAGCCTGTGCTGATGGGAACTGCTCTGACACTATGCGTCTAGAGATGAAGGCACGCAGAGATTTACAGGCAGTGCGCTTGGGCAAGACTCGGACAGCTTAGGGACGCGCCATGACACTTTGGTCACGCAGGGGTGGGGCTGGGGGCCCTTCTCCGCTGGGGCCAGGCTGACCGTGTAAGGAATGCACTGTGGTCGCTGGGACGGAGCGACACCGAAGACGCTCCACTGGTTTGGCGGGCGGTTCTGGGAGTAATTTCCTGTCTTTCCATCGCAACTCGATGCTGTCGCTTGGCCTGTGCGTAACTGAACTCACGCTGTGGACAAATGCTTTTGGCCAAGATATAAGTAAAGACAACAGGGCAGAACCTGAACGTGTAAAGGAACTCAGAAGGGTCGGGATGTTTTTCTGCTAGTGGGCTTTTTGTCCTCCAAAGATGAAGCCACGATACTTATTCAAGACAGCTTTTTCCCCACCCTAAGGCATTGGGTCACCACTGTAATGAAACATGATTAAAACCAGTGAAAAACGTTCGCTGTTTAAAAATCTTCAAACACCTGGGAACCAGTGACCCCTGGTTTTATTGGGCCGTGAACGAAGCTCCGCGTGGCTGGGACCCAGATTGTTCACTTCGGGAATAGTCGGGAGGGGTTAAGTGACCCCCCCTTGCTTTTTTCTATTTACTACTCATTGTAATTCATTCAAATTCCAGTTTTATTTTCATTTCAAAGGCATAACTTACGAAGTGGCCACGTGCCTCCCCAGGTTCTGTGAGCGATTTGCACCCGAAACCTACACGGGGCCTGGCCCGGCTCAGCCTCATGGCCCAGGGCCTGAGCCGTTCGAAGGTCAGCAGGGCCGCTCAGGTGGCCTGACCCCACACGGGAGGACAGAAAAATGAAACGCAACCAGGCGTGGGGCCGAGTCCCGGGCCGGGAAGGGTCAGGGGGACTGTGTGCGTGTGAGCAAGTGTGTGTGTGTGCGTGTACAGGCGTGTAGAGTCCCATGCTCCACCCACACTCTGAAGAAAATCCTCTTTTTTGCTCCCTGTGGTGGTGTTGCTGGTTCCCCTCAGCCTGCAGCCTGGCTGGCAGGGAGGCTGTGACCCCAGGACTTAGAGGTCAACAGGAGCCACTGTTTTTCCAGTGTTAAAAGTCCAGTCTCCGTCTTGGCATTTAGTTTCTACTTTGATTTTATTTCTTGGACAAAAACAACTTTGTGGACAGAATCCGAGGTTTTGTGTAGAAAGTCAGGAGCCTCCTCCACGCCCTTCTTCCTCGCAGAGATCTTCTGGGGGCGCACCGTTTCCGCACCCACCGGCGGAGGAGCAGAAAGCCAGGAACATCCCTTCACATTGCGCAGGGAACCGGAAATATTTGCGTTTCCCGAGCTGACCTTCTATGATCTAGTCCGACGCCCAAGTCGTTCACCCCGCACCTGCGGGCTCCGCGCCTTGGGCGCCGGGCACTCAGGTTCCCAGGAGCACAGGCGGCCACAGGCACGGGCAGCACGCAGAGCCCCCCACAACACAGGCCCCGTGGACAGTGGGAACACGGAACGGGCGGCTGCGTTTCTTCGTGTAGGAATGGGGAGGTGGCCCGGAGTCCGGGGCTGGGTCGCGGGGACCCCAGCGCACATGTGGAGGTGGGAAGGATGTGCTCGGTCAGGGGCGAGCCCCGCTGGGCTGTTGCTGGGAGCTCCGGGACGGTGGGGAGCGCGGACTCACCTGTGCTGGTTGGGCGGTGAGGGAGACGAGAAGCAGCAGGGGGACAGAGGGCGAGGACATTGGCCGTGTCCCTCAGAGCGGGCGCTGCTGTCGGGCGATGCCCTGTGCCCACCACCAGTTTTAGGCCAGAAATGGGCAGGATCGCAGCTGGGGTTGGAGAAGCACACGTTGTCTGAACCAGGGGGTGCCTTTGAGAAGAGCTGTTTGAGAACCAACTACAGCAACAGAGGCATGATAGTTATTACATGTTTTTAAAAAGTGCTTGTTCAGCATATTAATGTGCACCAAGCACTGAGCTAATTAACCGTTAACGGGTAGCATGTTATTTAATTGATATTCATGAGAACACTGAGGCAATATTTGTACATTTTCTGAATGAATGAAGACAGACGTTTAGCTGATCAGTGGCAGGGAAAGGACAGACCCAGACTGTCTGTCCAGAGTGCCTAGGCTTTCTCCTCGAAACCAGGGGCTCGGGTTGGGGTGGGAGTCTCGGCCCCTACTCTTACTAGTTACCCTTGGACGTGTTCATTCACCTTTCCAGTCCCCAGAGTGTATGTAGATCCGCCACGCCACCTAAACCCACTACAGTCTTAGTATCACGGGAGCACAGGGTGAGACAAAGCATGGGGACTCGGGGGACAGAACCCGGCCTGGTGGGCTGGTGTCCCTGAGTTCCGGGGGTGGCCAGGAGGGACAGGAGCAGCTGGGGAAGCCTGTGTGGGCACCGGGCTGGCAGAAGGAGGTGCCGGTGTGGGCGCCGTGCCTTTCAGCCTGGAAGTGCCCGTTACCACACAGCACCGCCTGGGGCAGGGGAAGGGCGCTGAGCAGATGAGAGTCGGTGGGAGGTCTCATGTCAACGTGGGACACCCGGGTGGCGGCCCGAGGAAAAGCCCGTCTGTCCACATTTCCAGACGCGGGCAGAGGCGGCAGCCAGACAGAGGGATCATGGAGCTTAGCACCTGCCGTCTGTCTGGGCGGCCAGCGCTGCAGGGAAGTGAGTCGAAGAAGGAGAACAGGTCGAGTGCACCATTTTGAATATCCTTTTGCAACCCGAGGTCACAACAAGTTAACTTCACGAGGACAGTTGTCTGATGTCGCAGGATGGGAGCCATCCGCCAGGCTTCCCCCTACCCCCCACCCCCATCATAAGGCAGGAAGCCGGGAGCCTGGGCCTCATAGGCCTTCCTAGTCCTGGGGGAGGAGGTGAAGGAAGCCTTCGGGGCCCAACCCGTTGCTCGGGCTGCAGAGAGGCCCAGGTGTTCATCTGGGATTCAGCCTTTCAGACTCTCCCTTCCACCTGGTCCATGCGTCCTGCTCAACCAGATGCACAGCATGGCCTCCTGCTAACCAGGGGCGGGGCGCGCCCGATGGCTCTGTGGCAAACACAGTCTCGAGATCCGGGGTTAGCAGTGTCGAGAGAACAAGGGAAGTTAAATGCCCGTTGTTTAGTTATTGTGCCCAGAAGCTCTATGGAGAGAATCTCACTTTGTTTCCACGTGTGCACTTTCTCAAGGAGGGTTCATAGAGGACATGTCTGTTTTTTGTTAGAAACAAGGGCTTTAGAGGCATCTTCCACTGAAACCTGTTTCCTGGGTACCCACCAAGTATTTACATCTTTTAAACGCATATTTTAAAGCAAGACCTGTTACCAGCTGAGGATCTTCTGCTCAGAATAATTTTACAGCTTTTTATATACAAGCTATATTTTAACTGAAGCACGGAGATGCCCTGAATTCATTTCCACCCCCACAGGCCAAGTGGGAAGGACAGGAGTTCTCAGTGGGCGCTGGCCGAGGGGTGGCAGGGAGGAGCCGGCAGCAGGTCCCTGGACGGACAGCAGGGAGAGAGGGCAGATCCATCCGCCAGGGCAGATGGAGCCCTGGTCGCTCTGGGGAAGAGCAGACGGCAGAACCTGCTCTGGTAAAACCACCCACCCCAGCCGGCCGGCTTCAGGCAGGTGGGGCAGCGGCCTCAGGGCTCCGCCTTAACCCCCACGGACAGCCTTGGTGGGGGGGGGAGGGCACTTTTCCTGTGGGTTTTGAGTATTTTGTCATTCTCTGATGATACAAATAGTGATTGATTAATTAACCAGCTAATTGGCTCAGATTATAAAGAACCTCTTCAGCCAGGGCTGCTCAGTTTTTGTTGTGAGAATCCCCAATAGAGTTCAAGGAAGGGATTCATAGCGAAAGAATCACGAAAGAGAAAATCAAAACAAAACCCACACTTGCTCCTTTTGTACTCTCTGTAGAAATGCATTGTGTTCGGAAACAATCGTAATCGTCACGGAGACATTTAGGGTGACCCTGTCTTCCAGATGAATTAAAACGTTTGTCGTCATTCTCGTTATGAAGTGGCGTGTAGACCATCTGCGGTGCTTTTTTCACCAAGGCTTCCTTCGGTTTCATTCTGTGACAGCCCCACGTTAGCAGCTTTGCCGGCTGAGTCCTGCTATTCCCAGCCCGTGTCCTGTGCGCTTCGGTGTGCGTCTGGTGACAGAACGTAACTTCGTGGTGCTGGTGGTGGTTTCCGACCACCTCATCAAATCTCCAGAAGAAGACAATGGAGAAGCCGTAATCAAAGGGTAATAGCTGTGACTTTTCACGTCAATGAACCAGCCCAGAAAGCCTCCTCACAGCCTGCCAAAAATAACCCCCTTCCTCCATACATTGTAATGACACAAAGTAGCCCAAGACCAATTATCCTGCTGAAAAAAATACGAGTTAGGCCAGCGGCTGATCTTTTCAAAAGCAGCAGCAGCGGAAGCTAAAATCCTCTTCTGCGGGGATGATTAGTCTTTTTCTTTGCAAGACAGAGCAACCGCTTTCTCGACGTAGAAGATGAACGATGAGTTTATCCTGAGCTTTCAATTCTGCTTCCAACAAGTCTGGTCTGTTGAAGAGAAGTTGCTTGTTTTCCGGACATGGACGTACGTTTTACCGAAGGAAAACAGACCATTATCTTTGGATAAAAATAATACTTGATAACATTAGTTCTGAAGAGAGGCCTGAACCCTGGCTCGCTAGTGGTGAACTATAGCCTTGTGCAGTTACGTAATGGTGAGCATCGCACTTCCCCACTTGGAGAACGAGGTCTAACAACAGTGCGTATTCCACAGGCTGCTGCAAAGACTAAATGAGCTGATCCACAAACACCACCAGGCGCATGCCGACACTCCGTCAGAATCAGCGGATCTGCTTGAAAATGGACAGTTGAAAAGATTCCTTTGATTTTTGTCAATTGTGCCATTGACGCATCTCATTGATTCTAAGCCAAAATTCGCATTCAGCGCCACGTTTTAACACTTTGGACATTAGGGCGTGCCTTTTAATCAATAGCTTCTTCTGTTCTGTGAAGTGCGGGAGTTCAAACTGAGCTCACAGCCCCTCATGCACCTGCCCAGTCACCTGGTACAGGTCCACGGGATGACACCCAGAGGCGCCAACGTTAGGTGTGTTGCCCCTCGTACTGAAACTGAACCTACAGGAAACAACGTTGCCCATCAGAAAGATTCGCGTCCTCTCCAAGACCGGAGTGTTTCCTCTCATTGGTTACAATCAAGCTGCAGGAGGTATATTTACTGTAGCTTTAGATCCACTCTGAGTGATTGCAATGCACCTGATGAGTTTGTAATGCATCGAGTCACAGCACACACTTTTAAATGGAGGAATTCTCTACCTCTTTAAATGATAGAGCACGAAAGCAAAAATCATTTCTGAAGCTTGCATTCCACAGTTAAAACTTTCCGTCAGTTGGTGCTGTGGTGGGAAGAACTTGTGACGTGAGACCTGCCTTCCTGGCCAGTCTCAAACACACGCCACAGCACGGTCGGCTGGACGGTCGGCCTTCAGACCTGGTTCGCACTGTGTGACTGAAACTCTGCTCTCTGACCACCGCCTCCCCACCCCACCCCCCTCCCCCAGCAGTGCCTGGCGCGCACCGTTTGCACTGTTTCTGAGTTTGGCTCTTTCACGACAGATTCCACGCAGGAGTGAGAACACACAGTGTTTGTGTTTCCGCGTCTGGCTCCTTGCACGTCTGTAGCCTGGCGCCCCGCAGGCCCGCTGCGCTGTTGCCAAGGGCGGGGCTCCCCCTCCTTTGAGGCCAAGGAGCATCCCATCGAGTGCACACGCCTCGTTTTCTTTGTCCTTCCCACAGTGGCGGGCGTTGGGGGGGGGGGGGTCGTGTCTTGTGGACTGTGAGTGGCGCTGCAGGGAAGGGGCGGGCAGGTGTCTCTCAGGGACCCTGAACACAGCTCCTGTGGACACTCGCTCAGACGGGGGGCGGGGGTCATTGGGCAGGTCTGTCGTCCTGGCCAAAAGGTTTGTTTAGTCTGTCCATAAAATAAAAGACACATTTTTCATTTTTCACCAATAGCTTTATTGATTGGGGTATTTTCAGTATGTCAACTAGCTCCAGCGTGATAGAACGTTGATTGTTCTCAATTAATGTCTCGATTGGATCGCTATCAACTTCAGCTGGTCTACCCGACCGTGGAGCATCGTCCAGTGAGAAATCTCCAGCACAAACCTTTGCAAACCACTTCTGACATGTTCGGTCAGTCACAGCTCCTTCTCCACACACGGCACTGATATTTTTATGTGTTTCAGTTGCATTTTTACCTTCCTTGAAATGATCGAGCATAATATGCTTCAAATGTTGCGTATTTCCTTCCATTGTCAATATTAAAATGGCTACACAAAAATTCACCAATTTTGATGGTTGTTAATGCATGCTGATATGACAGCTGTCACAGTACAATCTAATAAAATTGTTTCAAATGAAGTGAAGACAACTAAGCACTACTAGAACCTTGTAGGGAAAAAAACAAACGAGTTTTCTGCCAACCCAATATTTCAGAGTTTTTCAAGGGCCCCCGTTGTATTTCCATAATTACTGTCACTTAAACACACTTAGTAATCATGTGTTGAACTTAAAATATGTATTGAGATAATTAAAATATTATGGTAATAATTATAAAGAAATTCTAATCTGAAACAATGGAATCAACAGAATTTATGGAAAATACAGCAAAAATACCGAATTATCATAAAAATAAAAGTTTTCGAGTTGTAAAGCCACGCTTTCATGGGTTTTCGGAGCACGAGCTGAAAACACCAGACACAGTTTGTCAGGCCTTTTTTCTTTTGGTTTGAAACCTCGAGTGTATTACAAGTGAAATATAATACAAGTGTTTCTATTTGCTTGCAGATAACTCTTGCAAGAGACATTTTGTAAAGATACCTGATATTCCGAATGCTTTATCAGATGCACAGCACATATCCGCTACATCTGTCTTCCTTTTTAGTGGAAGGTTGCAGTGAACAAACCACATTTGTGTAACATGAAAAGAGACTGAAACATTGTCTTCTCCAGGGCGTCTGGTCATGTTCAGCTCACACGTCTGAGCAAGTCTTTCTTCCTGTCCTTCCGTCCTGGAGCAGTCTAACTTTTCCCTTTTAGAAAACCGGTCGATTTATTTGTCTGCTCACCTATATTATAGTACTAATGTACAACGTTTACTTCTCTATTAACTTTACATGGGAATTGATCTCAATAAATAAATGGTTTTCTAGTGCCTATTTTAACTTTGTTTATCATTTTCTAGCAAATTGAATATTTCAGAATAAGCCACTACACATGACGAACGTTTCAAACACGAGGTGGATACATAAAAAGGCCCATAGACATCTGCGTGCTCACCACTCTGTTCCTGTTAGCTTCATTTCAGATATGAGAGGAATAGTCAAAACTTTCAGGTTATTTCACATGTTCCAAATAGAGCAATATTCCAAATTTTTATTTTAATATATTCAATTAGGAATCACTTTAAAATACTAATGTGATAAAATTTGCTTGCTTTGGATGTTTTAGTTTGCCTAATTGGTTTAATTATTGTAAGGAATCCTCACTGTTATAAATGCTACACTGGACCTACAACTGAAAGAAAACGCAACAGTTTGTTGTGTAGCGAAATGTGCACATGAAACGCTGCTGCTGGAAAACAGTGTCATTTCTCATCGTGTGAGCCCGCAATGCAAACGGCAGTTGCCACGGGCCTGCGTCGGGCGGTCCCAGCCGCCCCCCCCCCCCCCCCCCCCGCCCACATCCAAGACACGCATTTCAGACTATGAACTGTGCTTCAGGTGTTCTAGTCCTGGCCTGTATCCATATTTTAAATGAAATTTTAATTCCTAAACGCTTAACTATTTTAAATTTAAGTTTCCTTTTGAGTTTCCCAGACTGTCATTAATGGTTTATTTGATTGCAATTAAAGGCTCTCCAGTGGCCTCTCCAGATGAGAAAGTGTCTCGTGCTGTCACAGCCGACAGGAAGTGGCGGCCATCCCCAGCAAACACGAGCGAACTGCTCTCTCTCACGAAGTCTTTCCAGACGGAGACGAGCGGGGGTGGCCGACCCTCGGCCCGACACGAAGCCGTAAATTTACTTAACACGGTATGAGATGTGTCTGTCGGTGCGTGTCAGTGTGTTTAATGGGGGGCCCCGGACAGCTCCTCTTCCTCCAGTGTGGCCCAGCGGCGCCACAAGGCTGGAGGGCCCTGCACCGTCCCTGCTGAACATTGTCCCTCGCAGGGACAGTGACCCTTGCTGGACTTTTTTTCAGATGACAAAACTGGCAAAGGACCTAGCAGAGAGGGCAGGAATGCGCCGGCCGATGGCCCAGAGGCCTGCGTCTGTGCCAGAGATGGCTTCCCTCTGAGTGCCGTGCTCCCCAAACGGGCCCCGCTTGCTACCACGTGGCACTGGTCACTTACCACCCAGGTGTAACCAACAAAGACAAATTCTGAGTGGGAAGTATGGCGGGGGGCGGGCACCTGAGGAAACATGAGAGACGACACTTGAAGTAACGGGATGTTGGAGGTTCAGGGGAGTAACCCCCAAGTTACTACGGGCCTAGTAGCTGCTATCCCAAGGCTGTAAAGAGGGCCGGCAGCCTCGTGAGATCGGGCGAGCCCCAGGAACACTGTTAGGAAGGGGCTGGTCTCTCCCGTGGCTGGTCCTGCCGTGCCTCTGCGGAGCTTTTCCTTCCTTACTGTCAGTCAGAAGCCTTAGAAAAGGGAAATGGGCGGAGCCGATTGGCCACCCGTAGGGAGTACCTGTGCTGAGCCCAGACCCAGGGTGACACCCAGCACTGTGGCGGGTTGGAAGAAGTGGCGGAAAGAGAGAGAGAATCTGCCCTTGAACAACAAGAGAGATGTAAGAAATTTCTTTACAACAGTTTCATAAGGAAAAAGCCCATGCACATCAGAGGCTAATGACATTGTCTGGATCCTGGATGGTTTTCTGTGGCTGTTCTTGGCCCAGAACATCCATGTGTCCCCTCAGCCTACGGGAGAGCGAGTGTGACCTCGTGTGACTCCCGGTGTGAAGTGTCACATGCATCTGTGAGCGCGTGTCACTCGAAACCTCTTCTGTAAGGAAGGGTGGGGGGCGGTGGCGAACAGGACACTGCAATCCCTGTGTGTCCGTGGCCGGGGCTCTGCGAGACCTGCGGCAAAGTGCAGCTTTTGTTACTCCCCGGGTGACAGCGCTCACTCCCTCCCCCAGCGGCCCTTCGGCCGGTTTCTGATCTCTTCGAGCTCGTCCGGATCAATCACGTGGGTTGTCCTAGTCAGGGGCAGTCAGAGGGTTTGCCCTTCGTTTGGCCGTCGGGACGAAGCTGTCAGGTTTGGGACGGAAACTCCGCATCACACTCAGAAAGGCTCTGGCAACTTTCTGTTCAGTCC
The DNA here is from genome assembly GCF_022682495.2 of Desmodus rotundus. Lineage (NCBI taxonomy): Eukaryota > Metazoa > Chordata > Mammalia > Chiroptera > Phyllostomidae > Desmodus > Desmodus rotundus. Next base: position 1,125,088 of record NC_071395.1, on the reverse strand, counting down.
TGCGTGCAAACAGAAGACAAAGTGCCTGGTTCTTTGCCTCAGAAAAGTCTAGTTTTGAGCACGTGGATGTGCGCAGCTTAAGGACTTTTCCGCTGTGTCAGGTGCTCATCTGTTCTGACTCCACAAAACCATTTTTAAAAATAAAAAGGCACAATAAATTTTTGCTGCCTGCTGGGTTTCTATAATTTAATTCTAAGGCTTTCTTACTGGCATACTTAAAAAAAGGACTTCCTGTGGAGTACAATTTCGCTTTGTACCATTACTCCTGAAAAAAGGAATTGAAAGAAATCTTGAAATCTAAGCAGGCTCTGAAAATGCTCCGTTCGAACCTTGTTACCTTTAGCTCAAGGCAGGAGAAATCAAGTCAGCCTTGTGTTCTGCTGCGGAAGACACATCTTGATGTGAGTGTCTTAAAACATAAAAAAGGGAAAAAAAGGAGAGAGAGAAAGAAAAATAGAGGCGGGAGAGGCAAAGTTAACTACGGTTTAGAACCCCGGAGCGGAGCGGTAAAACGAAACAGGACACCCGCGTCTGTCCGGAACAGGAAAGCAGGACCGGAGGCGGAGCCCGTTCCAGACGCCGTCAAACACGCCGAGTTCCTAGCGCGAGGGTGGTGCTGGGGGCGCTTTGCCTTTCAAATCAAGTGCGAGAACAAGCCCTCAGGGCCAGGACACAGTTTCACGCCATTCCCGTTATTCCGGCACTTGTCAGAAGGGGCGAGAGACAGCTGCGTCTCTTCCCAGGCCCCGCGAGGAGAAAATGACAGGTGGGAGGGGCCCAGCAAGTGGGCAGGTGACCGCGTCCGTATGCATATGCAGACATGTTCACATGCATGAACACACACACGTGGGCTTGCTCACTCGCTCGCCAGTCACTAGACGGGCGCACGTTTTATGGCCTGGAAGCCGTGAGGCCCTCCTACCGCCTGCTTCCCTGTGAGAGACCCGAGCAGCCAGAGAAGCAGGAGCCCACGTGTAACCAGCGCCCACTCGGCCATGTTTGCGTGTGCCTGTGTGTCCCGCACAGGGAACTTCTACCGCAAGCCACAGCGCTTGTCTGTGCAGCCCCGCCGTGTGCTCGGGCATCGGGGCCGGACTGATGTGCAGAAAAAGGAAGAGCCTGACTGGACCCGACTGAAATGCGCGACAGCCTCCGCTGCGTACAAACTGCCCGCCTGCCGGCGACTGTGTGTAGGAACAGAAATGAGTGGATTTTAAATTTCTGAAATTTTTGCCAGATACTTCCCAATTTAGACAGCTTTAATGTATTTACCGTGGTAAAATAAGTTTAAAGAGAAACAAAATAGTAAGGATGCCAATAGTAATGAGTGGAATTGAAGTGTTAAACAAACATCTTTTACCAACAGAACAATAGGTAAAAACTAAAACCACAATAACAAAGATATTTTTTAACTACCTGCTCTGTGCAAAGCCTGATTCTCAGTGCCCCACAGATTTTAACTCACATCCGGGGAACAATCGCGTTGCAGGGGCCGCCAGCATTTCATTTCACAAAAGGATGCAGTGTGGTCAGGACCCATCAGGGTTCTGTATCCGAGGAAACTCAGCAAAGAAGCTGAGGGGCGGAGACAGACGTCCCTCCGTGGCAGCAGGGCAGCATCGCTGTCCCGGAGCGTGGGGGGCGCTCTTGACCCCCCCGTGCTGCTGGTCAGGAGGTCAGCGGCGTCCTGGGGCCACACACCTGCCTTCACCTGACCCCACTCGCCCTTGCAGGGTACGTGAGCGAGGGCAGCAGTTATTGTGGCAACCGTTCCGAGAAACAACACACCCGATTTTTGCATTCCCAGGAAAACACGGTCTGTGACCGTGAGTACCGCTTTGTGTGTGACTGCCTGTCACTCCAGTGCCAGCGGGCAGGCGTGCAGTACCGCATCCCAGGGGTGCAGGGGGCCAGAATGGAGCCGTCAGGGACCACGGCCCAGGGCGGGATGTGGCGGGGAGGGAGCCAGCGGTAGGGCCCACTGAGTAACGGGACGCAGAGGACTGCGCTCACCGTTTCCCCCCAGCGTTACTGGGACGTGAGTGGCACGTGAGGTTGTGTGATTTACAGGCGCAGCGTGGACTTGATACACAGCGTGGTTACCAGCATTCTTGCAACGTTTAAAGGATAAGTCTGTTCCACTCAGTCCACTGAGCATGTCTGCCTTATACCCACTACTGATTCTGTACCAGTGGTTAGAGTGTTCTTCAGTACTATCCAAATTTCTTTGTAAGTCAGACAACAGCATTTTGTTTAAATTGCCTCTTTCAGCTGCAGCTCCTGCTCGCTGGCTCTCAGGGAATGGAGGGAATGGCGTTTCCCTTCCCATTCAGTGTTACTCCACCCAACACATTAATCCCCAGCAACATGTTAGGGAGCTTCTGGTTATCAACAGCTGGACAGGGGCCGGCCGCCCCAGTGCTTCCCCCAGGCTCGAATACACGGCCTCGGCTCCTTAGAGACCGTTGTCTTCTGTGTCAGCAACAGAGTGACACTTTGATATGCAGTATTCCGCATGTACGTGGGGCGTGGTTCACTCTAATGTCGGAATTTGCCGTGTGGGACCTCTACGTAAAGAATCACAGCAGTTTCAATGTGATCATCGTTCGATTTTGAACACCTCTGCCTGGGCGGGTGCTTAACGGTCAGATTCAGTGGGTAGAAGGCACCTGCGAGAGTGTGGAATGTTTAGGGGATTCGCTGGATACTTGTTTGAGGGAGGGAGGGAGGGAGGGAGGAGTGAGTGAAATACTGTGTTCTGGCAAAAGACCAGGGTGGCAGCGTGTGCTTCAGCCCTCCTGTGCGTCTGGGGGAGCCGGGCAAGCTCGAGGGGGTCAGTGCGCGTCGGACAGCCCAGCGGCAGCGTGGCGTGTGGGATAGCAGCAGACAGAGAGAAGCCTGGAGACAGAAAGGTGCTCACGCTTAGGTCCCTGTGCACTTCAAGCCCACCCTCCGTGCCTGGGAAGCCGGAGACCAGTGTCACGTATGCTCTGCAGGAAGCTGCGCATGATAGGATCGCAGGCAAACTGCGTGCAGGAGCTCTGAGGTCCGAGCTGCCGTTGGGGACGCCTTCGAAACTGAACACAGTCCCGAAGGCAGGTGGAGTTTCACAAAACCAGGACGTATAAATAACCACCTATTGCCAGGGAAACAGTAAAAAGAGGGAGCCGGCGAACCCCTCGTTCAGTGACATCTTGCCATTTTAAAAAGAATTCTATCTACAAAATTTTCCCACTTGAAATTACATTTTTATTTCAGTAAGTTTAGAGGTACTTAGAGCAGTTTTACTGAAGTGCATACAATCTAAATAAGATGCAGTATGTCAGTCCCAGAAACCATTTCCCGCTGATGAACTTGGGGACGTGCTTCTGGACCAGCACGCTGCGCTTCCCAAGCCCGTCGTGTGTCCCCACTGGAAGGAGACTATGTGATCAAGGCATGCGTAACCTCCTTGTTTCTGAAGTCATAAGGCTTCAATGTAGCGTAACATCTCACATCTCACATTCTAGAGCTGTGACTAATAACAGTCCTTTGGGGGAGAAATATGCAAACTCAGGCTGGGAGGCCTCGGCGCCCCCACCACCTGTGCGTAGCTGCTGCTGGGAGGGCCTGCGAAGATCAGGGACACGGGAACCAGGCCCAGTCGGGACAGCACGACCTATAACTCTGTTTGATTTGTCGCTGAGGATGAAAGCCGAGTTTCCCACAGCCCGACATCAGTACCGAGTGGCAACCAGAGCACGGCTCTGCAGCCTGGCCCTGACCACGGGCAGCGTAAATATCTCCGCCCCCGGAGAGTCCCGGTCCATGGGACTCCCGCAGGCTTGTGCTCTGAGCAGAGGGCTGTGGGTGTGTGTGTGGCTTCATCCTCAAAGTGGGAAGTGCCCGGTCAGCAGGTGGGGCGTCCAGGTGAGTGAGCGGGCTGCTCCCTCGCATCTGGAAGGCCAGCTGCCACCCTCGTGCCTGCCGGCGCTCTCGGAGCGGTGGCGGCAGTGGTGCAGTGTGGCCGCGGCAGCCGGCACCCGCAGCAAGAGGCCCACCATGCTGTCCTCGGGATCTCGCCTGTGCGCATTTAAGAAACTTCTTCACTTGCGTTCTCACAGGAGGAAAAATGTGAAATCTGTGGGAGTCAATAAGAAGATCCAACAGGAAAGTGAGACAGTGAAAAAAGTCACTTAAGGGTGGGGATGGGGGAGGGGAAACAACAGCCCCACTGGTCAGAAAAGTCGGGTGTCGGTGCTGGCTGGGAACTTCAGACACAACCTCTCGTGTGGAGTCGCTGGGTCCCAGGACCTCACCTGCAGACTAAGGGGAGCCCGCCAGCGGTCGGACTCCCACCATGCACTGCAACAGCCTCCTCCGAGTCTGGGGTGGTCGTCCTGGGTGCGGCAGCGCGGCCCCGAGCGTGTTTTCCGTACCCTCAGTCTTCAACTTCCGTCACGTGAGAAGGAAAACCTCCTGTTTCTTTCTGTTACCCCCAACTCCAACAAATGCGCCCCTCTCCATCCACCATCACACCTGAACTCTTCCCAATTAAGTTCACTTTCTCATACTGCTCTTGTAAACTCGAGAGTAGTTCTAACTTCACTTTCCTGCAAAAGACAGAACCTGGATGAGCACACACCCATCACCTGTCCTCATGAGCGTGTTTCCCAGGTGTCTGTGGGGGAAACTCAGACCTGGAGCTAGGAGCTGAGACACCTCACAGGTGTGCAAAGGGATGTGTTGGGAGGATATCAATGGAACACACCAGATTCTGGTTAAAATGATGAGTAACATTCATGGAGAGAAAAGGTGATATCACAGCTCTGTGATTAAATTAGCTCCAAAATAAGACATCCAATCTCTTTTCCTCGCATTTCTATTTGAGCAACACACTCTCATTCCGAGGTGACCCTTCTCAGACCTGCCGTCGGCCCACCTGTCAGCCCACAGCGAGCCAGCAGCCACCTGCGCCAGCCCGCGTCACCCCCGGGTCAGGCTGAGAGTTCCTCTGGACTGGCTGGCACTTCCCTTCCGTGAACGGGGCGGCTCTTCTGGAAGGTGGAGGCACTCGAGGAATAACTACACAGAGCTAGATTTAGTCAATAATAGATCCAAGAGAAAAACAATCACTTGTTAAATAATTTGTCAAATAGTTCTCTTTGACATACTCGGCATTGCCTGTAAATTCCACGTTGGCTCTGGAGCTTCCACGGGAGCCTGGTTCAGCATTGAGGAGGAATCCCTGGAAAGGGGGCTGGCTGGCTGGCTCACCCCGAGGCAGGGAGGCCTGGCCGCCTCTCTCCGTGTGTGGGGGCGGGGGAGGGCAGCTGCGGATGGCCCAGGCCCTGATCCGCTCGTTCTCAGGGGCTGGAATCCCTCCTCCTCCGTAGTTGGAGCGCCTCTGGCCAGAGAGGCCCCATCTGGCTGCTTCCAAAGAGGGTGCTGGTTTACTGGTGTCATCCCTGGGGTCAGTCACTTGCTCTCTGTTCTCCGCATCCTCATGAGCTAGTGCGTTTAAGCGTGTACAGACGTGTGTGTGTATTTCAACCCACCGCGGAAGTTGTCATCTCTTTCTGACGCTCCCATTATGCCAACTAGACCGGTGGGAACCGTGCACCACAGACATTCTCGCCTCGTCCCGTCTGCTCTGTGGCCTGGAGCTGCATGCGGTTACTCGGCCAGAGAGCCCTGGCTCCGGGGGAGGGGCGCGTCATTCCGTGGCCCCAGACCAGGCGGAAGGATGTGCATTGTTTCCGTAGAAAATGCGTGGCGCATTCGAGCGTCGCTCTCACGCTCCGTGCTCTGGCTGGCCCGCAGGTGCGTCTCTGCCTCCCCAGAGCTGAGAGGTGTCCAGGGGCCTGCGCACCACTGAGGAGCACGGGGGTGGGCGTGTCTCACCACCAGCCCCGCGGGCCTGGGGCCCTCACCCGTTGTGGTCTCTGACAGCCTGCTCCGTGGTCCTCCGTGTCCTTCAGGCCTGTGGACAGAGACGTCTGTGTATTTTCTCCCAGTCATGTCAAGGCCCGGGTCTTTAGAAGAAAGTAACTGAATTTTGAATCCTGCGTATTTCCGTTTACAGAATCTGGGCGCTTCAGATGTGATTGAACCTGTTGGTGTGATCTGTTAATCCTCGTGTGTATTCCATTCGTGGTTGGGCCCCTGCTCTGCACCCAGTGGGTGGCCCAGGGGCCGCCCCGGCGCATGGGGGTGCCAGCAAGCCATGCCGGCCAGGGACAAGGGGCGGTTGGTCCTGCGTGCTCCCAGTCCAGGGGACGGACACCACACAGCAGGCAGGGCCCCGTCGGGGCTGCGCCTGGGACAGAGGGCATGGCCAGGGCTGCGGGAGGAGGTGATGGGGTGTCCAGAGGACAGGGTGCCCCTGGACCCCCGGACAGCAGTGGGCTCATCTGGGTCCTTCTACAGGCAGGCCGGAAACCGGAGGCTGGCCTGGTCCCCTGGATCAGGACACTCTGGGGCAAGGGGACGGTACCTGCAGGAGCAAAGGAGGAGGGGAACCTGTGGTCCACAGCCCGTGGCGGCATCCCGGGTCACAATGGTCAGAGTCGAGATGGTGTCGTTGTTGCCGTCAAAAGACAAGTGACTTCTAATACTGAGTCTCTGGGTAGTTCGCAGCCAGTGGAAACTCATAGCTAATTCCACAACTGCCACACTGAGTTTAGACTCATCCTAAAACAGCTTTTTAGCAGTTTGAAATGCTGGGTAAATGCTGCTCAAACGCTGCCCAGAAGACCGAACAGACGCCTGCGGCCAGTGTCCCTGCAGCGCAGCTCTTCCCTGCGGCCTTCGCCGACGGGGGTGGATAGGCCCGGAAGGTGGCGGCCCTCATCCTCGGGCCGGGCGGTGCCACCAAATAAACACAGTGGCCGTAGGGGGGGGGCACTGCCACTCCACACGAGGCATCAAAATAACCTGCAGTTGGGTTGCAACGTTGAATGTTTTTCAACAGACTGTAGAATGAAACATTCATCGATACGAAGAGGAACTAAATTTATTAAAAATTAGAGATGCACTTAACTACTTAAAATGGATAACATTTCACATTGAAAATAAACTTTTTGTGGGGTGGAGGGATGGGGAGAAAAGGCACACAACTGTAATTGAATAACAATAAAAAATTAAAAAAATAAAATAAAACAAAACAAAAAAATAAAAATAAATAAAAAATAAATAAATAAACTTTTTTCAGCAAGATTAGGTCTCTTAAAATCTCCACAGGTAAAGTCAAAAGATAAAAGCAAATGGAAAGCAGACACTTGACAGGGACCTGTAACCATTTACCAGCAACCGAAGAAGGAGATTCAAGGGGAACCTGTTCGCTTGTTCAGTTGGCAGAATTTTAGCATCGAGGGTCGTGACAGTGGAGGAAAAGCTGTCTTTCCGGAGACTAAAGAGGATGTAAATGTTCATCTTCCAACCAGTGAATCTGATTGTTCCCGGCCAAGGTCGAACTTCTGTAGCAGTGGAAATCTGGGTCTGCCTCGTGCTCCCGCAGGGAAGTGAGCTTGGGTCAGAAACCGTGAAAATGTGTAATATGTCCAAGATGGTTTCACTGAACCTCCTGAGCCAAAACTGTACATCCCTATCGTTGAGTGATACAGCCCAATGTAGTTTTACCTATAATTCTTGAGAAACACAGTCCAAAAACAAGAAGATGATACATTCTGTCAGACCCGGGACCAACATTACTGTCTGTCCTACAGTGTCCGGGTGAGGGCCGCCCCGCGGGCCACCCTCGAAGTCGGCAGGAGGGGAGGGAGAGGCCATCGCCCGCCGGCGTTGCTGCCGTCTGGCCGAGTGCCCGAACGAAACGCCCGCCCCGCTCAGGTGTCACCTCTGCACCGACCCCTTTTCGTCTGGGTTCTGGGAAGCAGTCCCGTCCTGACTGGAGGTTTGGGAGAGGTGACAGAGCCCTGCTTTCAGTCCTAAGCTAGTTTTCCTATTCCCCACCTCGTTTGTGTACATGGCCCGACACAAAATTCTGCCCTAGTTACCCGGATTTTGACTAGGCACGTTCCTGCGAAGGTCTTACCTGACAAGCCCTGGGCTCAGTTCTCACTCAGGGGGCTCCAGCTCCCACCTCCTCCTGTAAGAATCTGTTCTTGCTCAGGGCTCTGAGACCCTCCAGCCCCTGTTCCGTGAACCTCTGCAGTCCTGGTGCCGTGGGCCCGGCCCTGCCTCCAGGAACGGTCCCCTGCTGCCTGTCTTCCCACCGACTTGGGCGTGTGATCGCCTCATCGTCCTTACCTCCCCTCCTTCGACCCGTTTGCCTTTGCTCCACCTAATTTCTCCTCGTGAAATGGTGCTGCCCTCAGTCCCAGCTCAGCCTGTTGTTAATTTTTCTTCCCCTCCAGCTACGTGAGGGAGATCCCTAGGCAGCATCAGCAGCCACATTGGGCTACTGTGTCCCAAATCCGAGCCTGTGCCCACCCTCTCTCCTGAGGTCGGATTCACTACCAACCACCTGCCAGGTGTCCCCCCACCGCTGTCCCCACCAAGGGCACCCAGCAATCCCCCCTTTGGGAAGGAAGGGCTCCATCCTATGTGTTTAAAATGATTGTCCTCTGGTAGCAAGTCCACAGCCAACATTCACGCCCAGGACCCGAGTCATGTGGGGTCCCCTCAGCACCTCTGACATCCGGTCGCGTGTGACTGCGGATCAGGTTCCGAAATGCCCCCGGGACCGTCCGCCTCTGCCCACCTCTGCACCAGCATCTCCACACAAACCACCAGGCGGTCTCCTCTTTCACTCGGGGTCTCCGCGTGGAGTATGTGAGCCGGTCTGCGGAGGGCTCTCACCTCGGTGCTGTCCGGGAACGTTAAGTGCTCAAAAGTGGCCCCCTTAGTTGGTTAACTTTCGGGACAAAATTGGAATAGCTCTGCAGAGAATTTACAGATAGGACACATAAATGGCAAAACGAGAGGGAGACAAAGTTTGCACATGGGGGCCGGATAAAGGAGAAGGGGGTTAGTAACCCACCCAGCATGACCACTGGAGTCTCAGGCTAATCTGTTACTCAGAAAACAACACAGAACACAAGCCAATAAACAAGCAGTGACTGATGGTCCCCGTCGACGAGATCCACCATAAAACAGACAACGACATGTCAACTGTGCAACCCATCATGCCCATCACAGCCAGGTGTCCCTGAGACCACTTTACAACCAGCAAAATGGAATGTTTTCCCGTCTGTCACTGATACCCGGGAGCTGTCGCTTATGAGCGGCCGGGTTGTCTGAAGGGAACTGGAACCAGCGTCGTAAACTGCCGCCACTTGAGCTTCTGGCCCAATGTCACCGCGCATCGGCGGAGTCACTGCCTGAGGTTCCATCACAGAACCGGCACCCCACACCTCAGCCTGTGAGTGCACTGGCCCTCCTTGCTCACTGGGGTTCCGTCACCCAGATCAAGTATAAAATTGCCAACAGCACAGTGAACTCTGCTGCCGCGTGTGAGTGCGTTTTCAGAGCCAGGACTGGGGACCGCGGCAGGAAGTTTCACGGGTCGTTGAGGAGCCTTAACGCACTCGGAGCTTTAAACAAACGCTCTCCCTCCTTGTGCTCTGATCCACTTGCCTCTGTCCCTCTTTCCTCATCAGCGAGTCTGTACTTTCCTGTTTTGTGCAGTGCATTAAGTTTAAAACTTGTTTCCCCTTTACACTGTATGTCCATTTCGCAACAGATTCTTAATACGTGTGCTTTGCTTGTGGATGTCCGTGCGTTTTAGGAAGCTGGGACTTCATAACTTACACTCACTTATATAACTTGTAAAAGTGGGAAAAAATCCCCCATACCCTGTAGGATCCAATTCATTAAATTTAAAGGTCAGCAAATAGCATCCCCTTGATTTAAAGGACTCGGGTCCCTGCGGAGTGTGCCAGGGAGCGGAAGGGATGGGACAGGCGGGCGCCGCAGCAGCGCACCTGGGAGAGTTAGTGCTGCTCCGACCCCCACTCCACACGGATGTTAACGACTGACTCTGGGACAAGATTCCACTGGAAGCCCCCCCCCCACTCAGTTCTCCTTCTTGTGCAATTATCTGTTTTCAGCAAAGTAATTCTCAGAACTTTAAGAAGAGCACAGCATGGTAACAGCACCGTCCCACGTAGCAGTGACCCGTTTGTCCAGAACAGACTTGTCTAGGAGCGCGTGAGTGGTGAACTCAGGGTATTATGGGTTTCCCCCCGCCGCCCGGACTGCGAGGCGAGTTATTTAGTGAAGCGCTGACGGAGCCGCATCTCAAACCAGCGCAGCTCCAAAGTGGGTGGAGGGATAACAGGTGAATTCCATCAGCCCTGGAGAACGGTGCCGTGTTGGGCCCACGCAGGGCGAGGCTGGAGGACGGGGTGGGCTGGCGCAGTGTCAGAGAGCACGCTGCCCGTGGACTCCGTGGAGCTGTGGCCTACGTCTTTCCAAGACAGTCACGTACTGTGACTGCCACTTACAGTTGTCAAATATCCATCCAGACGGGTGAATCCAGTAGAGGCGGATGCAACAGCTTCCGGTTGCGGGTGCCACCTGACATTCTCACGGAGACCAGGAGGGGTTCTTGGGTGAAGTTCAGGCTCAGGGAAGAGGAAGCTCTGGGTATGACGTCGGCAGTCACTCCACAGACGTCTAGTAAACGAGTGGGCAGGGAGAGTGCAAACGGACTCTTTGTAGGCGGCCCCGCTCCAAACACACATAGGTATTCAGCAAACGTTCGTAGAGTTAATGATACATTAAAAGCTGTAACTGTTCAACTTAATCAAATTAAACATCAGCAATTTAAAATTAAAGAATCAAGTCCTTGTGGAAGTTCTCCTATTAGGGTAAGACTGAAAAGTAGTCTCCCTTATAAATGCAACTGTATTTCAGACTGATCATCTGGTAATTAAACTGGTTGCTGCTTAAGTTTTCTGTGAAAAAGGCTAAATTATTTCCCACTTTTCCTCCAATCACCAATTTAGAAATAATCCTAGCAATATTTGGCCCAATTAGCCCAGAAAAGGATGAAATGTGAAGGGCCAAGGCAACGCCGCCCACGCCTCGTGTGGTCTCCTGGACTAAGGTGTCTGTCACCGCGAAGCCAGTCTCACCGCACCCTCACCGGGGCTGCCCGAGGAGCGGACGGGGGCGGGGCGGCCGTGCGTACAGGTGACAAACGGCACTGGGTCCCGTCCAGCAGGGCTCAGAAAGCCGCTGCCCGCGTCCACCGCACTGGGGGCAGCTGAGCTCAGCGTTGGGACTAGAAGTGACCCCCACGCCAGGGGCCGGAGCAGCTGGCCAAGCCAGGAAACCGCCTGTCCTGGGGGAAAGCAGTAGAATGTGAAATGTGATTGTGATTTAAAAAAAAAAAAAAAAAAAAAAAACCTCCAATTAGGTTTTTTTTTTTTTTTTTTTTTTTTTGCTTTAATGGGCTATGGCATTGGGTTAGTGCAAATTATTTTCAGTGATTATATTTTTTAATTATTTTATTTTTAGCTACTCAATTAAAATAAATAAGGCCTTCGGAGCAGAGATCCACAGAGGGAGGCATAGCAGAGGACGTTTGCTTCATTTCCAGAGGTCGGGCGCCACGCGCCGGGCAGGAGCCAGGAGAGCCCGCTGTCCTGGGCTGCCCTTCATCCAGGCAGCCAGGACCCGGGCTCCTGCCCGCCCAGCCACAGGCCAGCACGCGAGCAGGCGACGTCCGTTTAAACGTTCTGTGTCTGGTCGTCGTTTTTGTGAAATGATGGTCACTGAGCCCGTGTTAACCCCCAGTGCCTTCACCGCGCCGTAAGCTGGCAGCCTCACCCTGGGCGGGCGAAGGGGCCCGGTCCGTCTGTTCTCTGACACCCAGGGACGCGGGTCTGACTGCTCGGCCTGCTCCCACCTGCTGGCCCTGCTGCCTGGGGGCTCCATGCAGTGCCAGCCCTGGGCCAGTGCACACATGGGTGGGAAACCCCTCCACTTCGCAAAGGGAATGGAAAACCGCAAACCAGTATTGGAAGCTGAGCACTGAGTCACCAAGTATTTACAGAGCGACTGCCCAGCGCTCTGTGGAGCGACGCTGTGAAAATAAACGCGTTCAGGAAAAGACAGCTAGCGAAAGGCTCGCACACAGGGAACCGGGCCCTAAACTCGGTGTCCGTGAAGTCCCTGGAACACGGAGCGCTTGTTCCTCCAGTCAGACCCGGTCTGACTCCCGTTACTGGGAGCGAGGCCAGTGTGGGGGCTCCCACTTCTCTATCAAGAAGCCGGAGGGAAGTGCAGGCTCAGGAGAGGGAACAGGGCAGCCCCGAAAGTCGAGGTGGGAACGAATGGCCGGGGGTCCCCATATGGCAGCACTTGGACCCGCCGTCAGCTCTGTGGGGGTGCCGCTCCCTGAGCCATGAGACCTGGAGATGGCACATGGCACCCCGCTGAGCTGAGAGAGTCAGAGAGCCTGAGAGCCACCCAGACCTCACGCCGCGCAGGAGTGCGGTGCCGCCAGGACGAGGGAGACGCGTGGTGGGCAGAAGGTGAGTGCTCCAAGGAGGACGTCAGAGATCCTGACGGCCTGGGACAGCCAGGGAAGGCCCCGGAAAGATGCAGTTCTTCAAAGACATAAGCATGTAAAAAGTCAGGTGCAGAAAACTGAAAAGGAGAAAGAGTTTCTGCATAAAGATGAGCATCGTCCTGAGCCTGAGACAATGGAGACAGAGCTTTAAGTCTCTGCCTGGAGGAGCCTCAGGCTTGTTTCATTTTCCTTTCCCGTCTCTTTCAAACGATGGGCAGCCCACTTGGAGCGGGCGCAATCACAGTTCTTGCTGCTCACTTGGAGAGCAGCTAGCGCGTCGAGGAGTCCTTGGTATCTCTGTGATTTATCATCATGAGCTGATTACTGCAGAGATCTGATTCCTTAGCAGGCTTCTGAGGAGCAGCTATCCTCTCGAGGCCGTACACAAGAGGAGTGAAAGATTAAATCACTTGGAAATCAGGTAAAACGTTAAAATGGAGGTCCTTGATTTTCCCGCGCTGTCTATAATTTACGTCAATTAACTTTACCCTCGTTTTATCGTTCCTTTGACTTAGGATAACGGTCAAATCAACTCCCACTTAAAGTCAGATGGCGTGGCTTCCGTGCTATTTAGAAGTGAATTGGGTTGATAAAATGCAGCTTCTGAAAAGCATACGTTTTAATATTTCGAAGCAACTTTATCATCCGTGTCGTTGGGTCACAACACAGAATGGCAGGCGTCCGTCCTGTGGGTAAGAAAGTCGCAGGTGCGCACTCGCTCACGGGTTTTGAACACGTTCCAGAGAGCCAGCCACGCTGCCACTTAAACTATGATTGGAAAAAGGAGGATTGAAAAGTAGGGGTCTGTTCATCCATCACCTGCCCCAGCCCCCCGGATGCCCCCCTCCCCACCCCAGCCCCGTGAGGACCCCCACCGTGAACTCCTGTCCCCTGCAACCCCCACATCAGACCGTTGGGTCGGAACCCCCGGACCACCTGTTCCCTGAAACTACCTCCCAGCGTCTTCTCCAGGGAAGAGAGAAGACGAGACTCTCGGGAGGGTCTCCCAGCCCTTGAAGCTATCGCCCTGGACACCTGTCCTCTTACTCCGCTTGTTAGGCTTTCAGTCTTCCCCACTTGCCAGCGTCAGGTGTCTGGGAAGGGGCTCTGTCCTTGAAGACCTGCACTTGTCCTGGGCCTTCGGGCCCGCCCGGCCTCCTCGCCTCCCAGGTTCTCCTCAGTGTGCTCACTGATGTCCTTGTGCCGTGGACACAGGCCCTCACGGTGGCGACGACGTTCTCCTCCATCCCGACGCTGTCAACCCCTCGCCTTCCCTGCATGTTTCCCGCGTGCCAGGGCGGTTCCCAGCCTTCCCGTGGAACAACTCGGCCACTCCTCACGAGACAGGTCCGTATCCGTATTAGTCCCTCTTCACAGCTGACTGCACAGCGAGTGGGCAGGCGCCCAGGGGCACCCCCATGGTACCCAGCACCCCAGCAGCCGGGGCCAGAGATCCTGCTGGAACCCCGGTGACGAAGCCCAGCTTTGCCTCCACCAGCTGTTACGTCTGGCGGCACACTGGCCCTCCCCGAGCCTCCGTTTCTTCGTCCGTCCAGTGAAGTGAGGTTGGCCCCCAGCTGGCACAGATGAAGAGACTCGGTGGTGTGCGTGCGTGGGGCAGGGTTCACACCTGCTGGGCAGGGAGAGGCCAGTGGCCATGGCGCATTGAGCCCTGTGGAAGTACAGCCTGTCAGCGCATCTGCAAAAACCAGCAGGGGGTTAAACATCTCGGAGAAACGCAGATCAGAGACGCTGACGGGCTCATCCGTCCACCCATGGACGCACGGGCCCTGCGCCCAGAGGACAAACCAGGGACTGCGCTCAGCGTGGCGACACCACAGGAAACAGAGCCACGCCGACGTGGCCTTGGGCAGCGTGTTCTCCTGGTCTTCCGTGGCTGTAACAGACGATCAGCGAGATGCGTTCTCACCTGCATGCGACGTTTGGGCCCACAGCGAGGGACGGAGCCACGCCCCGGTGTGGGGCCTCTGGCTGCATGACCCACCCGAGAAGGCCATGCCATGCCCAACTCCAAGGCACAGGGGAGACATTTCTCTGCCAGCGAGAGACCCTGAAACAAAGGGCCGACTGCAGGCCCAGGGGCGAGACCACAGGACACCCATGGATGACGTTTGGGAGACGTTAGAAAGCATTAAATAAAATAACGCTGTGACTGGGGAACTGCAGCCGGGCCACTGTCTCCTCCCTCAGGGCATCCCTCTAACTGCCTGTCTGAGAGCAGCAAAGCCCCCAGCCCGAACCGTAGCCCTCTGTCCCGAGCCTACCTCTGACCCCAGCCCGGGCCGGCTCTCCCTCGGACATGCATTGCCCCGAGGCCCCGCAGGGTGAGCCGTGTGCTCCCAGGGCCACTGCCCGGGAGGTTGTGGACCCTCCACGTGAGCCACAGCCTCAGGCTCTGAACCTGGAGGAAGCCACCTTCAACATCTTTCCGAGCTGGAAGTGACCCTTCCCAGGAAGGCAGGTTTTCGAAAGCTGAGAAGAAAAGCAGATGTCCACGAGAGACTGTAGACCAAGTGCGCACTTTGGGGACAGCAGGGAACATCGGCCATGTGAAGCAGCCGTCCTTGCAGTTAGCAAAGCCGACACCAAGTGGCAGGCATTCTGAGAACAGAGGACATGACAGGAAAGCAGGCAGGGGACAGCCGCTGGTGGAGGGACGAAGCCCCATGTCCGCCAAGTCCAGAACCCCAGTTCAGAGCACCTCAGTTCCCAGGCCACAGTCCTGCATTTCTGCCAGCAGGGGTGACGCAGGGGCACCTCTGATGACCACTGGCGACAGCAGTGGGGCAGGGAACCAGGGGGTCACTTCCAGCACATCCTCTCACCCTCTTCAGAAAGCCCCCCCTGGGTGAAGCCTGAGGACCAGGGGCATCCCTCCCCTTTAAAGACAAAGTTTGGTGGCAGGAGGGGCCACAGAGAACAGCCCTTATATCCCTCTTTCACACTGAGTCCTGTCCTCTCTGGGTGTTCAGGAAGCCGCTGGGTCTTCAGCCCACTCGGCCAGTCCTGTGGGCCCCGCTCTGCATGGGTACAGGGAGGGTGTGCAGGCCACCCAGCACAGATGTGCGAGGGAGCTGCAGAAACACGAGGGGCGGGGGGAGGGCCTCGGTCCTCAGAGCACCTCTGCCCACCGCTGGTATCTCAGCGGTCCTCACTGTGGTGCGCAGCAGCGAGGCGAGGGGTCAGAACGCCGGGCCCCATCTCCGCACGAGCTTCCGACGGGAAACTCGCAGCCTTAGGGTCGTTCCAATTTCCTGCTTCCTGACACGTGAAGCGACATGTGCACGGCAGGTCTCCACGGTTTACCTCGTCCGTGGCTCCCAGGAATCCCTCCAGGGAGGACGCTTTATCCCCACGGTGGGGGCAGGAAAACCAAGTTCCAGAGAACTCACTCTGAGCAGACAAGTCGACTCCAGTCCCTCCCAGCATTACCGTCCGGACGCACCAAGAAAACAACCAGGTCTCCTGCACGGTAACGGAAAGGAGACCGTAAAAGAATTGCTATTGTAAAGAAAGTGTTAAAGGTATTTGTGAATATCACTACACATTGTGGGAAATGAATGTAAACAAAGTCATTCTGATTAAAATGAATGTTGGAATGTGACTTTGGAGCATTCAAGTAAAATTCGCACAGAAATGTCAGGATCGGTTACTACTCCTTGGTCCCATCTGCCGGCCTGGAAGGGATGTGCTGGGCTGCAGGGAATGACCATATCTCTGTGTCTAATTTAGATGCTTATTCAAACTAACCCTGAGTTTTAATGTCAGAATTACAAGGCACGAAAATAGTTATTTCATACAAAAGAAACGTCAACATACTTTCACCTGTATTGCTTCTGAGGGAACATAGCAGAGATATGAGTTTATGGAAATGAATCAACAATAGAGATTATTATGATTCTAATCTCTTTAATTCACGATGAAGCGTGTGCCGCGGAGTCACGGCCCGTGTTCTGTGTGCAGATCCTGAGCTCTTGCCCCATCCCCTGGACCGCGCTGCCGGCTCTGGCTTCACCTGACGGTGTCACCAGACAATGGAGTCCCAGTGCAGACCCCCCACCTGGTGGCGGTGCAGTGAGGAAAAACGAGCAAGGACACCTCCCACGCTGCTTTGCGGGCCCAGCAGAGCGGCTGTGAAAGGGGCGAGCCAGAGTGGCCAGCACAGCCCTCGGCCACTTTGCTGGTCTGTGACAGCTGCAGACCAGACCCTCCTTGCAGTGCCCTATCCCAAGAAAAGCAGGCGATGTATTCAGAGACTTTTCTGCTGCAGCTCAAGAATCTGTGCTTTTCTCCATTCAGCGGCTCCTGGTTAGCTCATCACGAACACCCAGTTAGTTCCAGCTTGCTGAGTAACCAGAAAACGGAGAGCCATTAACTACCGTATTTTGCTGTGTATAATGTGCGCTTTTTTTGCCCAAATTTTTGAGGGGAAAATAAAGGTGTGCATTATACATGGGTAGTACTAATTCCATATCTATATAAATGTTTTTAATCATTTTATTTATGCTTATGTGTTAAAAGTATAACTCTAGAAAGCAATAATGATAGTTGTATGCAAAATAATACGTTGTCTTTAGCTCAAAACCACCCACATACCACGGAGGCACGTCTGGGGTGGCCCGTTCTGATCCCCCACTGCTGACTTGCTGGAAGTCTTGAAGGAAGTGTGGGAATGAACTATCAGAACTGCTTCCACGAACCAAGCACCCTCCCTATTTTTCCATATGAACACGAGAAAATCACTGTTAGCCGATGAAAAGCTATTCGAGATAAGTAATTGCATGAAATGGCAGGTATAACATCCTGTTACATTCAAAATGCAAATTATATCGAATCTCTTACCATGTTCCCTTCCAAGAAAAAGAGATTGGGTCGCAGTTGTTTTGTTTTGTAAATAACCACCTCATCGGATTATTTTTTAATATGTGTTATCACATATTGACTATTAATGTCGTAGAACAGAGGAAGGAATCTGTCCAAAGTCGACGGAGCCACAGCTGACCCAGGGGACTCCACACCTTGGAAGGGAGAGAGTAAAGACTGGCAAGAGACACATAGGGATGAGGTAAAGCCAAGTAACTCAAGCTTCTATGCGGTCTGTCCAGAGGGCATCCAGCTGTAAAATATGAAAAATAGAGACATTTATTGAAGATCCAAGAAACACTGTACATAGGACAATGATGTCTCAGTCCCCTTCAAAGTAGGCACTTGGGGACCTCACACAGTTCTCCCAGTCGCCATCAGCTGTCCCGTCGTATTTTCCTGAATCTCATCAATGATCTGAAACCTCTTCCCTTTCAAAGGTGATTTTCGTTTGGGGAAAAGCCAGAAGTCGCAGGGCCCCAAATCTGGGCTGTAGGGGGCTGAGTCACCCGGGCGATTTGCTGTTCCACGTAAACCTCTGTGTGAGAGGTGATGCGATACTTGGATCACTAGGTGTGACGGATGCGCCAGAACCCGTGCAGGACGGCACGCTGACACTCCACATCAGCTTTGCCATCGCTCTGTGAATCTAAAACCACCCTAACCTAGAACGCTTATAGCAGAAAACATATACTCCGAGCCAGGAACAACGCTAGCAACGTAAAAAGGTGCACAGCAGACTCACGCGAAGTTCCTGAGGGAGCTGCTCGGTTAAGAACGTCACACGTTATGAAAGGCTCAGCTCCACTGGACAGCAGCGCACAGGGCCGCGGTGACCCCTGGGTGGGACGCGCGACCTCAGAGCAAAGAGAAACGTTTCGGCTTTAACCTAACCGCCCTCTTTGGGGGTGCAGAGGATCCTTCTCGACGTTAACGCTTAAATGTCCTCGTTTCACTCGTGTGAAAAGGGGCGAGAGCAGCACGTTGCTCACACCACGAGTTCGGACAGGACTCTGCGGTATTTAACCCGCCCCCCCCGGGGTCAGAGGCACCTGTGAGTGCAAACGGCACCTGACCTGCAGGACCACCCCAGCGGGCAGTGGTCAGTTCCCTCCGCGCATGCACGTCCTTCTTCCCGACTCACGCTCCGTCCACTTACCCTTCCCGTTATCACAACCAGCTCCCCACCGTGGTTCTGCCCCCACCTCACACCCTGAGACAAAATAACTGAGGGGCGCTCCCCACCCTGGTTGTCCTCTGGCCTGTGCGTCCCAGCCCCTGGCCCTGCGAAGGCCTGCTCTGCGCTCCGCACACCCTGTGGTGTCCGCCGCTCTCACTGCTTGGGCCGATTTCCCCTTTCACCAGGCCTTCCACACCTCAGCTCTCCTGCAGTGGTGGTCTCACCTGTCGTAAACTTAGGGGCCCCTGCGTCCCCGAAATTGACTGCCGTCTGCGCCCCTGAGACAGCACACTTGTCCCCCACCCCACTCTGCTTCCAGGGAAGGCGGCCCCATCTCTGAGGCCCCTCCACCACGGAGAACCTCTTCCCTGCTCTCTGCCAGGGTGTTCTGACCTTAAATTCAAAGAAAATTTGTTATCTCCCTTTCAGAAGAGAGCAAATAATGAACTTACTAAAAGGAAGTTAGTGTCGGGCTTCAGAACAGTAGGGGCTGAGGTCTGATTAGCACTTAGCAACGCACAGCGCAGGCGCTCACACCCACGCCTGGGCGCACGGGCCGGGGAGCCGGTGTGAGCGCGGTCTGATGTTCACCGCCGCCGGCCGCGCCCAATGGTGGCGTCTTCATGTGTTAATACCGGAAAGCACATCGCTTCCCATTAGCCATGAAATGTCACTACAGAAATTGCCCCAAAAGTGTATTATGTAAACATGGGGTATGTCAGTAATTAGCAAGGATGTGTAGAAAATTATCTGTCTTGCTTAACAGATGTAGCAATGAGGAAGAACAAAGACGGCCCCCAATCTCTAAAAGTGACACCAGAGATTTACGCAAAATAATGCAGAAGGTGAGACAGTTTTTAAGGGAGTTTTACCTCCTGTCCAAGGTGAGAGGTGTTCGCGTGTCCGAGTTCAGACTCAGGCGATAAAATGAAACCCCCTGTGGTCTATGAAACGTCCTCCTTGAACTCATTGTGAAGCGCTACCACTTCATTTATGCAAGTACAGAACTCGAGAGGACTTTTGTTTTAACAAATTCTAGTACTTCATAAAGTTTTTGTAGCATTAAATGATCTATCGTTAGTAAAATAATAATTAGGAGGTTTATTGGGTTGGCAACAGGTTTGTTCGGTTTGTCTGTAAGATGGCTCTTATAGAACTTAGCAGTCTTTAATGTCACTCGAAACAATTTTGTTACGTTGTATTATGACAGCTGTCATCTCAGCGTGCATTTAAAAAACTTACCGAGTTGGTAAATTTTTGTGTACCCATTTTACTACTGAAGATGGAAGAAAATAGGCAACACTTTCAACATACTTTGCTTTATTATTTCAGGAAAGGTAAAAACACAACTGAAATGCAAAAAAAAAAAATGTGTGCAGTGTGTGGAGAAGGTGCTGTGACCGATTGAACATGTCAAAAGTGGTTTGCGAAGTTCTGTGCTGGAGATTTCTCGCTGGGCAATGCTTATAGTCGGGTGGACCAGCTGAAGTTGATAGCGATCATGTCAGCCTGTGGGCGGAGGGCTGGGCACCCCTGAAGGGAAAAGAGGGCAGGCCCCAACCAAACGGCGAGGTGTTGCCTGCTGTAAAAACTCCCGTGGTGCACCGGGTGACAACCGCCGCTGAACGAGATGCAGGGAGGTGGTGTGTTGGGAGATGCCGCCGTCCTTCCTGACACCTGCCTGGGCCACCAGCCCTCGAGCCCCGTGTTGGGCAGGGCCGGCCTCTCCCTCTCCGACCGTAACTGAACTGCCACCTTCTCAGAGGCCATCACAGGCCTCAGTACCCGCCCCACTGCAGGGCAGGTTCTGTGTGTTAATTTCAATGATAGCACGTAATGCGATTATTTTTGAGCCACTAACAGTTTGCAGTTGACTAATTAGTTCGCTGATTTGCCAGGCGCACCGCTCAGCAGTGTTGTCTGCCAGGCACATTTCCGCTCCAGAACCCCGTGTCACTCGTCCAGCTTCTCTGTGCCCCCTTCTCCCTGTGTGTGAGTTCGGCCTAACAGGGGGGTCGCAGGGGAGGGTTACAGGGACGGCTCCAGTTGTTCTGTGTGTGCTCATTAACACTCGCATGTCTTTCTCCTTATCGTGGGAAGACATGGGAACTTGCCGTCCTTGAATTCTGAAGACCAAAGAGCGTCTACTCGCAGTGAGCGGGGAAGGCTTGGCACCTTTTAGGGTTTCTTTTTTGTCCGTTTGTGTGGTTTTTGTTTACAGAGATGGCCGTTTCCACTCCAGCCTTAGTCAGGAGTCCGTGTCCGCAGGCTGTGACAAGAGCAGTGGGACCGGGGAAAGGCCGCGTGTTCTTCAGGTGGCTTGTTGGCACGAGGGGAGAAAGTCCCCGCCCACCAAGGGGAACGAACATGTCACCCCAGATCTGTAACACAAGGTCACAGGACGCCCTTCGGTCCCTGCACTGGCGGGATGCAGCGCCCCGTCCATGGCCCCCCAGGGTCCTCTGGTCTGCGAACCCTGGTTCGCACTTACCGTCAGGGACACGTTAGTGACCACAGCAAAGGGACCAGTTCAGTTTATTGTTGCCGTGCGTCGATGTGGGTCTCCGTCATGTTTTGAGTGCTTTCCACACGTATGAAAATAGGTTTAGCAACATGGGAGTAATACAGCTGGACCTCCTGCAGGTGCTTAGGGACCAGCAGGAGGAAAAGAGGCGGAGCGGTGAGGGGAGTGGAAGACGGTGCTCGTCCTGAGAGAGATGGTTGAGGAAGTCACTGCGGGAGAGCAGAAGAGGAAGCTTTGAGAAGGTTGTGGTGGAAGGCTTCCTGCAAAAGGTGGCAGCTGGACGGGCCTTTAAAGGCTGGGCCGGGCAGGGAGGGGGATGGGGGGCGGAGCATGGAGAACCAGGAGGGGAGGCCGGGAAATGTCCACACTGGGGCCAGTCTGGGGCAGGGTGACCCGGGGAAACAGGGATGCGAGGTCTGAACTGGAAATGCGGAGCCCGGGGCACCCAGTTGTGGGAGAGAATGCCCTGCGGTGCACTCATTAACAGTGCTCTCTGAGCCCCTACTGTGTGCCAGGCCCTAAGCCCCTACTGTGTGCCAGGCCCTGCTTCAATGAAATAGGAACCCTGAGAGCCAGGGTGATGCGTGACCCCACCTCACAGGGAAGCGGAGGGTGAGGGGAGTGAGGTGACCCGAGGAGTCCCTAACCCAGGGACCCCGGGGTGCAGGGCAGGTGCAGCTGGGGGCGTGAGCCTGACTGGTGGGGCGGGGGCAAAGGGAGGGCGGGGAGCGGGGGCGGGGGTGGGAGCCTGAGCACAGTGGGCAGAGGGCAATGATTTAGGAGCCAGGGAAGGAGACCGGGAGGCCTGCCGTGAAGGAGGCAGGTCCACAGGGGAACCGGGTACAGACGGAGGGGTGACTTCCAGAACCCAGAGGTGGACTGTCAAGTGGATGGGGTGGGAGTGGTGAGGAGAGGAGGGGAAAGGGGAAACATTTAAAAAAACTGTGTCAAGATACAGAGGCTCAGGAACTGTGCTTTGGTAAAATAAGAAAGCCAGAAAAAGTTGCTCACTAGGAAGAAAATTCTAGGTTTTATTCTAAGGCTCTATTCCACAGTATTTCCCACCAATCAGCTCAACCAGTTCACCAGGCTTATTTTTAATTCCACCCATTGTTTAATATTGAGTTTGTTCTTTTTGAGAAAGATATATTTCATGTAACTGAGTCAAGTTAATGTCTTTTTTCCATTTCAATTTAATCAATAATATTTAAACAAGATTGGCCAGGATAACTGTGATCTTGGATAATCGCTGGCTATGTAGCTCATCAGCCTATTAGTTATTTGGCTCTTTTTTCTCTTTTCTTTTCTTTAATTAAACTAATTTGCAGGAGAGCCCTCTTGACTCTGGGGAAGTAAGTAGTTAGGTCACAAATTTTGAAGCGAGCGCTCGGCCACCGTGACCCTGCTCAGCAGAAATGGTCTGTACCCCCAGCTCCTCGCTCCCCCTGCCCCACGGGGAGCAGACACCAGGGGTCCATCTTATTAATGTCCCTGGTTTGAAGTGGGGGTCTCCTGTCTGTCAGAACAAAGTCGGTGCTCTCTAACAGGCTGCAACAGGTAGAAAAACCATCTGAATCAACAAGCAGACTGAAAAGCCCGGGGCGCGAGGGTCCCCGAGTCAGGCCGCAGGTGCAGGTGCAGAAAGGACGGGCAGGAAGTCGCAGGGCCGGGCCGACTCGCACATCATTGTCAGTGTGTTCGCGCCCTGTCCACAATCAAGAAAGCAACACCGACTAATCACAGAGCAAGAAGTTAGGGAACTTTTTGCCACACTTACGAGATTTTTCTTTCTAAAATCGGTCCTCTACTTCCTACCTGTCCTCTCTGTTCGTATCTCAAGATTTGCCGTCAGCATCTTACATAGTACACATCACTCTTCAGTTTGTAAAGTAAGACCCCAAGCTTCAGACTCAATAATTGTGCCTTAAAAATGGCAGGAGAGGCACCACAGTTAAATAAAACACCAAATCGCAACTCCAACAGAAGTTGTCTTTCTATTCCAACAAATGCAGGACTTGTCTATGTCTAGTAATTCTGAAAATTTTCCCCAAGAAAGTAAGTGTAATAATCTGGAGTCCAGGAAATCCCACACAGACATAAAAGTGATCTCAGTGCTGTGTGTCAGAACTGCCCCTCAGGCACGTAGCATGTGCTCAGGGCTCGACCACCCCTGAATCGGGTAAACGTCCATGAACTTGACGAGGATAGTGCTTGTGATAGGAGAAAGAGGAGCGCCGCGTGACGGTGCCTGTCGGACCCCCCAAAGCAACCGAGTTCATACTTTGTTTCACTCATGCATACACTTGGGAAAAAGAGGCATCCCAAAGCTTCATATTTATTTTTCTAAAATCATGTTAATTTCTTGTTTATTTCAGGCATTACTAGAGACTCAAAATTTACTGCGCACTCAGGTTGCAAATTTTACCTTCAACCTTGGATTTTCAGGGAAGTTTTACCACACAGGTAAGAAGGGGCTTGGTGTTCTCAGGCAGCGCCATATAAATAGGAGAGCGTGTTTTGGATGGGTCGCCAGGAGGCGAGCAGATGCCCAGAGTGACTGCGGGGAAAACTCGGGCACGCTCTGTGAGCGGCCAAGTCCAGTCACGGGACGGGCTGTTCCCAGTCGTAGAAGGACTGTAACCACTGTGCCAGGTGTGCATCTCGGGTCTCAGGAGAAAGTCCAGTGACAATGGCGCTGACAACATTGTAAGAATAATTACAAAGGACACTGTTTTTAAATTGTCAGCTAGACGAGCTAACAGACAGTTTTGTAAATACCATTTTCCCTTGGAAAACACTCATTAATGAGAGGGGAGTGTTGTAGCCTCGGGAAATTTAATAGATGGGAAAGGTCATCCCTTGCAGGACGTTGGCCCAACACCATCGCCTATCGTTTGGCCCCGCATTACACTCAGCCCGGCACAGTCAGGCCTGCGTTTCCTCCCGGCTCCACCCAGCCGCAGCCTCACTTCTGTCCAAGTCTCGGCCGCTCCAGAGTCTCAGAACGTGACTGGTGCCCACGCACGACTCTAGGTCCCGATGTTTCTCACCCTCACCCGTCCTCCCCTCCAGAAACTGACTCTAATTTTCTGAATATCAGCATTAACATGCCTAGCAGGAGTATAAGAAAGCACTGCATAAAAGTGATTCCCTCCTAATAATGACAAAAACAGCACAAGCGTTGTGTCGGGGCCCGCTTCAGGGTGCAGCCGGCTCTCTCTGCATCACGCGTGGGCGATGCTGTGCTCAGGACTCTGCCCTCAGCGTCTCGGGGAGCACATTCCGTGGTTATCTCTGCATGCCAGCTGTCTGTTGACAAGTTAAAGATGTCCCGTGCAAAGGTGTCTTTAATTACCCTAAATGCAGCTCATTTACCGAAAGAGGCTTTACAATGTTTTTCCGAAGAGGCTCGGCCTGATTTATTAGGTTATTGAAGCAGTGATGTCTTACTGGCCTTTCTGTAATGCTTTTTCCCTCCTGCTTTGAAGCATGTAAATCTGTTTAAAGTAATGGGAGGAAAATTAGTATTTCGACCAGGTGATAAATCAAATGATTGCATGTTTTAAAAGGGCATGTTACCGAGTTTTGGGTCAGCATACCTGCCCAGGCAGAGACCCCGGCTTGGAATTGGGGAAAGAGACCCAGTTTCCTCTGTCTTCTGCAAAGCCCCTCAAACACGAGTTCAGGCCTGAGAAGCTCTGACTTGACGTCAGGACGCACCTAACTCTACAGGCCGCATCTGCGCACTCGTGATAAAAACGCGGGGTTCTCTGCACTGCACCCACGAACGATGCTCTTTTGTCTAAACAGCTGGATAGTGCAAGGAGAGCCGTTCCCGGCCTGGAATGTGTCTGGATAAGTGCCGCAGTTTCCATTTGCTTTTCACACTCAGGCCCGTGAAGCCCGCCGGGCAGCCCCAGGGTCAGCGTGACGGAGGTCACCGCTCCTCCTCCTTCTTTATAGCCCCAAACGTGCACACAGCTCACGTCCACTGGGAAACCAGCGGCTCACGAGTTAATACCACAGGGACAGTTATTCGAGGAAGATACAAAAAACCTGCATTTTAACTGTGTCTCTTAAACGGACTCAACTCTTTACGTTGGTATTAACCTAACAAAAACGATGGAGGAAACGCTCTATTCTATCACGCTGTGGTGATAGTGACGTTAGAGTCACATGTGCGAATTTGTAAGTCCCAGCAGTTTAATCGCCTTCCCAGAAGCAGGAAACTTCAATTGATTGGCTAGTTCATGAAACGCATCCGCAACGTAACATATTTCCAGGGTGCCGTTCTAGAGTGCCAAGTGCACGTTAGTTCAGTTCACTCGAGTGCAGGGAGACGTGGGTGCCGCCCAGAGCGGAGCACACTCCCCTCCCCCTCCCAGCCTCTATCCTCAGAGGAGCTTTAACTGGGCCCTGCCGTGTAACCCCGAGGAGGTGGCCTTGTCACAGGACGGTCTCTGCTCCCTCCCCGGGCGCTGCTGAGTGATGAGCCTTGTTGTCTGGAAGACATGTAATCCCACACGCCCAGCCTAATAAGGATGGATGCCGCCTTCCTCACGCGGCTTCTCATCCGTATTTCCCACGCATCCCTTCCGCTCAGTCTCCCTGTCCTTCACGTGCTGAAAACACTCTCACCCAAACCGCCGCGGCGCTGCGCCTCCCCGAAAGCCAGTCACTCGTGGGTGCCCAACTGAAGGAGGAAGGACATACCGCTGATTAAAAAGAGAAAAAATAATACAAGCGTGGAGTAAAGTATTTTGGTTCGGAAGTGTTTAAACCTTGACGGGAAGTGCGCAGCGGCGGCTCCACTGACAGCGGAGACGTCTCAGCGTGGAGATGCCTCCCCGGGGGAGGGGCTGCAGGTGTGTCTCACAGGACGCGACTTCTGCAGGCAATCACTGCTGTTCTTCCTCGTTAACAACACCCTCCCTGGGACTCAGTCAGTTACTTTGGGAATAATATTTGCAAATTGGGTTAATAGTGGTCTTTTCCACTAGAGTTCATTTTACAGAAAGAGACCCTTTATAGACAGCTATTAACTTTCAAACGTGAAAGTAAAAAACCAGAGTTACGTTCCTTCTCTGCTTGTTTTCGCTCTTCTGTGGCAGGGGTGTCCAGCCTTTTGGCATCTGTGGGCCACACATTAAATACATTGTGACACGTAATTGCAAAAAACCCTCGTAATGTTTTAAGTACATTTACGATTTTGTGTTGGGCCGCATTGAATAAGCCATCCTGAGGCGTGTGCAGCCCGTGGGCCCAGGGTGGACACCCCAGGCGGGTATTGGCTCTAAGACCAGGTGTGGGAAGCAGATGGCTTCTGCTCAGAGCAGGCTCTGAGGTTTCAGGTGCGGTGTGAGAGGTAGCGTAGCCTCTCTGTGCCTCCTTTCTACGTCTCCACAGTGGGCCCAGTGACCCCGTCTCTCCTTCCGGAGCAGCGCGTAGCTTGCTGTAGGTGCTAAGAAAGTGTCTGTTGTTGCTGCTTTTAAAAATATATTTGTGTCAGTCAAATATTATCAAGAAAGCAAACAGTGAACAATTCACATATCTCTATGTTCTTATTTTGGAAATATAGCTAGCTTTTAATTAATTTTTATCACAATATAGTTCTTTTTATTTAGTGTAATATTTAAAATTGGTTTCTCCTGTATCCAGCTGTGTGAAACCTTGCCAGCTTATCATTTAGGAATTACAACAATGACATATAATGAGCACAGATAAGGTGGGCGTGTGCACCCACCCAATAACGCAGAGACTGAAATTTTATGTATCTCATTTTAATGTTACAATGGTGCCTTACGGGAATTAACCTAGAGCCCAGATCTTGCCAAAATTACTCTTATTTTGGCAGACTTAAAGAACTTGCAGAAACATACTATTATATCACAGATCCTCCAAAAGTGGTAACAAAGAAATGAACTCTTCAATATTTTACTTCTGAATTGAAACACACTACATTTCCTGGGAATCAGAAAAGTAAAAGGGAAAAAACCTTTAAATGACTACAAAAGTCTTTAAATGTAAAAAGCCTTTATAGTACAAAACCACTATATTTCCGATTAACAACGACGTGAACTTGAATCTGGGTCAGGCTAGACGGGCGGCTCGGCTGGGCCACGGACATGACAAGGCCTGTAACCCCAGCTGGAGACGAGCCTGAACGAACCATGGCTTGTGCTCTCACATGTAGCTTAAGTGCAGATGGTGTGTAGACAAATGTTTACCATGAGTGAAAATTTGTATCTTTATTTAGTTGGATTTAATGACATTTGAAATTCTGCTTTGCCCGTCAAGTGCCACAGTGTTCCTCCGGCACCCGATCTGCCACCCAGCTGTTTCGGGTGTCAGGAGCTGTCCCCGAGTCTGTGAGCTGTGCGACCCGGATGGGGCGAGGGGGCGCTGCCGAGAAGTCAGCCCACCCAGTGAGAAGAGAAGTTCTGGCCACCCCTCTCGGGCCTGTGAGCAGGGGTGATAAACACACATGATTTCTAGGATGAAAGTTCCAAGATGTTATATGATGCAGCAACTGCTAATCCCAGTAGTCGGCCCACCGTCCTCTCTGTGGAGTCCGGGGCCCCTCCTGCACCCCAGCAGCCATTGGGAGGGGGGAGGGTGGGACGCCCTGGGGATAGTCCAGACCAAGCATAGTGGGCAGTGGCAGAGGACCCAGTCACTCAACACATGTGACAGGTGACTCTCTAACCTCCGCCTTGCTCGGCTACACTGTGGCCACAAGAAACACGCAGTCTGGGCTGAAAATCCATCTGGGGGAGTGATAAATGTCTCTTCGTTTGGATTTCAGTAGTTGATATTCTTAATAGATTATCAAAAGTCAATGGACTGTAAGTCTGTAGAGAAAGTTAACCCAAGCTAAGAACTCTGTTGCGCTTCTGGTCTGTAAGACCACATCACCTCCTGAGCCTCTCTTTCCTCTTTGCGTAGCAGCAACCCCGTTCTGGCAGGGCGCCCAGACTCTGAGCCTGGGGCCTCACCCCCCCTACAACTGTGGGCTATGGGCTGTATCGGAGACCAGCGCACGCCCTGGTGCGGCGCACACAGGAGTGGCATGCCCAGAGCAGATGTCGAAGCAATGGCGGTCACCACCCTGCAGACTGAATTGCATTACTCCCCTCTCCCTGCTCCAGGAGCAGCGGCCGTGCAGTACGAGCAAAGGGGTCCAATCCCTGACGGTCAAAAACTAGTAATCCAGGCAGGGGATGTCCTGAAGAGTGTTCAAAAATATATACATGTATAACATTGCAAGTATGAACTACTAGATATCATTAAGAAGAAAGAGATACTAATATTTATGAGTGCTTACTCTCTGCAAGTCACAGTGCGAAGTGCTTTAGTAAATTGATCTCACTGACTCTTCACAAGGTCACTGTGACAGAGGCATTTACGTCCCCACTGTCAGTCCGGGAAGCCCAGACTCAGAGAAGTTACTTGTCCGAGATCACAGAGTCGGGTAGATGGCAGAAGGAGACGCTCTGACCCGGGCGTGGATCGGCACCAGAGACAAACTTTCCCCGGTCACAGCACTTGATACTGCGTGATCTGTGAATGCTTCCCGGCGGGAAAAGATTCCTCTATAAACACCCTTCATATTAATTTGCTTAAGTAAAGAATACAAAACCAAGCAGCCCCTGTAAAAAAAGTAAATAAACCAAATAAATACACCTCCTGCTGTAAGCCAGGATTCATTTTCCTTCACTTACTTGGTTAAGTATCTAGAGACTAAGTAGGGAGCAATGCTCACGGCAGTGATTCACAACATTTTTAAATTGAACTGGATATTGTAAAATTGTACAAACACTAATAATTTCATAGTCAAAATATTCTTGAATAGTTGCACTTAGTGAATTTTCTTAGCATTGTTGTTTTCACTTTGCTACGACAGCTAGTTTTTTTTCCTATGCATTAGGCACTGTTAAATTTTCCTAATAGAGAATGGGAAGTTAATATTAGTTTTAAATTCTCAAATCATGTTTCTAATGTGTTAATAGATTCATTGTTTACATCTTATGAACAATTTTTATCAAAATGGGAAATGTTTATGTTCATACTATTAAGTTAAAAATGTAAAGACACAAAAGTGTCTTTATACAGGGTGAGATTAACTTTAAAAAAAGTAAGTAGAAAAAGATTTTAAAGATACCAAAATGTTTCCACTGGTTTGTTCTGCAAGTCGGTCTCTGTTTTGTTTTGTTTTTGAGCTTTTTATATCACTAGTCTGCACTCTCCACATTTCTTCAATCGCATATATTACTTTTGTAATCAAAAAACATGAACAAACCCCATCCGTTAAATTTGAAGCTCAATTTTAGAATCACAGCATGCAATAAGGGAGCAAATTATTGTTTGATGAGTTTAAAAGAAAAGTCTAGCACAAAGTTTGCTTTTTGCTCCCGCCCTCTGGCAGCAACACGGGGCAGCGATCCCATCCCCTGCCCCTGAGCCCTGAACCAGCCACTCCCCCGCTCCTCGCCGCCACACCCCGCCCCCAGCTCCCGCCAGCACGACCCCATGGTCTCTGTGTAACTTAAATGAGGGTCATCCCTTTCATTAGAACACCACAAAATTGGATTGATGGGTCAGTGGTCAGGACAGAAATCTGACAAACGTAGCCTTTAAGCTAATAGGGAGTTTTCACTGAAGCCACTGTGACCACCTGTTTTCCAGGGACCGTGGAGGAGGACGAGGGCGACGACCTCCTGCTCCGGTCCGTGGATGAGTTCTGGTGGTTCCCACACATGTGGAGCCACATGCAGCCCCACCTCTTCCACAACGAGTCCTCCCTGGTGGAGCAGATGACGCTCAACAAGGAGTTTGCACAGGTGAGCGCACTGCAGTGTCTGTTCAGCCAGGAGTCACGATCTACTGGTGGGCAGCAAAATCAATTGAGTTGAATCCAGTAGAAATAGGAGAGGAAATGTTGGCGAGTGCATCTCGTGTGCAAAAGGCACACACTGTGTTTTGTTTCAGGCCTGTGCATGTGCGTGTACTGGGCCATGATGTGACAACAAATGTCTTTTATAGAGTAGACCATTGTCAGAAAGCCCCCCCACCCCGTTTTGTGGAAGGGTTATTCTTGCATCTGTGAAGAACAATGGCACTTTCTCCGTTGTATCCCCTGCACACGCATTACTATCAGCTTCCCAAAAGCCTTGTTGCAGGATGACTGGCTGGGCGGGCGAAGGGAGTTGGAGCGCCATGGATCCAGACCAGCAGGTCCCAGAGCCTAGCGCATCCCCTTCCACCCAGCAGACTGTCTTCCACAACTACAGTACGTTGTCAGAGCCTACGAGTTCGCATTTCCAATGAGTGTCAGGTGACGTGTGTGAACCTAAAAAGAAAGGGCCAAAGTGAGAGGCAACAAGCATTTGAAGTCCAAGGAGAATAGCTATTCAGGAAGCTCTGATTCCGGCAGAAGCCTGAATTGTGTTCTAATTGGGAGACAAAGGCGAAGCACGTCTGCGAGGAAGGGGAAGGGAACAGTTACACCAGTACACGTAAGCTAACAAAATGATGCTAGTCCTATGTCCGGAAGTCATTTTCAGTCTGGTACTGTCAACCAGTGGTTATAAAGACACCAATTCAACCCCAAAAGGAACCCCTAACATGGGGTGCAGTGGTGAGAGGGAAGCTATTCAATGCCAAACAGTTCACCCGTGATACAGCCAAAGTGAGGCAGCCCTGGAGCACAGCTCTGCTCTGCTCCTCACCAGCATGCTTTGTGCTGCATGGCTCTCCCGCGCTGTGCTCTGCTCAGCCAAGGAGACACAACCAGCAGTTTACTGAAGAACAGGAAGGTGCGCTCCCAGAGCCCGAGGGGAGCTGGCCTATATGGACTGAGGTCCCCACCCATGGTCCCTGATTGGTCCATGTCATGCAAATGAGGACTCTAAATCTTCACAGTTTGATTGGTCCAAAAGGCACTGTCCTGATTGGTCATAATAGATCTGCTGTGATTGGTCAATGGAAATGCTGATGAGAGTTATGGCTGCACAGCCCCGATTGGATGGGGAAAGCCTCAGTCCTATTGGTTGAAACAAGATTCCAGGAGCTCCTGTGTAAGGGCTGCTCCCAGGACAGGAACACTGTCTGCTGCTCCCTGTCATGCAGTGCGCGGCAGCTGTGGGGCTCTGTATCTTCATTGGGGCCCAGTTGGCCCTTCTTACTAGGTGCCTTCCTTCTCAGGGTCCACAGTCATCACTCTTGTAATCAAGATATCTGCTTTCTTATTCCTTGTAAAATCCTTTGGGATACAAGGCTGCTTTTGCCCCGTGCAAGGTTATTTCCCTGCTTTAACCCCAGAGGTTTGAGGCATGAGGCTGCCCGGCAGTCCCTCTGGGACGGCACCCCCGCTCCGTTTTAAAGGGGCTCCATTTCTTCTACCTTCACCCGTGCGTGCTGCGGGGGCGGCAACCCCCTGCTCCAGACTGGGGGTGCGATTCACGACCCAGGGGCCAAGCTGGCCTGCTGTGCGTGCTGTGTCGTCCTTGAGCTGAGAAGGTTCTGTTCTTTGTGTGTTTATTTGCCTTTTTAAATGGTTGAAAAACGATCACGGGTGCAATAGTACTTTGTGACATGAAGCTGTATGCAATTCGAACTTCAACGTTCCCAGATGCGTGTTACTGCAAAGACGCTGCCACGTCTTTCCCCACCGTCTGCAGCGGCTTCTGCAGGGGCGGAGCGGGGTCACTCCAAAGAGACCATCTTGCCCCAGAGCCTAAACTTGTCACCCTCCGGGCGTCTGGGCCACACCCCGGAAGCGCGCACCCCGCCAGCAATCTGCGGGAGGGAAAACTGTCGCAGAAGAACGCTCGGATGCACGTCCTCAGGTTTTCACCCGGCGGCAGGCGACCATCCTCACTCGCAGGAGCCGCTCTTTGCGCAGAGCACGGGCTGACGGCGTCAGGGTCTCCAAGCACGTTCGGAGGCACAGAGCCACGGCCACCTGAGGCCTGGATTGTGAAGCTGCGCCTGTGAGGATGCGAATGGCTCACCCACTCAGGGTCCGAGTCCCCGGCCTGTGTCACTTCCGCACGGGGGATCCTCACCGCACGGTGCGCAGCTCAACCAGCGGTTCCGATCGTGAACGTGGCACCGTGAGACCGGGTTCGAATCCTGACTTCCACCCAGGGCTGCTCCATCTTAAATACATGACTCAGCCTCTCCGTGCCTCAGTTTCCCTGTCTGTAAACTGAGAGTAATGGTGACTACCTGCTAAGATTGTGTTGAGGATGCAAATACTATGCTTGGAGCAGTGCCCACTCCTAAGCACTCAGTAAGCTACTTAATGAATTAATCATAATTGCTTAATTCATCATAATTGGTTAGTTAACATCATAATTGGTTAGTTAACCAACTATGGTCTATCTAAACCCAGATGAGTATGCAGTTGTGTGTTGCTTTAAAGAGCCCAGTATTTTGGAAAATGTAAGTTTATAAGGATATTCGTATCTACTTACTCTCAGGGAATGGCTAACCAATCTCGTGCTGCTTCAGAACGTTGCAAAATTGAGTAAATATTCCCTTTCGCAAAAATAAACTGGCCTTGAGTGAGCTGCTGAATTCTCTCAGTGCGGTTACTTTGAAAAACTTCCTCACTGGTGGAAACCTCCCGCCTCACTCCCACACCAAGGCCTTGCTCGGGGGCAGGTAGGTTCTTCATGAAGACTGATTTCACCCGCCCTGTTTGGGCAACTTCTTTCTGAAAGCCCTGCCCACCCACCGCTGGGGAGGACTCCAGGTGATTGCTTTGTAATGGAGCCCCGAAGGCTATTTCAAGTCCATTCAGAACAATTGCATTCATTACGTCAGTGTGGCCAAGAGCTAGATGGAAACCTATAAATACATTTTGTAAAAAAAAAAAAATCTGATTATAAGTTGCATAGTCAAAATATTACAACTAAAATGAAGTCCATTAAACACACACGCTGAAACGACATTGTCCTTCTGGAGTTGTGACATTTGGAACCTTGCCTTTAACTGTCCACACGGGGCGACACGCGTGTGTGATCCAGGAAGCAAGCACGCACCTTTCCTGTGAAATCGCCATCTCTCCGTATCCAGGAGATGTGCCGTCCGCGTGGGCGAGGGGGTGGGGAGCCCCGACTGCTCCTTACGTGTGCTCACACAGGTGGCAGCTCGTTTGCTGTCTTCACACCTCAGTTTTCTGCCCCGAAATGGTGATGATTCCCTTTCTCATTCTCTGAACCACAGAGTTTTTAGACAATTAATGTACACAGGCTCACGCGCCAGCCCGAAGCCCTGGTCCAGATGACCGCCCATCACTCCAGGCCTGCCGCTCTGATCGCCTCGACAGCACCGTCCGCAGGCAGGAAGGCGTGTCCCGGACACTCACCAGGCCGCAGTCGGAGCTGTTCTGGGCGGAGGGTCTCAGAGCAAATGAGTGGTTCCCGCTGAGAAATCCGTATGCTTAGATGTCTTTTTTGTCTCATCCTCACTGACCTTGGTACGGGCTTGGCTGGCAGAGGGTTTGTCCGTGAAAAGCGCCGTTGTCTCGCACTTACAAAACGGAGTCGGATGCCGTAGAAGCTTCATACTGATATTTCAGAAATGGTTAAACAGTCGATCAAGACGGTTTTATTTGTAAAATTTCTCGAGATTCCCTCGGGGTAGAGTTTGTTTTCTGTGGTAACATGTCCAAAAATCATGAGCGAAACATTCTGCAAGGCTGTTTCTTTACATCAGAAGAGATTTTTTGCCGCAAAGCGCCGCCATTCCTACTGCAGACACACACACGCATGCAGATGACTGTAGGCGGGTGCGTGTGGAGGTCACGTGTACATGCCATGTCTGATCCAGAGCATGTCTGCGTGCAGTGTGCACATGTGTGTTCACACTTCGCCCATGAACATGCGTGCCATGTGAGTGCGCACACGTGTGTGTGTGCATGTGGAGGCATTAGTCTAAGGATACTCGGGAACAGCCAAGCATGTGTTGTTTCGAGACACCGTCCTTGCGTGGCCGTGGGGTCGGGGAAATTCAGGGGGGGCAAAAGCAGCTTCGCAGTCGAGAGCACACGAAACTCAGGGTTTATTCTTGTATTACTGTCTTATTTCCCACAGGAACAACTGTAAACCCACTCTCGTCCCACCCTGTACCTTTTTATTTTCTTCCTTTTTCTAAATCATACATTTTTGCTGCCATTCAGTTGTGCGAACGTGTCACTTAAGGGGAGCCATGCTGCACAGGGGATGGAAGACGGAGGATACGATATGCCAGCCACGTGAAAGCGCTTGACGGGGAGTTACCAGAATCCTCCCCGGCTCCCCCTCGCCTGCAGCCCAAACCCGAATGATCTATGTTCATTCTGCACTAGCTCTGTGCGGAAAAAGTTAAGAAATGGGGTTTGGTTATATTAAGTTTCGCCTGCGGACCCATTAAAATCTTCAAATGAGTGCAGCCTTTCTGTCACCTATTCATCAGAGACCAAAAATATCCCCAAGGAGAAAAGATCACGTTTTATCTACAGAGCTAACTTTTCAATAATGATGTGAGTTTTTCTTGACATTTTTCCAAGTGGTCAGAAATCTTACTCATGAGTCAAAAGTGAAGGATTTGAAATAAAGGCGTAGCTTCCAAATCCTGCTTTAAAAACACGACATGTATTTCTAAACTCTGTGTAACTTTTTCCATAATTAGACACAATCCTCCTGATATGAAAAATGCTGACATTTAACTTGTTCCATAAAGACCCCAGTGCACCAAGGAGCACCTCTGCAAAACCCCTGCATCCTGGGAGCCTGCACAGTGAGCTGCTAGGCGGAGGCTTCCACCGAAAAATGAAGTCCGTGGCACAATGAAAGGCAGCGGCTGTGCCCAAACCTCCCCAGAGCCATGCAGATGCCGCCCTGTGTTTACAGTACACACGGCTCTGTCTCCTTGTGACCACCCCTTCCCGGCAGACTCTCTGCCCCGAAGCTCCAGACCTGAGTTAGGGACACAGGGCCTCTCCTCTCAGCGCGACACCCAGACTTATGAGCAGGGAGCTGGGTTGGGGTGGCAGCTTCTGGTCTTCTCAGTGTGCCTCTCGTGGCTTAGAACCACCACCTACACCTGAGCTGGAACCAGGACAAGTCAGGGACCAGTCTTCCTGGTCCCCTGAGTCTGCACACAGCTGCTGCTCTGGGACGGGCCCCCAGGGGACGAGGGCTCCTCTGCTCCTTCTAGGAGGGAGCTCTGGTGCCCAGAGCCCAAGGGCAAGAGATGCTGGCTCCTGGCCCCCCCAGGGAGCCAGGTGGAGAGGAGCCCCTGAGTTCTTGGGTGCCCCCAAGTGGGAAGAAATTTTGTCAAAGCTGGGGCGGGTCAGGCAGGGCGTGGGTCATGGCTCAAATGCACACACTTTCACGGTTCTTACCAGTCTTAGCAGGTTCTCGTGAATAAATAGTTCTTCATTTACTGTGTGTCCTCAGCTCACCTTATAAATACTTTAGATCTTTTAAGAAACAATGTCCACACTATGGCTGTCTCGCTGGGAGAGGGCCCACCTCACTCCTCACAGCACCGTCCAGAAGTCCAGAGTCAACCGCGCGTGCGGGCAGGCAGTTTGTGCCCACGGCCCGCGGGCCCCAGGTCACGGCTGGCCCTCCTGGTCCATTCTCATCAAAGCAGACACACAGACCCTGTTGGCACGTAACTAAGATGCCGTCACATTTGACTCAAAATCCCCCAAACTCCCCTGAAAGGGGCCCCGAGGTTGAGCCAGCAGGCCCCCTGCCACCTGCGTTGTCAGCCTGTCTGGTTTTTCCGTGACTGGAACTTGAAGGTCCCTGTGGGCTCCAGGCCTGCCGTCCTTGGTGACGGCTGTCATCCCCGCTGTTACCGCCCTTGTGTGCTGCTTGCTCCTTTGCCTGGTTTGGTGACTCTGGTTTAGACCCCAAGAGTCCCCTCTTCCTACAAATCACTGCTGAGGCAGCTCCACCCAGGCTCTGGATTCCTGAATTTGGAGGAGCGCTTCCCAGCCCCCCACGCCCCCCACCCCACACGCCCCTGAGAACCACGGGTGGCGGTGCAGGCTGACAAGCACCTTAGTGACCTCATCTCGTGTCCACTCATGCATGTCCTTTCCAGGACCGAAAAGGGGGGAACGTGGGGAGGACGCGCTGCCTTTCTCTCTTCCTCAGAGGAGGTTCCCCCTGTTCTCACGCCCTGCGGGTGGGAACGGTTTCGTTTTACTGCATTTTTATCTACTTCAATCCACATAACCCCTTATCCTAACTCTCTCTGCCTGAGTGGCCACCTGGCGTCGGGGTTAAGCTCTGGGGTAGAAATGCAGCTGCAGCTGCTCGTGGTCACCTCTGACAGCCACCGTTTCCAGGCGGGGCTTCCAATCGAAACCCACTGTGGTTTTGCAGGTAATTTGGTTGTTAAATCTGTTGTGTGTTGTCTTTCTATCACTATTTCAAATCCTAAAGTAGGGTCTGCAAAAAGTGCTTTTAGATGTGGCAAAAGTATTAAATGACGAAGTCAAGGGTTAGTGGCGTTTCCTTGGGAGACAGAGCGATGGAGGTTTGTGAACATGTAGAAAACGGACCGTTCCTGCGGTGGTGACTTGATGCTGTTCTGCTGCTGGGAGCTGTGGTGAGGAAGACGGCGGCAGGGAGGGGGAGGAGGCAGAGCGGCAGTTGCGGGTGACGGCAGCAAACGCAATGCTCATCCCACAACTTGTCAGGTGACTGCACTCTGGACTGTGGGACGCGGGCTCGCAGGTGGCACTTGGTATATAGCGTGTCCATGTGTCCGCGTGTCCGCGTGTCCACGTGGGTATTCCATTAGCTATTAATTTTCATACTGCTTAGCGGTGAGTTTAGAGAGAAATGGCATTTCTTGCCTCGCGTTGCGTCGTGGTGAGTCCTGGACATGCTGGCCTTGTCCTGGCAGGCAGGCGAGAGGAGCCGCCTCGCACAGAAAAGCTCCACGGCCCAGATGCCTCTGTTTGGTTTTCCTGGCCGAGGGCAAGTCACACACGCCCGGCCCCCAAACTTCTATTTTATCTGTCGCTGCTTTCTTCTGTCAAGTAGCTGTTTTATTGCTGACCATGTCTAACCTCGGAGGACTAAATACCACCTACAAAATGCACTTTAAAATTAGGCAGCCGTAATTGAAGGAAATGAACTATTGGTATCACTTAAAGCGCATCACTGCGAGTCTGCGGAGGCTTGTTTTGGGCACCCGAAGCTGCTATTTCTGGTGAAGTGTGAAGCCTTGAAAGACGTCCTTTCTGCTTTGTGGTTTCTGGGCGCTGAAGTCACCTTCTCAGATTAGCCAGAGGAGCTCTGGTCCTTCTCAGGAGCTGATGGGAGCCCATCACAGCAGAGATTCCCCAGGAGATAAGCTAAAGATGGCTTAGAGCTGTTGTATTTAATTTACTTGCCTTAAGGCAAATAAACATTCCCTCTAATTATTAAGTTTTGTTTACATTACACTGAACAATGAACTATGCTCAAAATACAGAAGGAAAAGCCAGGTTGCTTTGAATAAAATAAGGCCTGAGCTATTTTGCCTGTGAATCTTCTGTGACTTGATTTGCCCCGGGCAGGCCACTGCTGATGGTCAGCACCTGTGTTGGGCTTCAGACCTGTCTGGGCTCAGATTTCATCCTTGCCAGTTACTGGATGAGTGGCCTTAATCAATGACTTACAGTTGCTGTGCCTTAATTTTCACATAGATAAAATGGGGATGGTAGCAGTTCCCACCGCATATATTTTTGTGAGTAGATGAGATGTAGCTACATCTGTGTGTGTGTGATGCTGGGCAAAGTGCTGGCACATAGTGTTTCAAAAAGCATTGTCACCATCCTCACCATCATCATCACCACCATCCACACCATCATCATCACCACCATCACCATCATCATCACCACCATCACCATCATCACCATCACCACCATCATCACCACCACCATCGTCATCATTGCTATCATCACCACTTCCACCACCCCCATCATCATTGCTACCATAATTTTCACCATATTTCTTCAAGAAGTATATGATCATTCCCTTCGAAATAACAGGATGAGGATGATGACAAAACCAACAAATGACTTTTTGCATGTTTGACGTGCACATTGGAACAGGTACACGGATATTCGCATTGCCTCACGGTCCTCCATCCATTCGTAATTCAACCCTGAATATGGTTGCTGATTGTAGGTGAAGGGCTTGGTACCGTCCATGGGGTCAGGCATCCACCAGGGGTCTTAGAACATGCCCCCCAAGGAGAAGGGGAGACTACTGTGCCCATTTTCATATGTTTGCTTCTGAATGAATCCAGAGTCATCTTGTGGAGTCAGAGAGTCTGGCCAAAGGGCTGATTTCTCAGCTCTTATTCTAGGGTGGAGCACCTAACACAGTTCTGGCCAATCAGAGGAAAGCCTCGCCATGTATGGGGCCTCCAGGGAAGGAGGACAGACACACGGACCCACCCTCTGCCCGTGGCCTTTGCTTCTGTTTCTTGTGCATTTAAGCTCTTGGCTGAGATTCATCATAAAACTAGATCAGGGGACTCCGAGGCTCCCTCCTGGCCCTCGTACGCTGGGACCCACCCCTACCCTCCCAGACTCACCATCACTCAAGACAAATAGGCGCTTTCTGGTGCCCTGTTTCTGTCTGCCCGTCCGCACAGCTTGAACCCGGGGGGTTCCCACTGCGGGTTTTTCTTAAGCTGCTCTGAGTTTTGCCTGCTTTCGCGCCGCCCCATTGTCTGAAACCTGCAGCACACGAAAGGCGTGTTTACGTGGAATACCCTGGACACAACGGCCCGGCCCTCCTCAAGGAGTGTCCATAGTGAGACTTTATGCCTGTTTATCAACCAATTATCAGATAGCAGTTCTGTCAGTAGAGCCTTGAAGTGGTCAATAGTAGCCTAATGAGCTTTCACAGACAGATTTTAATTTCATGGCTTCAGTGACCAAACTTGTTTTTAATTATTAAATGACTGAAATAGTCAAGAGCCAAGATTTTAAAGATTTTTTTAATTTAACCCCTGCGGTACTGAACACACACTTTCAAATTAGACAATCCAGCAAACATGCCAGTGACCACGTTTTTCTTTTTCTTTTTCTTTTCTCCTTTGCATTTTTCAATTTGGAAGATTCTTTCAGCTTGACTGCTCATCTTGTGCTTGGCCATCCTGAGTGTCATTCCCTCGGTCCATGGTCCCCTCCTCAGGGCTGACCCCTCGGCTCCCTGCGGTCATGCCTGTAGTGACTTGAGCAATTTGAAAACCTGAGAAATTGCCCCCAGGCAGTCGGTGCCGGTTAACAATGTAGGAGGCGAGGTTGTGCTCGAGGTGACGTTGTCCTGAGACGAGGTCTGCACTGATACTTGGGTCCCCAAACACGCTGCCCCTTTAACACGCTGGTCACAAGGCGGGGGTATAACGTCTGGCGTGATTTTTGTTGGAAACACGTCAGCATGTCCACAGAAAAGGACAGTAATTGAATCATTTTGACAGGCAGTGACTTAAGTGAGCATAATTTATTTGTTTTTTTTAACATGTAGGCACAATTTGTTAACCTAAAATTACATTTTGTTTGATGAAATTTAACCTATTTCACATGGTAGTGAAGGTTCCACAAAATTAAAAACAGTCACAGATGTGAATTATTCTAAGTCTTAGAGAGGCCTGGGATGTCCCCAAAGGACAAAATGTCACAGCAGCCAATATTTGGGGGACCGGGCTGCCAACCAGAGGGAGGGCCTGTGCCCGCCCCGAGGGCTTAAGACACTTTTCCGTAAATGCGCTCGGCTGACATTAAGGGGGAAAATGACTCTTAAGGGAAATCTCAGCTCGACTCAAAATTAATATTAGAAACGATTCCTCTGCCGGGAGAAAGTAATAGTTTGTGCAAAGCTGCATCTGCAGAGGGATGTGTTTGCATCAGTGAATCCGAACCATCGTCTGCGTGATCGCGGAAGTCTCTCCAAGGTTGGGGTGTGCCCTGGAGTGAAGGGCACTCGAGCCAGCGTCACAAAGGACCCGCCACCCTCGTTGACCACACACACGTACACACACACACTTGCACACACGCGCGCACACCCACACCCCCCCAGCTCCAACCTACACCGGGGCTCTATTCCGTGAACAGGGGCAGTAGAAGACAGAAAAAAGCGGACCATTCCGTGTGTGCTGCGGACAAACGCCCCAGGCACTGAGAGTGGAGCTGAGGCTCGGAGAGATGAGTCAGCGCCTGTCTTGGCAGCTCACAAAACTCTGAGTGAATGCGCTGAGAGGGGCGTGCCGTGTCCTGAGCAGTGACTGTGAGTGCTTTCCTCCTGCTTCTGCTGACAGTGACTATGGGAATGATGTCACAGTGGGGTGGGTAGCGCTACTCCTCTCTCCATCCCACTCTTAGTGCACTAACCAGCCTTGAACGCCATCATCGCTCCCAGAGCAGACGTTGTTAGAGGCTCCAAGTTCTTCATCTCTGGCGCCATTGCTCTTGCCTGGCCTCGTGTCTTGCAAGTGCAGCCTGAAGCTCCCCCCTGCTCTGCCAGACCCTCCCTGGAAAGTCTCTGTGAGGCTGCAGCCCACGCTCCCACACGCTGCCCCTGGCTCTGCGGCGGTGTTCTCCATCGCTGGGAGCACCTTCTGACAGACCACACAGTTGACCTGCCGACCGCGCCTCCCCTGGGTTGCTGCACTCAAACACGAGCCCCCTGACGGCAGCGACTTCTCTGCTTTGTTCTCTGCTCTGTCCTCCCACCTGGAGAGTCCCCGGCACGTTGTAGGACGTGGAAGTACCTGTTGCACAAAGGAGATTTCTGAACTGAATGCATGGACTGTCTTCACTGTCACCAACGGGAGAGTTCTGGCCGGACGCCCGTCAGCAGTGCAGGTGCCGAGTCAGCCCCGCGTAAGCCGTGGGGAGGGGACTGACTGTGTGTGTCTGTTCGCTGCCTTTAAGCAGAAAGCAGACGTTCCATGGGGTCAGGAACATTGAAGGAATGTGTCTCACTGGCCCAGAGTGGCTCTACTTCGGATCAACAAGTCCCCTGCAGGAGCCCCGCATTTGCTGTGCGCTTTCCTTCTCAGAAGAAAAACCCATCTGTGACTCGGGGCTCTCCGGAGATTGTCACTGTTCTGGGCTTCGGCCCACAGTGTGCCAGGAGTGACCCAGCCAGTCTCCAGGGTCACACGGCCACGACTCCATCACTTCTAAAACCAGAAGACAGTTTCAGTTCTGGAAACAGCAGAGACCCGGGGAGGCCCGGGATCATTTTCAAAGTCGACGATATGATTCCAAGTCCTTATTAAAAGGAAGACCTGATCCTGGGGTCCGCTTTCGTTAACCCCAGTGTCTCTCCCTAGAAGGTGGGCGTTCAGGAGGACAAATCGGTACACGGGGTGGGGGGGCCTGTCCAGTGCTTTCTCTTGTCACCGCATGTGCCTTCACACGTGGTCATCATTTCATTTATTCCCCTTTCAAATTCCTCCACTAAACATCTGTGATGAATTTATTGCACAGCATTTTATATATTGTTTCCTTAACAAAACATTTATTAACCACCGGCTATGCCCCAGGCACACTGCTGAGGAACGGATGTGAAACCACCCCAAATACTTTCCCGGTGGGCTCGTCGCACCAGCCGTGGGTCCCTGCGTGCAAACACCAGGCCACAGTCACAGGGACAGTGCCCTCGTCTGCCTCTCTCCGCTCTGTGCCAACACCTCCCCCAGGCTCGGGCTCCTGGGCAGCCACGTGTCAGGGGTCCAGGGAGCACTTTCCGTGCATCCGTGAGCCTGTCCTCCCCACTCCCGCTTGTCTCCCCATCTGCTCCGGTCCCCGTGTTGTGCCAGGGCTTCTGGAAAGCACACCCGTGGCTGAGCACCAAGTGCATGCTGCTCGCACACCCCTGTGGCTCCCTCTAGCTCTGCAGGGGAGGCCAGGGACCCTCTGCCCATGGACAAGGATGCTGCTGTCCTCACGGGGGTGCGCAGAGGCTGCTGGCCACCTCCCATCGGGGCGGTGCTCCTTCGATGGAACTGTGTCTCGCACCTCCCATCACCTACATCAGATGGTTTTGGCACAGTGTTGACCTGGGCCAACTGCGGGCGGTATTTATTATTTAAACAGATTAGCCCCTTATTGTTTTCCTGCTCTCTGGGCACGGGGCGATGGTCCACAAGATTTAACAGTCTCGTTTGGAGCATGCCAGAGTCCAGGGAGACCAGGGGTGTCTGCCGTGGGTCAGCAAGTGTCCCTGGAACAGTACTGGGCAGCTGACTCTTCAAACCACCGACTCTCACCAGACCTCCCTCTGCCTTTCATGCTTGTTAGAAAGGGATGAAGACTCGTGCTATCATTAAGCTTTCTGTGCTCGACGCAGAAGCCAGTGGGCCATTTTCCACAGCGAGCATGTGGGTTTGGTGACGTAAGTGCCCCCAAACCTTGGCGGGCTGACAGCAGGACTCTCGGCTGGACTCCTCAGGGGACGCAGAGCCAGGCAGGGATGTCCCCCTGGAGGTGGCTCAGGCAGCAGCAGGAAGCGCCTACCCTGCCCTGTTGACCTCTCCACGGCTGCTTCCGGAAGGCCTCCTGCCCTCCAGACCATACCTACCAGCCACAGGGCCGCAGGTGTCAGCTGCTACCCATCTCCTGCCCTTGAACTCAGTCCCGGCTCCTTCCCATTGGCTGACCCTGATGTGCACCAAAAATAGTAGCTGCAGAGCAGTCTGGGAAATACAGCATTTTGTTTTATAACCTCCAAGTAAAAATAGAGAAGACAGGAGCACTCCATATTTTTCATCAGAAATATAGACTGAAATCACTTCCCTTTGGTCATGAACTGGGGTCACAGTAGCAGCAGAAAGTGGTCGGAATGAAGAGGCTGGGTCTGTGAGCCCAGCAGAGACTTGGGGCCGAATTCTGGCTCCGACATCTCACACCCTGTCTGATCCTCAGTTTCCACATCGACAGGGACGCCAGGCCACCCCCCGCCCCCGCTGGGACACGAGGACCACATCTGACCACATCCGACACAAATGTAAAAGCCCGTCGCGAGGGCTGAGCAACAGCGAGCAATCAAAGAGAAATGACACAAGACCACATCAGTTACACGTGGAGACTGAGCACCGTTTTATCTTATTCTAATTTTTGAAAAATGGTGACCCTATTTTTATTCAGCCAGTAGATCACCACGTCACCTCATTTTCCTATCAACTGGGAACTTTGTGTAACGGGTAAAATTAGGTCAAGTTAAGTGTCCTGTGAATATGTGCGGCGCCCTTCACCTTGTCATGGGACCTCCCGCTCCTGCGAGAGACACTGTTGTTTCCACCCATACGCAGCCCCGCCCAAGCCAGTGGACCCTGTCACGTGTGTGTCTGTGTTTATAGTCCCACAGGCCCCCTCTGTTTGTGTTAGAAAACCTTTCCAGCTCTGTAATTTCTGTGATCTGTGTGAGCACCACGTTTGGTTCGAGTTCCCGCTGACCAGCCTGC
Source organism: Desmodus rotundus (assembly GCF_022682495.2). Taxonomy (NCBI): domain Eukaryota; kingdom Metazoa; phylum Chordata; class Mammalia; order Chiroptera; family Phyllostomidae; genus Desmodus; species Desmodus rotundus. The sequence goes on along the minus strand of NC_071395.1, from coordinate 1,081,498 downwards.
ATGGTGTGCGTCCCACACCCAGGATAGTAAGGAGTGAGGCTGTCCAGCCCCGCAAGCCCCTCGATGGCGGGAAGGGAGAGACCCCAGAGAATCACTGTCCATGGTGCATGGTGTTTGGATGGAGAAGGCATGCGCTCTTGTGTCATGTGAGCTGCTGCTCTGACCGTGAGGGGCCCCCGGGGGCGGGGTCCATCAAGCCCGGAATCAATAATGGCAATAAACCCCTTTTGCTGTCCCTCCCTTCCGCCTCCCCAGATCGATTGCTTTCTACCTCTGGTTTTTTCACCAGCGGTCCACAATTCATTTTACTATCTGTCAGGCGAGAAACGCCTTTTTTCCCTCCCGAAGAGATAGAGCAGGTTGATATTTCAGGTGTCTTCATGATTTCACTTCTCGCATCTTTGTTTCCAGGGTGTCACAGACCTAGCGTGCATCCTGGGCCCCGAATGCGGGGCAAACGCCACGCAGCGAGAGAAAGAAGGGCCGACGAGACGATTAGCGAGGACTGTTAGGGTTCGCGTGTGGCAGGCGCTGCTGTTCTCCCATCATGGACACACTATCACAAAACCTCCGTGACAGTCACCGGAAAGAGCCCTGAGAGCCGAACACATTGCTTCTCCCTTCCATGTAAATCGGGGGTCTCTGAGCCGCTGACGCTGGTCCCAGCCCCCAGACGGTGGGCTCAGCACCCCCACACCACAGGGCTCTCCTGAGGAAGTCCATCTGACTTGCACCAGAGCACCGAGTGCTGGCTCCCCGATGCCACTCAGGTGCTTTGTGACAACTCCAGGGCATCCCGCCCCAGTGAGGTGTCAGGGACAGGTGTGGCCGCCCCCCCCCCCCCCGGTGGCTTCCGGGTGGCTTTGTTACTGGACTTTCCAGCCTCGCCATGTCCCTCAGTCACAGCTCCTGGGAGAATGGTGACTCTTTGGCTGGTGCCAGGACCTGAAGGACTGAACTGCCCCTGCACCCTGTGGAAGCCTACAACTCATTTCATAGCCTCGCCTTCATGGCTCGGTCTCTAGAGTCACTTCTTGTGGCACATGGTAGAAAGCAGCCCGTCTCGGTGCAGAGAGGCTGGGCGACGAGGCCCACTCCCTGGAAGGGGGGATGGCAGAGGCACGCGGGTGGCCCGGGCTGCCCCCAGAGCTGTGTGTGGACAGGTCTCAGGTGCTGCGGCCACGGACCCCCTCGCCGCCCGCTCATTGGTTATGCCAGACACGGCCGTGTGATAGAAAGTGTGAATGAATTGCCAAGTCAACACTGCTCTTTATGGATTCAATCAGCTCCCATGTATTACTGTGCGTTGTCATTTAGAACCTCAATGGAAGAGATTCAATCCTACAACAAGGCCTTATAAAGCCGAGAAGCGTTTAAAGGGAGAAATATAAAGACACAAAAATTAGAAAATTGCAGGTCTGAAGCACGGACCTTGCAATATAAAACCATTCTCTGGCAATTTTTTCATATTCGTGTTTTAAATGTATACCTGCTGCCCTCAGAGCTGACTGGTTTTCACCCAAAGCAAGAATCCCATGTGAGTGTTCACTTTGTAACAACAAAGTGAGCTGCGCAGGTCCAAAAACGGGGGGGTGGGGGGGGGGATGCCTTACGCTTCCCTTCTCCTTTGCCCTCTATACTCACCTCGCTGCCTCCGCGCACCTGCGCCTGGCTTTGAGCCCCACCCTGCGCCCAGTGCAGGGGCCCAAGGCCCTTGCACCGCCCCCTGCAGCAGCTCCCGCCGCACCGACCCCGCTCCTGCGGCATCCTTGCGCCTGTCACTAAGCCTTCTCCCCGAAGGACGCAGCAGGAAGGTGCCCCGAGAGCGTTCTGTCTACGCTATTCAGATGGATGGATTCCTCCCACGGGTGAGCAGCAAAAGCTCACCGCTTCATGGTCTATGCTCACTTTTCTGCCTGAGTTCAGCATCACACACACGTCACACACACGTTCTCATACGTGCAGTAACACTCGCATGCACTCACACGTGCACACACAGTTACACTCACATACATACTGACGCATGCGGTAACACTTGTGTGCGTGCACACTCACACACATACACTCCCGTGCACACACTCACACTCGCTGACACACACACACACACCGTGCTCTTCCATCTCCTATTTGGGCACTCGTGACCCTTTTTTCTATGTTTTCTACACCTATCTCAGGAAGGGCTGCGTTCCATTCGGTCCCCTCCCCACCCCAGACTCTCTGTGTTCAAAATCCAGACCCGGTGTCAGCCACACACACCACGTGCCCAAAGCGTGCACTGCGCCTGTCACACCATCCGCTGTGTAAGGCTGTGAGCCGCCAGAAGACGAGACTATTCGTGTTTCTGTTTCCCACAGCGGCACAGAGGTCCGTGTCTCCTCCGCAGAGGCCGTGGCCACGGTGCCGCTGTGCTCCACTGACCCCTGGCGGGACGTCTGACTGTCTTGCAGGAGCACGGGATCCCCACCCACATGGGCTACGCGGTGGCCCCGCACCACTCGGGCGTCTACCCGGTGCACATGCAGCTGTACGCGGCCTGGAAGAAGGTCTGGGGCATCCAGGTCACCAGCACGGAGGAGTACCCGCACCTGAAGCCCGCGCGGCACCGCAGGGGCTTCATCCACAACAGCATCATGGTGAGCGCGGCGCGGGGCGCAGGCGGGGCCCTGCACGTCACTTCTGACCCCCTTACACCAGCATCCCAAATCCTGCCGCCCTGCGGCGGTGACCGGTCCGCGGGAACACGTGTTTGTCCGCACTCAAGCTTCTTAAACAGTGGGTGGTTCCGGCGGGAACAAGACCAGTGCCAAACGTGGGAATGGGCTTTGTGCAGACGATGCGCTGCAGTTTCCGGACCGAAGGCTTGCCGGGGGACCTCACACTTCCGGGGGATTTCTCTCATGTCTGTCGGGTGGATGGTTTTATTGAGAAGTGTCCAGGCAAGAAAACACCCCACAAGTCACCACCACAGTCTGGAGTCTGTCAGCAGACTCCGCCACACAGCCTCCAAGGGACAAATGTCTCCCTCAGTGTATTTTGGCTTCCAGGCACTTTCCTGGTATACTATGGAAGTGAAGGTATATGTTTTCATTTCAGATATATTAATTGAAAAAAAAATCTGATGTAAGAATGAGGCATCATTTCTTTTATATGAGAATAAAGCCAAATGAATTTTAGATGGGAATTTACAACCTTACAACGAAAAAATGGTCTTCTTCACTTCGAGATAAAACAGCCCACCTCCTGATCCGTTGCCTAGAGCTTAGCTAGGTTAACTGACTCTTCTCCCCGCTTCAAATATGCCTATCTCCCCCGCGCATCACTCAGATGCCTGTGATACAGAATTATCTCCCTGTCCATCTATGTCGTCACTATCGAAAACCAAAGAAAAAGCAAAATTACTCAATAGTTATTCCTCATAAAATATTAATGTTTCATTATAAATTGGCACTAGAAGCCTCAGGCTTCAATGGAGCTACTGATAATGCAAATGGTGGTATTGATCTCCATAGAAAGCAGGAGGTAGAAGAAGTACGAGTCCTGTGATTCTAAATCAGAGTGACAGGGCCCAGCTGTCCCACGGGTTCCATCACCCTTTGACATATTAGGAAATAAAAACATTCCCTTTAACCAATATTACGTGCATTCATTTACCTTGGATTTAATACAGACTGTTATGAAAACTAAGCAAAGAATAAATACAATTAAAGCTACTCTGTACAATTGGATGCATTTTTCCATTAGATAATGAGTAGTTTATTAGTCAAAATAAGTTCTTGGAATAAAACCACTTATTTGCTTTCTCTGTTGAATATTCCAATTTACCACAGAATTAACCACAGAACATGCCAGAAGCAACCATTAGATTGTATAACTACTTCTGTGATTAAAATTTCAATTCAGAGTATCGGAACAGCCAAATAAGGTGGAGGTGGGCGTGATGAGGACCGATGGTCTGAACCCCAGAGCCCGAGAGCCGGGTCCGCCCGTCGCGCAGGAGTGGGGAGACTAATGCCTAATGCCATGAAAAATGTAACCTCAGAGAATCTCCACGTTTGAATTAAATTAACCCTAAGAAGGCTTTTATTTTTTGCCAGTCCTCTAACATAACTCCACTGGTGGGTAAGATTGATGGAACTGAGTGGAAAAGCTCCACACACGTATGTGCCAGAAGATGGACAGGTGGGTCCCAGAGCAAATTAATCCTGAAAGGTCGCTGGGGCAGATGACAGACTGCAGCTGTCCTGCTGGGCACCTCGTGAGCAGGCAGGGCTCTTTGGGAGAGACAGTGATGTCGGGGTCAGAGCAGCAGCAGGGAGAGAGGAGACTCCGCGTGGAATGGACTCACTCCGTGAAAGAAGCCACAGGCTGAGTCTCCTGGGCTGAGCAGGGGAGTGAGGACAGGACCCTGGGCACCTCACCCATTCACAGGTCACCTGGAGTCGGGGCCACCTGAGCAGCATAGGGCACACACCTACAGCTTTGAAGTGACAGCTCCCTTACTATTTCCATAATCCCACCCAAATCAGCTCTTGATCACAGAGAGCCCCAGCTCCCGAAAGCTGGACCGGGCAGTAGGAAGGGCAGCTGTGAGCTCTGGTGGCAGCATGGTGGCTAACGAGGCCATGTCTCCTGTGTCCCGCCGTCAGGTGCTCCCGCGGCAGACCTGCGGGCTGTTCACCCACACGATCTTCTACAGCGAGTACCCCGGCGGACCCCAGGAGCTGGACCAGAGCATCCGCGGAGGCGAGCTCTTCCTCACCGTCCTGCTGAACCCGGTAGGCTGTGTGCTGTGTGCACGAACATCAGGGTTTTCGGGGATGTCCTTCCCTTGTGTCTGTCCCCAGTCTGCTCCCAACAGTAGCTGGCAGATCCCGGCCCTGCCAGAGAGAAGTTAGGCTGCGGCTCCCAATTATTCCATGCCCTGGTGACCTACCTCACACCAGGCGAGACGCAGGTGTGCGCATAGCCGGTGTTGCAGACAGTGATCAGTCTCACAGGAGCCCTGCAGGTCAGCTCCTGCAGCTGGACGGCAGCAGTGCCGTCCACGTGCCGCGCTGGGGCAAGGCCGACCCTTCACGGTCGCACCACTGGTGCGCTCTGTCCCTCAGCTGGGTTTGCTTCCAGCTCAAGACCTCAGGAGACCCGCTCCTTCTACTGGCACCTGCACTGGTTTTATTGGGGATCAAAGGGAGAATCTGGGCCTTTTCTCCCTTTGAATGCATCCTTTCAGCTTCCAGCGTGCCACTGTTTCACTTCCTGCCACGTGAGGACAAGTGTGGCGGTGGGGGGAGGTCTCGTGAAGCTCCCCGCTCTGAGGACTCCAAGAGGCATGTCTGCTTTCACGCCCTGGGGCTCACGGACGTGGGACGGGTCGTGTCTCGGGGAGACTCACTCCTGCTTTCAGCAAAGCAGCAGTGCACTGTCGTGGGGGGTCGGGGGGTGGAGCTCCAGGCACGCCTAAAGGGGACTATTGATATAAGTCATATTTGGTATTTATTTGGTATTTTAAATTCCTGATGAAATTAAATAAAAGCCTACCCCATGTAGAGGTGGAAATTGTAAAATGGATGGGGGGTGGGGGGTGAAAATGCTTTGTTACCTGAGTAAGTACTGACCCCCCCCACACGCTGCACAGTTATTAAAGCAAAACAAATGCTGACCACGGCGACCTCACTTAAAACGCCTGCCGAGCCGCCCGGGTTGATCTCAGCTGCAGGCGGAGCTGCGCGGTGGCAGTCGGCGCCTTCTGGAGGCTTCCTGTGTCCAGCCACCAACCACACCTGATTATCACTGTGAAGTGGTGGTGAGCTTGGGATAGGGAACACGCGTGAAGGACAGAGCCCCGGGCAGACCCAGCAAGAGGAGCTGTGCTGGGGGGAGGCCAGGACGTCCTCCATGGGCCAGAGTGAAGTCTGGACCAGGCAAGCAGTGCCCACGCCCAGGAGACAGGGGCCACCAGGCGATGTTGCTCAACCCCTGGGCATGGGCGGCCCCAGCAGTGAGGGCAATCCTACCGGGGCTCCCGGGCGTGGGCACAGAGAGCGTCCGACGAGTGCAAGCCACAACAGGGCTCCGTCCAAGCTGCGGGCAGCAGCTACTGTGTCCTGGGCAGCCCTGTGCAGAGAAGCAGACAGGCAGGAGGCGCAGCAGGAGGGTTTACCGTAAGGAGTTTGCTCTTGTGCTTGCAGAGGTGGACCAGCCCCAGATCTGCCTGTCAGCAAGCTGGAGATGCAAGAGGGAGGGCTGATGGGCAGGTCCCGTCACAGGGCCCGCAGGCTCAAGACCCAGGAGCAGCCCAGGCGTCAGTTCAAGTTCGAAGGCAGGAAACCGTAATGTCCCAGCTGGAAGCCAGTTGGGAGGGTGAGCACTCACTCACTGTGTTCTGTCCCTCCACCGACCGCTGGGGCGGGGAGTGCGCTCCTCGGTTGACCAGTTCAGGCACCATCGTGTGAAAACAGCCTCACACTCGCACACAGCGATGTTTGCGCCACTGTCTGGGTGCCCTGTGACCCAGTCACAGTCACATTTACTCTGTGACCAACCACCCACCAGATGAGGAGCCCCCTGGGAGGGAGATAGAAGATGGCCGAAAGTGGAAAATGCAGGAAAGACCACATAAACCTGGAACCTTTGTCCGTGTGTCCGTGTGTGAATAGAGGCGCCGCAGGTGGGGGGCTGTGGGCAGAACCCCCCTCGCCCCGCAGATGTGAGGAGAAGCGCTGAGGCTGCTGGATTAGCTGGTGTTTCAAGTGAGACGGTTCCAGCAAGGGTGGCAAGGAACGAGCTCAGGAGCAGAGGGAGGACAGGAGGAAACAAAGAGAAAACACGGGAGGATGCCGGCCCCATGTCCGGCCGGTTGGTTCCCTGTATCTAGCCAACTCTTCCGTCTCTGTCCAAGGAAGCCCTTTCTCCTGGTGTTTCTTCAAACGCCTGCCGAGGGAAACATCTCTGTGCCCGCGGACGGGAAGGTGAGTTACTGACGTAGTTGATACGTGAACCCGGGACAACATTATACTCTGACAGAGCTGGTTCCCAGTGGGCAGGCCTGTGATCACGTTGCTTTCAGCATCAGTCGAAGTTTCCTGGGGAAATGTGCTTGTTTGCAGCGGGAAGCACTCAGCACCCATGAGGTCATCCAGAGCGAAGACCACCTTCTCCACCGGTGTTCTGACCCACTCGGCAGCAGGAAAGCGACGTCTGGGGAGGCCGGCACCAGCGCACGTGGTCCTGGTGTTGGCCTGTGCTCTGAGCACTGAAGGCCAAGTGACCGACATGCACACCGCAGAAACCCTGCAGACGCCGTGGATCGTGACGGCCGTCTCACAGGGCGGATTTCTCTGTGGATCTCGACTGATCTATCAATTTCAATCCCCAGTGTCGGGTTTGCCTGTGCTGGTGATGGATGAAGGAGGTGGTGATAGGACCCGCCCCAGACGATGGTGTTAATAATCCAGGTTCTCTGAGCACATTGGAACGAGAGACCAAATCCAGTACAATAAAACTTAACGAGGAGCACAGGAAAGCCCCAAGATTGCTTCCAAAGGAACTAGTGGTATAATTTCAGCACTCGGTAAGGATAAACATTACATGAGGGTCGATTAAATCTGCCAGGAAATTGTCCCGGCTGCAATCAGGACATGCGCTCCTTGTCACTGAAGCCGTCCACACAGACACGCTGTAGGCAGGTGGGCTCTGTTGCTGTAGCATCCCTTTAGCATCCCACCTGACACTAAGAATCCGTGTTTCTTTGCAATCCAGTCAGACCTGGGGTAGAGCCCTTTTATTGTGAGACATAAAGAAATACAAGGCAGGTTTAATTTTAGATGCGACAAACCCACCTTATAAATCTGGTTAGATCTATGGCTGTAAGGTCAGAGGAAAGGGTGCACTTACCACGCGATCAAAGACTGAGGTGAGACAGGAAGATTCAGCAGAGGTCTTTAGGGAAGCAGAGGAGAAAGCAGTTCCACCATCAGGGCACGGGCAGAAGTGGGACAGCCGGCCTCACACGGCCAGTGTGAGCTCTGGGTAGTCCCTGGATTCCTTTGTGGGGCAGTACCCTCTAAGGACACCAGTGCTCAGACAGTGTGTGGGGATGTCCCGGAACGCCACCCCCCACACCCCAGGGCACTTGAAAGCAGGATCGACCACGGCACCGTTCTTTCTCCCTGCCGTGGGAGCTCATCTGCCTGAAGGAGGGAACTGGGTCAAACAACCGTGCAAAGTTGCATTGTGTGTGTCTGGTTTCCAATGTCCACGTCCACCCTGCCGTCGGGCAGGTGCCATCCCGAGACCAGAACACTTCTCCCACGTCCGTGTCCAGTGTCGGCTTCACGTGAGTGCCGTCACCCTCTACAGTACGCCAGCACCTTCACTGTGCCCAACGGTCTCTGATACGTTTTCTTTGTGCGTTTCCAACAGCTGCTTGTGTGTGTTAATTTTGACTCTTGCTGATACCCTATTTTCTTGTGCATTTTAAGATGTCATTATTTTCTAATATACCGTGAGGCAGAAGATGCAGATTGGAATGGGATTTACATCTTGACTCACCTGTGAACTGTTACTGCCACGTATGAGATCTTTCAATTCAGAGACCTGCCAGGAATGGGGCTTCTTGATTTCCTTGGTCACCAGCTCCCTTTGCCCAAATGAATCGTGCAATTGAAAATTAGACGATGGGGGGCCGTGTGAGTGGCATTTCAAAAGAATAGCTGGGCTGCGTCACTTAACATTCAGATAACTTCCTCTCCTCAGATTCCGTCTCGACCTCATCACAGACTCACATTTTCCTGCTCCGCTCCACACTGCCGAATACTAACGTGTATTTCCCTGGTGCCGAATCCTTCCTGTAGTTTCAATATAATCTTTGTTCAGACAGGAAGAAATATAATTTAATCATGGATGAGGTGAAACAGCTTATGCCAGGTAAGCCACCATCAGTCAAGTCCAGACACTGCTCTATAAAATATGTAGCAGCTGACGATGACGAGGAAGTCTGGGGCCGTATCAGATGGCGCGCCCACGGCTATAAAAGCTGGAAATGAATGTGCCCTACCAGCTGTCATTTTCCTCTTAACTCATTTCAGTTTTCTCCTGCACAAAGAGCAGTATGAAAATGGAATTTTCCAAGTTTTCTTAATGGACATGTTTAAAGATGCTCAGACTCTGGAATGCTTGCAAATGGCCAGGAAACCTGCCTCCTGTTCCCAGGTGCAGAGTCGGGACCAGACCCCCAGCGCTTGCCTGTCTGGGGCCAGTTGCAAATTCCAGTGAACTTGTTGCTGACCTTGGAGTACAAGGAGCTCCTTAATGAGCTTCTGGCTCCCTCTCTGTCCGTCCAGGAGCCCCGTGTCTGGCGGCAGGCCTGCACGCTGACCCCTGCGGCTGGAGAGTGGAGGGCTGTGGGGAGAACCTCAGCGTGGGAGGACCTGGCCGGACCCCACGTCCGTCCTCGTCCCGGTGCCTCGATGCAGGGCCGGGTGCAGGGACAGTTCTCAGAAGCACGTCGTACGTGCAGCGCAGCGAATCAGATTGCGAGAAGCCTCCTGAGTCTGCTTGGAGCAGGTGGAAAGGAATTATTGGTGACTGACATGCAGGCATTCAGGTGTTCTCTGGTGACTTCGACTTTGAGTTTCTATAGTCACCGTGTGCTATACGGAAAATTCGAACAACTGGATAAAACTCCATGCAGAACAAAGCAATTATATATTTCACCAAAATATACCTCTGTGTACAGTAACACAGGGTAGGTGCACAGTCGTGAGTACGTGAAACACGGGGTTTATTCGTGTTTATTATGTATTAATTACTGTGTTATTCCCCATAAGAACAGCTGAGAGCCTCCTCTTACCCCGCCGTTGGTCCCCATCAGTCACATCTCTAACTGGGTCACAGGAGGCTGGGATTTGTGCTGTGTGTTTGCAAAATCGAGTCAGCCTAGCTGCTCTCCTCAGGGGAGCCCTGCCTCCTGCCGGCTCAGGGACCTGCAGGCCCTTGGTGTGATGGGGTGGAGCCCTGGGCTCAGGTGCAGCCTCCCTCCCACCTCCCGCCTGGGGCCGGTGGGACCCCGGCAGAGGGTACAGACTGTGGGAAACCCTGTTCCCACTGAAAGACCGCATCACCTCACCTTTTCCCTTGCTCTGTTTTTTAAGATTTTGTATTTGTTAGAGCGAGGGAAACATCGTGTGGCTGCCTCTCGCGTACCCCCTACTGGGGACCTGGGCCACAACCCAGGCCTGTGCCCCTACTGTGAATCGAACTGGTGACCCTTTGATTTGCAGTTGGCGCTCAATCCATTGAGCCACACCAGCCAGGGATCCTCAGTCACGTTTTTTAAAACTTTTCTTGAAGATTTGCAGGCCTGCTCTTCACTAAAGGACATGAGTCACCAGCGCCCAGTGACTCACGCTCCCAGCAGGACTTTGCGTGGTCTGGGTCCAGGGATCCTGGCCTCGGCAGGGGGGGTCCCTCTTGTCCACGCGGAGGGGGGACCAGTGAGCACAGGGGCCTGGAGAGCGCAGAGAAACGGCAGCCTCCCTGCGTTCGGGGTGGTGCAGGCTCTGCGTCACCACCCAGCGTGGGGTCCCTGCGGGGTGTGAGCTGCGCCCCCCACAGGGCGCACAGTCTGCAAACCGGACTCCACCCTCCCCTCGGACAGCAGGGAGCGAGGCCTCCACCCGATGCGGGGCACCAGGCCCGGTGGGAACGCAGCCCGCATTCCTGCGTAGTTCCAGACCAGCAACAAGTCAGAAAATTACATTGTTTTCTTCCGTGTCGTTTCCCTTGAACAACAGTAAATGAACCCAGCAGAGCTTTACGGGGACGTCTACTTCGTCGAGTGTAACGGGATAATTTAGTTTTCCCAGAGCGCACTGTGGAAGGCGGCGGACAGCCCTTCTGCAGGACTCGTTTCCCGCAGCACGAAGTACGGCCTCGGACCGGTGGGCGTTACTAGATGCGCCTTTTTTCCTCTGTGTTGAGTGACCTAACGTATAAATGCGGGTCCCAGTGCTCTGGGCCCTGAGCGGAGTCTGGAAGCAAGATCGCTGAATCCTTGGCAGTGAGAGGAGGGCGCTTGGCCTCAGGGTCGCCGGCCGGGGAGTCCGCGGGGCTGCAGGCCGAGGGGCGCGGCTCTGTCGGAGAGTTTTCTCCCCTCCGCGGAGTTCTCGCGTCTCCGATGCAAGCAACGCGGGGCCTGAGCCTCTCCGAGGCAATGCTTCCCTTCCTCCCTGCGCCTGCCCCGGTTCATACTTTCGTGTTTCAGGAACTCGAGTTATTTTGTCTTGGATTTTCCGTTGTGGTTTGCAGGACGTGCTGATAGGATAAGGAGTGTTTATGTCAATACTTGATCTGCGGCGATTCGCTGAGGAATTTTTTTTAAAGTCTTGTAATTTTCATCCATCCAGTTTCATCAAGAGAGGCCCCAAGAGTTCTGTCACTCAAGTTAGCTTGCGCTGATGTTTACTTGTTAAATCTTTCTTTGAGGTTTATTGAATCTTAAGTGTAAAAATAATTGAGAAAAATAACTGGAATCGCGGAGGCCGGTGGGCTCAGTGGGTTGCAGACGCTGAGCTGGGCTGCTGCGGGTCCGATCCCCAGTCAGGGTGCAAGCAGCAGAAGGCAAACGATCCGTCTCCCTGTCTCTCTGGGGTCAATGAGCGTATCCGCAGGTGAGGAATTTTAAATAATAACAATAATCGGAAATCTGGCGCTTAGTTTATAATGAATTGTTACAGTGCCACCTACGGCTTACACTGCGGTGCCCACGGCTGCTAGTCTGTTACTCATCTCATTTCTCGTGTCTTTGGTTTTTCCTCATGGAGACCTTTGACAGGGTCGCTGTGAGATGCTGTCTCTGCGTGTGTGTTTATGCGTGTGACCGAGTCGGGGTGCATGGGATGTGTTTCCTGGCAGACTAAATTCTGAAGAAAAAGTCATACAGTTTCTCCCTCCTCGTCAGGGTTTGTCTGCAAAATGGGGGAAAGAGCTTGAGATGAGACAAAAAGGAACGCGTGTCGATTTTTCAGAGAAAATGTGAGTCGCTTGGACATAATTCTTATTTGAAAAAGTGGATTTCAGTGTCACTTTTATCATCTGAGGGGAGTTTGCAGCCCACAAACTCCGGGCGTATTTGCGTTTGGGTTTTGCTCGCCTGCTTCTCCCTCCCGATCGTGAATGACGTGGGAAAGAGATGTTCTCTTTGCAAAGGTTTTAGTTCATTGTGTGTTTTCCTTCTGAAAACTGTTTTCAGTTGGGCCACTTTGTTGTGCTTTCTGCGCTATTTTTAAGTGGTAACATTTCTATCACTGTTATTATTCCAGGGAAACAAACTGAGTCCTCAAGTGCAAGACCGCTTTTTCAATTTGGCTTTGTTGTCGGACAAAGCCCCTCGGAGGTTGTTGTCAGAGGTCGTTGTTTTTGTCGCGTGTGCTGCTGATCTTAAAGCTGGTTCTCTTGTTTTTACTAGAAGACAGGTTTCCTGGGCACACGTGGTTCACGCCCCAGAGTCAACACTGGCTGTCTCTCAAGTTTTGCTCAAAATGTGAATAAACTGAGTCAGAGCGAGCTCTGTGGTTAGCACATAAAAATTAACAGCATGAAAAGTGAAAGACCTTCCCAAAGGTCACGTAATTGTAGGTAATATAGATGAATGAGTTGAACCTAGTAGAAATTTTAAAAGCCCAACCCCACCCACTAAGTAGAAAAGGCTAGGCTGGGTTGATGCCCCCCACAGAGAGGGGAAGCTCGTGCGTCCGCAGCCACGGACCCACGGGTCGGTCTCTGCTGAGCCTGACACATGGCAGAGCGGTCAGGTCCAGCAGTCCATCCATGAGAACGGCCACCGGGCTGACACAGTTCCGGGTACCCAGGCATGCGGTTCGAAGTATAAGTGTCCGTAGCGGAATTTCGCTCCTTCCTGAGTAGCTATTACAGCCGCTGAAACTCTTTCAAACCTAGGTCCACAGTCACATCCAACAAGAATAGAGGATGTGAATCGGAAATTTCTGTCTCCTGCAGTTTCCTCCCAAAGCCCATCTGCCGTCCACCCAGCCACCTGCTGGGCCCATCGAGCCTGCGTCGCGGGCTCGCCGCACGGCAGAGGTGTTACACCCACAGACGTATTTAGGGAACACGTTCGTGATAAGGATGAAACTTAACAGCATCACATGGCCCCAGATTGGAAGCAGCCTTCATCCCTTCTTTTGCTGAGCTCATCTTTGACAAATGCACGCTGTGGTTTATAATGGCTCCGGCATCGTCGGCCTTTCAGACTCGGGGAGAGGAGCCCATCCGTGAGCCAGAGGGTGTGGGCACTGGTGGTCGGCAGCCCCAGGCTTGATGGTTGTGTCTTTGAAGTGACTTTCAAGAGACCAGCACAGCGCCAGCCACCTCTGAGACCTTCCCCTTCTGAGCGTGTGCCCATGCGGGCCCGGACAGGTCTGCGGGAGGAATGAATTCTGAGAAAGTACTGGCAACACCACTCCTAAACATACCCCAGGTGGCGGCTTTTCTCTCCGTTTCCGCAGCAAGCCTCCCGGACGCAGCTCTGTTCTCTCTGCCTGCAGAGCTGCTCCCATTCCGACCACACAGACGCCACCGTCCCCAGAGCAGTGGGAGGGATGGTTAAATGCAAGACGGCATGCCTGGCCCCTCTCGAAGCCCTTCAGGGCTTCTCACCCTGAATCTTAGGACCCAGTTCAAGCTCTGGGCCCTGACTGGGCCGTCTGCTGCCTTCTCCCCACTGACCAGGTCCCCTCCGTTCTCACTTGCCACCCTGCAACCAACTCCCACACATCTGTCCCATGCCCCGGACACACAGGGCGCTTGCCCCCCGGGGCTGCCCTGCAAACCTCACCAGCTCTGGGCTCCGAAGGAGCTGCCCCCAGGCGTCTGGGAGGCTGATTGTCCTGCCTCTCGGGTCTCATGTCAAACCTCTCCTCCCTCTTCAGAGAGCGGTGGCCTGACCTTCGCCATGAGCACCCGTCCAAGTCGTCACACACCAGACAAATGAGAACACAGGGACAGTCCTCACAGGCTGTGGGGGAAGGGGACACAGAGACTCGGGCCCAGGTGTGATGGGAGCACCTGCAGCCGGCATGCGGAAGCAGACAAGGGGTTTCCACCTTCAGGAAAGGGTCGGAAAAGCCAAGGGCGCTGTGACCTTCACGTGAGGCGAGGGTGTGGATTCTTGACTGATTTGGCTGCGAGGAGCTGATGGTGTGCAAGGGGTGTGCGGGGGGCACAGTGGACAAGGACAGAGGGACCGCTGAGAGGGGCCTGGGAGTGGCCGGCTGCTGGGTTCTGCCTGGGCCACGCCACTCGGGGGCCGTGTGTGGGGCCTCAGGGCTAGAAAGAGAGCCGACGCCTCTGCTCCCAGTCCTCGAGCCGCTGTGCCCTCAGCGTGGCGACCCTCCTTAAGGCCAGCCTTTCTTTCCTCGGGTCTTGCAGGGTTTGGGCCGGTTGCTCAAACCTTCAGACACCTGGGCTCACCTCAGAGAGCACAGACCAGACGGGAGGGCGGCACCTGCTGCCCTCCCTTTCCAACCAACCGGCAAACTGTCACCATGGCAACTGCGCCCTTCTGCATCCACAGTCACAGTGTCTCCCTGCGTTTTCCTCTCTTTCCATCTCTCCTCCCCTTCTCCCAGCCTTCTTCCCACCCCTCCCTCCCCCTCCTTTTTCTCCTCCTTCCTCAGTTCTCTGTGATGAGCAGCTTCAGCGCAGCACCCCTGGAGCCGCTGCTGCGTCATTAGACCAGCGAGAACGAGCAGCGAGGCTACGCGGTCCACCCCCCCGCCTTCTGAAGCCATCGTAAGGACGGGAGTAGCCGCTGACGAACAGCCAGTGAGGGAGAGTTTAAAATGAGCTTGCTTTCACAGACCACGCAGGCTTTCTGCCACTCCACTAGTGCCTTTGCTGAAGTGTTCTCTGCGTCAAAGGAAAGCAGAAAGCAACCCGTTATCTGTTCCTAAGACTTCATCCCACCTAAGAAAAGTGAGGTGGGATAAAGCCTCTGAACTCATTCCGGTCCTGACAAGGAAGGCGGTGATTCTTTGCACACTTGGCCTGCTGACAAATTCGAGGCTTATAATGGAGAAATAAACGTAGTCTCTGGTATATTTATCTTAACTTTTAATTGGACTTATTAACCTCCTTGCCTCCTCCCTGGTGTCGGGGGCAGGAAATGGAGAACCGTGAAGAGATGAAACTGAGTACCCCCCACCCCACTGGCTCCCTGGCCGCTGCTGCGTGGACCAGGTTCCAGGGCTCCGCCCAGGAAGTCTGCGCATCTCTCAGGACGCTCCCACTGCGACCAGAGGGTCGGGCCCTTAGATGGGAGCTGCGTCCCAGCCGAGCACCCTCCCCGAGGCCTCTGCCTGCCCGCGGCCCGCTCACGCTGCTTCTGAGCCCTGTGCCCACTCTGCCCTTTCTCTCAGAGCTGCCCTGCTGGCCCCGCCCCTTATCACGTGGTAGGGCCATCTCTTGGAAGATCTTGGGAGAAATTCCTGAAAAAACCTAGTACCAGAAATGGTCCTGTCCCTCCTGAGCAGTTGCTGTCTTATTCTTATGAAATGGTGACCCGCACAGCGGACTAGTCCCCATTCCACTCTGGCTCCTCAAAGGCTTAGAGCCATATGCACCATTCCACTGGGGACAGGTGATTCCACTGGTGATAGGTGATTCTTATTCACGTGTCTTATTCAACTGTTCCCGGCCATAGCTAGCGCCTATGAACTCTTTCCTCCTCCCTGCCTGCCTTTAGTTTGTGTTCATATTCTTCTAGCCTCTCTTTATGCCCATTCTGGAACCAGGTAAATAATAGCACTAGAGAGAAAGTTAAAATTAGGAAAGGGAGCAGGGGATATGATGGTAACTTTAATATAATTTTTAAAGCAGTGTAATAATTACATACTTATTATAATAAATTTGATGGCAAAAATAGGTTGGCAGACCATGGAGAACTCTTTTAAAATCTTCATTAGCCAGCATTTTGGGAGAAACCATTTTGAGGTGGCAAAGGGAAAAAGAGTGTCAATACCCGCAGTACATTTATAAAGTTTCTCGGTTTTCTGTGAAAGAGGAATGAGACGTTTGATCCCCACACCCCGCGTTTGTGCTGCGTGGCGTCCCTGTGCCGGGCAGCGTCCCAGAGGAGCGAGGCCACCCACAGGCGGCGCGTGTGTGCGAATACGCCCTCCTGCAGGGACAGGGAACAGGAAAATTGCAACAGGTGCGCTCAGAGCAAGGAGGGAGCCGGCCGGGGTTGGGAGACCCGTGTGGCCATCCCGAGTGTGGACCCCGCGGGGAGAGTGGCCCCACAGAGAGGTTTAAGGACCTTCCAGAGTCCAGTGTGCAGGAGCCACAGTGAGCAGAAGAGGGGTCGGGGATAAAACCCGCGGGGTCAGGGGACCAGCACGCAGGGCCCTGCTGGCCAGGGAGGACTTTGCCTTTTATCCTGTACATGTTTACAGTGTGGTTTTTGCATTTTTATAAGACCCTGGCTATCCACATGGGATGTCTTTGGAAGGTTTTGAATAGGGGTCTGAGGCAGTAAGATTCTGTAGAGAGACACGGTCTGACTGCCAGATGGAGGAGAGTCAGTACCCAGGCGAGCTGGGACCTGTCTGGGGGGCCGGTGCTGGAGGGAGGGCGAGAACCACGGCTGTGCACACATTCTGATCGATGGTGGGGCGGGAGGAAATGTGCTGGGAAGGGGCCGGCGACGTCCCGGACGGCTCAGCATGAAGAAGCAGGTGGGCGGCCAAGCTGACTAAGGCGGGGGTGTTGGGAGAGAAGAGCTTGGGGGAGGGAGTCCGGAGTCCGTGACCTGGCAACTTGGTTTCGAGATGTGCTTCAGATGCCCCCACTGTTAGTCCGCAGTCGAGCCCCACGAGGGGACCCGTGGTGGCCTGGAGGAGGTGTGTGCAGTTATGGGACTGAACGACCTACCCACAGAGCAGAAGAACAGATTCCATGGAGAATTCATCTCTCATGTTTTCAAATGCCACCCCGACACTGCTCGCTCTTGTTCACAACTGCGAGGCAAGTCCTCTCGTTTTCCCTGGGACAAAGAACGAGCCACTGGGTGTGAACACACAGAACCCACTCCCTGGCGTGAGCCACATGTTGAAGCAGGGGGACACTGCAGGGCCTGCTTTTGTTGTGACAGAAACATCCGCGTCCTGAAACCCAGGATGTGGGGGACTGAGAGCAGATGCCACTTGTGGCCTTGGCAACGACTCCTGCCACCCCAGCTGCTTTTATTTCCCCTGCCTCCCTCCCCCGGCTCTGAGCGGGTCTGGAAGAACCTGCTCTGACCTCGTTCACACGCCCCGAGACGCAGGCCGTCCCCGTGACCTCGGCTCTTCAGCGTCCACCAGCTCTCATGCACCCACCTGGCCCGCTCCCTTGCCGTTTTGGAGGACAGAGAGCCAGCTCACTCGTGTTTAGCAGACATGGTAAGCGAATAAAAACAGCCCTGAATCATCTCCTTCTCATAGTCCTGGGATCGTTCCTTTTGCCAACCAAGACAGGCTCTTCATAAAGCCACACTATTTAAGTCAAAATTTTTTAAATCTGTACTCCAAGTGAATTATTACCAACTCTTCCGGCATTTTAATGTTACATGTTCCTCTCGATAAGCTTTTGATTTCATACTGATAAACTTGTCTTTACTTATGAGTAAGAATTTACCCCAAGACATTGGTAGTATCTGAATTCATAAATTCTTGAAGGGCCACTGAATTGACCTAAATCAGACATGCAGGTTTCTAAGAACAGGTCGTGGTGGCAGAAATGCCCTGAGGGGCACCCCCCACCTGCCGAGGCCTCCTCAGCCCAGGTGTGACCGACCACTGCCCCATCTCCCCGAGCTCCTGCACCTCATCCACAGTCACCATGACGACTGCAGGCCAATAGGACGCTTCTTATTATCATGGCTGTTGTTTACTTATCACTGAAGGCTGTCCCTGAATAGGAGGGGTAATTTTTTGATAGGTGAATTTTAAAAATAATAATAGATATATAAACATTTTCCATTGAACCGTTTGAGTCAAATCAGCATCCGTCTGGGTGAGGGTATTGGTGGGGGGGGGTGATAGTAAAAAAGACCTCGTCCTTTCGAAGCTCCGTGCTTGTAGCCCATTTTTCATAAAATTCCCCTGTGACTGTAAACTTAATATCAGGACACATCTCACGTTAGCTAATTAAATAACGTTTTTAAATATATTATTTCAGTCTATGGCTTACTTTCTCACTAAACCTGTAAAAACAGAACACCGTGTTAAGTCAAAATTCCTCAGAATAGCAGAAGTGCTGACGTGGGAGAATTAATTCATTGTTCTAAGAAAAAAGACTTGAAACCTCCCTGCGTGTGTGCACGCGTGTGTGAACGTGTTGACACGTTTCTCAGCTTCGCTCTGTTTCCCCGAGTCCGGCAGAGTGGGGAGAAGGCCCGACCCGGGGTGATGCCGGTGGGCACGCATCTGTTGAATGGACTCTGCAGAACTGAACTGTCGGCCAGCACAGCTTCCATGTTCCCAGAAAGGGCACTGTCCCAGCCAGACGGACGTGCGGCGAAGTCCGTGAGAGCCCAGGCGGCGAACCCCGGGCCCCCGTGAGCTCACGGGCCGCTGGGGACCCCTGTGCACCCTCAGGGAGGTCGCCAGGACCCTGGGCGTCCATTCCCTGTGGGCGTCCATTCCCTGTTCTCTGGAGGAGGTGTTCTCTCAGCACCTCATCAGGCAACGCGGCAGGAGTGAGCATAAGCCACTTGGCCCAGTCGTGGAAGGAAGTCAACATTGGGTTGCCCCAACGGAGGCGCTAGGAGAAGATCAACCATTTACCAACCGTTCAGCTCATGTTCCATCTTGGAAAAGGAAGTGGTCTCTCCCAACAGTGAGTGCCAAGCGGATGACACTGTTTTAGATTGACAGGCAGAGCGACATGCCAGGTCTGGGCAAATATCCTTCATTCTTGGCACCTGAGAGCACAGGTGGGCGTACTTACCAAGTGATTGGTTGCCTGGGACTGAGAAAGGAGTGTTTGGGGCACCCCAAATCCTCACCCAGCAGTCACGCCGTGTGTGTACACCTGGAAGCGTGCCCACATCCCCGCTGCCCGCCCATGGAGCTCTGTCTGACACCCGGTCGCTCACCCCGGCCTCCCCCCTGTGCTCAGAATCCCGTAAAGACACAAGATTGCCTTCTGGGGAGATGTGAGTGCAAAGCCAGGGCCGTGGAGGGGCCACCGGGGACGCTGCCCTGCGTTCCATTTATCTTCGCACTTTATGAGAACCGAGAGCCTAATCAATAATGTAACAGGCTAATGGACCTATTTTTAAACACAATGGACTCATGTGCAGAAGCTCATCCGCCGGCCACCGAGGGCCCGACGCAAACCAGCCGCACATGCGCACTGCAAGTCCGGGGAAGTGCTTTCCACGCGCACCCCGGCCAGCGCAGCTGCTGTTTCTGTCGGCCTTTCTCCTAACGACGCCTTTCCTCTCCGAACCAGACACGTGGGGTCATTTTTACAGGCACCATTTACAGATATTTAACTTGTACCTCAAGTAAGAATGCATGCCCTAAAAGACGAGTTCAGATTTCAGTGGAAGGCGCCGTATTTGGCACTCGGCTGGGGTTATTCGCACCCCACCCTCGGCAGGGACGGTGGTTGTCACCCAGGAAGGACACTGCCCTGCTGCTGCCGTCTGGCACATTCTAACTCCATTTGGAGGGTGAGCGCATTTATCACTCCGTGGATAAATGAGGCCTCTATTTTTTTATTTTTATTTTTATTTCCCCTGTTTCCATCCTCCTATGTTTGGTGCGTTGGCAGCTTCACCAGGGAGACGAGGTAAAATCTGTACAAAACTAGTGATTGGCTAACGTGTCACGAAAGACTCGGGAAGGTGCCTGCTTGCCCACATGTCCGCACCCCCGTCCCCTTTGCCACGAGGACACCACTTTCCCCACATTCCCGTCGACCTCAGTTATTCTGACTCGATTCCCGACCATCACGACTCACGCACCTCCGTGCACACAGCCCCCTTTCTCCTCGGGCTCTGCATTAGTCAGTGAACGACTTTATCCCACAGGCAGGGGGTGCGCGCTGCGTCTGGCCTGCAGAAACCGTGCTTCCTGTTTTCACGAAGAATTGACTCTCGAGCCTTCGAGTTTGGTTTTCTGTGTTTGCAAAGGACAAGAAGAAAACTCAGACGTGTTTCCGGTTGGGTTATAACAGACCTGGGGGTGTTGAGGGCTGAGGGAGGGACCTGGGTAGAAGCTGAAAGGCGCGTGGGAGGCAGCCCAGCCTGCGTGAGGACACAACTCCGGGACCTTCTGGACACCGCGGTGGTGGCTCCCTGGGATTGGCCCCTGATGTCTCATCCTAAACCCATCCGTTGGACAGTGTCCCCGCCGATCCTTGTCACAGGAGGGATGAAGCCCCGCGTGTCTGAGCCCACGTGCCCGTGTGCGCTGCAGGGATTCCAGGCCCAGCAGTGCGTCCGCGAATGACGGCGCCCACGTGGCACAGCCGCGCCTCCCGCAGACGGTGCTGGGGGGCTGGGGGCCACCCGGTGGAGGGGCCTGCTCGGCCAGCTGAAGGGCAGCATTGCGTCCCATCAAGGACATATTTGTGCCTCAGCCCACGCCCTCTCCTCATGGTCTTATTCCCCCACAGGTCACGTAGTTTAAACGGGACATTTGTCCAGAAATACTGGATCGCAATGCTCCGGGTGCCCCAGAGGCGCTTCTCGCACAGATGTGTGTCCCAGGGCGGCCCGCAGAGCACCCGCCAGGCCATCCCCAGGGCTGTTGTGGCTGCGGTGCCCACGTCGGTCCTCAGCGAAGGGACTTACACTGAGACACGGGCTCAGCTGAGAACCCACCGCGTCAGGCTCAGCCTCCTTCCCCGGCGGCTCCCTTGCTCACCAGGCACTGTGTTTGCTTCGTGGGCAGAAGACGGCCTGTTCGCCCACAGAAGTTCCAGAACACGAGTTAGCGCCAGGCTGCCGGGTCCTCTTTAAGGCCTTCTGCTAGCGCCGTGATGAAGCGGAACCAGACGGCCGACCCGGTCTGACAGTGGTCTTCGTGGTTCTGTCCAGGCCCTGTTTTATTTATGCCTCTGTCGGATTTTAGACACTCAGGTGCCTTAAACTTCCATCTTAGACCGACAATGCGAGCCAGCAGGCGGTAGGGTTCTGCGACTTTATTATATTCCTCCGGAGTTCCACCTACAGCCCGGGTTTTCTTCATAATTTCAACCTGAGATACTGAAATTACCCCGAAGCACACTGCTTTGTACGCTCAGCTCTTAATTATAGTGGTGACGTGCGATTCATTCATAGTTACTGGGATCAAATGGATGTTATTTTCTGCTTATAAAATTCTCGCGAGAACAACTGCAATTATATGGCCATAACTACGACACCATGTTCTGTTCTAGAAACTCCGGGATTGAGGCCCGCGGAGCGGACACAGAGAGAGGCAGACAGACAGACATTGGCCCGTGTAAACCTCAGGGACATACGCACCCCGAGCTGGCTCCAACAGGGCCGCACGAATCTCGAGAACATTTTATCACCTAGCATTTGGGGCATTTAATTTGAACTTCTGTCTAAACAAGCTACGTAAAGACTTTAAAAAATAGCCTTTCTCTTCTGACCTTTAGAATAAGAAGCTTTGGATGCAGCCCAGGGGGACAGATGGGCTGAAGGAACGGTGGGAGCGATTCCGCCTTCAAAGGTGAATTTGCAGTCTCTCTGTACTATTCCCCTCAACTGCGGCCATCCAGAAGTTCTCACGTAGGAGTCCCCAAATAATCTGTCTTCTGTCATTTCAGCTGAAAAGAAAAAACCCTTTAGGTTACCGGGCTAATACATGGATTTTGCATCTTCTCCTGTAGACAGATAGTCTTTGTCTTTTATTTTCAAAAAGGCAAAAAGAAAAACAACGCCGGCCGCCAACCCCTCTATGAGGCTGTTTGGGTGAAGGTGTCGCCCAGGAGACCTGAGGCCTGGATGCAGGGGCCTCCCCGGGCTGGGAGAGGGGGGGTTGGTGGCTGTGCCACTGCGTGGGGGTGGGGAGGTTTCATGTTTCACGTGGACTGGCTTAGACTCACTGGTCCAAGCTCTGTGCCTTCCGGTTATTATCTTGTGTCTTGCCCCAACCCCCATCTTCAGCCTGGCAGGGAGGGTCTCAGGTCAGGTTAGTGGTTTCCGGGAGAGGCCTGCAGCGCCCTCTGCATGCAGGGCGCAGAGCGAGCAGAGGGGACCTGCACAGTCAGCTGGGCACTTCGCGGGCCTTGGCCTGTGACTCACACCTGGTGGGGCCTCCAGGGCGCTGGGCGCAGGCTCTGGGGAGAGCCAGGGCTTCCTCTCGTTCAGACAGAAGTGCGCTCCTGGGGCCCCTGCAGCCCCTGGGAGGACATGCCTGCTCTCGGGAACCACACTGCAGTTCCCACCAGGCTGCGACCACGTCATGGAGCGGTGGGCACTGAAAACCATTTTTATTTCCAAAGGAACCCTCCCCAGGGAGGGGGACCAGGCCGCGGCGCCCGCCCTCCCTGCGCGCACTGCCCCGCCGCGCTCTTCCCCGGGTTCATTTCACATGTTCTGTTTGCTTCGCTGTTATTATTTGCGACATCTTATTGCTTTTGCTTTTCTAATGAAGTTAACAGAGCACATAATTATAAAATAGCTGCTCTGAAGTATTGATAGAGCTAAATCACAAGTGACAAAGGGAATCTCAGCACCTCCCTGTACAAACAACGTGGATTGAGGAGCAACTGCGCGTGTGTCTGTGGTCCATCTGCGAGCCGCCTGTGAGCTGCGGTAGCGCCCTCTGCCGTTCAGATGGAGGCTGTGCGCATCCTCCGCACTGAGTGGCCTTTCCTTCCACCGCGCGCCGCGTGGGTTGTACACTGAGTCACATCGGTATTCACGTTCAGAGTTCTCACTGTTCTTTCAGCAGCCATGGATCTAGGTTTCACTCTTTCCTAGTCTCTGATCCACAGAAATACATTGAAAAATACTGAGGTAGGAAAACTTGCAAGAGAATTAATGAGTGTGGAAGAGTTGTTGGCTACGTGAAGTCAATTCCTTTATTGCAGTAAAAATTCCTCATCAGACGAGGAAGAAGCAAGTTTTCTTGAGCCTCTCTGCACACCTACAGTAGCAAAGGTCTGGGACAGGTGCCTGTTTCAGAAGCGGGTGGTTCTGCCTCGTCACTGGCGGGGAAGGGGTGTGGAGAGTAATCCTGTCCATTGAGAAAGCAGGGAAGGAATGTGCCACCCGGCCTCAGCCTTAACTCTCGGCGTCAGCTTAGGAGTGACGTCTGAAGTGGAAATAAGTGTGTGCTCTCCACCCGTGTCTGTCTGCACAAGCTGCCCCAGCCAGGCCCCGCGGACGGGGCGGCTTAAACACACGTGTGTATTTTCTGCCAGGTCCCAGTCCCCGAGGCTGGGGTCTCTGGGCTTCTCCATGCACTGCTGGGGGCGGGTGAGTGGCACAGAGACAGAGAGAGACCCTCTTCTCATAAGGGCAGCAGACCTGTCACCTGAGGCCCCACCCCGATGCCCTCATTCAGGGCCTCCCTAAGGGCCGTACCTCTGCACACAGGCACATTGGGGGCCACAGTCTCAACACACGAATTCTGGGGGGGCTACAGTTCCATCCGAAACGCCACCTAACGTGATGATTGTCCTTCTCAGAAATTCCAAGGGCAGGGCAGGTACCGCACAAAGCTTCTCTGCCACTTTTGGGCCTTTGCCTGTGATGTTTCACGGTCGTTCTTATTCACCTTTCAGATCAGCATTTTCATGACCCACCTGTCCAACTACGGGAACGACCGCCTGGGCTCGTACACCTTCGTGCACCTGGCCAACTTCGTGCAGAGCTGGACCAACCTGCGACTGCAGACTCTGCCCCCGGTGCAGCTGGCCCGCAAGTACTTCGAGCTCTTCCCGGAGCAGAGAGACCCGCTCTGGCAGGTAACCAGGTGTCTCCAGGGTGGGCCCGGCTGGAAAGGAACCAGGAGGGTGGAGCTGTGTTAGGACGCTGCGGGAGGCAGTGAAGCTGGCATTGAACACGAGCTGCTTCGTTGTCCAATCGTTTCATTCTCCCCAATGATATACTTTGATTGGTCCATGGGCTGTTTGTATTTCTTGGCTGGCCTGTCTTTCTGAGGTTTTGTTCATGGGTTCGGTTGGTGGGAACTTTTGCTTTCAGTTGGGCTCAGTTGGCTAGAAAACAGAAACCAAAGCGCCGTCGCCCGAGACCCCAGAACCAGACCCCGAGGCGCATGCATACAGCACGGAGGGTGTAAATAAAGCACAAAAAGCCTTCTTACCTCCTGCCCCATACAGAGTCTGTCTTCACTGTGTCTTTATGTTCCTTTGAATCTAACTAATCTTTCCCTGGGATCAGATCCGCTGATAAAAGGGGCTGTCAGCATCAGCACTGCCTTTCTAAACAGTCCAGCCTCACATGGGAGCCCTAACCCTTGGCCGTTACCGAGAAATGCGACCTCCCTCCCCCCGGTGCTGTGCATGTCCCCAGCATGTCCCCTGCGCTGACCACAGGACCACAGGGCCGGCATCCTGGCGGCAGCAGGCAGGTCACAGGGCCCCGCCCAGCAGGAGGGACAGAGAGGCATCCTGGGACGTGAGAAATCACTGGGGCAGGCTCTCCATGCTTCCCCCTCTCCTCAAGACTGTTGCTCTGCACCCGTAGTTCCTGCTTCAGTCACCCGTCTGTGAGTCGGGGTTCACCCCACCCGTGTTCCCTCAGTACCCCTGTGAGGGAGGCCACGGCTCCCGGGAATGCAGAGTAAAATACGGCATTTCCTCTCGAAGCCCGTGGTCGGTTTCCTTGTCAATCTTACTCATGGTCACAGATTTCAAGAAGTGCTTAAACATGACAGCTGCAGAAGTCACAGCTCGCCCTGCGATGCTGCGTTTACTCAGCAGCACCACACCTGTTCTGTGTACCTGGAACCACGCTTCCCAATCATGTCCCCTGGCAGCGAGTCGCTCGGCCGTCTGTAGGTCTGCTGTCTGTATGTCTGGTGTCTGGCGTAGAGAGGCGGGCGGGGAGCTGACAGGTATTGCGGGGCGCACAGTCAGCAAGTCGCTGCTGCATCTCACGCAGACAAAGCGCTGTGCCCCGAACAAGGCAGTTCTCAGAAGGGTTCACACACTTCTAAGACTGTTAAGTTGGGGAGGAATCCCTTCCTTCCTCACATGTGTTTGCTTGCATGATATCTGCAATTCATGGTGCAACACAAGAAAAAGTAGCCAACCGGACAAAGGCTGCAGAGAGCTGACCTGGAAAAAAGTGAGTCGGCCGTGCCACGCTCTGCCCTCCCTTTTCCTTTGGAGAACTGGTTTTTTAATGAGGAATCGGTACCTGTTACTACTGTGTGAGTTTTTAGAGAATGGTGCTTGTTGCTATTGTTTCAATAGCAGTGACACTCTTTATTGGTTAAGCAGAGACTATACTCAAAGAGCAGCCAGCTGCAGTATCTGGTCACCACGGTGATTCTAAACATCGAGTGTCCGTTCAGTGCAAAATGCTGGGCTAGTTCATTGAGGGCACGAGTGAAAATCAGCAACGAGAAGTAGACGTCGTTCTCAGGGGCCGTGTGCCCGTGGGAGGCGCCAGAGCAGGCGCTGACACAGGCGAAGCTTCCGCAGGCCCTGATGGTCCTCGTTTTGATTCCCGTCGTTCAGGTGGGCTCCTGGGAGGATCTTAACAAGCGACAGAACGAATCAGAAGACGCTTCCGCGAGTTCACCTGATTTCTGTCCCTATCGCCGTCGTTTATATAAGTTTAGAAAACGTCCCATGTATTGTGGAAACACAACTTGTTATAAGAGCATTTACACAACTCAGGAGTAAGTGGTCAGAGCACTTTATTAAGTGGATGACAGCGTTTCCATGGTTTCTGTTGACCGAGCATGAAGCTGCGAACGTTCCCAGAACGAAGGTGCCCCGGTTCTCAAGTGCCTTTCAGGAGGAGAACGGGGAGCAGGATGCAGGGGGCGCCAGGGTTCTGGGGCAAGGCTGCCACGCTGAGGAAGGGGCGACAGGCTCCCTGGCCCTGAGCGACCTGCAAAGGCTGTGGAGGATGAAGCTGGTGGTGCCACCCATCTGCCTCCCCTCCCCGGGGTCTCTTCCTCTCCTACACCCTTTGGAAATGCAGACAGCACCCTGCGCACCCCATCCTCTGCCCCTTACACAGGGGGGACTCAGCCTTGCAGAAGAATCAGCACTTAACCGGCCCCAGTTACAGTCTGGGAGCCCCTCGCCACGGCCCCTGGAGTCAGGGGACCACCTGCATGTCAGCCCTCGCTCTGTGTCACAGGTCGCAAACACAAGGGCTGAGGGCCGAGTCCGGCCAGGCACCTTGTTTCTACCCGGCGGCAGCACCGAGCTCTTGCTTACCTGTTAAGGGTAGTTACATTTGTACAGTCCTAAAATCACATTCGGCCCTTTGAAGGCAACCGCGAGGCTGATGTGGCCCCCGGTGACAATGAGTCTGACACCCCTGCTCTACATCCTCCAACGTAAACGGGCACCTACCTTTTTGTGTTGGCAAGCAGGCATTCTTACTGCGTCAGCAGCCGCTTTTCTTTAGATTTTCAATTCACACGTTTCCATCGCCACAAGTACGAAGAGAACGAGCAAAATGACCCTCTTCAAAGCCCCTTACCGGCCTCTGGTTCCCTGTGTAAATTTGCGTTAGCACCAACTGCCCTGCGTGGGGGCCGCCTTGTCACCCAGTTAAAAAGTGCGGCATGCAGATCAGCCCGTGGATGGCATAGCCAGGCCCCGGAGCGTGTCTTCTTCCACCCCCCTGGGAGGGAGATGCTTTCAAAGCTGTCACGTGTGGCCCCCAGCCCTGTGCATGGTCACCCGCAAACCCGTGGCCTGTGTGAGGGCCAGGTCACCAGCGCCACCCCTGGACGGGCTCCGCAACTACAGGGGCTGGGCGCAATTTTAACTTTTTTTTTTTTTTTTTTAAGTTTCAATAAATCTCCAGTGCTAGATACTTAAAGCAGGAAAATGCTGTTTGGAACAGTCGCAGGCGTGCAGGAAGCACTGAGATTGGACACGAAAGGGAAGTCATTGCTTTGTAATTTCCTGACTTTTAAGATCAACACAGCAGCAATGGAGCAAGCCGGGCATGAAAGTGCGGGGCAGTGGGAGGCCTTTGGGGGGAGACCCTCCGGCTGCCTCTCTCTCTCTCTCTCTCTCTCTCTCTCTCTCTCTCTCTCTCTCTCTCGCATACACACTCACGTGACTTAACTCAGAGACCAGCCTGGCGTCTGAAGCTGTCCTGCCGCGTGACCCTCAGCGAGGCACACAGAGCACCTTGCTCTCAGCTGGCTCGGCTCTCTGGGGGTGGGGGAGGGGACACGCCATCTGTCTTGCCAGGTTGCTCCGAGGATTAGCAATAAAGTGCGTCCAGCAAGTGCCCACAGCACAGACGATGGTCAACAAAAGTAAGACGTTACGTTAGCTGTTACTGAAATATTCCGACCAGAGAAAATCAAAGGGGGGAAAGTCTAAGCAAACATTCCCCGCACGTAAAACACGAAATGCAGCACCCTGTGAGTGAAGTGATTTACAACACAAGGGAAACAGGCCAGGAAAAGACGAGAGAGAAGAAACGGGGGCCCGGGCAGCCCTCAACTAGCAAAGCAGCAGGAACGGCGATGCACACGGACGGTCTCCCAGACGGGGGTACTGGTGTGCCCACCGTGGGCCCCAACAGGGAGACCTGGAGGAACGTGAGTGGAATTGGCTCTGGTGACGTGTTACAGCCCGGATGGTGACCTCTGAGCATCCTGGGGGTTTAGCCAACGGTTCACACCTGTGGGTATAATTCCCCGAGAAGTGATAGGTGTCTGTCTAAGAAAATAGGGGTTTACCCACATCCCACGTTACAAAGAAGCACCTTTCCTCATCTTGTTCGGAGCCCGTCCAAGGCCAGCCTCCATGCTCTGCCTCAGCAGCCTCCTGAGCAGACAGCTGAGTGGTGGAGACGTGGCCTGCAAGCTGGGGGTAGGTGGCCAAGAGCAAGCTTGTGAGGCTGAATGTGGGAAATTCACCTACGTTTAGCATTTGCTGGCATGTCTCCTACTTTTAAGTAGATTAAGCGTCATTCAGAGATGGATGGAATGTGGGGAATCTGGGGCTCTGCAGAACCTGCATTTGAAAAAATGGCCCAAAGAATCATAATTAAAGACAACTTACTGACAAGTGTCACCTTGAAAAAATACTTGTCAAAAAAAGACATTCTAAATGGAAAATTGCTGTGAAAATATTGCTGCCTAATATCTAGACATTTCTATATGGGAAAAACTCGAATTGAAAACATTTCCCTTTGGCAGAATCCACACTGAGCTAACCTTGACCTCGACCCCGACGCCACAGAGAAAACACCCGCAGGGAGAACGGCAGCGGCCGGTACAGACGATCGGCTCAAAGTGCCAGCGCATGACTTATTCCCGCGAAGCACCTGTGGGGGACTGCTGGCAGTCTCACGGGAAAGCAGGAGAACCCGTCGCGCGGGTGACGGTCTTCAGACGCGCTTCCGGGACGCAGGACGGGAGGGAGGTGTGGACCGGACAAAGCACACCCTTGTGGACCACAGATGAGTGGTCATCTCAAATACCGGGATAAAAAGTATAATTGTCTTCATGCCGGACACATGTTGTTTAGAAAGAATTTTGTGAGCACAATGTTTGAACTCCCCGGTACAGTGAAGCCAGCTCTCCAGTCCGTGAATGTCTCCAAGAACTTTGTCCCTTTCGTGTCAGGACCCTTTCAGGGCTCCCAAGTGTCGCGGTCCAGGTGGTGCCTGAGGGTCACAGCCACGGCTGGGAGGGCAGAGCAGGGAAGGCCAAGGTGGGCAAAGCTGGACGGTGCAGAAAAGGTGGGCATGTCCAGAGTTCAAGGTGGGCCGTCCAGTCTCGGGGGGGGAAACTGGAAAGACCAGGACAGAGTGTGGGGAGGAGAGGGGGCCAAGAAACTACGCTCAGACCAGGGTCACACACGAGAAGGCTGAGGAGTAGAGACGGAATCTCGGCAGCCGGGACCGAGCCGCAGGTCGGAAGAGGGCAACCGTGGGAGTGATGCGACAGGCCGGGAGGTGCCGTGGAAGCGAGAGCAGGGTCTGCTCCTGGCCCAGGGTGGGCGTGTTTTCAGTCCTGTGCTGCGGGCCGTTCCTGTAGCCTCACTGTTCTCCCTCGTTGCAGAACCCGTGTGACGACAAGCGGCACAAGGACATCTGGTCCCGAGAGAAGACGTGTGGCCACTTACCCAAATTCCTCGTCATCGGGCCGCAGAAAACAGGTGAGACTCGCTGGCACACTCCTCTCTGCCTCGAGTGGGGTTGTCCCGCAGCATCGTCGGACCGCTGCTGGAATGGCAGACCCCCCACAAGTTCCCCGCTGCCCGCCCCCCGCACCCCGCACAATCCCCGCTGCCCGCCCTGCCGTGAACCCACTTTCCATCCGCCTGGTCCTCGGAGGGACCCGGGCGCCGCTGGAACCGGACGTAGGGATGGAAGTCCTAACAACAGATGCTGAAACTATCAAACAGATGTCTAATTTTTGACAACTCTGAGTTTATGTTCTGTTCCATGATTTTTAATTTACAATGTTCCATGGCGTACAGCCTTGCATTGGTGCTCCAGTCACTGTCGTTATTACTTTCCCACATTGTACATGTGTGTGTCTGTGTGCGCGTGTGTGCGTGTGGGTGTGTGAATGATCATTAAGCATAAGTGTGGCCTGGGCTTGTTTTCTGATGCACCTGAGGTTCATCAGCCAGGTTTCCTCGTTTGCCGAAGGACAAGGGTGCAAGGGAGGGGAACTATTTCAGCAACCAGATGACATTTTTAATTACAATATTTTATACTTTCTTCAGGATATGACAGTTTTATACACGTTGCTCATGTCCTGATTAATTAAAGTTTGTATTGAGTTGCCGTATTCTGAATTCACTGCTTTGACCAGAAGCGTATTCATCAGCAAGCACACCGAGCATAGCACGAGCAGGCGAGGACGATAAATTAGGCCGGCCCACATGGAGGTGTGACGTGGAGGTGTTTGCGGTGGAGGAGGCAGACTGCCAGAAGGTCGTGGGAAAAAGCTTCCAGACCGCTGGGCCCTGGTGTGGAAGTCTCCCCTCCGGGAACGTAAGCTGCACCAGGACAGACGGTTACCGGAGCAGCTCCCATCCTCTGACCGGCCTCCACCGCTGCGGCTGTGGTTGGGAATGGGCATCGACTTCCTACCGACCCTCTTGCGGTGGGGTCAGGTCTGGAACGACTGCAGAAGAAATACAGCAGTCCTGTGTTGTAAAATCATGTGGAAAACCTAATTTAAAGGCGTGTCTTCCGCCATTTGTCCTGGAGCGTGACTACTTGTTCGTCCCACGAGAAAACTGCCCGTTAGAACACGGGTGTCTAGTTTCCCGCCGCGTCTGTGTTTGTGGAGACAACTGTTTGCACACTTAGATTTTAACGTTTGACGCACCGGGATGGAAATGATGAAGCTTTTAGCCGGGTTGCGGCTTTCCCAAGACAAAGTAAAAAGAAAAAAAAGGCGATAATATTCTGTACGCCATGAAAAGGCTTCCTCGTGTGAAAAGCGGCTGTGGCCATTCTGAAAGCCCACCCAGCCGCAGCCTCGGGGAGCCCTGCTGTTCTCAGACGGCTCCGGTGGGTGGAGCCGCTGCTCCGCCCGAGGCTGCGGTTGCCGGGAGCACAGGCCCAGGCAAGGTCCTAGCTCCACCGGAGCTGTTAACCCCCACGTGGCTCACGCACCCCGTGCATCCACACGAGATGCAAAACGACCCTCCAGCCGCTGTTTTCCAGGCCGCCAGGTGGTGCTGATGGACATGAACCCCACATCTCCATGGCCGAGCCCTGGGAGGGACCCCAGCAGCGGAAACTGCTCCGGGCCAGGCTTGGGCCTCTGTGAGACCCCAGTCCGCTGGGGTCCTGGGTGCAGAGAGGCACCTTCCCTGGTCCTAGTTCCGGGTCTGATTGTGATGTGGCCAGAGTGGGGGAGGGCTTCCCAAAGGGTTTGATCAGCACAGGGACCCTCCAAGCACCAGGCATTGGCCTGGACTCGTCCAGAAGGCCGGTCAGTGCCTGGGCGGGCCAGGTTCCTTCCTACGGCAGACTGGCTCGCCCTGAGAGAGCAGAGAGGAGGTCGGTGGTGTGTAGAGTGAAGCTTCCCCTAGGGTGCTGGGAGGTGGGGGGCCTCTTCCACTTCCTCCCCAGAGTGTTTGCATCAGACACCGGGTAGAAATGAACGAAAACCTGGGGTAACAACCCTCGGCCTCCGTGCAGAGGCAGCAGCCCAGCTCTGATGGCTGATTATCTGAATGTCCAGCCACACATTCGCGCCCTGGTGTGGGGGCTTCCTCTTTTCTGTCACGGGGCTCGTGTCCCTCGGCTGCGGGTGCGCAGGCAGCTCAGAGCACACAGGCTTTTTCCATGTGTCGGAAAGCACCCGGCTCTTCTCCCACAGTGGGAGGGGCCTGTCTGCCTGGGCTGTAAATGCCCATTCCCTTGATCCAAGCCCCCACACGTACCCCTTCTGTGCAGGGAGGCCACCAAAGGCGTCTTTCTGATGAAGAGTGGTCACCTCCAGCCCTCCCTGGGGGGAGCTCACAGAGCAGCGCCAGCTGGCGCCTGCTGGGGGGTCACGTTCTATCTCATTGACCTGGGGACCCACCAGGTTCAGGGTCGTGCTGGACACCCTTGGTGCTGTGGCTGCCCGCCCCCAGGAGGGCGTTGAGTGCCGTCCCCGATGGGCTGCAGCGCCAGCCTGCCTGCGTGGGCCAGCGGTAACATGAAATCACGAGTTGCGGCCAATAGAATCGTGCGGACCAGTGAAAAAACACTAGGTTGCTGTCCCATGAAAGGTACCTCGCTGGTCTTAAGGAAATCACCTGGACTCTAAAGAATCGAATGCTACTTTTTGAGTGTAAATCCTGCTAAAGTATCTTTCCTGTCCCCTCTAACTGCCCCCTTCTCTGCGGCAGGAACCACGGCCCTGTACTTGTTCCTCCTGATGCACCCGTCCATCATCAGCAGCCTGCCCAGCCCCCGCACCTTCGAGGAGGTCCAGTTCTTTAACGGGAACAACTACCACAAGGGCATCGACTGGTGAGGGACACCACACCCCCCGTTCGGCACGTGTGCACTCCCCACCGGGCGGGTATCAGCGGCGGGCATGCCGCAGCTGCGCAGCTATAGGGCGTGGGTGTTAGGCCTGCCTCGGCCACAGCGCGCTAGACATTAACCCCTAGTGACGATCCCGTAATCAGCGCAGCCCGTAATTGGGTTTGGGTAGTGCGGTGACGATGATATTTTTCAGTGTGTTAATGCGATGGGGTATCGAAGATTATGGAATATCTGTCATGAGAATTATTCATAAGGATATTTAAAATTCTCCATAAACATACTTGTATTTCACTGTGCCTAGAAATTTTTTAATTAAATACAGGATTGGTCTTCACAATGATGCCCAAGGAAAAAGCAATCAGTAGGCTGTTTTATGTCCAGGACACGCGTCCTCATTGGCCACACGGATTGTAACCGAAGCCGGTGCTTGTAACGCCAATAACGGAGCGTTTCCGAAACCGTATTAATGCTGGTCACACGAGCACGTGAAAGGAATATTATTTTGCATCTGATCACTTGTGAAAAAATATTTAAATCACAGTATTTTTCCTGAAATGGAATAGAATAAACCTGACAACCTAAACAGAACAGACCTCCTCTCTGGGGCTTTCCCTCGATTTATCCTAATTTTCTAAGAGATTAGGGCCCCGGTGTCCAGACCCCAGGCACACAGGGCACCCTGAGGGCAGCCCCCTCTGCCGCGTGGGACAACTGTGACCACCTCCCAGGACCCTGCCCCGTCAGACGCACCGAGGACCAGGGAGGGCGGGCGCTGGGAGCTGGCTGGCACCCACTCAACAGAGACGCATCCCCTCTGTGCGCAGGGTCTCACTATTGGAACGAACGCAAAAAGTCTAGATGGACTTTGGAATCTCAGGCAGGTCAGTAAATGCAGAGCCTCGATGGCGTGCGTGAGTTCAGACAAAAGGCAGGGAGTTCAGCGGGAATGAGGCTGAATCTTTCACCCCTCTGCATGGGGGAAACATCCTAGCAAATGTCGAAGAGGAAAACAGTGTCTTCTAGGCAGTGTGCCCTGCTCCTTGTTGCTTCTGGAACGTCGGAGGGTCAGAGAAGTGGTGAGCCACAAGGAGGGTCGCACTGGGCCTTAAGCCTCGCTCAGCATTAACCTCGGAGCATGCCCATGCCACACGGGGCGCCGCTCCCCTGGCATGCAGGGAGACAGCCGGCTGAGGGCTGCCAATCATGGGCAGGAACACCAGGGAGCGACCGGACGGACAGACAGACTCTCTAGCGCTCACAGGGTGCGCCCACCACACTGGCACAGGGGTGGAGAGCGGCAGCGCTTCTCAGCTTCTCTGACTTCGTCCCCGCCTCCTGCACACTCCCAGCTCAACGGAAGAAGTTTGCGTTCGAGTTTGCAAACATAAATTTACTGTTTAAAGATAGTGTTCACTAGGCAACATGGGGTCATTTGCTGTTTGCCAGGGGTATGCTTAATTTCTCTGGATTTGGCTTTTGCCAGCACAGAACATCAGGAGAATCTGAAGGGTCTTCCCTCTGTCCCCAGCGGCCCACTGGCTCCGCCTGGACCCCTCCCCTACAAGGTCCACGCAAACAACTCACAGTGCATAGAGCAGCCGGCATTTCGACTGTTTTCACACCGATTATTAGAAATCGACAGAAATGAGTGTAAAAATGCGCAAATCATTTTATATCCCTAGTGTGTGAGGCAGGGAAAGCCTTACCCTCAGGTGGTCGTTCTCTGCCCTCAGGTACATGGACTTTTTTCCGACGCCATCCAACGTCACCGGTGACTTTCTGTTTGAAAAGAGCGCGAACTATTTCCACTCGGAAGAAGCGCCCAAGAGAGCTGCCTCCCTGGTCCCCAAGGCCAAGATCATCACCATCCTCATCGACCCCTCGGACAGGGCGTACTCCTGGTACCAGGTAGGCGGCAGCGAGGGCCAGGCGGGCGTGATTGGACGAGGCGGCAGTGGTGGAAAGAAGGCAGGTGGGAACCCGGGGTGGGGGCAGGGAGACTCAAGAGTTGCTCAGAGGTTGAAATCAGAACCTGGTGGAAACAGGGTCAAGGGTGAACTGAATTTCCCGGATGGTGACCAAGTGCAGCAAACCCCCGAACATGCCTGCGTTGCTCAGTGGCATTTCCTCGCGGGGTGGACGAGCAGCGCAGGAGCCGGCCCGCCTCCAGTAAAACTGCCCCCGTCCTGCGTTCTGTTGCCGCCGGCCAAGAACCTGTCGTCGTCAACGCTGAGCGAGGGCTTTCTGTGTCCCCGTGAAAAAAGTCACAGCACAAGAGACAGGAGTGGGGGGATGGGCAGCCGCCGTGACCCAGGTGATGTGGAGTCGGGGCAGTGCTGCGCAGAACCAGTGCCGTGAGCCGGCCCAGCTGGGACAGGGCTGAGCCCTAGGCAGATGCGCGCATCAGAGCCAGGCGGCTACGAGACACGGCGGTGCGGGCCCGTGGTGGCCTCTCCTTCTGAGGAGCTGAGTGTGGCAAATCCGGTGAAGCAGAGGGGAGCAGGCAGGCAGCTGCCAGAGGAGAAGGGGTATGAAGGCCAGTGCGGGGCCGAGCCAAGGGCAGTCAGAGCGACCCATATGGTCCCAGACACCTTCTCGCTTCTGATCGGACCCACACGGAAACCCCAGTGCCCCGCCGCATCCTGCACCCGGGCGCTCTAGGCGTGCCTCCTGCCGCGGCCTGTCTGCACCCCCGGTGTCTGTGCGAGGCTTTGCTTTGCACCAGCAACGCGGCAAAGCCTGGGTGTTGGCATCAGCGCCTGTCACCACAGTTTTTATTCTGAAACCGACTGCTCACGAGTGTCACTTCCGTGGAGTGCAGGAGACACACGCACACGGCCCGTGCCGGCCCAGAGGACGCGGATCTCACCCGGCTTTCCCATTGCAGCACCAGCGCTCCCACGAGGACCCGGCCGCCCTGCGGTTCAACTTCTACGACGTGGTCACCACCGGGCCCCAGGCCCCGCCTGCCCTCAAGGCCCTGCAGCACCGCTGCCTGGCGCCTGGCTGGTACGCCGTCCACATAGAGCGCTGGCTGGCCCACTTCGCGGCTTCGCAGGTAACGTCCCGGAACCGCCCGCTGCGGCGGGTCCTGTCAGGCCGCAGGTAGCGATTTGCGCTCCGAGACGGCCGTGCCTACGGCAGGGGTGTGGGTCTCACGTGTCCGATGTCAGCCGTGGTGTTGAAACGTGGGTGAGTGGCATGAGCCCCTTCTTGGGGTCTCCCTTTGGCAGCAGCTGGCCCCCACGGGTGAGCCCTCACACAGACACCCCGTGACTCCGCCCAGCTGTGCGGAGCATCCAGGTGGGCAGTGTACCTGCGGGACCCCATGGGCACCCCGCAGGCTGTCGCCCGTGGGGCTGGCACAGGGACATGGCTACATTTACTCTGTCACCGTGGGGGTGTGGGGCAGAACAACGAATGAGGACTGGAGGGAAGTGTCCACCTCGCTCACCCTCCTCCCCCAGACCAGGCCAGGGCCGGAACCCGAGTTCTCAGTCGCAGGTCGTAAGGAGAAGAGTGGGGACACTTCCCCGTGAGCCCCACCGTTTCTCAGCCCTCGGCCCCAGGTTAGATCTCGGGATTTCGTAGGCTGGTGGTTATCCGACCGCACAGCTGGGAAAATCGGGTTTCTGCTGCACCGCCACACCCAGAGAACACCTGTGCTTACTTCCGGTTTACAGCCAGGTTCCCGGAGGGCCGCAGACACGCCACGGCACGTGTTAACCGTCACGTCTCCGGAGACACGAGGGTGGTGAACAGCAACACGTATCTGTGCTGTGCCCGTTCTTCCCAGCCACACTGCGGGTGTCATCCCGAGTCCGGGGAGGCCGCTCGGTCCGGGTGACGTTTTGTTCATAAAGCCGCTATTGTTGACTTTACAGCTGCTCATCATTGACGGACAGCAGCTGAGGTCGGACCCAGCTACCGTGATGGATGAAGTCCAGAAGTTTCTGGGCGTGTCCCCTCACTACAACTACTCCGCGGCACTCACGTGAGTCTGTCCCCGTGCTTGGCTGCGTTTCCAGTGGTGGCCGTCACACATGCCGCCTGGCGGGCGTGTCCACAGCCTCGTTAACACGGGCTATGGATTCACATGCCGTCACATGATGCAGAAGCACTCAGAACAACATCCTCATCACCCGCCGGGGCCCCCTTGACGCTACACATCTCAGATGGCCTTTCTGTGAGCTTTCCCGTGTGAGTTTGGTTATGTGCCCGCTCTGGGCAGAGGGGGTCCTAGGAGTGAGGTTACAAAGGTGGGGAGCTCTAGTCTCTTCCCCCAGGTGACGGACAGGTTAGCGATAAAGCGCTGACGATGTCATGAGCTCCGTGACCGTGGGCGGGACTCGGAGCAGAGGGGGAGGGCGTACCTGGACGCCTGCCCTGCACTCACCACGTGAGGCCATAAACGTGAGCAATGCCCAGCCTTCTGCGGTTGCGTGACAGGTCATCTCCGAAGCTACCAGCCTGTAACCACGGCCACTCTGTGGGCTGGGAATTGAGACAGCCTGTCCCTGCTTGTCACACCTGGGGCCACCGCTGGGGAGACGCTGATGTCTGGATGTGACTTCAATGGCTGGGGACTGGAATCTTCTGGAGGCTTCTGTCTCCCCTCCTTAGCCACATTTATTCCAAAGTGTTTTATTTTCCTTGACGCAGCCGCGAACGGGGTTGTTGTCTTGGTCTCTTTGAGGCAGTCTGTTACTCGTGTGTGGAGGCACCGCCGATTTCTGGGCATTGATGTTGGGCTTTGCCGCGTCACTGAGTTCCTTGGTCAGCGCGCACGGGTGTCTGGTAGAGTCGCAGTGCTTCCCGAGGGCTGACCCAGCCTCGCATCCCCGGAATAACTCCCACTGGATCGCAGAGCATGACGCTTTTTGTGTCTGGTTGGATTTGTGGGGGATTTTTGCATCTATGTTCTTTGGGACATGGTCCCACATTTGTTCATTTGGGTGGCGTCCTTGTCTGATTTTGCTGTCACGAGAGTTGGCCGTATAAAATGTGTTTGGGAGATTTCCCCTCTCTTTGGTTTTTGGGAAGCATTTCAGAAGGATTGGCATCTTCTTTGCATGTTTGGTAGAATTCGCTGGCAGGGCTGTCTGGCTTGGGGACCCTCATTCTGTGAGTGTTATTCCAGGTGATGTCCCACAGAGCCCTTAGGGTACCCTCCCTGCTGCTTAATTCTCTTCCATCTGCTGCCTTATTGGTGTGAGCGCCGTTGCTTCGAGTCCCAGCTGACCGACTCGCCGTCCTGCCACACCATCTGCTGGCCACACGTCAGTGGACTCAGTCCGGTGACCAGTGCATTTTGCCCCCTCGGGAGACTGTGTCTCCACCTGTCCTTCCTGTCTGGTGCTGCTCTTCCATCCTCTGTTGGGGCGGAGGCCCCGTGCACCCCGGTTCCAGGTCCCTTGTCCAGGGAGCTGCTCCACGAGCAGCTGTAGTTCGTTGTGTCTGAGGGGAGGTGAGTCCGGGGTCTTGGCCACTTTGACCCGACTCTTTCTCCACGTCCTCACCGCATCTCTGGCTCTTAAACGTGGACGGATCAGAGGCCGAGCTCAATGGGAGGACACCTCTCGTGAGGCTTTCCCGTCATGTGGCAGCCATCCTCTGAGGGTGGCCTGCCCAAGAGATCTGGGCCTTCCTGACCTTGCGGGCAGGTCACTCAGTGTGACTAGTGCCACAATGTCGATTCCACGCAAGTCCCTGCAGCCACCCAATCCGAGGGGAGGAAGGGGATCCCCCCCATGAGGGACTGTGGAGGAGAGGCCTCGTGACCATCATCTTGGGGAAATAAAACCACCCCTCGTGTAATTAAAATGGAAAAATGTGAACAAACAAAATGACAAACAGCAAGAAAAGCCTTCAAGAAGCCAGAACACACTTGCCAGGGTGACTTCCCGACTCCCTCACGAGGCCTGAAATAGCCTCTTAAACTTCAGACGGAGCCTGACAAGCCCCATCATGGACTTTCCCTGCTCACGGCAGGTTGGAGTCAGCGATCAGATGACCAGAGAGGTCAGGGAGGACAACGGCGCAGCAGCAGGGATGGGGCCAGGTTCTTCCTCGTTCCGGAAACAGCCGTGATGACGGTTCGTGAGCACAGGAGCAGCCGGCGTCGCGGCTCGACCCCGGGCCGCTGACAGGCAGCACAGGCCTGTTACTGACCAGGGCAAGTCCCCTGCGCCCTCGGGGCCCACGCAGGGAACGGTGCTCCCCGTTCACCACGAATGGGGGCTTATGGCTCAGCAAACCCGTCAAGCCCTGCTCTGAAGGAAGAGATTATCAATGGGGACGGATACATGGTTTCTAACCCGTCTCCCCGTCACCAAAGTGAGTAACTACGGCGACCCTCCATGTGATGACCGGGCTTGTAGCAACCTGCACGTGTCCTAAAAGCATCTAACCGTCGTCTGAGGGTCTCGCGTCTTCATTTCACAGCCCCGCACCCACTAAACACAACCGTAGAGCAGCGGACAGGGCAGCCCTGCCGGAGACTCAGCCTGCACACGCTGCCGGTGCACTAGGCCAGACCAGCACAGCAGACTCAGGCGGACCCAAGGTTGTGACAGCCTGATCGGAAGACGCCCTCCCCCATTCCAGAAGGTTCTCCTTCCTCAGACTGTACAAGCTCTGCCTCAGCTGCTGCTATGGTGAGCAAGGGACCCTGCAGCCCGGAGAGCAGGGGAGGTGCCCGCAGGCCGGAGAGGAGGGAGATGCTCCATGAGAGCCTGCGGGTGTCTTAGCTGTGTTGCCAGGAACGCATTTCACCCCAGTGCAGCTCAGTGTCCTCCTCTTGAGGCCGAGCTGCAGTTCAGGGCACCAGTCGGCCGGCTTCCCGACCGGCTGCTCAGCAGGCGGAACTGTCCTTCCACCCGAGGAAGGCCCGTGCCAGGCGAGGAGCAGGTGGAAAAGCAGGTGGAAACCGCTCTCTCCCCCTTTCTCCGTGTGCCCACTGATGCTTTGAGGCTAATCAATGACACGGAAGAGGACAGCCTGGACCACAAGGGTCACGTCTCTGAGAATAGGTTGGGCAGGAACCACGAGGAAGTTTCCCCGGGACCACATTCACTCGCGTGCAGAGGCCAGCTGCGCGCGCCCGGATCAGAGCTGAGGGCCTGGGCAGCAAAGCGTCCTGCAGCCCATCCACTTTGCCTCCCAGTCATCTGGGCACCTCTGAAACGTCACCGAGTGGCAGGACACCCCCCCCACCCCACCCCCACCCACCCCCGACACCATGCGCACCACCCACCCTAGAGCAGCACCTGGCTGCGCCCTTCTCGCCGGGTTCGTTCTTCCTGTGTCCGGGCTTGTGCGTCCTGAACAGGGTTCTCGTTCCAGCTTGCTCACATTCTTGGCTTAAACAAATTGACTAGACCACACCTCTTTTTTTTTTTTTAATTTTTGTAACTTTGTGCAACCCTGGGAGCGAACCAATGTTAGAATTTAACAGCACAGGGACCGGAATGATCTGCTGGGATCATCTCTGTGCCTCCAATGCGGAAACGAGGAGCCCCGCCCTTCCGCTTGTGGTTAGTGCCCCCACGCCCCCCGCTGCCCCCAAATACAACACGTTCTGTTTTACACTTTCAGATTCCCCTGAGCTGAAGTGTAAGAAAATATGGTATTTTTCCAAAGTAGAAAGATTAATTCATGTTCACATTCTCAGAATTATATTTACCTTATATTCAGTCATTTTAGTCTGCAGGGTGGGGCCAAAGTAGGTCTACAGCTGTTCATATGGAAAATGACAACTAAGGAATAAGAACTAATAAATAATAAATAAATAATAAATAATAATACAAGAATAAACTCTGCTTAGTGTGCTCACAACGATAAACCTACTTGGGCCCCACCCTGATGCCACTGAATGATTTCAAAGAAGCCTATTAATATATTTATACAAGGAAATCGTAGTAATAAGTAAATAAATCTTCTAAAGGGCCTTTATAATGAGTTGTGGTTTTGATGATTAGCCCTTGATCTTTTATGGGTGAATGCATACAATGTGGAACTTAATAATTTTAACATAAGATTGGACTAAAGATGCCTGTCTGTTTTCATTACAGTAGAAATATTCTGAACTGTATAAAAACACAGTTTATTTAATGTCAAATAGACTCTCACACCAATGTGGTCACACTCGCAGAAGTGAATTAAATCACACTGAAGCCGTGGGCGTGGGCAGTGGCTTCCCTCTGCCTGTGGGCGGCCCTTTCTCACCTCATTCCACACACACCGCCCTCATTCATTCTCGAGGGTCACGCCCACCTCGGTCTCTTGTAGGTTTGATCCCCAGAAGGGCTTTTGGTGTCAGCTGCTGGAAGGCGGGAAGACCAAGTGCCTCGGGAAAAGCAAAGGCCGGAAGTACCCGCCGATGGACCCCGAGGTAGCGTGTTCCCAGTCTGGGGCAGAGAGCCGAGTCAAAATGAGCAAGAGCAGCTTGCTCCCTTTTTCTACCTCGTGCTGCTATCAATAGTTTTATGCATGAAGAAGACAGACAGACAGACCGACAGAGACAGCGATCCTTATGAATATGCAGACATTGCTTGCCACTGGGATGCACCCAAAGCAGAAACACCAGACAGCGACCCCTTTCCAAGCATGCAGTTAACAGGTGGTTTGGGATGAGCTGTGTGTAAGCGTGATACTATGTATGAAGAGTGTGCACCCAGAGCCTGCACGGACTCGGTGCTGAGGCAGGCGGTGGAGAGTAGCATGTGACAGGGGCACGTCCCCACTGACCCTGAGCCAAGCCGGCACCAGCTGGGCCCTGAAGTTCAAGTCCCTGCTGACCCCACCCGCCCACGGGCAGCATCGGATCCCACAGGTCGTGGGCTCCATCCTTCAAGAGGCTCCTCCCCACCCCCACGTCAGGTGACATCCACACTCCCAGCTTGTCACCTGGGCTTTTCACTCCCTGGCTATGATCAGAGGCTGCCATGCCCCTTCCTTGGGTTTGACTCGTTTGCCAGAGCAGCTCCCAGAACCCAGAGAAACCCGTGGCGCCCGCTCACAGTGTGTGAGGAAAGGCTGCACCTCGGGCACAGCCCCTGGGAGGGACGCACGGGGTGAGGCATGGGAAAGGGGCCTGGGGCTGCCACGGCCTCTAGGCGCCCCCTCCCCACACCTCCCCTCCGCGTTCCCCCACCCGGAAGTTCCCAGAACACTCTCCATTTCGGGTTTCCGTGGTGGCTTCCTGGCCGGGAAGGACTGAGGAACTCACTGGCCACTGCTGAGCGCTGCCTCCAGCCCAGGCCCCTCCTGGAGCCCAGGGCGAGGCTGGAGATTCTACCTTCTAATCACAGGGTGGATCCTCCAGCCCGTCCTTGGGTGGGGTCCAGAAGCCTCCTCATAACCAAACAAAATGCCACCTTGTCCTCCCTCACCTGGCACGTGCCAAGAGTTTCAGGAGCTCTGTGGCCGAAAGGGGACAAACACCACACACGTGTCCCTTATTATGTCACAAAATCACGGAGAGGATACAGGACACAACAGCTGTGGCCCCGGAGTCAGTGCAGGGAGGTAAGCGAGTTGTGCTCAGTGGTGCATAGTAAGACACGCGAGACGGGCGACTACAGAAAGGCGGGCAAAGGTCTCTCGGGAGGAAAGCTGGCAGGAGGGGCTGCAGTGGGATTGGGAAGCAGGGAGCTCTCAGGGAGCAGGGGCCGGAGCAGCTCTCCTAAGGCGGGGGCGGGGAGGGGGTGCAGGTTGGACAGGATGAGCCCCGCATTGCCATGGAAATAGAGGGACCTTAACAAGAGAGGTCCTTAACCAGAACTTTGAACGTAAATGACTTGAATCTGCAAGGCATCAGTGAAGTGCTCCCACCACTTCTGTGAGCGTCTTAGCCAGAATGTAAGTGCCTACCATCTGGTCCAAGGGCAGAAACATAAGGAAGCGCCCAGGGAAGGGCGCCCAAGGGAGGGTGCCCGGGGGAGGGTGGTGGTTCTAAGCCCATTTCCGCAGTGGACTCCGAGGCTGCTGAGGGGCTGGCTGAAGAAAGAGACTCACTTGCGCTGAGACGCTGGGAAGGGCTGGGGGGGGGGGGGGGAAGGGCGCGCCTTGGGCCTGGCGGCAAACAGGTGCAGCTGTGGCCACGGCACTCAGTGGGCACAGGCTCATCTCCACACGTCCAGCGGGGCCCCGGCTGACTGGGGAGCAAGTGAGAACCCACGTATAAAGTTCGCTGTTTTCCAGAAATAAAGGAGAACGTGAACTGAGGCCGCGGATGAATCTGAGAAGCCTTTTTCTTAACCATCTGTGTAGTAAGGACCCCACGCCCGCTCACCTGGGACCGAGACGCCCCAGGACACCACCGTCACGCCGTTGTGATGAGACCCTGCAATACCTTTGAAGTGGAAGCTCTTGATGAATTTTTGAAAATCTATTTTGGTCCTGAATAAAGACAGGAAGTATTTTTGTAATGTTGCAAGTGATTCCTTTAATCAGGAATTTCAGTTGTTATGATTATTTATATTCACTTTTTATTTTTATTCTATGGCCCAGTTTTACAGAAAGGGGCCAAGTTTAACAGAAATATACGTGTTTTTGTAGCTGAGGTCAATAGGTTTGGCCCCAAATCTGCCCTGTACTTTGTTCTTTAGCATTAGACACGCCGTCAGGTTCCTCCACAGGGACCTCCCCGCCCCTCAGGGCCTCAGGGGGCCTGAGCCTTGTCCCGTGGACCTGCACCTGGCGTCCTCTCCTCAGCTGCGCTCCTGCCAGGTGTTTGCAGCAGGGAACCGAGCGAGGACACAGACAAAGAAACGGGCTGGGGGAATCTCCCGAACAGGGCAGGGGGCGAGCTGATGGGGGGCGAGCTGATGCCTCCTTCAGCCCCCTTTCCTTTTGCTTCTCAGTCCAGAGCCTTCCTGTCCAGCTACTACCGGGACCACAACCTGGGGCTCTCCAGGCTGCTGCACAGACTCGGGCAGCCGCTGCCGGCCTGGCTGCGACAGGAGCTGCAGAAGGTGACGTAGCGCCGGGGACCGCCCGGCCAGCACTGAGAGCCCCGCCACCGCCTGCGTCCCTCGACACGCTCAAGCTTGTCGGAGAGCACCGTGTGAATCAACCCGCTTCCTCCTGTTCGTAGAATGAAGCCTGTGTGTTCACGCATCGGAATTACTAGCATCGAGCCTGTGTGAGCTCACGGTGGGGCCTTGTGGCATTTTCTCGTTTCCAGGGTGGGGACCACAGCACAGCCGTGTGGCTCTGCTAATGGGGAGGTGACAGACACTCCATCTGGGACCGAGAGCCCTGATTTTGTGCGAGTGGCAAGTTAGAGTCCTGAGCAAAAGGCAAGGACTGGGATCGTACTGGAGGTCGGAAGTGACCTGGCGTCTGAATCAAGGGCTCCAGTGTCCCCGTTTCCTGTGCTGTGAGGAGAGACCATGCCATCCTGCCCCGGGTCACCTTCTGGGTCAGTCAGTCCTCCTCGACCGGGGACCCGGGAGGGAGCCCCGTCACCGGCGTGGCTGGCTGACCTGCAGCGTCTTTGGTGCGCTGTGGTCCCAACAGCATCTCCCCCAGATTTGGGCAAAGTGACAGGGGTGTAGACTGCAATCTGGGCTGCCGTCCTACCAACGGCATCGCCTGGCGCCGCTGCCCTGCCCGTGGGGGCGTCTGTGAGTCTCCTCACTGACCGCACGAGAAAGAGACGTTACCAACAGGCGTTCACAGGCCCCTCGGGGCAGCGGGGCTCCGGTGTGTGCCACGTGGGGGTGCGCACTGAAGACAATGTTTTAATGCCTATTTAAAAGAAAAAATATATAT
Source organism: Desmodus rotundus (assembly GCF_022682495.2). Classification (NCBI taxonomy): domain Eukaryota; kingdom Metazoa; phylum Chordata; class Mammalia; order Chiroptera; family Phyllostomidae; genus Desmodus; species Desmodus rotundus. Next base: position 1,037,508 of record NC_071395.1, on the reverse strand, counting down.
ATATATATATATACACACGCAAATATGTAATCCGAAACTTACCTCTTTCAACATCACTAATTCTCAGCTAACCCTGCTCTCAGCCGTGTCACCAAAATGTGACCTTCTAGAGAGGTCAGCCCTTCCCATCCTAAGGTTGCCAGGGCCCTGCTGTCGGGGACTGCAGTCACGCAGGTTGGGCTTCTGTCCTGTGTTGTCGGTGAGGATGCGGAAAGCCTGTTGATGAAAGCCTGTTTCAGGGACACGCGAGGCAGAATGTCCACCCGGCGGCGAGTCGGGCCAGCCTGGTCGTGCTGCCTGCCAACCCCTCCTTCCTCCAGAGGGGCTTCCGTAGGCTTGAGGGGATTCAGCTTCTTGCGGGGATCTGAGAAATTATGCTTGACATAATTCAATGTCTTTAAAGGAAACTGAAGATCTTATTTTTGTTTATTTTTGTCTTTTTAAGCAAGTAAATCAAATCAATCTAAAAGAGAATCGAGAATTTGTTTCATTTCAGACATCATTAAGATTTGACTTTCCTGCTCTTTTCTGCTGCGTCTAGAGGCTCTCGATCTTTTTAAAAAAGAATCATAAGGTTTTCCTTGGGCACGGTAGATGCCAACCACCCATGTCCCTGGCTGTCCCTTTGTCCACGGGGACAGCCCAGCCCCCCCCTTGTCACTGGGCTGAATGTGGCATTGGCCGCGTCCCAGGAAGCACTGAGGTCGCGGGAACTGTGTGCTTGGAGCTCTAATGGTGCGTTTGTTTGGTCTCTTGTTTTCCCCAGGTTGTATTCTAATGTCTGTTTTTCTAGAACTAGAAGTTGTTTTTTTCCAAATGGGATATCAGGTATATTTATAGAAGGAGGGAAATATTTTTCATATTAAGCAGCATGCACCTAACTCAGAGTGTAACTCATCGCCAGATTTTTTAAAATGTAGCTCATCGTACGCACTTTCTGATTTTTGCCTAAATGATGTACACGGTGTCATTCCCCGACCTACACATACTGGAGAGCGAAGTCCCCCCGGATTCAACTCATGTGCTCCCCGTTCGCTCCCCCGGTTCGCTCCGCCGGTGTGCACGTTTTTCTCGTTCAGGCTGACCGCGGAGACAACAAAGTAAATTCTAATTACATACTTTGTCTTCATCTTACAGGAAGCTCCTTAGAGGGACTCTGGGCTATGAGAAAACTATGATAAATCAGGAAAATTCTTAGTTTTAAGACTGCCTTGATTTTTCTCAATTTTCACCCACTGGCTACTTCAGAATTATAGGCTTAAGATTTAATAGATGTAATTCTTTAAAATCTTAAGTAACCCCACCTCGTGGTCTGTAACGACGTACTTCCTAACCCTGTGGGCCAGGCGGGGTCTTCCCCTCTTTCCTTCCTCCCCTGCTTGTCCGGCTCACAAACGTAGCCACCAAACAGGTCCATCATAGTATACTGTGTGTTTGTCAAGTGCCAGCTCTGGAAATTACATCACCAACATCCCTCAGGACCCAGTCCCGTGTGCAGGGAAACGGTGTCCCGGGTAGCACTGGTGGCACCGGGGAGGAAGGCCGGCGGGAAAACCGAGGCTGGTTCCGAAAGCTGCAGCCAGAGCTCCTCGCCCAGGTTCAGTGTGTTCGCCCCGATTCCCACTCACATTCTGAGTTCACACTGGGTGGGTCTCTCACACTTATGGCCCGGAGCTCCCTGGACAGCCCTGGCTCCTGCCTCGTCTCCCGCTCCTCCCACATCCCCGCCCAGAGGGTGGGTCCTGCCCATGGTTATGGGGGCAGCCTGTCACCCAGCACCCGGGCCAGGACGATGACTCCTGCCTGGGCTGAGAACACTGCCCACTGGCCGGGCCACACGGGCTGCCCTGGGAGTGTGACCAGCAGGGTTGAGAGACAGCAGCAGGGCTGAGAGACAGCACCAGGACGGACGTGTCCCAGTCCCCACTGAGCATGTGATAGGAGCTGGGGCCACTACACAGGGAGAAGCGGGGACTGTCCCCAGCCCACTGCACAGGGACAATTATTGGCTGGGTGCCCTTCCCCACAGGAGCAGAGTGGGCAGGAACTGGTGGGGAGGCCATTTGAGGGCCCCCCCATCCTACCAGAAGTCCAGCAGCCCAAGCTGGCAAGTCTTAGGTCCTAGCCTCAAGTCCCGTCACCTGCGGCCTCACGGTCTGCCTGTGACAGGGTTCTGCCAGCAGCTCTGGACGGGAGCGCTGTCTGAGCCGCACTCCACACTCCTGAGGCGTTGGCCTTTCCAAGGTGTAAACACACCTTCAAATCCACCGAATGTCCCCAGACCCCAAGGACAATGTGAAACCGATGTGCTCTGTGCAGGTGTGTCCCCACCGCCCGCCAACCCTTCCCCCCTCCCCCCGCCAAGGCTGGTAGAATCGGCGCCTGCTGGGGTCAGCAGGTCCAGATTGGCAAAGTGCATCATAGCCAAGCTAGATGAAGGAAGTTGATTGCTTTGCTTAATTTTGTGCCCAACAGACCACACCCAGGACCAGAACTTCCTCTGGGGAAGAGTCACGCTGGGAGGGTGACCCAGGGCGACATTAGAGCCCCATGGGCCGTTGCCCTTTCTGGGAAAAACAGGTTCCCCATTCACAGAAAGGGCCAGTTTGCGTGTCAGCCGGAAACCACGACCCCTGCCTTTCTCCCACACACCTGCATCTCCCACACACCTGCATCACCCACACACCTGCATCTCCCACACACCTGCATCTCCCACACACCTGCATCTCCCACACACCTGCATCACCCACACACCTGCATCACCCACACACCTGCATCTCCCACACACCTGCATCACCCACACACCTGCATCACCCACACACCTGCATCTCCCACACACCTGCATCACCCACACACCTGCATCACCCACACACCTGCATCACCCACACACCTGCATCACCCACACACCTGCATCTCCCACACACCTGCATCACCCACACACCTGCATCTCCCACACACCTGCATCTCCCACACACCTGCATCTCCCACACACCTGCATCTCCCACACACCTGCATCTCCCACACACCTGCATCACCCACACACCTGCATCTCCCACACACCTGCATCTCCCACACACCTGCATCACCCACACACCTGCATCTCCCACACACCTGCATCTCCCACACACCTGCATCTCCCACACACCTGCATCACCCACACACCTGCATCTCCCACACACCTGCATCACCCACACACCTGCATCTCCCACACACCTGCATCTCCCACACACCTGCATCACCCACACACCTGCATCTCCCACACACCTGCATCTCCCACACACCTGCATCTCCCACACACCTGCATCTCCCACACACCTGCATCTCCCACACACCTGCATCTCCCACACACCTGCATCTCCCACACACCTGCATCACCCACACACCTGCATCTCCCACACACCTGCATCTCCCACACACCTGCATCTCCCACACACCTGCATCTCCCACACACCTGCATCTCCCACACACCTGCATCTCCCACACACCTGCATCTCCCACACACCTGCATCTCCCACACACCTGCATCACCCACACACCTGCATCTCCCACACACCTGCATCTCCCACACACCTGCATCACCCACACACCTGCATCTCCCACACACCTGCATCTCCCACACACCTGCATCTCCCACACACCTGCATCTCCCACACACCTGCATCTCCCACACACCTGCATCTCCCACACACCTGCATCACCCACACACCTGCATCTCCCACACACCTGCATCACCCACACACCTGCATCACCCACACACCTGCATCTCCCACACACCTGCATCTCCCACACACCTGCATCTCCCACACACCTGCATCTCCCACACACCTGCATCTCCCACACACCTGCATCTCCCACACACCTGCATCTCCCACACACCTGCATCACCCACACACCTGCATCACCCACACACCTGCATCTCCCACACACCTGCATCTCCCACACACCTGCATCTCCCACACACCTGCATCTCCCACACACCTGCATCACCCACACACCTGCATCTCCCACACACCTGCATCTCCCACACACCTGCATCTCCCACACACCTGCATCTCCCACACACCTGCATCTCCCACACACCTGCATCTCCCACACACCTGCATCACCCACACACCTGCATCTCCCACACACCTGCATCTCCCACACACCTGCATCTCCCACACACCTGCATCTCCCACAAACCTGCATCTCCCACACACCTGCATCACCCACACACCTGCATCACCCACACACCTGCATCACCCACACACCTGCATCTCCCACACACCTGCATCTCCCACACACCTGCATCACCCACACACCTGCATCTCCCACACACCTGCATCTCCCACACACCTGCATCTCCCACACACCTGCATCTCCCACACACCAGTTTGCCTGCAAACTGGTCACACTCCAGCCCATCCCAGAGTGCCAGCCCTGGCAGGGCCCCTCCGGCACTCCTCTCTCCACCCCTCCTCCTGGCTCATGGTCCCCAGCAGCCCCTCACTGTCCCCCCAAGGAGCCACCTGTTCCCTCTGCCTCCTCTGTGACCCGCCCCATGCCCCCCCAGTAGGTGCCGCTAGGACAGGTGAGCTTTCGTCCTTGGTCTGCCTCCCTGAGCGACAGACAGCACAGGCTCCACAGAAGGGCTCTGTTTTCTGGGCTTCTCTCCGTGCCCGCGGCTCTCAGGGACACCATGTCAGATCTTTGATAAAAAATCAGCGAAAACAAAGCCGTGACACTGGAAGAGCTCAGGTAGCGATTGAGGATGTCCCCACAGGAGCCCGGAGGAGACCAGGGAGATGGAGGGGGGACAGGAGCAAGAGCAGGACCTGGGAACTTATTTGTCTCAAGAATCTGGCACAAACGAAGGCAGAATGAACATTTCCTATTATCAGATAATGTTTTCTATTACTAGATATTAGACAAATATTTTTTAACAGCAAATGTTTATTTATGATTGAAGGCAAGAAAAATTTATAAAGGCATGTTAGTGCCTTGCTGATAAAATAGGAACGCTCCCCCTTTGCAATCTTGTAAGCAACACAGGAAGATACCGCTAAGGCACTGATGTGCATCTATCATAACAGGTAGTGAGAACACACACCACACACCAACTTTTCCGAACGGCGGCCCGAAGCTCCACGGGAGAGCTGAGGAAACAGACTCCACGGTTGCAAAGACAGGGCACCTGGGGAGGACGGGTGAAGCAGAGGACAGCACAGGAGTCAAGGGCCACTTTTAAGCGCACGACAGTAGTGAACACTGAAAGCGCGTGGCGTGGGGAGGTGGAAAAGGCTGTTGGGCACGTTCCCAAAGCACCCGGTGATTTCAGTGCCCAAGGAGGCCGTGCTGGGCACCGTCCGGCCTCTCCAGCTTCTCGAAGTGCCTCCCAGCATTGCGGATGTTGATCAGAGTCGCCGCGGACGGGATCGACGGGTCCGACATCACCACCATCACGCACATGTTGGAAGTGAAGGCGTGGAGGAAAGCGGCGAAGTGGGAATTCCTCACCTCCATGCTCTGGAAAGCGGCGGCCAGCTTCCGGCAGCTCAGCCTGAACTGCCGCATGATGTTGCTGATCTTCCCCGCCCGGCGGGCGTCGCGCTGCTCTGCGCGCTGGTAGTGGGCCATGACCAGGAACGTGACTCTCTCGAACAGCAGCACCTCTTCGGCCTCGATAATTCGGGCAAAACCGCTCAGGTTCGCCTCCAGCTGCTGGACGTTGGGAAGCAGCTGGTAGACCACACTGGACCAGGCCCTGTACAGGGTTTCGTCCCAGATGGACGTCGGGAAGCACGCGCACTCCAGCGGGCGAGACAGGCGCCGCAGGTCGTCCTCGCGCTCCGCGAACACCGGGTCGCGCTGGTCCTCCTGCACCAGGTCCATCTTGTGCACCAGGCAGAAGATGCTGGCCGCAGGAGAGCTCCGCAGGATGGCCTCCAGGCACGACTGGTAGTAGTGCACGTCCTGCTCCAGGTCGCGGCTCCCCACGTCGAACACGTAGACCAGCGCCGCCACGTCCCGAAAGACGCCGCCCCGCCGGCCGGCGACGCAGCTCTCCAGGAAGGCGTCCTGCCCGCCGCAGTCCCACAGGTTCAGCACCAGGCCGCCCGGAAACCGGATGTGCGAGCGCTCCACGTCCACGGTGGCGCCCAGGCGCCGGGTGTCGAGGGCCACACAGTTGTCGAAGATGATCGACCTCATGCTGGTCTTTCCCGACCCGCTCTTCCCCATCAGCAGCACCTTCTTCTTCATGGCTGTGCCCGGCTGCAGCCGCGGAGTCCTCGCAGGCTAGAGCGCAGGGGGCCTCAGGGCGCGGCCTAACCGCAGCGGACAGAGGGGTGGCCGGTGTGGCGGGGCCTCCAGGGGAGGGAAAGGCGGGCCTGCGCCGCCAGGGAAGCCGAAAGCAAGGCCGCGCGGGCCCGGAGCAGATGCCGCAACAGCCCGGCAGCCCGGCGCGCCTTCCGGTCAGGTGAGTCGTCGGGGCCCCTGCCACCCACTTCCGGCGGCCGTCTCGCGAGAACTTTGGGGTTCAGAAAAACGTTTTGTAACAAATAAGGCAATCACGTGAGTTGTCAGAGGCATAGGAGCTGCCATGTGTCTCAGTGTTTGAGGACAGGCTGCATGGACAATTCAAAGGAAAGTCATAAATTAATCTAACCCCCCAGCCCCGTCCCGTCCCCACTCTGCACAGGACGCTAATAGGGAAAGGAAAGAGAGGATGCACCGTGGGACGGGAACAACAGCTAATGTTGGGTTAAGTGGCTGTCCGTGGAGAAAGTTTTTTATTTGTCCACACATTTACTGTGTTCTTTTACTCAGTGATGCGGCTAAACAAGTTGGTCCCATCTGCAGACTCAGGAAGCCGCACGCGACTCATGTCTGCCCCAGACTCCTCCAGAAAGGTGATCGTCATTTCCATGTCCAGCCATCAGGAGAACATGCATGTTATCTATATGTTACATGTTCTGTGTAAAATTCTATGTATAGGAGACAAACAGATAAGTGCACACGTGTGTGTGTGTGTGTGCATGCTACAGTGACACGGACACGGAAGCACGCAGCTGGGCCGGCTCTGGGCAGAGTTTGCAGAACTGAAACTCCTCCTCCCTGGGGTGTGGCACAGGCATCTTTTTCCAGCTGTCTCCTTCTCAAAAGCAGTGAAAAAATACCTTTTATTTTGTCTGTGGCATTTTATTCCTCATGATATCACACTCACTTACCACCTAACCCCTCCATTCTGGTTGCCTTTGTGATTCAGCTTCTGCAAGGAACGTTTCACAGCCAGAGTCCAGTGCACCCAACCCTGCGAGACAGAAGGTAGCTGGTCTGTTCAAAGCTCAGAGTCACAGTGGCAGGTTCCACAAGTGTATCGCAGCCCCCGCCACCATTCCAGCGAGGGTGCTCAGTGCCTTGTCTCCTGGCTGTGTTTACGCCAATTTTAAAGGCAGAAATGGCGAGATCCATCGCTCAGAGTCTCAGGAAGCCAGGGACCTAGGGAAAAGCTCAAAAAGCAAAGCCGTGGCAGATTCCATGTGTGTGCCTGGGAAAATAGGGGCCATGGCGGGTGTGGGACAGACAATGCACCAGGGGCTGGTTTCCCAAAGCCCGTAAGGCGACTGGCCAAGGAAAAAGGACGGCACAGACACAAGCCACTCCCTGGGGGCACGGCAGAGCAGGCCTTCGGCCACCTGGCCAGCGGGTCCCTGGCTCCAGAGCCCCAGGAGAGTCAGCCCCAGGGTGTGGAGGGGCAGGGCCGTAAGTGGCATCCGAGAGGCCAAGGCCGACAGGAGAAGAAAGAGGCCGTGTGTGGAGGCCACGCTGCCCGTCTTCAGCTGGCACATTGTAGAAGGGGCTGCTTTTGCTGCTGTTGCCGAGGAGACCAGGAAGAGTTGAAAGGCTGGCCTGGGCTTGCCATCAGGCACACCAACGCTAGCTAATTGTCCCAGAGGCTAGTTTCGCCACAGGTGTGTTTGTATCAATTTAGGTAAGGAAGGCAAAAGAATTGAAATCATTGAATGTATTGGTAAAATAACTGAAAACCAGAAAAAGATTAAACATGGCACTTACCTGATTAAGCAAATGACATTCATTTAGTTGGGGGAGGTGACATTTATTTCCCATACATAAGTCATTAAATCATAATTCAGCAACTGATAATTTGAAGGGATTTCAATGTAAGTGAAACAAGTGAAAAATACAAATGAAAAGTTGCTAAAAATTCAGTTTTCCATTTTTATATGCTTAAATCTTTTTTCAAAGAAACAAGATGGTTAGTTCATCAGTTGGTAAAGTATTTTTGATAAAAACGATGAGGGTAGAGCTCTGGAATGAGCGTGTGACTGAACCCAAGCTGGCTGCTGCCACCACGAAAGCCAAATTCCGGGATAGGTGCCGGTGGAAAAGGAGAGCAGTCCATTCACATGCTGGCCACCAGGGATCCCAGAGCCCGTGGCACCATCTCCCCGAAGCAGAGGCTCTAATAAGGATGGAGAGGGAAAGCAGAACAGGGAGGTCAGGGTGAGGAGGATGGCGGCTTGAGAGCCCTCCACTGAGGGATCCCCACAGGAGCCAAGCCAGTCTGGTCAGACAATCGGTGGAAGGTCAGCAAACCCCCAGGAGCTGGATGGTCCGACAGCCTGCTCTCGTCTCCTGCGAAGTTAGGTCCTAGGATTGTTGAACTGACACGCTGCCCGCCCACAAACTAGGTTTCAGGTGGAGTCGCACTCCCAGAAAGAGGCCGGAACAGTGGTGCCTGTTCAGTTATTTTGCGGTGCCAGAACAGTAGATAAACATCTTAATCCTTTTAAGGTTTTAAATGGATTGCACTATACACAAAGTAGAATTTAAAGTGTCATTAAATTATTCAGTTTTTCCATATGTGTATTTAATTCTTTTTGTATAAAAACCATTATATGTAAAAAGTAATGCTTTAGCCCTATATCATTTTTTTAAAATTGTGTCGTTCAGAACACGGAAAATCTTGAGCGTAGTATTGACATGAAAGCACCTTTTAAAAGCCTTACTGTGTCCGCGGGGGCTGGTGCCAGGGTGAGCCCACCACTCACATCGAGCGTGCAGAACCAGAAGCCAACGGCAGGGGGCGCAGCTGTGCCGGCAGGCAGCCTGGTTTGCTCGGCTGACCTCGGGAAGCGCGTCCTGCACAACGCCCAGCCATGCAAACATTCAATGTTTTACATTCTGGAACCACAACGGCTAATATTTCAAGCTATCAAACGTAAGCAAAGGTAGCATTCGCTTAATAATGTAACAGTGATAGACCCCAAAATCCATCGAATAAAAATCCGTGGTTATGCAAAAGCAAAAGTTCTTAAAGAACAAAACAGGAATAACAATATACAAAAAGGAGGACCCAGAAGTTAGTCACGAGATGGAAAACACTGCGCCTCGATGCTGTGTCTTTAGGGACTATTATGCTATAAAAATGTATACTCTAGGTTTGCTCAACAATGCAGTCTCAGAATGTGGCTGTAGAAAGCCCTGTAACGAAGCGTCTGTGGCAGCTTTCCTCGGTGCCTGCCGTATGGCAGCCTCGGCACTGGGCCCGAGGCCCACACCAGTCAGGCCTCTGCAGGCCAAGCGCAGCGGCTGCCGAGCTCATCCGGGACGGACGGACAGACGCCACGGGCAGGGCAATGACGTGAACCCTGGCGGGGCTGTGCTTGCTCATCCGACACACTGCACCTGCCCGCAGTCGGACAGACAGATGCAAGGACGCGGAGCTCCGGGCCTGAACCGGTTCCCGGAGCAGCGCCCTCTGCGGCGGCCGGCCGTGCCTGCAGCTGCGGAAGGCGGCTCGCCCCAGGGCCCGGGCCGCAGAAAGGCTGTTTCACAGCAGATCCACCTGCAAAGCAGCTCGTGCAGGTGAGATGGGTGAGGCTGTGATTACGTCTGGAGCGAGCCCCTGCTGCAGCTGTGGACTCGGCTGCCTGCCGGGCGCCTGTGCCGGGATGACGCTGCACTGCTAACGCCTCCGAGTTCACCTGAGGGTGAAACGCTTCCCAGGTGGGAGATTGAAACCTGCCCCTGTTTTCGCAGCCCCAGGTGTGCGGCAGGGGGATACACTCAAAGGGCTCAAACTCGGGCTTCCGGGTGGGAGAAGCTGGAAAATACAAGCTTCCGGCACAGACTGTTCCAGCGTCTCAGAGGTCGGGGTCCCTGCACGCGCGTCGCAGGCGCACACTTGTCGGGAGGAGCTCGACGGCCGAGCCTGAGCCCTGGGTCGGACACACGTGTGATGCCGACCTGTTCCCTGTTGAGCGGATTTGGTGAAAATGGCGGAACTGGTTTAGAGTGCTGAATTCGTGTTTTGAAAATTCAAAATGTCACTGAACCTTCAAAACTCTTCCTAAATAGTAATAAAAGTCCTTTTTTGTGTGTGGTAAAAGACTAGATTTAAATAAATATCCCAAATATATGTCTATGGTGTTTTCCAAGGGTTTAAGATTGAAATGTTCAACCCTTCCCTTCCTACCACAAATTACATGCTTTTTGCAGGGCTCACATTTTATCCTCACTTGCTTGTTTCTAAGTAACTTCCACATTCTGACCCTCAGTCTCTCCCTCGGGAACGTGGGAAGAGTAACAGCAGCGCCCCGGGTCTCCCGCGGGTGAACCAGGCGACCCACGTGCGCGGTGCGCCCACGCCCACGAAAAGGGAAGCAGTGCAGGGAGGTCGGCCCTGGCACCCCTCCCCCCACCCCCTGCTGCGCTCCACCCGCTTTCCAGTCTGTGTCTCCGCCCACTGCGACGCCGTTCAGGGCTGTTCCCCGCGGCAGAGCGCCCCCTCCCGGCCAGTCCCGCGGGTGGGGCAGCAGAGCCGCCGGCGCAGCGCCCCCTCCCGTGGACCACGTGACATGACTCAGCCGGGCCCAGTTTCCCGTCAGGCTCAGCAGCCTCGCGTCCCTGTCTTGCAGCTGGAAAGTCCACGGCAGGTTTCGTCGGGCACACAGCTGTGGGGCCACAGCTTCCTGCAGGAGGACGTGGGGAAGGCGGCCCTTCGCCAGGCTGGCGGTGATTCCCCAACACCTGCGCCGCAGCTCTCGCAGCCCCGCGGTTCCCGCAACCAAAGCCCCGGGCCGCGCAACTCCCTGGCACTCGGCCTCGTGGGAGGGAGAATCAGCACGAAGGGGTCACACACCGCCTTCCCCCGGAAAGACAAACACACGGCAATAAACCCACGTCCAGCTCTAGCCCCCGGAACCTTGGAAGACGCTAAACCAATGCTAACCCGTGGTTATCTTTTAAAAGTAAATGCCTACCGGCAATTACCAGAAGTCTACCACGTTTCACTGGTCCACTCATAATTTCTTGCTATTTACTTGTAAGGAATGTATCTTATTTTTATGGAGGCGATCTTAAGAATCTCTTATACGTTTATTGCCCTGGCCCATGTTGCTCAGTTAGTTGGAGCATCTTCCCGAACTGAAAGGTTGCAGGTTCGATTCCCAGTCAGGGCACATGCCTGGGCTGTGGGTTTGGTCCCCAGTCAAGGTGTATGCAAGAGTCAACCAATCAATGTTTCTTTCTCCCTTCCCCTCTGTCTAAAATCAATATACGTGTCCTCGGGTGAGGGGAAAAAAATCTACATTTATTGAAAGGCTCAAAATGGCGCCGTCACTTTGGAGACGTCCCCTGACGCCAGCGTGCTCCCGAGAGGAGAACCCTGCCGTCATCTCTTCACGTGCAGCGGCGGGCGCTGGTCGGTGATGTTCTTGTCCCGCTGTAAAGCGGCCCTTCACTCCGCGGCACTGGCGCCACACTGACCACCTCGCAGTTTACCTGCCACGACGCTGAGCTGGGCCCCTCCCTACACAGGACCACGTGTGCGGGGGGGGGGGGGGGGGGGCGTCAGACGCTGGCTCCTCACCGTGATGTGGCCTGGGCATGGGGTCCATCACTCCCCCCCGAGGGCCTGCATTTTCCCACGTGTATAATGGAGGCAGCAATGCAATGGGAAAAGACTGGTGAAGATCTGAACAGGGAGCGTTCCAGAAAGTGTGGGTCCTCCCTCCCCCACCCCTGGGTCTGTGTGCAAATAATCGGAAAAACCTGCAGTAAATGCTGTTTAAGGCTCCACGGGCGCCCAGGGGCCCCAGGGCTGGGTCAGAGCGGGAACGTGGGAGGAGGCAAAGCCTTTCGCACCCCCTGCAGTGAAACACAGGCGCACACGTGAGAAACGCACCCAGCCTTGTCACGTGGGGCCCAAGGTGCATTTGTAATGTTTTGTGAAAACATCCAAATCGCTGTAGGAAACAGTACATTGAAGCTGATGGTTGTGGTTTTCTGTAGGTTCAGAGGATGGAAATTCCTCGCATAATTATTTTAAGTGTTACATAAGCCGTGAGCTATGGAAGTCTGGGCTCCTCATGTGCCACAGGGAGGCCCTCCCTCCTCCTCTTCAACACAAACGTGGATTCGGTCTTGGAGAGGTCCACAGCACGGTGGGCGTCTGTGTGTCCGGGAGGGTCTTTACCATCCAAGCTTTAACAACGGGGCAAAAACCTGGCGGGAGGGCGGGAACCTGGGGCATTTAAAGGGGCCGGGACTGGACATGACTGCGCATTCCTGGTCCTGAAGTCTGTCTGCCAGGTGGTGCTCGTGTGGCCAGAATGACTCCAACTCTTGTGGAAACAGAGCATGGGTTAGTTTGACTGCTGGTCTCCCTGGCATGAGGATCAAGGACGGGACTCAAGCCCTTGTTTGTGACTGTAAGTCTGTGACCTCCTCGGAGGTGCTGGACGCTCATAGTACAGCAGCGGACAAGTGGGGGTTCTGAGAAACATGGGTACTGACTTGGGGGGTAAGCCTGGGCATGAGGGCATGACGGTGAGGGGACTCATAGGAAGAACACAATTACACTCCCCCTGCCTGGTCTGGAAACAGATGTGTTTGACACCAGCCTTCATCGCTGTCCCCTGGGGTGTCCTTATTTCTGATTCTCGTCCTTCTTCCACGTCAGACACGCGGGGCCCTAAGAGGACATGCAGGCAAGCCCAGGGTCGAGCTGGGGTCAGAAGGGACCTGGCTGGGACGGAGTGGGCCAAGGACCCCAGTTCGGGGAAAACACCAGTGACAGGGCTTCCTGAGAGCAGCATACGGGCTGGCAGCTGGGGCGGGCTATGGGGGGGGCAGGTGGAACTCCGGCCTCATCTCTCAGGGAGGCGGTGCCCCACTCTCAGGGGCAAAGGGTCAGGGGTCAGCTGAGAACGCTGAGCCCTCTGGTCGGTCCTCGTCGCCAGGGCTCCCGACAAGGCCCCATGGAAGAACCCGCTTGTGAAGATTCCTGTGACACGGAAGAGGAGTAATGGCTCTCTTTTGATTAGAGAACATTCATACAACACAGACAAAAATGAGTGCAGTGTTTGTGCCTCAGCAGGGGAGGTATTCGTCACGGCTGACATTCCAACCTTTTCTGTGACAATACAGAGGAGGTTACTTTCTTTAAATTTTCTGTCTTTGTAGGATTAAGATAATCACTTCCTTAATGCTCATAAGCCAAGGGTTTAAAAGAATGGATGGGAGAGAGTCCTTGTGCATTGTACGGATTTAAATGTCTTCGAACGTGAGTCCCACCTTGGAGGCTCTGTGGAGGGAGCAGTGGTCTGTGTCCTCTCAGACCCCTGCTCGGTGTCACCACCAACAGGCTGGATGGACAGAGTGATAGTTTTTCAAGCTACTTTAAAAATTTTCGCCCTGGCTGGTGTGGCTCAGTGGTGGAGCGCCAGCCCGAGAACCAAATCAAAGGGTCACTGGATCGATTCCCAGGCAGGACACATGCCTGGCTTGTGGACCAAGTCCCCAGTAAGGGGTGCACAAGAGGCAACCACTCATTGATGTTTCTCTTCCCTCTCTTTCTCCCTCCCTTCCCCTCTCTAAAAAATAAACAAAATCTTAAAAAATAAAATTTTTGAAATAAAAAAATAGAAATTTCCAGTTTATAATCACTTTACTTTTAATTTTCAGTCTGTCACCCTCTTTCAAACGTCACCAAACAGATTTGGGAATCAAACGTTTTTTATTCTTTAAAAGCAAACTGATTACAATACTTTGTGAAAATAGCTTCCAATGACGACCGACTGACCATTTGTCGTTGTCAGCTGGACTCCAAAACTGGCTCGTCCCTCATGGGGGACAGACGCAGAGATGGAAAATTTACCAACCACAGTGGGAGGGGCACTGGCTGGCGGAGAGGAAGGCCCTGCCCCAGACTGTCTGCTTTGCCTTCAGTGGTCGTACACAGCAGGAAGGCCGCAGAAGCCGTGCACGTCTGCGCCCGAGGAAGATGCCAACAGGTGCTCATGGTCAGTCTCCGCTCCCCACGTGAGGACCTAACCTGCGATGCGTGTCTCCACGAGTCTCCAGGACCGGGAGCTGCAGGGGCCGTGGAGGGCTCTCCAGCATGTGCCTGGGCCGCCAGCTCTGGATGAGTCCTGTTGATTAAAAAAATACACATTTTACTTGGAAATGGGCGAATGCTCGCTGCGTCCTGAGCAAAGCTGAGTTTGACTTTCATGCAAAACACAAACGGCCTGTCAGCCTCAGATGAACCCTGAGACAACAGCTGGGGGGTTCAGACGCGGCCCGTCCAGGGTGAAGAGTGTGGAAAGGCCAGGCCATGAGATAGAAAAAGCAAAGACGGGGTTTTGTTTTTATCCCAGGAAATCGATGGAAAGGTTCAAAGAAGTGTTATCATGCTTTGTGTTCCAACTGAGAAAGCATATTTTTCACACGATGTAAGGTGTCACTTTCTCATGAAACAGATTAAAACTGAACCCGCGACACTCAGGTCTCTACATTGCACAGACCTCTGGCAATGAGAATGTCGCTGAGTAATCCCCTGCTCCTGGTGACTTCCCCCAATCCCTTGTTACAGGGCAGAGAGAACTGAGAAGCTCCAGGTGAAAGATTTGTTTTAAGAACCATGAAGAGCTACGGTTTGTCTAAAGATTCCGTTAAAGAGTAAAATGTGAAGGACAGAACTGAACTCAGATGTTCTGCCTCCTGAACAGAAATGGCCTCTTTTAATCAAAAGAATACAAGTTTTTAAAGAGAATTGATTGCACTACAGACATTTTAAGCCCTTTTTTGTTTAAAGTGAACATTCATTCCTTAAACACACATGTTTTCAACTGAAGCAGGAGCATAAGTAAAACGTGGAAATAGTTTAAATTCAAAGATTGAGGTTAGAAGTTTTGCTAGTGCAGCTGAGACTAGCCATTTGGTGTACAAGTATATTAGCAACTGCACAGGGAAACCCCACAGTGCGTCTTCTCAGCCTCAGTTTCCCTGCTCTGATCTGTTTCCGTGTTGTCCGAGGCTGTTCTGCTCTCATTCACTGACGGCCCGAACGCCCCGACCACTAGAAAAGGGGATATTTGGCACACTCGAGTCACATTTCCTCAGATTCCAGAATGGACAGGCACACACCAGGTTCTCTTTGAACTTGAAAACCCCAAAGAAAGAAAGGGAAGGAGGAAAGAAGGGAGAGAGAGAGGGAGGGAGGGAGGGAGGCCACCGTGGCCGGTGCTCCCAAGCTTACCGTGCATCAGTAACAGAGTTTTCCAAACACCGCTCTGCATTTAGAGGCTCCACTGAACTGAGTCTAAACAGGAAAGAGTGAGGCCAAAGTCTGCTTAGAAAACCCTGTATTTTCCCTTTGACCTGCCACCATCATCATCAAGTTCCCATTCAGGGTCTCACTGAAATCTACAGCCAACAGTCACTGAGCCTCAGGCATGGAGCCTGGTCCTGAATATACTCACTGGTCTTCCCAACAACACGATCAGCTAGATTTCCTCAGTTGGCGGATGGAGAAACTGAGGCTCGGGGAATGCCGGTGACTCCGAGCGTTAAAACTAAGAAATGGACCCCAGTCTTCCTGACTCTCTCTCGGTAGGACTGAAGCCTTTGTGGGTTTCACTGACCACAGGAGGCAGAGTCGGAGTCTCAGGGCCTTTCCTGGGTTCGATGGTGTCTGGGGCCAGCGCTGGGCCCCAGGCGCCACCCTTCTGGCCTCCACTGCTCAGTGTCTCTGTGACAGACGTGTCCCACACATGCCATCTGTTGGATGGTCCCTCTACATGGCAAGAGCCCGAGGACCCCGACTCTGCGCCCAGTGCCATGTCCTCTGCACACTGACGGACACAGGGCCAGCCTGTGGTGGGGCCGGGAATCGCCTGTGGAAGGAATCGGTTATGAATCACTGTGACCTGCTGCGACTCCAGCACACTTGGGGCAAGATAACATTCTGTGCCCGTGGGAGCCTCTCACAGCAACGGCTTAGATGGCAAAGGCAGACACAGCGTCTCAAGTCTGGTCATGTGAGCAGAGATTCGCTGTGCAGACCAAGGACAGGGGTGACCCGGGTCTGAAAGACCAAGGAGGGCAATGGGGACACCCCCCTATTTAGCTCTTTGTGCCGAATCATCGCCAAGAATCACAGCACCCACGAACAAACGATCTCACCAGAAACACGGCGTCATTAACCACACAGGTGGGGACGCTGATGCGTCCACAGTGCACGCCTGGGGTGAGGAGGGGCCTCACGCTGCCCAGGAAATCAGACTGTTCTCTCCGCACTGATTGAAGAAGTGCAACTCCACGTCTCCCACCTCCACTGACGTGAGGGTGTTGGCGACAAATCCACTGTCTGGAAGTTTTACAAGACGCGATGCACCTGTCTGCAAAGCCAACGTGACCCTGCAGAGTGAAGGCTATTTGTTAAGAACGGGGGCTCTGGAGCCAGACTGGGTTCGAAGCCCCGCTCTGCCGCTGACCAGCTTTGGGAAGCTGAGCGGATTTCTCCATCTCTGAGCCTCAGGGTCACCGGGGGCAAAACGGGACCAGTAAGTCGGGAGCCAAGTGGGAGGGTGCTCACTTGACTCTGCACACGGCTGGCCCTGAGTGAACCCTCACCAGTCCAGCTGTGGTCCTAACAACTTCAACTGAAGCATCACACACACACACACACACACACACACACACACACACACACACACGTGCACGCAGAAGAGAGTCCTGTTTTATTTTGAAAAAACGACCCGAATTGGCTGAGACACACCGGGTCTTCCCTTGCGTAGCGAGCATTTCCCTCAGCTCTGCCGTCCACCCCTCTGCACGGCTTGGGAACTTGCACTGATGTGACCAGATCGGCTGAGACAGCGCACCACCCCGTCCTGCCGGTGCTGCTCCACTCACCGTCCCCGAGACCGCTGAGCACGCGGGTGGCTCAGAACCACAGGGCTCCCCCGAGGGGTGATGGGCGTCTAAGGGGCACGTCTGTTTCCCTGAAATTTCTTCTTCTCTCTCAAATTACATTCTCTGCCACTGCCCCCTCTACACTACTGTATGTTGCTCTTTCTTCTCTACTGACTGTGCGCCCACCATTTATTCCCCAGCCCGGGGACACCTACGCCTTTAGCGACAGCTGCAGCCCTCACCCCCAAGCAGCCCGTCAGCTGCCCCCTTGGTTCCTCCTCCTTCAGACTCTCACTTCCTCCGGTTCCCACTGCTGTGGCCTTGGCCCGAGCCCCAGGCTCTCATGTGCCTTAGTGCTGTCCTGTCCCCACCAACCCGTCCCGCGGCCCAGCCAGGACCCAGCCAGGGCTCAGCAACCGCCAAAGATGCCATCAGCTGTCACATACAGTTAGCACTGCTTAGTCAAGTGTTCAAAATGGAAAATTTTTAAAAATTGCACTAAGTCTTTTTCAAAATAAGCGATAGTTTAAATGACAGGCACAGTGGAGAGAGACTGGGAGCGAGGGGGACGGAGGGGCTCATGGACTGTGCAGGTCAAGGTCGAGCTCACACTCCGTGGGGTGGCTTCAGAGCACTGGCCGGCATGCACCCCACCTGCAAAAGGAGGGCGCCTGGCGAGACCTCCTTTCATGCATAGGAACTTCAAACATTGGTTGTTCTTAAAAGTTAACATGAAGCAAACACACGAAACAAAATGATGACATGGCCTTGGGCTCAGGTCGCTTCGGGTCACAGCTGCTTGGACTTCTATCCAGTGGGGCATGCCGCCCGCAGAGCTTCTGGGTCCATCCCACACACAGTCGCCCCCCTGATGGCTCCGGAAATGCGCTCCTGCCGCTGACTGTAAGGACGCCACCTGCTCCATTACAACAGCGCGCTGCCTCCGTTTCCGCAGGGGTGCTGAGCATCCGGGGTGCATCCTGGTGGTGAGGACAACGAGGAGGCTGCACGTGCTGTGAACGAGGAGACACAGACGGCCAGGCTGCCCCGAGGTCAAGGCCAGGGGTTGGGAAAGGCACTTGGATGGCACCACTGGGGGCCCAGAGGTCCCCCCAAGGGCAGTGACCCCAAGTGCTCCTCCCGCAGGCTGGCGCCCTCTGTTCTGGGACCCCAGGGAGGGGCCGTGAGGCCTCTGTGCGCACCCTCACTGCACGAGGGGACAGTGTCCTACATCGCTGAAGATTGTTGTGTTTAAACAAATACAGTTTTAAAATATACTCAGAGTTTTGAAGACACTATATAAAAAGAGTAAAACGTATCTCACGCCCTGGCCGGGTGGCTTCATTGGTAGAGTATGCCCGATGGGTTGAGAGCCCACGAGCGTCTGAGGAGATGGAAACCATAGAAACTAGAGCCATTCCCCCAACAAACATCATCGAGGCCAGTGATTGGCAATGCTCGTGACAGCAGGCCCTGAGACGAGACCCAGGTGCTGGTCCTGAGGACTCGGAAACCCCAGGTGGGGAGGAGAGAGCAGGGTGCTCAGGCAGCAGGGCTGCTGGGTCTTCCTTCTCCATGGGGGAGTCACTCCCTGCACCCACCTCACATCCGACGTGAGAGTGATCACAGGCTGATGGAAACAAACAGGAAACAACATACAACTGGAAGTGAGAGAGAAAAATGTCTCGACACCTGGCAGGAACAGGTGACCGAAAACAAGAGGAAAAGACAGATGAGAAAAAATTAAACTGTTATGCACAAGCATTAAGGCAAATCATAGAGGAAATACATTTGCCAAAAACCAGGAAAGCTTAAGAAAATCCTGAAAAACTTTAAGTCGTAACAGACAGACAAGAAAACGCGTGCAAACAGCTTTTTGGTGAAGAAAGGAACAGTAGAGGAAACTGAAGCACAGTCTCACTTAGCACAGTAGCTGAAGAAGGAAAAGTAAACTCACTTCCCTACAGTGACTCGAGAGAGAAGGCGGCGCTGGGGTTTCTGGAAGCAGCCTGACGACGTCCAGAGCGACACAGCGGGCCGCTCCACCCAGCCCCACAGCACGGGGCCAGGACTCCCTCCCAGTAACACACCGCAAACCCTGCAGGAGCACAAAAGACGTTCCTGAAGGCATTTCCGTAAATGACAGGAAAGAAACGCACAGCGGAGGAAGTGCGTACATTCGCGTGAATGGACACACGCGATGGCCAGAAAGCCACGGCCTGTCCTCTGATGGCCTGGAGCCAACGCAGACCATCCTTCATGGTGTGGGAAACGCCTGCTCTGCAATGTCAGGGGGCAGGGGCGGGGAAGCGGGAAGATCACACACGTGCAAAGCTCTACGTATGCTGACGAAGACCAGAAAAAAACCTCCGAGACGTTATTCTGCAGTTATGCGCTGTTTGGTCCTTTCTCGTCTGTCTGCCTCCAGCTTTGCAGGCAGTGCGATACCGGCTGTCCTCAGCTTCCCGTCCCACAACTGTGAGGTTCGGCGGTGGGATCAGAGCCCACCACCGGGGACGCCAGGCACAGCTTGAAGAGCTATATTTTGGGGCAAGAACACAAACACTTGCCATCTCTCCTGGAAAACAGAAGGGCTCGAGAATCACATCAGGCAGCGCATCAGGGAAAAACGAAGAACAACAGAGGTGGGGGAGAGCAAGGCAAGGGCGGGGGTGTCCTGCCCCGACCTCCCGCGCTCAGGCCAGCCTGTAACCCTCCAGCTACAGACATGCCCCCCACTCACCGGGCCTCCCTGCTCCACAGTGCACCGACGGTGACTCCGATGGGACTCTGGAACATACATCCTTGGTCCCCGGGAGGACAGGTGACGCCAGCTCTGGAGCCTGAGAGAGGCTGCCAGGTGCAGTGATAGAACCGCCTTTCTGTGCGCACGCTGGCACCAAGGACACGTGCACGCTCCCTGAGGAGACCCCTTCCGGGGTCTCGCACACGCCACTGGTTCCACTCTGCAGGGGCCCGGCCGTGGGCCCGCCGCCTCCCCAAACACGCGTGCGCAGCCCTGAGCACTCAGGATATGTGTTCCAAATATTTTATTGTTCATTTGAAGTAAGATTAATGCCGACCTGGTATAAAGAAAACATCTATTTCCCAAGGAACTAGTCACAAAATTATACCCTCTCTCACTACCCGCCGGCAGTCACAGGTGAATCAGCGTGGCCACGTGCAGAGTGAACAGCGAACTCAATCTGCACAGCCACGTTTACGCCGGTGAGTGAGGCTGGAACGGGCTTTGGATTTAAACACCTAAAGTAATTAAACTAACTGGACAATTAGCAAAATTCCAATTCCTTTTATGTGAACACACCTAAGCATCATTGTGATTTTTTGCTACTCTCGGGCAGAATTTCGTTCCAAAGAATAAATAAGACACGTAGATTTCATATCACCAAAGACAGGGATTCAGAGAGAGTCGGAGTTTATCCAGTCCAGCATTTTTATTCTAAAAACAAGGTTGAGGTTTGAAAGCGTGAGTTCACGCCCACATCTGGTGGCGGATCTGCCTGGGAGCACAGGCCCTGACGGCTCCGGCCCGCGCTTCTGAGACGAGAGCACGAGACCCAGCTCTGCGTGGGTTCATTTATGAACAACACAGACAACTTTGTCCCTCACGGCTCAGTAAAAACCAGAGACTTCATTGGCAAGTTATGTTGCTTAAACGTGAGCATATAAAATGGAAACCTAGACCAAGAAAATTGTCTGCCACTCATTAAACTTAGTCCCTTGTCCCCAAGACGCAATGGTAAGGAGACGACCAAGGTGGACTGTGGAGGGCAGCGGACGTGCACACCGACCCCCGTGGTGCCCCTCGCAGCCTCAGGGCCCACGTCAGGGCCCACCGGCCGGACCCGGAGCAGCCCCCAGGCCCTGGAGGTCCCTGCAGGGAGAACACACACACCCACGAGCAGGGAAGCACACTGTTCTCCATTTCCTTCTCCACACACATTCCTCCCAATAAGAGTTGCCTCTCTTTTGCCTTCCCCTTTGTTCGTAGCCAGTTTTAAAGTATTTTTCTGAAGAATTTCTCCATTTTGTCCTAATCTCAGCTCCAGACGAGACTGTGTCCAAGGTCGGCATCCTAACCCTTTTAAAGGGGGAGGCGCAAACCCCTATTTCACCACCAGAGGGCACCAGATACTCACGCATTTGGCAGCAGCACCGACTCCAGAGCCAGACCCAGGCAGTTTGCTGGAAGCCATTTGCTCTGACCCTCTGCCTGGCCAGGAAGCCCCCAGCCTCACACCCCAGTGCTCACCACATGTGCTGCCACGGCCTCGATGCCTTCACGTTCTTGCAAACACCTCCGGGTCAAAGCAGAGAAAAAAGGGCCGTTGTGGAAGGAGGCACCAAGCATGCTGAGTGGAAGCGGGTGCTGAGGAGGCGAGCAGGGTGGAATATTCTGGAAGTGGAGAGCCAGGTGAGGACAAGCGTGGCTCTGGCTGGAGGTGATGAGTGAAGAGGAAGAGGAGAGAAGGTCAAAGCTCTGGCAACTCCAGAGAAACTCGATCCACACAGATCAAAAGCTTCACCCAGGAAAGGGAGGGGCCGTAAAGGTCACAAATCCAACCTCCTGAAACAGAACGAGGTGTGTGCCCTGCGCGGCGGAGTCAGCCGGACTCAGGTGGCCCCGTGAATGGGTGACGTGCCCAGGGTCCTGTCCTCACAGGCCCACTCAGCCCCGGGGACTCAGCCTGTGGCTTCTTTCACGGAGTGAGTCCTTCGAAAGCAGGGTCTCCTCTCTCCCTGCCGCCGCTCTGTCCCCGGCATCACTGTCTCTCCCGAAGAGCCTGGCCTGCTCACGAGGTGCCCAGCAGGACAGGACAGCCGCAGTCTGCTGTTCAGCCCCAGCGACGTTTCAGGCTGTAACCTCCAACATTAACTGAATTGACTTATTAACTAATTGAATTGATGTTAACTATTGACACGTGGTGCCCCCTAGAGGCAATTCAGCTCCCTCCTCTAAGGTGTGAAATCAGTGAGTTTCGTTTTTATTATTTTTTATTATTGTACTCAATGATCTTTTTATTTAATGACTTTAATGATTATCTATTGAATGATTATTTGCATACGGACGTTTGCATTTTTTTTCAGAGGACACGGTTTCCGTGATCTGGAGAGACGGAGTTTTGGTTCTCAGTCAAAAGCACCTGAGCAGCATTCACAGGAGCGGCAGCCCGGCGGGTGCGGCTGAGACCCCTCTGGGGCGACCTTTAAACTGCGTCTGCCTGCAGAGGCAGGAAGCAGCCTCGGGCCCTCCCCCAGGCTGGCCGCGTGGCCACCGGCTGAAGCCCATTGCTGCCCTTGTTTGAAGGCAGCCCCGGGCTCGAGATGGAGGCGCACTGAACTCTAAACACCAGCACCTGACTCGGGACCCTGGGTCTGTGAGGAGATGAATCAGCATCTGCCTCTGGCAGAAGGCAACGCAAGGCTGTGGCTTCCCCTGCCCCTCTCCTCACTTTCTCTCCAGGAGTGAGTCAGGGTCCAGGGGTAAAGCAGTTTTGTTTCTCCCTGTCCCCGACGCATGCCACTTGTGGCCAGGCTCGAGGACATCGGAGGCCACTGAGCCGGGACCTGAGTAAAAGGTTAGCAGACACGTGCAGAGTCTTCGCCAGGTTTGCCTGCAACTTTTCCTCATTTTATCACTTCATGGCCTCACTGCGCCCTTCCTCTCTGGCAGAAAAGGTCGCTAAGCCCAAGGGACTGTGACTGCTGAATCGCTGGTCCATGGTCACGGCTGTGTGGCATTTCCTACCCAAAGGGCCGCACCTGGTCACCACACCGGGTCCCTATGCCGTCCTGGGCTCCGTGTGTCTTTCTGCTGCACGCACTTTGGAAGCTTTCAAAGCCACAGCTGATCTGGTTCTGGGACCTGGGCCTGGTGTTGGGGATACAGGCTTGGGGGGAAATGCAGATTCGTGAGAACAGAGTAAGGGCTGCGGAAGCACAGCCAAAACCTGTGGGAAGAAACACGCGGTCATCGGAGAGTACGCACAGCTGAGCTTAAACTGTCTAAAGGGCGTCCGGCCTGCGGCCCAGGGTGGCTGTGAATGGGGCCCATCACAAAATCATAAAGTTACTTAAAACCTTATGAGATATTTTTGTGATTACGTGTCACAGTGTATTTATCGTGTGGCCCAAGACAACTCTTCTCCTTCCAGTGGGGCCCAGAGATGCCACAAGGCTGGACACTCTGGGACGCTGTGGGGTGGGATGTTGAGTTTTCAGCTTCCCGCCATCACTGCTGTGCCCGCAGCAGCCTCCTTCTCTGCAACAGATGACACGCGGTGGCGTCTGCACTCGCCTTTCACTGGGACGGCCGCCTCTCAAGACCCCCGTGACCCCAAGTGCTGGTCCGTGTCCTGGGCACCTGCTTTTCTTCACCGACTTTGGGAAACAGATAGTGAACTGCCGATGCTGCTGGACCCCTTCTCACAAGCACATTCTCGTCTCTCTTCCTTCAGACACGCTGAGACGCCGGACACAGGACCAGTCTGTGGGTCTCCTGGGCAGCCAGATGGCCCTTCCTTTATGCCTGACAGTCTGGGGACAAGAAACCTGACCCCAGCTGCCAGCACAGGGATGGGGCAGGGCCCTGGGACGTCACCGAGGAGCCAGAGCACTTGTGCTGGACACTGGTCACTGGAGACCCGAGAGGACTGTCGTAAACGTTTTCCTTGGCAACATGGCCCTCTCCCCCCTCCACACACTCCTGCCACCACTGCCCCGTAACCACAGGACCTGCGACCCGGAGTTCTCTGCACCCATTCTCTGCACTTGTTGTAATTCAGTGCCGCCCACCCCTCCCGACCCTGTGCTCCGACGCCAGGCCGGCTGCACGTGCCCACAAGACACCCCACCGCTTCCTGAGCTGCTCAGTGCGGCCCTATCTCCACCCTGCGTCCCAGGGCCCGGCACTGCACCGGCAGAGGCAACAGTGCTGCACGGCGTGTCCACAGGGATGGAGCACGGCGCAGTAACACTGGGCGTGTGAGGACATGGACACAGAACGCGGCTTAGTGCCGGAGCGACGGGTGTGTTCTTCAGGTCACTGCAGGTGGCAGACAAGGTGCTGACCGTCCACAAACGTGCAATGGTCCACAAGGTGGCTTCGCCACGCACTGAAGCCCTTGCGTGCTCTCTCAGCACGTTCCACGCCCCACAAGGTCTTATTAGGACATCCGACCTGCCCGATACCCCACAAGGCAGGCAGCTGGGCACTGGGTAGAGCTGATACCCGCAGAGGAGGAGATGGAAGAAACGCAGGTGGCCACCAGGTCCTGGCAGGAAAGGGGCAGGCAGGGCTGGTGTCCCACCCCACGAAGAGAGTCCCTGAGGGCCAGCACAGTGGGTCTGGGAGGCTGGATGGGGGGGGGGGGGGGCTGTGTGTCCCCACCTGGGCACAGGTGGAAATTCTGACACGAGACACATAGAGGAGGCTGCTTGGGGTCTGACCCCAGGCCTGAGCTCGGAAACCCGGAGACTGTCCCAGACAACGTTCATCGCAGCCCCGGGCAGCCAGACAGCCTGAGTCTCAGGGCAGAACCTCTCGCTCCCTTCAGCTTCAGTTAGAACCCACCGCCGTCCCCACCAGCAGCTGCCCACAGTCCCGGACACCAGACCCAGCCCGCAGCGCGAGCAGGGCCCACTGCTCCGCATTCCAGGGCAGTGCGTCAGCCCCTCTGTTGTCTCACCTGACGTGACCACAGCTGGCCATGGAAACTGCTACGTGAAAAACGAATGAAATCCTTCTTGAAAACCTGCTTTAGTGGAGAATCTAGCCCAAGTGTGGAGAGTTTAAAACCACTCGATCTACCCGCAGTGGCCAAGAATTGGCTCTTTAGGAAAACCTGCAGCTGACCGTGGCGACTCTGGGCCGAGTAGAGAGCCGCGTGGATGTGCTTGGAGGGGAATGGACCTGCCTGTGCAGTAACAAACGTCCCCACAGGTAACAGACCCCCGTGTTCACTCAGACACACAGGCTGGACGCCTCTCTCAGAAACACGTCTAGCACACACGTGCATGCTGCGGTGACATGAAATCTGAACAGAAGTTGCATTCGAATGACACGTCTCCATTTTTACATCATGTTTATTGTTTAAGTTTGTCACAGTGAAGAGAGGTCGCGCTCCATCGCCCGGCGAGGGCTCACTGCCAAGCGCATCCCGTTCCAAACACATCGAAACCAGCCCTTTGCACACTCCACGCCCAGCACCGGCCCACCACTCACAGCCCACCTCTTCCCCGTTTCCACGGCCACATGACTCGAAGGCATGACTCGTGCGCCTGTATGGATGTCACCGTTTCCTCAAGTATTCCGAGAGCCGCACACGCGTCTGCACGGCCGGCAAGGAAACGGCTGATGCCCACAAGCAGCGCGGCGGCTCCTGGTGGGAGGGCGTGTCACCGCGTGCACTGAGCGGGCAGCACTCAGAACGTTCACAGCTCTCCCACACTGGTGAGCGTCACGGGGAGTCAGACACGGGAGGTCAGACGGTCAATAAATAAAGGTCGACACACGAAGTGCAAACGCTGAGTAAACAGAACGACCTGAAATAAACTCCGAGTTGCTGCCGACGGGGTGTTCGCCGGGAGTCCTGACGTCACCCTCTGACGGGCACCTCTGCTCCGTGGTGGGTGCGGTCCCGGCCTGTCCCTTCGGCTACCACAGCCGGAAGCCGTTGCTGGGGGAAGAGCAGGGAGGGGGACAGGAACTCATTTCCAACACTCGGTTTCTGAAACGGCACGCGTTCTTGGTCACTCCTGCATAGCACGGAAAGTCTGGATTCACCAGATCGGACAGAGCGGGGGACGGGGGGAGGCCACAAAGGTCCCCTGGACAAGTTACATGTTGGCACCTCCGTGACGTAGATTGTGTGGCCCAAAAAACAGAAGGCATGACGAGGACGGTTCTTTCAAGTTAAAACTTTGGAGTTCCGACACCTGAACAGTCAACAACTGCACTTTACGAAACAGACGCCACAGGAGCAGGAATCTTCACCTGTCAACTGTAACAAAAGGCAGGGCCTGGCCGCTCTGTCTCCCCCCAGAGGTAACACAATGTTACATGTGAACATGAAATAGAAAAAAAAACTAAAATTTTTCCAGAGGCCAATGACTGGTTAGGGGAAAACAAAACAAGACAAGCAATTTATACATTTACTCAATTGTACATTCTTCCCCCAGGAGCGTCCAGCCTGTAGGAAAAGGATGACGAAGCCAACGAAAACACTAGAACAGAAGCACAAGAGTACAAAACCCGGTGCTCTGATCGTTCCTTTTCTTCCTCTGCGTTCAGCTGGGAGGGAAAGGGCTGACAGACAGCCCTGAGTTGGCCTGCGTGAAGCTCTGCACAGGGAACACCGGACCCTCACTGCCTCTCTAGTCCACCGGAGGGTGCCACTCCCTCCCCATGTGGGAGAGCAGCCGGGTTACCATCCCCTCGGCACGCACACACGCACACGGGAAGGAGACCGCCCCTGCCCGGGACACACACGCCCAGGCCCAGAGCTAAGTCTGAAGCGGGCCCTGCCTGACGGGGCCAATTAAGGCAGCTCACAGGTTCCGTGCCAACCTCTACGTCGGCTCTGGAACGAAGCACGTTCTGCAGGCCAGGGCTGGGCATGCGCAGACACCTGACCTGCGTGGGGCTGGTTAGAAGCTCGGAGAAGGGGCGTTAGAGCTGCTTGCTGACACGGCGCTGGTGGGTGTTAGACTCACGGACAGCGGGGACCTGTGGGGACGGGGGTCGCGCGCTCACTTCGCCTTCTTCTCGTGCAGGACTCGGCCATTCCTCCTGCACCTGCCGTTCAGGACCCCGTTGTGGTGGCGCCCGTTCGCCATGCTGGGCTTGCGCCCGGGCCAGCAGCTGCGGAACCATCGATAGACGAGGGGCGCAGCCCGGGCCAGCAGGGCATAGAGCAGGGCGGCGGCCAGCAGCAGCACAGCGGCCACGTCCAGGAGGAAGTACTGCCAGAAGGACAGCTGGTGAACGGCCGCCCGCAGGTGCGGGGCGCCCCGGTGACGCAGGACATACTCGATCCAGTACACAGCCCGCTGCACGGGGTGTCCGGGCTGGTCCCTGTGGAGCGTGGACAGCTGCCGGGCCCTCCGACGATAGCTGTGGGCAAGTGACACAGAGTGACCACAGTTGCATGGGCCCCGCGACTCTGAGGGGGGGGGGCCAACTACAGACCCCCGGGAGGTGCCGGTGCTCATCTGGAGCCCCGAGCACAGTGTCCTCTGTTCACCCAGCGGGCACGGCAGCAGCCACCGGGCTCGGGGTTGATGCCTCATTTCCGGCTTGGTTTGGATATTTTGAGACTGTCGGCTCTCTGCCACCATTGGCTTCCAGTGGGCAGAGGCCAGGGGTGCTGCTCAGCATCTTCCAATGCGTAAGACAGCCCCACAGCAAAGAGTTATTTGGCCAAAATGTCAATAGTACCAAGAAACCTCACAAACCACTTTTGACACATTTGATCAGTCACAGCACCTTCTCCATCCATGACACAAATCTTTTTTTGTGTTTCAACCTTTCTTGAAATAATGAAGCATAGCCCAGGCTGGGGTGGCTCAGTGGACTGAGTGCTGGCCTGTGAACCAAAGGGTCACTAGTTCAATTCCCAGTCAGGGCACAGCCTGGGTTGTGGGGCCAGGTTCCCAGCAGGGGGCGCACAAGAGGCAACCACACATTGATGTTTCTCTCCCTTTCTTTCTCCCTCCCTTCTCTCTAAAAATAAATAACTAAAATATTTATTTAAAAAATAAGCATACTCTGCCAAATGCTGCATATCTTTTTCCATCTTCAATACTAAAATGGCTGCACAAAGACTCACCAAGTTTGATGAGGTTTTTGTAAATGCAGGCTGATGTGACAGCGTCACAATACAGTCTAACAACATTGTTTGGAAGGAAGTTGAAGACAGCCAAGCGCCACTAGAGCCTCCGTGCGGGGAAAACCCAATGCACTTTGCGACCGCCTGACACAACCTGCCTCAGAGCCCGCGGTGCCTCCCGCTTTCCACACGGACGCCATGTGCACAGAAACGAGACTTCAGAAGAAAAGCTGCAGAAAGCAGACACAGGGGTCCCACCCTCGGCGCCTCAGGTCGAAGACACAATGCTCCGAGGGCCACAGCTGTGCCGAAACGCAGGGCCCCTGCCCCAGAGGCTGCAGGCCCCCCAGGAGAGTTCTCCCTGGGGGGGTCCCCAGACTCTGGCCGGGGTTCCCATTCAGTGTTGAGCTGTATCCCCTGGGTAGAGACAGGGAAGTCTCACCCTCTCCCCAGTGTCACTGTCACTTGGACACAAGGCCAGTGACCTGTCCTTAGAAACGGGGCCGCTTTGCTGCAGGCAACTCAACCCACATCAGAGTTTTACAAATAAGGTCAAAGGTCCTGACCAGCTGCTGACAAGAGGGACGCCCCTGATCCCCACGAGTCACGCCAGCAGCAGGACGCAGGCCTGGCCCACGGCTCCCCTGCTGGGCCCTCCCGGGAGCGTGGGCCCTCGAGCCCCCTTTCACCCCCACCGCACAGAGCCCACTCACGGCACCAACAGTGTGCCTCTGTGCCCGGCTCCCAGAGACCTGGCTGCCGTGTGCCCTGCCCCACCTGGGCGGACGCTCACCTGGGGTCATTGATCACCGTCACCAGGGCCTCGTGGAGCTCGGCCTCCGTGACCGTCTTCCACTCCAGCAGGATCCCCATGCCCTTGGCCTGCACACGGGTCATGGTGTCGTAATGGTCCCCGAAGAGTGGGATGCCCACCACGGGGACGCCGTGGTACATGGTCTCGAAGATGCTGTTCAGCCCGCCGTGGCTCAGGAAGGCCCTGATGTGCGAGTGCCCTGTGGGGCGTCAGAGAGAGCAGCTTATGGTGCTGCCACGGGGACCTGGGGTGGGGGTCCTACAGACACGTGTGGGACGTCAACACATCTCACACACACACAAGCACCCAATCCGCACACACCTGTGAAGCCGCTTCCCTGAGCAATTCCTTCCCTTCATCACACAGCCCTTGGAGGGTCCCTACAACCCAGAGATGGCCTGTGACATCCTTCCTGTATTTTAACACCACCATTAGGAGCACACCGAGTGTGACATGCTTGTTTTCTAAATCCAGCACCACTATGGGATCCGTTTTTAAGCAGCAAAGGTATGTAGCTTTGAGATGTTTATCACAACTTTCTCTCAAATGTGGACATCGGCTGACCACCACCACCTGCTGGAACAGCCAGTAGGGAACAGGAGGCCGATGGAAGCGAGAAAAGGCGTCACCCACTCGGAACGCAAAGGGCCTCCACTGTTCAGCGCCCGTCCACAGGGAGGCTAGACCATCCCTCGCCCGCAGGTGGCTTCTCCTCTCAGCCGAGGCCCCCAGGGGACCCAACCTTCCTCCTCAAAGGGAGTGTCGCCCAGGCCCAGGAGCTGGGTGCATGAGGAGTGGGGGGCGCCTCTGGTCCTGCTACTCCCCCCGCACCTCGGGCCATGGTGAGAAATCATGGGTGTCCACAATGCCTGGTGCTTTACGGGGAAATTTAGGCAAACAACCCAAATACAGTCAAAATAAACTGTTTCCTGGGCCCTCTGCTTGTCTTTGCTGAGACACAAACATTGAACCTCTGCGTGATGACACTGTGACACCAACCTACGTGTTCAGTGCTTTAATTTACTGCTTTAGGCAACCAGGCTAATTAGGTGTACCTGCACTCCCTGCTAATGCACATAGTTACGGGAAGTACGTGGTTAAATTAAGCATATTTTCCAAAAAAGTCAAAATTAGTGACTGGTCTAAACGTTTCCACTGACAGGCCCAAATGATTATACGCTAAAGTGTTTCCCGATAAACAAAGATCTGACTCGGTGTGAAGTCTCAGAGCCGAGACACCAGACAACAGACATCACGCTGTCCCAGAAACGGCACACAAGCCCCGCCCCGGGCGTGACAGTCATGTGTGCAGGTCACGTATGACAGCAGGGCCAGGACACAGGCACCCGCCCCCGAGCGTGACGGTCACGCGTGCAGGTCACATCCGACAACGGGCCCGGGGACTCACCCAGCAGGTCATTCTGCGGCAGCCACTCCATGAGCTTCGTGTTGTTCCCCAGGTTCCTCGGTCTGGGTCCAGAAAACCTGAGTGCACAGCAGACAGTGAACCCCCAAAACCCAGACGTCGCCCCCGCCCGGACTCGGCTCCTCTGTCAGACTTACAGTGTGAGTTTACACTGCTGACAAGGAACCACCTTTCACAGCAAAAATGGGGGTTCCTCTTCCACGTTCCCCCAGCTGAGGGGTAAATAGCAGACACTCCGCTCGTTCTCAGGCCAATGTCCTTTGGCTTCTCCCACCTGGACACAGGTGGGGCAGAGCACCCACGTGAGCCCCTGCTAGAAACTCACCCCCACCAGGGCCCACCGGTGAACTGGGAAGGACCTAAGGCCCAGCAGTGGGCGGCCACCCCTCCATCCGGGACACAGGGCCTTGGGGAGACGGGGAGAGAGAGACAAGAACTTGCTGTCCCCCCAGCTGTGCCCGGGGACGGTTCCAGGGGAAGCCGTGATGAGGCTGAGTCCTGTCTCGGCCTTCGAACAGCAGCTCTGACAGGCTCACAAACCAGACACGAACTGTCCTCCACAGGCAGATGGGCGTTTCCAAGGCAGTCTGACAGGAGGCCCCCAGGACTGGGTCCAGGGGTCTGTCCACACCAGTTCCACGTTGGCCAGGACAGGGTCAGAGGCCAGGCCTGCTCACCCAGTGTCCGCGGCCACGGGTGCGTTACTGTGTTTTAAGGTCCTGGTCTCAGGTGGGACCCAACAGGCCCCGTGGGGTATTCTTCCTCCTCGGCGTTCCCCCACTCTCCCTCCTCCAGCCCTGACCTGAAGGTGCACAGGGACGTGACCACGATGGGCAGACGGCCAAGTGGGGAACCACCCTGCTCCCCACTACTCCCCACTGCAGGCTACGTCTCCTCACCCACAGACCGGCTCGCACTCGCGCTCAGGTCCCCCCCGCACCACAAACACAGCAGACGGCCCACGGCGCCCTGGGTGCCCCTGTGCGGGGCCACATCACATACCTCCAGACCACCCTCTGGGGCAGCCTGCCCAGGGCCCCGGCCAGCTTGTGGGCGATGTCCTCCGACAGATACTTGACGCCAGCCCCGAAGGACACGAGCACAAAGCCATGCTCGCTGGACCCGTTCACCCAGCTCTGCAGGTCCTGTGAACCGAGCAACACTCCGCGTCAGCGAGAGGAAGGCCCGCGGGCTCCCTACCAGCATCCTGGCCTGGGAGAGAAAGCCCCCAGTGAGATGAGACGGTGAGAGTGGGGAGGAGGACTGTGGGATCCCTCAGAGGAACGGAAGGGCGTTAGGAGGGCGGAGTTCCCAGGTGAAACCAGCAGGGAGCGCTGCCCGCCCCGGCAGGCCCAGCACTGGCAGTTCAGGTCCTGCTCTGCCCACAGGGGGAGCCGCCCCCCCGAGCCAGGGCCAGTTGTGTTCACCGCTGCTCACGCACACGTAGTGTCCGCAGTGCCCGTGTCTCGCCACCTCCCTGCGAGCGGCACTTGCTGACACACGTCTTTCAGGACTGCGCACGCACTGGCACTCGGGGCGGGCCCTCCCTGTGCCCCGACACGTGTGTACGCAGGGTGCACACTTCCGCACACCGTGGGTCACAGAGGGCCCGCCCCACGGAGCAGGGTGTCTGGGCCCTGCAGGGTCCCCAGCCTCACCCGCCATCCCAGGCCCCAACCCAGAACTCCTCTGAGGCTGTCGTCCCTGCTCACCAGCTGGGGGCGCAAGTGACAAATAGATTAAATGTGGGGCAGGAACCGACTGTCACCGTAACTCCTTCCCCACACCTTCAGTCCCTGGAGATGCTTCCCCACACTTCACTGCGAAGGGAGTTTTACACACAGCTTCTGAAGAGACAAGCTCTCCATACAAACAGTCACCTGCCTCCCTGCACGGCCTGGCAGGTCAGGTGTCTTACGTCCTTTGAGGACACACGGATAATAGATTTGTCACAATCAAGTGCTGCATGTGCCTGTGTTAGCGTGTTTCCATGACGTGTCTCCAGTCCTGCCAGTAGCTGCACCCCACACGCCTGGCTCGGGGGTCAGTGAGGAGAAGAGAGGGGTGGTCCCCCCACTGCGGTGCCCTCAGGACCAGGGGGGCAGCCTGGCCCCAGAGATGGGAGCGACCGCTGCCCACATTCCTAAACATCCAGTGACACTGATGTGACAGACCCTGAGAAATGGGGGGAACGCCGGAAGGAGGCGTGGGAGCGGGACCTGCGACTTGTGCTGGAGAGTCACTGGGGGCTCCTGGGGACACTCTTCGGCCCCTCCACAAGCCGACAGAAGCCCCCCTAAACTGTCCCACAGGACACAGCCCGCCCCCAGAAATGGGAGGGCTGAGTGTAAGGACCACCCCTCAGGACCCAGGGGAGAAGTAACCCCCATCCAGGCTGGGCTCCCCGACGTCAGAATCGGGGGCCCGGGGCAGCCGCTCACTGCTCTGCGGCCCTCTGTCCTGATGGCAGCCCGTGACCCCACCACACCCCCCAGGAGCCGCGAGATGCCCCGCGTGTTGTGAAGTCACACCACATCCCTCGCAGCCTGTGGTCCTACGGGAGGACGCCTGGACTGCGGGTGAGCCCTGCACAGAGGGGCTCCTTCTGGTCCCCACACGGACAGCCCCCCTGTCCTCCTGAAGGGTCCAGCACAAGGAACATGCCGCTTCCGCCAGGTGGGCGGCAAACACTCATTCTGCAGTCAGTGTGGGCGCGAGGTGACCACGAACACTGTTACATAAATGCCTCCAAACCACCGAGGGGCAGACGTGGCCTTTGACCACTGCTAAGCCAGTCAACCAGACCCTGTTAAACAAACAAAATACCGTCAAAAACACAGAAGTTACCTTTTGGAACGGAAACGTACCAGCACCGTGTCCCTGGATTTGACGGGCAAGGGCCTTGGGTCGAAGCCCACCCCCCGAAGCCCGCCCCCTCGCTGCCCTGCCGTGTGACCGGCTGCAGCAGAGCACCCGGCCCGGAGCCCGGCTTTCTCTTCTCCGGAGGCGCCAGCTGCCCCTCACAGGGTGTCGTGCAGGTCGGGGAGGCCAGGCCTCGGAATGTGCTGTATCACGCAGCGTCACCCCAGGTACCCTGGTCGAAGTCTGACAAGCAGCGTGACCGCGGCCTGAACCGACGGGCACGCTGGGAAGAGGGAACCGGTCCTCTGGCTCACACCCTGCCCACTGTGCGTCAGGTTCTGGGGAGTAAAGCCGATTCAAACAGCGCAGGAGGAGGAAGCTGTCCACAGGATGACGTCCGCACGCAGTGCCCACAAACCTAGCGGCCAGCCTCTCTGAACACTCAGGGATTGCCAAGGTGACCCACAGGGTCGGCCAAGGTGACCTGCAGACGCAGCAGAGGCCGCCGTCAGGGTAACAGCCCCACTGAGTGATCTCAGCAGCCCCGTGCACACGCTGAGCCTTCAAGGAGGATGAAATCAGCACCCAGAGGGGTGGGTGCATGCCCTGCGGTTCTGCATCATCTCTGTTCTTCCTCCTGAGGCTTTTGACTTTGCTGTTAGAGCGACAATGAAAAGAAGTAAGCAAAATCTGACACCCTGGCTGGAAGGGCATTCAGCTTTCAACGTCCCTAAGACCTTGAAGACACGGCACAGGGTCGGGATGGCCCTGGGGACGTGACCGCAGGTGGCATGGTGCAGAGGGAAGCAGTAACAGTGTGGGCAGGGACCTCGCACAGGAGGCAGGAAGGAGGGCCTGCATTCTCTGCTCCCCTTTGTCATGCAAACCCGTGACCCTGTCGGCTGCCTGTTCACGGCTCTGCCTGGATAAAGGCAGGTGACAGTTAGGAGCGGGGTCCACTCCTGACTCAGCAAACATGACTGGGCACCTGCTGTCCCCATCTTCCAAGCTCCAGGGTACTCAACCAAGAACTCCCGTCCTCCCAGCATGGCCACAGCTCCCTCGGTCCCCTAGCCACCCGTCATGTCTGGCCGCTGTCCACGCCTCGTTCCTCCAGCGGCCCCTGCCACTCCCTGAGAACCTCCTCACGTCACAGCCACTCTCCAAGCCCTGCACTCACGCTCCCTCTGTCTGCCCCAGACGGGTCCTCTCAGGGGACATGAGTCAGGTCACTCGTGTGTGACATCACACACGACTTCCCGGACGTAAACATAGCCGGCGCTTGCTGACGACTTCTTTTAATAAATCAGGGAAGCTAATAGGAATGTACCTCCTTGAAAAGACAATATCGGGTTGGCCAAAAAGTCCATTCAGGGTCCCGAGCTGACCAAAAACTTCGTTCACGTGTTCGGTAAAATGCCTCTAGTAGCGTTTAGTTGTCTTTAACTTCCTTCAAAACAATTTTGTTAGATTGTACGTGATAATGGTCATCTAAGTGTGCATTTAAAAAAACTTACCAAAACTGGTGAGTCTTTGTGGAGCCATTTTACTACTGAAGATGAAAGAAAGTGAGCATCATTCCCAGCATACTATGCTGCGCTTTTTCAAGAAAGGTAAAAACACAACTGAAATACGAAAGACTTGTGCAGTGTCTGGAGAAGGTGCTGTGACTAACCGAACATGTCAGAGGTGGTTGGCGAAGCTTTGTGCTGGAGAGTTCTCGCTGGATGATGTTCCACGGTCAGGTAGACCAGGTGAAGTTGATAGCGATCAAATCAAGACATTAACTGAGAACAATCAACGTTCTATCACATGGGAGCTAGATGATATTCTCAAAATATCCAAATCAACACAGTTATTGGTAAAAATGAAAAAATGTGTCTTCTATGTCACAGAAAAAACTGAACGGACTTCTTGGCCAGCCCAGTAAGAGGGAAACCTGGCTAAACAGGATGAAGTAACATCTCCAAGAAGAAGACTCAAGGGTCTCCAATCGCTCATATTTCTTCACATTTGTGGCTTATTGTACCCTGTGCCTCCATGGAAAACTGGAGCAGTGACCCCCGGAAGCTGCAGGAAGGCACGAGCAGCTTCCCGCTGAGAGGAAGCGGTTTTACCACAAGGATCTCAGGATCCCTGAGAGGAGCCCCTTCTGGGCCAGGACACCAGCAGCAAGCCCCAACCCTGAGCAGGACGCCCAGCACCACGCGGGCCATCGGGCGCCACAGCCCGGCTGCCCGCTGTAGAAGCTCTCCACGTGACGCTCCGACTGCCGCTGTGCGTGGGCACACCCGTGCCCCGTTGTCTGCACCACAGCGTGGTCCTAAGCAACAGCGCAGAGAGAGCCCACCACCCCACAGTTCACAGCAACGCAGAGCCCGGGAGGCTGTTGAGGCGAAGTGATTCGGCCGTGGGGACCGAAGGCTGGGATGAGAAGATTAATTCAGACGATGGAGAAATTCAGACCCTA
The DNA here is from genome assembly GCF_022682495.2 of Desmodus rotundus. NCBI lineage: Eukaryota > Metazoa > Chordata > Mammalia > Chiroptera > Phyllostomidae > Desmodus > Desmodus rotundus. The sequence continues at coordinate 1,001,881 of NC_071395.1, read as the reverse complement.
TAATTCCTTCAAGTTTAATTCCACGTGTTTTACATTCTCAAAATCGAATAAAATCCCAAGCGTGCCAGGCTGGTTCATCATTCAAAAATAAATGAACATGATTTATCACATCGACAGGCTAAAACAGAAAAATCCCGTGACCATATTACTATACTAAGAGAAAGCCCCTGATACAATCAAATACCCACTCATGGTAAAAACCCTTAGCAAGGAACAGGGAGGCGTTTCCTTGCCGTGATAACTACCATCTAGGAAACCCCGCCAGCCGCCGTGGTGGCGGGCGGTGAAACACGCGAGGCTTTCGCACAGAGTAGGCACCAGCAGGTGGCCCCGACCCCTGCCCTCACCGTGGCACCAAGGTCTGGCTGTTGCAGAAAGGCTAGAAAGGAGATGGAAACACACAGACTGGGAAGGAGGAAATACCACCTTTGTTCACAGATGACAGGATCGTCTCTGTAGAGAGTCGAAAAGGACCGTGGTTACATAAAATGCTGTGTCGTGGGTATGAGAAAACCACAGCATTTTTACGTGGCGACGACTCATCATTTTTTGTGTAACCATGATTGGGCATTTTTGTGACGCCATGACTCAGCATTTTTACGTAGCCGTGGCTCAGCAACCAAGGCCGGGTTGCAGGTTCTCAGGTTAATTCACAGAAGTCGATCACTTTCCTGTGTACCCATAATAAACAGTGGAATTTGAAAATAAAAACACAATATCATTTAAATTTGCATATCCAAAATTAAATGCTTAAATACAAACCTAACAAAACATATCCAAGGTCTAAGTGAGGGAACCTACACGACCTTGACGCATGAGATCAAAGAAGAAATAAGTAACTGAAGAGAAATCCCATGTTCATGGACAGGAAGGATCGATACTGTCAGGACAACAACCTACAGGTGCAACACGGTCCGAATCGAAATGCCAGAGACGCTGTGAGCGTCAACAAGCCAATCCTGCGGTTCCCATGCAGGCGAACACCCACCACAACCCACAAGACGCTGACGGAGGACGACACTGACCAGCTGATGCCCACCGAATTCAGGCTGAGTGTGCAGCTGCTGCAGGAAGGAGCAAAGAACGGACACGCACAGCAGGGGGCAGAACAGAGCCCGGAAACGGACCCAGGTACACACAGCTCGTCTCGGATAAAGGAGCACAGACCCCACAGCAGAGCCGTGCACAGAGTGCGGCTGGAGCCACTGGAGGTCCACGTGCAAACACACGAATCCAGACGCAGGCCTCACACCCTTCAAATAGACGAGGTCAGAATGGACCACGCACCTGAATGTGAAACACAAAACCATGAAACTTGTAGGAGACAACAAAAAGGAATATACAGATGACCTTGGGTTTGGCGATGACTCTTTAGATACAAAACCAAACGCGCATCTATGAAAGAAGTAATTAATAAGCTGGACTTCATTAAAATTAAAATCCTCCGCTCCGCAAAAGACAATGCAAACTGTAGGAGACCAGGTGCAGGCTGGGGAAAATACTCGCAAAAGACACATCTAACGAAGGACTGCTACCCTGTACGTACGAAGAACTCTTGAAGCTCAGCAGTAAGAGGCCCTGGCTGGGCTTGAGCGTCGTCCCGTCGCGCCAGGGCTGTGGGTCCGATCCCCAGTCAGGGCACATACAGGAGTCGACCAGTGATGTGTAGCAGGCGCGACAACAAATCGATGTCTGTCTCTCTCAGCCTCCCTCCCTTCCTCCCCACTCCCCTCTGTCCTTTCCTCTCTCTCCGTAAAGTCAATAAGTAAAAATTTTTCAAATACTCAACAATGAGAAAACAACCTAATTTTTAAAAATGGGCTCAAGTGCTGACCTGGCCAGGTCGGAGGCAGACCCCGAAGCGTGCGGGTCGGCGCCACGTGGACCGTAGAGCCATTCCCTCTGGGTTGACTCGGTGACCGTTGGTCTGGCGCTGACTGTAAGCAGCTGAAAAGGCTGCGTTCCCACCTCCCCAGGAAAGACACACAGGTGGCAAGAAGCCTATGTAAAGATGCTTCCCAGCACATGTCCTCAGGAAAATGCAAATTGAAGCGATGAGCTGCCCCCACACACCTGTCAGGTGACCCGTCTGGAGCGCTGTACAGGTGTTCTGAAGGGTCTCCCCGTCCCGGCAGGTCACCAGGCTGTCACGTTTCGCAGCTCCCAGCGTGCCTACCATGCGGCCGCACCTGCTGTTTGCTCTTCCGAGGCCGTGGAGATGGCTCACCAGCTGCTGGGAAGGCTGTGCAATCAGGGGAGTTCTCGACAGGGGGGGCCTCGGGGGACCCACGAGAGTCAGGGGCACGAGCTGGTTCTGACATCGGGCTCTCATTCTGGCTTCTCAAAGGCCTTTCAACTTGCTTTACGTCTTGGTTGTCACCCGGAGAAGTGGGCCGGCCGGAAAAAGCCTGTTTCTGGCTGGAGTTTGCGGGATGCTGCCTGGAAAAGCAGCTCATCTTAGCAAATGATGTTTATAAAATTCAGTATTTTAATCGACTGTTTAATTGAAGGTACAGCTCCTCCAGGTGCTTTGGCGGTCCTTCCCTTTCACATGATGCCCCCTGACTCGGAGAGACACACCGATGTCTTTCCTACTGGTCCGCAGTGAACATCCATGACACAGAAGAAAGCTGCTCCCTCCTCTTGCAGGTAAGGACACTGCGTGTGACCGCCCATAAAGACAGGGCAGCCGGGACCCTCCATGTGGGGACACGGGTCATCCAGGCCAAAACCACCGCATGCTGGGAGCACGAATCATCACTTCACAGCTTCCGACACGTAGCTCTCAACGAGGAACGTCCCCAGCAAAGCCCTGCGATGTGAACGTGTTAAGTTCTGCGCTTCTCGGCATCTCAGGAAGGTCACATTTTCTGGCCTAGCCAACCTCCAGGCAGCAAAGGGGAGGCAGACCCCGAAGCGTGCGGGTCGGCACCACGTGGACCCGTGGAGCCATTCCCTCTGGGTTGACTCGGTGACCATAGGTCTGGCGCTGACTGTAAGCAGCTGAAAAGGCTGCATTCCCACCTCCCTGGGGAAGTGCAAACCCTCAGACACAGCCACGCATGTGCGTGGGCGGTGAGACCGGATGCTGAACACTCGAGCAGTGTGCCCGCGCCACTGGAACCTCATCTCTGCCCTTCACTAAGCCGACCGCCAGTGCTGGCATTGATTCTCTGGACTCATGTCTTCCTGCCTCTGGGCCTCCGGTTTCAGCATAAAATATTCACCATCCTGAAAGGTGACACGCACCTCGCTGCCAGCACCCACACCAAAGGGGTCCCTGCTCCGCTCCCGGCTGCATGCCGAGGTTTGGGAGCGGCCATCTCAGGGAGGGAAAGGACAGGGTCCTGGAGGAGGCGGCAGGGTCGGTACTGAAAGGGAGCAGAACAAGCGGAGTGACGGAGAGAACCGGAGGAGGAACCACCGAAGGCCGAGTGGGAGCCCAACAGGCTGAGGAAGGCCGGGCTCCCTTAGAGGACGACCAGTGGACGCGAGACTCTGAGCAGCTGGACACATCTCGTTCGGCACGACCGCTCCACCATGCAGCCTCTGACGCAGGAAGCTCGCTTGTCCGTGTCTCAGACAGAGACAGGGCTGTGTCCACGGCACTGGCTCTGTGCAGCCTGTGGGTCTCACTGGCGAGTACGGGCATGAGGCGGAGCCGGCACAGCTGTGGCCTCCAGCTGGCAGTGGCCACGGCAGGGACCACAGGGCCTGCCGCCGACTTTGAGAGAGAACAGGGCACTCGGGGGCCCAGCTCAGCTGAGAGGAATGACGGCGTCCGCACAAGCAATGGTTACACGCGGAGCGAAGCGAGGAGCCCCCACGAGGAGCTACGTGCCCATCCCGGGCCCCCGAGAGGGACGACTGGAGCGCGCCCTGTGCTGCTGGTCTCCCTCCTCTCACACCCTGACCTGCTCCCAGGCAGTGAGAGTCCAAGGAACCAGCTGCTCAGTGTCCCCAAGGCCATTCTAGCGAAAGGACAGAATGACAGGTCCCTGCCTCTTATCTCATGTCTCAGTCCCCACGACCGAATTGCCCCACGTTAAAAATGTCTCTGAAGCCGGGAGAACGAAGACGCCCCAGCACCCACAGCCTCAAGGGGAGGGTGCAGCACACAGGCCCAGCACCCAGGTCTCCTGTGCAATGGGCGCAGCCCTGTCTCCGCTGAGGTGCACAGAGGACACCACTGGCTCTCCCAGAGTGGGGTGGATGGCGACGTCCTTCCTCCATGCCAGGGACATGGCAGCCACCCTGACTCGCTGCAGTGGTGCAGCCGGGAGGCCGCTCAGGGATGGAGAGGCATTGACACAAACCTAGGGAACAAGCCAGACACCTCTGTTTGGCTGTTTGTCTAAACAACCCCTGACTGAGCGCCTGCCATGGGGCTGGGGCTGCAATGGAGGAGTTACCCACCGGTGTGCCAGAGCGGGACCCACTGCAGCCTGCAGTCTGGGGCGGCCTCCCGGGGCCCGGCATTCAGGTGTGGCTGCAGGTCGAGATCACAAGGCGGCTACATGGCCGAGATCAGGCCAATGGGGCTGACCGCGTCGCTGGGGGAACCCACTCACAACCAGCCCAAGGCCTGTTCCTCTCAGGTCAGATCACGGGCCGTCTGGGTGCTGCCACTGTCCTCGCAAAGCCACCAGAAGCTGCGATGGCACCTATCGGCCATTCCTCCTTCATCCACGCCAAACACCCATCGGCCCTGGTCCAGCAGAGAGCCCGGTGACCGGCCTCCTTGCCAAACGGAAACTTCTTTTTACCGTGTGGCCCTAACTGCACTGGGCCAGCCCCAACGGTGACCACGCCAGGACCTGGACATGGTCCAGCGTGCCTCTGCCCTCAGCCAGGCCAGCAGTGCGCCCAGGGCAGCCCTGTGTGGACAGCCTGATGAGTCAGACAAGCTGCTCACACGCCCACGCAACGACCCCACGATCCAGATGCAACCGCTGCACCCACCACCATGGCAGCACCTTGTCATCAGAGCTCGGGGTTCCGGCTGGCGCCCAGGGCCCACCCTCTAAAGCACACTGGGTCCCACAGCTTCATTGCACCATCCTGTGACGTGCTCTCAGTCTCTGATATAAGATGACCCAGAGAGTATGCTGTCCATGCGTACAACTGGAGATGGGAAAAGGAACGGCAGCAGGTGCCACGGACCTGACAGAGAACCTCTCCGGAGCCCCGTGGCCCGCACCCACCCCGCTCTGCCCCCGGCGACCCGACTCCTTCCCAGCCTCTCAGACTCGGTCTCTCCTGTGGGACCAACGAAGCAACGGACTCTCCTCGAGTTGGGGAAAAAATCAATGAAAGAAACAGAGGTGAGCAGACACTCAAGAGCTTCCTTGGGCTCAAATGTTCAGAGAGCTCAGGTGGTGTCTGCAGAAAGTCCCCCAGCCCTTCCCTGCGGACTGTGAAGCCCGATCCGATCCCACCGTCCAATCACCTGCAGACGTCTGGGAACCAGCCCACCCTGTAAGACACCCACCAGTAACCACCCCACAGAGCTGCTGCTAGTGAGGGAAGCCGGGGGCCTCCACCGGCGGGCCATCCTAGTGTCCCGGCTGTGACCTTAGGATGGACAGGCACTGGAGAAACTCGTCTAGTCCTAGGCCCTCACAGCACAGTTCACCGAGGCAGACACCAGCAGGGGCGCCGGGCCCCTTGGCATTTGAACCTCCCCGAAGGAGGCACCTCGGAGAGTGAGAGCGTCCCTGTGGGAGAAGACTGTGGGCAGCCCAAGCCAGTGGTGGCCCCGCACACAGAACAGCTCGCCGGCTGTGCACGGAGCGTGTCCTCGCACACACGCATCTCTGTGGGGACAGAGCCGCACCTCAAAAAGCCCTCGGTGAGGAAGAGCGGGGAGCCCCGCACAGGGGAAGCCGGCACCAAACCAGAAATCACCTGAAGACAGAGAGTGCCACCTCCCGTAACGTTCCAGCCACAGAAAAGATGCCACAAAACCCTCACCAGAGTGACGGTGATGGCAGAGGGGCCCACGGGAGGAGCCGAGTCTGGCTGTGGGAGGAAGGGAAACCGCGTCGCTCGCTGTGCACGTTGACGTGGGGACGGCGACCAGAGAGCACGGGACCCAGGGCCTCAGCCCGCCAGCCTCTCAGCTGCTCCCACGACCCGGGTCTAGGGTTTTGGCTACTTTTGGGGAGGGAGGGAGGAGAACAGCTAAGGATTCCAGGTGGGCCCAGCGAACCCGAGTGGCCGAGCCCACGGCCACCCTGCACATGACGTCACAGGGCACCTGCTGGCTGACAGCCCCCAGATCTGGCCAGGCCCACGCTCCTGGGTCTCACGTGATACATCAAGGTCTTGTTCCTTAAACGGGCTGCAGGGGGAGGGGAGGGGCACGGTGCTGTCAGCAAAGCCTGAAGCAACGTTCCCATCACGTCACTCTCCAAGAACGATAACCTCTGCCCTGAGACGGTCCTTGCCTGATGCTGAAGGCGTGGCCCCTCCACCCCGGGCCCCGCCAGGTGCTAATGTGTGGTGACAGAGCCAGAAGTGAGCAGGTGAGCAGGGCTTTAGGGGAGGAGGAGGAATGATCTCATGCAGAAGCCACAGCTGCCGTCAGATGTGGACCGTGGTGCCCAGGCCCACCTGGAGACAGAAACTCACCTGCCAGCAAGAGACTCAAACACAGAGAAGACGGAGGACGCAGCTCAGCAGGCCCAAAAAGGAGGCGCAGCCTGGGGTCCCTAAAAAGGGCCACCCTGCAGCCTCGGAGGGAAAGTGCAGCTCACAGCTGAACTCAACCTTAGCTGTTACAATGCCAAGAAAAGAGCTCTGTCCACGTGGCTTCTGACCACTGCGTCTGTGCACCTGGATGCAGAGGCCTGTCTGTGACTGTGTTTCACTACACAGAATCACCCACACACACCGAGCATCTCATACTTTCTGCCCACGCTCCAGGGAGGGCACCTCTGTGAGGCCCTGCAGCCCAGCCCTGAGCCCACAGCCAAGCAGCCCTGGGCGTCAGACGAAGTCAGAGCAGGGCCAGGGCCCCAGGGACACGGACCCCCCGACAAGGGGACCCTGGTGGGCTCTGTGTCCTAACTGCCTTTAGCAGCATTTGGTATCAAATAATCATCCCTGCCTCTTCTGAAAACCCACACTGACTGCAGACCTGCCGGCTGACTCGGGTCCCTGGGATGCGCAGAGGCCTCACCTGGGGCAGCGGCCTGGCCGGCTTGGTCAGGATGCCTCCCACGTACACGACGTTGGGCAGCGTGGGCCGCGGGAACTCCAGCGCCACGTCGGTGCAGAGCATCCACAGGCTGGAGCCGTGCACCAGGTCGTACATGGACTTGCCGGGCAGCAGCCCGTGCTTCTGCAGGATGCGCTCATACTTGGGCAGCACCAGGAGGCGGACGCCCAGCCGGGACACCAGGTACACGCCCGCGTTCTTCATCCTCTGCACCAGGCTCATGCGGTCCGTGAGCAGCGAGTTGAACTCGGGCACGTAGGCCAGGGGCGCGGGGGCGCCCACCTCAGCCGGGTACCACAGGCCGGTGGAGAACACGGCGTACTGCACGCCCAGGAGGTGCGCGATGACGAAGCCGCACATGTCGTTGGGGTCCACGAGCAGCAGGTCGAAGCGCTCCCGCCTGAGCGCGCGGAGCAGCGGGCGGTTGCCCAGCACCAGGTCGCAGTTCCGCGTGTACTGCTCCAGGATGTCGAACAGCTCCACTGCCGTCAGCCGCCCCGAGAAGATGTTGCGCATCTTGGCCTGCAGAAAGGCGTCGGAGGCGGAGCTGTTGAAGACGCCGGGGTAGCGCCGCAGCCCGTAGTGGGGCGAGGGCGCCAGGTCGCGGCCCTCAGACAGCAGGAAGACGGTGCGGTGGCCCCGCGCGTGCAGGGCCGAGGCCAGCGTCTTGAAGATGTACATGTGGCTCTCGAACATGATGGGCGGCACCACGATGATCTTGGCGGCGTCTGCGACCCCGAGGGCAGCGCACAGGAGCACGAGGCACAGCACGCAGGACGCCATCGCTGCAATGACACACAGCCGCGCTGAGCAAGACACGTCCTCACCACCCCGCCCGCAGGCTCCTGTCCCGAGGGCCCGGCCTCCGCTCTCACCCCCGTCCTGCAAGATCACCTGCGAGCCCAGCCTGGGCAGCAGGCTCACAGCTGGGAAAACCTGCAGGTGACTTGAGAGGGCTTCCTGAGTGACAGGCGTGACAGCTACGAAGCAGCAGATCCTCTTTTCACAGAACGCGAACGTCAGTCCCGGAGGCAGGAGGAGACCTGCGTGCCTCCGATTTGGACTGTTTGTCTCCCTGCCCCGCTACGACCAGACAAACTCTGTTCGACAGAGTAGCTGTTTCAAGTGGCCCTCCTACAAGAGACACTGCCCACAGGGGGACCACAGCTATCTGTCTGTCTTCGGTCCCAACCCCAGAGTCCCCTGCAGATGCACACCAGGGCAGCACCTGGAAGGGACCCCCAACAGCTGGTCCCAGGGAGTGAGTGCGGAGTGTCTGTCCCACCCAACCTGCTGCTGGTCCCGACCGCCCAGAGCTGGCTGACAGCCTCCCGCCCTCACGGCGACGGACAGGGAGCAACGGCGAGCGTCGTCCGCTGTCTCTTTACCAGCAAAAACCCTCCTCTGGGGCCGGCAGGTGCAAACACAGCGCCAGCCAACTCAACGCGACGAATTAGCCCCAAATACAGAAAAGGTCACTTTGCAACGATCCATGAGCATCAGGAAGCCAGTATCTGCTCACCACGCGCCGACCACCCACCCTGTCTGCTCCAAGCCCACCACCTAAAAACACAGCTCCCACGACTGTACCTTCTCAGCACCCAAGCACAGCCAGCAACCTAGAAAGAAAAAGAAAAAAAAAAAATCAATGGTGGGCAAGGGAGAGACTGAACTGTAAACACGTTACACTTCCAGGGGCTCCCCCCACACCCCAGGGAGCGTCCAGACTGTCTGCAGATGAGCCGTTGCTGCACCACCAGAGGCGACAGCAGCAGTAACTCACTGCGCACATTTCGAAACCCACGGTAACTGCCGCTCAAATTAATACGAGGGCCTCACAAAACCAGCCAGGAGAGGACGCCGCCTCCATCACCCCGACTGCAGCAGTCGCCCCCACGAGGCCCCGGGTGGGGAGGGGGGCTCTGAATGCGAGAGCACCAGACCCGCCGCTGCCCTCGCTGGGCGACGAGGCTCCCCACGCGCCACCGAGAGTTCGCAACAATGAGAACTCAACTTCACCGGCCCCTCAGCTCTCCCATTTTCTCGAGCACCAGAGTTGAACCCCAGAGTCGAACACCACATGCCCCAGCTGTTTCCATCTACTCATTCACTGACAAAATGGGGCTCCCAGCCCCACGTGGAAGAGCTGTTGCCCCGGTTTCCCCCAGCCGATGCAGGATCGCTGACCGGGCAGTGGGAAAGCACAGGCGAGGCGAACACTGCCAACGCCGTACCTGAGCCGCGGGGCAGGGTCTGGCCCTGGACAGTCAGCGTCCCCGCCAGTCGGCCGTTCAGTCTCTCGTGGCAAACGAGAGCTAACCCCAGTGCAGAGCCGCGTCCACACCAGCCGCCCAGCTCGCAGGAGCAGGAAGGGCAGCCCGCAGCCCAGCCCCCTGCCTGCGCCGTGGGCATCTCGTGGGTGGCGGACGTGAGCAAACACACCAGGCCTACCTGCAGCTGGGTCCCCCGGCCACCGTGAACACGGTCACAGTAACTACTCCTCTCTCCACGTGAGCCCCAGAAAAACCACCCAGCAAAGCAAAGACTTGCAGGGCACCGTGACTGATGCCTTTACGTAGACACGAACTTTAACATCCATCCTTCCACGTCACAACTTAAGCTGCTGAAAGATGGAAGTTTCAGCCAAAGTCGGCGACTGGTTCACTGCCGTGGCCTGAGCGCACAGCAAGTGCTGAAAAGGCCTCCGGAGTGCGTGGCCTTGACTTTGATCCCGGAATTGCAGCCCGACCCCAAGAACCACCACCGACAGCCTCGCTTTTTCCTTTCATCTTAGCGAATGAGCTCATGTGACGTCCATGGCTGCTCGAGGCGCTGAGCTTCATTCCGCAGCTGGACTCTGGGACTGTTCCCAGTGACGTCCTGGTAGCAGGAAGAAGGGGCTCATCCTGAGCAGGGGCGTCTCACCTTCCCTGCTGCTCACTCGCTCCCACGTCAGGGTACCGAGCACACGGCCCAGCAAGTCACAGGAGGACGCTGGCCTTGCTGACTGGATGCCGCCCTGGCACGGAGGTGTCTGGGCTGCACCGTCTCCCCGTTCTCCAGCAATGGAGCCTTCACTTTCACTTGGCTCACAGCCAAAGCCACCGAAACCACATGCCCCAGCCTCTGTCACGCCAGGTTTGGCCACACACGAGTTCTGGCCAGTGGGCGCAGACAGAAGCCCAGCCCTCAGAGGTCCCCAGTCTCAGCCTCCTGCTGGCTAGAACAAGCACAGAGAGGACGTGGTAATGATTAACATCCCACCGGCGGCAGGCACCCCCTGGCCGACTGCTGGAGCCGGAACCAGGGTCCAGGCCAGTGCCCAGCCAAGGCCACCTATAGGGAGCCCAGCTGTTCTCAGTCTGCCCTTCACCCATCCTGGCACCTAACTGGGGCAGGGGGGGACCTCATGACACGGGCCAGTCCTGGACACGTGGGCAAGATGGTCACCCTGCAGCCCTGGCCTGCACCCCCACCCCGTGGCCCAAGGGCCTCCTCCCATCCCACCGCATCCACCGGGGCAGGAACAGCTGCCCGGTCACAGGCGTGAGGCTAAGACTGCAGTGCCCAGGAATGGGTGGCAGCCAGTCCCAAACCCACTCTTCATCCACTCGCAACCTCCCCCACCCCCCGCAAAGGAAGAAGAAAGTGACGCTGGAGAAACACACTGTGCCTGGGAGACCCAGTGTGGCTGCCAGGGCCTCACCCAGCCAGTCTGCGGACACGTGTCCCTCCCACACAGGACATGGTGCGCGTTCTGGCCTGAACCAGCCCCTGCCGGGCGTGAGGGGTCCCCAAACCCACACCAGGAAAGGCAAACACTGGGGGAGTCCTGGGCAAGACCACCCACAACATTCAGGCCCAGAGGGGCAGGGCTGGAGTTAAGGTTTGTCGGCACCCCCAGAACGGAGGGCCACGGCCAGGCAATGGTGGCCCGGGGAGTCAGTAAATGAGAAAGAGGCTCAGATCCCCTCTGCTGCCTCCTCCCTACACCGGTGCTTCCGAACTGTCTGCAGAACTCAGAGATGCTGGAACGGCAGCACGCAGCTCCGCGGCAGAAACACCTGGGACGAGCCGGACACAGGCAGACGCCTGGGTCTGCTGCCATGCGTCACAGAACACACTGCCCAAAGCCGCCCGCCAGGAGGTGCTGGCCACAACTTCTTTTTTTTTTAAAGATTTTATTTATTTTTGGAGAGAGGGGAAGAGAAGAAGAAAGAGAGCGAGAGAAACGTCAGTGTGTGGTTGTTTCTCATGCACCCCCGAGTGGAGACCTGGCCTGCAACCCAGGCATGTGCCCTGACTGGGAATCGAACTGGTGACCCTTTGGTTCACAGGCCGGTGCTCAACCCACTGAGCCACACCAGCCAGGGCCTCAACTTCTGTCCGTTGCCTTTTTCCATCTACCAAAGTCTTCTGAAAGGGATGACGGAAAACGTTCCATTACTAACACAACCTCCCTCAGGCCAAGCTTCCCCCTTAGGGAAGCAGGACCCACAGCTTCCTTAGGAAAGCTGGGGCTCACAGCAACGCCCTGGGAGTGCTGGTCCCCACTGTCCTCGGCTCAACGCCACCCTGTGGCCCAGAGCACGCACACGGATCGTTTCCCGCAGGGCCCACCAGCTGCTGCACTCGCCTCCGCAGACACCTCTGTGCAGTGGTGCGGCCCAGACAGAAACGCAACACCCCACTTACCAGTGACAGCTGGCCCTGGCCTCCAAGTCATCAGTGGAGATAAGATAAAAAGGAGAAAACAGAGAGGAGGGTGGGCCAACAGGGACCCGGCTGGGACTGCACCCTATGCCCACCACTGAACATGCAGACCCGTCACCGAAGGGAACAGCTCCCCAACCACCACGATCTCTCCCGGAGAGCCGGGAAATTGGGAATGTGCATGGCACGCACCAGGGGTCCCCACACCATCGGCCTCCGTAGCTGTCACTGGACGGACACCTGCACACTGCCGAGCGCCCAGTTGGTGACTGAAATGCGACGGCCTAAGCTCAGGTTACACACACCAAGCAGGGAGTCGCGTGCATCTGAACTGAGACTGTCTCTGGCCCTCAGACGGCCGGGCACTTCCTCATCACGTGAGAGAACCGAGCTGACCACAGCGAGGGTCACCGATCAACCCTAGCCAGCGGCAGAGCCGTGCGGAGAGGTTGTCAGGACGAAGGCTGCGGGCCCAGCTCGGAGTTCGGTTCCACACTGGTGACCGTTCGCTGCACGCCCGGTTTTCAGACGCACGCACACAGATGCACATGGGATGGAGACAAACAGACACGTGGGCAGCAGCAAGGTGTGGTTTCTGCGTGTGCGCGTCCTCCCGCCCCTCCTGGTACCAGGTCCCTCCCCCACCCCACCCCACCCCCAGCTTCCGCACCCCGGGACCCACGGATGGCCCGCAAACGATGGAAATTCTCTGCTTGGGCTGCGATCTCGTCCTTCCTCGCAGAAGTGAGCAAACGCTCACGGGTCCCACGGCCGGGCTGGCCCGAGTCCCCGAGTCCCGACAGCCATCTGCCTTCTTCAAACTGTGATGCTGATGCACGTTTCACGGCGTCTCCTCGGGGCCTGTCCTGTCCCCACTGGCATTTCCTGGCATTCTCACTGGCTGGGGAGCAAACCCAGGAACTTCGCCGGCCCTCGCAGGAGGCAAGTCCACGTGTGGGGAAGAAATGGGAACTTTCTCGGCACCTTTACTGGGAGGCCAGGACCACAGACTCCCTGGCTTTGATTCCTGCTTACGAGTAACACCCTCCCCTGAATCAGCAGTTCCAGGGCACGCTTCACCCCGGCTACGCCAACATCAGAGTCACAAACCAAGCTGCATGCGATGTCTCCAATGTGCTTTGAGACCGAAAACGTCTGGCCAAATATAACCAACCAACGGAATCACAGACCCTTCCCTATTCGCTTCCTCGTAAGTCCTCACGAGGGACTGGACGAGGACGCTCCCCCTGGAGTCCCGCACCCACAGCAGCATCACTAATGACGGAAAACTCTAACGGAACAGAGGAGGAAACAGCGGAAGCATCATCACTCCCCAGAAGAGAAAGCCCTGGGATGGGGTGGGGGGTGAGTCTGCAGAAATGCACAGAGCACCTCGAGAGGCCCTTAGGAACAGGTGGAAGCATAGCCCTGCATCCTCTCAGCACCTGGGGTTGTACCTGGTGCCACAAGTAACGCCAGCCGCCGCCTTGCAAACCCAACATAAATATAGTTCAACACTGGTACTTCTCATATTGTGACAAAAGGACAACAAACATTTCTAAATGTGTGTGTTCAGGTAGGAAGTACGTGAGGGTCCCCACTGCAGTGAATGCTGAGTTTAAGCCCTCTGCCTGCAGAGGGGCCCGGCATGTGGGGACGCCCTGCCTCTCACGGCCCGTGGTCCCGGTCGCTCAGTGGCGGCTGGACCAGCACTCGGCTTCCTGGGTGCTAAGCCAGCGTCTCCTACCTGCTCTGGATTCAGGTGCCACAATGTGGCCACCTCACATCAGAGAACAGGTGGGCTTTTTAAAAGTCTGGGGCACGCAAATCAAAACAGCAGTCTTTGACAACCCTCGGTAATGACCTTCTTAAACCTCCGTACGAATGTTACAGTAGATAAAAAATAAATCGCTGTGTGTTCTGGCTCCAAGGCAGGTTCTACCCTGTAACAGGCTGCTTGTTGAAGGAGCGGCTGAATTAATTCTCACAGGTTACAGGTGCGCACAACACAGGCCTGGCAACCACTGTCTGATTCACACCCTCCCTCGCCCATGCCCTTCACCTCCTGGGCGGAGCTGACAAGAAAGGCAGGGACCTGAGGCCGGCAGGTGGAAAGCACCCCAGGCCCACATTCAGGCAGGACAACCTGAGCACCGTGACCCAATCCCCGCCCCCTCCCCCAGCCTCCCACTTTGTAACCACTGGGGGTGTCCTCTGAGTCCCCTCCCAAATGTCAGGACAGAGGCGTCAGCTCCAGAGGGCAGGCAGGGGTAAGAGGAGAGGATGGAACAGCCAGGAGGGGGCAGGACGACTGGAGCCCTCATTGCTGTACGTTCCACGCAGTTTCACAATCTGGACAGAAAGTGCGTCCGCAGCCTGAGCCGGCAAAGTCTGAGGAATCCCAGCAGCACGGACACCTGTCAGAGCCCCCGAGAACTGTTTAAAACCGGCAAACAACTGACAGTCAGTCACCACTGCTTGTTAAAAGTCCAAGTCAGCCTGTGTGTCTCCCTACCTCCTCCCTGGATGCCACGCTGCGAAATGCGTTCTTGTTCCCCCTCCCAGAGCCTCAGCGCCGTCTGCAGAGGAGGCCGGGAACCCGCCGCAGAGAAGGGGCTTGCCCCTGGCGCGGGGGAAGGCCCTAGCAGACCTCCTTCAGCGCTGCTCCAGGGCCGCGGGCACACTGACCCTCAGGCACAAACACAAAGGGAAGGCCGAACGCACAAGTCATCCGTCACCAGTCACCACCATCCTCATCCAGGGGCGGCGGGACCTGGGCGTCTACCTCCTGGGAGCCCCGACCGCTGTGACTTCACAACGCAGAACCTGCAACAGCGCCCCGACAGACAGCGCTTCTGCTGTGACCGAGGACACCGCGGTCTCCTCGTCTCCCCAGGACCGGCGCTCACTCACAGAACGTTTCACATAAAGCCGAGGAAAAAGCGCAAGTGTAACCGACACAGGTTTGGAAAAACCGGAAGGACGGAAGTACGACAAGCAGAGAAACCTCAGGCTGAGTGCCTGCTGCCTCCGGGGCCGGGACCCTGGGAGCTCGAGCTTTTGGAGGGAGGTCTCCTCCAAGGGCTTGGACATGAAGGGCAGAGGGGGCCCGAGTGACGGAGCCGTGGAGGATGAGCCCTGGAAGAACGGGGCCATCCCACCGGGGCACCGGGCTGACGCCTTCGTGGATGGATGGGGTCTGCAGGGGAGGAAAGGACAGAGCAGGTTGGCCCAGGGGGACCAGAAGGGCCTGAGGGCCAGGGTCTCTAATGGCTGAGGGACAGAGAGTAGAGGGATACAAAGCCAAGGAAGAGGCACTGGTGTGGCCGTGAAGTGATGGGATGGGACAGACAGCAGGGATGGCACCTGCCAGCGTGTGGACAGTCTTTGTGACAAGGACTGTGGTGCCCAGGGGCCAGACCAGGTTGGGGGGGGTCAGGCAGGTGCACCCCGAACACCGGAGTCCGTCCCCGGAAGGCGGGGCCCCGAGGAGTGGAGGCCCGAGCGTGGAGGCCGAGCTGGAAGTGGACGTCAGAGGGCCCTGAGGGGTCAGCACCAGAACTGCCGTTTGCCACAGGAAGACACCCCTGTGGTGAGTCACGCCCCCACCCACCAAGGTAGTGAGGACACTCGAGGACAGGTATGGGCACCAAGGTTCAGGGATGGCCGCCAGGAGCAGCCCAAGGGGCCAGAGGGTCTGAGGAAGACGTGCCCGCAGCTGGCAGGGCAAGTGCCGCAGTGAGACCAGGGGCCTATAAGGTCGAAGGGTCGTGTCAAAAGTCAAGGTTTCGCTCTGAGCAGATGGTGGTGCAGGCAGGTACTGGGCAACAGTCCCGGTTCTTGGCCTGGGTCCCCGGACTGTCTTCTGACCCCCAGAAGCCCTGAGGGCTGTGTCCCCTGTCATGGGTGTGGATCTCGGCGAGCGCTTGGTGGACCTGCCTGCAGGTGACTGCCTCCCCAGTGATCACAGCCCGCCCCCAGCGTCCCCTTGAACTCTAGCTGGCCCACACAGGGTGGCCTCCCTCCTGGGTGCTAAAGGCCAGGGGCCTGTGTCCCCACTCCCCGCTACGCAACCCCCCCCAGCGCTCTGGGTCCCTGCCAGCAGCTCCAGCCCGCGCCCAGCAGGCGCCCACCTCCTCCCGCTTCTCCCCTCTCCCCACACCTACTCTCAGCCCCAGTCCTTCTCGCTTCCCTAACAGTCCCCTCACTCTCACACCAGCCCCTGTATGAAGGTTTTCAGAGCCAGGATTGGCATTTGTCCCCCTCCCTCCACCTCATGCACGGCCCCAGGCTCCCCTGTAAACGAACAGGCAAACCTGTCTGACCAGCTCCTTCCAGCCCTGCTCCAGGGGCCCTGAGCTCAACTGCGTGCAGCTCCAAAGCAAACCCCCGAAACGACACCCCAACACACCGGGGGCCCCTGCCCAAGTCCAGGGCAAGACGGGGCAGCGCCCTGCCTCCAGGAAACCAGCTCCCAGTCCAGCCTCCTCTTCTGAGTGATGGGCACCACCCAAGGGTGGGGTGGAGCATCAGTTAAAGCTTTTATCTCAGGTTCCCAAATGTAGGGGACTCTGGGGGTCAGGACCCTGGGGCGCAGGATGCCCACATGTGTGGGGGCTGCGTGTGTGTTTGCTTCCGTGACCTAGACGAGGAGAACCTGAACTTGCAGATCGGATTCGTCAGCACAGGACTTCCTGTTCCCAGAGAGACTCAGCTGCACCTTGCTCAGAACAGCCACGTCCAGGGCACGCGTGAGACGCGAGTCTACTGATGCCGTCCGCACTCCTCACCGAGAGACACTTGTCGTGCACGGGGAGCACAGCCCTCAATGCAGCGCACACCTGTGCCCCATCACCTGCGTCTATGAACGCTGCGCGCCTTTCTCTTCAGGTTGTTTTGCAAACGGAGGGTTCTAGAACACAATTCAATTTATAAAAACTGAACTTTTATGCAGCTTTCCCAAAAACGTATTACAGAAAATACAGCATATTTGAACATTCGATTCTACTTACTTTTTAAGTTTTTTTTTAAATTCATGGGAACATAATATTTAAACTAAAACATCTCACTTGGTGGAAGATCAGCCCCATGGGTATTACCTATAAAAACCAGTTACGGCCAATGTGATAGCTAAAAAGGTCTGATTCGGTGTCTTGAAAATATTTCAAGTATTACATTTCTTCAGGACAGAATCGGAAGTGCAAAGTAGTTCTACGTATTTTGTAGCATTATTCTGAAATCAGGCTACATTTGCCAAAGCGGTTACAGGGCAGATTCACTCGGCGACGAGGACGCCTCAGCTGCAGGTCTGCTGTGTAAGTCAAGGGGGACTGGTCACTCCTTCAAACCGAAACCGGCACAGTGACAGTGTTCCAGGCGGACGGCCTCCCCCACTGTCCCTAACCGCACAGCCTTCCCCCGCACCCCGGGGTGGAACCGCTCGCACACTTCTGCAGCAGAGAGCAGGGCCCACCCAGGCGTCCAGGGCGCCCGGCCGCCCAGAAGCTCAGGTCTGGGGCCTGCACTCTCCTGCGCTGACCGCGGCGGCGCTCGTGTCCATGTGGACCTCCGCTGGCGCCTGGCGCCTGGGTGGGCATGAGGAGCGGATGGTCCACAGCCCCAAACCCAACTGTGGACACACGGCCTGCACCTGTCGGGAGTCCCGGCCGAAACCTCCCACACAGACCGCCCCAAAGTACCCGCTAATGACAGGGTCAAAAAAGCCACATACACATTAGAATATAAATCTGGATTTAGGTGTTTATCTCTGATAAAAAGCCTACTTCATCCAACTAGAGAAAAGCCTACAGAGAAGGCAGGAATACTTTAAATGTCACTAAAGCAGACTCAATTACGGAAAACACCCGCCACTGGCTCCCCCTCCCCCGGCCAACCGCTGCTGCCCAGCACCAGTCCTCGGCCCTGAGCGGTCAGGAGGGGCCTTCACAACCTTCGGGCATCAAGTGAGACCCATCTTGTTTTTCTGGGTTTTCAGATTATTTTAAAATGAGTAATCTCAGTCCTCTTTAGATTATCTAAGAAACATGAACTCACAGTACCAAGAATACTTTAAAGAGGATGTTAAAACCGTCTGTGGTTTGATGACCAGATGCTTTGGGATCAGCCCAGCTGTGTGCCTCGCCCCGTCTGGTGCCGGGGAAGGCAGTGCCTCCCACGGCTCTCTCTGCTCCCTGCAGAGCCTCCAGCCGCCTCTTGTTAGCTTCTTCCCGGAAACTGCCCACACCATCCCGTCACCGTCCCAAATGCGCACCCTCTCATCTCCTCCCTCGATCCCAAGAGCAAGCGCAGCTGGAAGTGGCGACAACCTCGTCACCCAGCCCAGGGACCTGCCAGCACTGACCTGGCAGCCGCCTGGCCTCCCTGGAGCCCAGCAAATGGTCCTCAGGGTGCAGATGAGGAAAAGCAACTAAGTCCTGAGTTCGAGGTCAGGGCCCTGTGGGTCTGGGGCAGACCCGGGACAGCCTGGGATCTCACGTCTGTCCTTGACCCTGGCTTCCTGAGACTCTTCCCCTTCGGCCACTAACAAGCTGCTGGCCTCGCTCTCTAGCCCTGCGCTCTGCGCCTTCCCTGTCCAGCACGTCCAGTGGCAGAGCCGCCCTCCCAGGCCTGTCTGTCCTTCTCACTCTTCACACCTGCCCCGGAAGACCTAGTAACCTCCTTTCCTACAACCACCTGTATGCTGAAAACTCCTAAATCCATCCACCCATCCGCTCGCTCACACCTCTGGACAGAGACCCATCGGACCCTCCTTCCCAGGCCCAGACCTGGTTCCTGTCACCCTACAGCACCTGTCCCCTCTCCTGTGCCACCGCCCACCGTCAGTCACCCCCAGTGGGTGTGACCACACCTCTCTCTGCCTCGCCTCAGGAGGTCCTCGCCCCACCCAGTCTCAACAGCCTGTGTCACATCCTCGGCGGGGCCTCCAGACTGCGTGAGTCAGGTCCGCACAGCACACCACCTCTTTGTTCCACCTACCGGTCTCTCAGGTCACCTCCTCCAGGAACCCTCCAGCCCAGGTGGAACTGGCGGCTGAGGGCTCTGCCTGCGGGTGTGTGGGCTCACTGGGGCACCTGCTGTCCCCACTTCCTGAGACCCTCGGTTTTCCCCGCCCCACCCAGGGCCCCTGCAAACCCCCGGCCCCACACAGGGTGAGAGGGGGCTTCCTGTAACCACTCGCTGAGAAAGGAGGAGTGTTTGCGAACTACTTCCGAAGAGGGAGGGGCGGCGAGCACTCTTAGAGACTAAATCAAACCGCGCTGCTCAGACTCATTTGATGACACAGCCCTTCCACAGGAGATGCAAAACAGCAGTGAAATGACTGGCCTCGCCCCACAGGAGGGCGTCGGGACCCGCGCATCACCCTGCGTCCCGGCCTCCAGACGGGAAACAGCGCCACGCTCACTGCCCACGGCCGCGGCGTGACCGGGCAGGAGGTGCCCCCTCCCAGCACTGTCCCCGACCACGCTCAGTGTGGGCCACGGAGACCAAGTCCACGTTGGGGCTGCTTCCGTTTCTCAGAGAAGCAAAGACATCCCAGGACACCGATCTGCCTGAAAGCCAGGCACCCGCCTAGAGAGCTCACACACCAAATTTCCTGTTGAGAAAACACGTTGAAACCACGTGCACAGAGGCCACCCTCCTGGAACCTTGGCCACTCAGCTCGCGATGCAGCCCAGAAGCACAGCACAAGGACAGCCAGCTGTCGTGCGGTCACAGCCTGACACGCGGGCAAGGCCCACGGGATCTCACGGAACACGGCAGCGGGCCCGCTCACGGCCCGCCCGCCGCGAAAGCGATAGCTGACAGCGGAGAGAGACCAGAAACAAAGGGGAGGGCAGTCCTGTCTCCGCTCTAGAGTTTCAAGCCGGCCGAGCTCACCTGCCGTGAAGCAGGCTCGCTCGCCGGCAGGTCGTGGCCCCGTGATTCCCGTTCACACGGACGGCCCCACTCGGCCCCGACCTGCCGCCTGGGAGCCAGTCAGAGCGTGAGATTCAGAGACGCTGGTCTGTTTTAGGAGCAGTTTTTTGAAAGGTTCAGTAATTAATGGAGTGAGGGGTCAGCTATGTAGAAAATGTGCTCAGGTAAACAGGCGCAACCCAGATGGTGTCCGGCAAGTGAGCCGTTTCACGCGCTGCAAGGACAATCAAACACCCCCACCCGCCCCGTGCGCTGTGGTCGGCTGGCGGGACCTCAGCCGCGGGGAGCCGGCGTTACTGTCACCTGACACGTGAACACCTGTGCAAGGACTTTGAGAAGTGAGGGAGGGGTCGGTCCCTTCCTCTGTCATCAGTATCTATTTAACTGCGGGCTGATGATCACTGGGGAGGAACCCTGCAATGTTTTAAGCCATATAAGCTCAACGTCAATGTCAAACGCTTCACCAAAAAAATCAATTTTACCAAAAAAATTGTTGTATCTTTACTCTCACTGCTTTGCTTAATCCAGCGCATGCATTAATAAACTTTAGATGGAAGACTTTGAGTCTCTACTCAAAGCATATTTCCCAGAGAAAGCCAGGGGAACCTTTCTACTCAGTTGTGCCCAAGCTATTGAGACGCCGGGTCGCAGACGTCAGCCACCTCCTGGGCCCGGCCACTGCGACCCCAGAGGGTTTCCCCTGGAATTCTCCAGACCGGTTGCTCAACAGGGACAAGCCCCACAGCCAACCCCCCTGCACGCAGACGAGTCCGCCCTCACTCTGGACAGAAACGGCGGACTGACCGTTCAATTCAGTGACACGAAGTCTGCGCCGCGCGCGGGTGCAGGGCTCCCTGGCTGATGCGGAATCTGTGGGGGCAGAGCGGCGCCCGGACAGTGCCCGCCTCCCCGGAAGCAGCACTCGCCACCCTCGCTCGCAGGGGCAGGACGCGCAGCCCCGGGACTTTCTGACCCGCGATTGTGAGGAATACACAGCAGCAGGCTGGCACGGGGCCGCCTGGCGCCGCGTCAGGTCCCCAACAATGAAAAGCTCATTGTACAGGGTGGTGGCCCAGCGTTTCTACCTTGTCTGGGCGGCACCCCGAACACGAGGCTGCGCCAGTTCCGCACCCTGCGCACAGCGGGGGTGGGACTCCCGGGTCACCGTGGGAGAAGCCCGCCGCCTCGGCAAGTGCCCGTTGCTGACTCCTTCTCCCCCCCCCGCTCCCCCCCCCGCCCCGGCCCTTCAGGTTCGGACCCAGCGGTGCAGGTGCAGACGCAGGTCCAGGGACAGGACCCCTGCCCGGGACGCGCTGGGAGGCACAGCCACCGCCCTAACTTCTCAAACCTCTGCGCTCCGCGCGCTCCGGCGCCCCCTGCCCACACCTGCGTCCCAGCCCCTCGCATCCCAGCCCCTCCCCCCTGGGGGGCTTCTCAGGGGCGAAGCCCCCACAGGCGCGCTCACTTGGGACCCGAGCGCGGTGGGGGTGGGGGGCCGCGTACCGCCGGCCCCGGGACACCTCACCCCGCGCGGCCCCGCTGTGGGAGGGGGCGCGGCCGGAAAGGTCCCGGTACCACCCACCGCCCCCGGTGGTCCTCCGCCCGCCCGCACCTGCCCTAGGCCCCGAGCCCCTCACCTCGGCCTCGCTCCCGGCGAAGGGATCAGCGAGGCAAGTGTCGCGGCCCGCAGCTGGTCGTGCCGGGTAGGCGCGGGGGTATCTGGGCTCACGGTCGACGGCGCGGCCCCTCTACCCGCCTCCTCCCCGGCGGCGCGTCCGGCAGGCCCGGACGCCTCTATTCCGGCCGGGACCGCGGGTCGCACGCGCCCCCCTGCTCCGCTCCCAGGCAGGTGAACGCAGCTGGAAGCCTAGACCCTGGACTGCGGACCCCCGACTCCGAGCACACGTGCTCGGCCCGCCCCTTGCGCCTCGGCCGCTGCCGCCGCTGCGCCCCCTGCGCCCCGGACACCACGCGGCGCGAAGTGCCAGGGCGCCCCCGCTGGAAAGTTGAAACTTAGGCCGGCGGTGGGGGAGGGGCGGGGGGCGCCGGGGAGGGGAGTTCGGCCCAGCCCGCCCGCGGCCGTGCAGGGGGGCGTCGCGCACCCACCTGCGTGCCCGTCGGACTCTCCGCGAGCGCTGCTGTCGGCCCCGCGCCCACGGCCACGGCGCTCCGGGAACTGCGGGACCGGGCGCCGGCCGCGCGCTCCCCCTGCGGCCGTCCCGCTGCGCACGCGCGCCCTCCCTCCCAGCTGCGGCCACCCCGCGGCGCGCTCCCCGGTCCCCAGACAGGTGGGAACTCGGTGCGCGCCGCGGCAGGAGGGTGGAAAGGTGCTCTTGTCTGCGTCGCCACGTGACGAGGCACAGGGAGAACACTGACCTTCGCCGGCCGTCTGAGTGTTAACGCCGCGCGGTCAATGACGGCGGGACCAAAGAGCCTTCACCCACGGAGACCCTTGCAAGCAAGCAGGTGCAGTCTGATGCAGATCAGAAATGTGAAGTGTTGTGAGAACACTGGGAATATTTTGCCAGCCCTGTACCTAACCTGAGGAGGGACATATTTCTTTTTAATTGCATTTTAAAAGCCTTAAAGTATTAAACACTAATCGGGCAAAGTAACAATCCCACATGATGGAGGGGAAGCATTTATTTCAAAAGCTCTGTTCTCTCAACTGTCAAGCGTGAAGCTGCAGTTCAAGCAATTGCAAGCTATTGTTTTGGTGGTGCAAATATTAAAAAAATAGAAATTAAGAACTTTAAGTCATGAAAATCTTTCTATAATTTGTCACATTCCTTTGCATAAAATTAATTTTACTTATACTTTTAATCATTCTGATCGCATGATGGTAGACATCATTATAAAAAGGGGTTCTGTAAAAGGTAACCCCCCAGGGTGGTCTGATCATAAATCCCTAAGGGGGCAGGTCCGGGCGGGCAGCGTAGGCCTCCTTTAGCGAAAGGTTTTAAGCCAACCCCGTGCATTGTTCCTACGTGTGAGGCCCCACACCTGAGAAATGCCAGGAGTGGTCCCCCCCCCGACCCCCCCCCCAGGGTGGGAGCTTCAAGAAGGCACGTGACCTTCTCAACCGTCCTGTAACCCACTGCTGCCTTGCTTTCTCCCCCCTCCACGGAATCTTCCTACTTCCCTCAAAGGAAATGCACAACTGTCATTCTCGGAGCGTCTGAGAAAATGCTCCCCGGCTCGTGTCGTCAGTTTGCCTGAAACTCTCATAGAACTTCTCTGTCCGGGTTTGGACATTTCGTCCATCAGCGTTAGCTTATTATGACTACACGTCGTATTCTAAAGCAGTATTTTTTCATGATTACAAAATGTCATCAGTGCAATTCACTCCGAAATCGAGTTAGTACCCAATAAGTGAAATCTTTTAAAATTCCCAAAACTTGATGAGCCTTGTTCAGAGTTAGCTGCAGAAAACACGGACACAGGCCACCTGCGTGACGACCTCGGGCCGTTCAGAACTGGAGGGTCGCGGGGCTGGGTTCTTAGGAGGCCTGAACGGCGCGTCTGTCGGCCGGGGTGCTGAAGGCCAGCGAGGTGCGGGGGGGCACAGGACGGCGCGAAGACAGGGCTGAGGCTTGTCCCGGCAGCTCAGGCCCCTCCACTAGGCACCTGCTGCTCCTCACAGACCATAGGTAGCCCGTATGCCTCCTGGAGAAAACTCCACCACGTGTGACAACCGCCGCGCCGTCACTCGGCACTCGTCTGACCCAAATGCACTGCCAGCTCCAGGCAGTACCGGCCGGTTCCAAAGGTCCAGCACAGTTCGGGCACGTTCGCCGTGTCCGCTTTATGCTTTTCTAGATGCCGGTCTTCGCCCACACCTTGTGCTCATCGCCTTCCACAGCCGCCCTGCACACGCGCGTTCCCACCCCCGCGGGGCTGGGCCACGCTCCAGCAGCAGCTGCGCGGCCCGAGGAACACTGGTTAAGAGCCACCTCCTGGGAGCACGGGACAGAGCGCAGGAAGGAACTGGGGGCACGGCCGCCTGCGCGGTTCAGGGCGTCCTGCAGGCACGGCCCGACTAACACGGCTAAGGGACAGTCTGCATGCAGCCGCGGGTCTGTGGCCGCGCGGCGCCGGGGGACCGTGGTAGACGTGGAGTCACGGAACACACTCTTCCCCCGTCCAGAAACGGCCTCCCTCTCGGCGCCCGGATCTGCTCTGTCTGGTGTCTCCCTCCATGATGTGGTCTGCGGGGTTCCTGTCCCAGACAGGCTCCTACCAGCGCGTGAGCGCGCCGTGCGTGTTCTCCGTGTTCGCCCGTGCTTGTCTCTGACACCGTGTCCTCCACCCCCCAACACACTGCCGGACGTGCACGCGGACGTCCACTCCCCTCACACTCCCGGACGTGCACGCGGACGTCCACTCCCCTCACACTCCCGGACGTGCACGCGGACGTCCACTGCCCTCACACACCCGGACGTGCACGCGGACGTCCACTCCCCTCACACTCCCGGACGTGCACGCGGACGTCCACTCCCCAACACACTCCCGGACGTGCACGCGGACGTCCACTCCCCAACACACTCCCGGACGTGCACGCGGACGTCCACTCCCCTCACACTCCCGGACGTGCACGCGGACGTCCACTGCCCTCACACTCCCGGACGTGCACGCGGACGTCCACTCCCCAACACACTGCCGGACGTGCACGCGGACGTCCACTGCCCTCACGCTCCCGGACGTGCACGCGGACGTCCACTCCCCAACACACTGCCGGACGTGCACGCGGACGTCCACTCCCCAACACACTGCCGGACGTGCACGCGGACGTCCACTCCCCTCACACTCCCGGACGTGCACGCGGACGTCCACTCCTCTCACGCTCCCGGACGTGCACGCGGACGTCCACTGCCCTCACACTCCCGGACGTGCACGCGGACGTCCACTCCTCTCACGCACCCGGACGTGCACACGGACAGCTCTTGGGAGAATTCTGAAAGAAAACTATAACCCGATGTACTTAGGGGACACGTGTACCTGACATTTTCTAAAATAAAGCAGGATCAACCATGGAAGAAACACAAAGGACATCAAACGGGCGTGATGCACAAGTCACGATTTGACAGCGAGAACAGGCACCAGCCCTGGGAGACAGTGTCATCGATGTTAGGGAGCTGGTGTCGGGCACTTTCGCGGGGGACTCCATCCCTCGGCTGCTGGAGGCTCTGGGAGCAAAGCATCTGCGCGCACCAGTGCCCTGCGGTGACCCAGCGGCAGCGAGGGGTCCTTCCCCCGCAGCCCCCCACCGCCCACCCGCAGCGAGACCTTCGGCTCCTACAATGAGCAGCCTGGAGCTCGCGGGCCGAGTTCGGTGCGGCCGCTCGTGAGTCTTTCCGCGCTCCGGGTGCAGTCCGAGGCCACAGCGGCTCCTCCGTGTCCCAAGCAAGGAGCGGCCGGAAGCAGAGTCTTCCTCTCTCCCAAGGCAGGTCCTTCGTGGGAGCTCACGGCTCCCGCGTGGTTCTCTCTCTCTCTCTCTCCCCCCCCACTCCCCCCACCCCCACCCCCGCATTGGCCACCTTACGAAGCTGTGTGACTTTACAGGATCTTTAAATAACTGAAAATAGAATCACTCCAATTGAACCCGAAATGCCCACTCAAGTCACCTGAGGTAATGAAACACATTGTTTTAACAAACATACCGAAACCGACGTGCACGCGTCGGGCATCAGCTGACCTCGGGCATCCGCTCGCTCCCGAGCAGCCGCCGGCGGCAGGACCAGGACGCCAGGCGCTCCCGCCGCGCACCGGGGGGCGGGGCCCGGTCTCGGGAACATCCGCGACGACGGGAGATGGGCCCCCACGAGCGCGGCTGCTGGCGGGAAGTGGACGCCGTCTGGGCCAAGCCCGGCAGATTGGGCGCAGTCCGTGGGCAACGCCATTCTTCGCTCGGAAAGTACTGAGCGCTAAGGAAGCCCTTGCACGTTCCGCGTGGCTTGTTAACGTGGGAAACGGTTCCAAAGGGGGAAGCCCCGTCCTCCGGGAAATGGAAATGCCGGAGGGCAAGTTCCAGACAGAGACAGAAACGCGGAAACCAGTTTGGACCTGTGTGGGCACCTTCACATCAAACCGGTGTTTGATAATATTAGCCTCAACCATGGGGTTCAATATAAAGCACATTACCTGCGAAAATATATTTGAAGTGAGATTCTCAACTATTAAAAGTTCTGTCCTAAGTGCTCAGGACAGACAGGCCGGCGAACGCGTGCTTGGAAGCGGCGACCGTAAGCCGCAGTTTGACGCTTGTTCCCTGGTAGCGAATGCCACCCCCCGCCCCAGCGGGTCGTTTGCAGACCCGGCTTTTTTCGGACAAGCAGCCGACAGACACCTGGGTGTCACACGGAGCAGCACCTGCGCTTCCCCCTCGCCGAGGAGGCGAGAAGCCTCCTGACGCAGAATAACAGTCAGAAGCAACGCAGGCCGCGGACTGCAAGCCCAACCCGGCCGGGCCTGGCTCTGTGCTCCCCACCAAAACGAGGCGGAATTAGTAAGCACCGGCGTCTGCAGGGCCCCGGTGGCTGAGGCACTGAGCTCGCCCCAAGTTAGGTGATGCATAACTCAAGTCCGCTCAGCCATTTAAAACTTCAGGTGCCCAATTGTACGTCTCACTGGTGCTATTTGTGGAAATTACCCTGAAGTGGTCCGTGGGGTTTACCTACCAAAGGGGCCGGGTTTAATTTTAACCACATCTGCAGGAAGGGAAGTTAGTCCACAGAGAAAGGGACAAACTGGTCATGGGAGGCCTCTAGGTGCAGAGCTCCGCCTGCCTCGCAAGACAGGAACCAGGCCAAGGGGCTCTGAAGGCGCAGCCAGCGCAGCCTCTGGTGTGCGGGGCTCGTGGGACTTCGTCTGCGTTCGGGCAGCACCCTGATGGCAGGTCGCCGCGCCTTTTAGCCAGCGTGTCTCCTCTTCATCCAATGTTCCCACCGGCACAGGGACAGGACACACACGTCCCCGAGGGCGTCTCAGAAGGACGTGCCTTTATCAGAGGGGCACTCGGGTCAGGCCTCTCTTCAACTTGCTTCCCTAGTGCCGGGCGGACAGCGCAGCGTGTGAGGCGCTGGGAACCGCCAGACTGCCATCCTGGGACCCGTGCCTCCCTGGGCGCTCCCCAGGTGCGTGCAGAGCACGGGGCAGGTGCGCTGATGTCGCCAGGCCTGTGGGACAGGCCTCCTCTCTTGGCTGTGTCCCTTTGCTTGCTTTTGGAAACATCACTTTTCCTCCTGAGTCACACCTGTTTCTCCTGCGCTGCGCTCAGTCCCTCACGGCGTGGGTCCCGCATCTGCTGGCATGACCGCCCGGAGTCTGCGCTCTGCAGTTCTCCCCTCAACACGAGCACATGGACATCTGACATCTGCGTTCCGCCGCCTCTTCCCTCTGATACACAGTGTTATAAACATGCTCTGTTGACTCCGTAGAAAGGTTCAAGTTCAGAGGGTTAAGGATTGTTGTCCTCAGTGCTGGTCTCCCCCAGAGAGCACCCTGGGAAATCGCGTGCCCAGTCCCCGGCGCTGGCCCATGGTGACTATCGTGTGTGTCTTATACAGAAACAATGGTCTGGGGTGAAGGCTGACCTCCTAACCCAGAGAATCGGACATCACTGAAGGCAGGTCCAGAACTGCATTAAGAGACCCTGGTCTCCTGGCCAATGGCATCACACAACAAATGACATCACGTATGCAACTAAATACTAAAATGTGCCCTCACAGGAAGCGGCCGTTCCAATCGCACAGAGACTCGGGGATGTCTAGAGTCATCCCCAAAAGGTTGCCCTGCCGGGGCGCTTACCGCGCAGCGCTGCAGTCTCTGGGGCACAGGGGCCAGGGGCAGGCCGGCATGGTGCGGCGGGGAGGACAGCAGGCGGGTCCTGGCAGGTGCACCGCACACACGCCTGCCGACCACGTGCATCCAGGGCCTCTGTGCGCGGTGGGCGAGGCTGTCACCCTGCAGCCCCGGAGCTGCGGCAGCACAGAACCCGCCAAGTTCTCCACGAGGGCTGGGAACCAGTGGCGGCCGCACCCCTTCGAGCAAGCAGGACCACCCATGCGGGGTGAGCACTCTGAACCTGGACGCTGGCATTCCCATTGTCATCAATGAGGACACGCCCTGTGCTATAATTCTTCCTTTTTGACTTGACAAAGTACGCGGATGCGGCTCTTGTCTGGGAGCGGCCTGGCCGGCCCAGTCAGGTGTCAAGTTTCTCTTCCTGGGAAAATTGCTCCCAGCCGTGTGCGCGCGCGCGCAGGGTAGACTGCCCTCCCTGTTTGTCCTGCCGCCCCTCCCCCCCGGCTCTACACCACTTTACTGTTTGGGTCGGAGTCTCCAGCTTCTGCGGACTGCAAGTTCCGTCATGGCAGACACACGGACACAGTGGGAAAATGATAAACTGATGAATGATATGCCTACCTCCCGAATCCCGTGGCTTGAAATGTGCATACTAACCACCCCCCCACCCCACCCCCACCCCCGTGTTCCAGCCCCCGCCCCAGGAGCTGCAGACTCCTGGGCTGAAAACCACTGATCTGTGATACAGCCAGAACTCTTTACATAAAAGAAATGAGGGCACTAACTTGCTACATAAAGCGAGTGACAACCAGAGCAGCAACACCTGTCATACTTCTCTCTGCCTGTGTGCTCAGCGGCTCTCCTCGTTCTCAATGAGCTTCTTACAACTTCAGGGTGTTAACGTGTTAACGCGTTTCCCATCTCAGGGCAGGTGGCGTTTATCAAGTGCAGTAACCAAAGGTCACAGTGATTCCTCGAAGAAGGGGTCAGGGGTGACAGCTGGACAAGCCACCAGGCAGATGCCCCTCTAGGACAACCTCTCCCTCCAACCCCCAGGCCCCCAATGTCTTGTCACTCTGGGGCTCGGTGAGAAGCCACATTTCAGGGTCTCCAGGAGGCATGTTAGCTCTGCCCCTAGTGGAGGACAGGGAGGGGGCTCCTGGCTCTGATCCCCTGGAGCCAGCCCTGCAAGGGTCCTCTCCCCTGGCAGCGAGGGAGGCCAGGGAGCCCCGTCCTCAGACTCGGGGCCCTGAGTCCACTGGCCCCACCCTACGGCTCTAAATCTCAGTGAGTCCTCTCTGTTGCCCTGCCCACAGCCGGAGCTGTTGAGAGGTTGAGAGACCCAGCTTTCGGCATAGTTCACCTAAACAACGTCACACCGAGGTCACATTCAGCGGCTGGTGCTGCTCCTGGTTGGACCTTGAACCCCCACAAGGTCGTACAAGCAGCTGGGACGTGCCTGGCAGGACTGAGCCAGAGACACGAACTCTCACCAGCTTCTCAGTGGTTCCTAAATTACATAACAAAACAACAGCCAAGAAGTAAATTATCAAAGACCAATTCAGTTTGAAGCTTGGAAGTTGTCAAACATCGATCTACAATTGATTGTGCAACCACACAGACTTCCTTAAGGAATCTTCCCACTTCTCATAAAACCGCAAAACCCAGCACGAGGCTCCGCACAGCGGCCGTCAGCCCGGACCGTGGAGATGGTTACCTAGCTGGCAAGAGCTACGTTTCTCTGTCTATCATCTATCCATCTGTCTCTGTCTAGATACATAGAGATACATACAGATACACACAGATACATAGAGGGGGCTAAACCGTGCAGCTAAAATTGGTTGTGTACCTGATACAAAGCTAGAAACCCCGACCAGTCCAACTCCCCTACTTCAGGCTTGGGGACGTTTGACGAGAAGGTCCAGAATCACCACTTTTCAAACCTAAAAAGCATGATTAGATTCTTCCCACGCAGACACACTGCACCCTGGACGTCTGAGTTTGTTACGCTTGCACGTGTGACATCACAAGATTGCTGCCCCGCTGCTGCCGTTGCTTCCACACCACGGAGTGGCACATTTGAGTGAGTTTTCACGATGTCTTATCTGGAGAATTCCTGACAAGTGGTCCGAGTGGCCATCTTCTGTCACCAAGCATTGGAATCACTCATGTGCTGGTCCAGCGCCAAGCGCTCGCTACATAGCCAGGGGAGACCTGGGGCTCCTGGACTGGCCCCCCGCCTGGGCCACAGGGGAGACAGATGGGAGCCCCACAGGCCTGCTGTGAGAAGCATCTAATTGCAGGGCACTTGTTTCTGAGTTTTGGGGATTTCTGGCGAAGACACCTCTAAGTATGCTACTGGACACCAACCACCAAGATGTGAGGTTCCTGTTTAGAAGACGAGGTCATGGTCTCAGTGGAGGTCAGGAGCCCCCCAAGGCCTCAGCAAGACCGAGAGCTGCTCAGTGACTGCGAGTCGACAAGCCTGCCTTCCCTCAGCGCAGGCCATACCCCAAACTCCAGTGTCTGCGCTGAGTGGGCGACGTCTGCGGGTAGCAGTTCTTACACCCATGCCCTGGTGTAATGAGCGTGGAGGGGCTGGGTTTCCCGGGGCGGGGGGGGGGGCGTGGGGCTCCCAGGCCAGGCACTGTCTGCCCCCATTCCAGGCAGCTTCCACGGTGTGGTTTGCTCACACCGCTGCGGTTCCCAGGATTTGCCAGCCAGGAGGCTGGTCAGAAACGCAAAGGTCGGAGCCCCCACTCCGGGAACGCCCGCCCCAGTCCAGGGAAGGCTCGGGCTCTGCCGCCACCTGGCATGTTTTGTCAGCAGCGTGGCCGGCGGGGAAGGTCTGCTGCCACAGACTCCTCGCTGGGGAGGCTCTCCAGGGGCCCCGGCGCAGCCAGGGTGCAGCCAGGAGAGGGTATGGCGTGCGCTCAGGTCCGGGGGACACTGCGCATCTCGGGAGGGCTGTCACTGTCACTGAAGATCACGGTTTCCAAACGTGCCCAATGCTTAGCGTCCCCCCACCCAGGTCACTCCGCAGACTGCATCCACTCCCCAGGCGCGGCAGGCACAAGCGCTGTTCGACTTTCTTTGCTGAGGTAGAAGTGCCACCCCGCTGACCGGTCTCGGGTGTCCAGCCTACGATCCCATATTTGCATATGCTGTGAACTGACCAGCAGCGCAGGTCCAGTCGCCGTCCGTCACCACAGAGGCGCAGAATTTCGTTTCTTGTGATGAGGACTTTCCAGACCTATTCTGTCAGAGCTTTCAAATGCCCGATACAGCATGTTAACGAGGGCCACCACCACGCTGCACCTGACGTCCCCAGCGCTTACTTGTCTTCCACCTGCAAGTTTGTGCCTCCTGGCCCCTGGACCCATTCTGCCCTCTGTGTCTGTGAGGAGGAGTCTGCTTTGCAGACGCGACCCCCGCCCGTGAGTGACTTCGTACCGCTTCGTCCTTCTCCGTCTGACAGCCCGTGAGTGTTTCTGAAGCTCCGTGTGGTCTGGACGAGCACCGAGGTTTGAGGGGCGCTGGGAGACAGAGCCCAGAGCCGGGGTGCTGACGAGGAGCCAGGTTTCAGCCAGAGCTCCCCATGATGCGTGAGCACGGAGTCCAGGCATGATTGGAGCTGGCACACCAGGACCTGGCTCCGGGAGTTTAAGACAGGGCCACCCACACCTGGCCAACTCCGCCTGACAGTGCAGACCGGTGGGCGGGGTCAATAATTCTGACAGTTTTCAGCTCAGACTGCCTACTTCTGGCCGTCACAGACAAGTGCATAGAAAACACGCCCCCACACGCACCCACAGTGTGGCGTTTGTGCCCTTACGCTGTGAAGTGGGACTGAAACACACAGAGCAGGGTGCTACCTGAAGACTTACTGCCACGCCGAGAACACACTGCAGCAGAGCCGCCCCGAACGGGAGTTGAGGGCGGGGGCAGAACCACTCTCCCCGCCCCAAACTCACTCCTCCCCACCACTCCTTGAAAGACGGAACCCTGTCCTAATGGCCGCTGTCCGAGCTGGCGCCAGACCCTCCTGTGGCATTGGGGGCCCTCGCCACAGCCACCGCTGCCCGCCGCTGGCACTGGCTCCCACCCGCTGGAGGACCCCACCTTCGTCCCTGGTCACTTGGTCCCAGGGCCTCTGATTCTGCAGTCCCCCCCCCCCCCGCCCCGCCCCCAGCCCGGGCTGCCTGGAGAAAATGGCAGACCCGCCTTCAGTTTTAGAGCCTCCTCAGGAAGGCGTCCAGGCTCTCCTCCTCCTGCCTCCTCCTCCCCAGGGCAGGTCTGCTGTCGCCCTGACGCTGCGGGGCCAGCATGCGACTCACAGACTCCAATGGCGGCTGTGGGCTGGGAGCCACGCCGGTCCTGTAACCGGTGCCAGGCTACTGGTTAACCGCCTCCAGCGCCACTGGTTACCGGCCGCAACGACTGAGCACCGAGTCGGTGCTGAGAATCAGCGGATCGGGAGGCGGCAGGAATTTCGGAGGAGGACAGCTGGCAGCGGGGAGCAGTGTGTCAGGATAACCTCATGGACGGGTCCCTGCTGACCCCTGAGGAGCCGCTACCCCCGCAGCCAGCCGGGCAGGAGCGGCCAGGAATGGGGCCGAGGAGCCACCTGTCCCCTGGTTGGCTCTCCTGTGTCACTGGCCTTTGCAGTAATGAACAGATCCCGTGGTTTTCCCCAGAGCGACAGGTTCCCCGTGTGGGGACCGGCCACCGTCGGCCTGGGGGAGCAATCGAGTGGGCTCTGTGAGGGTCCTTCCAGCTGCCTCAGCCACGGACACTCTCATCCCTCTGCACCCCCCTAGGGGCCGGCGGCCTGTCCCGACATCTCTCATGAGCTGCAGATTCCCAGGTGACCCCTGAACAATGCGGGGTGAGGGGTGCCCACCCCGTGCAGTCGGAAACCTGTACAGGACTCGCCAGCCCTCTGCATCCGTGATCCCAGCAAACACCAAACACACGTGTACCCGACCTCCGAAGATCACCTCTCGACAACGCCACGGGCATCTTAAATGACGCGCTCGCCGCGGAGCCCACCGCGCACGAATGCAACCCTTGCCTACCCTGCAGACGCACTCAGCTGCCTGACGCAGAAACGGCGGCATTCTTGGAGGTCGGCTTGATTAGCTAACCGCTCACCAGGTCTCACTGATTTCCCTTCCCAGCTCTCAAGTCTCCCCATGGCTGCGAGTCCAGTTTGCTCCGCCGCCTCCTGATCTTCACGTTGTCCTCAAACGCTCCTCCTCAGAGCCTACCCCGGCGGCCTGCCACCCGGAATGCAGGTCCAAGTGCCTTCCTGCGAACAAGATGCCTAGCCACGCCGCCTCCTCCTCTCCACCGTCCCCACGCCCTCCCCCACCCCTCAGCCACGCGCTGGTGCAGCGAACACCGAGGGCCTACTGTGTGCCGAACAGTGGGGTGAGCAAAGCGAGCAACAGGAAGGTAGGGAAGGCCTCTCCCTAGCGTGGCACCATAGCTGTCGTGTGTGTTTCCCTCGCTGGTGACACAGGGGCTCTGTTGTTGCTACCCTGGGTCCCTAACCTCCCGCACCCGCCTTGGGGGGCTGTAAGCGGAAAGGTACGGCTGCCACTGAGGGGTCAGAGCATGTCCCGGGAGTACCGTTCATGCAGACCCTGCCCTCCACTGCTCGCTTCCCCGTGAGGCTGGCTCTCGAGCTCTCCCTCTTGTCCGGTTCACCCAAACACGAACCCCATCCACCGTCACGGACAAGGGCTTGGGGAGCTAAAGGAGGGGTCGCTGAGGCCGAGGACCCACGCCGCTGCCACTGGGACAAACACAGCCTTCTGCCCGCAGCGCCTGCTCCCGCCCTTGAGAGGAGGGGCCCGCACTGAAGTCGGATATCCCCTGCCCACCCCGCAGGGCTGCACTCGAGCCCGCTGACCTGGCCTGTAGGAGGGGAAACGCTCGGTAACGTGGTGAGACAGTGTCTGTGCCCAGTTGAGGAGGCATTTGGAGACGGTGGTGAGGTTTGGGGAGGTGGCTTCATCCATGGGCTTGGGGGTGAGATCAGATCTTGAAAATGAAATAGAAGTTCGAAGCTTCCTGGCTTCGTTTCCGAGCCCAGGCGTGTCGACGTGGATCATCAGATGTGAATCGGGCCACCTGCTGAGAGCAGACCAGACAGAGTCACACAAACCCAAAGTGATTTCCTTAACATCACCTCTGGTCAAGTGGGCCCGGTGGGCACTGGGCTGCCCGGTGACCTGCAGCCTTGGCGACCTCCCGGAACCTGTGTCGGTGGCCCTCACTAATGACCTCTCCTCCTGCCCGTCCCGCACAGCAGGAGGCCCAGGGTGGCCGGACAGTGGGGTTGGCAGGGGAGAGCAGCTCAGTGCGGACTGACCCCCGAACAGTTTCTGGCAAAGGGAAATGGAGACAAAATGTGACAAGGCCAAGTTCAGGACTGACAGTAATGTGCTGGACTTTAAAGCTGGAAGGTGCTTCATACTAAGACTTTCAAACAACACGCTGTTCTTACCTGACCCACGTATCTCTGTGCTCTGGTTCGTGCTGCTTCCCCTCCACCTCTGTGCCCTCAGGCACAGCTTAGGGTCTGAACCCCACCCACCCCACCGGGCTCAGATTGCGCCCCCAGAAGAGGCCCCGCCCTGCCTGCCCGTAACGGTGACCTGGGGCACCAGGAGCAGTGCCAGGCTTTCCTGCCTGCTACACCCCAAAGGCCCTGTACTTGGTACAAGTTGGCCCCTGGTTGTCATCACCACTCCTGTGAAGACCGACCACCGGAGGCGGAGACCAGCAGAGGCCTGGGGAGTGCGGGGAGCACAGCACACCCAGGAGCAGCACCTTCCAGGGGGAGAGAAAAGTCACCACGCAGCTTCTGGGCCAGGCCCGGCGTGTTTGAGCAGCAAACAGTAACCCGGGGCGACAGGCACAGGTGAGGGAGAGGCGATAAAGGGAAAGAAAAAGCCGAGCCCCTGGGAGCTCTGAGCAGGTGTGACACAGTCCACCTACCCGCACAGGTGGTGGATGGCACTGATCCACCCACGGCTGCACTTCATAGGCCCGGGAGAAAGAAACCCTAGAGCATGGTCTGCACGAGGGTTAAACTCAGAGCCGGCTCCAACTGGGGTGCGGCAGGCTCAGACTGGACAGAGGGCAGCGCCCTTTCAGGGCCAGCTACAAAGCCTGCGGGTAGGAGGGCTGCGGTCACCCCGAGTGTGTGCTCCTCACCGCGCTTCCAACAGGTTCGCAACTTACACACACACGCCCCATCTCCTGAGATGGGCCGTCCTCCCTGTACCCTGGCCCTTCCCCGCCTTTCTGTTTCCCTGCAGGCAGAGCACTCCTCCCTCCTGGAGAAGCTGCAGGTTCCCGAAAATCCCAAAGCCCTGGGACTGGAGCCCTGCAGGCGGCTCTGAGCTGGGACCGTTTGCCTGCTGTCGCTGCCATTCTCTTTCGCCATTCCATTTATAAAATTTAGCTACAAATTACCATCTAAGTTATTTGATGACTGCAGCTAAAACCCTCTGGCGCGCTGAGAGCCTCCAGACGGCCGCTGAGGAGCCGAGAGGCCGGCTCCCCGTGCACCGTGGGGCGCGGGGGGCTCAGTGCCCAGCCGCTGTGATGACTCGTGACATTTTTATTCTTTTCAATAAGAAGAGCTGTAACAATTAGGCTGTGTTATAATGAAATGTGCGTTTGTCCAAACCCTGATCCTGGCCCGTCAATGCCCCTTTGTGAGAGGGACGCCCCTGAACCGGGCCTTTGTCCCCGCGGAACGCGCCCAGCACACAACGGGGCTTCAGAGCAGCTGGGCTGGAAGTGCGTGTGCACTTGTTCCGTACCATGTGCTCGCCCGCACCTGACCACAGAGCCCCTGCCACGGGCCACCTGTTCCGAGCGTCATGGAGGAGCGCCCACAGGTCCCAGCGACGATTCCCTGCCTCAGGGCAGAGCCCGGCAGCCAATGGCTTTATTGCATATTTTTGAAGGATTTCAGTTCAAAACTATGCAATGGTTTTACATAGCACATGCTCGCCTGGGAACATTTTCCATTTGTAACTTTGATAAGAACTGTCCACTGTCTCCCTGTCTGAAACGCAGCTGGAGCCAGTGGGCATATCTGACCTCCGCTCCTGTCCCTCAAGCCACCTCTTCGCATCCACAGTCGGTACCCAGGGCGAGCAGGAGAAAGGCCTGTCTGCGCCCCACCCACACTCAGCCATGCTGGGCTCACGCCCCCACAGCAGGAGGAGCCATGTTTGTAGACAACTCGAGTGGGAGTGGAAGCCACGGGACAAAATCCCAGGGATTCCCGTTGCCCTAAGTCGGTTACGGTCCTTCCCCAACATGCCACAGCGGTGACATGTGTGTGAGTGAGGAGCTGCAGAGGCCGCTGGGGCCCTGGGCATGGCGGGACAGCAGGGATGGAGGGAAGGACCAGCGTTCCACTCACCACTCGGCATCTGGGTCCTCTCTCTGGCCAGAGCTTCAGGACGAGGCTTAGAGATGGAGCAAGGTCCCATGTCCCTGTGGCTTAAATGACGTAACATGACAATGACATGGGGTGACAGCCACCCCCCAGACAAATCGGGGGCTCTCCCAGCAGGGCCGAGGCAGCCCCAAGGAAGCCAGGGGCCGTCTCTGAGTTGGACTGAAGGGATGTGGCAAAGGACACCTCCCCTGGGGCGTTTTTCCAGGTTCGAGTATGATGGCTGTGTCCCCCGCAGCAGTGAGCACGAGTGGCAGCAAACAAGGCCGTCGTTCATGTTCGCCATCTCGTTGGCCGCTCCTTTGTCAGTGTGAGGACCCAAAGCAGCCTCCGACAGGTGCCCTTGTATCAGGGATCACTGAGAACCGAGGAGAGAGCCTGGGGTCCCTGGGGGTGGGGGAGCATGGTCCCGGGAGCCGAGGGCCGGTGGGTAGAGAGGCCCAGGCCCTGGGCTCTGGGCCCTGAGGGAGCGCGGGCAGGGAGCCCCTCGCTGCAGGAGCAGGTGAGAGGGCCCAGGTGTGGCTGAGCAACAGTGTGGCTCAGTGCCGCGCTCCTGTGGAAGGACAGCGCTGACCCCAGAGGACAAGGGGCCTCCTCACCGCTGCAAACACGGACGCTGGGCATGGACGTCCTCTCATACCGGAACGTGAGACACCCGAGTTGTACGCGTTGGAAACAACAGCGAACTCCGTGTCGGGTTGCTGGTTGTTAGTTTATTCATCATTTCTGCTTCACTGGGATGGTGTTCTCCAGTGAATGCGCGTTCTGCGGAGGGAAACTAGTTCGTTTATGAGAAACAATTCAAAATGTCCTTCAAGCATGAGAGTGGAGTGAGCCTGGCGTTGCAGCGGTGCTGGGTGAGTGCGTGTCATGCTCGGGGCCACCGCGGCTCCGTCACGCGTGGGGACCCGCTCAGCGGTGACGATGGCTTCCAGGCAAATTCTCCGGGTGCACAAACCATTTCACTGTTCCTGTTTCCCCCATTCACTGCTCGGCAGTTAGTTCCCTATTCCTCAGACGTCACTGTGTTTGCTTAAAGTTAACTTACATTTTCATTGTTTGCTTTTAACCTTTAAAAATTCAGACTACCATTTTAACACACTGGACTTTACCCTTGTGTTATTGATACGGGAAATTGGAGGACATGGGGAAGATAAGGCGTGAGGAGGTTCCCATGTGCGGACAGCACTCGGGTGCTGACCGGGTGGCCGTGCCGTTCACATGCTGAGTCACGGGGCCTGTGCGTGGAGGGGTCTCTGTTGATCAGTAATCGCTTGGAATGCAAACGGGCTTTTTGTTAAAGAGCATTGTGAGGCCAAGCGGATGTTCTGAGGGGTGTTTTAGAGCTGTCCTGGTCCCACTCATCAGAATTTGAGGCCCAGCCACCTGTCACTGTTTCGTCTAAACCCTCCCAGCCGAGGGCTACCGAAGCCTCTGTGTGGATCCCCGGCCTTCGTTTCGCTCCAGCGTCACGATCTGGTCAGCAGAGGCGAGCTGGCTCTTCCGAGCGAGTCGTGTCTCCTCCTCATGCTTGCTAGTTAGTGCTCTCTACACACACGCCGCCGTCCGTGTCTCTAACTGACCAGCGGCCGCCAGGGCTTTGGACGGGGAAGCGAAACCTGTTGTTAGAGATCAGCGTAATGTTATTTCCCAGCTTACACGAGGGACGGACCGAAAGTGCAGATGAGTGAAGTGTTACGTGGACCTGCTGCTGAAACCATGGCGATGGAGTCGGTGACTTTAACACGGTGACAGATGCAGGGACATCAGGGCATTTTTCTGCTGCTGCTGCTGCTGCGGCCGAGGCCCCTGGTCATAGGGCACCTGCTCGGCTCCACACTGCTACGTCCTTCGCCTGTTTTAAACTTTAGTTTTCACAGTTGGTACATGCCTGATGATAAGAATGAGGACTTTTTCCAGGTTATGAGAGGGCTAAGTATCTGATGCAGGTCACATAGCTGGTGAGCGGATAGAGAGTATGAATTCGAATCAGTTTCTGAGTCTGTCGGAACGTGGAATACTCATTTCAGAAACACCTTTTTACATTCTTGGGTCCCTTGTACCCCCCAGAACAGTCTGAAGGCATTGGCGTGGGTGTTCTGGACGGGGTCAGACTCAAGAAGTCCGTGCGATACAAACAAGGCCCGTGAGGGGGATGGTGAGAGATCAGAGCGCCGGCTGGACTCGCGTACAGTGACCGGCTTAAACGCAGAAAGAATCAGCTTGCGTTCAGACCAGGGGAGTCTGTCCCCATAAGCAAGTCACAGAAAACGTGACGTTACAAACACAATTTCTGCATTTTGAAAGAAAAGTCGCAGCAGGAAACAATGGTTATTTAAAATGAATCCTTCAGCGCATCATGCCGATGCGCGTCTTGGCGCAGCCAACGCACCTGCGGAACCGGCTGCACATTCGCACAGGCAGACCACCAGGGGGCAGTGTCTCTAACCTGCGTCCACCTGAACAGCAAACGGCTGACACCGGACACAAGGCAGGACACTGCGTCACGATAAAAAGGCCAAGTGACTGCAGAGACGTCGCCACTACCTCACCAGGACTTTAAACCCGCGAAACCACCGACAGAAACGCGGGCCGGGCAGGACCCGCACACCCAGGGCGGGACCCACACACCCAGGCCGGGACGTCAGTGCCTTCTCTCGGTGTCCAGCAGAACGCACGAGCAAACCCCAGCAAGCACGCGGAACACTGTGATCAGCATCAGAAACCCATTTGATCTAGTTAACATTTAAGAGTAGTTCACAAAAATTGAAGACACAGTTTAACCAGTCACAAAGTACTAATGCAATGGGATTTAGCTCAGTTAATGCGAGGTGGCCTTTGTCTGAAACAGAGCTCCTAAGAAATGTGAAGTGAGCGCAGGCCAGGCATACGGCACCGCGGCTCTGCTCCCCCCAGGCCAGCCACGGCTCCCGTGTCCAGGACCGTGTCCCGCACTTGAGGGAACATGTCTCTCAGAATCGTTACTGTTAAATGTCTCTAGCACTGTCTTTACAGCTTCTCGTGCTCCTACTGGCTCGGGGGCATCTGAGGAAGAGTTTTAGCGGGATCACAGGGAGACTGGCCCCCTGAGGGGACACGCCTCAGCGGCCCACACAGGCCGCCTCTGTCCCATCCTGAGGAGCTGCCAGGACAGACAGACAGTGGGTGTTTTCACAGAACAAACCGCACACTTCCCCAAATCCGCCTTCCAGCACACGCGGATCTCTCGAACGCTCAGGAACACTAAATTAAAACAAACCAAAAACGACCCGACACGTTGCACAAGCTCGAGGTTCAAAGCAGACAGCACGCGTTTCTGGGCGTCTCCCAGACGCCAGCGGCTGGGGCCCTGTGGCCGCGCCCGTCCCCACCCAGGACACCGCGGGCAGCCCCACAGATTCTCCATTGTGTCCAGGGCACTGTGTGTGTCACGTTAGCAGAAATTCTTTTTGTTATCCAGAAACAGAGGAACCATTTTTTAAAGCTATAGCTTTTCATATTTATAAAGCTTTCTTAATCCCTGACCCTGATTATAAAATTTAAGTGGAATCATTCGAATTAAAAACTTCCTCAATCTAATAAAAGAAATGAGGCGGCTCAGGGTCAGGTCTCACTGTCACTCACTTATAGCCTTGGAAGGTCTGTGGGTTTTCCTAGTGTCCCGTCCCCAGACCCCCGACCCCGAGCCAGGCCCCTCGAGGACACTGGCCCCAGCCACTGAGCGGGACGCACTCCAGGCCTCACTGAGTCTGCTGGACAGGAGGCCGTGGGGTGCTGCCAGCCCCCCAGAGCAGAGAGCAGACTTCCCCCCACCACGAGCACAGGCCCACAGCACTCCTGGAGACCGTCTCAGAGGTTACAAAGCCTTTGCCTCCAACGGATTCACCTCCGCAAATAGAACACCAACTATTTAGTACGAGGAAACGCCACAACCCGGAGCCCGTCCCCCCCCATCCGTCAGCACACGTCACGGACTCAATGCTGTGTCTCCCCCAAAGTGGGCCTGCTGAAGCCCCCACCCCCAGCAGGACAGGGTTAGGGGGTGGGGCCTATGGGAGGGAGTAGCTCCGGATGAGGTGACCAGGGCAGGGCTCCCAGGATGGGGTTGTGTCCTTCTGCCCCTGACCTGAGAGGACACTATGAGGTGCAGTCACTCTGTGCCAAGGCGGCCGCCACTGGGTCCCGACCTCAGCCTGCAGAACCGTGGAGACCGACATCTGCTGCTTGACCCCTTTTCTCCCCCCAGCTGTAGCATTTTGTTATGGAAGCCAGAAGAAAAAAGCAAGACGGTACGAGTGCGTGGTGTCACCAGGTTTTCGCCAAAAAATGGTCGAACAATAAATTAGGATCATACCCGTTTTAAAAATTCATATTCTTTCAATTTACTTTTCCTGATCCACATTTCTGTTCATCTTGAAAACCGAAAGGTAACGACTACTAGGTCTAAGTTCTCAGGTCAACATCTCGCTGAACTGCATCCCTCCGCCCATCGCTGCACTGACCCCCGGGGGCACCACATCTCCACCACCACATCTGCGCCCATCCACGCCCGTCCCCGGCCCCACTGCACACCGGCCCGGGGACACGGAGACACCCAGGGACACACACACACCCCTCCTTCCCGCAGCCACCTCCTCTCTCCCACACGCCCGAGTTTCAGAAACTGCGGCACCAATTCCGTACTTACTATACACAGGTCCACATTTAAGTATTTTTTCTTCTATGCCGTTCCTTCCATTGGGTCATGTATCATTTTATGGCCTAGAACCCAAATTTATTCAGCACCTAACACGGACCTAAGTAACTAACGTGCTCCACTAACTCGTTCTGTGTTACGACGGCCGACGTCACATCTCTGCTTCAGTGTTGACTTCTAGTCAGAGAAGGAGATTCAAGAAAAGTTTTAGGGGCTTTTAAGAGGCAGTTAAAGAATTATTCAAAAATCATTTAATCACATCAGTCTATCTCTCCTACGCACTAAGCAAAGAACTCTCCTTTTGAAGAATATAGACGTTTATATTAAATGGAAAGCAGCTAATGATCCTCTGGTCGTTGCATCTTTGTCAAATATCTGATTGGCCCCCTGCACTCGTCCTTCCAGCATTTCGTTTGTCACACACGACGCCGCTTAGCGACTGGACAGAACGGAGAACGGAAATCAGGATGGCGGTGACGGAGCCCTAACTTGGAAGGTGTTCACATGCGGGTGGTGCTATTACAGACAATACTCAAATGTGTGCCCCCCCCAGCTGTTTCCGGCAAGTGGGCGACTACTGTGCTTCATTAGAAATTGGTTTCTCGTCTTCAGTGTAGAAGAGGATAAAAAATAAATAAATAGTTTACATGTAATTTAAATTCCTAGAATTGTTAATCTATAAATTACAAAAAAATAGAACACTCTAGACCCAAAAGGAAGCTCTGTTTATAGGAGCACCTATAATTGTTAAAAATCGATAATCCAGGTATTTTAACGGACCTTCCCTGTCTAGTGCGGCCAGAGCAGGTCATGCACTGGTGCACCCCCTGGCACTGAAGACAGAAGTGCCGGCTGAGAGTGAACAGAGTCCCAGGGACCCTTGGAGCTGAGAGGGAGACTCCCGGGGATGTGGCTCCTTCACCCAAGAGGGGCCACCCGCTCGCGGTGATTTCACACATGTCCCGGTGTTTACCAGATGTTAGGGCAGAGGAACAGCAAACCTCTACTCTCTGTGGATTAATTAAATGTTTGAAAACATTCAAACATTTTGTGCAATTCTTAAATATTTTGTCCCTGTTTTAAAGATTTCTCAAAATTGGTCTAGAGTTTCTTTCCCAGGTAAATAAGCCAAGAAACAAACAAACAAAAAGCACTTTTTCAGAGTGTAAGCGATGTCTTCGGGAAGTAACAGTAAGCAACAACCCCTCTGTCTCCCCCCTCACCTGCCCCATTCAAAAGTGCAGCACCAGCCGCCCACGTCTGGAGGGCACCCGTCAGCCACGGTCTCCACGAGCGGAGGCTGCATCTGCCCGCATCGAAAGAAGAGAGGGCCGGTGGGGACAGGGAGATTGTCCAACAACAACTAGGGAGTGGCATTCACTTTACAGCAGGATGGCCTGGAGGTCCTCAGCAGCTCTGTTGATGAAAGTGTCACCTGCAGCCTGTGGGCCTGTTTGGAGGGACGCAGGGGAGGCGGCAGGTCCCAAAGGCTGAGGGCCTCGGCTCTGCACCCTCTGGTGAGGTTGCCACCTCATTCTCTCATCTCAAACACAGAGTCGTCCTATCACTCCAGAGGTACAAGTCTGTACGTCCACTAGAGAAAGCGACCAAGGTGATTTGTATGTCGGGACCCACAAGACAGGGGCTGCCCCCGTGGCCCAGCCTACGTCCCACATCCACACCTAACACAGCCAGACACTCACCCACCACGGCCCCGCCTCCGCCATCTCACCTTTCATCCCAAGTCCTGACCCTCCCACCTGTGAACACAGCTTCTGTGCAACACGAGTTTCGGTGTTGCAGTCACTGAGGTATTGGGTTGGCCAAGAAATCCATGTAGTTTTTTCCATAAAAAAAGACACACGTTTCATTGTCACGAGTAAGTTTATTGATTTGGATATGTGGAGCATCTCTGCTGTCTCCCGCATGGTGAAACGTTGATTGTTCTCAGTTAACGTCTCTATTTGATGGCTATCAACTTCAGCTGGTCTACCCGACCGCGGAGCATCGTCCAGCGAGAAATCTCCAGCACGAAACTTCACACACCACTTCTGACACATTTGATCAGTCACAGCGCCTTCTCCACACACTGCACAGATCTTTCTTTGCATTTCAGTTGCATTTTTACCTGTCTTGAAATAATAAAGCATATTATGCCAAAAATGTTGTATATTTCCTTTCAACTTCAGTATTAAAATGGCTGCACAAAAATTCACCAATTTTGATGTTGTTTTAAATGCACACTGATAAGACAGCTGTCACATACAATCTAACAAAACTGTTTTGAATGAAGTTAAAGACAACTAAGCACTACTAGGGCCATCGTACGGAAAAACCGAACGGACTTTTTGGCCCACCCAGTGTTTCAAATCTGATCTTACGTTCCAGAAACAGAGCCCTGTGAACTGGCTCAGGTTTAATAACTTCCCAGGTTTTTCATCGTCCGGAATTATCTGAGACTATACAGCTGCTCACAGACAAGCAACGGTTTCCACAGCATGCACACCCTGGTCTCATGGCACCTCCGTGCAGATTCCTGGGCGACACCCCGAGGCCGCGTGGACGCCCCCGTGTGCTCAGGGTTGGCAGGACTTCCGGAGAACTACGGGCGACGTGAATGCGGCCTTCGCAGATTGGAAGGACGGGTATGGAAGTGGTTGTAAATACTTTTAGATATCACAGTGATTTTTTTCAAATAACAGAAATCCATTGAATCAACTTTATGAAAATGAAGTCAGTTTGGTTTTGAAAAACACTCCACACTAAGTTTCCTTTATGGGTATAAGGAATGTGTAAGCATTAGTCACAAGAGAAGAAAACAAAGGGGAAAGTAATAAAACAGGGAAAGGAAGTAATGTGGATTCGGGGTTGAGGCACAGGGGCAGATAAAGCAAAGAAGAGCAGAAAACAACTCAAAAGAAAACAATGCCATGACCCCCAACCGTGAAACACCTAAGACATTAGCGTAACAAGCACAGCATGTATTTTCCCCAACAGCGGGGCCTCTGAAAGTCCCTTGTCTGAGAACTCAACGGAGATGAAGCCGGGGCTTGCTCTCGGTGACAGACTGGACCCTGCAGAGTGGAGTTCAGGAGGGCGGCCTGACTTCTGAGGAGCAGTGCATGGTGGAATTCTAAGGTCCCCAAAGTCCCCACCCCTGTGATCCTCTCCCTTTGAGGCTGGTGGGACCTGGGCATTGATTGGATGGATCGGCACCCTTGTGACGGGGCGACATCAGCAGATGCTGGAGAAGATGCTGGAACAGTGAGTCATGCCCCACGGTGGCGGCTCTCAGTGGCAGTGGGGCCTGGACAGCTGTGAGGACCAGGCCGCTTAGGCCCCTGCACGGCCACTGCATGGCCTCCGCCTGTGCCTCGCACACAGCACAGCATTCAGAGCGACCACAGGTGCTGGGACAGGGCGGGGACTCCGGGGGAGGGGAGAGCCAGCC
This sequence comes from Desmodus rotundus, assembly GCF_022682495.2. NCBI lineage: Eukaryota > Metazoa > Chordata > Mammalia > Chiroptera > Phyllostomidae > Desmodus > Desmodus rotundus. Next base: position 957,570 of record NC_071395.1, on the reverse strand, counting down.
AGCAGGGCCCAAGTTCCGATGGTGAACAGGACAAGCCTCTGCCAGCCCCAGAAGCACCATGCACAGGTGAAGAGACCCCGTCATGCAAAGGAAAATGGTCTTTGTGTGGTGAACAGCAGCTCTCTGGCCCTTCATGTCCTCGGCTCTCTCTCTGCCCAGCTGTTGAAAAGACCCTTTAGATGACGGTTGGAGACGAGGAGCTCCGTGGCATGTGGGGCACAGGGGCCGGACTGAGCATGATGCTTGTCCTCCGGGTGTCCCCAAAAGTCCCTGTCACAGCGAACACCTGGGTCCTGGCCTGGTTTCCCTGAGCCAGCCACTTAAAGACAACACAGTGTTAAAGTAAAACAAATTATCCCACTCTCGGAACTTCTGATCTGTTACAGACAAACTATAGTGAAGTGAAAAAGACATCAACTGTCCATGGGCCCAGCACTGGCACAGGATTGGACAGCTCGCGCCTTCGTGTCAGGGACTGACATCGCCTCCCTGCAAAGCCCAAAGCCCACCCAGGACGCTATGAGAGACAAGCTCAGTCCCCAGGAATGACGCTGCCACCGTGTGGTGGGCAGAGGGAAGCACTTCCCACGCAGCCGTGCAGGAGCCAGCCGCAGCCTCTGCTGGGAGGATGGATGGATGCTACATACAGGTAAGTTAGGGCCTCAGTTGTTGCACCAGCGAAGCCACATCTCCAAAAACGTAATTGAGCCCTTTCACCCAGAAGTCGTCTCTCCGTCCTGGCTTTTAGTTTGAGGGGAAAAATCCTTTAGCTTTGTTACTCTGTCAGGAGGGGGAAAACCCAATATTTAAAAATAAAAGTAAAATAAATTATGATGCATGAGAATTAATGACAAATAGTAGTAAAGCAAAATAGCAGAGGATGATATAAATCATATCAAAACAGAAGAGTCAAAATCTCCATGGGAGCAGGTTTCCCGTGACGCTAAGGAACCTGAGCTCAGGGACGCTCAGCCCGCGTCCCCAAAGGCTGTGTGGCTGTTTTCAATTTTGTCCCCAAAGGCATCCTCCTGGGTTGGGTAAGCTCCAGGCTCCACAGAACCTGGGTCTGCCCTCTTCTGTATCTCTGCTTGCCTATTTAGATGATAAATTCTATGTGTGACGCTGTTGCTGCAGGGACGGGAGACACTCCGGCCTGCCACCCCCGACCCCCAGGCCCAGGCAGCCGGCCTCCCGGTGCCACAGCTGAGGCAGTCTCTAAAACACCACTCTTTCGGAACTCAGAAGTCAGGTGGAGACCAAGGGCGCTTCACAGATTATAACACAGGAAGGGTCAGGAAGCGGGACTGTTTCGGAACATTTGCACCACTTCTGAGAATGTCCTCCACTTCCCGAGCTTCGAGGACACGGCGAGAATGACGCCGAGCGTCAGCCAGCATCCGAGGCGGCGAGCTTCGAGTCAGGCCAGAGCAAACACGTGTGGAGGCAATTTTGTGGCAGTCAACCACTTTAAAACCCCAGAAACTCCAGAATCGTGTCATGTCCTAAAACCCAAATATTCTGCCTTTTAAAATGATGGTTTATCTGACAAGCCCACTAAGCGTTAAGATACTGAATATACGTCATCCAGGGTCCCTCGCCCCACAGCCTTCTCTGAGCCCCTGTGCCCTGAGTCGCTGAGCACATTTCCGAAGCCTGACTCTTTCCGGGGGACATTCCGCGCTTGCCTGAACTTCTGACGACATGTGGGTGGAGGCTGGGGCACTTACTCATCTTTGTTATTTCAAGTTCTTGTTCTCAGATCTCAGCGACCAACCGCACCTACCCTACTGCTTCTGCGAGGAAGACTTTTACTGATGGTTTGGGGCACAAAGCGGTGCCCAACTGCGAATACCTTCGGTGCGTACGAGGTTCGTGTGTTGACTTTCTGAAAGCCTCTGGGGGTCCCAGTGCCACCAACTCCGCAACAGCCACCTCCTTCCCGTAAGCACAGCCCACAGCTCTGCAGATGGGGCACTCTCTGCCTCACGGCCTTTTCCGACTCTCTTTGCCCAGAGTCCTTGCTGTCCCTACAAGCTTATTCGCCAGCATTTTAATTGCTACCCCAGTCCTCTTTACTATGCAATAAAGTTTACTTCTTTTAGCTCAGATCCCTCCTTCTAGATTATACCCAACTATTCAGCCTCATCAGGAGTCTCTGATGCGTCTCCGAGGGCCCCCAGTGCCCAATCTGCACATGGAGGGTGCCTGGTTTTCCTGCATCAGGACACACGGCCTGAGGCCATCCCCCCGCGTTGTGACTCTCTCCATCCTTGTAAGACAACCACACCTCACCGTCTCGGCCCCAGCCTCCGTTCCCGAGTCTCAGTGCGCAGTCAGCACATCCTCCTGCAAACCGCACTCTCATGACCTGACTTACTGTGAAGAGTGTGTTTGCACAAATCACGCACACAATGAACCTAGACACAGACCTGTACCCTCGACAAAAATGAACTCAAAATGGATCACGGACCTACGTGTAAAGCGGAGGACTATGGATTCCTGGAAGACAACACAGGAGAAACGCTAGATGACCTTGGGTGTGTTGGTGACCTCTTAGCCGTAATACCAATGGCACGGTCCAGGAAAGAAAGAATTAATAAGCTAGACTTTATTAAAGTTAAAAACGTCTGTTCTCTGAGAGCCCCTGTGGTCTTAACGAGAAGACAAGCCACAGACTGGGAAAAAAATATCTGCAGAAGGTGCATCTGATAAAGGACTGTCACCCAGAGTATGAGAAGAATTCCTAAAACTCATTACCGAGAAAATAAACAGCCTGGTTAAAAAATGAGCCAAAGACCTTAGGAACTGCCAGGCGGCCTCCTCACTCTCCTCCAGAAAAGGCCCCCAGGAACAGACTAGCTACCATCCTGGGCAATCTCGCGGGACGGAGAGGACGGGGTGTGAGGAGCTGGCAGGCAAGGGGTGGACGGCAGCGGCCCCACCCCCTGCACCAGCCAGGGCACCGCCTGGGGTGTGAGGGTCGGCTGGCAGCTCTGGGCGGGCTCCCTTTGCAGGGGCCGTCCTTAGCGAACCAGGAGGTGTGTCCTTCTGACTCTGCATTCTCCTGGGGCCGGATGGCCAACTTTCACCTCCTGATGAATCTCTCAGTCCCGCTGTGCCTCACGCCCTCATCGGTGAGGCGGGAATACTAACATGCTTACCATGTAGGGTTATTCCCAGGATTAACTAGTGAACACGTGGGCGACATTCGCCATGGTGTTCGGAGCGTCGTGAGCCCTATTATTAATAATGACGTGATTAGTTCCTGTGCGTGGACGGCAATAGATTTTAGCTTCTATACAGTCTGCCCCTTTTGGGGTTTACATTCATTCCAGGAAAGCTCTGTGGGCAGCCGGCCTCTGCACGGTCCCTGGATGTCCATCCCCGGGGATGTGGGCTGACCTGCTGCTTCCAGCGAGGGCAGAGAGAGCAACAGTGGTGGAATGCCACTTCGGCAGTGACGCGCCCTCCGTGTGCTCTTCCTCCCTTACTCTCGCCTTCTCCCTTGCTCAGCCGCTCCGAGGGAAGAGCCATACAGACAGGCCCCCGTGGCTCAGGGACTGACGTCTCTGGGCAGCAGCCAGTGAGGGTCTGAGGCCTGACAACAGCCATTCCAGGAGCAGATGGTACTTTAAAGACATTAAAGAATCAAAGGTAATAAGAAAATGTGATTTCTTCAGTTTCCAAGTCAAAAGAATCTAAATATTCCATCTCTATTCACAAATATTGGGCTGGCCAAAAAGTCCGTTATGTTTTTTCTGTACGATGGCTCTTGTAGCACTTAGTTGTCCTTAACTTCCTTCAAAATAATTTTGTTAGACTGTATTGTGACAGCTGTCATATCAGCATGCATTTAAAAAAAACTTCCCAAAATTGGTGAATTTTTGTGCAGCCATGTTCATACTGAAGATGGAAGAAGATATGTAACATTTTTGGCATAATATGCTTTATTATTTCAAGAAAGGTAAAAATGCAACTGAAATGCAAAAAAAGATTTGTGTAGTGTGTGGCCCTGTGACCGATAGAACGTGTCAAAAGTGGTTTGTGAAGTTTCAGGCTGGAGATCTCTCGCTGAGCAATGCTCCACGGTCGGGGAGGCCAGGTGAAGTTGAGAGCCATCAAAGCGAGACACTAACTGAGAACAATCAACATTCTATCACGTGGGAGCTAGCCGACAATCTCAAAATATCCAAATCAATAGTTGTTGGTGAAAATGAAAAATGTGCCTTTCATTTTACAGAAAAACTGGAAAAAAATTAAACAGACTTTTTGGCCAACCCAATAATGTGAATAAGTATTTCCAAATTAAAAATGGCTCAACTTATGTTTTTTGAAGTGAGGAGATATTTCATTATAAAACAACCTTGACAGAAACTAGGAGAAATTTAACTGAATGCATTTGAGACTAAGAATATAGCTGCACAGCTTCGCGCCAGTCTGACCACTGGGTGGAGCTAAATGCCAGCAAACACATCAGCACCGGAAGGCTCTCTGGAAGCGGGGTTTCTGGGAAACGCAGATGGACACGTAACCTAAGCGTCAGCTGGAAGCGTCTGTTCCAGCGACTACTCTCCACCTCCCCACGCAGTTTCTGTGACGTGCCAAGGAGAAAACTATACGGTCCTGGGCTGTTCGTGTAGGAGTTTGCTTAGTATTAAAACAAAGTTGAGGAGGACACTCCTTGGAAAAACCTCCGTATTTGTACTGGGTGAGAAATAATCTGATGAAAACTGAAAGGGGAGCACCAGGTATTCAGATGCCGGTGTTCGTTACAATACACGAGGCGGCAGGAGAAGAAGCGGGGGCCCCCTGGGAAGCGATGTCGCCAGCAAACGGGGAGACTCATGGTCGAATCCCGTGGCCTCTCTGCCGCGTCCAAGCGCTTTCATGTAGTAAACAGGGTCCCCCACCCCCTCTCTGAAAGCCTCAGGGCCACTCTGCTTCTCAGCACAGGGTGACCTTCCACGTCACGGTGCATGCGTCCCAACATCAAACGGCACCCTCCCAGTTTAACCTGGTGGAGACCAGGGATGGTGCTGGGGAGCAGCCGGGTCCATGCGGGCTGTGGGCAGGTCACAGGTCGGACCCGTGAGGAAGCGTAGGGACAGCTGTCGAGGGTCCGCCCATGAAGCCAGGCCCGTCTGTGTTTCACGCGCTCACTGACGGTCAGCGACACATCAGTGACACTTCGGGCCGTTTCCAGACTCAGTGGGTGGCCGTCCTTTCCCACTTCCGTTCCTCGGGTGAGCCCACCACACGAGGAGACCCCTCCCTGTCCTTGACCTGCTGTGGCTTCTGCAGGGCCAGCCTTCCCGACGTGAATGCCATCGTGTACTGCCGGCCGTGGGGTCTGAGACGCCCAAGGTCTCAGGTCTTGTTCCAAGTTTCATAAGATCTCCAAGGGTTTTTGCTTGTGGGCTCCTGCTCTGTGGCAGAGCCTCGGAAGCTTCCGGTGCTCCTCCCGCTCGGGTCCCACAGAGCTGGGCTCCCGCTACCTCCATGTGTCCTCCTGGCAGAGAGGCTGCTGCGTCCCCACCTGCCCCCCGGGCCTGGTCTCCACCCGACTCTCAGGGGTCTCTGCATCACTTGGTCTCCAGGTGCCCCTCTTCTTTTCCATCAACTTCTTGTTGCCCTAGCAGCCTTCGTTTCTTCTTCCTTTTTTCACTAATTTTTGAAACAAATGATTCAAAAGCCTAAATTCTTCACTCTCTTTGCTTGGAAGTCAGGTTCTCAAACAAGCTCAAGTCGATCGTCAGCGAGAACATTGGGAAGGCCCCTCACTTTTGTGTCCCGTGTAACTTCTTCTCTTCCTCCCTCCCCCGCCCCCCGCTAACTAGGTGCCAGCTCTCTGTGAGCGGCTGGCAGCTGGCCCGCCTGAAATCTGCACACGTTCCTTCCGTCTCGTCGGACCTGCTCTCCTCTGTCCTCACTGGCAAACGCCTTTGCCATTGGCGTCACCTCCACAAGCCCCTGCACACTGGCTGGTGAGAAGCTGGCCCCGGGCGACGTGGAGCCTGAACTCTCAAGGTCTCTCCCGGTGATTCGGAATATATTTGTATAACTTCTTTAACAAAGTAAACATTAGAAGTTGATATTTTTACTGTTAGATGTCAATAGGTTGTAGTTATTTAAAACCCTCCATTTGGGCCTCCTGTGGGCGAATGGGAGTGGGAGACGGCTGCATACGGGGGGATCCCAGAGTGGGGATGCCCACACCTAACTCCACTCTGACCATTTCCCCAAGTGTTTACCAAATGCCATTTATCCACCTCTCATCTGTGTCTGCCAAGGTCACTTCACTCACTCACCAACAAGTGAGCAAGTCTAGAGTGCCATTTATGAGAGGTATCGTCCCTGTCTCCTAACTCCAGAAGCCTGAAGATTCAATGGCGAGGCAGAGTCCTATTTGACCATCCTAACGCGGGACTGTTGTTCTTGTAGTTGACGAGGAAGCAGCTAGAATGGAACGACCAAAGGGCATCTCATGGCTTCGGGCTCAGACCAACCCCTGGCTAATCAGGAGGCTGAGGGGTCCGGTCACAGAAGTGACAATCTGACCCTGCCGCCGACTCACAGAAAGGGCGCCCCACACGGGAGAGGCCACGAGTCACAGTCTGGATTACAACGGACTACGTCACTGCTGCTCACTGTATCCATTTCTTCTTTAGTGCTTCCCTGGTTTGTTCAAGACCGTTGCAGAAGTCTGAGGTTGCTGTACAGGTTTTGTTTTTATCACGGTCACCTTAGTCACCAAAATAGCCACAGAGGTTGGACAAAGCTAAGTAAGAGGCAAAAATCTGGGTGCTCCGAAAGGAGATGCCTGTGCCTGGGATCTGCATGGTTACACACACACGCGTACACAGGCACACACGCATGGACTTCGGAAAGAAGGAAGGGCAGCCTGCATGGTACATCCCCACCCCGTCCCTGTAACCCACAGGTGCACAGGCCTTGCTGTGTCTGAAAGGCCACACCACACTCTCCCCGAGGAAACGGCCCCAGTGAGCGATTCAGTGTCTGAGGTGGGTCGCAGCACATTCGAGCTGCATGTTCAGGTCAAAGTGTTTCTCTACGGAGCCTCCACCACCTGTGGCTGAGGTCCAGCCCCAAATAACTGGGGGGGGCCCCTCCAAAACTGCCACACAGGACTTCTTCTCTGCTGGGAATTAGAAGATAAGAGGATGAATCTCAGAAAGGAGGTGATCGACTTGTGAAGCAAACTGAAAAACGGAGCTGTGTTTGTATCTTCGGCCATGCGGTCTCAGGGGGGCCAGAACCAGGTGTGGACAGTTGAATAGAAATCGAAATCAACTGCAGTTAAATATGGTTAAAATCTGTTCCCAGCGTCACGCCCACAGGTCACGTGCTCAGCAGCCACACCTGCGACGTGGACACGTGTCCTCGCAGGACTGGCGCACACAGTGGGACTCCTCTTTGTTCTCTGCACCAGGTGCACAGTAAGGAGCAAGGCATCGCTGCAACATTTGGGGATCCAGAGCCCAGTATGGGGACTAGATGAAGTGGGAGTCGCTTGGGCCATACAGACCCACCTCCCAGCCCCCCGCCCTGAACTAAGATCCAACGAGGTTCCGGAGCTTCCGGAGCTCATTCAGTCCTCATGTATCGCCAGGGGAGGACCACGTTCCTGAGAGAAGGAAGTCTGGTGGCTTCCTCTCCCCACAGGCGGGTAAACTATTTGCTGGATTCACAATTCTTGGGGAAGGACAACAATTTGGGAAAGAACATACAATTAATCAAGAGTGGCCCCCTCCCCCGGAGTAGGAGCTCAGGGAAACCCACGCACACTCGGACCATCAGCCAGTCCCACGGACAGGAGAGCCTTGTGGGGCTCAGGCCTCTCCTGGGAAGTCCAGCCTCGCACCACATGGCCACCAGCACAGACACAAATTCCCCAGGGGGCGCTGCTTCTTTTCTCTCCCCTGGGTGACGGCGCGTGGAAAATGTAACCCAGCTTAGGGAATGACCTTCGCTGCAGCAAGATGCGATTAAACGGAACCCTTGCTTTGTACCGCCAGGTAGGAAAGGCTCTCTGCACCTGCAGAGAAGTGTGGGACAGGCTGCAGCTGCGTCCTTGGTTCAGGGGCCCTGGACGCAGAGGTTCCAGGCTGAGCCCGGCTGGCTTCAGCCCCAGGGCCCAGGAGAGGTTTGCGGTCCCATCACTCATGACAACGCATGAAATGTTACCAAGGAGAACTTTATCAGGCAGAAAAACAAAACAAAAAAACCCACCTTTGTTTTTATCACAGAAAATCTCAGAAAGGAAAAATGACCAGTAGTGCAACAAGCTTGTAAAAACCACCAGCGTGCCCCCGTGTGCAGACCCTGGGAACCGAGGGAGGAAGGGGGCTGACAGACGCGTGGGTGGGGGTCAGCCGAGAAACCGGCGGCAGCAGGAGCTTCTGGCTGTTCTGCAGCTGGAGCAGGGCAGGCACCGAGCAGGCACCCTGGGGATGCTGTGGCACCATTCCAGCGTGGCAGCCGGGCCCAGAGCCTGTCAATTAGCAGGGGACCAGGACCAGCAAGCAGCACGCCATCCCCATCCTCCTGAACGGCCACACCTGCTCTTTATTAGTTCGTGACTTCATCACTGAGCCTTGAAAAGAGAGAAAGACCTGTTTATGGGGGAAAGAGCAAGCCCCCTTACATACCACATCCCATATGTATGAGGCCATTCCACACACTACATATTGTTGTATTTAAACATGAAACAGTTATAAATGCAAGCAACAAATTGTTAAGTGAAATATCCCCTCTAGACATGTCTTCATAATTTAAACATGTAAAATGTGCATAAAATCATTGTTGCACGAAAAAACAGAAACAACTAAATGTCGCCGCCCAGCTTCTCCTGGGCCCGTGATGCTGCTCAGCAGACTCGGAGATGGGGGGGAAACACAGAGGGAGCTGTGGGTCCTCATGGCATCTCAGACGGTGAGGGGAAGAAATGACACGGTTACAGGAAGCCAGGCAACGGGAATCGCATGCGGCCTGCTGCGGTCAGCTACCCAGGAGGACACAAGCATTTCTTTCTCCACTGTAACCTTTGGAGATTTTTCCGAGCACATTTTCTTATAGGTCTCAAAAAATACTCTGAAATCTTTCTCTCCACTAGATGTGTGCATATACCTCTGTTCCTACCTGGTGAGCAGCAGGGGGCTCCCAGGCTTGAGGAAAGGATCACGTTGCACGAGGCTGTTCAGACACCGTGAGGTTCCTGCCCCCGGATTCACGGACTCCTGCGTCTGCAGCCCTGGAGAACCGGGGGCGTTCGTGAAAGTGAGCCCCGAGCGAGCTGCTGCAGCAACACGCTGGGATGCGGAGGGCTCTGCAGTCTCTCCATAAGTACGAGGCATTCCTCATTGCTGCTAGCTGCTTCTTACCCCTTGCCGAGGGTGAAGGAGAGGTGGGGCTAAGAGGATCGGACACAGGCAAGCATGCGTGAGACCCGTTAACAATCGCTGGCGTTCGTGTCTGCGGCTGAATGGGGATAGACAACCGCTTTGGACTGTTCAGAGGAAAATATTCGTATCAGGAAACAGAGATGGTTTGCTTTTCTCTGTATTGATTTCAGTGGCCGCTATAGAAACAGGGCTTGCTTATAACTTTGACAGGCAATTCACGTCATTTATTTTACATGTTTAAGGATTTTTTTAAAAACCTCCATACTTAACCCATTTAAATCTATTTTCTTACCCTATCTCCAAAAGACCCCTTCATTAAAAAAGAGCATGTTTCCACGCTCTTGGCGCTTTCCGACAGGCTTGATTACTTGTGCAGGAGACCGGCAACAGGATACTTCTTTCTGAAATTTCCTTTTCAGCAGCAAAGCAATCTCACATATATCACTGTAATTATTTTACCATGTTCCTTTTCAGGAAATAATTGATATCCCCTTTTTCTACAAATACTAACAGAACTTTGAACAGACTTTCGTGGTGGTTCTAATGCTCGGTTCTTTCACGTTTAAAAGGAAAGTATTTTCCTTCATTGCCGTCACTTGGTTTTTGTAGAGCTGACTCTCTGACTTGCCGGAAATGTTCAGGTACAGTCCTGTGCCTGGTCCGCACAGGGGAGCAGTTTCTGGCGCGGCGCTCCAGCCTGGCTGGCACACTGCGCACTTACCAAGCAGCACTTGCACTCCTGGGGGTTCTGTGAAATAAGGAGCTGGAGAACCCCGTGCGCTGACGAGGCAAGGACGAGCGTAGGGTTTTCCATTTTTTATTTTCTTAAATAGCGGTTGTGATGCCCCATCGTTTTCAGAGGTTAACCTTTACGTTTCTCATGCTGTTTCCTCTTACAAGCCATGGAGCTCTTTTCACAGAGAAAACCAAAAAGTTCATTTTTATTTGGGTACTTTGAAGACATCTTGAATTAAGGGAATAATACCTTGAATACTCCTCTGTTTAATTTTATTCTATACTTTAATTGCATTGCAATACTCTGATCTCCCCAAGGACACAGAATCACTGACCCTCTTCTTTATTACTGCCACTTAATCCCCGCCCCCGCCCCACCCAGCTGCTCACCTAGTCCTCGAGGGTGTTAAAAAGCACCCAGGCCTGATGAGCTCACACCTGAGTTCTCTGACCCCTGGTCCCACCTAAAGCCCTGTCCCTTCTGTCTCAGGGAAAGGCCTCTGCTTTCGTTCACTTTGGGGGCAGAAAACCTTGGCCTCATTCTTGACTTTCTCTGTCTACATCCCACACCGATCTATCAGGCAAGCTACCAGTGCCCGGCAGCACCTGCTGGCTGCCTGCCCCATGCAGCTGCCCATGGGCACCTCTCATGCCCCCACCAGTCTCTCTGCTTTCATCTCCTGCGGCTACAGCTCATCCTCAGCACAGCAACTGGAGTGACCCTCTCTGAAGCCGCGGATCCCATCACTGGCCAGAGCAGAGGAGAAGCCAGGTCCCTGCCTGGGCCCAGCCCACCCTGGGCTCTAAGCTCACCTTCCTGCCGCCCCCACGTACCAACCCCAACCACACAGAGCATCCACTGCCTCTCCCACGGCCTGGCGTGTGCTGATGCATCTACCCGTGTCTGCGATGCTCTGCCCCAAACACCCAGTGGCCCTGCTCTCTGCCATCTTATGGCGGATTGTCAGATTGTCCCTGGCAGATTGTCCCTTGCTGCCCATCTCCACCCCCCACCCAACCACCACCCATCCTGGCCCTTGTCCTGCCCTCGTCCTGCCCTCGTTACTGACCACGTGTTCTGCGTCACTCACACTCGCCTTGAGTTTGTCTGTGTCCACAAGCCTGGACACTCCATGGAGAAGGACGTCGTTCTGTTCACTGTGCATCCCAGGGACAGAGCTCCCCGAGGGCCGAGTGCTGGCCCATGCCCTGCACCAGCGGACGCCACCCGGGCACCACGCAGGCGCCTTGGGTTGGAACAAGTACTGACCCCAGCCTGGCTTACCTTTGGGATTGCCTCTTTTCACAGACTATCGTAGCGAGGCGTGGGCCTGTGTGGAATCGTCAGAGTGCTTAAACAGGTCTCACTCTACTTTCTGAAACAAAAAGCCGTGTTCGCCCTTCTTCTGCTAGAAGTGCCCTCCTGTCCCCTCTTGGCATCACCACCCACCGACACTAACTGCTGGCCTGCTGTGTTTTGTCGGGCTTGTCGAGCCTATGGCTGCAGCAGCTGGCCCGTTCTCTCTGGAGAGGCGAAAACTGGAAGACTGAGAGAGAAAGAAAAGGTGGCTCACAGCACAGGTAACCGTGAGAATTACTACCAAACGCTGACTCGACGGACGGCGACCGAGGCCCCACGCCACTGCTCCCTGGCTTCTGCTCGGGGTGGGTTCTCGTCCTCGTCATGCACACGTGATCCTGAGACCCCTCAGCACCCTGACCACTCAAGTGCTCGCCCGCATGGCGCCGGCCGGTCGGTTGGAGGTGTGCGCCAGCACGCACCGAAGAACGGGGCTTCTGGTTTTCACTCCCCAGTCTCCAGGTTGCCCACATCAGCGAAGGGCTTTCTGCAGGCAACACTGTGCCCGCGCGCACCTGCTTCCACGCAAGCTACAGCAAGCTGTGCTTACAAGAAGTAGCAGAGGTCAGGTAGCGAGCCCAAAGACTGTCAGCAACAGCCATGTGAGCCGTGTCTACTACGGCAGAGGGCCTATTTTGTTTCCTCTTTGTGCTCGGCCTCAAAGCTTCCCCTTCGACGTATGTGTTTAAATAGCATGTCTCAGAAGGAGCCACTTATGCTACTCTAATAATCTGTGGGCTTCTCTAAACATCAGGCTTCTGCAAAACTTCTCTATTAAAAAGAGCGCGCATGAGAGAACACCCCACAGCCTGCAGTCAGATGTCCTTACTTGGCTGTAAAATGTGAAAGCCCACTTCCCGTCTCCCAGGATCTCGCACCCCCAGCACCGCGGCAATCCCCAAGCGCAGAGGCTGCTGAACCCCCTACGTCTGTCTCCCCCGACGGTGACACAGCTCTGGGGTCGGATCTATGAGGCGGGCCTCCTCCTCCAGGTCTGTAACCACTCACGCACATGGGAGATGCTGTTCATTCCGTCTCCTCAACGGTCTGTCTGTGTCTGTCGGTATTTAACTCTGCACTTTGTACTTGTGTGATCGCTCCAAGGCTGGAAACCACTATTTTTTTGACACATTTGACAGTCTAAAGTTGCTCGAAGCAGTGATGGAACACTTTTAAAATTAAGACAAGAAATACACTGCAGACAAGAAATACTTTTCTTCCCTTACGCTCCCCGCGGACCCCCACGTTCTTTCATTGCTCTGGCTCAGCTGTGCGTCAAAGCACAGACGACATTTTCATAAACAGTGGTGCTCAGCCCTTGCCGGACGATAGGGCCACCTGAGAACCTGCACCTGAGAGTCAGGATGTTTGAGCTGCACCAGCAGGCCACCTGGGACGGATTGTTACAAAGCGAGGACCATAAAGCAGAGGTCAACGTCCTTACTTTTCACACCTGTGGGTGAAGGGCGACCCACTCTCTAGATAGACCACAGGGTCCGAGACCTGGCGAGATTGGTGAGCAGGGAGGGTCGGCGGATGGGGACTCGACTCAGCTGCAGAAGCCTGAGGGCGGCGTGCGGGAAGGTGAGCCGGCTGAGCACTGCGGTGCCCGTGCGAAGCTGTGTGATATGGGAGAAAACAAGGGCTTTGGAGACAGACAACAACAAGTTAACTATGTGACCAACCGCACTTAGCACCCAGCACCTTTGTCGCCTGGACCACACGGCGCCACAGCCGTGCTACTGTCGCCCACACCAGCTGCCCTGAAGTAGCCCCTCCAATCACACACACAGAGAAATAACGCCTCCAGGGTCAGACCGTGAGCAAAGCTGAATCGGAGATCACGGGACTCTGTCCCCGTGGCTGAAAGCGGTGGAGGCAGTACTTGAACTCAGGTCTGCCTGATGCCTGCCACAGCTGCAGGCCCCCTCTCATGTGACACTTCACAAGAAAAAGTAATCAGGTGACTTTTTTTTTTCCTTAAATGTACAAAAGCAGCTTCTTGTTTTCAATGCAAGTTTCTTATTGCTAAGAAGGATTTACGATGTTGTCCAGATACTTGGTGCCGTAGCCCAAATTCTTGGTGCCGTACCCCAATTAGTAGCAGTGAGAGACCCTCGGTGAAAGAACTGTGGTCGATGTAAATGGAGCCGGCAAGGAGGTGAATTCACAAAGATGCTGTGAGGTGAGGGCCCAGCTCCAGGCTGGCAGAGAAAGCCATAGTCGGCTGCAAGCTCAGAATCCAAAGGGTAAACCCACGTGCTCAGGGGGGCCAACGCTGGTTGCTCTCCCATCAGAAAGGACCCCCTCCCGAGGTGTTTATGAAGAGGGTGCAAGCAAAGCACCCGTGGGCTGAGCCACCCACAATAGTAACGGAGCCCTGCTGTGAGCTAATGACCTCACACCAGATGGACAGGAAGGAGAGCCAGCTCCAGTGAGCCAGCAGAACCTTCCCCGGGAGGACGAGACCTCACCTGGGCTCCCTGGACCACAGGCTTCCAGGGTCTGGGGGCCTGGACGGTGTGCAACGTCGTGCACGAGATACACGTGTGTAATGTCCTCGCACACTCACGCTGCGTTCACCAGGAAACTAGAACAAAACACCCCAGCAAACACTCCGTAAAACTCCTCCACTCCTCTGCCCTGGATGCAGAGTCTCCTTCTGGCCGCCCTCAGGGAGGCACCGCACAGGGATGGGCGGCGAAGGGCTCCGGGAGGACACTGAGAGAGCAGCTCCCTCCACGCTGCGAAGGACACGCAGACCTTCGTGGTAAAGAGGATGCGCGGCTCCTGCAAGGTCACCTCACCCGAGCGCAGATGCAACGGGAGTATCTCCCGGAGTCAGGATGAGTCTTCCGACAGGGGTGGGCACCGGCTCTAAAGCCTGGATGTGTGCCAGTGCGCCATTCCCCGCGCTTACAAATTCAGGGCGCAGACCTGAGGCTCAGGGCCACGCTCTGCCGCAGGAGCCGCAGCACGAACCTGACTGCGGAAACAGATGAAAAGCCTTCAGCAGTTCATGTCTCGTTAGCTCCACGTCAGACTTCCAAAAGAATCTATCGGAAAAATTCAGGATGTTGTCTTATAAGAACTATTTTATATGCCTTAAAGTCTTAAAAATACTTGAGTAGCAAAAACTTTGAATGTGCATGTTTATATAAAAATATCTACTTACATATATACTTACTATAGATACTATCATTCTGTTAGTGTCTTTCATTATTCAACCCCAAACTCATTTACAGATTCCAATGTATTGCATGAATCAAGTTTTATTTTTATTTACAGTGCAGTGAATGTATAATATTTGATCAGAAAGCATTTAGCAAGGCATTTTTAGCCTAACTTTTAATCTTATAATGCTATTCTTTCTAAATAATGTAGGATAACTAAAGACTTTTTTTGAGCTAATGGCTTCAGAGGTAAATTCAGCTCTCAGAAATGCCAGAACTGCTTTAAACTTTTGTACATTCGGAATATGTCCCTTGATTATTTTTTCTTTTTGCTTCATTAGATGTAAAGTGTTACTTAAACTCATTTGCAGTTTTAAGAAGTAATCAGCTATGCTAATCTTTCCTAAGGGAGGGAGGGGAATATTGGGTTGGCTAAAAAGTTTGTTCTGTTTTTAAGTAAACATAAAAGACATTTTTCATTTTCACCAATAACTTCATTTACAACATATTCACCGTTTCGTTCCACTACTTTCTTCCGTCTTTCAGGCAACTTCATAATCCATCTTCGCAAAACTTTTTATATTTTTGAGCAAAGAACTGTTCCAGGTGCCTTTTGCAGTTTTCCAGGGAATGAAATTTTTCTCCACTAAGAGAATTTTGTAAAGACTGAAATAAATGGAAATCGGAAGGCGCAGTGTCTGGTGAATACGGTGGATGAATCGGAACCTCCCAGCCAGGCTGGGGCAGTTTTTGCCTGGTCACCAAAGGAACGCCTGTCTTGTGTTATCCTGAGGGAAGAGTCCGAGTTTTCTGTTGACTAATTCCTGACACTTTTGGTTGAGTGCTGCTTCCAGTGGTTGTAACTGGAGCAGTTCTTACTGGACATAATCGTTTGGTGTTCCGGAAGGAGCCCCTAACGGAGGACCCCCAGCCCCACACATACACAACATCCGCTTCTCTGGGCGAAGACTGGCTTTGGTGTGGCTGGTGGGGTATTGGCTTCCATCTTCAATATTAAAATGGCTGCACAAAAATTCAACAGTTTTGATAAGTTCTTTAATGCACACTGACATGATAGCTGTCACAATACAGTCTAACAAAATTATTCTGAATGAAATCAAAGACAACTAAGTGCTACTAAGCCATCATGTAGAACAACCGAATGAACTTTTTGGCCAAGACAATACACTGAGAGCTATAATCCATCGACATAGTAAATCTTTTTTCAAAAAAAGCAAGTGAGTCATCCATGGGAGACATATACCTCCAGACATAATATCGTAAAGATGAGGAGAAATAACTAACATTTGTTGGATCAGTATTTTGGCTAAATTATGGCCTGGACTGGAGGCGGTGAAACACAGTGCCCTCCAATGGGCAGGCAGGGCGCACGCAGCCTCCCGACATCTCCGCGCCTTCGGCCTGGGGACACACACCTCGGAGCGGGCCTTGCACCTTTCAGCCCTCGCCCACTGGGGATGAGGCCCTGGAGAAGGACACCGCGCTGGGCCAGCCTGGCTCTGACACCCTGTCCTCCGGGCGCCAGGCCCAGGGCGTTAGAGAGGCCCCCCTCTCCGTGATCTGCTTTCCCGGCTGACTCTCACGCGCTCAGGACGGAGGGCAATGCCGCGCACGCACCGGGCCCCTACCCTCGGGGAACTCGATCGGGTGGGCGTTCGGGATTTCCAGTGGACAGTCCTGTTACTGGACCGCTAGCAAACAGGCAGACATTAGATGTGAACTCTCCCCTCACGCAGCTTAACGCTACCCAGGTTATGGAGAAGGCGGTGCTCCTATCTGAGCAAACACACCGTGGAGTCCAGTAAAAATGACACCAAACACAAAAAAATGCACACGGCAGACAAAGCACAGACACGCTGGGAGCCCGAAGGGCTCATTTTTCCTGTGAGGGTTATCTGCTTCTCTGCCCGATGAATCCGGGCGCTGTGAGTCCAGTGCTCACCGTCAATCAGATAATCGCCCACCTAGGACCCATGTGAAGACATTACCTGTAATCAGAGAGAAACTTTAACACACTGAAATGGTTACATGCTGGTAAGCAGAGTGTTCCAAACCCTGTCACTGAACAGACATGTCTATGGAAGCCTTGTACTACTTTTGTAAATAATGGCAAAGAATATTTCATGTCCATGAGTTATTTTTTGAAAGACTAAAATCCCAGATGGATTTGTAAAAAAAAAAAAAATCAGTGAAAGAACAATATATTCTGGTGACCTAAATCAGTCTGAGCATTGAATGGGACCTTGGTTAAAATCCGTTAAAATAAAGAGATAGTGGTGAAGGAAACCTTATCAATTATTCAGCAACCAAATACAGGAACATATTGTTTTATTCTTTTTCATTATTCTTGAATTTTAGCTAAAAAGTTTAATAGCTGAAATAAATGTACTTAGAACGCTTTCCAAATTTCAGTCCGATAAATGGAATTTTGACAGGAGAAAAACCTGGTCCTTAATCTCCATGAAACTTGGCTCTACATTGATTCACGAGCTTGTCTTCAACGAACGTGAACAGCAGGGGGCGCTGTAAGCCACACTTTGCTCGACAGGGATCTCACTGCTGAAGCTTTCTTTTTTTATTTTTAATTTTTATTGTTATTCAATTACAGTTGTCTGCATTTTCTCCCTATCCCTCCACCCCACTACCACTAATCCCACATCTATCCCCCACCCATACCCTCCCCCTTGATTTTGTCCATGTGTCCTTTATAGTAAGTAGCTCCTGTAAACCCCTCTCCCCACTATCCCTTCCCCACTCCCCTCTGGCTATTGTTACATTGTTCTTAATCTCAATGTCTCTGGTTGTATTTTGTTTGCTTTTTTCTTTTGTTGATTATGTTCCAGTTAAAGGTGAGATCATGTGGTATTTGTCCCGCACCGCCTGCCTTATTTCACTTAGCATAATGCTCTCCAGTTCCATCCATGCTGAAGCTTTCCAACTTCCCCGTGCTCGACTGGAAAAGTTAGAGGTTTAAGAAATAAACTGCAAGAAAAGTGCCACTAGGATCCCGGAGTGCTGGGGTGCCACCCTGCGGCGTTCACAGTTCCCTAAGGAGACGGAGTGTGCTACAGTCCGAGGAAGACCGCTGTCACACCTGTGATGTCCTCGGAGGGCGGTCTGAGTGCTCGTGAACGCCGCCCGTGGAAGGAGTAGGGTGGGGGACGACCGAAGGCTACGGTACACAGCTGCAGGGACTCTGTTTTCTGAAGGGAAGGGCTGTTGGAAACGCACTCAAATTAAAATCGAGGTAGATCTCCTCCCCCCTTTCCCATCATCCCTGGCGTGGGGGCTGTGGGGAGGCTGTCATCTGTCCTATACATGCTGTGAACTCAGGACCGCGTCCAGGACCCCCGCCGGGATGAGCCCCGAGCTGCACCAGGGGTTCTGTCCTCATCCTCCGCAATGCAGCCCCCCGGAGTCTGAGCAGTTCCCGGGGCCAGAGGTGGGCAATTCAGACTCCCCACACGTCTGTCTGAACAGACATGACCTCGGTTGCCTACAGGTTTCCTCATGGGCCAGAGGGAAACACCGCCCCCAAACCTGTCAGAGGAGAGGGGAAGCACCTGGGCACTATGCAACACTCACAGTAGCACATGCTGGCTTAGTGCGGACGCAATGCCGGTCACGTGAAAAAATGCCATGCATTAGAACCCTCTTCCTTAACAAGATTTTACAGGGAAATTAAATTTACCATCAATTCTCCTCTCAGATTATAATAAAAAGAAATTAAAACCTGAGATCTAAAATTATCCCCCCCTCAATTCCCGCGTCCCGGCCCACAGGCTGATTCTCCGGGACTTGCTCCGCGTGTCGTTCGGCTCCCAGCACTTCCCTCCCTCCAGCCGCCGGCACCTGCAACCCGGAGGCTGGACGGTTCAGTCTCACAGCTGTCACCCTTTTCCCACGTCTGGAGCCGTTGACAGGGTCGGTAAGACTTTTGCAAAACTAGTCCGCTACCAAAAATCTCAAACATGCAAGTTCTTATAGGAAACTATGTCAAACAAAATGATGGTAGCAGCCAAGAATTCAACCCTGCTGGCGTCTTTCAAACCCTAGCGGCACTGCCGCACAGCGAAGCGGGGTCGGGGCTCAGACTGCAACACCAGCCGCTCCCCGTCCCGGCCCGGGCCCCCTGGGGCAGCCCCTTGAGGGGGTGGTTCCCAAGGTCACCCTTCAAGGAGGCGCTTCCCGCAGAAACAGTGCTAGTTCCAAAGAGTTAAAAAAAATCTTAAGATTCGGCCTCATTTCTGACGTATCACATGCTCACCCAGGACTGGAGCAGAGAGGCGATGTTTTCCAGGAAGAATGGGGGTGAAGAGATGAAGGAGAAAACTGTCTTGGTTCCTAACATACTCGGTTGGGGGAAATTCTGCTAAACAAGGTGTTTCCCCCAAGCCCTGCAGAATCTGTGTGTCTGCCCTTGAACTTCACTGTCTCTGCCTCTGGGGGCCCAGTGAGCATCAACCCGGCCTCTACCGTGGGCTGGGCTCCCAGACCTCAGGAGCCCAGCCCTGGGGTCAGCCCCCGGCCTTTCTCCACTTCCCACCACAGCAGAGCCCAGAGCTGCAGCCCCCGCTGGTCCTGTCCGCCCTCCCACACGGCCTCCCTCTCCCTCCCAGGACCTGCTCCCGGGCGTCAGAAAGTCCCTGCTCGCCCCTTCTTTCTGGCTGCAGTGAGACCTGATTCTCAACAAAGAATCAAATTGTCTCCTTAGCCTCAAGAAATGAGCGGGAGAGGAGAGAACAAGAAAAGGAATCCAACATATAAACACTGAAATAAAATAAAAAGCTACAGACTGAGACCTCCAATTCCAGGCCACATACCAGTTCCAGGAATCAACAACCCGGAAGCCAAAAGCCTTTTCTCACTTAATCTCAATTGGAGACGTCTCTCCGGATCTGACAACCTCGCTTAAGAAAATACTGTTTTTAAAAGCAGTGTTTTATGGTGAGTCTAACTGGTCACTAGAAAGACCCTTTCTTCTCCTTACCACCCGGCGCCTGAAGAACAAGAACACAAATACTCCTCTCTGGCGGACCTGAGCGGTTTCCTCACTCCAAGGTCCCAGATAAGCCTGCCCTGCAGCCCCAGGGCCAGAGTCTCCCTGCAAAGGCTCCCCTAAACCTCTGCTCTTCCAGGGTATCTGCCCCCAGATGCTGGCCTCCGTGTGCTCCGCACCTGACCGTGGAGGCAGGAGCAGGGGTGTTATTTTGAAGGAACTGGCACGTTACACCACGGGGTCCGTGCAAGCAGCCAGGGCTCCGGTGGGGCTGCAGCTCAGAGGGCGAGGGCGCGGGTACATGCATGCGGGTCTGAGAAGAGTGAGCCCGCGCTCAGTGAGAGTCACCCTTGCAGAGCTGGGTTTCGGTATTCACTACCAAACCAAACCACGAACTCGGGCGAGGGCAGCACCGTCTGACCTCGCGCAGGCCGGACACTGCAGCGCAGGATCGGGACAAGCAACCGCAGCCGTGGACGCATTTTTCTCCCTCGTGGGTCCAAACCCAAGAACCACGCTGCAGTCAGGAGGCTGGGGGTCGCTCACGGGACGAGTCGCCCAGCGGATCCGTTCCAGTGAGCTCTACCCTGGAGCTACATACATTTTTATCTCTGTGCTTGGAGTCATCATTTTGTCAAATAACTAGAATTTGAAATTTAGAAAAATGTTATAGAATAAATTTATAAAGAGGTTACAGCCAAGAGCAAAACCAGACATCTCCATGGTAACTGGAAATTTACACATGCACTCACAGTGCTTCCCTGACGAATAACAAACAGATATTTCATGAAAAAGAGGTATTTATGTCTGAAATAAGACATGTAACTCCAATGATTTATATGCTTCGAAACCACTAAAACAAACAATAGTCCCTGACAAATTCACGCTTTCTCTCTTCTGCCCCTGGGTTCATGTCCATGCCGTGTTATTGGAAATAGCCTGACGGCAAAGACTGCAACCCGCCGTCAGAACACACAAGGGCGTCAGAACACACAAGGGACAGACCTGCAGCCCCACAGCTGGCCACCTCCTAGGCTCCTCAGACGCGAAGAGGATCTTGAGAAAACATAGATGAGAAAGTCTTAGCAAACTCCCCTGCTGTTTAAATAAAATCACTCCTCGAATGAGGAGCAAGCGTTTCTGAGCCGCTGGTGCTCTGGGCCAGGGGCCGGACGCCGCACACACAGGACCACGGGTCCTTTCAGTAAGAACCCCTCACGTGGCACCCGGGGGAAACTGAGGCTCACGGAGATGACGTCGCAGGTGGTCAACTGTGAGTCTGCAGGAGAGGGAAGGAGGAAGGGGCACCCTAGTGGCAGGGGAGGTGGTGGCAGGGGGTGGTCACGGCTAGAGCGAGCCACCCATGGGTCAGAGTCTCGGCGGGGCAGACTTGGGAATGAACAGCTGGCATTGGTGAGTCAGGAGCCGACCCAGCGGGGACTTCCACACTCGGCCCCAGGGAAGGACAAGCTACAGGAATTAAGGACTGAGGGTACCACTCCGACTCCTGGATGTTGAAATAGACCTCCGATGGAACATGTTACGTACTGGTGTTTATTTGGCAAATTGTTCAAGCTCCGAAACAAACCCACAGAATCTGATTCTCCATGATCTTGGACAAATCACTTAAACTATATAGTTATCAGTTTATTTATCAGAAAACTAAGTTTCCAAGGGAACAGCAAGCCCTTGCATTCCATGACTTTATGGGGCTTTTTGGCTGGGTTGTTTCAACACCCGCCCCCACGTGTGTTTTCAGTGAAGAGGTATGTGGCGGCCCATGTATTCAGTGGGGCCTTGGGCTCTGTACCAGTCTTGAAGGAGCTCACACTCTGATAACTGCGCTGAGCATACAGCCCTTGGGAAACTAAAACTCACGAAAACTGTTTACAGTGTCCCTGCTTTGCAGAGTAAACATGTCGGTCTGCCTTCTTCTTTAATAGCAAGCTCTCACAGCTGTGGGACCTGGAGAGCCGTGTCATCGTTGGAGCGCGCTTTCCCAGGAAAACAGAGGTCACTCTGAGCAAACAGTGATCCTCCATGCCAGGTGGCAGCGTTCCGAGTCCCTGAAACCACAGCGACCTTGAGCACTTTCAATGTGAAGAGACTGGGAAACAAACACAGGGGCAAAACCCACGGAGCTCAGAACTAGCATAGATCCTTTGCACCTTCACTAGGTCACGGCTTAAGAAAGCAGGAATGCAGTGGCTTCTCCGGGTTGTCACGAAGGTTCTACGGGTCGCTGCTGGCAGTGATGCTAAGACACACTGTGTGCCGCCTACACCCCACCCTCAAAACCACCATTGCTGTGAAAAGCCACCACTGCTCTGCAGGACCAAGGTCCCCAGGGTCACACTTGGGAAAACACTGTGCAGGTCATGGCTCAGGGTTGGAAGGCCTTCCCTGTGCTGTGAAAGGGATGCCCCCGAGACGTCCTTCCCTCTCTTCCCGCACCCCCAGCATGCCCTGCACTGTCGCTACCAACACAACGCGGGACGTGCCTTTCTATGCGTTACAGGTGTGAACGGCTGATTCTGGGGTCGTCTTTGTTTCTGTGTGTAACATGTGGATGCGTCTGCTAGGGCGGCCGTAACAAAGTACCTCGGACTGGTGGCTTAGACAGAAGCCCAGTGGTACCTCGTACTCCTCGTTAATTCGTTCCGGAAATTGGGATGCGTGCCGAAACCGACCAGTGCTGACCAATGGAGCATCTTCTCCTGCGGGTCAGCATGGTGACTCGCAAGTCCCAGCAAGTGCCGAGAGCTGAAATAGCGTCTTCTCATCAAAATGCCTTGAGTACCAGGTTTGACGAGCTCCGAGGTCGATGAGCATGGAGGTATGACTGTAATTTATTTCTCACAGCGCTGCAAGCTGGGAGTCCAGGCTCCAGGTGCCATCAGCAGGCTCTTTCCTCCTGGGCTCGCATATGGCTGTCCTCTCCGGGTGTCCTCGGGTGGTCTCTCCTCTGGGTGCGCGGGCCTGGTGCCTCCCCCTCTCTCTGTGTACAATGCCCTCTTCTTACCAAGTCGCCGCATGGGGCCCCTGCATGACCACTTTCAACTCCACTGAGCTCTGCACAGGCCCCACCTCCAAATACAGCCACGTTCTGAGGTCCTGGGATTAGGACTTCGGCATATGAATTGGCTGGGGACACAGTTCAGCCCACAACAGTGAGAAATGTCTCCCTCCCAACCCCATCCTGCCTGCTTTTATATTTTCTCTTTGTCACTAGTTCTCATGAATTTTCAGGATGGGCTTCCATGTGGCTTTCTTTGTGTTTATCCTGCTTGGGCTCTCTTGTGCTTCTTGAATCTGTGCGTGTATCATTTGTATTAGGTTCAGAAACTCTTGCACCATTTTTTTCTTCAAATATATTTTAGGTCCTTCCTTTACTTCTGGGAATTCAATTACACATATATTAGGCTTTTTTTATCTGTGAATTCTCTATTTGATACTTTTCCCACTTTTCTAGTGTTTTTATTTAACCTCTTTAGCATCAGTTTTTAAAAGTATGTTGGTTAGCGATGTTAGTCCCTTTAGTGACATGACCTGATGAGCAACGGCCCAACAATAGTCAGCCAGAGCCAGGAACGCCCAGGGTGGGGCTCTGTGCCCCCCACCAGTGCGCAGGCCAGTGTGGAGTGAGGGGAAGCAAGCAGAGAGGGATCTGTAAGCGCAATGAGGCCACACTGTTCTAGGAACCTCTCCACCCTCTGACCGCTGTGTCTCTATATGAAGGTCTGTCTGGAAAAGTCCAGCCACTGTTAATATTATGAGAACGGTTTGTGCGACATTGATGTAGCCTGGCAGCCAAGGAGAGTGGACTGGAATGTGCCTGTATGAACAACGACGAGTTCACTGTACTTGTCGATGGGATCGGTAGACACCATTGAGTGAGTGTGTGTACTGTGTGGCTGCCGCATTCAAAATAACTGAGCAAGCAGAGCAACGAATGTGCGTCAAATTTTGCATTAAGCTTGAACATTCCTTCGCAGTAACTATGTGGGTGATTCAGAAGGCTTTCGGGAATGAAGCAATGTGTGCAGCACAAACTACAGTGTGGCACAGATGCTGCGAAGATGGTTGAGATTCTGTCGAAAGTTATCCACAGTCCAGAAGGCCTGCAACAAGCAGGACACCTGAGACTGGGGAACGCGTACCGGCTGCAATCAGCAAAGGTTGGCCACTGACAGTGTGAGAACCGAGAGCTGGTCTGGGCACTCCAGAGACCCCTGTGTCTGAGACTGTGATGCAGGGCCTTGGCATGAAACGTGTCCTGGCAAAATTTGTTCCGCTGCTTCTGCTACCAGAGCAGAAGGAACATCGTGCTGCGGTTGCTAAGGACTTGATTCAAACCACCACCAATGAATGAGATTTCCTCAAGAAGGTCATAACTTTGAAGGGGACTAGGCGTCATTGTCCTACGTACAATGTTTCTCGCAGCTTCTATCTTCTTCAATAAATAAACCTCTTTCATAGCGCATAGCTGGATACTTTCTGGACAGACACCATAGTATTTGGTTGGTTGGCCAAACAGTTTGTTTGATTTGTCCATACACCACCTCTAGTAGCGTTTTAACTTCGTTTCAAACAATTGTGTTAGATTGTATTGTGGCAGCTGGCATATCAACATGCATTTTTTAAAACATCGAAATTGGTGAATTTTCATGTAGCCATTTTAATATTGAAGACGGAAGAAAATAGGCGGCACTTCCAGTAGATTACGCTCCATTATTTCCAGAAAGGTAAAAACACAACTGAGACACACAAAATTGTGCGGTGTGTGGAGAACATGCTGCAACTGATCAAAGGTGTCAAAAGTGGTTTGCGAAGTGTCGTGCGGGAGGTTTCTTGCTGCACAATCGGGAAGTTGATGTCGACAGCAACAAAACAGAGACAGTAATTGAGAACGATCGGCTTTATCCACGTGGCAGACAGCCAACATACTCAAATATCCAAATCAGCAAAGCTCTTGGTGAAAATGAAAAATGGGTCTTTTACAGAAAAAAACAAATGGAGTTTTGGGGCAACCCAATAATTATACACACTTATTACAGGATATACTATAATACTATAATATTTATGTATTTCAGTATATTTTATGTAATCTGTAATGCATATTGCAAATTTTAAAAATCAGACCATGCCATTGAAATGAATGATGGTAAATACAGACACACCAGCCATGGGAGTCGCTCATAACTTCCGGCTCTTCTCTCCCAGGGCTTTTCTCGGCACGGGGTGTTTTCTCAGCCCGGCTGAGGTCAGTGTGCACAGCCGAGTGCCATGCCTTTGCCAGCTGCTTGCTTAGCTACTTGTTTCGCACATGTGTGTGATCCCCTCAGATATGAGCCCCGTGGCAGAGCCGTCCGGAGCATCTGCAAACTTCGTCCCGAGTGGACAAGCCCAGGGGCTCAGCAGTGGGGCTGAGAGGCTGCAAACTGCCCACCCTGAGAGGCTGGCTCTTCACCTTAATTAGCTTTCCTTCGGGCCTCTGGGGAGACTTCCCTCCAGAGGCATCAGTCACGCACACGGGTCACAGCATTCGATGTGACCTGACAGGAGGGCACTCGGGTAACAGAACAGGGCGGGTGGGGGCCACAGGCTGCCTAACTGGAGGTGCTCCTGACATCAGACACGTGTGTGTGAGAGACAATCACACAGGTAAATGACACTGTGATCGTGCACACGCCTCCCACAGTCAGCTAAAGGCGCGACTGGGGAAACCAGGTGAAGTGCGGTTTGAATGAAAGGAAAGCAGTGAGTACAAGAGCCAGGGAGACGCCTTCCCCTCGTGCACAGACCTGTTTAGACAGAGTCTGATTTGTGGGCCCTCTGTCTCAAGTGTCCTTCATGGACTCCCATCTCGAATCACGCTCAGCTTTGTCCCAGAAAGGCTGCCCACCCTGTTTGGAAACGCGGCCGCCTGAGTGAGCGCTCATAACGCACACGGCCTCAGAGGGCCGAGGAGGCAACCACAAGGCAGCCTTCAACTGTGCACACCTGAATCTAGTACTTACCCCCCTGTTCTGCCTGCGTTGGATTCTCACAGTGCCCTTTCCCACGGTTTTCAAAGAGGCAGAGCAAAGAGGTGAAGAATGTAAACAATGCGCAGAAGTTAAAATAAACAGTCTTTGCCAGACCACATTCCTTAGTGAAAAGTCAACGTTAAAATCTTGCCAGAGACCAGTGGTTCTCGATCCCCAATGCTGAAGCTGGGTGGCCGCGTCAGTCACAGTTAAGCTGCGCCGGTGTTTCAAAAACCAACGAAACCTTCACAACCCACTTTTCATTCCAGCTGCCACATCCAAGCAAAAAGTTCTGTTAGAGCATAAAAACCATCCTGTGACAAAGAATGGGGGGCAGACCTCACAAACCACACTGTGCGGGATACGTACATCTGGCCCGAACCCAAGGGGAGGTCTGAGGCTCCTCCTACGTAGGGTGGGAGGCGGCGGCAGCGCATTTTGTTTTAGCTTTGGTTTTTGCAGGTGTAAGGGGAGCATGTTTTCTCGAGAGGAAGGGGCACTTCCTAAGTCTTCGGCATTTGTGGGAGAGCGAGGAAAGGGCGCGGGAACAAACAGTACAGCAGGAGACACGCGGTGCAGGTAAGTGTGTCTCCAGACCAGTAGTTTCAACCTTTTTCATCTCATGGTGATTGTGGGGCGGGGGTGGAGGTGGAAGAGGGTATGGGGGGATACTGGTGATGGGAAAATCTTACCAGAAATAAAGAACGAGACATACGGGGAAAAAAGAAGGGGGCGCACTATAGTAGTGGGTGGCTTTTGAGAACTCCAATTCTTTTGAGATTCATCCCACTGGTCTGTAAATTTATGCTAATGAGGGAGGGACACTGGTCACAAGCAATATTGACCCCAGTCATATCCAGAGACCACAGAGAGCAAGTCAGCAGAAGCAGTGCACCTGGTGCGGAGGCTGCCCGGTGAGCAGGCGTGAGGATGTGCCTCTGAAAGCCTGGATGCCTCCCGTCGCTGCCTGACTTCTGTTGCCTCCCCCACTCCCGGCATACGAACAGCAGGCCCCAAACGCTGTTCACGTGACAGACTCATGGAGTACTGCAGACCCTCCAGCCTAATTCATCCGAAGTCAGTCTGAGTCGCCTCCTCTGTGTCCCTGGGTCCCCTGCAGCTCTGCCCAGGGCACAGGAGAGCAAGAACGTCTGTTCCCCCGACAGCCACGTCTCTGCAGCTCCCCATGGCATCTGCAGACCAAATGGAGTCCGCCACACAGGTTGCTCCGGAAGCACTTCTGCATGAATGAATAGGCGAAAGCACTCCCAAGATAATTCTACTTAAACGTGAGCATGGTGGCGTTAATCGTGGTTTTTTCTAAACTCTGGGTCACTCAGTCTTTTGGGGCCTTCTCCATGAAGCACCCATAGCATCGTATCCCCCACTCCCCCTAAAGGCTGACAATCTCCACAGTCCTTACCCCGGGCCCCTCACACCACAGTCTGGACAGGATGTCCCTGGACGTTCACACCCTCAGCCTGGGGCAGCCCCGAGCAACACCACCGCAGCACCTGCTCGGACCCTGGCGGAGGAGCAAGGGCACATGGCACCCACACCGGCTCTGAAAAACCAGTCATCTTTTAAAAAGAGTGATTTTCATCAGATGCGGTTTTATGTTTTGAATCGTTTTACAAACCAGCCTTCCTGTGAGACGTGCCTCTGTGCTAGTCAAGGTCCCTGAGAACCGGCAGTGTTTAGAGCCCCGCTCCTCTCTCCCTGCGACTACCATGTAGAGGACTCTCGGTCCCGCCCGCTCAGCGTTCAGCACAGCTCCAGCCACAGGCAGGGCCTCCCCCGAAATCGCAGCGAGACGGGGGCGGACACACTTCTTCGGGAAGCCAGCCATCAGCCCACACGTGCGAGCCCTCGTTCCTAAACTTCCGGACCACGCGCATCTTTGCAGCTCCTGACTCTGGGATGTCAGGGGGCGCCAAGGACTTGATCTGAGTTTATATCGGGCAAGCCTCTTTTCGTGGCGGATGACAAGAGCCTAACATGAACTAGCTTGTGCAGAAGTTCCTGCAATGTCTGTGTCCGCAGAAAGGAAGGCTGCAGGGCTCCATCATTATTCTAGAAACTTCTTCTATTCCTTTCGTGCAACTCACTTCTCTGCTTTGCTCTGCTTGTCTTTTTTCTCCGTGTCCCCAAGACGGTGGCCACACATGCACACTTCCTGCACTTCAGCAACGGCTCACCTTCATCATTCAGCCGAACCCTGCGTGCTCACCATCAGACTGCAGTGAAGAACCCTGTGAAGACCGTGTTGTGGTGGCAGAGCAGGAAGGTGACAGGTGACAGGAGCTGCACTGTTAGAAACACCTTGAACACGCAGCATCTGTGCCGCTGGAGCCGAAGACGTCGTCTCTGGAAGCAGCGCAGCGAGTCCCGGGTCCCAGCCCAGTGCGGCCGGTGATGCTGGAGTGACTCCTCGCAGGCCTGCCTGCGGTCACGTGACCTTCGTGTTTCTGCTTGGAAACATGTGGAGTTGGTTTAAAGAGAAAAGCTTCTGTGTGTTGCATCTCTCTGGAAACGTGGGTTTCCAAGGTAATTAGGCAGGAAAGTGGTCATATCCACGACATGGAAACAGTGTCTTTTTGCTTATGTTTGGTCACGTGACGCTCTGCAGCTGGAGCCGAGGTTGTTATTTCTGCACTCAGCTCTTTAGGAGAAGCAGAGGCTCACTGTCCAGGCGCTGGGCCTGATGCGGCTCTGGCACTGCTTCTCCCTGGGGACCTGTCTCAGGGCGAGGGGCGGAGCGGGGCCCGGGGCAGGTGCTGTGTGTTCTGACACTGCCCGCAGGCAGCGCCCAGACCGG
The DNA here is from genome assembly GCF_022682495.2 of Desmodus rotundus. Lineage (NCBI taxonomy): Eukaryota > Metazoa > Chordata > Mammalia > Chiroptera > Phyllostomidae > Desmodus > Desmodus rotundus. The sequence goes on along the minus strand of NC_071395.1, from coordinate 929,013 downwards.
CTCTGCCCTTGGCCGGGTACCGCTTCCCGCCAAACGCTCCTGGAGCCCTTGGAGATCACAGACAGGCGGGAAGGGGACACTCTAGCACCCCTTCCAACTCCATCAGTGGCTCAGGTTTCAAGTCTCTGCTTCCAGTCAGCTGCCCCTCCCCAGGCACCACGTCTCCCCTCTGGCCTCTCTTCTGCCAACACCCAGAAGGTTCAATCCAAACCTGTTACTCCACATTTTAAGGGCCTCACTTCACGCTTCCCTGTGCCAGCACCTCCATCCTGCTAGTCATCACTGGCATGCTATTTCTGTCTGTTCTTTCTGGCTGGGAGGAAGGAAGGAAGGAGGGAGGAAATAACCTCAGGAGGTAGCTCTGTATGCTGAAGAATTAAGGAAGTTCACGTTCATCAAGTTCACCCTCGGAGTGATCAGCTTATAGGCTCTAAACCTTTGCTGAGTCACCTTTTAAGCTATTACCTGTAGTTTCAATACCTTCCAAGTTCTCAGCCAGAAGGTTCGGTCTGCCTGATGCAGCAGGCACATGGTGAGGATCCAAGGAGCCAAGCTCACTTTCTGGCTGCGTCCTCCCCTTTCCCTGGGGCCCCTCCCTCTGTTGGTTGTGCGTGGTGACAGCCTGGCTACAGGCCCTGGCTCCTCTGAGGCCCTGCCTCCTCCTACCTGGATTTCCAACTACTGCTTCCTGCCAGGTGGCCTTACATGCTTCCCTACGTGTCCTTAGCCAGCTGCTGGCGGTGGTGGCCCCACTACCCCCGCCCACCCTCCTCCCAGCTGGGACTACAATGCACCTTTGAGACATTGGGACAGGGTCACAACCTCCTTACCCCTCGGTTTTAGGGGCCAGCATGACAGACGGCACTGACTTGGCTGTCACTAGCAAATACTAGAGAAAACATGAGCACATTTCCACATCTGGAAAAAACACTCATGTAGGAGACCTCATTTTCAAACAACACTGAGTACAGTAAAAATGTATTGGCTCGTCATTCCATTTGGCACAAACATATTGGGTTGGCCGAATGTAATTTCAACTCCACAACAGTTAAGGAGTAGTTACATTTACACAGTCCTGAAATTCTTTCGGCCCTTTGAAGGCAACTGTGAGGCTGATGTGGCCCCAGTGAAAATGAGTTTGATGCCCCTGCCTTAGAGTGCCACCTTCAGGAAATCACAGTGCCGGGTGTGGCAGTGAGGCCCTGGCTCTCCTTGGGGGTCTGCTCATGGTGGGGACCGTCTCAGAGTCCACATTACCTCCTGCCTCTGGCCTGACACCGACGTGAAGCCAGGCCACTTGGCTAACCTCGGTCCGATGCACTTTCTCTCTGCCATGGGCAGTGCAGGCCGTCTATCCAGGGGGAGCCCTCCCACTCGTGGCTGCCCCTGCGGCTGAGCCCAGGCTCCCTGCACCCGCGGCGGCCCGCACGTCTGTGTCGAGCACCTGGTGGCATTAGGCAGCCTGCCTCGTGCAGAAGGCTGCAGGGCACAGTCCAGGTCCCACCCCTCTGCCCGCTAACGTGCGGAACAGCACAAGTCAGTCCCCGGAGGAAAACAGCACACACGTGTTCCACGGTGACGTCTCCACGAGAGGAAAATCCACGACAAAGGCATTCATGGCCAAATATCGGAAGTCTCCCCTGAATTTGGAAGGAGGGGCAGCAAAGAAAAGTTTGTGGGCTATTTATCTTTACTTCGTTGCTCTGGTCTGCTGATGGAGGGTCACCAACAAATCTCTGTTTTGTTCCGAGGCAGCTTCAAGATTGAGAACACTGAGGAGCGAGGCCCGTGTTACACAGTCCAGGCTGCCCATTGATCAAAACACTCCGACAGGGAAGATAAAGAGAACGATCCAGTGCTATTAATCACGGCACGGTATAGAACCAGGTCACTGCCGGCTGTCCTTGCAACGCCCTCAGAGGGAAAACCCAAGGGAACTAAGCTCCACTGACCGCACCAAATGCAGCACACACTCCCCATGCCTTCCAAGGCTGCGCACACTTCTCCTGAGCCACGTCTAAGTGCAGTAGTTTCTCACTCCCCCTCTCTACCTGCTTCCTCACCTTACGACGGGTAATGAGATGATTAAACAGCAGACAGAAGCAAAACATGAGACACTGAACTGCAGTGTCCTTTGAGGATGAGACGTCCAGTTGTCCATGGGTTGATGGACGAGCTGATGGAGTCTGGGTGGACTTGTGCCAGGAACCACACGGCTCACACCAGGACACAACAGACGTGGTGCCACCGGCTGACAGAACCTCGCCTCCGTCAGAGGGGGACATCGTGCTCGGGTGCGTCTGACACGTCTGTGATAACCACGGACGTTGTTAGTTCCACCCCACTGTGCTCTTTCCTCTGAAGACAGACACCTACGCCAGCAGGAAGACCCACCGCAGGCGGAGGACGAGGGTCCTGCCTGGCGAAGCACAGGCCGCAGTCCAAGGTACTCTTCACACCTGAAATACTCTGCGTTCTAGAAACTGTGAGCAGCCTTCTTCTCGTGTTTGCTTTATGAATTATGCATCATGAACATTTCCCATGCATGGTTTCACCTTCAAAGAAATAAGTTAATGTATACAAAATTGTCTCAAAAATTTCAAAGCTTCCCGCTTAAAAATGCTTGGCTTTTCAATGTTGGGTTGCATAGGAAAGAAAATGTAGAAGAACTGAGCTATAGTTGGTTTAGTCACCTACAGTCATCCAGATATCACAACAATTCAGGCAGCCGGATGCACAGCAGGTTAGTGGGAGTAAACCCAGGGCGGGTCCAGCCATCAGGCAAGCCCTGCTGGTGGCCTCACACCTGCGGATGGGGCACAGACCCACCTCCAGGAGGACGGGGAACCTGGGAGCCAGGTATTGAGTTGGCCAAGAATTTAGTTGGGCTTTTCCATACAATGGCTCTAGTAGTGCTTAGTTGTCTTTAACTTCATTTGAAACAATTTTGTTAGATTGTACTGTGACAACTGTCATATCAGCGTGCACTTAAAAAAACATCAAAATTGGTGAATTTTTTGTGCAGCTGTTTTAATGTTGAAGATGGAAGAATATGCAACATTTTTGGTATATTGTGCTTTATTGTCTCCAGAAAGGTAAAAACACAACCGAAACGCAGAAAAAGATTTGTGGAGTGTGTGAAGAAGGCGCTGTGACTGATAGAACGTGTCCAAAGTGGTTTGCGAAGCTTCTTGGCACTATTGACAGTTTGGCCAAATAGTCCTTTGCTGTGGGCCTGTCTCATGCCTTGGAGACGTTTAGCAGCACCCCAGGCCTCTGCCCACTAGAAGCCAAGAGCGGGAGACAGCCGACATACTCAAAACATTCAAATTAATAAAGGTATTGGTGAAAATAACAATGTGTCTTTTATTTTACAGAAAAAGCTAAACAGACGTTTTGGCCAACCCGATATCACTGTGAGGATAGAAAAATGCACTCGAGGACCCTTTAAAGAGTGTTCTACGTAACTCCTTCTTAATTTCTGCATTCCCTCCCTTGCTCACTTCGGGGGTTCCTTTCAGTAAGCAAGTTTTCCATGATCTTAGTGAATTCCTTTCTGGTGGGAATCCAGAAGTATCAGACTGGAGGGCCAGGCGTCTGCAACCTCTGGGGTGGGGTCGCAGACTGAAAGGCCCTGGGGGTCTGTGACAGCAGGGAGCATCCCTCCTCCCTGTTCAGGTGATGCTGCTTCCGCTGACACGCCCCTTCCTAGTAGAAAATCACTGACCGCTCTGAAAAATTACTGATAATCCATCTGTGAGAGAAGCGCCCCAATATTTTGATGCGTTCCATTCCATTCCCTCTCAGGGGAAAAAACACAAAAAAACTAGAATATTATTTTAAAAAGACGTATAGTTTTAGAACTTCTTTCTTCATAATGTACATCCTTCAGTGCAAATACAGCGTTCATCCACCGATTGTCTTTAAAGATTGTAGAAGATTCCACTGTAAAACTTTAACACACATTGATAGCCCATCTCCCGCGGTTGGGCTTAGTTGTTAACAGTTTTTTAACTCTGAAAATCAGGCTCTGGTAAATAACTGATGTGATGGGATACTGACGAACACTCACAACAACGCTAGGGACAAGCTCCTAAAGCTCAGTGGCAGGCCCTGGAGGACCCCCTGCAGCTGGCGTTCCCAGTTTCGGCCAGGCCCTGCCCTGGAGGCTCCACCGGCACCCGCCCTCCAGAGACGCCTCCTAGACTTCCGCAGCCTGCTCTCACCGAGTGACGGCGGGCTGTGCCAGGCCGTCTTAGTTGTCAGTTATTTATTACCAGTGAGTTCTAACCTTTTATATGTACTAGTCACTTACACAGATTGATTTATGATTTTTAAAAGAGTTCTTGTCCTTTATACATTTCAGATACGTTGTTTATTGTTTTTCTTCTTAATTTTGAAGAGCTCTTCAGTAAAGAATTACTATTTTGTGTAAAATATACTGCAAATATTACTTTTACCAAAATATATTTATATTGCCACTCCTTAAGTAGGTTCAAGTCTATTTGGAAACATTGAGCTAGTATTTTCTAATTGAATTTATTGGGCTGATACTGGTTCATAAGATCATACAGGCTTCAAGTGTACAATTCTGCAGTACATGATCTATTGTACGAGTGCCCACCCCCAAAGTCAAGTCCTCTCCCACCTCCGTCACCTTGACTTTGACCCCTTCACTTCTTTCTCTCTCCCACAGCATTATCACAGGCCAAAGAATTCGGGGCTGGGAGCGAAAGGGCCTGGGCCCATCACATTTTATTCTAAACCCCACGTACTACCTAACGCACCATTTCACAATACGGAAGTTTTCACTCCCTGCCCCCACCCAGCACACTATGAATTCCTCCAAACCGTTCTGGCGACCCAGCCTCTTTGCTGTTAATTCTCAGAGTGCTGCTCACCTGGTGGAAAGGCCAGCCCCCAGCTGAGCCCCGAGGCCGGCTTCTCTGTCTTCTTAGGGTCATTTCCTGCATAAGCTGTGGGGAGCTGCCCCAGCTCGGACAGCACCTCATGGGCGCAATACACACATTAATTTCCTTGTCAAGAATCCTGCCCTTACACATTCAGCACTAGAGATCCTCCCACTTGCCAGGGTGATTACTTGTGGAGCAAATGCCGCAGGACTATGAGAAAGCTGCTTCATCTTTCTAACCTCCACCTGTAACAAGGGGTGAGCCGGCAGGCTCAGCGCAGGGCACTGCGGAAGAAAAGATGGACGGACACCGAATTCTTATACTGAAGTTTCTTGTGTGCCCGAAATAATAATAAAGAAAATATACCGTAATATGTATAAGCTATTTTTCATTAATTTTTCCTGGTAAATAAAGAAAAATTTTAAATCACATTCAGGTACTCCTTATTTCAGAACATACTCCTTGTAGCTGCGGTGACTTTCTCTCATTCTCATTGAGACGTACACATTTCCCTATCTTAGGTCAGTGAATTACGTCCTCTCCATTCATAACACCCTCTCCCTGGGCTTCCATCTTCATCTCAGGAGATCTATCAAGTTTGCTTATTTGGGGTGCAGTGGTTAATAAAATCATATAACTGACTTAATTGAATTTTATTATCTACGCCATTCTTTAGTGTTCTATGCAGATTTCAATTCTACTAATAAATGTTTAATTTCCTACTTAAATTACATTACTTTTGCCTTGTCACCTTCATTTCCATCTTTTATATTCAATGAAATGATTCCTTGCTCTTTTTGTAGAGTCTGTGATTCCCTGAATTTTTTTATTAGCTCAATGCAGAAAGTTTTTTAAACGTATTTTAATTTTCCTGTAGTAAATCCTTTCCAAGTACATTTTTTTCCACAGCTGCTGTGCTATATTCCTTTAACGTCGGCAGTGTTTCCACACACTCAGTCTGTCCTATCCCTCGACCACTCGCTCTGCTGAAACTCCATGTGCAGGTGTGAGGCTGCAGGCGGCAGTTGTTGATGGAACCCCACCTGCAGCTCAGGGAGCCTGGAGCCCGTGGAGCCGGCGCCGGAGCCGGTGCTGGAGCCGGCTGCTCTCCACAAGCACAGCATTCTGATCTGGGAGCTGGAGCTCAGATTGCCACTCTGCTGCGCTGCTTCTCGGTCAAGGGCCTCTCTGCCTGCCCTCCTCACTGTAGCTGCAGCCGTACCCACTGGGCTCTGGGGTGCAGCTGGGACCTCCTCCCAGCTGCTTCCTGACACAGGGCAGAAACAAGGTCCACCCTCAGTCCTGGACCTTCCCATCCTTCCACTTGAGAAATTATTTTTCTCTCTTTCATGAAGAGAAATAAATCACAGCCATTAAAAAGTAGCTAGTATCATAAAATTTCTAAAAAGATGAAATTTATGATTTTTTGTCTGAATATTTTGTAAAAGTTATATTTACCGCCCTTTTAAAATTTGTTAACTCTGTAGGAAAAAATTAGTTTTACTAGAAATTTTATTACCATATTCTGAATGTTCAAGTACTAGTAAAGAATTAATATATGTGAGGGATACACAAAACAGTTGCCTTGATACTGGGTTGGCCAAAAAGTCCATTCGCTTTTCCCCTACGATGGCTCTAGTAGCACTTGGTTGTCTTTAACTTCACTCGAAACAATGTCGTTAGATTGCATTGTGACAGCTGTCATATCAGCATGCATTTAAAAAAACTTACCAAAATTGGTGAATTTTTGTGCAGCCATTTTAATATTGAAGATAGAAGAAAATATGCATTTTTGGCATATTATGCTTTATTATTTCAAGAAGGGTTAAAACACAACTGAAATGGGGAAAAAAAGATTTGTGCTGCGTGTGGAGAAGGTGCTGTGACTGATTGAACGTGTCAGAAGCGGTTTGCGAAGTTTCGTACTGGAGCTGTCTCGCTGAACGGTGCTCCCTGGTCGAGTAGACCAGATGAAGTTGATAACAATCAAATCAAACATTAATTGGGAATAATCAACATTCTACCACATGGGAGGTAGCTGACCGACATAGTCAAAATATCTAAATTAATAGTTATTGGTGAAAGTGAAAAATGTCTTTTATTTTATGGGAAAAACTAAACTTAGGACTTTTTGGCCCACCCAATATTTTCTTGCATTTAACTGTGTACCCGAACGTGAGCGGCTAACCATCCAGGACTTAGCCGTACAAAGTTAGATGCTAATTGTATGCCACTTAACTAACAATCGAATTCTAATGTTTTGGATAACTTAAAAGTATTACATGCTGTGGTGCTACTTACTTTCTGAGCAACAAAATATTTTCATGTAAATTCCATTTTTCATAAAATTGGAACAGTCTCAATTGACAAAGTGCCAGACATCTCTAGGCTAAAAGCAACTGCATTGATCCCTACTTTGCAGCTGGATTATACACCTTCAGAACTGAATTTTACACAGACTATGTGCTCTGAACAGAAATAGTAATTCATAGGCAATAAAACCTAAGAATTTCCCTCACAGTCACTTGAGAACCGAACCCAGGCCAACGGGCCCTGCCTTGTAAGTGCAGAACGGCCCGCGCACACAGGCAGCTCCCACTAACACAGTGAGACTCGCCATGGGCCAAGGTCCTCAGTCTTTGCCAATGGACTGGGAAAGTTCTGTAATTACTCCCTCTGAGTATTTGGCTGGAATGATGGATGCGAAAAGGATTAGAAACATTTATGGGAAAGTTGATAGGATGACCACTATGGCTTTGTAACATTTTGTCATTCTATTATAGTTGAGTTGGGCTGCTAATGGCTTTGCCTGTTTTCTTGGTACAGAGCTTAACATGTCTCCATGGCAGGCGTCTGCTCCCGCATGCCGTGTTCCCCCAGGGAAGTCGTCTTATACCGTTTGTTGTGACATTGCTGCCTTTGATTCTTTGTAATGTCAATGACTGGGTCATTGCAATTCATAGTATTTGTCTTCACCTTCTTGTAGTGTATATTTTGTGTTTTCTATAAAAAGTATACCATTAAATTATTTTTCAATTTATTTCTCCTAGTAAGATTTTGAATTCAATCATATTTATTGTAAAATTTTCTAGGTTTGCTTATTTGAAATTTTATCTTGCATTTCCTTGATGTTTTTAGGTTTCTTTAGTTTTTGTTTTTATACTTAGGCATTGGACATGCTTTCTAAGCTCATGCTTTTCTCTAATGAGTCAGATGTTCTATATCTTGTTTTTAGCTATTAATATTATCTTCACGATGTTTTGAATGTGAACGTGCATTTCTCTAATGCTATCAGTAAAGAAGCAATAACTACTTACCTGCCTACTTTAAGATAAAAACTTCACTCCATCCTCAAGGGCCTCCTCCATTCTTCCTTTTGTTGCTCTGCAGTTGGACTAATCCAAGAACTTAACTCCAGATCTACCCTACCCTGTTTGCCTCTGTGTTTGTATCTGCACCGGTGCACTACTGGCCTTCACTTACATAAACTCTGTGACGGCCGTAGTGTTCTGTAATAGCAACCTTTGTACTAGCAACCTTTATACAGCAACTTCAAGTTTCACAGATCTCATTGCCCATTTTTTTCATTATGCTGCACCTTTCCCAGTTTGAGTCTTTTCCATTTAACTTTTCAAGCCTTTCCTTTTGTTTTTCTTTCTTCCAGAGAGAGGATGCGTGTGGTGTTCCTTCTTATTCATACATTTGTGGGAATGTCTTTCATTTACCCCCATGCATCATAGGTAATCTTCAAACATCCTTCCCTCCAAACTTGAGATATTTTTTCCGGTGAGTTGCATTACCGCCTGATACTAATGGATTTTTTTTTTTTTTTGCATCAACAATCTTTTCATTGTTTGAGCGATGCAGGAGCTCCCGTACTCTGTCCTCAGGCCGCCCAGACACGGTCCCCACATGTCTCTGCCCAGGGCGCTCTCTTCGGTCGCCACACACCAGAATGCATCCTCCCACCTCACCATGACTCATTTCCAAAACACAGTGCACGACCCGCTTTCCCCGGTAACCTCCTCCTGCTGCCATGCCTGTACTAGAGTTCAGCGGCGTCTGGTTCCAGCTCTGCTCATGGTGGTGTGACTTCGGGTACGTTGCTGAACGTCTCTGTGCCACAGTTGCCTCAAATGTTAAATGGGTGTAAATGTACGTTCTGGGATTGTTTGAAAGACCGAATGAGATCACAGAGACAAGGTGCCTTACTTAACACTATAAAGTGAGCACAGTGACTACCTTCCTGTAAGGGGCAGTTATATGATCACTGTTACTGCTAACACTGCCCATTGTGATAATAACGTCTGGGCATGGACCAGACCGGAAGGAAGCAATTTTAAGAAAGGCTGGTTTTTAAATAAAATTTAATCTGTAACATTACCAAGGTAATATTGACGTAGGAGTCTGGGTAGGTTGAAGTAATAGCTAAAATACTTAGCGCTGTGTGCCATAATGGTGTGATTTTATTTCAAATAGGAGTCACACCGATGTGCCTGACAGTACACAGTGACCACACCCTGACCAGGTGTGGACACATACCCAGCGAGGGCACAGCACGCCTGTCGGCTCGACCGGGAGGAGACGGCCGCCAGGCTGCCTGGTCTTCCTGTTGGTGAGTCACTCGCGGAGCGGACGCTTCATGTTTCCACAATAATGTGTCCACATCGCTTCTTTCCTGGCAAAAGTCCACCGGGCAAATCTGTTTGCTATTCCAAAATGATATGGATAGCGTCCCAGAGTTAATTTCAGAGAAGGGAATTGAGCACATTCTCAGGTTTTAAAGGATCATTTTCTCCAGTTTGTCACGACCAGATGTTGAGGGTACTGTTCTAAGAGTCTGCAGGGGGGAAATTCTCTGAGAAATCTCAGTTTGAAATTACTTCATCTGAAAGAAATCCCACTGCCATATGTGTGCTTGGCCTAGATTCCATTCAGTAAAGCTCTCTTCTCATCCATCCTTAAGAGAGAAACAAAATCAGGAGCCACGGACTTGCCAGCTATGAAATGCCTACGTCCTGTGTCAATTTTTAATCAGATCTTGCTGGTAACATTTAATGGGCTCTTGCTTTATAACTTTAAATTTGTAGACAGAGCACGTTGTTGGGATTTAAAGAGCATGGGATTCTTACACCCTGCTTGTCTTTCTGTAAAAACACCGCCTTCTTCCTTCCCTGCGGAAATTCAAAGTTCCTCTCATGTGAGGATTAGGCACTGTTGTGAGGACTGCAGGTACTTCATAAAGTAATGCGTGTGACACCACGGCGTGTATTCAGCATTGATGAACTTGGGAGATGGGGCCGCGGCGAGAGCCTGTCCAACTAAAGACCCGGGTGAACGAAGTGATGCCAAAGTACTGCGTCTGCGTGAAACTAAATGATGATGAAGAAAGGTTAGGGGTCAAGATTTAGTAGCAGAGCTGCCACAGGTAAATTAATGCACTATACCTGCTCAGAACATCATGGCTGTCGTTAAAGAACTCCCATACCTCGTACAGTAGCACCACAGAGCACTGTACTTGTGAGAGCCTGTCACTGTCCCTGCTGGGCTCCAGGTTCCACACAAAGCATCTTCTGTGTTTGGAAAGAAGTCTTGGGATGAGACCGCATCAACGCAGCCCCTCCCTGCTCACTCCGATGACCCTGCTGGACAGCTGTGAAGACTGGAACAAGGAGGACATGATGACGTTGTCCAAGACCCCATAGCTGGAAAGGAGCAGAGGCTGTGACAGAGCAGGTCTTTCGCCAGCATCCCCGTTCTTAACCACCCTTGTAACCTCCCAACACTCGGTCCACGAGGGTGAAACAGCATCACACGGAGGCTGGACTGGGGCAGCATGTGAGTCACTGTCCCCCTTTTCTCCTCTCTGGCCCCGGGAGTGGCCAGGACTTCTCCCAGACGCTTTTGCTCTGCATAAACAACCCCAGGCCATGCTGAGAACTTTTCATAACAGAATTGTCAACAAGAAAAATTTGCCGACAATGGTCATTTACCATCTTGACCTAACATCCGATCACCTGCTGAGAGGCAAGGTCCCAAGGTTTTCAGCATCACCTTTATTTCGAGAGGGCCATCGGAGCTTCCCTGTGATGCTCTTTCACCTGCTCCCAAGACCATGGCTTGTACATTTAATACTCCACTTCCCACCAGGAACACCTGCCCTTCAGGGAAGTGAGGTGCTGGCCGTCGGGGGCTGCCGTCCCCTGCTGCGCCGATGTCTCATGGCGCTCTGCGTTCAGAAACGGCTCTGTGCAGTTTGGAGCTTCGGGGGTGTCCCCTGCATGTTCTGTAAAGCTCTCCAGCATTCTCGAGGGGATGGGGCTTCACCTAACAGCCATGTTCCACATACACTGCTCAGCGCTGGGGTTCCAATACGGAGGGAAGTAACCTGGCACTTGGGTAACGAAAAGGCCCCACACGGTGCATTTTTACTCTTCAAGAACCCAGGACTGAAAGCTGTCCTTTCAACTGAGCTATCGCTGCCGAGCCCACCTACAGGGCAAGCGGAGGGGCGCAGTTTGCTTAATGGCCCCGCACAGGCTGCACTAATGCAAAGTCCCAGTGATTGGCCTGGGGATGTTCTTAGGTAAAAGCATCTTCCCAAGCTCTTGAATGGGGACTGAGCAGAGAGAAGCCAGTCAGCACCTGCTTCCTCAAAGGACTTCTCTCTGATTACATTTGAAATGAGCTAGTAATGAAGTTTGAAAATGTACGCAGAGGCCCAGGAACAAAAGAAAAATAAAAACCGGGAGAATTCGCCTAACGGGAGAGAGAAAACAGGAAACCTAAGTGCACTCCAGAGGGTTCTATGAATAAAGTATCAGCACAATATCCAACACGGGGTCTACAGCAAAACTGAGTCATGTTCTGCGGAATCTGAACCACTGCAAAGCAGGGCGTGTATTTTTTTACAAAGGATTTTTCCTCATCCCTCACAGTCCCTTTCTTTGTAAATGGACAAGGAGAAGCAGCGGTGGAGGCCCCACTAGAGGACCGCAGGGACCGGGAGCCAGGCTCGGTGTGGGCGCCGGGGTTGGGCTACGGGCAAGAGCACAAAGGAGACTCTGGAAAGACCGCATGACCCCAGCCCCAACCACAGCCCCCAAAAGTGAGGTCTCAAGAAGGGAGCCGATCACTGCTGGTCTCAGAACATCCTGTTTAGGGGGACAGATTCTGGAGGCTGCCTCTGGTCTGTGAGCTCTTCTGCAACGTGGATTCTGTTCAGATCCCTTCTCCTGGCGTGTCACTGACATGCCCTCTGCTCAGGACACTTTCCAACAGGGCCGACGAATGATCATTCCTTTCAGGTGTTGGAGAGCACTGCGGTAACCGTGGAGGACCACAGCTTGTTTAACCACGCAGATTCGTTTTTCACTAATGACTCGGAAGAAATCAGGTAGTGCATGTTGTCGTAAGGAAAGGCTGGCTCTTGAGAACAATCTAGAACAATTTTGGTAACACCTCCCAAATGAACACGACCCATAACTACTGAGGCAGGACAAGGCAGGCACTGTGGCCTTGGATGCCTGTTTTCCCCGGTCTCTCAGTGGGACTCACGGTGCGTCTGCGGTGCAGACGCGCATGCAGGTCTCCTGTTATGGAGCCTGCCTTGAACCAGGGCTGGCGTGGCCACGTGGTCATCGTCCCCACCAGCAGTCCATCTTCCAGGACATCTCATCCTACTTGCAAGCTAACCGGTCAGCCCGCTGAAGTTCGAGAAACAAAGGACTAGACTCATTCCAGTGTTTGAGTCTGTTTGGGCAACTGTAACAAAAATGCCGTAGACCCAGAGGCTTACAAACAACAGAAACTTAGTCCTTACAGTCCTGGATGTTAGCAAGTTCAAGGTCAAGGAAGACACAGTGTCTAGTGAGGACCTGCCTCCTGTTTCACAGGCGGCCCCCAGGGTGGAAGGAATGAGGGAGTTCTCTGGGGTATCTTTCATGGGGCTCCAGCCCGGGAACCTAATCACCCCCAAGGGTCTGCCCCCTCGGACATCATGTTGGGACTAGGTCTCAACACGCAGCTGTCGGGGACACACACACTCAGGTCGTGGCACACAGCAAGCAGGCAGCATGCCTGCACGCCTGTGCGGGTTCCTTGAGCCCCCGTTCCCACCGGAGGATGAGTGTGGGGCCAGGGGGAACTTGGGTGTGCAGGGCCGGCAGGGCAGGAGTGGAAACTAGTTCCGGGAGCCGGGGCCTCTCAGGTGCAGCAGATGCACCTGCCTTCGCTCCAGAGGGAGACGCTGTCTCTACCTTCCCGGCCTCACCAGCCCCACGGAGAGCTGTCCTCCGGTGGTGGGCGGCAGCCCGCCCCTCAGCTATTCCCGAGGTGACCGGGACGCTCCGCCTGCACTGACTGCACCAGGGTGCCTGGCTTTCCCGCTGCGCCGTGTGCAAGACCTGCCGAGGCGCAGCGGCTTCTTTGTTGGACCTGTGGATCAAGAGCAGCAGCGGGTCTCAAGCCCAGGGCCGGGAAGGAGGGCGCGAGACAGAGCAGTGTGTGCGGGCATGGAGTTCTGGACCCGCAGTGGCAGAAACTACAGAATTTCAGCCCTGGTGCACAGGGTGGGGAAGGAACCCTGGCAACACGTGAGGGACGTAACACGCGTTTATCGTTAGTCATTTGAAAGAAAGATCAATTGTTTCTCCTTTTTAAAACGAAGCTTGTGTTCTACAGATAAGCGGCACCTGCCCTCTGACTTTGGCTGGAATAAGACAGTTGATGAAATACTTCGGCAGCTCGGTCCTGGCTTGAGGTTCATATTAGCATTTTAAAATCTAACGCAGCTGCGGAGACAATAAAAATGAGATACCAAAATATCCTGTCTGGTTCCACTGAAGTTTCTTTTTAAACACATACAAACATACTCACACTGTATACACATCCTTGGTATATCACAGTACTAGCTAGCATATTAAGTAAATTAGTTTGTATTTTGTCAATGTAAAACAGTAATGAAGTACAATGAATATTAGAGGCACATTGGAAGAGAATCTGATTTTTTTTCCCTTTGGTCGTGCCTCCCACCTTATCAAACAGACAGAGCAAACCTGTTTTTCTGAGACGGTGGCCTGAGATCTAGGTGCCGCCCACGTCCAGTGCTCCGACCACTATGTTAGGAAAGTCAGTTCGTAGTCTCACCGGTTGTGGGGATAAGTCACCAAACAACAGCACAGACATCAAAATACCTCACACGGACACGCGGTTACGGCACTGGCCCGAGACAGCGGTGCCAAACGGACGCGAGCCATCGAAATCTGTTCTCTATTAACACTTTGTGGACACAACAAGACCAGCACAGACGCATCTCAGGAGTGAACACCTCAGAGCAATTCCACCAGCCCACACACGCAGCTTTGTCTTGGAATTACACCTTTACTTTTATGTTACGTGAACTAGTAAACACCTTGCCATAAATAATGAAGTAGACATTTCTCAAGAATTTTAAAATGACTATTTCCACATCTTTTTAAGATTTATAAAACACACAACCATTAAATCTAAGTCCGTGATCTGACTGTTGAAATCCCGTGCTGCAAACGCTTTCTTTTCTAGAAACCGAGGTGCCCGAGGTGGGCGCCCAGCGTTTCAGGCGCACGAGGCAATGATTTGGCGTTCGTTTCCGGGCGGTTTTGTGCCGGCTGCTCGTGTGCGAAACCGTCCAAGGAAATCCTGGCAAACATTAAGCAGAACTTGCTTTTATTTCTAAAACTCAGGGCCCTGTTCTGGTAGAGGGCCGTCGCGTCTCCGAATCCACCGCTGACTCGGCACCACCGCCCTGTGTCTGGAGCACGGTGTTGGACTCGTCACAGTTCTGCTCTCAGACGTGGAATGGTCTGTGTGTGCACACGCACGCACACGCACGCACACGCACATGGGCACCTAGGCCAGGCGACGGGTCTCCCACGTCCAGGAGCCACCAGTGACTCTGACTCAGAGCTGTTGTCTCCGAGCCCTGCACACGCCCTTTTCTCGTGGGGTGCACCTACCTCTCCCCGACCCTCTGAACCCGGACTGCGTCCCCTCCACCCAGATGCCCTGTGTGCTCCTAATCCCTAATCTCCGTCCTCACCCACGGGCCTCATCGGGAGCACTGACCCGCGTGACGCCCCCTTGCTCCCGGGACACCTTCTCCTGTCTTCCCATCACCCTGACTGTTCTCCCAGGCTCCCTGGCCGCCAGCTCCGAGTGCTGGGGTCCCCTGGGCTCAGTCCCAACCCCTCCTCTCCTTGTGCCCACTGCTTAGTGACCTCACCCAGCCTCACGGCTTTGTACACACCACACACACACACACACACACACACTCACTCACAGACAATTCTCCATCCACACCGCAAGTCCGGGTTCGTTCCCTCAATGCCAGAGTGTTACCTGCACCTGCCTGTTCAGCCCCTCAACTGGGTTACCTATCACCTTCCACCCGAGTATCAAGTAGGTTCCCCAAACTTAACATCTACTGCATTGAGATGTTGATCTTCCCATTAAAAACTGACCCCAAATATTTCCATATTTAGTAATGAAAATCCCATACTTCAATTTGTCAGCCAGAACCTTTAAGGTCACTCGTGACTGCTGTTTTCCTACCTGTGGACTTGGCAGTGTTACGTATCCATGTCTTCCCCTGTGAACCACTTGCGGCCCCTTTCTCTCTGCCCGCCCCTCCCACTGACCATGGTCGGCACCTGCCTGGTCACCCCTCTGCTCCCACAGCGCCTGATCTCACTTCAATTTTTAATATTTTCTAACACAAACACGTTTCTTTTTTATATCATATAATGTTTAAATGTATCAAAAATAGTTTTTGCACCATATCCTCTTTTGGAAGTTACAGGTCAGATGGCGGCAGACAGGATCCAACATCCCACTGTAAATCATCAGCTGGTCTCATTCAGCTTTTCGTTCACGATCCTCTCGTTTTCTCACCCGCTAACCCCGTGCCTCTTGATGAGTGAAAATCTGCACCTTCTGGAAATAACCAGCGTCCCGCCCTTGGGGCCCCTCTACTCTCGGGTGGTGTGGGGCCCGAGACGCCATCGCCCACCCCGTGCAGGCGCAGCTCTCTGCAGGATCAATTGTTTCTCCTTTTTAAAATGAAGCTTGTGTTCTGCGCGGTGCCACCCTGCCTCGAAGACGCCAGTGACTCCCCGCGCCCCCGAGGGCCATCGGGAGTGAGCATGTCCTCGCACACCGGGAGCCCAAATGTCACATTAACTCAGCAGGGCAGCGGCAGGGTCTGGCTAAGTGACAGGCCAGATGTGACACAATTATGTCACCTTTAATCTGTTAGCAATTACCTACAAAACTTGTTCCAGCAAAAAACGGTCTACTGGTGGTGGCGAGGTAGCTTTGTTCCGTTCCCCTCATGGTGCTACCACCAATAACTCTGAGCCGACTTTGGCCAGTGGTGCTTTTCCCCACAGCGTGCTACCAAACAGAACACGTAATTGCTCAAAGATTCTTTTTAAAATTACTGTACAGATGTTTAAGGGGCACCAAGTTTACCATTTATTTTAATAACAGAAGAAGTTCCTTGAAATATAAGCTATAAAATATGTGCTGTGCTCAAAACATACAATGTATTTTACATGCTCAAGCGTTTCTATCACTAAAGAGTAAATCATTCTACTGACTTTATAATACCACGGGGATTTTAATACTCAAATTTAACACTTACCATTTTCTCCAAACGCAGTTGCCATAGGAACAGCACACACTACTCATTAGACACAGAAGGCCCAGAACGGACCCTGCTGCCCCTCGAAGTCCTGGTCATTCTGATGTCAGTGGCTCACAGCGACCGACGTCCAGGGGCACCTCAGACGCCCCACACAGGAACCGTCACGCATCCCTGACGATGTAGGTGGAGCATCTGCGGTCTCCCTGGCGTATGGTGTGGGTTTGTTTATACGCATCCGCACGAGTCACACCACAGCCGCAGGTCAGAGGGACGACGCAAACGACAAGACCCGTTTTCCACGCCTGTCAGTTGCTCCCCCAGTGACACATTCGGAAATACATCGGAGTGAAGACACAGCAGTTTTATTCTGTGCACGGGAAGAACTCTTTGTAAGTGACAGGCAATCTAACCATTACAGTCCTTTGGGCACCAATTCTCAACCTACCAGTGCTTAGAGGTGGCCTGGAAAACAGCCAAGGTAGGGGACAACCCCCAAAGGGCACGCTGTGTTGTAATGGTGCTGAGAGCCCCTTTATTTCCAGTGCTCTAACACGCCAAGGAGCTACCTGGTCACCTGGAAAGAGGAGTCACAGTGAAGTCAGACTCTGCAAAGTCTACACACTACAGTGTTTACCAATATTCTGACGTCTTTATCTTCATCAGTCCCTCGTGCCAGAAAAACTCCGATTACCGGTTTTCCGCAGCTGCGACCTCTGTTCCTTTACGGTTCCCTGTGACTGGGTGAGCCAGCGTCCTGCGCTGGGAAGGAGCCATAAAGTCAACAGGAACAGGGTGTCACTGCCTTCTTCCTCCGCACCAACACTTCTTAGGAGATGGTTTGGTGACGAACCCTTTTGAAATGGTCATTCAGTCTCGGTGTGAGGCTGAGTAAGAAAAGTGGGTATATATTTTATCAATTCTCACCGAGGACATTGTTTCATTGCTTTTAGAGAGAGAGGAAGGGAGGAAGAGAGAGAAACATCAATGTGAGAGACACATCAATATGTTGCCTTCTCGCAGGTGCCCCGACCGGGGCTCAAACCCACAACTTTTTTTTTTTTAAATGTATGGAATGACACTGCAACCAACCGAGCCACAGCAGCCAGGCAGAAAAGTGGACAGATTTTATCAAACGAATACAAAGCCACGTGTGTAACTGAGACACGTGTAGCGTGTCGGCCCCCCTAAGGTTAGAACAAATGGCAAAGCCTGGGACCCCCATTGAACAGGTGCAGGCCAGGCACTAGGACAGAGACCTTGGCTGAGAGGGTCCTCGAGGGGCAGACTCAGGCACAGCGTGCGCCACGAGCTGTTCCCACCCTACAGAGGCCAGCCAAGGGCGCGGATGTGGGCGCAGTGCCGCCCACGCGTGTGCCAACCGTGCACTCTCCGTGACCCCGGGCCACGCGTTTCTCCACCAGCCCGCTGAACCACCCGACAGAACCAGGCCCCTGCACTGCTGGCCTCGCCCATCCAATCCCTGCGGAGCGCCCTTCCCGGGCTTCCCCTGCAGCAAGCCGGGCCACTCCCACCACTGGCCGAAAGGGAGGAACGCGCTGGGGGCTGCTGGCAGCCGCCTGGGCTTTCTGACTGCTGAACCATGGGAAGAGAAAAGACTGATTTCTTTCTTCTGGTAAGTGGTTCAAGTCTCACCTCAGCTACTTTGATTCTCACAGAAATCTGTTGTCTGATTTAAATGCAGAAGGCTCAGGTTTGAACGAGAGGCTTGTTATATGCTGGTTTGGATTTCTAAAACCAACAAATTGTACTGAGAGTAAGATATTTTATACCAACTGACTAGATAGCAGCCTAAATTCAGCATTCTTAATGTATATCCAGGGACTATAACGGGCATGAAATTGATTAAAAACATACCCATATTAACATAGGAAGAAATTAGCCAAATATTTGGCCAGATTTTAAGTCATTTTGCTTTCCTGGATGATATAAAATAATGTTTTCTTTTTCATTTGTGGAATTGGAAACTGGCCAAAATTGTCCCACTGTCATCATATCAGACGATCTGAGCACATTAGTCAGGCAAAATTGTTACCTAATACACACTTGCCTAGGAAAAAAACAGAAAGAAACGTAACAAACAAGGCAGGGTTTTCTATAGCAGAAACACAGACTTGAACTTACGGTGCTGCCCAAATGGGGTAGGGGAGGGGTGGAGCCCGAATGGGTGGAGCAAGGCAGCACTGGTCCGGGCAGTGGGCACCCCGTCCTGGGGAGCTTAGTCCCTGCCCTGGGCCAGCAATCACGGGCAGGTTTCCCCGCAAGCACAGGTGTTGGCCCCAGGTGTTTCTATATGAACGGGAGCTGCACCCCGCCCAGCATCTGCATAGAGACCCCCACATAAACCAAGAGCAGTGACCTAAGTCCAAGTGCACTGGGGGGAGGACTCGGAGAGGGTCTCTGACCCTGACCCTGGCCTGTGCCTCCCTCCTCTCCCTACACGTCTGGAAAGCGTCCCAGGACAGACAGTGCTCCAGCCCTCGGGCCAGCCTGCTGGGTGTCCAGCTCCCGTCACTGTCGGGCCTTGGGGTTCGGCTGCACACTGTCCACCCCGCCACCTCTCTGTGAGCTGGCAGGTCCTGTGCTAATGCTTCCACCTTCTCTTCCAGGCAGTCATTGCCCAGGCTGTGGCTTCCACAGGGGTTCCTCGCCAAGGCCGGAGTTTCCGTCCCAGGGGGGCCTCAGAGGCAGAACAGCATGAATGGTTCTTCTTATACTGTGTGGCCAAGGATGCTGGAGTCTAAGGAGGCAGAGGGAGGCCACGAGCTGGGGGGACCTTCACTCTCCAGGAACGGACCCCACTCTACACAGCTGTCACTCCGAGCAACACAGTGACTTGCAATTACTCCCACTTTCCCAGGAAAGAAATTGAGACTCAACAACACAAAGTGCGCACACTTTCCTCCACTAAGCTGCCCAGAAAACGGGGTGGGGGAGTGTCCCAACTGGCCCTCTCCCTGGTGACTCTGGTTGGCTCATTCAGCTTCTTCACCCTTGCCAGCCACACCGGCAAAGCACTCTCATCGTACAGGGCTGACATCTTAGAGGCCTCCCAGCCCCCAAACTGTCTGAAACCATGATGGAAAAATTAATTCTATGCTCAGGGTTGTCAAAGCCTGATGATGAGCTACTGGATTTCATTAGACTGTTCTCTCTACCTTTTTTACACAATTAAAATTTGTCATAATAAAAAGTGGTTTTTAAATGGCCTATTATCTGAGGAATAATATACCAGCTGATCTTCCCTAAAACATGTAAATTAATGGTAATTTGGAAATTATCATCTTCGTAAGCATTTTTCATGGGATATGTAAACACTGCTACTGATGGTAATTAAAGTTTTCCATCTTTTACATTTTGTAAGAGCCAAATCCTTATGTGATGAATCGGAGAGAATACTCTTCCCCTGAAGCAGTCTCAAACTGGGCCCGTCTCTACCAGCCGCAGCTCCGCCTGCAGGCCCGTCCTGGGCTCCGCATTTCAGCCCTGCACTGCCAGGCCCTGCCCGAGTTCCTGCATAAAAGGTCTGCCCGCCCCCGGGAGCCTGTGCCCGGGTGACCCTTCCACTGGCGAAAGTGCCCAGTCACCCTGGAAACCACCCCGGTTCTGCGGGTGCGCCGTGTTCCCAGAAATGTCCTGGCGGCGAACTGAGCAGCACAGGACAGCACCCAGCTCGCTCGGCCAGAAGCTCAGCAGTGGTCTCTCCCGGAAGGGCAGTGACGAACGGGAACTATCATCCTACTGTCGGTGTGATTTAGCCGAACGAGGCCACCAGAGAACTAGCAAACCTCCACCAGATGTTCTGTCATGGTGACTTCATTCTTTTTCTGTAGTCCGAAGTCCCTGGACCGACGAAGGAGGAAATGAATGTTCTAAGTTTTAAAAAGTTTCCTTTAAATTTTCGTTTAGTGGTTAAACCCTTGAACAAGGCCCTTGCCAGGACTGGGGCTGTCTTCCTTCTGAGCCGTCAACTCCCTGCTCCATCCAGACTCAGTGTGAGGCCAAAGCGTGGGCTGGGGCTGTCTTTGAATTGAATATTCATTAAAGAGGTACTGCTTTATCCTGTCTTAAAGTATGTGAAATTTCCAATCAATTTACTACTTATATAGCCTATTCCTGATTCCGAAATAATGTACATTAGATTCCAGGTCAATGAGTTTGATGTTCTATCTCTTAGCTCAAAACCGCACCAGAATCACAAGGCTGAACAAACGGAACCATGTCCAGACAGCTGCTTGGGTAGCAGCAGTTCCCTCCACCATGTGAACGTAAAACACACCTGGCTGGACATGAGGAAGAGGAGGGAGGGGAGAGGGAGAGGGAGGGGAGGGGGTAGGAGAATTCTATGGTAAGAACAGCTGTCGCTACTGTGGGAGGGTAAATGTTTGATTATGTAACACAGAAAACAATAACAAGCAGATGCGGTTCTTTTAAGAAACGGCTGGGTGGGCAAAGGCGCCCCCAGGGCAGAACAGAAGCCCTGCGGATACTTGAGCAAAAAGGCACAGACAAGAGCAGCTTTTTTTTTTTTTTTCACTGTCAATATTCTTTTTTTTAAAATTTTTTAATTGTTTATTTTTTTATTTTATTTTTTTTTTATTTTTCATGGACAGGAGTTTCGGTGGACGGTGTTACCAGCCAATGGGATTGTGGGACTCAGAGCGTTTTTATTTTACTTGTTTGTTTTGCAACCTTAGACCTAGATGCCAGAAGGAAAGGGGGGATCCCAATACAGGAATTCAAAACTGGGGACAGAGTTCAGCTGAGCCTCCAGGGGCCTGTGAGGAGGGTCGGTGCCCTGTAGGTCAAGGTTTTGACTGAGACTAGGTTCGCATTTTGAGTTGGGGTTCAGTCTTCTTCCTTCTTCAGTCAGGAAAGAAGGAACATGTCCCTGTTCCCCAGAATAGACAAATTAATGCTAAAATGTGAGGGAGTAAAACTGAGGGCATACTTACATTAAAGAGAGGGCAAAGGGTAGGAAATCTTCCAAGCTGGGCCGATACGAAGGATGACTTGCAAGAATACAGTAAAAAGTGAATCCTATGGAATGCATTTGCATTTCCGCTCACTCCACGCTCGGAATTTGAAAAGTAGAGAATCTGAAAGAAAAGTCTGACTCGCTATTGTGTCCTTAGGTTTTCAGAGGAAGAATGGTGGCAACACTTCAATAAAATGGGCAGATTGCATTTGATAATTCAGCAGATTCCATCCAGAACGAGGTGACCTTCCAAACGTAAACTGGGAGGGACACTGTCATGTTGGGGATGCTCCCCTTGTTGCTGCCGCAGTGACAGCTACCCGAGCTCCGGCCGCCCGCTGGGCAGAGAAGGCGGTGGAGGGAGCGCCCTCAGCACCCTCGTCGTCCTCTGGATCAAGGGTCCTAATTACACAAACCCCATGAAGTTTCTAGCCTGTGTTAGCCGCCGTGTGAGCCTGCCAGAGCTGCCGTGACACCTGCCCGGACAGGGGCCGTGGACACAGGTGGGTGTTTCCTCCAGGTCTGGAGGCTGAAGTGTGAGACCGGCCGCAGCCTCTCTTCTGGGCGGGCGGAGGCCTGCCTCCCAGGCCCTGCGAGTTTGCCTCTGGGCTGGAGCCTGTCTGGGTGTCTGTGCCTGACTCCT
This sequence comes from Desmodus rotundus, assembly GCF_022682495.2. Classification (NCBI taxonomy): domain Eukaryota; kingdom Metazoa; phylum Chordata; class Mammalia; order Chiroptera; family Phyllostomidae; genus Desmodus; species Desmodus rotundus. Next base: position 906,778 of record NC_071395.1, on the reverse strand, counting down.
GCTTCTCCAAAGGACACCAGTCAGATCCACGTGGGACCTCCTTAGGGCCTTGTTTTCACTTAACCACCTCCCTGAAGGCCTGTCTCCAAATGCTGCCCCATTCTGTGGTGGTGGGGTTAGGGCTTCGACAGAAGAATTTTGAGGAGGACATAATTTAGCTCACAGCAGTGATTATTGGTGTCTTCATCATGCTTACTGTGTGGTCATTTAAAACGTTCTACTTTATCTTGATAGCTATTCTGGAAGGCAGGTATTTTCATCTCCACTTAACAAAAGGTTTTAAGACCTTGGCTAAGGCTTCTTAAACAAGAAAAGTGGGGAGACTGGAATGGCTCCTCTGAATTCAGTTTCTTCTGGGCATTACGTACGAAGAACAGCCCCTGTGTGGACCTGCCTCCGCATCCCCCTCTCTCCAGCCTGCGGGCCCTCTCGCTCCCTGCACCAGGCAGAGCGCCCACACACAAAGGAACACGAACTGCTGGTCTCGCAGAATTCTTTCCTTGTTAGTTCTACGTTCTCTCCCCTGCGGTCACTGATGGGCGCTTGCTGTTCTCGGGGACTTCTGGTACCAGCACCCGCGCAACCACGTTTGGGAAGGAAGAGCCACACCTTGAAAACGGCCAGCAGAGCACCCTGGGCACCGGAGCCTGGGACACTCCGTCCGGCTCAGAGTGGAGCGGGGCTTTTATGGCAGCAGCTTGGGGTCCGACAGCAGCAGCCACCGAGTTTCTGTGCTTTTCTCCATGTTGAAACACCAGCCAGCTACTGGAGTGTAGCATACACTATGCAGTTAGGCTCCGCAACACACTTGGACCCCACCTGTGGCCTCTGGATTTGGGCAGGTCTTCACTACTCAGATGAAGCCCCTTCCAGGTGTTGGGGTGCACCCCCATCCATGGGGTCACCTCCAGGCCTCTCCCTCACTCTGTCCCTTTGACCACACAGGGGTCTTTTTCCTGCTGCTCTTTTTGCTTTCTCTTCCATTGCTTTTCTTTTCTCTGAAGAGTAAAAAGTACTTTCTTATATGCTCAGGCAAAACCCATGAGTTACTTTGTTCCTATCTGGAAGCATTTAGTTGCAATTGAAGCTTGTCAAGGAAATGCATGATCAGCTATGACTAAATGGTGTGTTTCACCCTCTGTAACTTGCATTTGTTTGTGCTTTTTGTTAGGAATAAAGGACACGGTGTAAGGGATCCTAATGATTCAGGCTGGCTAGATATGTTTGCTTGTTTTGTCACTTTATGCTTTTACAAACTCAAAACTGCTAAATGTCTTTACTGTTCGCTTCTCCTAAATGCCATGCAATAGAAAAGAATTTTGAATTAATCCCTCTTTCTGGTGTATACATAGATGATATCTGTGGCATATTTTCTGTATTTTCCAAATGGGTAACATTTTAGTGGATAATATCATTTCCTTTTAAAATAACAAAATTACAGAAAAACAAACTCAACTTCAAAATTAAAACCTTTTCCATTACATATAATACTTCAGGGCATATGTGCCCATTCTTCCCTTTCCATTTCCCACCACTTTATCAACTGTCTCTTTATCTGACTGTACGAAGAGGACTTTCTGAATCTGCCTGCACCCCACGTGGGTGGCCCTGTGGCCTTTCGCTTCATGTGAAATTTGTCTTCACGCCCCACCCACGTTACACGCTATCATTGTGCCACCAGGGCTGAAACGCTCATTTGCCAGTTGAAAAGGAAAAGTAGATGAGATTGGACCTGGCATAACAATTATGTATATGTATGTAAAAAGTAGGTTTCACTACATTTAGAAGATAAATTTTCTTCATGCTAGAAAATCCTTAGCAAAGGAACCAGTTACTTTGTAACAGAATTTGATTAGCAAGCCTGGGACATCGCCCACGTTCTTTCTCTCCTGTGTACAGTTCAGTGCCGGCATCACACTCTGCCGCCTGTGCAAGGATGTAACCGGGAGAGGCCATGTTTCATACAAAGACCCATCTGCAGACCTTTAACCATTTACCTGTTGGTTGGCACTTAGGAAGTCAGCTCTCCTCTCAAACACTGCCCCCGACCCCAGGACCTCCCCCACGGTGACCAGAGGCCGTGCAGGAGGATGTGGCCGCCTGTGGCGCTTGTGCCTGACACCCTCCTCCTCCAAGAACGCTCCTGAGTCCTCGATGCAGAGCAGACCGGGCACCAAGCTCTGTGCTTGGAGCAGGCAGCTAACCCAGACCCAGGCCCAACGCCAGGGTGGGGACAGGGATCCAATCCCCGCACTGGCTTCTCAGCTGAAGGGAGCTTTCTGGATCAGGGAAGACGCCCTGGCCCAGGGCGGGACTGGGGCCTGATCTCACCTGTGCTTTGTTTTTAAACAACCATAAACGTTGATGTTTCACAACCATCGAAGATCCATAAGGAAACCCAAGTGATTGCTCAGCAGCGAAACAGTCTGGTGTTACTTTGCAGGGAACTTTCTGTACTGGGTCAGCAAAAATACACAGAGAAGAAACCTCATTTTATGTGCGCTGGCGGAACCTCGAGAAAGAAGCCTTATACTCTGCGGGGAAAACATGGAAGCTGGGCCACATTCAGGCAGAGCCACCCCACGTTCATGTGCTTCTGATGCTTCACTGCGTGGTCTTTTCATGCATGTTTTATTGGGAGCAGGGTCTCGGGGCGTGGCCGGTACGTGCCCTGGTTAAAACTAGCTCTAACCATTTGCTCTGTAAAGCTTCGGATAAGGTTACCAGTGGGAATAGATTCAAACAGTTGTTAGTTCTGAATCCAAGTATTACGTCAAAAACATGGATCCTTAGAAGAACTCACAACACGAAAATATATACCTTCTCATAACAGATTCCTGTTACTTCCAGAAAATAACACTGACATAAGAAATTCAGCTAACAGACATGAAACAGAAATGTTAGAATTGGAATAGCATGGGGAAATGATGTTTTTATTAAAATTATTTAAGTAAAACATTTTAAAATGTGTGAAATGACTCTCCTATTTTTGTCTTTCCTTCTTTATAGATATATTTATATATGTATTGTCTCTGAAATTCCATTATCATTCCATGATTCCTCTACAATATTTCCCTATTTAACCTCAAATTATCTGAAATACCACTGTTTGCTGACCACTCCCTAAACACTCCCTAAAAATGTGGAAGATTTCTAATGTTGTAAAGTATTTACCTCCTTGCCTTGGGATTTGACCTTTTCTACTTCACAAGAACGAGCTCGAAATTTGCTCATTACCAATGTAATCAAGTTTTCAGCAGTGAAGGAATGAATGCTTGACCAAAATTAGAATTATTTTCTACCTATCAGTCTTTGAATTTGAAAAGCTATCATCACACTCTCTTGACATATATAATTATTAGTTATTTCATGTTGAATTTGAATACATGTAAATTAATTGGATAGTTTCACAAAGAGGTACGATTGGATTGGCCAAACAGTTCATTTGGTTTTTTTCTGTACGATGGCTTAGTTGTCTTTAACTTCATTGAGAATAATTTTGTTACATTGTATTGTGACAGTTGTCATATCAACATGCACGTATTAAAAACTTATCAAAATTGGTGAATTTTTGTGCAGCCATTTTAACATTGAAAGTGGAAGAAGATAAGCAACATTTCGGCATATTCTGCTTTATTGTTTCAAGAAAGGTAAAGACACAACTGAAAGACAAAAAAGGATCTGTGCAGCATGTGGAGAAGGTGCTGTGACTGATTGAACGTATCAAAAGTGGTTTGCGAAGTTCCGTGCTGGAGATTTCTTGCTGGACGAGGCTCCACAGTGGGTTAGACCAGCTAAAGTTAATAGCTATCAAATTGAGACATTAATTAAGAACAATCAGCGTTCTACCACATGGGAGATAGCCAACATACTCAAAATATCCAAATTAATAAAGTTATTGGTGAAGATGAAAAAGTTGTCTTTTATTTTTAGAAAAAAACTGAATGGACATTTTGTTCTACCCAATACATGATTAAGTGTATTTACACATAAATTTTTTGCTAAAACTTTAAGCATATCATTGTAAATGAATTGGTTTCCTTAAGTTAATTCAAACCAAAAAAATATGAATGTTACAAAACTAAATGCTATATAACATTAAACTGAAAGAAACAGAATAAACACATTCAGTTTATTTCCAAGGGTTTGTAAGGTGGGTACTTTTTACAAACTTGAGTCAGACTTCATGGCTAAGAGTTCGCAATGTGCTAGTAGAAACATCTGCAGAAAATCTGTTTTCTTAGTTATTGCAGCAAGTAAACACAAGACGCCACGAGAGGAAACGTGTCCCATAAAATCTTATTTTTATGACCCAAATCTCTGCTATCAAAAGGAAACTATATCAATTGCAGTAATGTTTAAAGTAATGAAAACCTTTCTCGTGGGATTAGTATGGAAATCTGGCAAATAACACTTTAAAATATGAAATGCTACTTTAAAAGGTGTTTTTTAAAAATCTCATCAGCAAAATTAGCGTCTCCATTTTGGACAAGAAAGGCTGCAAGAACTCCGCATCTGTTTGAGTGTGGCCAGGAAACTGTCTGCTTCGCTGACCCAGCGACTTAAATCAGCTGCCTCCAGAATAGGCTGGGGGAGGGGATGTGCTGCAGGGGGAGAGCGGGCCGGGGGTGCTCCCAATCGTCTGATACGAGAGCATATTCATTGCCGATGTGACCTGTTTTCCTTCTGAATAACTAAGTGTAAGAACCGAACATTAAAAATATACTGGTAGAGTGTGTTATGTTTTAGATTTTTTTCTAAATTAAAATCTTCTGGCATTAAATTTATACAAAAATAAGGAAGACACATACTTCAAAAAAATAGGAATAAAGGGGCTGGATGTAAAGAAAAAAAGGAAGGCTGATGTGGGAGGTCAGAGGCCACTGACTCACTGGTTTGTCCGGGCCCTTGAAAAGTTGGGGAACAACGGAGCCCCCCATTATGCATTTTTGAAGCAGGTATGTAGTGATGGTCACTAGCCGCTTCTAGCTGGTCAGTCTGGGTGAAGAGCTCCCATGTCACCTAAATACATTCACACCAGGTGCAGCCGGCCAGTCTGTCACCAAAGGGCTAGGCTGGGTCACCACGTGTCAGACCCCACACAGGACAGCTGAGGCACTCGCTTGGGAGGGTGTGCAGACCGGACCAGGGACACAGCAATGGGAGGAGGGGAAGGAGGAAAACAGAACTGGCACCTGCCACCCAGCGCAGACAGCTACAGCGTCGTCACTTCAGGGGGCAACTGCAAGAACTGAATGACATGGGTTTCTCTGGGAAACCCTTAGTAAAATTCCTGAAACAGGAAAGTGCTAAAAAACATTACTGGTTTTAGAGAGGTGGCTTGGGATCCAGACTAACTAGGTTTAAATCCCTATTCCACCCTATGAGCCATTTAACTAATTTCTTAACACCCCTCTCGGTTTCCCTAATTATAACATGGAGGTAGAGACACTACCCGCTGACGAGGTTGACGGCAGGGTGGCAGGTTAACACCCACCCGTGCAGCCAGAGAGAAATGCCAACACCTGGGAGCTGGCCCACTAGAGTCAGAGAAAGGAGTACGCAAGGAAACAGAGGTAATGTCAGGGTTAGAACTCGCCTGGCTCTCTGTTTTCACTTGGGTCACTGAAGCGAGGAAGTTAAGTGACTTGCCCTACAGCAGAGAGACAGAAGGAAGGGCTTGGCCTCAGACCCAAGACTCAGGCCCTCCCCTCTTGCCCTAGGAAATGGCCTTCACACCACTGGGTAGTTTTATTCTTTCTTCTTTATTTCTCATCACCCTCTATCCTTCCGAACAGTCTCTGCGCAACTGTATATAAAATATACATACATCTAACACAGTTAACGTACACATTTCATATGGAGTTAGTTCTCGTATACAAAATATTTCACATTCTTACTCTCCCTATGCATTACATTATAAGCTCATTTTATGTTCTTGCTTATGTTCATAATTATCACTTCTAGTGGTCACAGAATTGCACGAGTTGATGACTTATAATTTATTGGCCAAAAAGTTTGGGTTTTTTTCTGTAAGATGGCTCTCATAGTGCTTAGTTGTCTTTATTCCTTCGACATAATTTTTTTAGATTGTATTGTGACAGCTGTCATATCAGTGTGCATTTAAAAAGAAAACATCAAAATTGGTGAATTTTTGTGCAGCCATTTTAGTATTGAAGATGGAAGAAGATATGCAACATTTATGTTATATTCTGCTTTATTATTTCAAGAAAGGTAAAAATACAACTGAAACACAAAAAAGATTTGTGCAGTGTGTGGAGAAGGTGCTGTCACTGATAGAATGTGTCAAAAGTGGTTTGTGAAATTTCATGCTGGAGATTCCTTGCTGGACGATGCTCCACGGTTGGGTAGACCGGTTGAAGTTGGCAGTGATACCGTTGAGACAGTAATTGAAAACAATCAACGTTCTACTACGTGGGAGATAGCCGACATACTCAAATATCCATATTAATAAAGTTATTGGTGAAAGTAAAAATGTGTCTTTCATTTTATGGAAAAACTAAACAGACTTTTTGGTCAACCTAATATTTAACCCATGTTCTTACTTGCTATGAAGGCTATTTCCATGATTTCTACTATAGATAGTGGTTGATTTAATTATTGCCCATTTCTTCACCCTTTCCTATGTTGACAGCTTGCTGGGGCCTCATCCCAGGAAGCCCATGTTTCCTCCACATGCTGGGTTGGTCTTGAGACTGCATTGCCCGTGGGCTGTGAGCAAGTGAGCTGAAGGCTGCAATGAGCTCACGCGGTTGGCCTGTTCTCCCTGCTCCAACCACTGGCCCCAGGAGGAGACAGGAAGCACTTGGAGCAGAGCTGGCCCGGCAGGTGGTGGGATCATCAGGAAGAGCAAGTTTTTGCTGCTTTAAGCCACTGGGTGTTGGGTGGTGTGTTAAGCAGCACTGTTTGCTAACAGCTGAGTAATACGCCACACCACAAGGCAGGTGCTATTTTGTCCCTATTTTACAAATGAGAAAAATGAAGCCCAGAGGAGCTTACTAACAGGTGCTTTCGACCATCTTTACAATACTTGGTCTTTAGCTTTGATGCCTGAGGTTGTAAATGGGTGGTTTCAAAACTCAGAACACACCAGAATCACCTGAGGCAGGTGCTCCCAGACTGGGAGGTGCTGATTTAGGTATGAGGTAGAGCTGGGAATATCCTTTAAAAAAGACAAGTTCCTAAGAGGTTCTAATTCAAAGGTGAGTTTAGGAATTGATATTCTAAGCACACAATTGCTGTGTAAATAATACAGAACTTTGCGATATAAGCAATGAGGACAGATTTTTAAACCACAGGAACTACTGAGCCATACCGTTATAAATTTTTGTTCCAGCTTCTTTCACATAAAGATGCTTACTGAGCGCAAGAAAGACCTCCTCTTTGACAGCTTGCGTCCCCTGAGTGCCTAATACCTAAAGCCTGGTTGAGAAGTATTCGGGAAGCTGTGTTTATCCACAGGTGGAACTTGAGGGCCTCACATTAGCCACCTTTTCTTTATGTTATTACAGCTCGTTTCAACAGAGACTTCCCCCCAAAAGGAAGGTCTCTTTACTTCACTGTTAGTGAGGCAACCACCCCACTCAGTCTTACTCAGAGTGCTCTTATTTCTTGGGATGATTTAATGGCCCAAGCAGCCCTAGCTCCATACTCCACGAAGGGCTGGTAACAACTAAGAGGGGGCACATTACATGGGGTCCCTGTCAAGACGACGTGAGGACAAACGTCCCTTTTAGGCTGTGTGTGAATTGAAACGTGGTGACATTCCTTCATTTTTCAGTATTTAATGTACTTATAAACCCAAAGAAGCAGCAATTGCATTTTACATCTTTTCAATAGTCTATAAATCCCTGGATTGCCATTTTCAAAATTGTTTTGAACCTGCATTTAAAAAGTAGCTGCATCTTTCAAGCACCTAAGTACACGTTCAGTGGAAAGTAAATACCTGTGGGAGAATGGGGCATGGTGTGGCAGGCACACTGTCCTATCCAGTGAGAGACTTGTTCAGGCAGAGGCACTTGGTGGGGGGTGTTCCTCTTCTGTCTGTGCCTCCTGGCGGCCACAGGAAATGTCACTGTCAGAGAAATACTGTGCAACTACATTTTATTGTTCCCTGTGATTCTTTTAGCTTCTCTGTCTATTGATAGGCCCCTCGCAACCACTCCTGAACCCCACCCTGCACCCTGGGCCACCCCCTCCCCTGTGCCTGTGCCCCAGGAGCCCAGGACACACTGAGACGCCTTATTCCCATCTGCCCCCTGTGGGAGCCACTCACCACCCTCCTGCAAGGCCCTGAGCTGGTCCTCTTTCTATCCCATCATCCCATCAAAGAGGGCCCCATTTTGTCCCTTGCTTCCCTCTTAGTCGGTGGCTTCGTTCTCAATGTTGCACGAACGCCCCCTCCCATCAGGCGACAGAGCCACAGCCCAGCTCCTCACCCCGTGGAACACGTGCTGTGAAGGCGTACACACTGGGTAAGTGTCCGTGGGCCCCCACCCCCTCAGACCTGCCCCCGAAAACGACCAGGGGCTTCTGTTCCTCACATTTTGTCATGTCTTGCTCTAACCAAAAGCCTTCCGCTGACTCAGCATTCTCAGTAAAATAACAACTCCTCCAAATCTGATGGACCGAGGCAACTCACCTGCAGCCTCCATGTCCGTAAACCCACCCCACAGACAAGCTTACTGAGACTCGCCAACACTCTCCCACGTCACGTCCCACTCGAAGGACCTCGTCACTCCTAGTGCCCCAAACCAGGTCCAGCCACGTGCACCTCTTCACAGCCCTTCGGTATCCGGTCCAGACCTGCCTCCACCATTGACCTCTCGTCCTCTACCTGAGGCGCCTTCCTGTGGCTTCCTCTCCTCCTGCCCCAGTGCCCGTCACCCTACGAGGCACGCCTTCAGTCCCACCTCCTGACTGAGCCCCACCTGAACAATCGGCCCACCCTAACTGCACCTCTAAGCAATTCTCATTCTAATTTTTAACTGAATCAAATATTACCTTTAATTTTTGTACAATCACACCACTAGAGGAGTATGTGCGCAATTTGACCACATCAAAGCCAGAATAAACCATAGCTGCGATTCCATGCAAGAAGCTCCCATTCAAGTACTAGCCAGGCCCGAGCCTGCTTAGCTTCCGAGATCAGACGGGATCGGGCATGTTCAGGGTGGTATGGCTGTAGACCCCTGCAGGAAGCTGATGTCCAAATGCCACATGCTGGCTCTAGTCAGGGAGGGAGAGAAGGCCATTCACTTGGGGTCCTATGGTATGGGTTCACTAAAGCACAGGGCGTCCACAGGCTGACTCCATTCTCAGGCCTCCCTCGTGGAGGTGGGACTAACCCTGCTCATCCTCCACGGTGGCAGGGCACCCAGACGACAGACCTTCCATGGAGCCTCACCTCACGAGGCCTGCCGTGCGGGACCATGCTTGTCTCTCTGTTCTTATTACTGACTGTAAACAGTTCTTCGTCTTCCTCTTGAGGAGTGTGCAGGTGTGCACATGGGTGTGAGGCAAGCACGCTCTTACCGTGGTTCCCTCTGTGCTGTGTGGCGGGCAGAGACCTGAAAGCCCACTTGTGGAAAGAGCATCTTTTTTAAAACATGGTCTTTGAAGTCAAACAGATGTCGGAGTCTAAGTTTTCTGAAAAAGGGGTGGCACAACACACAGCACAGCATCTGCTTCTGGATGCTTGTTCTGAGGACAACAGAACAGCTAGTAACCGAGGGGCTTTGGGGGGTGTTGCTCAGTCTGTTGCTTCCCCATCACGAGGCAAGTCCCAATGGAGCAGAGGCTGAGCCAGACGGAGCCCCTGTCATGCTGTGGGCAGCAGGGCCCAGCACCTCACATGCTGGCGGACACGAGCACATGGGCTGGCAGAGGGGGAGAGGAGGTGAGTGCGCAAAGCACCCGTAAATACCATACAGCATGCACGAGAGTATGTACCCCGTGTCTAATCTGCTGTGGTTAGCGCGTGGCAAGGACTCTGTGATGTTAACATCATTATTGTTTACTCTCTCTTAAAACCTGAACTGGAAGCAACCCTCCTCCCTGTGGAGCAGCACGGACCCTTCTGGGCTGTGTCACTGAGCCTCCCCAGCTAAGAGCAGCCGACCCATCTGAACACTTGTGTCTTTTCCACCCAACCGCCTTGCAGGGCCCTCGAAGTGGACGTGGGGCCTGCCAGCACCTTCACTCGTCCAGTACCCAGTCCACACACAACATGTCTGCTGACTTAACTCAGAGAGTCGCCAAGATCCCGGTTCCAATCAGGTCTCCTAAGGCTGCCCTCTGCAGACAGGCTGGCGAGGCCTCAGGGAGCAGGGAGCCACCACCAGCCCCCTGAGCAGAGTCGGCTCACTGAGCACTCTGCAAGTGCCAGAGCGGGGCGAGTTTCCAGTTCACCAATGTTCTGCCTGGAAACTTCATGGGAACTTCAGCAACAGGAAGGGATTAAAACCAACTGGCTCCATGAAACTTAGATTTACGCTTAGGCAATTGGAAGAATGTGGCATTTCAGGTGCTGGCCCACAGTATGTCTTCAACGAGTAACTGCTGAAGAAATCTGCAGAAAGAAAACCGGTCTCCAGGCTGCTGCTGCTGGCTGCCCCGCGCAGTGGCATGCAGTTCTTCCCCAGCGGTTCCAGGCCAGCAGGCCAGCTGCGCAGGCCGGTTTGCTCCCGCTCCCTGCAGGCTGGCTCTGACGTGGGAGTGTGGGGAGTGTGGGGAGTGTTGGGGGACTGGGCGGGCACTGGGCATCCCAGCAGGTGGAGAGCCACCACTAGGAAGGAGTGGGGCTGCCCACAGCCCAGGATACGGAATCCAGCCCAAAACTGTTAAAAGCAGGGGCGGGGAGTGGAGGAGTAAAGGAAACCAGAGAGGACTGGGGAGCCCTAGTTTCTCTGACTCTTCCTGTCTGTCCCCGCAGGAGCTCGGGCTGGGACGCAGGCCCTGCGCTCAAAGAGCCCGGACAGCGCCCAAGCACCCGCCCCCCTCCTGTAGGGAGGAAGTGGCAGGAGCGCCCAGGCCCCCCCACCCCCAGCTGGAGCAGCGGCGCCGACGGTGATTCATTCACTGAGTGGGGGTGGAGGGGCCCAGCCCGGAGCAGACCGATCCGTGCGGCCACAGCCCAGGCTCAAGGGCTCCGCGAGGAGCAGCCGGCAGACCTTCGCTGAAGACAGGGTGGGCCCTACAGGCCGTCAGGAAACCGTCTTCCCACTGCGCCCGGCACCAGGCAGGGCAACAGAGGGGCCTGTGTTGGAGGGACCCAGAGAAGGAACGCTGGACACTGGAGTGACCTGTGTGACTGCAACCACCTGGGCAGCACCTCACCTGCCAGGGGAAGAGCCAGGTGCCATCTCTCCAGGTGGGGGACCCCTTTGTCCACGCGCCCCAAGAGCCTCACCCCAGGTCCAGGGCTCAGGCACACAGAGCCCCTGAGGGTGATGCTCCATCCCTTCCTGGGCGTTTTTCCTGAGGACTTCTGGGCAGCGAGGTTGACTGTGTGGAGGCTGCCCGCTCCAGGAGGGCAGATGGATAGGTGACGGAGAAGGTGGCTCCCCTGCCCCCCATCCCTTGGAGCCACCACTAGTAGGAGATTGAGGTCACTGGACGTGGACTCAGCAGAGCAGTGCGGGCCTCCCCCTACCCCATGCATGTGTGCCTGGGGGCGCAGCGGCCCAGCAGGGACCAGAGCACATGGCCCAGGGGGCCTGCTTGCGGCCAGGGGTCCGAAGGGCACAGGCCATGCACACTCTGGCAGGCCTCTGGGTCCTCAGCCTCCTCCTCTGTGACTACCTGTGCTGGGCCCACAGCCCAGAGGAGGACCAGGAAGCTGAACACAGACCACAGCCTGGCCCCTCTGCCAGCTCCCAGCCGCATCTCATCTTCATCCTTGCTGATGACCAGGGATTTAGGGACGTAGGCTACCACGGCTCGGAGATCCGGACCCCCACTCTGGACAGGCTCGCTGCCGAAGGGGTAAAACTGGAGAACTACTACGTCCAGCCTATCTGCACACCGTCCAGGAGTCAGCTTATTACCGGAAAGTAAGTGCTACTGCTTCCTGTGTTTGTTCCTTAGAGAAACCTTAAGCCTTCGACTAAGATCCGGCTCTTGATTTAGGGGAGTAGCAGAATGTGGGGAACAACTGAATGAATGCAAATGAATGAACATGTGAATGAATGAACCAAGGAACGTGTGAATGAGTGTGGCATTGCATTGCGTCAGGGTGAGTATTAATGACCCCGCCCACCCAGGCACTAGTCCCGCGCCTGCTCTCACCCACCCACCAGGCTGCCCTGAAGTGGTCTCCTTTCCCAGCTCCAGTCTGGCTTGGGCAGGCTCAGACTGAGTATCCCATGTCACACTGGAATTCAGTCACCATCAATGATAGGAAAGGCAGACCAACGATTCTTGGTTTCTCTCTAGAACTAAATGATCAAAGCCACATGCCATCACAGAGGGAGGGGTCAAGGAATGGCAGGCACCGTGAACTCTGACTGGCCTGTGATAGGACATCTCTCCCTGGAGTCAAATGAAAGCCCGGTGACCAAAGCAGTTCTCCAAACACGAGGAGATTCACTGTAGAGACTCAATGGGAGTCCGGCTTCCTGTGCAGTTTCTCTGTTCCTCTTGTGCCTGGGGGTTTTCTGAGTAACTAACTCTAAGAAAAGTAAGATTATTAGGACGCTTCAGGAAAGTTTTCATATTGTCCTAACTGATGTGGAAGCCCCAGTTCAGCACCAGAGCAGAGGCGCCCTGAGACCCAGGGCCAGAGGTCAGGCTGCCAGTGGACGGGGTGGAGGAGGGCCTCCAGGCTCCCGCGTGTCTTGTGACGTCAGCTTCAGTGAAGTTGTTTTTGGGACTGGGCCCCACAAGAGCAGCCAGTGCCCACTGGAAAAATAAAGACCATTTTGTAGGCGTCTCTGTCTCACAGACACTTCTGCTTTACAGCGTGGTTTCCACTGCTCAGCAAACAGTCAGGATTTAGCATCACTGCCAGAAAACAAAACAAAAAACAACAACACCGTTTCCTCTCTCGAGAAAAAGAAAGAAGTCTCACTGTACCACAGACTCATGTTAAAGGTTAACCGTGGCAGAGAGTCAACAGCATTTGATGTTTATAAAGAAACAGATTGTTGGCTGGGAAGTGGCGAGTCCATCTGGTGGCCTGGAGGTCAAGTTCTCATGTTAAATATCAACCACTCATATTTGGCTTATGAAACAAATGTGTCATAAAGACTCACTGAACCTCTTCAGCTAACCATAGAATTTACATTTACTCAGACAACCAACAGTACCTGAACAATATGTAACTGAATGATCAGAACTTATCTTTCTGGCTTTTCACCACACGAAATTCAGTTCCTACTGTTATCCTGCACTGACAAACTACTGGGCTGGCCAAGAGTTCGTTTGATTTTTCTGTAAGCTGGCTCTGTGCGTTACAAGTTGTCTTTAACTTCATTCAAAGAAAATTTGGTGAGACTGTATTATGACAGCTGTCATACCAGCATGAATTAAAAAAACTTACCAAAATGGGTGGATTTTTGTGCAGCCATTTAATCCTGAAGATGGAAGAAGATATGCAACACACTTGGCATAGTAATGCTTCATTATATCAAGAAAGGTAGAGACACAACTGAAATGCAATAAAAAGATCTGTGCAGAAGGTGCTGTGACTGATCGAACATGTCAGACGTGGTTTGTGACGTTTTGTGCTGGAGATTTATTACTGGTCAGTGATGCTCCACGGTCAGGTAGACCAGTTGAAGTTGACAGCGATCCAACCGAGACGTTAGTTGAGATGATCAATGTTCTATCACTCGGGAGATAGGTGACATACTCCAAATATCCAAATCAATAAAGTTACTGGTAAAAATGAAAAATATGTCTTTTATTTTACAGGAAAAGCTAAACAGACTTTTTGGCTAACCCACTATCTAGGTTTTTCTTCTAATGTTTACATGAAACAGAAAAGAAGCTGGAAAAAATTCCTAATGTTTCTCTGATGTCAGAGGTTGACTCTCCCATCTTTTCAATGCAGCTGAGCCTCATGGTAAGATTTATCCTTCTGAAATCTCTTCCCAGCACAGCAAGTGGTGTGCCAGTAAGGTGACTGGAGTTTCTGTCTGAATTGGACAGTTAGGGACCTTTGCACTTGACAAACTGCTGGACTTTCCTATAAAGGATGGAACGTAGACGTAAGAAAGAGAGTGGTTCTGGAACCCAGTTCCGGGCCTTGCACAGTATTAGTAACGCAGAGCCCAGAGAACACCCTCCCTTGTCCTCTCCATGGGGACATGTCTGTATTCTGGATCCTGTAACGTTAAAAAAAGAAGAAGAAAAAGAAGGAGCAGCAGCCACAAAAACCTAAATGGGCTGGATTATTTTAAAGGAAAAACTAGGTTATATTAAATATGAGATGACTCAAAGAAACAGTTTGAAAGGTTGAAGTTGAGCTACTTTTGATACTATTAACAAAACAACCCTCCCTTGACATTTTGCTGGAGTCCATAGGAAAATCTATCCCCTCTTGCTGCACAGATCTAAAGCAAGTCCCAGATTCTACAGTAACTTGCATCCCACTCACCTGGCGACACTGCGCTCGTCGGCCTGTCTGACACAAGCACTCATCGTGTGCCCATCCCTGTACGGGATCTCGAGGGGCAAACAAGTGTGCCCTAATCTCCGCACAGGGGTTCTCAAAGTGGTGTGTACAAAACACATCAGCCACAATGCTAGTTACAACACAGATTTCTGGGCCCAAGCCGTGATTCCAATTCTGGGGTCTGGGGTTGGACCTGGAAGTCAACAGTCATTTAACAAGCATTTCGGGTTGTTCTAATAATGCCATTGACATAAATGAAGAGCATCCGTGGTAAATGTTCGCATCCACTGAGTAGTTGCTGTGTCCCTGGACCATGCATTTTGATGTCATTTCATCCCCAGAACAGCTCTGTGAGGCACTGCTGTTCTCACCCCCGTTTTACATGGGTGTGGCAACAGATTCCAAGAGAGGTGTCAATGCAGGGGTTCCGCCTGCCCAGCTTCGAGAAACAGCTCCGTGGGTATTCAGTCAGCCTTGTAACAGAAGGGCTGACAGAGAGAGCGGCTGCTTGTGTTGGAATTATTTCAAAGTAGTATTTTCACTTCTTTTGCAGTTTTTCAGATGAAGACATGAGTGTCTTCATCTGAAAATGTAAAAAATAGCGAAGGCTTCAAAAGAGAATTTTAAGTTTTGCGAAATTTAGACAAATTTTATGCAGACATTATAGTAGAAAAGATTGGCTGTCTGAACTGAATTTATATCTTGAGCAATAATTTTGTTTTAACTATTTCATTATTAGCTTTCCCACTTGAAATACCATGGTGATCATTTTTAACAAGAGCAAAGGTAACTCAAAATTGTATATTTATAATAGGACATGTTATAAATTCATTTAGTCTTATCCCTGCCCCTCCCAACTTCTGACACCCTAGATTAATTTTGCTAGTGGTTGAACTTGGTATCAATGAAATTATAGGGAAGGTACTCTCACGTCTGGCTTCTTTCTCTCAACATTGTGTTTGTAAACTGTCTCTGTGTTGCTGCCTGTAGACACACCTCGCTCTCTCTCACTGCTGAACGGAGTGGCTTGGTACTGACCCACTACGGCTCGCGTGTGCAGTCTCCTGCTGACTGGCGTGGGCTGTTTCCAGTGTTGGGCCCCCACAAACGGTGTGCTCCCACACATGCTTACACATGTGTTTGGATGAACATGTGTGTGCACTTCCTTGATTATCTGTCAGGAAGTGGGTTGCTGGGTGACGCGTGTACACATGCAGTCTTCGTAGACACTGCCCATCAGTTACCGAGAGTGGCCCAGCTGACCACACTGCCACCGACACACGGGAGAGTCCCATCAGCGGCACATCCGTCCAGCCTTGGCCGTGTCGCTTGCACTCCGTCATTGTGGCTGTGTGCTGGTGTACCCCTGTGGTTTAGCACTGCACTTCCCTAGTGCCTAATGGGTTTGGGCATCTTTTCCTACTCCTGCGGATCATTTGGATGGCCCCTTTAAGAGGTACCTACTCTCTCATTAGGTCAGCGATTGTCAGCCGGCGTGCCTCAGGGATGTTTAAAACGAGCAGCGCCTGATTATTTCGTCAGGGGTGCTGACCTCTTTTCCCACAGGGGTGTCCAACCCACAGCCCTCAGGTACCTGCGAGGCCCAGGATGGCTGTGAATGTGGCTCCCCAGATAATTTTGTAACTTTACTTAAAACCCTTTGTTTTTTTTGCTCATCAGTTTTCGTTAGTGTTTGTGCATTCAATGTGTGGCCCAGCGACACCAAACTTTGGACACCCCTGCATCAAACAAAAAAATGACAGCAGCCAACACAGCAAGAGCCACTGCAGGTGAACAAATCAAAGTTATACCTTTTTTTTTGATAGAATTCACTAGTGTTAACATTTTTGTGTATATATTTCCAAATTGTATTTCTCCTTTTTTATCATTTTTTATTCATTTAATTATCAGGAAAATTGAATCTGATTTTGAAGTTTTTTTAATTGTACCTATTTTTGTCAGATTGTCACAAAATATACGTTTCAGTGTGCTGCAGAACTGTCGTCTTTAGTTCACAGGTGCCCCGGTGACACTTCTCCTGGCAGGTCCCTGGTCACCATGCACACGGTCCGTCCCTCACTGGATGCGGAAGCCTCCCCCGCTCCGCGCTGGCTCTTTCACTCTCTTACCAGCATTTTCTGATGGCCCGAAGGTTTTCATTTTCTTGTAGTTTTATTTACAGCCTTTCTCCCTTTATGTCCTATTTAAGATATCTTTGGTGAAACCTAGTTCATGACAATGGTCTTCTTTTCTAAAAGTTACACCATTTCATTTTTGTATTTCCATCTATAATTCATCTGGATTAATTTCTAGTGTGGCATACATCAGAGTTCAAGCCTATGTTTCTCCATGTGTGTGTCCGTTTGACCCCCACTATTTGTGAAAGACGTACGTCCTCCACTTCCCTGAGCATGACCTTCCTCACATGGAGGGTCTGTTCCTGGCTCCGTGCTGCTCCAGTGGTCTCTCTGTCTACTCTTGCGCCAATACCACCGTCTCTTAACTGACACCTGAAAAGTAAGCTGTTCCCTTGCTCATCTTCAGAACTGCCTTGAGAGAAGGGGAGGTATGGATGCCCAGGGCACACAAGTTGAAAGACATGGTTTGGGGGATGTGAGGTCCTTCTCTCCTGAATTATCCTACTTTCTCAGGGAAACAGCGAGTGAGGTCACTGGCTGAGAATGAGCATCCAAGGTCTGAGGGCAGAGAGGGGAAGTCCTGCTCCAGGACAGAGGGAAGTGTGTCAGGTGGGCACTTCTGCAGAAACACTGGGCAGCAGCACGAGGCCCCTGAGAGCTGCGGCCCTAAGTTCAGGCAGAGACGGGTCATCATATTCATTTTTCTCACACTGGGTTCAGGTACGTGTGCAGAGGAAGCCCACTGAAGAGGTGGACTGCGCTAGCTTTGGGGTTTGCCAAATGAACAGATGGGATCACGGACTCTAATTGCGGCCAGGAAAAGGGACCACAGGGTCTGTGTCCTTTAGAAAGGGCCAGAGTCCAGGGGGCAACTATCTGGACGGGGTTGAAGTGAGGACACGACAATGGCCTTGGACGCCGAAAAGACAGACAGTGGTCATGGAGCAGTAGGCGCTGGGGATCCGAAGTGTGTGGGTAGTGCAGTTTGGGGAATGGCAGCGACGGGTGCTCTGGGGAGAGGAGAGCCGTCTCTGGCGCATCCCATCCCTCAGGACAGAGAGAAGCAGCGTGGCGAGGTCAGCGAGCCATCTGGCGCCATCTGTGACAGGTGGCAGCAGGTGAAGGATTCCCACAGAGAAGAAAGGGAGACGGTGGAGCTGAGAGGAGGAGATGGGGCCACCCTGTCTGGAAGTGCCCGTGAGGAGCCAAGAGGACAGCGTCCCTGCTTCCAGCTCTGTGGCCCGGGGGCAGCAGACCAGCACCAGGCAGACAGGGTGCAGGTGGCCAGCGATCAGCTGGAGCAGGAAGGGGGGGGGAATGTCCAGGAAAGACACGGGTCCTAAGGATTTCGCCAATGACAGACTTTCCTGGGAGGAAGCTCTTTGGCAACAGTTAGGGAGTTGTGGGGGAGAGGGGCTGAGTCAGAGTGGAGCAGGACAGAGAGATCAGAGTCTGAGGGACAGGATCAGGAAGGTGGGACTTATGGCAAAGGTTCAACTAAATGGGTGGAAGGGAACGATGGGATTTTCCCACGTGGTCCCCTAAGAGACGGCAATGACAGCCTCTTTCTGGAAACAGGCCTCCTGACCTCCTGTCACTAACTCCTGCGGCTGCACTGTGTGTGGCTGGGCACACAGTCAGGAGCTCTGGGGCCAGCATGGTCCCTCCAGGACGAGAGGTCCTATGCGGGCCTGCTCTGTGGACTGCAGCGTGCTCCACAGGCAGGGGGTGCATGCATCTCCCTGGAATTTACAAAGCATAGCTTTTAGATGCAAAGGTATCAATTAACAATCATCGAGTGTTGAAAACCCTGACAAAGCCATGGCAGTCTCTCCGCCACTCTCACGGGGACAGGGCTGACTGTTCCATTCACAGCCCTGCGCGCACACACCTGCCTGCACAGGGCGAGCCTCCGAGCCTGCATGCTGCCTCCCGTCCCCGTCTTCCATCCAAGGCCTGGCCTTCAGTGGTGTTCCCTGCCCAGGGAGCGCTCGGTAAATGTCAGTTACTACCTATTCACTTATTACATTCACAAATATTTAGTTAATACATAAACATTTAGAAAAATGCAGATGTTGTGGTTAGATGTTTCGGAGGAAAGCGAGTTTTTTCCGAGCCTTCCTGTGACTTTGGAAAATGTACACGGGTGGAGGCGTGATTTTAAGACCCCACAGGTCCATTTCGAAAAGAACGGCTCAGCAGACAAGACCATTTGGCACAGGGCTGCCTCCTCCTGTCTGACCACGGGGATTTTTCTGACAGTAGAGGCACAATCATGTAAGCTACAGGTACCCCTAGAGTCAAAGTCCCGAATTTTAAATGACATTTTTTTAAAAAACACCCTTTGAAGTGAATCCCCTGCTCAGGTAATTCTGTTGAGCTTCCTGAATGGCTGCTGAGAAAGGTAGAGTGTGAACAGGTGCAGAGGGTTAAGACCATCTTGTTTCACCCAGACACCCCTGCAGAGATCAAAGGCAGGGACCCCAGCCTGGAGCCCCGCTCCCCACAGGGGCTTGGGAGGAAAGCTGCTTTTGTCTCCAAGTTTGGTTTCATTCCACCTTGTCCTACAGCAACGGTCGGAATTCACGGAAATGCTGCCACCACTGTCTGCATTTCACTCGATGTAATCAGAGCTGGGTGCCACGCTCCTCCGCCATTCTGCACACTAGACATTCCCGCTGGTGTCCCACCACTGAGACCGGGTTCCCCCACATGCTCTACAGCACAGGAGACTTTTGTCTCTGGTCTTTCGGCCCCTCCCTCTGGGCTGCCCGACACCTTAGCATCCCTTGGACGGGGTCTCATCACATCAGCGGCCTCTACGGCCTCCCTGGTGCACGCTGACGACCAGAGGGAAAGAAATTCACTGCAACGGGGCCATTTCTCTTCAAACACCTGTCATTTCACCCTCACATCTGTCCTGAAGGTAAAACATTTTTATGACCTTGAAAAATATTTATGAAATAATTTAGCAAATGTCATTTTGCAGAGGATATGTGGAAGCTTTAGGGAAGTTGTATGAGTTGGTCATGGGCACATCACTTCTAAGCAGCCCAGCCTGGGTCTGACCCTAAACTTGTGGGGCTTCAACAACCCTGCTGTTGCACCCCGTTCTGCCCGCTGTGAAAACTGGGTGCACCTGAGTCCAGTCTTCAAACAAGCTTGGCCTCATCACCCTCTCTCGGCTCCAGAGGAAAGGGTGGTCTTTCACCAGACCTTTGCCCCTCTTGGCATGTGGTTTCCTCTCCTTGTGTCACACCCTGTCCTTCTTCATAAGATAAATTGTCCAATTCTTCATTTCTTAAAAAAGGCCAAATCTCAGGGACCTCTTACAATTTCACATCCTCCTCCATGTTCCTGAGTCTGGAACGCCAGTGGGGCTGCCACCTTAGCCTGAGCATGTGGCCCTAGCTCCAATGTCATCCACAGAGGCCACAGAGGCCTCAGAGGCCAACGTCTCAGTGGCCTGTGTGCCTGGCCCACTGGTTCTCCGTCCATCAGCGTTCAGACTGCCCCCACGTCACCAGACTCGAAGATGGATTTCATCCTTACAGGTGAAATTCTGTCTGGCTTTTAAGTGTTTTCTCACGTATGCAATTCGGAGTCTTCTGCAAGTTAATGTTACCTTTTCTGTTTAAGAAGCGCAGAGGAAGCAAAGCATTGTGTTCGGTGCACAAACAGACCAGGCCGTGAACCGTGAGCACACGTGCTGTGCACGACCCAGCCGCCGAGAGGGCTCTGAGCGACGGGGTTTGTTTCCAAGGTTCCATCCTGGAAACAGGGACTGGAAACTTTCCTTCACCGTGGAACTAAAATCCACCCTTGTTGCCAAAGACTGTTGCCATTCTCAAATGAATGGTTAGCCTGCTTAATTTCACATTTATTTTCCAATAAAATGCATTGCTTATTTGCTTTGCAGTCATAACAGATTGATTTTTGCGTTAGATTGCATGAGTTCGTGTGGATTAGACCTAAAAGAAGCTGGCTGACTGGCTGAGTTAATATGTGAGTGACAGTTCCCTGCCCTCTTATTTAGACAGGCACGGGTGCACACCTGGGGGAGGGGAGGGGAGCCACACCTGCCCCAGGGCCTCCTCAGACTGGGTGCGTGCAGGGCCTGAGCTGAGCTGGGGTGTCCCTGAAAGGGGGGTCTCTGTCTCTCAGCCCCTGCTCTGCCCTCCACTGTTTGCTGCCCATGTCAAAGTACCTTGATCCCCCTTTCCTCAGGTTTCTCCAGTAATTAACTTTGCCCACCTGGCGTAGACTCAGAAGCAGATGTGGTGTGCTCACACATGCTAAAGAAACAGTTGAGACTCTGAGAGGAGGATGAAAAGGAGCGCAGCTGTGCGTGGAGGAGGCAGGTCAGTGCACGCAGAGGTGCCCGGGGAACGGTGGAGCAAACCGGACTCATTTCTGGGAGGCCCAGCGTCTGGCTCCCCGGCTCTGGTGTGAATGCTCATGGCATTTTAGAGACAACGCAAATGTAAAAGACCCGGCGCTATTTTCAGCAATCGGCCCTGAGTGGATCGCTGCCCAGCACAGCTGCTGTGAGGTCGAGCCCCACCCACCGGCAAAACCTGCGCATCAGACAGGCCTGTGGAAGGGTGGAATTTCTGTCCTTGGGAGACGGATGTGGCCTGACAAACTACTGTCTGTCTTTAACTCTAGAAGAGATGAAGGAAGGCATTTCAGTCTTGTTTTGAAACACAGAGCTTCCTCGGTATTTTGTTTGAGGTGGAATTTGAAATACACACTTCATTCATTCACTTTTACAAGTATTGAAATTCCGTATCCTCATAATGGAGGAAAACAAAAGCAAATAATGTGAATTATGGAATTACATTCCATAAACCTAAAATTTTGTCCTATTTCATACTCCTTCCAAATTGTATTTTTTAATATCAGAAGATGCTGCTACTATGGAAACATTATGACTTAATTGCAAGGAAAAGTATTAATCCTAAGGATGACGTCTTACATGCTGGGAAGGGGGGAGACCATTGTTACTAGGGAGATACGTGACGGGTGTATTTGGAATTCTAAGGGGCTGTCGGCTCTGGGAAACCAGAGGCCTCCCTTCTGGCAGCCTTCAGTGGTGACGTGTTTAGCTGCAGCTCTGCTGAGAAAGCCATTAAAGCCCAGAGCAGTGAAGCCATGAAGAACCACACGGCTTACTCAGCTTGTTCTGGAGAGCTTCCCACACCCTCGGAAAGCCTGCCTCTCTGACTCTCACATGTCTTGAGGCGGTTTCTTCACACGTTGGTCACGCATCTTTGACATCCGTGACCTTATGGCTTCTGCTAGTTTCTGAATCTTTTTTCCAGAACACTTTATCTTCACTTCCATCTAAGTTATTAACATTCAACACTGTTACAATCCTTTTTAAGCCACTGCTGAACACATTTGGGGTTTTACAATTACTAAAACTTTTAAGTATATTTTATTGATTATGCTACTACAGTTATCCCAATTTTTCCCCTTTATCCCCTTCCTCCCTGCACCCCATCACCCTCAAGCATTCCCCCCACCTAGTTCATGTCCATGGGTCATACACATAAGTTCTTTGGCTTCTCCATTTCCTGTACTGTTCTTAACTTCCCCCTGTCTATTTTGTACCTATCATTTATGCTTCCTATTCCCTGTACCTTTTCCCCCATTCCCCCCTCCCCACTGACAACCCTCCATGTGATGTCCATTTCTGTGATTCTCTTCCTGTTCTAGTTGTTTGCTTAGTTTTTGTTTTTTAGGTTCAGTTGATAGTTGTGAGTTTGTTGTCATTTCACTGTTCATAGTTTTTGATCTTCTATTTCATAGATAAATCCCTTTAACATTTCATATAAGAAGGGCTTGGTGATGATGAACTCCTTTAACTTGACCTTATCTGGGAAACACTTTATCTGCCCTTCCATTCTAAGTGATAGCTTTGCTAGATAGATTAATCTTGGATGTAGGTCCTTGCCTTTCATGATTTTGAATACTTCTTTCCAGCCCCTTCTTGCCTGCAAGGTTTCTTTTGAGAAATCAGCTTATCAGCTCTTATGGGAACTCCTCTGTAGGTAACTGTCTCCTTTCCTCTTGCTGCTTTTAAGATTCTCTCTTTATCTTTAATCTTGGGTAACTTAATTATGATGTGCTTTGGTGTGTTCCTCCTTGGGTCCAATTTCTTTCGGATTTTTGGGCTTCCTGGACTTCTTGGAAGTCTATTTCCTTTGCCAGAATGGGGAAGTTCTCATTTATTATTTGTTCAAATACGTTTTCAATTTCTTGCTCGTCCTCTTCTCCTTCTGGTACTCCTATGATTTGGATGTTGGGATGTTTATAGTTGTCCCGGAGGTTCCTAAGCCTCTCATTTTTTTGAATTCTTGCTTCTTCATTCTGTTCTGGTTGGATGTTTGTTTATTCCTTTTGTTTCAAATCATTAGTTTGAGTCCCAGTTTCCTTCCCTTCACATTTTGCTTTATTTCACTTTAGGTAGCCTTCATTTCTTCATTCATTTTGCGACTGAGCTCAGTCATTTCTCTGAGCATCCTGATTACCAGTGTTTTGAACTCTGTATCTGATAGGTTGTCTATCGCCTCATTGTTTAGTTTTTGTTCTGGAGTTTTGATCTGTTCTTTCATTTGGACCATATTTCTTTGTCTGGGCATACGTGTTATGCTGTAAGGGGCAGAGCCTTAGGTATTGGCCAGGGAGGGGCAACCCTCCTTGCTGCATTGTGGTGCTGCCTGGTAGGGAGGGGTCAGAGAGGGAACAATGCCACCTGCTTGCTCTGCTCTAGCCCCATCTCCCATCACTTCCCTCACTTCCCACAAGCAGGTTGTGCCCTTCAGGTCCCAATTCGCAGGTGGATGGGTTTGTGTACGTTCTAGGACCCTGTGGGCCTCTCCCACAGACTCTCCTGTGAGACTGGGAGTTTCTCCCACCACCACAACCCCCACAGATTTTTACAGCCAGAGGTTTTGAGTTTTTAGTTTCCTGTACTGAAACCCTGGGTTCCGCAGTCTGTCTCGCTCCCCAGTTGTTCTTCCAGGCCTATGAGCACGTGAATGTGGGACCGACCAGTCCACCAGCTGCCTCCAAATCCCTGTGGTCCACCACCTTGCCGTGCAGGTCCTCTCTGTCCACCCGGCTGCCCATCGCCACCCCTCCTACCAGTCTGGATGAGTGTTTCTTTAACTCCTTGGTTGTTAGACTTCCATGCATTTTGAATTTCTGGCAGTTGCTTGTTTTTCTGTCTTTAAATTGGTTGTTTTCCTTCTTTTAGTTGTGCAAGGAGGCAAAGTGTTTCTACCTGTGCCTCCATCTTGGCCAGACTCCTACAGTTACTAAAATTGAAAATGTTTTTTTACCTTCTTAACTATTTCTTCCCTTAATTAATTAGTATGCATTTTCACTAAGTCAATCGGGGGCCACATTTATGTGGCTAATATTTGGGGCCCAATGGCACAGGTACCATTTGAAATTCAAATTATTACCGGGCATTTTCGCTGCACTAGGTCTCATTAAACCCATAGAACTAAAAAGAAGTGACAAGTTTAGAAGACAAACAGTTGCCTCGCGACTTTAAGGGAAATAGATGTTAATGGAATGTGCTTGGTTATGTTCTCCTTAAAAAGCAGAATGAACTCTGAACTGTGAAGGGCTGATGACATGTGATTACCGGAAAAGAGACACATGAGCTGTGTCCGTACTCCTCGGGTTCCAGGAGAGAAGGCAGGCCTTTGACCACAAGCTCTGGCCCCACCCTGTCCCCAGAGTCCCGGTGACCGAATGGGACAGAAAGTGTTTGCTGCAGCTCAGCTGACCTCTGTCTGCAACAAGTCTGTTGAACCGCAGTCCCCTTCATGCAGGGGGGACTCTGTCACTTGCCGAAGTAACAGAGAAGGTTGTTCCGAGAAGGAGAGAGACTATTAGTTTACTGCTGGACATAGAGTGGACACTCGATAAACTGCAGCTGTGATGGCTGATTCCGATCTTAGCTTTGAACCCAGATGTCAACACAACACCAAGTCCCAGTGTCAAGGCCATTTCTGGCACGGACACCACCCTAACAGTGCCACCCTGCCCTTGAGTGCTGATGCGGACCACTGAGATCCTGCCCGCTTCTTTCATGAGCCAAATCTAAGCTGGAATTTCAGACGACCTTAAGGGACATGCCTCTCCCACTAGGGCCAGTCCTCTTGGGCACCTCCCACCCATTTCCCGGCCCTCTGTCGCCCTCTAGTGACTGTTGTCAGCACAACCTTACCCACTCCACCCTCCACTGAAGCTCTGGTGACCTGGGTTAGGAGGCCTGAAGAACAGCGAGCAGGATGGAGAAGCCACAGTGCAGTAAGTTACAGGCCATACTTTGAACATCAGCACAAATGTGAAAAAATGTAAAGCAGCCATTGATGACTCCTGAAGAGCAGAGGCACCAGAATACTGAAATGTGTAGTCTCAATGTCAAAAAGAAAAAAGTGTGGATTACAGAAACAAGACCAGTTAACTGATTATGGTGCCCTGATTTAAAAAAACCAAAAAACAAAAAACTGTACTTGACCAGGGAATGGAGGCTACTGAGCAGCTTACTTATGGGATCACAGATGGTTATCATCTACCTTAGATTCACCGAGAAGAGCCATGCCCAAGTACTTCTTGGCTGGCCCACATCAGAGGACGTTCTCAGTATACTAGATTTCGGTTTCAGCAACATTTTCGGAAAAGACAGCCCTTTAAAAGAAAGAAAGAAATCAGGCTGTGTGGTGAGTGAACCTGGATGAGTCACTCAGTAAGGAAGCAGAGCTACCTGAGGGCCAGTGGACCCATCACACTTCACGAGGCTTTGCTCTGAGTTAGTGCTGTCCCCTCAGCACCTCTGACACCTGATGAAGACACCTATTTACCAAGATTCGCAGGGAGGAGAAGTAACACAGTGCATGACAAAATCAAGTATCTTCTAAGCCTTGAATCACAAATTAGACTGGAAACCTGGCATAAGAAAAAAATAATAACTTAGGGCCTGGCTGCTGCCACGCTGCCCACAGTGACGAGCTGCCAGCTCCGCGGACGTGAGTCCCAGTGGAGTGCAGAGGCCAGGCAGTCAGGCAGGTGAGAGCCTGTGAGGACCACACTGTGCCCAAGTGCCAGATTTTAACAGGGACACACACACTGCAGTGTAAGCCCAGGGGCAGCTCTGGGCACCACAGAGCATCGGTGTCAGCTGAGTGGCCAGGCCACCACGGACACAGGGCCTGTGTGCGCATGTCTGGGGGCTGTCAGGCAGGAAGTCCACCAGACAAGCAGAGCCAGGCTCAGTTCAGACACGAACCTGTGACTCGCACCTTCTTCACCAGTAAAGCAGGCTGTCTGGTGACAAACGGAGCCTCCCACCACGGGAACCGCTGAAGAAGCCGCAGGGCTATGTGACCAGAGCAGCTCCTCCCAGCTTCACTTTTCCAGGTTTCTCATTCCTGTCTCTTCAGTCTTTACCTTGTATGACTCTGTTCTCTTTCTGCTTGTTCACCTGTGACTTCAACACAGAAACCTTCCCCTGTTTTCAGTATTCACAGTCCCTCCCCCCACACCCACACGAGGTCGTCCTGGAATGAGGACACTGTGGACAGAACTGAGCGCCCCGCAGCCACGCTAGCCCAGTGCCCCCACTGTGCGCCTGGAACAGCTGCAGGGACGTCCCCACTGCTGGGCCAAGGGGTGGCTCGGTCAGACAGGGGCAGCCTCTTCCTGGCTATGGACAGAGAACAGCCGCTTCAGCACAGGCCTCTGGGGTGGATCACGGTGTTTTCAGGTTACAGAACCCAGCAGAACTGACGTAGCTGTAGAACTGGCAGGCCTTCTGAGACAAGATCGATGTATCCTCCCCTCTCTCTATTTCTCCGTCTCTCTCAGGATTTATGTCACAGCCATTGCCTAATGTCACTGAGCAGAATGATTCCATGTCCTGTGCCTTTTCCTTAGGGCCAAACCAAACCACCTGCCACCCGGCACTCATCTGGCTGGCGCTTCATCCGTCAGGGAAGCCACCACGGGGCAGGTTGAGGGGCAGGAAAGGTGCGTGAGGTAGCCCAGGAGTCCCCTCCTCCCCTGTGATAGCATTCCTGCAGGGCGGCCCTGGGCAGATGGAATGGGGAAGAGCGTCCCCGTCCCTTCTGACAGCCCAGCAGGACAAGTCCGGGCATTTTCTTGGAGCTGCTCACTTCCTGGTAACCATGTCATGTGCGTCCCCAGAGTCGTGGTTCCCACGGTGTCTGACTCCATCCCCAGGAGAGGTCGGGAAGGCTGGGAAGAAAGACAACCCCACGCTGCTGCATTCTTGCCTGCAGGCTGCCAGCCAGGGTGGCAGGTCCCGGCCTCTCATGGGGGCCTTGGGTGGGGGAAGGATAGAGGCCAGTGAAGATCTCTTCACACTTCACTTCCTGGTACTCAGTGCCACCATGCTAGCGCTCCCACCCACGGGGGAATCATGAGGAGGCCACAGAGAAGGAGGTGAACCCTGGCCCAGGGCGCGCATGGGGAGAGCTCCCAGCCCTGGCCTGTGCACGCCATCCCGTCTGCCCCTATGTCAGACAGGAAAGGCAGACTACCCTCAGCAAGGGCAGACCTAGTGTGCGCTTTCTTAGCTTCGCCCAGGGGCCTTCCTCCTCCTGGGATGAAAGGCGAGCAGGAAGGAGAGAGAGGGTCTCTGGTCATCACTATTTCTTCACTTCTAGCCAGAGAAAAGTGTCGCAGAGGAGGCCACACCTCGTGTACAGCTGGACACGAAGAGACACAGAAATGCTGGGCAAAGCCCAGTACTGTCCCCAAAGCCCAGAGGGGCTGAGGGGCAGCCACGTCCGCCCTGGGGCCAGCAAAGCAGTGCAGCACGGCCTGGACGGCGTCACTGCTAGTACCTTGTGGGTGCGCAGTGCAACTGTGAGCACAATGGCTTTTCAGGGACAACTGCAGAACTACTTGCTCATTCCACCCCCTTTCCCGTGGTCCAATGCAGCCTCTGAGCTAGATGTCCCCACCAGGAGCAACGCTCCTTGATGGGGCCAAGTGAGTGTTCCCATGAATGTGGCACTTAGATGTCTTTTTAAATTAATTAATTGCCTTGGTAAAATTGGTCCCATATTAGTAATTAATCTGAGTAGCAGAAACTAATTTTTTGAGATTTATTCCTCTAAATTTCATTTTTATGTAAATTTATACAATAGAAAATGAAAGCTTTTCCTCAGCATTACTCTCTCCTTGGAAATAATCCTCCTTGAAATCTGGTGTGTATCTTTTCTTCCCTCTGTGCAACCCCACACACTCTCATTCATTCAGTCAACAAGTATTTGTTGTGGCCGGCAGGCAGGTGGGGACTGGGGGCCCCTCCACACCGTACTTGGTCCCCGATGTGAGCGTAAAGAGTCCACTTCTCGCCTTGTCGTGAGGACCGATCAGTAGCACGTACGAAAGAGGCCCCCAGTCATCGCACTTTAACCAGGCGCAGGAGCCAGGGGACTCCGGATTCTGGCACCACAGCAGGGAAAGCTGTGTTTACTGAACGGCTCTCCTTGCCACACACTGCGCTCCCGTCCAGAGCCACAGCACCCACTGTGTGTCGTTGCAGAAGGGGACACTGAGGGTCCGAGGGGTTAGGCACTGCACAGAGTCACACGACTGGTTAGCAGTGGAGCAAAGTCACACCCAGACTGGTCTGACCCCAGAACCACACCCTTATCCCAGGCCCCAAATTCTGCCCCAAACTCCCTCTCATTTGGTCCAAGAGGCTTGAACTCAGTTAAGCAGAAGCTGCCCTAAAAATCTCTCTTCTGGTAGGAGCTGCTGTCAAACCTTCCCGCTGTTGGTTCTAAACTTTCCAAAAGGAAACCATTCCACTCCGGAGGAGAGAGAAACAGAGCTGACAGTTCGGCACCCGCCGTTCTTCCTGCACCGATGCTCCCCTGAACTTTCGCACTGTTTACACCCACAGGTGTTACCAATTTGTCAGGTACCTGTGAAAAACTAATGGTTTTACCTGTGAAGGTTTTGGGCCCTGATCCGAATGAAACACAGTAACAGTAACAACACCTCCTGACTGGGTGCTAAAAGGGATATGACGTGCTCACTTCTGTGAGTCTGTGACATCCCCGCGCCTGTGATAACTGGGCATTGGCGGCTCCCTGACCAGCAGGGTGGGCGCCCGATCGCTGCTTTGCACCAGGCCGGGACACGCCCCCGCAGCCCCTCAGGAAGCACGGCTGCTCGGAGCTCACAGCTGCCGCCGCACTCTCAGCTGGACATCTAAAAACAAACTGAGCTGCTCACCCAAGCCATCTGGGACACACCAGCCTTTCAGGTTAAATCCGTTCGGGAAAGAATTTGGTTTTAATCGTATGTTACTCTGCATAATTTGATTCCAATACTATTCTCACATTTACCCTGACACTGTCTGCAACCTTCATTTTCTCAGTATTTCTGTATTTTCTAGGGAAAACGTCTTTTTGAACTTACATAATAACCACAGAATTGACAGCTTTTAAAATGTCGTGAGCTAACAGGCACATCCTGGCCCAAACTGCAAACTCACGCACTTCTGCGCTAACCATTCTGTGGGAAAGCAGACCCGTGAGGAATACCCCTGGGAAAAGGGCGGCGCCAGAAATCCGCGTCCACTTAGTTTTAGCATGCAGAACGTGTTACCAACTTTCCTAAACTATTTCGTGAGTGTGATTTTTCTTAAGTAGACACTGTGGGAAACATCAAAGAACTCACTGCCTGCTATTTTGGGGGAAACGCAACCCTCCTGCAGCACAACACATTTCCTCTAAAACCGTTTCCACACCACGCACCTGAATCTAATACAATACTGAACGTCAGCTGCAACTGAGAAGTTAAAAAGTTACAGTGGTGTTTCCGCAATGATGTGAGTCAGAAACCTCTTTCTCTTGACAGGTCTAACACGTTGAGGACTAATTATAATATTTTTGACAGTCAAACGGGAGATTTCTGTGTAATTCTGGCATGTGTTTTAGTACTTCAGAATTAGCTTGAAATACATTTCAAGAGATGATTTAAGAGCGCATGTGAGATCCTTAGATGAAAAATAATAACTTTAAAAAATAATATTCTGAAGTTTATACCCTTTCCTTTATCATGTTAGTTTTCTGTGTCATATAATTAACTAAAACATTAAAGATTATCCCAGTAAATTCTGTTACGAGAACTTAAAAACACTGTGAGTCAGTGGAGAAATCTTAGTTTGCAAAGCACTACTGTGGTCAAGTGCATCGCAGATGTTAAACGTGAAGCTAGTCAGGGTCGGACCCGGGTTAACGGCAGGAATGCAGAATCGGCCACGCGTTGTGTGGGGTGAAGGTTCTGCTCCTAGACACGTGGCTTTGTGGAGAAAGCCTCCTTCCTGCACTGACCAGCTCTTTGCTCTCCTGCCGAGGTACCAGATACACACTGGACTCCAGCACTCGGTCATCCGGCCCACACAGCCCAGCTGCCTCCCCCTGGATAATGCCACCCTGCCGCAGAAGCTGAAGGAGCTGGGCTACTCCACACACATGGTGGGCAAGTGGCACCTAGGGTTTTACCGCAGAGAGTGCATGCCCACCGGGAGAGGCTTTGACACCTTCTTTGGCTCCCTCCTGGGAAGCGGTGACTACTACACTCACTACAAGTGCGACGGCCCTGGGCTGTGCGGCTACGACCTGTACGAAAATGACCGCGCGGCCTGGGGCCACGACAGGGGCGTGTACTCCACACACATGTACACGCAGAGGGTGCAGCAAATCCTGGCTTCCCAGGACCCCCGGAAGCCGCTGTTTTTATACCTCGCCTACCAGGCTGTCCACTCCCCGCTGCAAGCCCCCAGCAGGTACCTGGAGCGCTACAGGTCCATCGCAAACGTGAACAGACGCAGGTACGCCGCCATGCTCTCCTGCCTGGATGAGGCGGTCCACAATGTGACCTTGGCTCTGAAGGCACATGGCTTCTATGACAACAGCATCCTCATCTACTCCTCAGACAACGGCGGCCAGCCCACTGCAGGAGGGAACAACTGGCCCCTCAGGGGCAGCAAAGGGACCTACTGGGAAGGGGGCATCCGGGCTGTGGGCTTTGTTCACAGCCCCCTTCTGAAAAACCAGGGGACAGTGTGCAAGGAGCTCGTGCACATCACCGACTGGTACCCCACGCTGATCGCACTGGCCGAAGGACAGATTGATGAGGACGTCAACCTGGACGGCTACGACATCTGGGAGACCCTCAGCGAAGGCCTGCGCTCGCCCCGGGAGGACATTCTGCACAACATCGACCCCATTTACACGAAGGCGAGGCACGGCTCCTGGGCAGCGGGCTATGGGATCTGGGACACAGCCGTCCAGTCCGCCATCAGGGTGCGGCACTGGAAGCTGCTCACAGGGAACCCTGGGTACAGCGACTGGGTCCCCCCTCAGGCCTTCAGCAACCTGGGCCCCAACCGGTGGCACAACGAACGGGTCACCTTGTCCACGGGCAAGAGCGTGTGGCTCTTCAACATCACAGCCGACCCCTATGAGAGAGTGGATCTCTCCAGCAGATACCCCGGCATCGTGAGGCAGCTGCTCCGCCGGCTGTCCCGGTTCAACAAGACCGCGGTGCCCGTCAGGTACCCGCCTGGAGACCCCAGGAGCAACCCTCAGCTCAATGGGGGAGTCTGGGGGCCCTGGTACAAAGAGGAAAGCAAGAAAAAGAAGCCACGCAAACACAAAGCCAAGGGAAAACAGAAGAAGAGGAAGATGAAGAGCAGACCGCAGGACGCAGGCGTGCGCCCCCAATGTGGTCGGGGGGCTCCCCGGGGTTGACACCAGCATCCTGCTGCTGCTGCTCCATGTGATCAGTCCTCAGCCTGTCACCTGTTTGCTACCCAAACAGCAAATGTGGCTCCGCCCGGCTACCACCTGGGAGCCCTCTGCTCTTGGAGCTGCCCGCCACCTGGGAGCCCTCTGCTCATCCTGAGTCCAACCTCAGAGCTTCAGTCAGGGACCAAGCTCCCGGGGCCCCTCACCTGCCCGTGGCGGCCATGCTCGTTGGACGGCAGTGACGGGGCAGCCCGATTGAAAACTGCCTTTGAGGAGAGTCAAAGGTGGATTCACCTTAAAGACTGAAAAGACACATGTTCCCAGTGAATTTTGTGGAGTGCCGACCACTCTCCTCCCTGTATCCTCTCCTCTCCAGGATGCCAGCAGTCTTTCTCCCTCGGAGCAGCCCGCCCATCGCACGGGAGGGGACAGCCCGTGAGAAAGTCCCCTATGCAGCAAATGTCATTGTTTGCTAAACACCTTCCCAGAAGACGATTCAGCACAAGCCACATAATTTATTTTTAAAGAAAATACACTAATTATTCTGTTTTTATGGAATGCTGTACCAGTGATTTTAATTATTTTTATTTTCTACATACCATTAGAAGAACTTTATTTCATATCTTCAAGATTACCAAGCACTGTGATACTGTAAGTTACTGTTACACTGTGTGAGTTCATAGAATATAAAAAGAAAATTATGCAGGAAAAATGGTAATTATCGTTGTTCGATCATTATTCTGAATGTACTAAGATGAATGTATTCCATACAAATTACTGGGGAATTTGGTATTTGAACAGTGTTGAGAGATATCTTTATTGTTTCTATCATAAACACCTTATTTATGTATCTTAATTATTGAAGTGATTTATTTTATGGCAGTAGCAAATTCACTGTGGCTTTTCTGATTTAACGTCAAGATAATATATTATTCATCTTAACAAATAAAAATCTTTACAAGTAGGCCACTGAGGCATGATTTGCTAACAACACAGTAACATGGGCTTTGACAATAGATGTTTCCACGTGGTTACTGAATGGAGAAAAGTGTTCTCGTTAATAAAACGTTTACGATGACCCTGCTCTTACACATGGGGACACGGGAGGGAGGCCCCTGGACTAGTTCGGGTCCAGTGTGACTGGCACCGCAAACTCCAGGAGGAGGGTCCGAGCAGCGAGGTCTGTGGTGAAGGGTGGGCAGCGTGGGATGGCTCCTGCAGCCCTGGGGCTTCCTCTGAAGGACCCTCCCCTGACACAGGGCCACTGGAAAGATCACAAGAGCTACACATGTGACACTGAAGTGATGGCGTGCTGAAGTGCACATGGTGTCTGGCACCAACAGTCAGACACACACAGACCAGACCACCCAGGGCGTCCCCCACAGTTTACTCAGACCATCAGGAGGGTCCATAACCATTACTGAGTTACTTTGAACCAAATGAACCAAATGATTAGGATTTTCACTTTACATACTTCACTTTTACAATACATGTTTCCATTTCATTACGGAGGATTCAGTACGCTTTCCTGAGTTTTTTGCCAGCTGTAGGTTTCAGTGGGTCGTAACCACCGAAGGCCGGTTGTCGGTGCCTGCTTTCCGTCCTGAGCAGCGGCACAGGAAATGATGGAGCGACGCACAGGGGACGGCGTCTCACCATGCAAGCTGTCGCATTAGAAAGAACTCTGAGGGAACACGAGAGCGGGAAATGTTGAGTTAGACAAAGTGAAAGAGGCAACTTTTAAGGCAGACTTCTTTACGGTTTTAAAATCCTAGTTTTCCCTTTAAATCTCTAATAGGGGGGACTTTTTATAGTCTTGTCTACTTTATTTCAGCCTAAAACCTTTGTCTATAGCACATTGCACAGGACTAGGCAAAATGTAAAACAGACCTTGAAAGTTGCTAGTTAAATACAGAACCTTCTAGAAGTCCCTAGCAAGACAAAAAAAAGGAGCAAAGAGGCAAATGGGGATGATGAAAGTCAACTCGCGTGTGAACCCGGGGGGTACGATGTAACATGATGTGGTTCTGCGTCCTCCATCCACGGCGATACCTCTGTCAGCGAAATAAAGGGACTCGCACTTTTCCATCTGGAAATGAAAGTCGTTCACTGTTTGAAGGGTCGCAGCCACCTGTGTGTGCACTGGGTAGGCAGGGACTTAAGAGAGATCTGTGCCTCGCCCCTTGGTGGGGAAAACCTGCTACAGTCACCGTGTGTAAGCGATGAACAAGAACGTTTCCATCGCTGGGTATCACGAGGTGTCCAGGAGGGAAACCCCGCATCAGTGAACACTGTCAAGATCGGGCTCGAATTCACAGGGGTCACCCTCCTAACTGCGGTCCTCAGCTGCGTGTCCAGAGCCACCCAGGGTGCTTTTCTGTGTAAACGTCGCTCCTACACCCTGACCTTCTAGTGGTAGCAGAAGAGACCCCACGGTTGAAAAAGGATCACAGTGGCTTGGCCAGAAAATAATCTGTGGACACGGCTCGGTGTCTTGGATGAGAAAGGACACACATTTTATCAAATGAAAAACAGAACTCTTGGTGCCCTGAGGCCGTGAGAGCAGCCACAGCGGCCTGCCAGGCCCGTCCCCAGAACTCGGTCCCCCTGTTCTTACGCACTCTTTCCTCATTCTCTAAACACCGAGGGACTGTTACAGCTTTGTGGGCCGGGCCTTTTTAAAAATCTTAAGTATGGAAGACCCCGTGCCACCAACAGCTGAGCGAGCACACAGCTGACACATTTCTGCAGTTGGTGTCGGGGCGCGTGAACCTGGCGTCGGGATTAGGCCTTCCGCATTCTTTGCCCAGGGGTCTTGAGCACACGGACCACAAGCCTGTGGGTAGCCATCAGAATACGTGGTGTTGCCAGGGACAGCCTGGCTTACCGAAAGCAGCGAACAAAGCTCTTAGGTCATGAATGAATGACTTCGTTGTTTCCTCTTGTGAATTACTGTGAATTCCTCCAACAAATATTTATTAAATGCTACTGCCAGTGTTGGGGGTGCTTGAGACACACCCGGTAACAAAATGCAGGTCACGCTGTGGCCACGTCAGGCAGCTGTAACTAACAAACGTGACCACTGAGGACCAGCAGCCCAAGCTAAGGGGAACACTCGGCCAGCATCAGAGTATCCGTCCATGCACCATTTGTTACGTTCCACACGGCACAGCACCCGGTGGCTGTGGTGACAGAACATGGGACAGAGCCTCCCCCCCCCAGGTGGCTGCATTCTCCTGGGAGACATAAATCACATGACCAAACCCCTCCTCTTCCACCCTTCTTCCCTGCTTGGTCTCCCTCCATAGTTCATATCCCCAGTTAAGATACAATGTTCGTGTTCTACTTACATGTCGTTCGTCTCCTCCCACTAGAGTACATGCTTTTTAGAAAAGTGACTTACTCTGCTCTGTTTAGATCTCTATTAACAAAAGTAGGTAAAACAATGCCCAGCTCATCATCAGCATCCAATATTTATTTTCTGAATGAATAAGTAAAATAATCGCATATGTCCTTGTGTTCACCTACATTTTCTTGGGTCTCTACTTCCCATTTCCTGTATGGGGATTTCACTGTTGAAAACAGAACTAACCATTTTTACACCTTTCCTTGTAATAATAGCAATGATGTGAAACGCAGAGATTTCTAGCACATAAAAAACCAACTCTAATGTGTATTTAAACGAACAATACGTTACAGCAATGCCAAGCAAAAACCACGCTAAACTGAGCACAAATCTTATTGTATTACCTAGTAGAGTAAAATGATTACTCTAACACCACTTCGAATGTTACAGAACACATTCAATGAGCGTTTTCAGAAAGGAGAGGAAAGCTTGAATTGTGAATAATTTTTGTAGCAAGTTGTGAAGAGAAAAAAAAAAAAACAAGGAGAATGCGCCTCTATGTTGTCCTGGAGTCACGAGGCCCACGGACGGCACCTCACGCCCGTGGGTATTTTATCACAAAGCTCCCCGGCGTGGCAGAGCGGGACCCTTCTTCCTGACAGATGCGTCCCCCTGGCCTCAGACTCTCTGTGCAGCCCGTGGCCCCACGCAATGGTGGGACAACGCCTGAGCTCAGGACACCCAGACGTCCCTAGGAGTCGGGGGATGTGGCTGTGTTTCCCTATCTTTCCGTTCATATCTCTGATTTGAGCTCTCCTTCCTCAAGCTTGCCACAATCCTACGATAGTCTCTGTCAACTGGCCGAGGCAGTTTGGGATAAAATCAATCCTGACAAATGAAAAGCAGCAAGAGAACAAAAGGCCCCTCAGAATGCTGGTGTGTTCACTCTATAGAAATTCTTCAGTGGAGAATTACTATAGTGGGCAGCATTTAGCTCACAATCAAGTGAAAGTGAAATTTGGTTTTCATAATAAAAATCCCAACACCATTTTCAGTGGGACTTGTATTAATCTCTGTAGACAGAGCCCTGCCAGGATCACAGTTCCTTCGGCCTCGCCAGCTCCGAATGGCGGGGAACGCTTCCAACTGATTCCTAAATCCGAACAACTCTGAGAAAGAATTGTTTTATCACTCGAGTTAAAAAAACACCTGGTTTCATTTAGTATCTGAAGCTGTATTTTCATGTTGCATCACCAGAACCCCCGGAGGCTCCTTTGTCCCCAGAGTCACGGTGGACTTCATCAGCCCGAGTCCCCTTCTGTCCCTAACCCGCGGCCCACACACGCCTCTCTGTGGTCATGTGCCCTGACTGGAATGACGAACCTCTGTGGCCCCGAGGAGGTGGGGACCACAAGCATCAATATCCACACTAATTTCTACACTCATCTGACACTAATCCACACTAATCTGACATCACTGCAGCAAACACTGGGGCTCAGGACATGTCCCCCCAACACACGCAGCCTTGGCCCCGGCCACGCTGAGAGACAGGCACTGGGAGAACAGCGGCTATGAGACAGCGTGTGGCACAGAACAGCCGGAGCTGTGCTTCCGAGCTGCACAAGTGGAAAAATGGTGCGCACTTCCCACAGTGCTCCTCACGTACTCAGAAATAGTGCCATGACACAGTCACTTCAATGCTACCACTTCATTCTTTGAAGCAGAACAAATACATCCCAAGTATTCCTGAAGAAAGATTCTGGAATGTCCACGTTCTGTAAAAGGACTCGTGAGCATAACAAACCTTTTTGTTACTGCCTTTAATGATGGATAATTAACACCCGAACTATGGTGTCTCCCTCAGTTAGCTCTGATGGGGGAATCCCCCACCGCAGCTGCGTGGGGCCAGGAGCACGGGAGTGTCTCCCCCACGTAGGCAGCATCCAATCCCTCAGGTCTGGTGTCTTTCTCTTGGGTACAGAGGGCCCCAGGGAGGTAAAGGAAGTCGATACAGAATTGTCTATCTAACATCATCCACCAGAGGGCGCACAGGCAGTCAAAATGAATAGAGGTGACAGCTAAGGTTGACCATTCGAGGAAATAGCTTTCTCCCCAGGCTTCAGTGGCGTAAAAAGAACATTTCTTAAGTGGCAACAGCCCTCTTTCACAGAAACAAAATGTCATTAAGAAAGCACAATCATCTTGAACAGTGGCTCTGTAGCTATATTAATATTTTGAATCAGGTCTCTCATCATCACAAACCATGAAGCAAATAGGAATCAAAACCTTTGCTTCATACATTAGTACTCAAGTGCATACATAATGCCTGTTTAAATTATTTTTCTCTTGCACAGCAAATGCAAACCAGGTAAGAAAAAAGCCCCTATTTTTGCAGTGTGTAGCCTCATTTAATCGAGGCAGATGTGACTAGGAGAGATGTGGCTGATGAAAGGTAGCAAAGTTCACCCAAACCGGTGAGAAGTTAAAGCATCCCCGAGGGAATGAAGCCAGAGCCTGCTCCCTGGATGCTGCCTCAGGCTCTCCTGCACAGGAGGGACCCGGGGGCTCAGAGCTGACTCACACCGACCCGCACCTCCGAGAAGGAACGGGGACGCAGTGCGGTTTACAAGGCCATACTGAGTGCCCTGGATGGGACATGGTTCGTGTTCCCTTCTCCTCCCACAGCGTCTCACAGCTTCCAGTTCCATCTTCACCTCTGTCACTCAGTAAACGTGACACTGCCTTCAACGGTGGTCGTTCTGTTATGAAACATAATTACTTCAGTGTCCTGGCAGCTGCTGGCATCCTTTACAGATCTGTAAATATCGGCACACTTTTTTGCAACATATTCACACACACATATGTATACATAAGAGTCTGGGATATACAGGTACACAACGGGTGCCAGCAAATGTTATATATATGCTCATATATTTATTCATGTATTTAAACATGTAAGTGCTTCTGTGCTTATGGGGGGGACCGCATAGCAGCTCACAGGCATGTAACACTGCAGGCCGGGCTCCACTTTAGGCGCTTTCTGTAGGTTCGCTAATTCTCCCAGCACCCTGTGCAGTAAGACCCCCACCACCCCCATCCTGGTGAGACCGAGGGACTGGCCCACCCACACACGGGGTGTGGGTGGTGGGCAGGAGTAAGCCCAGACGGTCCGGGCTCAACACTCCTCACTCCCTTCAGAGAACACAGTAGGGTCACCATTTCCTCTCTAAATGCGGAGCGGACTTGGGAGCAGGCGGCTGCCAGCCGACACACAAACCCGCTGAGCAGAGGCCCCGGGACACCTGCCCAGGGGAGGATGCGCGTGAGAATCCCACACACTTTAGGGCGGGGCTCACTGTTGTCCACGGAAGTGCGTCCTGTCCGTCCAGTTTGCCAAGGTGCTGCAGACGCTTCTTCACGCCCTCATAGGAACTGCAGAACTGAGAGTCCTCAGAAATCCTCTGCATGGGAGTCTTCACCTGTCCAAATGCCCACCTGCCTGATTCAGTCACCCCCCCATTTTCCTTACAAATCCCCCTGCCCTTCAGAGCCTAAATCCACCCCTGCCATCTGGCTCCTGCAGAACATCTGTGGGCGCCCGTCACGGGCAAGCCAGCGTTTCCTGTCACGGACCTGCCGCTCCTGCCTCGGCTGGGAGTCTCTAATCATCTACTGAATACTCGTCTGTCACTGGACTAAAAACTGTGTTGCAACCATCTTTTCCTTCTTTCTGTAACCTGTGGAGTGTTGTAAAATGGTTTGCACACAGAGTAAATATTTGTTAAACGATTATTAGCAATGATAATGTGCTATCTTGGCTCTTCCGGTTTAGATCTGGGTCTCTCACCAGTAACTGTCTTCCCTTTGCATCCACAGGGGTGGAGAACTCACCTTCTCCATTCTCTTAGATAGTTGTGGAGGATACATTCTGCTAAAGAAACTTGCTTGAGTTTGTAGCCCTTCGGGAGCAAACTCTCGTGGTACGAGAAGCACTTACTTCCGAGTATAGTCCTGCTACTGCTCATACTTTAGCTATTAGTAGTTTTAGCCTGAGAGTCAGTATAAAATTGCATGCTTTTGCAAAGAACCAAAAGATATTTAATAATTATTTAACAGCTAAATAAATGATGTTAAAGTTACGGCCTTAAAACCAGGTAACTATGAGATTACTTATTTTTAGGCTAATAACTAGTGAGCTGTCTAACATCAAAGATAGTTATTACATTTTATTTTAGTGGGATATCATCACAACATGTTTCAATTCTGACCAGGATCGTTAAACATTTCTCAGTGTATTTTATTGGCTCCAAAACATACAGGTAAAGGTTCTGAAGGAAGTATTTGAAAACATTTAGGAATAATCCGAAAACTAAGCCACAAAAAAGAAAATCACTATAAAGAAAAAAGCAAGTAAAAACTGCTTAGCATGTTATGTCTAATTATCTTGTCTTTTATCAGATTACTAAACAACTATGTAAGGCCCAGAGCACTCAATCTTGAAAATGCTCTGAAATTTAGGAATACACTAAAAACAGAAGGTAGTTAAAAGTATGTATAATGGTAGTTTAATTGACATTATAACAGGCATCTGAGTGACATTGGCTCTTCTCGCTGGTTTACACCCAGCAACCTCAGCCTTGTACCAAGTAACCTGCAGGCAGGGAAGATGGGACAGTAAAACGATTTGCAAAGTAAAGCCAATCTTGGGTGATTCTCTGAGGAATTCACTGCTTCTCAACATTCACGTCAACCTTGTTGAGTCACCGTCATTCAAACGCACCTAATGAAGGCACAGAACTTCTGTGAAGAAACGTCCCCTGCAACCTCGAGATGCCATGTCTGCCTCGCCAAGGAAAATGACATTTTTAAAAAGTAAAACTAAAACTGAACTAGACAAACTATCTTTCTCAACTCTGTGCAAAACGAGTACTTGTGTTGCATCTAACATTGTGACTTGTTCACACGTCCAGAATGTGAAGAGCTTGTTGGCTCACAAACCCCTGGAACGCAGCTGCCACACTCCTGGCTCCCCAGACAAGACACGGATGGCCACCTTCCTGGGTTTTTTAATGGTACTTGTTTCTTCCTTTTGGACCTAAGACAAAAAATGAGGGAAAGTAGGCAAAATAAGGTGAATAGAAGGAAGCGAAAGTAGCAACAGAGGGTGATAAGTGATGAGGGGACTAAATACATTTTATCCACATGAAACGCCCATTTTTTATAGAGATTAAATACATAGACTCTGCCCCGGCTGGTGTGGCTCAATGGATTGAGTGTTGACCTGCTAACCAAAGGGTCACCAGTTCGATTCCCAGTCAGGGCACATGCCTGGGTTGCAGGCCAGGTCCCCAGTACCAGGAGTATGAGAGGCAACCACACACTGATGTTTCTCTTCCTCTCTTTCTCCCTCCCATTCCCTCTCTCTAAAAATAAGTAAATAAAATCTTTTTAAAAATAAATAAAAGTAAACAATAAAAAAAAAGATTCTTCAGAGATACTGTTGGTCCACAGAAACTTTCCCCACATTCCTGTCTGAGGCCTGAATCAATTATCCTGAGATATTATTCATCTCACATTACACACTTGGGTCCAGAGAAACACTTATTTTCAAACTTCGTCCAACGCCATAAACATCCTTGAGTTTTAGTAACCATGTTTTTGTTCTCAAACCAATGGACACTCTGAGCACCAGCTGTGTGTTGGGGGCTATGCCTCGGGCCAGAAGATACGTTCTGTGCAAGTTACACCACCTGAGTCTGAGCTCAGGTTTGCTCTTTCTGGCCTGCAACCTGGGACAAACCCTCTGCATGCTCTCAATCCCACTTTTCTCATCTGTAAGTGG
This sequence comes from Desmodus rotundus, assembly GCF_022682495.2. Classification (NCBI taxonomy): domain Eukaryota; kingdom Metazoa; phylum Chordata; class Mammalia; order Chiroptera; family Phyllostomidae; genus Desmodus; species Desmodus rotundus. The sequence continues at coordinate 865,998 of NC_071395.1, read as the reverse complement.
GGGCATCACCTACCCTGTGCATGTCAACGGATGAAGGTCAGACATATACAGATGGTCTTGTCCATTGGAAAACACTAAGCAAGTAGATATTATTATCACATCTCTAGTACCGTAGAATGTGCCTTATTTACTGTTTTTAAGTTCTTAATCTCCTTGCTCCAATGCAGACAGCACTGAACAAACAACAGGTGCGGGACTGCATTAGGGAGGGGCACAGAGCCATAGAGAGCTACCTCACTGGAGAGAACAGAGCGAGCCCAAGCTCAGGGGACGCCCCGCCCCCAGGCTCCTCTGGAGACCGCTCCCCTGGTGGGCTCCCTGAAGGCCACAGGTGCCTGGAGCCAGCTAGCACAGAGAAAGGCATTTAGCTCTTGTGTGCAGACTTAGTTCAGCACTGGCAGAGTATTTCTGGGGCTTCGCTGCACTCTGGTAGAGGACTAAGGAATAAAATATGGTGCCTTCTCTGCCATTCGCTCACTCGTTCATTCATTCACTGAATAAAATTTGTGCTATTATCAAGTTATTGTTATGCTGGGCCTACTCTAGCTGTTCGGAAACCCAGACATCTGAACAGTGGCTGATCCTATCTTTTAGATAATCAGATTCATTTACTGTTACCAAGTTAAATTCTACCACCCACAGGCCAGGAAGTCTGAAGCCTGAGGGTGAGAAAGCACAGCATCCGACACCACTCGGGGCAGAACTGGAGGGCAGCCACACTTCCACACATCACTGTGCCTCTGGGGTCCATGTCCCCATTGGTGAGCATGGGGATGTGGCCTTGCAGCCTGGACGATTCCATGAGGGTGGCACTTTCAAAATATGTGTACGAATTCCTTCTAAGAGTGGAGCCTGGCTCTCCTCCCTTCAGTGTGGACAGAGCGACTCACTAAGACAAGGACATGTGTAAGCGACAGAGCAGGTCGTAAAAGGCATGGCTGCTTCCCCTGCTCACTCAGGGATTCACAGTTTGGGCAGAAGCCAGAGGCCACAGCCAGAGGCCACAGCCAGCATCCCTGTGGGGAGTCTGCCCGCCCAAAGGCCCTGGCTGAACCCTGCCAGAAGCAGAGCCTTGCCGGCAAGCCTTCAGAACCAGGAGCCCTGGCTGGCATCTGAGTGTAGTGTCCGGAAACCCTGCACTGGAACCATCCAGCGAAGTCGCTTCTGGTTCCCCAACTTTCAAAACCTTCGTGAGGTCATGAACATTTGTTGTCTGAAGCTGCTAAAGTCCGGGGGTTATTTGTTAGCAAGCAGTACACAGCTAATACAATGGCACCGACAGAAATCCATGTTACATACGGAAATAACCATAAGTGAATAACGAGTAACAACTTCCTATTTTGACAAAGAATTTGGGACATTTGTAGGAGCTTTCGCCTTCAGGACCACTGAAGACTGAAGCTGAAATGGTAAAATTCTGTTAGAAACGCTAAGAAAAAGCAGCAGACCCTACAACGTGACCCTAGTCTTGCTGTGACGGCGCAGCCCACTGGGCTGCTTCGGTATCACGCGACTTTTTATGAGCCTGCCTGGCACTCAGTACATATCTGTTGAATGACAGGCGATAGAAAACGTCAAGGAGAAGTGCGGGTCTGGGGAGAAAGTGGACACTAATGCCAGACGCCGTGACAAAGGCGCCACATGAATCAACACGGGAGTACTCGTGGCATTGAAGACAAGTGGTAGGGAAGTGTCCACTGCCTACACTAATTGGGAAAGGGGGGGGACACAGGAAAAGAGCCTGATGGAAATGAAATGCTCTCAGGCGAAGCAGAAACATTAATCGTATGAACCCAGGTGCTCCTAGAAAGTGTGCCTCAGTGTCTCACATAGAAGATTTTTCCCTAGGCCATGTGACTTTCCACAAAAAGAAAAAAAACTTAGCAAAAAAGTTTGAATTCATGAAATGCGATTTTAACCAGTGTTGATTTAAAGCTACTCATGTCCAAAACAATTACATGAGTAAGATCTGTGTGCTTACATTCTCTTTAACGTCACCAATATAACTTCATATTATTTTTAAAAGGTTTGTCCTTTATCTCAGCATACTGAGCTAAAGCTACAAATGAAAATAGAGTAGTGGTGACAAATTAAAATTTGAAGATGCTGAAATATTTATTAGTTGTATTCACGAATGTTTTACTAGAACTATGTAGTTCAATAGCTTGTGAGTGCGTATTCCATTCAATGGCACCCCGATTCGGGCCCGAGCGCACTGCTAGCATCCTGAAGGCAGGGCCTTGGGCTCAGACACAGACCCAGGGACGCCTTCTCACGGCCTTCCGCCTGCAGCGTCGCTGGAGTGGCCGAGCACCAGCCCTCCTTCCCGTCAGGACGAAATGGTCACACAGCGAAGGCCTTGAAAACAGTTCCAACACTGTTTTCTGAAACTCAGATTCCCTCGAATGTCAACACCTACCTGCTCCTATCTAACTCCTGAGTCATGCCTTTTCACCTGAAGAACAATGGCAATTAAAACTTCTCAGAGAATGACAAATACAATATGGTTTCACTCACACGTGGAGTCTACAGACCAAAACAAATGAACGAACAACACAGGAGCAGACTCCCAGGTACAGAGATGGATTGATGGCTGCCAGATGGAAGGGGGTAGGGAGACGGGTGAAAAGGGGGAGGGAGTCAAGAAGTACAAATCGCCAGCTACAAAAACAGTCACAGGGATATAAAGTGCAGCGTCGGGAATATAGTCAGTCATGTGGCGACAACCATGTCTGACGTCAGGTGGGCACTAGACTTACTGGGGTGATCGCTTTGTGAGTTATATGAACGTCCGATCACTATGCCGCACACCTGAAACTAGTATAATATTGCACATCAACTATAATTTAGAAATAAATTTTAAAAAGACAAAATTTTTAAAACAGGACAGTAAAACATAATTTACTTAAAAAGAAAACCTGACCTACCCACATACAAAACCACCGAGCACACACACCTGACGTGCCTGCTTCTGCTCCCTCACAAGCTGCACCCACACGGCCCCCACGGCCCCCACGGCACACAGGCTGCAGCCCCAGAATGACTTTCAAACAACTGCCCAGCACCCCCAGCTCTCTCCCCGCCACCCCCCGGCTGACCCTCACTGCCTCTTGTCGCCTTGCTGCTCAGTGGGATGCGCTGACTGGCTGCCATCTCACTCCCAGACCTCAGCCGCTTTCGCTCCCTCCAGGTCACAGCCCGTCCTCCTGAGGCTGTCTCAGATCACACGTTGACTCCACGGTGCCTTTGCCACCCCACCCTGCTTAGAGCTGGTCCTGGGGGCCCGGCCCGAGAACAGGTGCAGATGCGCACACGTGAAGCCGTACTGCCACGGCGCGCACACTGCTGCTGGACATGCCGGAAGAGACCGGGCTTTCACCTGCCCCCGATGCCCCGTGTGCCTCTTTGAAGAGACGCTGTTTCTGGAAGTGCTCTCCTCACACCTCTCACGCTGTGTCTGGGGGTCCTTCCTCCCAGTGCACCCCCAGAGCTGGCCTAACCGCAGCTGTACCCTCAGATCTCCACACATCTTACTCTGACTGAGCCACGATGGGTGGACCTCATGGCAGAACACTCCGGACCGATCTCAAACACCTGACCACTGCCGAAGGGAAAAGACGAGACACGGGGGCTCAGATCGCTATTTCCCCCGACAGAAGCCTGCCTGAGGGTCTGCACATGGCCACTCACCGGCCTGCTCCCAGGCTCCTCGGGTGTGCAGACCCTCAGGGTAGGAGCGCGGCCTGGAAGACGCTGCTGCTCTGCTCACCAGTTCCTCCCACAACAGAGCTCCTGCCCTTGGTGCGCCCTTCCTCAGGAAGGTAGAGAAACCTCTGTGGAGGAGGCCTGGCAGGCAGTGCTCAGAGCCCCCATGACAACACTGGGCTGGGGAGGAGGGGCTGGAGGCGTAGGGTGAGGAGGAGCACAGGACCAGGGGCCAGAATGCCTCGAAGGAGAGGAAGCCGTGAGAGGGGTGGCGGAGTTTCTGGCCACGGGAATCGTGCACACAAACTCTGGGGACAAGAGCCCACTTGCAGGGTTCAAGGAACAGAAAAGGACCAGAGCACCTGCAGCAGAGGAAGAACGGAGAAAAGTGCTTAGAGATTGCTCCAGACAGCTGGCCAGAGGCCAGGCACGGAGGTCCCTGTGCACTGCGGTAAAGCTGAGCTGCGGTTTTTGCAAGTGCCATGGGAGCCATCTCGAGGAGACTGGACCATCAGTCCCTGGTTTCCACTTCCTGTGGTGCAATTACACGTTCACACCTGTGGCCGCATCTTCGTGGCCCCCTCCCTGGGGTAGAGTGTATCCCTTCACACCACTGACACAGATGACGTGCGCCGGTCCATAGCATCTTAGCAACTGTGACACAGGCCGCGGCCTTCAGCGTACTCACGTGACTGTCTTGCTCCTGGAGCTGCCTGGGTACCATGGGAAGAGCTGGCTGCAGGCAGGCGCTTCCCCTTCAGCCAGGGCCCAGGATCAGATTCATGGGCATAGCAGAGCCCATCCTGCAGCCTGAAGCAGAGCCACCCCGGGGAACCTGTGGGCAAGAAAAATGAATGTTTGGCACTGGAAACTACTGCCTTGTTGCAGCCAGAGCTGAGGGATTTCCACTGGAGGGCTGAAATCACAGGAATACAGTGATCTGAGTGATGTCTGTAAAGGTTCACTCTGACAGCCGTTTGGAGAGTACAAGGAGGGAACAGATCGGGGCGGAGGCCACTGCAGGAACCCGATGAGAGATGCTGGCCACTCAGAGCAGGTGGGAGTCCAGGGAATCAGGGCTGGGGCGGGGGGTGGGGGGGGGGTGTCAACGGGATTTGGAGATGAACAGCCTGTGAGGTGTGAGATAAAGAAATGAGTGACAACGTTGTCTTATAGTAATTTTATCATCCAGCTTGTTGTTTTATTCAGCCCACCAGACCAGCCTACGTTTCTGAGCATAAAATCAGCACATAAAGCATGTTTTTGTCAACTGCCATATAGCCAGGGACACAGTTGCTATAGCAGCAAGGATTCTCTATGGGCATCCAGGTGGAAACAGACCGCCTTGAAGAATCCTGGAGCTGGAGAGGGAGGCATTCTCCACACCATGCGGTACCCTCAGAACTGCCTTTTGGTTTTTCACAGGAATATCAGCATCAGGGTGCTGTGCCTGGTGCATGCTGACCTTTTTGGAAAGCAACTCTGTTTTTCCATTTTGGGTCTGTAGAGTGTGTGCTGAGGGTTTCACAGGTGCTGCTGTTCCACCAGAATCACCGTGTCAGATGTCAGGGCATTCCTCCTCAGCCAATGGCTGCTGTCCTTGCAGTCCAGGGACGGATGGTCCAGCACAATGAACATGTCCCACTCAGCCAGTGCTTTTGCCCCAAATGTGTACCTTCTCTCTTAAGTGAGAAAACTACCATATTTTTCAGACTATAAGACGCACCCCCCAAATTTGGAAGGAAAATGGGGGTGCATCTTATAGTCCAAATGTACCTTACCTGGCTTGCTGGGGATGGGGGGAGGAGGGCAGCAGTGGAGCAGGGTCACAGGAGGCAGAAGCAGGGTCGCTGCTGCAGGAAGCCGGTAGCGGCAGGAGTGGGGCCATGCTGCAGGCCCTGGGCTGGGAGGAGGGGTGTCCTGGTGGTGCGAAGCAAGGGAGGCAGGAGCAGAGTCCCCGCTGGGGCATACTGTAGTGCTAGGGAGGAGGGTACAGGTGGTGCAGGCACGTTAGGAGAAGAAAGCCTGAAGCATCCGTAGGTGTCTCCATCACGTGACAGGTGTGTCCCCCATTAGCATTAACATAGGCCAATTCCACTGCAGGGTCACCTGTCACTGTGGCCCTGCAGCTGTTGCAAAACTACAACTCCCATCATGCTTGCACAGGTTGGGATGATGGGAGCTGTAATTTGGCAACAGCTGCAGAGCCACACAGGTTGTGCACAACTGCTGTCCCCGTACAAGAGAGCTGCACAACCTGAGGTCCTCCAGCAGCAGATCCCCCCATAACAGCGTCAGCAGCAAATCTCCCCCATAACAGTGTCAGCAGCAGGTCCCCCCATAACAGTGTCTGCAGCAGATCCCCCCATAACAGTGTCTGCAGCAGATCCCCCCATAACAGTGTCTGCAGCAGATCCCCCCATAACAGTGTCAGCAGCAGATCCCCCCATAACAGTGTCAGCAGCAGATCCCCCCATAACAGTGTCAGCAGCAGATCCCCCCATAACAGTGTCTGCAGCAGATCCCCCCATAACAGTGTCAGCAGCAGATCCCCCCATAACAGTGTCAGCAGCAGATCCCCCCATAACAGCGTCAGCAGCAAATCTCCCCCATAACAGTGTCAGCAGCAGATCCCCCCATAACAGTGTCAGCAGCATATCCCCCCATAACAGTGTCAGCAGCAGATCCCCCCATAACAGCGTCAGCAGCAAATCTCCCCCATAACAGTGTCAGCAGCAGATCCCCCCATAACAGTGTCTGCAGCATATCCCCCCATAACAGTGTCAGCAGCATATCCCCCCATAACAGTGTCAGCAGCAGATCCCCCCATAACAGTGTCTGCAGCAGATCCCCCCATAACAGCGTCAGCAGCAGATCCCCCCATAACAGTGTCAGCAGCAGATCCCCCCATAACAGCGTCAGCAGCAAATCTCCCCCATAACAGTGTCAGCAGCATATCCCCCCATAACAGCGTCAGCAGCAAATCTCCCCCATAACAGTGTCAGCAGCAGATCCCCCCATAACAGTGTCAGCAGCATATCCCCCCATAACAGTGTCAGCAGCAGATCCCCCCATAACAGCGTCAGCAGCAAATCTCCCCCATAAGAGTGTCAGCAGCAGATCCCCCCATAACAGTGCAACACTCTTGTACCATGGTCCCCATATCAGTCATCCACTGATGAAGGACTATGTGCTGGTGAAGGACTAAGTAACTATGAAGGACACAGTGCTGATAGTTCTGTCACTACTGCATTTCGTTGTAGAAAGACACAATAGCGCACCATAGTCTCCTGCTGAATCTGCTGTAATTGTGGAAAGATGTCAAAGCAGAAAAGGATTTCTGCTTTAAAGGATGTTATTAAATATTTTACCACACTTTTTGCTTCAAAATTTTTTCCCCTATTTTCCTCCTCTAAAACCTAGGTGTGTCTTATGGTCTGAAAAATACAGTAAGTCAGACACTGCCAGAGCCTCCGGACAACCCAGCCTCCCTGCACCACTCCTCCTTCGAGCTTAGCACCAAACGACGCAGGGATGTCAGGCCTGCCCTCTCTCCCAACGGCTCTTGCTGGCTTTTGTACCCTAAAACCAAGACTCCCTGCTTGTGAGGTGCACCCAGCTCAGAAACCCTTGTATAAGCCCTTGTCAGCGGGAATGTAAACGGGTATATTTACATGTGTTGGCTGTTATAAAAAGTGGAGATCCCTCAAAAAATTCAAAACAGAACCACCATATGACTTAGCAGTCCAACTTTTCATATATATATCCAATGGAAATGAAATCAGTATCTTGAAGAGATAGCCCCACCCCCATGTTCAATGCAGCATGTTCACGAATGGGTGAAAATGGATAAAGAAGATGTGGTACATATACACAATGGAATTACTACGCCTTTAAAAAGAAGGAAGTGTTGTCACTGGCAACAACATGGAGGAGCCAAGAAGGGTATTGTCCTCAATGAAATGAGCAAACACAGAAAGACAAATACTACATGATCTCACTCATATGTGAAATTCAGAATAGTGAAACTCTTAGAAGCAAAGAGCAGCATGGCTGTCGCTGGGGGTGGGGAGGTGGGGAGTTGCGGCTCACAGGTACAGAGTCTCAGGCATGCAGGGTCAGTGAGTCCCGGAGATCCAATGTGCAGCACTGGTCACTATGGTAATTAACACTGTGCTGTGTACTGGAAGTTTGCTAACAGAGTAGAGCTTAAATAATCTCACCACAAAAAAATGATAACTGTGAGGTGATAAATATGTAAATTAACTTGATTACAATCATCATTTCACAATGCATACATATGTCAAAATATATCAATATATCATGTTGTCCACCACAAATATGTTCAATCTCTGTGTGTCGCCTATACCTCAGTAAAGGTGAGGGGAAAGTACCCCCCGCCCAAAGCTCTTGCCCGCCAATGACAGATGGAGAAAGAGCCTTCCCTGCATTTGTGATCCCCTTGTTGCTCCCACAAAAGCTTCAGCCTCCAGCTCCTCCCAAGACCCAGTGACACATTACCTACAGCTCCCCCCATCTGAGTGCACCCAGAACCACCCCTGGTGTTGCTCTGTCTGCTGTGTCCACAGGTGTCCTGGACAGGCTGTGTGCTCCTCCTCCCAAGGCCAGAATGCAAGGGACAAGCAGGTGCCACCACACTGATGACTTACTTTTTCTATTCCAACATCAACCAAACAGCATAGCAAGTTAAGTATTGTGCTTTTTACCTTGGAACATTACGATCCGCAGAGCCAAAAAGTTTTTGAATGCCCGATGTCCACCTGTCAGCCAGGGCGGGAGCTGGTCTGACAGATCATACTGAAGAACTAGCCTCTAAGGTTCACAGCTATTCATAACAGACAGCCAAACATTCATGAAACTCATTAAAGTCCTAAGAAGCTCAAGAGTACTCAAAATAAATTGCATTTTGGCACAAGAAGTTTAAGGAGAAATCTTAGTGAAGAGATTAGAATTGCTTGCAATCTGTAGGAGGGCTACGTTTCCTGCATTTTAAGAAGAAATTGCACAAATCTTCAAGAGAGATTTACTGTCTGTGGTTTCTATGCAGCCAGTAAGCACTAGGTAAATGAGATGCCTCATCGGTGAGAAAGCCATCACTTATTTTTATCTCCTGTGTGAGCTTGAACATGCTATCATAGGATAATTAAATCTGTATTTGGAGACGCTGAACAGGCCCACCACCTGCATGACGCATTCACCCTCTGCAGGGAAAAGACTCTGCCTCATTATAATCCCCCATGATTCTCTTTCCTTCCTGCTCAGGGACGCATGGACCACTGTGTCTCTCCCATTGCACTAGTGCTCACAAAGGACAGGTGGCCCTAAATGCCTTGTCTAAAATTACACGAATCCAGGTGAACTAAAGGACTAATGCCACATGCTTTCAAGACAGCCTAAGACTCTCTGGAGACAATTCCATTAAGACAGCACTTCAAGGGTCTGTTATTGCTAGATCTTGGATGGGAGAGAAGAGATGGGTTCTTCAACATCTCTTGAGAAGGTCAAACTATATTTGTCCAATGCTGTCTTGAGATAAACATTTGAGAAGTCAGGAAATGTAAAGTTCCACTATTACTTCCTATAGGACTCTGAGTATCCGTTGCTTCCCAGGTGACCAGTCTGTGTTCCTCCTCCCTGAGGAGGGGAAGGAGGTGCCAACACCTTGTCAGCTTAGTCTTGATTCTCAACACACAGCACTGAGTACATTCTGCTGACAGAACAGAGAAGGAGATAAAGTTTCTACTGTAGAAAATAAAAGATTTGTCATAAATTTGTTTAAACACTCTTGAAATCAATGTACATATTTAGAAAAATGTTTTAAAGTGTACAAAACGCACAGAAAACATACACAATATACATACATAATGAATGCACACACTACATAATATACATGCATAATACAAACAAATTTAACATAAAAATGCATGCATAATATACGTAACGCATACATAATGCACACAAAATGCATGAATAGTACACGCATGGCCTGTATCTCCAACCGCCTTCTTAGATGTGTCTACTCGGCACCTTGATCCCGACGTGTCCCAGCCACACCCAGTATCCCCCCGTGATCAGTCTCCCCTCTAAGTCCCCTAATCCACACTCACTTCGCCTGGGCAGCCGAGCCCCAAGCGCAGCAGGCCCGGTGCCCCTCTGTCCCTCACCCCCATCATCCAGCCACTGAGGAGGTCACAAATCCTGCCTGTAACAATCTCTCAAGTTGATTGTCTTCCTCCTTTCCACAGTCACTGCTAGGCCTTTAGCATCTCTCACCTGGATTCCAAAGAAACCTCCTGAGCGGATTCTCCCATCTCCCCCCACGCCCCCGGCCCAGCTGCCAGAACTGCCCTGCAGAAACAGTTATCTGATGTATCGCTCATTGACGTAAACACTGGCTTTGACGACCCGGTTGCCTTTGAGGTGAACCCATCTCAACAGCCATGTTTTCAGTGTCTATGACTGCAAATCACTCAGTCCACTGAGCACAATGGCCACAAAGATGACAAGGCGTGGATGCCAGGTGCCCTCAGTGGGACTGCAGGAGAGTAGCACACAAGAGCCACTCAACACACTGCTCTACATGCACCCACAGAGCAGCACAGAGCACGGAGTGGCCACCACTCTAGGGGCTTCGAGTGCAGAGGTGTTAACGCTTGGGACCGGTCCGCAAGGGAAGGGAATGGCATGTGCCAAGTGTGTAAGAGCAGAACAGCTCTCCAGGACCTGCTGATTACAATCACTTTTACTGTTGGGAGTGTTGGCGCCAAGAACTGCGGCAGAGAACACTGGACTGCAAACAGCTCTCGGGCATGGTGCTGGGGCAGTTTGGGGTGAGGTGGGAGAGTGGTGGGAGGGGGTCAAGGCACAGGAATGAGGGGTGAGAGGGTGACACTTAGGTGGAAATATCCAGGTGCAGGGGAGAAGTTGGGACCTAAGACAAAGATGTCATTGAAGCCATGAGAATAGCCTAAATCTTCTGGGAAAGGACACGGTCCAGAAGTCTAGTGGACTCACATACAACCCAGTGAAGAAAATGAGGATGAGATCTTCAACAGCATGACAAAACCCAGAGCAGTGTGATGTCCCAGAGGCCAAAAGAGGAACATGACTCAGAGAGGACCGTGATTAACTCTGCCCCTCGCTGGGTGTCCTGTTCTAGTTCCATCTGGACACCAGCACACCTCCCTCTGCGCTCAGAAGAGCATGTGCTTTGTACTGGGACCACAGCAAGGCTCTGGGTTTCCTTCGAGAATCTAGACACTGCACCGAGGGCTGCTCCAACCACTGAGATATCTCGTCACCCGGGACTTCTGTAGTTGAGCCCTGATGCCATGCCCCCCAGTGGGCTCTGTCCTCTGCCTGCCAGACAGCCGGTTCCCTTAGCTCTTCTGAGGCAGACGCTGGCTGCAGGCACATGGTTTCTCCCGTCTTGGCCAGGGCTCAGGTGCCCTTCGTGCCAAGGGAAGCCCACCTTGTGGCCATCAGCTAAGGGTCACTGCTGCCTCACCCCTATCTTCCTGTCTCTGGGAGAAGTAGCACACCCCTTCTTCCCTTCCCTCAAGGTACGATGAGACACAGCTGCGAGCAGAGATGATGTGCAGGTTGAGGAATTAAAACACACTGATGGAAGATAATAAGATGGAAGTCTTTTCTTGTTACAGTTTAACAAGCTTCTGGAATCTAATCTTTCATTACCTATTAAAAACTCCCAGCCACCATCATTCCTAGATGCTCGATGCCACCTGTGAAAAGGAGGACAGTCTAACAGCTCCGCTGTGGGCAGACAAGTGCTTTTCGCCAGCAACTCCACCTTGGGGACACTCCCTACGGACCCAAACACACCAGCTAGTAAAAATGTGTGTACACGGACGTTTGGTGTGCTGCTGTGGTGGCAAAAAGCAACACTGGAAACAACACGAATTACGACTGCCCAACTGTGTGCAGTGGAACACGCAGCTAGGCCTGCGCTTGGAGACGTCTCCTGGGTGTCATCGCACCTCCTGTCAGGCTACACCGTGCTCCAGCTGTTGCTGTGACAACCAGCTGCCGGCAGTGTGATGGATGGCTCCCTCCTCCACGGCCTCTTGTTCCCTGCTTTGTGCCCAGAGTGTCACCAACTCTGGTGCGGTGGTAGAAAGTCGTAGCCGGTCCGGCACAGAGGCAAACCTGGAACTGAAGGGGCTGGGGCGTATCCCGACCACCGGGGAGAGGGGCCCTGGGCGGGAGCGGTGGGTCTTCCACCCCTGGGCAGACAGTTCTGAGGACCCCCAGCTCCCCACGGCTCTACCAGCACGGCCATGACCATGAGCCCGACAGGGCACGTGAGGGGCAGCTGCTTTCAGGCTCCTCTCCCCTGCCCCCCCACCCAAAAGGCAAGTATGAGTTCCACTTATAATGCCTAATATTCTCATACTTTGGAAAAGTACTGAAAGAAGAGCAAGGAGGCGAAAGCACACAATAATAGGTGATTACACTCAACAGGGAACACATCTTAAATTCCTTGTTATGAATATTTTAATGAACGATATCAATAAAAGCCTCTTACCCTTTGGCCTGTTCGTGATGCTAAGAATTCAGTTAGTAATAATAGCTCTTTGAGGACAGAGGGAATGCAAAATTATTTATTTTTCAAAGTATTAAAGGCAAATATCCTCCTGGGAAGTTTTATAAGCCACTTCCAAATAGAAGTAATTACCAAACTTTCTAAAAGCATGGGTGAATTGTTAGTTTTGATAAAAATAGATTTAAGCTCCATCTGAGAAAAATACAGTGAACGGACTTATAGAAAGCAAAATGCTTGCCACAAGAAAGGCTCCCGAGCTCCACACAAGCAGACACTCTAACGAGGGACGCCTAACAAACCCGAGGGCTCTTGTTGGTGAAGGGCACACGCCTCAACGCAGGACTTGGCCGTCCCCGTGCCCCCGTCCCTCACGCTCATCCACAAAGCTGGGTGTGACTGGAACAGGACACTCAACCTTTCAGAGCCTTACGCTGCTCTTCCATAAAACGGGAACAATGACAGCGAAGCCTGGCAGGGGTCCTGGGGAGACCAAGTAAGACAACACACAAAGCACCCTACGCACAGAGCTTGGCCCACGCTATACACCCGGATGTCAATGGCTGTCTTGTTTTCGTGACATAACGCACCCCAGAAGACGAAAGCAAAATGTTTCAAAGGAGGATGATGGCTACTGAGACACACTTACAGAGCCAAGAGGACGGGACGCAGAGCAGCACTGAGGCTGACGGAATGAGACAGGTGAGCTTCCCGCAGGAACCTCTGATGTCCCTTTCAAGGTCACGTCCGTGTCAGGCAAGTCTACCGTCTAATATAAGACCATGAGACAGAACATATTGAAAACTAGTCAGCTGTCCTTCAGGCTTTAGGTGATGATAAATCACTTTATTTAAGGCACACATTATGAAGCCAAGTCTCTGCAGAATGGAGCTCACTGTATCTATCACAGAATGTAGTTTTTAGTTACATAAAGATCCATAAGGACTTTCCTGGAATGTGGTTACACTTCCATATGTCATGGTCTCTGAGGGTGGCCCTCCAGGGAACGCCAATTAGCATACGTGATCACAGAGTCACATTATGTGTGAATTGAGAGGCTATTGCACAATGTCTCATCCATTCTACAGCCAAGGAAAGTAGGCCATTGAGAAACTGTCTAATAATGTTCCTCAGAGTAAATGTGAAAAACTCAATTACAGCGACGGGCCCAGCGAGGACTAGCTCATTCTGACACATCTTCGGGAGCTTCTTAGCAGAACGGACAAGCCAGAAATGAGGCAGTGATTCTAAGGAAAATATAACAATTCTGAGTGGACACATGGTTTTCTTCTGAAACGTGTAATACTGACCACATGGTCTGTTTCACCACTTCTCCTGCCTGGCTCAGGCCATGCTGTGGACCTTTCAGCCAGCAGCGGCCCGCCCTGCTCAGGCGCTGATGGCAAATGGCACAGGGACACTCAGACTCCTCCCCGACAGCCTGGTTGAGCTGTGGTTTCAACCAAGAGCAAGCTGCTCTGGCTTCCCAGGCACTTGCTAATCCCCACCTTCACCTGCACACCTCCGAGTTTAGCTGTCTGTGTGCCTAGCCTGTCAACACGAATAATAGCAACAATAAAACATCTTCTATATGTCTCTCTGACATTAGAGATACTCAAAATTCACTAATTACTAAGATGAGCCAGACACTGTTCTAACAATAAACCCTTAGAAACAGGTGCATTAGCATCCCTTTCGTAGAGATGAGAACCCAGGCAGACAAGGCAGAAGGTCACAGCCAGCACAGGACCACCCTTTCTTCTTCCTCTTCTCAGTCCCTGCACTCTTAACCACCAGCTTTACCCTGAGTACCTAGGCCTCCGAGTGTCTTCTGAGGTGTTATTAGTTCCACTTTACCAGCAATAGAATGGGTTTACTCAGGTGAAGCTAAAAAAGTTACAAACCAACAAGCTGAGTGTGGGAGAGCCAGGATTACAATCCAGCCCAGCTGCCCCAAGCCAGCCCGGGTGCTGCGGTGAAGCCCCTGTGTGTCCAGTCGTGGTGGCACTGTGCCCTGCTGACACTAGAACCGGGGGCCTGGCTCAGCTCTGGGGGCTGCCTCGTGCTCGCTGTCATCTGGCACAGAGACAGGCCATCTGGAGGTGGCCATCTATGCTGGCTGGTCACTCCTCACAAACCCTTCCTGACTTGCTCCGTCGAGCAGGATCTCAAGCTGTGTTCATCACCCTTTGGACACCACACATTGGATGCTGGCCACCACTCTGCTGGGAAGCCAGCCATTGGCCAAGTTCATTTCCTCCACCCTGGCTGGGCTCCCTTTCCTCTTCCCACTATTCTGGAGCAATGAGAACGTCAATCCCTCTGTTCCACTTTATCCAAGTCTCTATAACCAGGGCACATCCCCAGTTTAAAATAGATCAATGGGATGCTATTTACCAGCACTTTTATTTAGATTATATATGTGTATACACTGAGGTACATAAATATACTTTATTTTATATATTTCAATAAATAAACCCAAAAAACTTTAAGAACATATTTTCAGTGATGTATTCAGTGATACGATACATTTGGTGTTAGAAATGCCATGCGAATCTTGATCAGTGCCTTCCCACTCCCCGTAAGACCTGTCCGCACATTCAGCTGCTCCTGGATGGCGCTCTTCCTAAGTCAAATGAGTGTCCCACTGCATTCTTAACAGGAAGGGTGTTTTATTCTCACGTTGTTAAACTGTATCTTGAATCAGCTAGGTGAGATTCCACAAGGCAATTCAGGTGTGTCCATTTTAGTCGGGGCCTGACTTAAAAATGCTTTCATTGTCCATGTCAGCTACACTGCTAAAGGGCCAGTTGCCCTCAAAACAGCAGACACCTCTTGCTGTTCTTGTGATTATAAGAACAATCGGTCAAGAATTTGGCCCAAGAGATCAAAAATGCCTTTAAAACTAGTTACTCTATGATTTTCATGCACATTTGTGGAATAGAGTGAGGGGTTGGCATAATACTGAAGATGTCTACAAAAACTCAGGTGCTGTCCAGGGTGGAAGAGAAGCCATGTTCCCTCAGGTGAGCTGCTGTTTATCTCTGTGTACTTTATTGTAGTCTAGCTACCGCCCCAACGCAAGCCTTTGTTAAAGAAAAGACACCGCTTTAAGCATTCGGTTATGTACATTCTTTTATGCGAACAGTTTAAAAACAGGTAAGCCAACGCCAATTCTAAGAGTGCTGACCGTTGAAGATGTCTTCCCCCCTGAACATCATTAACTTCTGCAGTTCTAAGGAATCATTTCTCTTAGATCCTCAGAGTCCCTGAAAGCTGTGTTTCATTCATTCAAGTCGTAACTGTCAAGACGGAGCAGTAGTTGCCTGTTCATTCCTGCAGGTATGTGTTGGCAGAGTTATGGGACCATAAGCTAAGATGCTCTCCTCTGAACCGAAGTGACCTCTTAGAAAATTCATAACACTTATCATCATTTTAAATGTTTTCACTGAACGTTATTTCAGTCATAAATTCAGCAAAAGACTTTAAACTTGGCCAACAGGAAAGTTCTAAGAACACTAATAGATGCTAATTTTGCACATTTTTCCTTAGATTTTTAAGGGGAAGGATTGTTGTTTTCAGCAACTTTCTTTGTAAATTCCTATGGCTCTCATCATTAGTGTATAAACACAACAAACCAAAAAAAAAAAAAAAGAGTGTAGTATTCATATGACAACTAAAGGTCAAACGGGGCCAATGTCCAGAGCAAAGGTTATGAGGTGAGTAGACACAGAAATCTGCTTCTGCCCAGGATAGTCACTGTGGGCCTCCCATGTTCCACACGGGCTGGGCTCCGGGTCTGAGGACTTGGGTCCTGAGCCTGGAAGCAGCAGCGAGTGGTGTGAACAGCCTGTGCTTTGGAGCCAGACCACTGATACCTGGAGATTGGTTCTTCTCTCACTGCACTTGTGGTAACACTAGCTAGTGCGCCAGTCAAGTTACCGTGCTCTCTAAGCCTCAGGGTATCTTCCAACGTAAGAGAGCTCTGTGGAAACCTGCAGCCCATTTCATAAGGACCTAACTCGGTTAATTTCCTCACTCCTGGTTTGAACACCAAAGCGCCAGAATCTTATCTGTAACAGCCAGGTCTGAGTTACTGCATTTAGGAATCTGCATTAAAAAGTATCTGTAAGTTATTTCATTGTAAACATAATGAAAATGGCAGAGATGTCTATGGTAATTAACATTAACTGAACTCACTCCATGAAAAATATGCCAAGCTTTCCGCGCAGCTTTATCATACCATACAGACAGGATACAGGAGCACATTCTGTTAAAGGTTGGATGATTTTTTTAAACTCTTGTTGCTGGCCATATTCTGTTTCCCTACGTCCCCTGTGATTTGCTGTCCTGCTAAATTAGGTCTGGGGTTTCTCCTTCTTTTGGGCTCTTATTAATAAGTTTGAATTATGCTTATGTACTTGTCCAAAATACAGTCTTCTAGTATTGGTCGTTCTCCCAACAGACTATCGAGTGCTGGTATGTGGCAGGCACTGTGCCTGCTGCCTTCCTCAGAAGTTGCTGATTTCTGCAGGCGGGTTTTCACTCATCATATGTGCTTGGACACGCTGGCCACGTAAGATGACGCCTGTTCTTTGGGACAAGGTCAGGTCTTCTGCCTTGATTGTTGGGTTCTCTCTGCAGGACTGTATCGTTCTCCACGCTCCTGGGACTTCACAAGGATTTAAGTGCCTTTAGGCAGGAGAGTAATTTCCTGTTTAGAGCATAAAATGAAATCAGACCCAGATGCTCACTGCCATTATAGTTTCAATTAAACACTCCTAGCAACAGTAGTTCAGAGTCATTTCTATTTAATCATTTCGGGCTTACTATCTCCTGGTGGTCATGAAAAGTTACACAGCAAAGTCCTGGTGAGATAATATTTTTCTGTAAGTGCAACGCTCTTAATCCCTGTTGTTGTAACCAGAAGGGCATTTAATGGTGGGTGACAGGAAACCGACAAATCGGTAATGGATTTTGAGTAATTCGAGGGTGGAGAGGAAAGCAGGAGCTTTCGAGGGGGAGGGTGGGGCAAGAGGGAGCCACCTGAGAAGGGTGTTCAGAACTGAACTGGAAAAAATCATTGTGGAAACCAGCCTGGAAGGAAGTTGCTTTATTTTTTCAATGTTACTTTAGATTTAGAACATAGTGACTCCATCAAATTAGTGAATAATCCTCTACCTGTTCCTGTAATAATTATCTTTTATTCCTTCAAGAAGGTTTTTGAAAGTTTTAAGACCACCTAAAGTATAATTAATTTCAGGTCTAGTCTATATGAGAAGGTAAGCGATTGATAAAGATTCTTCCAGAAGAAAAGCTGTTTGTAACCTCATTAGCACTCCCGGAAAGTGAAGCCTTCAGTGCAGGATGATGTTGGAGAACCTTATGAGTCCAAGGAGAGATTAGTGCAAGTGAGTCTACTCCAGAGACCAAATCTGAGCTACACGAGAAAAACATTTAATGCATTCTGTTGCACGCCTCTCAGTCAGGACCTCCTCGACAGAACTGAAACAGTCTGAGGCTGGACTGACTGAGGCACAACGTACGAGGACCTCTCTTCTTCTTCTGCCCTACATTCCAGCCACACTTCCTGTGGAATACACTCTGGCCATGCATGTTCACATTTTGTGCCTTTGTTCATACTGGAGAGGTCTGGCCACCCCTCTTCACCCTCCTCGACAGTTCTTGTTCTCTACAGCTCAGCCTAAACCCTGTTCCCTTTGTCTGAACTAAGTGCCTCCTCGATAATCTGTCCCCTCCCCCAGCTCACAGAGGGACTTCACTAGTCTTCTTATGGACCCACTGTACCTAGGAGGGGCCTCATCACCAGTGAGCATTCAATATCATTTAATCCAAAATAAGGTAGAGAGTATAGTCTGAAATATCAGAAGACAGATTTAAATATCTGTCCATTAAAAGTGGGGCAGTATTTAGTTAGTTCAGGATCCTCTCAGAATTTCTCTTCCTCTTTTGTGTTCTAGGGATAAAAATAACCACCCTGCATTCCAGCCTGGGTGTTGGGAGGGGGCAAGGCATGTGGCAGTGTGTGATAAGCCGCAGAGTTTAGCCACAGAGGTAGGACCTTGTCTCATGAAATGAACTGTGATTTGACCACAGTGCATATCAGTTTCCTTCCACAACTACAAACATTTTTCTTTACCTCTCAGTGATGAGTCTACAAAGGCTGCACGTTCTCTGATACCCTCCAATGGAGAAGTGAAGTCTAATCTCCTGCCCCACCCCCCCACCCCCCGGGTCCTTGGTTGTCCTGTGACAGATCACACACCATGTGAATAAAAGGCTGCAGAGCTCCCATGTGGCTTTCAGGAATTCTCATCCTCAGGTACTTTCTCCCAAACTCTGCCCCGAGGCTGTGAAAGCCAGAGCCACGTGGAAAGGTCACATGCAAGTGCCCCTGTGGACAGGTCCAGCCTTGACAGGCCTCCAGCCACCCAGACCCAGCACCTGGCATGTGACTGAGGAAGCACCTCGTCCCCAGCATCCTCGTCACCCCAGCCTTTGTGGAGTGGAGGAACGCCAGCCCCATGATGCCTTTCTGAATTCCTGGCCCACAGAATCCATGATTACAATTACACACTTGTTGTTTCATGGCACTAAGTCCTGGGGTGGGTTATTACACAGCAGTAAATAACTGAAAACAACTGCTCACTCATAACCCGCCAGTTTTATCCTGACCACCATTAACTGATGGGCCAGGGCAGGGCAGGTGACACGGAGGTAAAGACAGCTCAGTAATCTCAGTCCTTACACTGCGTGCCCACTGTGGGGGCACAGGGAGCCCCTCATCTAGGTGCTCCGGCTGATGGACATTGTTGCTCCCTGGGCTGGGAGGCAATACAGATCTTGAGGGTCTTGTACCAGAGAGGCGAAATGTTAGGCCTAGACATGTCACTTCTGCTCTAGGCTTACCGGCCAGGTTAGTCACCTGGTTCCTCCAACCTACACAGGTGCAGAGTGCTAGTCCTGTCTGTACTTTGGAGGAAGAGAGCAGAAAACACTGAGGAAACAGCACCAAGAACTACCTGCAAGCTTTCAGACACTGCCCAGCAGCCCTGCACCTCAGTGCGGGCTCTCTCTTCCCTGGGGACCTGCTCCCTCCTCCGGAGGCCAGGAGCTCCTTTACTGCAGCCATTCCACCGCTGGAACCAGACCCACCTCTAATCGTCCTGCCCGCCCTTCCCACACATTATCTGCATATAGAGCAGCAACCGTGGTGGTTTCCATGACAACCCAGGCTATCTAGTGCTTTTGCTAAACCCCTAATCATGGGGTGTTTTTCTCCCCTTTCTCTTTCTGTCTTTTCTTTATCACAGCCAAAATCAGGCGAGAGTTCATCACTTCTGTTTCCCTTCAGAAAAAATGCAGCCAGGACTCACACCTCTGCCCTGAAATGATTACTCACATCAGGTATCAAGTAAAGGCAGTTGTGAAGAACAAAAGAAGGAATGGAAATTTTTTTAAATGATTTAAGAAGCCCAGGCTGGTGTGGCTCCGTGGAGTGAGTGCCGGCCTGCAGACCAAAGGGTAGCTGGTTCGATTCCCAGTCGGGGCACACGCCTGGGTTGCAGGCCAGGTCCCTAGTGGTGGGTGCAAGAGAGGCAACCACACACTGATGTTTCTCTATCTCTCTTTCTCCATCCCTTCCCTTCTCTCTGAAAATAAATAAAAATCTTAAAACAAAACAAAACAAAACAAATGCTTTAAGAAGAAAGAATTGTGTTACATGAGGACACAGGGAAAGATTTCACAGACAGAAAGAGAGGGTGAATAGGAAGGGAAAGGACCAGTATGTGTTCTGGTACAAATTGTTGACTGGGTATTAAATTTGAGCCCCAATTCTTTGCTTATTTACCTTTTAACATTTTGAAAGTTCAGATCCCTTCTACATAAAATGGGGAAACATAATACCACTCTTCCTACCCAATAAGGCAGCTGTACGGATAAAATTCACAAGGTAAATACCCATTAAAACTAGAAAACGCCCAATTCAGCTTCAAAGTATTAGCACGCCGCTCTTTTCAAAGCAACACAGGGACGGCGGTTACCGTCGCAGCGCCTCCGGAAACTCAGTCCGCAATGCAGCTCAACTCGAAGGTGGACTTGCAGGCACCGGGCGGGCAGTAACGGGCATAATGAACGCTGCGCCGTGGAGCCCGTCTGGAGGAAGCCGGAGGCCACAACCCAGGAGCTTACCCCTCTGACCGATGCCTCCGAACGGTACCGACGACCTAACAACCCCACGGCCTTCTACCCACTCATCCTCCTCCGGAGCTCAGCGCAGTCTGACCCTGCACCCGCTCCTAGTCCCCCTCCCTGTCTCCGTTTCTCCCGGACACTTTTCAGGAACCCTCGAGTCCTGAATCCCCTTCTTCGCCATCCCCTGAACGAGGTGCCCCAGGGCGCTGTCATCCACGGGGGCGGCTCCGGGTGGCTCGCGTCGGGGACGGCCGGCCGACAGGACTGGCCTTCGCGTTCGCGGACCCCGCTCCTCCTGCCCCCGGCGACCAGACCAGGAGCAGAGCAGGTGGTGGCCGTGGGGCTCCGTCTATCACGGCCCGGCCCTCGGAGTTTCCCGTCCACAACGTCCGCGCAGCCGCCTGGACAGCCAGGCCCGGGGGCGGCGTCCCCACCACTGTGCGGACTTGCGGGGGACCAGCCCACGGACGCGTGTCTGGCTGCAGGGCCGCGTGGCCGGCGCCTGCGGCTCGCGGGTTCCCTCGCGGATCTGCGCTCCGCCTCCCGGGCATCAGCCCGGGTGCCACCGTCCGCGCCCGTCCGCTGGTGCTGCGACCTGCACCCTTGGGGTCGCCGCGCCCTGGGGCACCGCGCGGCTCGCACACGGCTCCCGCTCAGCCCCTGACGCCGTTTTACAGGAGGGACACGGCGCGAACACGGAGAGCGTCCTCACACACGCGTCACGCCCGTCACACACGCAGCGGGAACGTCGCCGCGAAGCTTACGAGGTCTGTTCATCTTTGACCAAAGGCCACACGGCCCCTGAACACGGCCACACGTGCTGCCTCCCAAGGTCACCCAGTCCGCTGTCAGAACATTCTTCACTGGAGAACTTTCTGCCTCTGCCGCCAGTCCTGAACAATAGGCGCGATGTTTCTTGATACTGAAGTTCTTTGATAATCTGAAGACAGCTATCAAGTCTTCTCTCTTCCAGGCAAAGATACAAAGATACTTTTGGCCTGGCATTAAAAGGTGTAATTATTTCAAAAGCCTTAGAGCAGATCTGGGACCTTATGGTTATGAAAATTCTTCTTCAGGAGTTTCCGCTGAATCTCCTCCCTCTCCCACCTCTGCCACACACCTGCCACACCTGCCCTGCCTGGTGAGCCTGGGAAGTCTAATACGATGTGTTCCTGACACAGGGACGCACCCATGAGCCCAGAGGGCACATACTTCGTATATTCACCCAATGGCATCGATGCATGGGTTATGGGCCCATCCTGCTGCTACCCTAACCTATCACTCCCGCAGATGGGCTCATCTCTGCCTCATTACTTTGAACTTCATCCAGTCTTAAGCCTAACCTCCATCCATTACCCCTCCTTCTGTGCCAGACGTCTACCTGTCTGCTTTACTAAGGCGACAGGACTATATCTCAAAGCGATAATTTGTGTATTTTCTGAGTATTGTCTCTCCCAATGCTTTGTAAATAGTATCTTGAGGGTATTTCCCTTCACCCATGGCCTCATGAGCCAAAAACCCAAAGAATGAAGCCATTAACCATTGTTTGAGACAGAAAGATTTGGAAGACAGTTTGAAGGCTGATTTTTTTCTGCTCCTGGAAACAAGATGATTCAGAAGCCATGGAAGGGGTGAGGAATGATGAGGAAGCCGGGGAGGCAACTCAGACTGGAGAGTACGTTAAGAAGGGGTGGGGAAAGCCAAGCTTGGGGAAGCACAGGTGGAATCTGCGAGGCGGGGGGGATGAAGTAGGTCAGGACTGGGCAGCAGGAGGATCTTTCATCAGCAGGTGAAAACTTACTATCAGCTATAGTCGCAAGAAAATCCACAATCACCAGCAATGCCTTGAGAAGTCCACTCAAGTGCCTTCCTTTGCAATCTTTGAAGAATTGTGATATTTGCATTTATAACTATTTGATTAATGTGTCCCTCCCTCCACTCAGGATATAGTTCTCCAGGGCCTGGGCACTTACATCGTATCTAGGCCCTGGGGACAGTGTCTGATGCATAGCAGGTGTTCCAGCAGGCGTGTCGAATGCATGAAGTATGAAAAATAAGTGATGGCAACACGGAGAGATTACAGGTTAGTCAAGAACAGGCAATTTGCTGTGTGTGCTGAGATTAACTATTAGGGAGACCACATACAGTCTGTCAAGTGTTTGTGTTTTCCTCAGCTGGTTGCTTTGCTGTCTTCCATAATCCTTCATTAGATAACCTACTTAGGTAACATGAAACAGACACATTTGACTAGAGAGAAGCATCAGTCACCTGGAGGTCAACAGCTCCCCACTGTTGTCCTGGCAGGGATAACCGTGCACGTGGTATCTGAACACAGCGTCCCAGGCTTGGGCAGGCCAAGTTACACAGAGCTGGTCAGCTGAGGTGGCCGTGTGACTGCTCCCACCCGTCACGCTTCAGTTCTGCTTCAAAGCTTACTTCTGGACTATCTCAAGGGGTTTTCATTATTTGTTTATATATTTGCATCCGGTTTGAATATTTGAAGTAATAGGACACTGAAAATATCAATGAACTTGACTCCACTCCAGTTTTTGTCATTTGAAGCATTAATCCAGTCACTCTGTGTGAATCGTGTCTTTGAACAAAGGAATGGTTTTGTGTGCAGACTTCTGCGTGGAAGCCAGGAATTCCTCCTCTCACCCTGCAGCCTCTCTGCCACAGCGCTTCCTTCCTTCTCCATTTGACAAAGGGCTCAACCCTCAGCTGAATCCCTTAGAATCTCAGAATCGGTGCTCATATTTGGAAGGGAAGAAAAGCAATTATTTTGCTCTTATAAAGCAGCTGTCAGTACCGTTGTTACTGTGCAGTGCAGGCATCTCGCATAACCTCTTCTTAAGGAAAGGGTTTGTTTTTGTTTTCTGTGCTTAGCTTGAGCTAGAGGAAGAAACAACCTGAAACGGACTTGCCCTCCTGCTCCACAGTCCCCCTGCCATCTGTGACTCCAACTTTATCCACGTTCAACCACCTGAAGCAACTTTGCCACTTGTGAGGAGAGAGAGAAGATAAAGAAGAAGGAGAAACAGGAAGTCTTACTGGGAGAAGCAGGAGATTGCTCAGCAGGGAGGGGACAGAGCCAAGCCACCAGGACTCTCATGCCCCCTTCGTGGTTTCCACCGCCTCTTGAGGACAGTTGTTCTTCCAAGTTCAGTCACTGATCCTCTGCCCACCCCAGAAATCTCCTTCCATGCAGTGATTGGAAACCACGGGTTTAATTTCCATTTGCTTCCTCTTAATTGACTTGATGTTTAAATGATGACACTTTCAAATTAATATTGTAAAATACAATTGATATTTAGGGTTTGTTTGGTTTTTTTCCATTCTCAAAATCCAGGGGAAAATTAAGATAAGGAAACAGCTCCAAAACACCACTAAGTTACATTCGATATACCTCCTTGAAGCATTGTGAAGCCACCACTAAACATAAGTGTTTAGGTTCATGTACCATTTACTGAGGAACAAAAATAAATGAATCTAAATGAAGAAAGCAATTTTACTATAAATATGGACAGTACCGTAGTCACCAGAGGGGCTGGCTATTTTATGTCCCCAAGCATTGCTTTATTTAGAAACTTGTCATCTACAGATGGAAAAGAAAAAATCTTTTTAAGATTGTATTTCTGACATCACACCATCAATCAGGACCGGGGGATTGTGTTTCACTGAAGTGACAGAATCAACGTCGCACATGCTGCCTATGTTAACAGACAGTTGATCTGGCTTTGCTGAGACATTTTTACTTCCAGTGGCACATGACGAGCATGATATGCTCGGTGCTCTGAGCAGTTCGACCCAAAGCATGCACATTTTGACCTCCTGCCTCGTCTTTTCTCTCCAGGATGTAAAGAACGTGGCAGAAGTCAGCATCTCTTCTCTCTCTGCTTTAGGATGGTGACTTTAATTGGTTCCTACTCCTACTTTCATATGCTCTCTGAGCAGTAATATTTTACTTGCAATCACCCCAGCCTCCCACGGATCCCATTAAAGTGGGAGCCAGGAGCAGACGCTCTGACTCAAGCTCTGGTTTCCTACTTTGTTTTTCCTGGCAGATACAGCTTCTGTATTACATGTAACACCTACGGTAATTGCTGCTGCTTAAAAAAAGAAAGAAAGAAAGAAAGAAAGCCTTTTCTCAATATTATTAAGACATGCCAGAGGAAAAGCGTTCACAAAGTAGAGATACTACTTTTATTTGCATTCAGCATTCTGGGAGGGAGAAAAGTGGGAAGCTTTTCACCCTGGTGGCTCATTAATTCTGACAACAGCCCTAGGGGCAGGGCAGTGACGAGAACGTTATTCTTGCTGTAGCGACAGGACAACAGCAAACCCAGAGAGGCTAGCTGTCTCGTTGAAGGTGACAGGTTATTGAGAGCCTGGAAGGAAAAACATACACAAGCCCCCAGTTTCTGACTCCCGGGTAGCTCATTTCTCCTCTCTGCGTGTCAAGACCAGCTTCCAATGTTGCAGGCAATCACTTATGTGACAGATATGTGGGGCAACCGAAACCCCAGAGGGTCTCAGGTAAACCTTGTGCTCATCCAGACTCACAGACATGAAGTGTCACGTCGCTGAGCGAGCGTGCATGCGTGAAGTAGGAAACGCACCTTGTTGGGAAGGAGCCGCTGCCCTGCTGACAGCGAGATCTCCTTGTGCACAGTGTGGACGGCAGAGGGAGGAAGGAGCCTTTCGGGCCCCTTAACCTGCTGTTGCCAGCACACATGGCTGTGGACTTTTGCAGCATCCCAGACGTGGGCAGTTCTCTGAGCTGGCTTCACTGTCCCACTCCACACGGAGGGGTCCAACGGAGAGCTTCCTGTCCCAGCAGCAGCAGCTGTAGCTCTGTGGCCTCTGGGTCCCAGCTCCACGCCTCTCTTCCTGCTGGCGGGGCTGGGGTGATGTGACGGGAGGGCACAGCATTAGAGTGGCCTGTGTCCTGTCCTCTGCCTCTGCCCCTGCCCTTCATTCCTTCATACAGTCATTCATACAGTCATTCAATTTCCTGGGAGAGGAGGGGCCACAGTTCCTGTCTCTGTAAAGGAAGAAGAATAATACTTACTTTGTAAATTGCTGAGCGGATTAGAGAGAATCTACAATGAAGCTTCGGGCTCAGAATCCTGGATCAGCTGCCCCTCCGTCTAGGCAAGAAGATGCATGGGAGCCAAAGCAGGGTCTGTGTGGTTCACCACCCTGCACACAGTAGGGGCTGAGTGCACAGTCCCATCAGGGGTGAATGTGGGAGGGCCGGCTATCTGCATGCACTTCCCTGCACGTGCCCCCTGGGGACTAAGTTTTGGGTACACTCAGGGGGATGATTTGGAGCTCGGCAGATGCTTCCAAAGGGCTCACTGCATGCATTCCCGATCTAGCGGACGCAGGGTGGCCCCTTACCACCCTCAGCACCAGTGGCATAATCATGATCTAGGGAATGCTTCTAGGTCTTTCAATATCGTTGCTCCAAGTTTGTGTAAAATGTAGGAAGAGGCGACTCCACCCACCGAGGTTATAAATTCTTGCCTAACTCTCACCCCTCAGCCCAGAGCCTGTTTCCTCCCCAGACCCCTGCTGCCCTCGTCATCCAGTCCAGATTATTAATTGCCTTTATTTTATTGCAAGCAGCAGCAACAACAAAGTAGCTCGGGCACATTAGGAAACTGAGTATACTATAGTATTACAGGGTTTCTCCAAGAACAAGAGGACGAAATGCAGCCCAGTCCCGGAAGGACTGAAACCCACCAAGGGGAGGCTGCCGGTGACCACAAGAGCGTCATCACCCCCTCTGCGCCTCTGTCTTCTCTCTGAGGTCTGGACCCCTGGCCTTGCTGGGGATGCAGCAGAATTTGACTTCCAGCAGCTCCCGGTTTGCAGGTGAGGGCTCAACCACACAGACACTGAATCCCTGTCTGGTCCCAGTTCCACGCTCCTGGGTAAGCAGCTCTAATTGCCCTACCTGGGTCTGTGCACAGTCACCTTGGACTGCAGACTCCACAGGGGCAGCACCTGTGTTTTGTTTACCTGATACCCGCTGTACAAGGCAGATGCCCAGGAGGTGTTTGGTGCGTGAATGGGTAGTCTGATGACTGACCAGCAAGAGAAGTCATGTCCGCAGGTGGCTGCAGGAGTCTGGAATGCAGTGAAGACTTCACCCGTGAAGTGGACTGACCCTGAGCAACGTGCCCCACATTGAGTGGAGACCCCAACAGGTGGCCGTGGTTTTGGGCATTTCAGATCCAGTCAAACGAGGAAACTGAACATGGTTCCCAATCCTAGTGCAGTGAGCTGTGTGATTCAGGAGGTGAGGGTATGTTTCGTAAAAGTGGTGAATTGATTAGACTTCGGTAGGTAGAGCAGTCATACCTCTACGTTCTTGTCTTTCAAACTGCCCACTGACCCCTGACCCTTAGGGATTTCCTAGGGGGTAATTTTTTCTTTGGTGTGGTCCTGTTGCCAGCGCCCGTGTGGCACAGCTTCGTGGAGGATGTCCCCGCCATCGCTGGGGGTATGGCAGAGGTTTTCCTCCCTGCAGTTATTTATACGCGAACTGTCACAGTTTGATTATTTATGCCTGATAAATACTTGACCGTCAGAGAACTCACCACTACTGGAATCTGAGCTAAGATATCCACTTTCTTGTACTTCTGCTTAATCTCATTTTATATCAACACAATTTCCAAGAGTAGTTTCTTACCTTCCTCGGGTTGATTTGTAAATTTGTCACATATAAAATAAAAATTTTCATTTTTATCCAGTGATTGTCAAATTTATGCATCTGTGCACAATCATATACTAATTCTTAGGACAAGCTTTGGATCCAAGAAGCCTGGATCAGGTGACAGCTCCCCGTGTGACCAAAGCAAACAAACTCTCCTTGAAGCGCGTTTGCTCAAAGGCACAATAGGTGTAAAAAGCTTGCTTTCGAAGTGCTGGAAGGATTAAAAGTGATCCGTGTAGTGTGGTTAGCAAAGTGTTTGGCACCCTGTGGATGCTAAACAGTGCTACAGGAGTGCAGGTCAGGGTGGCCTGCATTTTAGGGCCTCATTTTTTAACTTGGACTCATTTTTGACACAGAAGATGACTAAGAGGAATTGGAGGAGACGGGAGATGTGGGCTGGCGGTTCGGAGGCGGGGGGACCATTGAGTCACTGAGCACCGAGACCATAGACTCCCACTCTGATGATGACTTGTAAGTGGGAAGGAGTAAATTCTAATGGAATTTTTAGTATAGAATCTCCAAGGTGTGTTAATGTTAGAAATGGGAACAATAAGGAAGAGAGCAGACATTACTTGAAGGGTTGAATCTGAGTAAGTGGGGAGATGATACCATTAACAGGAATTGACGCTTTGGGAAGGATATACTTTGGCATCAAGTGGGAAGCACCTGAGAGCTCTGGGGGCTGGGGTCCCACTGCGGGCGTGACCCACACACAGGCAGCTGCCCAGTGCTCTCTGCTCTACGGGAGCGGGAGGTGCCTAAATGTACAGAAAGAGGGAAGTAGGGCAAGGCAGAAAACAAGTAATGACAGAACAGTTCACAGCAGTCGGAAGACCAGGAGGAGTGGCATTGCGGCACGCCGGGGAAGCCAACTTCAAGAGAAGGGGTAATTGGTCTGCAGATTTGTGTAGATTCCTGTGAGGATGAGGTTGTCTGGACTCGGTCACTGGAGTCCTTGGTTGTCAGAGGGTCCTCAGTGGTAGAGGGACAGAAGCAGAGAGCACAGACATATGCAGGTGGCAGTGGCAGCTGTCTAGAGAACCCATGAACGTGAACCCTGCCTTCACATTCCCAGTCGTGCACAGTGGCGTCCCAGGCCTTCACGTCACCTACCCTCATGCCCTGCAGGCACCATTCATGGCAAGTGCCCTGTACCGGTGACCGTTTTTACCTTCTACCCCGTATTTTCTATGCTCAGATGGGTCCAGGTGCACAGCTATGTGCTATGGCGTCACAGCTGCCTGCAGCCTTCAGTGCGGTCACGTGCTGCACGGGGGTGTGGCCCGGGAGCTGTAGGCCGCACCGCCTGGGTTGGTGCGAGCACCCCTGTGGTGTGTGCGCAAGGACGACGTGACCCCACAACGCACATCTCAAAGCGTGCCCCTGCTGCTGAGCAGCACACAGCTGCACCGTGTTTCCTGGGCAGGGTTTTCCTAGAAACAAAACGGACTCTGAGGCACGCTAACATAGAGAGTCCACAGTTTCCTCTAATTCATGTTAACATGGATGGTCTCCATTGTCGATATTTTATTATTTTAATATATATATATGTTTTAATCCTCACTGGAGGACATGCTTATTGATTTTAGAGAGAGAGGAAGGGATGGAGACAAGAGGGAGAGAAACACTGATGTGAGAGACAAGAAACTGACTGGTTGCCTCTCCTACGTGCCCCCAACTGGGACCGAACCCGCAACCCAGGCCTGTGTCCTGACTGGGAATCAAACCAGTGACTTTTCGGCTTGTGGGATGACACCCACTGAGCCACACTCGCCAGGGCTCCCCAGATATATTTTAAATATTCATTTCTCTCTGTTTTCAACCACTTTGCTGTGAGCCGGTCACTCTAGATGGCTGATCTTCATTTTCCACGAGGCAGCCAGATGAACTCTACGGCCCGGTTGTCACGCTCTTACTTCCTTAAATCTTTCCCTTCACACTGTTTCAAGTCCCTGCAACAGCCTCATTTCACTCACCGCACCCCACCCCATTGGGCCTCTTGGTTTCTTGAACCACCATGTCCCACCTTCTAGAATGAAGTTGCCTGGACTCTCTGTTATCTATTTAATTCCTACTCACCCTTCAAATCTCATTTTGCTCATCTTTTCTCAGAAACAAAGCTTCGCCTACCCCAGCAAGACAAATAGAACACATTCTCATAGCTCTCTACGTTCCTCCTTCGTAGCGCATAAAGTTTTGTGAGTAACTCGTCAATGCCTGCCCCTGTGTGAAAGTGGGGAAACTGCCTCTTTTGTTCTGCTTTGCCTCCTCAGAGCGCCTGGCCTCATACACAGATGCAGTTTCTACAATACATGTTGCAAAATTATGTGCACAGCTCTTCACATTTAAGCCTCAGAGGTTCTGTGTTTTGTTTTCTATGTTGATAATGCACCCAGATTAATTGCCCTCACCTTCAGAAACAACTTTTCACTCTGAATTTGAGGGCACACTTCCTTTGTTAAATCAACCAAGTAGTTGTGAGAAAGAAGTGTGCTCATAGTAAGCTACTAATTGAGGCCTCCCCCCCACCCCCCCAGATACGATACGTGAAAGAGAAGAGCAGTAACACCGGGAGGGTTACAGAGAATGTGCACGGCCCTCAGCATAGCGTTGCTGTAGCTCCCAGAACCTCTAAAACTCTTGTCTCCCCGACAGAACGGAACCGTGCGTGTGCTTGTGCACGTGTGCACTTGCACAGGGAGTAAGAGTGAGAAATGGGTCCTCACTGATTGCTTCCTCTTGAACCATGTAGATACTGGTTCTGACTGCAGCTGGGCCATTGTGGACACAGCTGACTCTCGGTTCCCATGCTAAGGGAAACTGGAATAACATGGAAGAGCAAATACGGCCCTAATGCAAACCACCTATTTCCATGCACTCATTATTGTAATGCTATTCATAAGCTTTAAGTGATGGTGATGTTTTAGGTCTGTACAGGACTTTGGATTGTGACGGTTTCGTGCACACTGCATTTCAGATGGGGCAGGCTAACCTGCTGAAACACACAGCGTCCGTCTTTAGGGAAAGACGTTTGTTTCTCTGCTCTGGAGCAGAGGCGCCCGAGTTAACAGCAGCTCTGCTCTTACCCATCTTTCAGGACCAGGCCCCGGACGCCCTGCCATCGTCCGCATGGGACTCGCAAAACTGCCCTAGGCATTGCCATGCCACCACTCAGGAAGGGTGAGGACAGCAGGGGGGGCACAGGGTATGGGTGCGGTGGGAGTGGCTGTGTCACTCTTGCTCCCGCTCCTCTGCCAGGACCAGCGTCTGCGCGGGGAGGCTGTGGGTGTGGCCTGCTGCTTGCCCCGCAGGACCCACTTCTGCAGAAGGCAGACTGGACTGGGGTGGGGAGATTTTGACACACGCATGATTTCATTGGGCAAAGATCAGTGGATTTTAAAAATCTCTTCTCTCTCTACTTTTGGAAGGAATGAATGAGCATGCCCATAACTTCTGGGAAGCAAGTAAGCAGAGCGATGAGGTGTCGAAAGGCCCCGGTGATCCAGAACATGAATAAGTTGTACTGGAATAGTAAGTTACAATAAATAGTAATGAATTGGCTGGACCCGCCATGCAAATAACACAGAAGGTGCTCCTGTTATACAGGATTGGGATGGAACTGGTAAAAAATATTGAGTAAGAAAATAGTGAGAGTGAGGAAAAAGTTTTTGAAAAAGTTCAGTTTTGAGAACGAACAATGAGGGCAGAGTGCTGCTGTCCTGTCCTCTAAAGCTACATGGATTCTGAGAATTGTCACAGGAACGGGCAAACCGATGCACAAACGGACACATGATGTTTTTTAAAAGGTCTTTTAAATAAGTGGGAAAATATGAACTGTTCAGTTAACTCATCCGGCAAAACTATCTGTTTTAGGGAAAAGATGAAAGTAGGTTCCTGCCTCATGCTGTTCACCATACGTTTTAGATGGGTTAAAATACTAACCATATAACAACAGTAGGAGAAGATAACCCTGGGACTAGAAAAGGCTCCTTAAACCAGGTCTAAGAAACAGACACAGACCACGCAGGGCTTTCTAAAACGTAAAAGACTGTGGTTTTTACCAACGATGACCAGAGAACTGACAAGTGTGTCAGCCAAGCAGTGGTGGGGTCAGACGTGTGGGCCGTCCTCTCAGGTGCGTGGAGAGGGAAGAGGGCGCAAGGGTGGTGCAGTAAGGAGGCTGTTTCTGCACACTGGCTGAGAGGCAGCGACAGCTTGGTCTCGAAGGCCAGTGATGACAAGTGGACAGAGTGGACAGACAATTCTAGAAATGTTTAGGAGTCGTTGTGTTGGAGTGGGGACAAGGAGGCGAGTCTATGAAACCAAGCAGAGCCAGACCAGGAAATGCATGGCTGGGCATGCTCAAGATTTGGGGCTGTTTTCCTAAGGGTGTGCGGTGAGCGGTCGTGGCATCTGCCCTGCAGAGAGGCACATCACACTCCTGGTGCGAGCTCACTGCTCTAGGGCGACCAGACGCCTTGACCCCAGGTGTGCTGTGGGGAGTACATGAGAGAGCACACAATGCCACGTTCAAATGCTGGACACCTGGACTTTGTACGTTATTAACCCCAATGCTACCCCAATTGATTTCATTTAAAAAATGAAGAAAAACAGATGGCTTCAGATCTGATGACAGGAAACAAACAAAGCCACATTTTTCATTTCTTTACACTGACTCGCATCTGCACAGCGAGGTCTACTTGGAACTTTTGGTGCCTTTTATTATAATGAAAATTTTGGTAAGGCCAATATAGCTAAAACCCAGAAATTTCCTGTTTCTTTATGGACATCAATGGCAAGAAAATTAGTACCAGGTCTTTTTCCCTTGATGTCAATTATTAGTGTATTTTTTAAATCCATTTTTCTGTATAAGTACTTTTAGTAATGGGATACAATAACCATCCTGATCGAAAACAATCACACAATAAAACATCTCACTGGTATGTTATCAACAACCAACTCTAATAGGAGAATTGTGATTAGATAATCTAAACCCCCAAGTAATTAAGTTGCCTATTCAACAAAATGCACCAAGCAGCTGTTATGTGCTGAGCAATATTCTAGTTGATGGAAATAGGGCAGTGAGCAAAACAGATGATAACTCATTCCCTTGGAGAGCTTATTGTCTGCTGTGAAATATAAACAATTCTCAAGGAAAAATAAAATGTATAGTATACTAGATGGTAATGAGTATTCAGGGAAAATGAAGCAGGAAGCAGGGAGAGAAAGGGGCGCAGTAACTGATAAGTAGCCAGGGAAGGCCACACTGCTGAGTAATATTTGAGAAAATAATGGAAAGAGGGGAGGAAATCAGATAGTAGGGTAAAGAACAGGTGAACATTCCTGGAAGGAGGGAACGGCACATACAAAAGCCTTAATTTGGGTGTCCAGTCATGCCCAGGAACAGCCGGGCCAGTGTGGCCAGTGCAGAAGGAGCCCAGCACAAACCGAGGAAGGAAGGCTAACGGAGCCTGGGTAGCGGGCAGATGCCCTAGGGCCTTGTATGCCATGTTTAGGATTTTGATTTTTACTCTAACTGAGATGGAAAGCCTTCAGAAGGTTTTGAGCAAGGGGTCAACTGTTCTGAGTTTTTAAGGGGTTAGTTTTGGCTATTGTGCTATAACTCGAAGGAAGGGGGCGAGGCCAGAGCAGAAGAGCAGGGAGGAGGCCAGGTGGGGCTCGAATCCAAATGGAGCAATTTCTCTGTACCTGTAGAAGGAGTATTGCCTTAAGGAGGTCCAAACTTCAGAATTCACTGTCAATATTTGTTTAAATAAGACAAATATTTAAAATTAGTCCAAGATATAGATGTCATGAGCAAGGGAGCGTTCCTGAAAGGAGTCACTCATGTACATAGGTGTCTGTCCACAGTGGCTGTATGTTAGGGGACACCTCCCCAGTAAGCCAGCAGAGTCATGCGCAGGTTACGCACAGAGGGGAGCTGACACAATGGAAGCGAGCCCAAGGAGCCTGGGTCACTGGCGACATCCGCAGGTGGAGAAGGGGGTGTCAGTTTCAAGCCAGGAGGACAGTGGTAGTCCAGCTTGAGCACTGGGTGGTCCAGGGGTGGAGGTCCCACTCACATCACTGTCCAGGTGGAGTCTTTATCCAAGTGTACAGATTTGCGGTTTGGGTGTTCCCTTTACACCCCATTACCTGAGTCTTGACATAGCATTTGACACCACTGTCGTGGCTGACAGTGACTCTGTATTGGATTGTCGACAGTGTACAAAAGGCAGCTCTGCTCTTACTCGATACAATAGATCACAGAGCAGTGCAAATATAGACTAAGCAGAGAGTGTTTGCTTTCTAAAGTACACATTTGTTATCTAATAATACATCAGTATTAACACTCAATTATGTTTCCTTCATTGTCATAACCATTTCCAATTACCAGTAATTTAAGTAACTGAGACAAATACTGTAATTATGTAGGCCTCATTCTGTGAATATTTAAAAAACAATTTTCTTCCCCGGAGTTGTAAAATTTTGTATTAACTTTATTTATTGTTTTAATTTTACTTTTTCTGTTTTAATTTTAGATTCAGAAATATTAAATTATAACTTGGAACCATATTGCTAAATATTTAAGATATATATTAAAAATCTTTAGCCTAGACCAAATTGGGTTTTCAATTTTATAGCCCATTTGTTAATACTTAGACAACTTGTTTCTTTCCTTTATGTAGTTTTTGGTATCATCCTTTTTTGTACCAATGTGTGGACAAAAAGGGGCTGCATACTAACCTAACCAGCTTAGGGGAGGCCTGCGTGGCGGCCTTACAAACTCAGAGACCTAAAGTAGCCACAAAGAATGGCCTGAAGTTAAAACTTACTAACTAAAAGCAGTTCATGGCAGGTAGGCATGTCCTAGGCTAGGATCTTCCCTGACAAAGGTCATTCTTTACCTTAGTTGAGCCTGTCTATTGTCTTTTTGCATCTTTGACATTACCTTTGCAATGCCAAAGTAATTTCCTTTCTCCAGACCCCTCAACTGCACCAAAGTACCCACATAGAGACCACAAATCCACTCATTGTTATTATTGTGTTAGCCATTGACTGTTAACTGTCCTGCACTCATCTATGTAAAAGGGGTTCGAGATCTGTCCGGAAAAAGTCCAGCCATTGTTAATATAAGGAGAACAGTTTGCACAACATCAATGTGACCTGGCAACCAAGGAAAGTGGACTATAATGCGCATGTGAACAATGATGACTTCACTGTACTAGTCAGTGGGGGCGGTAGATGCCATTGAGTGAGCATGTGTACTGTGTGGCCCTCACATTCAAAATGACTGAGTGAGTAGAGTAAAAAAGGTGCATCAAATTTTCTCTTAAGCTTGAACATTGCCCTGAGGAAACTATTCAGATGATTCAGGAGGCCGCAGCTATGGGCAACTGGTGATTGGCAGCTTCATCATGACTATGCACCTGCTCATGCATCACCTCTCAAGCAGAGTTTTTTGGCAAAACATCCAATCACCCAGGTGAATCAGCCCCCCTACAGCCCAGATTTGGTGCCCTGCAACTTCTGGCTTTTCCCAAAACTAAAGTCACCTTTGAAAGGGTAGAGATTTCAGACTGTTGATGAGATTCAGGAAAATATGAAGGGGTGGCTGATGACAACTGGGATCCCAAGGTGCCTACTTTGAAGGGAACTGAGGCGCCATTGTCATACGTACAATGTTTCTTGTATCTTCTTCAATAAATGTCTGTATTTTTCATAGTGTGTCTATCCATAGCTGGATGCCTTCTGGACAGACCTCATGTGTGTCTATCCTTTTACTTTTTATCCAATCCTAGAGGTCACCCCCCCTGCCATTTACTTTGTCCTGCCTTCCTAATCTATCACCAGTGGATTTCATGTAACCCACTTACTGTTCTCTCCTTTGACTGTCATGTATAAAATAAGCTGTAGAATTGCCATTCTCTGGAGCATTTCCTCGATCCATTGAGGTTTTGCTTCCCAGCAACTGTCATTAGTTTGGCTCAAATAAACTCACTAAATTCTCTACAGGTTTGAATGTTTCTTACAGTGACAAGTGTTAAATTTGCTTTTTATGGCTGGTAATCAAAATATGTACAAAGTTCAATTTCATTATAATAAGTGTTAAAAATTGTGAATATTTTGAGAACTTTGGTAAAAGCTCAATTATTGGCAGTCTAGCATTCCCAAGCAACTTTAACACTTGTCAATGAAGAAACATTCAAACCTGTAGAGAATTTTTGAGTTTATTTGAGCCAAACTGATGACAATTGCTGGGAAGCAAAATCTCAAGATTGAGAAAACACTAGAGAATGGCAGTTTTGTGGCTTATTTTATGCATTAGAATCAAAGGAGGTGGCCCACGGGGGTTTGTTGGAGAGAGATTAGGGAGGTGGGAGAAAGAAAAGCAGGGGAATCCGCTGGGAATGGATCAAACTAAAAGGAATGAATAGACACACGCTTCTTTTCCATGAGTGGGTATAGGACAGTTAACAATTAATGACAACAAGGACGGGTTCTGTGGTCTCTGGCTGGGGCCAGAGATCTGCCCTGAGGCATCTGGCGGTCCTAAGGTATGTTATCCTAGATTGAAAGGGGCAATGAGACAGGCTCGGCTAAGGTAAAGATTGACCTTTGTCTAGAAAGATGCCTGCCCACGACGCGACTTCGTGCCACCAACTGATTTTAGCTTACAACGCTTTCATTTCAGACCCTCCTGTGTGGCCACTTTCGGTCTCCTGGTGTATGAGGTCCCCGGCAGGCCTCCCCAGACAGTCAGAGTTGGCACTTGGTCCCTTTTCCCCACCCCCGGGACAGGAGAGAAGGCCTGGGGTGGTTTCAGAGCGAGGATTGTTCTCGCTTTTACTGCGAACCACTGCACGTACGCAAACGAGCAGGCCGTGGTTGAACTGCCCGGGCTTTGGAACAGCCCTCGCGCGGGACTCTCGCTGCGCCATCCAGCAGGGATCACGAACCGCCAGTCAACAAGGGGCACAGGGTCTTTTTTGCGTCGCTCGGGAGTCCAGGCGAGGCGAGCTCACGTGTGTAAGTGACGTCAGCCCAGTGGGTCGCGTGACCTACACCCCTCCCCCAGGCAGCGCGGATATCTCGCGAGAACCACCTTCATCTCGGAACTTGCTGAGCTGACAGGGAGTCCCTCAGGAGCGGAGGTGTGGTCGAGGGGCGGTGTTCTTGTTTTCGTTCTCTGAACCTGAGTGCCAAAGCCGACGCCTTTGGTGGGCTGCCCGAGAGTGAGCACCCCGACCTCGAAGAGGCGGGAAGGTGGAGACCAGGGGCAGTCCTGCGGAAGGGAGGTGCGACCCGGCGGGGTCGCCCTTGCAGGGGGGCCGGAGCCATGGGAGTCACGCGCCGCTCAGTCCTCTGTCCAGTCGGCTCCTCTCGGCTTCTCCCTGCGCGGGCGCCCTTGAGACCCGGGAGGGCACGGGCTGGGGTCGCCTTGGGCGTACGGGGGCCGCCGCGAGGCTGGAGGCGGCCGGCCCACCAGCGCCAGCCTCCCCAGCCCCGCCCTTGCTTCATGCCCCGCCCCCTCCCGCCCCGCCTCCAGGCCCCGCCCCCAGGGCTGGAGTCCCTCCCAGGCCCCGAGCCTCCGCCCCGGCTCTCCGGCTCCTCAGCCCCGCCCTCCGGCCCTCGGATCGTTCACAGCTGCTGGCTGCTCGCGGCTCGGCTGCGCGGGCTGTTTGCCATTTCCCGGCCCCTGTTCCTGAGCGCTCTGCCCCGGCGTCCGGGAGGGGGGCTGGAAGAGAGCGGTGCGGCGTCTGGAGGGGCAGTCGGGCCGAGCGCAGGAGGAGGCGCCCTCTGCGGTCACCGCCGCCCGACGCGATCCCGGCGGCCGGCCACTCTCCGACGCGGACGGCGAGCGGGCCCGGGGACAGCCCGGACTCAGGATGGCGTCCACCACCACCTGCACCCGGTTCACGGACGAGTACCAGCTCTTCGAGGAGCTTGGAAAGTAAGCGCGGCACCGGGGAGGCGGGGACCCCGGAGGGTGCTGTCCGGGGTGGGGGGGTCGGGTCAGGGGCCCTGCCGGCGTCCGCCTCCGCCCGCCCGCCTCAGAGTCGTCACCTCGAGAGCCCGTGTGGACGCAGCGCAGACCCTTCTGTGTAAGCGGAGATGCTTCCAGAGCCGCGGAGCGACCACTCGCGGACGGGTCGCGCTGTCCCTGCGGTGCCGTGTTCCTGACGCCTGGAATTCCACGTCCAGAGAGGGGCCGCCCAGACCAGCCCGACCCTGCCTGTACCCCTGTCACCCTCGGCCCGGGTGATTCGTTGTCTGTGTTCGCGCGCATCCCCTTCGTCCCCGGAGGACTTACACGCGGCGGGAGAGCCCGTAGGACACTGGGGAGCCCCCTGGGTGGCCTAGCGGTGCGCGGACATGCAGGACCGCTGGATATATGCAGGGATTGAACAGGGACCCGCCAAGGCCCTGCCCGGGGACCCAGGGGCTGGAGGTGTGCGGGGAGGGACAGGGACCTGCTGAGGGTCGGGCTGTGCGCGGGGACCCCCGGGCGACTGGGATGCTGATGTATGATTTATGCAGCATGTGACCCAAACCCGTTTCCACTCTTACTGCTGAAAGGGTGCGGTGTAATGGGGTGTTTTATGCAGCGGAATTAAAGGAAATGGCAATATCTTTTAAGTGGAATGAACATTCTATCCCTATATGTTTCTGCATTGTTTGCTGTTAAAACATGGAGAATATGTCGGAAGAGCAGCTTAATTCAAATCTCTCCCCTCCCCCAGCCCCAAACAGGGCACAGAGAAATCGCCGTACCAGGATGTTAACCACACAAATGTTCCCAATATTTATATTTTAATGAAAGCAATCACCATGTTTACATACTTGGAGCCACATTAATTTTTTTTCCTAGCAAAACAAATAGGCAGCAGATTTTTGCTGCTCTTCCTCAGCTCTGCTTTTTGCAGGATTTTTTCTCCAAGCATTTGGTGCTGTGTGAGTGTGAATTGTAAAAGCTTCTCAGATTTCATATGCAAACAAGAGCCTCATAATTGGCAGTCCCTTTTATTTTGTTGATTAATAATGTGTACTCCCAGTTAAATAAAATTTACTTTTATTTCTCAGCACTAAGGAAGGACTGGGTTTCCAGGAAGAGTTGGTCATTTTCTGGATATTACTGTAGTCCACTGACAATTGAAAATTTACTGAATTTAATTAAAATGCTCAAATTGTTATAATTTTTAATAGACTATCAGAGCTGATTATATTGATGACCTGGTAATTTTTAATTTTCAGGGGGGCTTTTTCGGTGGTGAGAAGATGTATGAAAATCCCTACTGGTCAAGAATATGCTGCCAAAATCATCAACACCAAGAAGCTTTCTGCCAGGGGTAGGTGTTTTCAACTGTGTGAGATGCTGATTTTGTATTTCTCATGGCCACTGTTCGCTCTCTTGTAAATACATCAGGTTGTTATGAATGTATGGAGATTAATTTCTTCTGAATGCCTCTTGGTCTGTACAGTTTCAAAATAAACGCACAAATATAATTTAACAAGTTATAAAAATTTTATCTGTTGTATGACCAATAACATAAATAACTATAATTATAAAGCAAATAAATGTCACCGTGTGCCTTTTGCATTTAGCTGTACTCTGAAATAACTTCCAGAATGGAAAGTGTAAGTCTCATAACTGTCATTCCTTTTGCTTTTGAGAGGAAAAATAGGTCAGAGCTCAGGTGAATCATGGATTTCAGTTGTAGTTACACTTGAACTTAATGCATCAAGGTACATTTAACACCGATGGCTTTGGGAGGCAGGCGCTATATTCTAGGAAATTCAGCTGATGTCGACGTTTCCCTGTGCAGTTCAGACCTTCACTTGGCCTACCGCGGGGAGATTGCTCACAGACCTGGAATGTGTTTTGCACATGCTTGGTAGCCTCAGAGATAATTCATGCTCGTGAAATAGCTGTTGACATAAGCAAAAAACTTGGAGGGCCCTCACTGCACTCTTGTTACTTCTTTGAACTCATGCAAAAATACTTCTGCTGAAATGTTAGGCATCCCAGTTATTGTGAGCACGTGTCTAAGGTATTTCCATGGGAACTTACGGTTTAATGAAAGAAAAAGGACATTAAAATGAACAAAATGCCATAGTGTAAGCCCATCTTAGTGGCCTGGTTTATTTTGTTTTAAGTAGTAAGAAATTCCCTGAGGGTTTAATTTGTCTTGTGAACAGCGCTGCTGCCCAGGCCCTGGTATCGTGGTGTTTGGTCTCTGCCATAATTTTTTTCTCGGTTGCAAATTCCACTTTGAAACGGACTTGAGGTTTAGGCTGGCGTTTCAGTGCACTCGTGGGGGCGGGGGGTGATTCAGAGGAGCCTCTGTGCTCCCCGGCCGCAGGGCGGGGCCGAGGCCCAGGTGTGGCCTGCTCCCGCGCCGCACCCAAAGGGAGGTTTTCCACTGGGAGCGGGAGCTGCTAAACCCGGAATGACTTTCTCCTTTAAAAACGGCGCACGGAGAGGCCCAGCTCTTTCACGGCTGGCTCTATCCCTTCCTGTGCGCGGGGCACGTCCATGCGAGGGGGTCCTGCTTCCTCCAGAGCCGGCACCGCGCAGCTCCAGGCTCCTCTCCGAGCGAGAGCGCTGTGCCCGTGCAGTCTGTGCCGGGACGGGCGCCGCCCCTCGCACCCTCGCTGCGGGCGGGGAAGGCAGGCCCGTGGGCCCACACGCGCTGGCGCCCTCTGGCCTGCGGGGTCCCTCGCTAGAGCCCCCGAACGCTCTGTGCCCTCCTCGCGGCCCGCCCCTTACCGCGGTCCCGGGTGGGAGAGGTGGGAGGGGGCCGGCAGAGAGTCCGGCCTCTGAGCCCAGCTCCCGCAGGCGCCTCACCTGCCACCTGTGAGCCTCGGTTTCCTCCCGGTCAGAGGGGGCGACCCTGGAACGCTTCCTCCGTGGGGCCGTGAGCAGCGGCTGCTCGGGGAGTGGGGTTCGCAGCGGGGACTGTGGTCAGTGGCAGAGGCAGGGCCAGCCCGGTTCGCTGCGGATGCCGCGCGTGAACCTCGGCTCTGCTCCTGAGTGTGTGGAACCGGGCCAGCCACCTGTGAAATGGGACAGCACTTTTCCTTCACAAGGTTCAACTTACTGAGTGTCATCGAAACAATTAGACCTGGCCATCGAGAGTTTGTACCTTTAAAGGAATACATTTGTTCAGTCTACGCCCTAATTAAATGATTCCTTTCACTTTGTAGTCCAGCTCTCCGCAGCGCTGGGCACACGGGGCGGCCCGGTGGAGCGGCAGGTGGGGGGGCTCCTCGGCGGTTTGCGAGGGAGCGGGGCCTCCCGCGGGACGAGCGGGCGCGTTTGGAGCAGGTGCTTCGGTTGTGGACTCTGCTTTAAAGAGCCTCCATGCTCAGGGCTAAAGACCCTAAAACACTGCTTTTACAAAAGGAAACTTTAAAGTGATATATTTAAAGGGAAATGTAGAATGATATATAAAGTAGCGTGCTTATTTTTTTTTCTGAGGTACTGGTTTTTGTTCATTTGCTTTGGTTGCATATGGCAGTTTTTGTGGAACATATAATTTTTTGTGCAGATTTTTGTTTTATTTGAACTTCCACATGCCTTTTTAAATACAAGTTTTAAGTCTATTTGTTTTAAAGACCAGGCAGGTCCTTCAACTCAGATAATATTCTTCAAATGTCAGATTACAACTGGAAAAGAAAGGCCGTGGTCAGTAATTGTCATCTAAGACCGTAAGGGAATTGCCAAAAATATGGCTGCAGTCCTGCCCAGTCTACTCGTCACCCACCCGGTGGCGTGGCGGGCGTTCCTCCGTGCGCCGACCTCCGCGGGCCTCCAGGAGGCCGGGCGCTTCCTCTCAGCTGTCAGCCACACATTCCATATTTGGGAGCCTCGCAGTCTCCAAGCATTTCTTTCCTTTTGCGTTAACACATGTGTGCACAGGGCACTCCTTATGTAACATCGATCAGATAAGTCCACTCACATACACTTTGGCTTGTTTTAAAAATAAATAATGTAGAAACGTCTGGTATTTTATATGAAATTTCTGCCTTCCAAGAAAGAAGTTTTGTGTTAGGAATAAAAAGCATTACCATGCTTGGTAATGCAGGGTAGTGATACTGGAATTTTGTCTCGTTTTTGCCATGAGAGTTGGAAATCATATTTTGATCCCAAACCTTTGGATTCGTACTTAGTGCTAACTCGGCCTGCTGTCTTGGTAGTGTGTCTGTTTTGACGTCATTGTAAGTATAGGGCGTTGTCAGGCCCTGGAAAGCCCATGCAGGGCTGTGGCTCAGTTCAGAGCCAGTGTCTGATGGCTCTGATGGCAGTGATGGCACAGGTCTTCAGAAACTGACATGGGACTGATGTCACCTGTTAAAGCCTCCCTGGGGTGAAAGGTGTGTTATGGTCGTGGTGACTTGATGTTCATCTCCGAGTATATTTTTTGATCATTAGAAACCACTTCTAATTACATACAGCCTGACATGCCAGAAAGTCACTGTTTTGTGAAATGCAATGAATTATAATAAAAGCTTGAAATCATATGTGCTAAAATAAGCATATTTTACCTCTACTCTGTTGCGAAAGTTAGGAAAGGGTTTCCTTTTATATTTCTATAAAACTTCAGATATAATGCAGCTAAATCATTTTGGTAGTCTTTGATTTTACTAGTTTTAATTCCTAAATAGAGGGCTTTATAAAACTACTGGACCATGAACACAAAAGTAGGTCTCAGCTATGAAATCTGAAGGTTGCATATATGTCCCCGAGTTTCTTTCTTATGTTACAGTATGGATGTCAACAACTGACTCTTGTTATCCTTCTCTTTTTTGGCATTTAGACAGTCCAGAAAGTATTGTAATTTCTCACCCTTTTGGTTACTTGTCTTGAAGTAGAAATAGATCGGAGACGATATAGATGAGTGAACTTGTTCTGAATATACATTATTGATTTGACAAGTTAGAACTCATTGGACAGACTAATGTTAATATTAAAAAGTTTCTTGGCTCCAATAATGTTTTAATAAAAATTAGTAAATCATTTTTATTTTTGTACATAGAACCTGTACAACTCTTCAATTATTGGGCCCACAGTGGCATATATCATCTTTCTCATTTTGTGTTCTTTATGTTTAGTAATTATGTTTAGTAATTGTAAACATAATACAATTATGTTTAATTGTATTTACATTCTTACGTGGGTCTTGATATTAGACAATTACTTTCCTTTTTTGATGAGAGAGAATATTATTATTCGAAACCAAGTAGAAGATAGAAATAAAAGTGTATATCCATACTTCCAGGAAATAATAAAAATACTTCCTATCTTCCAGCATGATTAAACAAAGCAAAGGATGTGGTTGGCAGGCACCTGGTTTTGGTATTGACAACTAGTGTCAGCTTCAATGTGACTAATCGTGTAATAGAAATTGAACACCCTGAGAACCGTGATTGTTTATACAGTTAGAGCTATACTTGTCCCTTCCATTGACATACTGAATCAACTCAATGCTAAAATTAAAATTTAGTAGTTAATTCCTTTTTATGGGTTCTTTTAATGTTAAGTGTGAATTTTCTTTGGGGCATGCTGACTGCTAGGGTCTCTAGGGCTGGGTTGGTTTTTCTTTTTTTCTTTTTTTTAAACAATATATACATTTAGAGTTAATGCAGCTACTTAGACTACAATTCATGGTACAGAATACTAAGAACTCCTAGCTCATATTTCCTTTGCAAAATTTTTTTAAATCTCTTTTGTCCTTTTTTATTGTAATGTTTTTCCATTACTACTTATGCCCCTTATATCTGCTTCCCCGCTGCAATCACTACACTGTTGTCCATGTCCATGAGTTCTCGGTGTTTTTAACATCTGTCCCTTTTATCTATTAGGGTATAGTGTGTACAGGTTTTTTAAAAAATAAATTATTGGCAATTAATTAATGATTGTTTACATACAAGATGTGTTAAATCTTTTAAGTTATAATAGTATCACTCAGCATCACTTTACTGTGATACATTAAATGAAGTCTAGCAATATTTTTAGTCTAAAACATAATACCTTTATAATAGTAACTTATATTTCATACTACTTTATAGATTATTAAGCACATTTACATATTTTATGTGTTTTTATTTAATAAATATTTAGGGAATATTTTTATTTAATAAAAATTTAGGAAATAATAAATAAATATTTAGAAAAAATAAGGCTTACCTACCCAAATATACACCATGGAAGACATGAATGGTGCTGAAGTCTGGCATGAGTCAAGTGCTGGGGATTTTCAAAGGAGGGGAAGATTATTTCTGCCTAGGGAGATGAAGTAAGACTTTTATATATAATAGGGATTTAAATTTTTAAAACCACAATATAGATGGTGTTCAAGTACCAAATGTAACTAAATGATTTGGAAAGATTGTTCAAAATAGTTTACATGCCTGATTATAATGAAAATATTATTTTATTTATAAGGTAAATTTGCTGCAACTATCATTATAAAGTTATTTTTAGAATAAAAAAATTTAAATGAAGTAGAACAATGTTTTAGGTGATGGAATTCCTGTGACTCCATTCAAGGTAGATACAACAGTACTTGTTGAGGTAAATTCGTAGACCTTTTATGGGCCTGAACCTGTCCCTCTCTCTAGGGTGGGGAGCTGGGAGGTCTTGGAGGGGAGAGAGGACAGCAGGTATCACTACACTTAAACACAGCAACATCGTTACTGGTTCTTTTACTTAGATGATCCCTTTTCTGGGACTACATTCTCCTCTTAACTTCTTGGGACTTTATCACTCCCCAAATCATAACGATAATAAAGAAACTGAAATGGTATCAGTCATTGTTTAAACAGAAGCTTCTAAGCAACAGATAGGTTCTTACAGACACTTTGTCTCATTTAATCCACACTACAGCCTCCAGGCAGACCATGTTCTCTCCTCTTCAAACACAGGGGCCTGAGGCTCACAGGCCCAACAAAGAGCCCTTGGCCACCAGGGAGAAGGGAACAGCCGGGGTTAGAAGGCAGCCGATGGACGCAGTGCGGCCGTTTGACCTGCAGCCTCCGCTCCCTGTCACTTATTTTCTGATCTGTTCTCCAGAGCTGCTTACTTTGACACCTACATTTTAAAGAAGTTCATTTTTAAAGGCATTTTGG
This sequence comes from Desmodus rotundus, assembly GCF_022682495.2. NCBI lineage: Eukaryota > Metazoa > Chordata > Mammalia > Chiroptera > Phyllostomidae > Desmodus > Desmodus rotundus. Next base: position 821,638 of record NC_071395.1, on the reverse strand, counting down.
TGACACACAAATGATGGTTATTATTTGCTTATAGAGATTATTTGATTTTTTAGTAAAGGCAGTGAGAGACCAGCTGTTACAACTGCTGTGTCTGTCGATTCAGAAACTGGTAAGAGGACTGGAGGTGTACTTGTTGTGATACCGGATGGCTCTTAAAACAGTACACGTTGGAAAGTGCTTACTTGTATTCCTTCCTCAAGCGAACTTTCCCTGTGTCATGTGTTGCAGGAATAGGGAGTTTTGCGATTCTGGAACTTTCAGTGCGCGCACACACGTAATTTTAGATAATGTTATTTCTTTTCATATTCCAGATAGGCCATTTATATTTTTAAATGGCAACTTAAAGGCTATAATCATAATAGCAAAAGTATTTTTGTGAAAATTAGTTCAGCTGAACATTTTGGCCATTTTGTAGAAATTTTAGTCATGATAAATACTATTTTAGTTAAGCAAATTGTTTACGCTTTTATATTAAAGATTGTACATAAATATTGGTTAGTCACAGAGAGACTTGTATGATTTGAACATACCTCTGAAATATATTTTTGATATTTGTTACTAATTTGTACAAATGCATTTAAAAAATTATAAAATATAGAATCTGGGGAAATACAGAAAACTGGGAAGAAGCAAGACATATTTATAGTTCAGCTTCCCCAGGCATGGTTAACGTTTTGTCTCCTTTCCCTTTTTTTAAATTTGTCAGAATACTGGACTAAAATACACAATTTTGTGTACTGCTTAATATTGTGAAATTTCTTATGTTACTAAACATTCTTTATATTCTTTATGAATTATACTTCAGTGAGTAAAACATCAGTTTAGTATTGCTAGTTTTTTTTAAAAAATTGTTCTTTGCTATGATAAATGACAATAGTAACGTTTGTTTTCAGATTTCTGATTCTTAGGAAATATTCGTAAAGGAGCATATATAGGTTAGAGGATTGAATTTTCAGAATTCTTGATAAATGGTAAGTCCTTCAGGTTTTGTACATTTTCACCAGTGACATTTAAGTAACCTAATGAAACTGAATTTGGGGGGAGTGATTCTAAATTTCAATTTCAATCGAAAAACAAACAAAACCCCCCATGTACACCTTGTTCCAGACCTTCTGCCAGGCGCTGGGTAAACAAAGGTACCAAGGTGAGGTGGAACAGCTGGGGGACAGACGTGTCACCGCAGGCTGGTGGGTCAGAGTGGGAGTGTCCCCATCCGAGGGGAAGCAGAGAGCTGGGGCTGCTGAGGGGAAGGGAGGACTTCCTGGAGGAGTTGATGCCTGCACTGGGTTTTGAAAAACAACCGGTTTTGAGTTTAAAGATGGATAGAAAAGATACGAATTAATAGGATAGCATAAAAAAACACTTGTGAGAAGGAAGGACATCAGAAAGTGGGAATACATACATACCCGGTGAATTTGAAAGTAGATAAATACTCTTATAACCCTGCAGGATCCACTCACCCCAGATAAAGGTTCGGGAAGACACCACAGCCTTCCCCCCAGTGACGGAGGCAGCCGGAATGCTGGAAGGCAGGAAGAAGGTGGGCTGTGGGAGTTTACACCCTGAGTCATTAGGGATAAACAGCTGATAAGAGAGGAACAGCAAGTTCCTATCAACCTCACATTTTGTTTTATTTAGCTTTCAGGCAATCCAAAAATGAGTAACTAAGTGGAAATAAAGGAAGGATAAGGATAATGAGAGATTTTTAAAAAATAACCAATATTAAAGTGCCGAAGGAACAGATTTGTGTTTATAAACAAGAGAAGCTGGGTATGTCCCTCAGCTGCCATGTTAGTAGAGAGAGTTCTGTTCAAAACCAGATGTAAGTCTGAAAGTAGATTTGCTATCATTCACTGACCCAGTGCCTGGCACTCTTCACAGACTTCTGTTGAGTAAATGAATGAATAAATGACTCTAAAACTATGTTTTATTATGTTAAATGAACACATATAGGACCTAGAACTTTTAGCAGAAATATTTGTGTAAATGGTTTCCAGCTGTTGCCTTTAAAAATATTTTTTTTGAGAAAAGCTCAAAATTTAATAGACGAATTTTGTGATATAATTTAGCACAAGCTGGTGGTTGGAAAATAGTCATTTATTCTCTTAAATAATGAAGAAATCTCTCCCTTACTTGAAGACATTTCAATTTAAATAGTATTTAACCTTGGTAGAAGGCTCTGTCATGCAGGATTTTTCCCTATTTATAAAAAGATCTTAGAGGCTATACAAATTCATTTATAAGCTCATTCCCAGTTTTATTGATATTAAGAACTGTGTAACTTGTAGTTTAAAGCGGAAATATTATTTTGCTCCACGTGTGCATGTGACTTCAGTGGAATCTTCTCAAGGTGAGGGAGGAGCTTTGTGTCTTGCAGTGACTCAGGGTCGGTCTCATTAGAAAGCAGGCTGGGAAAAACCCTAACTCCAGATACCAAGCAAGATTTCAGAGTCAAAGTCCCCCGCTGTTCTTGGAGTGTTGGCTCAGGCCCGTTTCATTCTAGCAGAATTGGAGAAGGGAGAAAACTGTCAAAGAGAACTCTTTGTCTCCTGTAAACTGCACTGAGGCCTACTTCTTGCCAATATTGGCGTGCTTTGGACATTACTTTTGAGAAAAAACACATTCTTTGGGTTGACTTTTTCCCCCTGGGTCCTATGCATCTTTTTGATTAGGAAAAGAGAAAACAAAATTTAATTGGTAACCTTAAGTCTGTTTGAAAGAAAAATGTGCACACAGCATGTTTTAGGTGAACAGAGAAGCCATCAATGGGTTACCTACAGCCCCACCCTCCTGTCACTGTCGTGACCCCCTGTCAGTTAGGGAGCAAAGGGAAGCCCAGAGATGCAGACTGGATGGTCGAGGGTGGCTGAGACGACGGTCACACTTTAAACTAATAGCCCTTTATTTCAATAAATAGTTGTTGACCATTTTTAAACTTTAAGAAGTTATTTTAGGTAGAAGACTTTAAGGTATAAATATGTTTTGGAATAAACTGAACCAAACAAAAAAGTCCAAATTTAGAGATACCAGGGTGGGAAATACACAGTGAACATACACAGGGTCAGTTTAAAAATAGCGCTGAGCTTTGAGAGCCTAACTTGCCTTCCAGCCTGCATGTTGGTGTCTCATCAGGCCATCTGCAGAGGCTCCGGGGACACTGGGGGTGAGAAATGAGTCTTGCAAGATTCTTGTAGCTCACACTGCTGCTTACTCAGCATTTCATTCGGCATCTGAGACATTTCCTAAGGGAGTCCCGCAACACTTCCAGGTGTGGGTGAGGGGTATTTCGGGTGTTTGTGTGTGCGGGTGCTGTGAGGCCTGTCACCCCACCCCACAGCAAATATGTAAGTGGCATGTTGCAGCTGCTTCGCAGAGCCCATCACACTCCCTGCACTGCCAGGGAGTGGGTGAGGCAGCATTCCCAGCTGAAATTGCAGGGGGTCTGGGGAGCCTGGAGTGAAATGCCTGGGTCAGGGTTTGGCTAGGTCTCTGTGTCAGTAACCCTCGTCCTAAGGGGCTTCTCTTTCCACCATGTCATACCTGCTGTGTCCCGAAGAAATGAGCTCTGCCTCCTGCATCTGTGTAAAGATGTGCCTTTGCGAGCTCACCATTGAGTCCTGAGGAATGAGACAGCCTGCATCACATGTGTGGAGGACACAAGGCCAGCATTGTCCCTAGAAGAAATTAGAACAGAGCCTTGTGCTTCATTCCTGTCCAGAGCAAGCTGCCGGGGGCATGGGGGTGAGAAAGGAGGGTCAGTTCCCCAGTTCTGACGGAAGTCTGAGAGCCTGCTTGGAGAACAGGAGACCCGCAGAATAGCAGCAGTTACGAAGGGGAGCGGCTGAGGAGTGTGGGCTGGTGAGTAGGCGCACCTAGTGATGGCCTGTGGCTGTGGAGTGAGTGAGGTAATGCTGAGGCAGAAGTTAACGTGGGTGGAGGGAAGCGCAGTTTGTGGGGGTCGGGGAAGAGGCAAGATCCCTCTTTGGGCAAACAAAAGAGAAGCTGTGGGAAATCAGGGAAAAACTCAAACCACTAAAGGTTCTGATTGCCAAGTTTGGGACCTTGGCCCCCATGTGGTGGACACAGTGTTAAGGAGGACGCCCAGGACAGTGCACGACCGTGCGGAGGAGTCAGGGTGGGTTGGTGGAGTGTGACATGCTGAGGGCGGTTCTGGGCCTCCAGGTTACATAGGGTGAGTGAGCTTCCAGTGTTGAGTTGGGGGAAATTGTAATTCTCACGCATTGTAACAAATTGGGAAGTCAGTATCAAGAACTGATTTCAATGAAGGAAGGTGACAAATTGACGTGTTTGTGGTACGAGCAGTCTATTCAGGTTGAGGTATCTAAGACCATGCAAACTGGGTGTGATCCTCGAGCAAGGGACCCAGGAAACTGTGTGGCATGGGCGCTGAAAGCAGGTGGCCGGGGCTCAAGAACTGTCCCCACTGCTTCTGAGTCCTCATGACCTTGGGCAGTCTTCCTAACTTCTGCAGACCTGGCCTTCCTTACCTATGAAACGGGCAATCCCCCTAGTTGCCATTATTGGAGATCCATCTTCACAGAGATGATGGAAAAGATTGTGAAGGAGAGACTGTGGAAAGGGAAGAGGAGCTCCTGGGCCTGTGGCTGGGGTGCCTGCTTGTTGATGGATGAGGAGACGGTGGGCCTTCTTTCAGAGAAAGGGCGGAAAAGGGGGCTTTGCCCTGTGAGGTGCACAGGAAGAAGGGGAGGGGCTGCTGTGCTCAGTGGTGCCCAGAAGCCAAGAGCTGTGAGGAGGGAGGAAAGGGCTGTCCGCAGGCTGGATGTCAGGAGGCTGGGGGAGAGAGCGCCAGGACCAGCTTCCCCTCCACCGGCGCCAGGCGAGGGCGTGGAACCTAGTCATTAGTCAGCAGACATTTGCTGAGTGGGGAAAGGAAAACGACTGTGTCCTGGAGTTAAAGAGTAAATGGAGATAATAGGTGAAAACTCGCTCATTTAATAAAATAGGAAAAGAGAGAGAGACACACACTGAGGACTAATTTCAGGGATTCACCAGGCTCAGGGAATTAATTTTGGTGCTAAATAGAAGTGCAGCTTATTTGGAGGAAGAGGAGAAGAATCAGTAAGGAGTAGAGAGACTATGGCGAGGTGAGCAGGCCTGTGTATTGGGCAGAGTCCTGGAAGCTGTTGGGCCTGAGCAGGACCCAGAGCTCTTGTTTTCCTCCCCCAAGGGCCTGTGGGAGAGTGAGAAAAGCGGGAGAACAGCTGGGATGGACAGAACAGTCCCATTCAGCTGGGACTGGAGGCCAGCGGTGGGGGTGAGAGTGTGGGGACAGCAGATGTGCTCTGGTCTTGGGGTCCCAGAGAGGAGTGAGCGATGCTGTTCTGGGTCTTTCATGGGGGGAGTGACTAGGTGGTGGCTCTAGCCCCAGAGAGCCTGCCAGGAGGGCCCTGGGAACCTGATCTTGACAAGGTGAGACCACAGGGATCCTGCCACTTTTTACACGTTTCAGGAGAATGGCTCTGTTTGTTTTGTTTTACATTACTTTTCCTCAATTTGTACAGTCAGTGAGAACAGAGCAGCTAGACTTCAAATGCAACCCTAGGTAATAGCTGAAGCCTGGCCACTATCCCTGTATCGTGTTCTTTCTAGGATGCATGCACGCCTCCAGCAGGAGAGGGGAGGCGGGGAGGCAATTAGAAAGCAGAGAATTGGGAAGAAAATGTCATTCTACAGGAATGGCAGCCAGAATGACATCATTTTGGTAGTGGAATTGTTTTTCTACCTGACAGGGAAGCCCGGGGAATCTTCAGTTCACAATCCAATTTAGCTATTTCCCTTACTTCTGTTGAAGTTCGTTCCATTTCTCTGCATAAATAAAAGACTGCAGGCAGCGTGATTGATTCAGAGCTATACATAATCTCATGCGTAGGAAGCATTGATGTGGGGAACAACTATTACAGATCAGGAATAAGAAGCAAGTCTTGTAAGGAGTAAGCTGGTTGGTCCTGGATGTTGTTACAGGGTTTGCAGGTTCACCGTCAGGAGGGCTGTTTCCTGGGCCTTACTTAGGTCCTACCACCACACCTTGGGCTAGTTGACTGTGATGGTAAGGAATTTGCTCAGAAGCCCATTGGTATCAGTAGTTTTCTTTTTTTTTTTTTTAATTTTTATTGTTATTCAATTACAGTTGTATGCCTTTTCTCCCCATCCCTCCACCCCACCCCAGCTGAACCCACCTCCCTCCCCCACCTCCACCCTCCCCCTTGGTTTTGTCCATGTGTCCTTTATAGTAGTTCCTGTAATCCCCTCTTCCCACTTTCCCCCCCCCCCCCGCCCTGGCTATTGTTAGATTGTTCTTAACTTCAATGTCTCTGGTTATATTTTGTTTGCTTTTTTCTTTTATTGATTATGTTCCAGTTAAAGGTGAGATCATATGGTATTTGTTCCTCACCGCCTGGCTTATTTCACTTAGCATAATGCTCTCCAGTTTCATCCATGCTGTTGCAAAGGGTATAAGCTCCTTCTTTCTCTCTGCTGCATAGAATTCCATTGTGTAAATATACCATAGTTTTTGGATCCACTCGTTTGCTGATGGGCACTTAGGTTGCTTCCAGTACTTGGCTATTGTAAATTGTGCTGCTATGAACATTGGGGTGCACAGGTTCTTTTGGATTGGTGTTTCAGGGTTCTTAGGGTATAATCCCAGCAGCGGAATTGCTGGGTCAAAGGGCAGTTCCATTTTTAGTTTTCTGAGGAAATTCCATATTGTTTTCCACAGTGGCCTCACCAGTCTGCATTCCCACCAACAGTGTATTAGGGTTCCCTTTTCTCCACATCCTCTCCAACATTTGTTTGTGGATTTGTTTATGTTGGCCACTCTGACTGGTGTGAGATGGTACCTCATTGTGGTTTTAATTTGCATCTCTCTGATGGCTAGTGATGCTGAGCATCTTTTCATATGTCTCTGGGCCCTCGTATCAGTAGTTTTCTTAAATGCCTGTGCTGGTTTCCAGTTTATCTTTCTAAGTTCCCTACAGAGGGAGACTTGGCTTCCTGAGAAAAGCTGGGAATGAACCCGAAGACTCACTGAGGTCGGTATGAGCAGAACGGGCTCCGTTTTCCCCTTTGAGTGACATGCTTTCTGCTCCCTGGTTCAGCTTCCCACCACCATCTCTGCTGTCTGATGCTGTTGGTGCTCAGCACCTAATTCCTCCTGCCCTCCCTCCAGCAGCCAAAGCCCCACAAACAAGGCTGTGTCTCGAGTCAGACGTCCAAGTTCTAGAAAAAGAAGACGTCTTCTTTTACACCATTGCCAGTTGTGAGCCTTTGTCTCTAGTAAGTAGAACTCTGATATCTTTTATGCTGAAGTTTTCCAGCCCTGGACTTCGTTTCTTCAGTTGCTGCGTGATCTCATGTCTTCTTTCAGTCTTACCTTACCATCCATCATTCTTCATTCAACAAACGTTTATTGAGCACCTGCCACGTGCAGGCACCGTTCTTGGTTCTGGACATGCGGTGGGGAGCAGGGTTGCTGTGGGCGAGGCTGGAGGAGTCATGGGAGGGCTAAGGGCCCCGCCAGCCGTGAAGGAAGTAAAAGCGCTCTGAGCGCGTGGCCTCCAGTTGGTCCCGTTAGACAGGCCTCTCTGAGGATGATGGCAAGAAGCAGCCATGAGAAAACACAAGGGAAGGACATTGCAGGCCGAAGGCCCAGGCGGACAGTGAGTCTGCGCAGGGGTGGACAGAAAGCCCTCACAGCTGGGGTGCGGTTAGCAGAGAGAAGAGAGGTGCACTGGGCTGGCAGGGGGCAGAGTGCAGCAGCGCCTTTCAGCTGAAGTTAGGACTCGGGCCTAATTCTCGAAGCAGTGGTGAGCCATGTGGAGGGTGTGGAGCAGGGATGGGATGTGATCAGAGCCCGCCGTGTGTAAGGACCTGGGGATGGCAGCCGCGGAGGAGGGGAGGGTCCACTTCGGAAGGAGGAAACACAGGACTTGCCAATGGCAAGTCAGTGAGGACTGAGGCATGAAGGGGCGCGCAGTTGGGAGGTATGGCCGCAAGTTGATGGCCTCTGGCCTCTCTCAGGGGTGTGCCCTTAACTAGGCCCTGGGGTGGGAACTGTGGGGGGAGTTCACTGGGGGGGATCAGGAGTGCAGATTGCAGCCTGTTAGTGTGAGTTCATCATCCTGAGAGAAATGGCCTGTTTGTTAACAGTTATTCGCCATCCCCGCCCCACCAGCTCCAGGAAACCACCAGTCTGCTTCCTTTCTCAGTGGACTTGTGCTTCTTGGGACTGGCTGCTTTCATGCTGCATGTTTTCCAGGCGCATCCCCGTGTAGCCCGGCTGTTGTTGAATAATGTTCCCTTGTGTGGATAGCCCACATTTTGTTTGTCGGTTTGTTGGTTGAAGGGCGTTGAGGCTGTTTCCACTTTTTGGTGTTACAAATAATTCTGCTATGAATGCTTGTGTCCACGTTTTTTGCAGAGACCTATGTTTTTCTTTCTCTTGCCTGTGTGCATAGGGGAGAGAGGAAGCACTGTGAGCACACAGACGCACACACAGAGACACTGAAGATACAGAGTGAAGAGTTTATGACGGGCAACACCGTCCAGTGGAGTGTAGGAATTAGTGATTACTAACCTGGCAAAGTGCATTGTAATGCACATGTGCATGTAACAAGTAGGTGAGAGTACTGTGATTTAGAGATTTTGATGTGTATAAAAGAAATGGAAGTAGAGTTTCAGCACAAGAAAATGAATCATGACCATTTTCCCTTTGTGTACAAGGAATTGAGACATTGCCTCAAGTAGGAAGGTCTTTCTTTAGTTGTTTTAAATGAGCCATGCCCAGAGTCGAGCATCTGTTCCACATCGGACAACCATCAGTCCATCCTGTCTGTTCCTCTGTGACCTCCTCACTCAGGTTGACTCTTCCAGAGAGAATTTGGTATTGGGGTCTTTGTATGTATTATGGTTTTTCGTTAGAATATCAGTGCACATGGGTATTTTTCTGTTGATTGAGTAGCAATTGTGGTAATATTCTTGTGGGAGACCTGCCTCTTCCGGTCCCCCTAGTTGGAGTCGGGCCTGTTCTGTGTGTTAGTGCTGGGCTGTGGCAGAGATACACAGGCTGTGGACACTGGTGGGAGGTTGGTTGGTTTCCTTGCTTTTGGGTGAGGAGCTGTTCTGGGGAGTGACTGGGGTGATGGGGGCTAAAGAGGGGAAGCAGGTGGGAATCTCACTGAAACCCTGGATTAGCTTGATAATCAGCAAGAAGCTTATGCCTTCCTCTTTAAAAGAGAAGAGTGGATTTAGGATTCACTGAAGGCCTAAGAGTGCAAGGCATTTTAAGACATTGTCTTAAAATCTACCACTCTAACCACTTTCAAGTGTATATTCTTTGGCATTGAGTACACTATTGTGTGGCCGCCACCACCGTCCATCACTAGAATTTTTTCATCTTCCCAAACTGAAACTCCGTACCCGTTAACACTAACTCCTCATTCTCCCCTCCCCCAGCCCTTGGCTCCAGCCATGCTACTTTCTGTCTCCATAAATTTGACTACTCTTGGTAACCTCATTTGAGTGGAATCACATAGCATCTATCCTTTGAGACTGGTTTATTTCATCGGTCTTGTAGCCTGTGTCTAAGTTTCCTTCTTTTTTAAATTAAACTTATTGGGGTGATGTTGGTTAATAAAATGATACAGGTTTCAAGTGTACAGTTCTATGGTACATCACCTATATATTGCTTGTGTTCCTCCCTTTTAAGGCTGAACAATAGATACTCCAATGCAGGGATGCACTCTGTGTCTCCGCTCATGCATCTGCACACTTGGGCGTCGTGCACCTCTCAGCTGTTGTGAGCAGCAGGCATTTAAGTGTTTTATCTAAAAGCTACACATGATCATTAACTTGAACATTCTCATGGGTGAAAATAAGGAGGGAAGGGAGGAAGGAAAATAGAAATTGCATATTTTATAATTTTGATTTCTCTGCTGTACATAGGGATGTTTGGAGGCATCCCCCCCAAGGTAGTGTCTGTATTTTGTGAGCTGCCTCCCTTGACTGCTCTGCTGTGTGTGCCGAGGGGCTGCAGCGTGTCCTGATGCGCCTTCCCTTCCTGGAGGGAAACGGAGCTCTTCACGAGGTGCAGGCTTGACGTTCTCGTGGGGTTTGCCACCCTGCACACTCGTTTGCATGCTGACTTTTTTGGTGTATGGCAATGTGATTTGATAAGTCAAGAGGAGCCAGAGGGACATTTTAGCCATTTTTAATCCTCAGCTTAGCAGTGTATGTTTTTTCTTTTGCTCTTGGTCTGGCTTTCATAATTACTTTTCACTTGACTAGCTTGATCATATTAATTCCTTTTTGATCCTCATCAGAGGATATATTTATTGATTTCAGAGAGAGAGAGGAAGGATGAGGGAAGGGAGAGAGAGAGATGTGAGACAGACATCAATTAGTTGACTCCCATACGTGTCAAAACCAGGGACTGAACCTGCAGCCTAGGTATGTGCCCTGACCGGGGACTTAAACCTCAACCTTTGGTGCATGGGATGATGCTCTAACAACTGAATCACCTGGCCAAGGCCATATTAATTTTAATTTGAATGACAGGCCATAGTGTTTATATTTTAAAATCTAATACACTTTGTACGGTGGTGAAGGAACGAACGTCGGCTTGCTGAGAACCTCGTTGCCAGGGTGTGAGTGTGGCCCACACCCTAGACTTGCCAGGTGTCCTCAGCCTTCTGCAAGTGCTGAGTTAGAGAGACAGTGGGACATAGGGCATGCCTGCTTCTTCCTGTTTCCTTTGTTTTAAAGCAATACAATAAAACTGAAATAAACTTTGATTACATTCAATTGATAGACGTTGGCAGTGATTTGCCTTATAAATCAGTAAATTCAAATGCTAGAAATATGTGTAAGGGTGGTATGTCCATATCTGGTTTCTGGGGTTAGTCAAGGTGAAGCAGTTAGGGTGTACTGTGTTTCATTAGGGCTAATGTGTACAACATGTACACTTAATATCTGATATGACATACAACAAAACTGTACAATGTGTCAGCACTAAAGAATAGCATCTGAAAAGCTTTTGGAATAAATTAGATGACTTGGAAGATGTGATTGTATGTGACTAGTTCAAAGTAAAATTACAGTTATGAGAAAGCCTTTTTTGAAACACCCTCTTCTTGAGGTCTGTGTTTCGTTTGTTCATTTTTTTGCATTTTTTAAGGATTTATTTGATCAACAAGTCAGATTGTATCTCCCGCTAAGTGATGGGCTTATTATTCAAAGGTGGCAGGAACCTCAAGTACACTGTGATACAAGAACTGGGCCCTTCATGGGCGGGGTTCTATCTGTGCTCCGTGTGACTGGAGCGACTCAGTGGGGCTGTGGGTGAGGAGCCACTTCTTCCTCAATAACCCGCCACCGTGTCCTTGCTGAGGAGTCACATAAAGGTGGTGGAGTCTTTTTAGGTCTTTCTAATGCTCTAACAAATGAGATAAAGGGATACTTTTCATTTTTATTTTTTCTGATGTTCAAAGTACTGGCTACTTTCTTTCTTGGAAAGTTATGGGCACTCTTTATTTTCTGCTGCCATTTGCAGAGGAGATGGTGCCAATATATGAATGTGTGTGTGTTTTCTTTAATGTTATTTCACTTTTATCTCTCTACTTGAGTCTCCTTTTTGCTTTCCCTTTCTAATTGTTTTATGCTAAATATGCAACTTCCTCAGCCCTGTTGTTGCTTCTTAGGAAATTGCTGTTTCTTAAGTAACTACAGGTGTGTTTTAATCTGTCTGAGCTTCACTTCTTCATCGTTAGACTGGGAATCAAGCCCTTGTCCTGTGTATCAAGCAGGCCCAATGTTATGCGTTTCCGTGCGTTGCCCTGCCCAGACCTCTGTGTGTGGGCGGTGCTGCAGTGTCTCTGGCGGGAGATTTCTTTGTGTTTTGTTTTGTGAGTGTTTTGGTTCTTGTGTCTTAGATCATTTTTGGAATCTGCATCATTAATTCGGTGATTATTCATTAAAGCCCAAAAAGTTTGTCATATAAAATAAAAAAAAATCCCAGCTCATTTAAGTTGATTTTCTCTCTCTCCCTCTCTTTTTTTCCCCCCTCCCTGAAACTGTTAGGAGTAAAATTGTTTAGGTTTTCAAGGCATTTTGAAGACTGAGAGGAATGTTCACATTTTGTTGTTGTCTTCCTCCAGGGTACCCTTTGCACTAAACACAGCACTTAGAGAAATGGAGACATGTTTTCAGGGCAGGGTGGTCTCCCCCCACCCCACCTTTGTTCTCTCTTGCTGATCACTAAGGCATTGTTGCTTTAACAGCCCGTCTTTCTGGGCGGCCAGCTGGTTCTTGCGGTGGTGGGGCTGCTTTGCTGTCACTGCTTGGCCCCCTACTCTCAGTGAACAATGGCACACACTGGGTTTGCTCACCCATTCAGCGGTTTGGATTGACTCCACCTGTTTGGAAAATTGTTTCTGCATTGGTAAAATCCAAGAGCTTACTATGGCAGTGCCAAAGAACAACAAACATTCTGTGTTAGAATAGAGTAGAATATCACTCTGTGAATCTGTTAGTCACGACTCAGTGAGTGGTTTTGTGACCTCTCCTCCCAGTCACCAGCTCCGAGTCGCCTGCAGTGGGAACCACCCCCATGTCCCCATGCCCATGTCACAGTGGGTTCCAGGAGGAGCAAAGCAACACAGAAAGTAAGTGCAGACAACTTGCACTGGTCTCTCGGAATTCCCATCCAGGGTATAGGTATGCGCTGCTTTTGGTCCTCTGTGTTTCTTAAAGATCTCATGTGCAAAGGTTTCATTTCATACCCACGGCCAAAACCTAGAACACAAGTATCCTTATCAAAAAAGAAGATTGTTAAACATGACAATGGCAGACACAATTCCTGTTCTTTTCATTCTGTCATAGAATTCAGGTGAGGGTCTTTCTGATATTTAAAAATGAAGTTAATTTTTCCTTAAACACCAGTTTTCCTATCGGTTCTGTTTAAAGGCAGAATGGAAACTTGTTCTTGTTTGCACGTACTTGGCCTACCTTTGGCTTGCCCTGCTGAGTCATAAACAGAGTTACTTTGTGTATTTATTTTAAAAGGCAGATGGCAAGCAGTCCCCTTATGAAGAGGCTCATTATAATTAGATGTGTGCATCACAGTTTACTCACGAAGAAAATGCCATTTATATGATTTCCTCCTACTTAGAGCTGCATACTTGAGCAGAGCCTATATTTCTAAATTTAAAAAATGAAATGGCCGTTTTGTCTTATGTGGAAACATGTGTAGCGACTTTTTTTTCATAGCTCTGCTTTTAGAATGATAGCCAAGCCTCCAATAGAGTGGTGAGTTAATCTTTGAGAATTTCAACATTATTGGCATTTTATTTGAATTTATGCCTGGGACTGCTCACTTGTGTTTTCTTCTCTTTATTTGGGGATTTGTAACTCATTTAAAACAGAAGTGGCTGAGAACAAACTAGGACTAAGACAGATGCTCAGTTCAGCCATTAGAAGAGGGTTTGTGCTTGCCGACAGCACCTGTGCCTTGGACCAGTGCTTAGAGGCTCTGACCTTTCCCTCGCGGGGCTCATGCCCAGACAAAGGGAACATGCTGGTACAGGAGAGGCGATGCTGAGGATGGAGACTTCTTCCATAAAAGCAAGCAGCTGCTGGTCCAGGTGCATGAGATAACCGGAAAGGTGTCATCTCAAGTTGCTGTAAGCCTCGTGAAGTAGCCCTGCTGTGGGTGCCGGGTGCTGAAGGCTCGGCCATGGTGAATCATTCGTCACCTCAGCCCCTCTGCCTGTGCAGCCGTCACTCCCAAACGCCTGCCTTGCTCCCACCAGCCCGTCAGGCCTGCCCGCAAACCTTGACCCCCGCGTCCCAGGGACAGCCTCCCTCTCTTATGCTCACTACGCCTTCCAGTTAGCCTCACCCTGTGTGCATGTTACGTTCTGTGGGAGACTGTGCAGTGACCTCACGTACATTTCCGTGTAGAGACACTTCAGTTCTTTTTTCTTTTTTAAAGTGTATTTACTTTTAGAGAGGGCAAGGGAGGGAGAAAGAGAGGGAGAGAAACATCGATGTGCAAGAGAAACATCAGTTGGTTGTCTCCCGCATGCACCCCTAATCAAGGACCTAGCCCACACCCAAGTCACGTGCCCTGCCTGGGACTCAAACCAGTGACCTTTGGGTTTGCAGGACAACACCCAACCCACTGAGCCACACCAGTCAGGGCGGCTTTGCCAGAAGGGGTCAAAGGCGGCTGATGAAAACTCAGATTGAGCTTATTTTGTTTGAATAATGTGTGCAAAGTTACATTTCAAAGATGGCCAAAGAAAGATTGCTATAGAAAGAAAAATTTCAAGTCTTTCAAAGGGAGTATATTTAATAGAAACTCCCAAAGAACTAGCTTTTGCTCTGAATCCTAGCCTGCCGGTGAGGGTGGCTATAGTTGTGTGAATATATTTTTTTAAGATTTTATTTATTTTTAGAGAGAGGGGAAGGGAGGGAGAAAGAAAGGGAGAAAAACATCAATGTGTGGTTGCCTCTCGTGTGCCCCCTATCGGGGCCTGGCTCACAACCCAGGCATATGCCTTGACTGGGAATTGAACCGGTGATCCTTTGGTTCACAGGCCAGCAATCAATCCCCTGAGCCACACCAGCCAGGGATGTATGTTGTGTGAATATTGATGTTGTATCTTTTAGCTTATGTTCCCCTGGTATAGGACCATGTCTGTCATATCTGATCACAGTCAGGACAGGGCAGGATGGGGGGTTCTGACAACTCCTGTAGTTCAAATGTTCCCAGATGGCAGGCCCAGGACCCTGTTCCTGAATGACATGAGGCCTTGTGTTCATGCATGCTGATGAACACATGTGGGGACACACAGACAGCCATGTCACATACTGTTGTGAATTAATGTCATGTAGGTTGGCAGAGGATGGTGGACTGTGGCCTTGAACCTGTGTGTGTGCAGTTGGGTGGAAGACAGGGTGGAAGACACACAGGGTGGAAGACACTCAGCTCTGCATCAGGGAGTGGGGCCAGGAGCAAGTAGAAAAAAACAGCTGAGAAAAGAGCAATGGAAGCAGCTGAGGAACAGCAGGAAGGCCCCGAATGCTGTGGACTGGTGGAGGGTGCGTGCGCCAGGAAGGGCATGACCGTCGTCCTGGCTGTCGGCAAGGCCAGTGCCCTCTGTGGGGTGTGTGCTGCTCGGTGGAGGAGGTCTGTACAGCAAATGAGATTACGGTATCTACGGCTGGCGTTACAAGTCCCTTAGTGAAATGTCTCTAAGGGATTGGAAGGACTTTCTGCCATTCATATGAAATTCTTCCTCTTCGGAGACCAAGTGCCATGGCCACCCTTGTTGCTGGAGTTCACCGTGTCACTTAGAGACTACTGCCCAAACAAGTGACAGGAGAGTCAGTGAAATGACTAACTGAGAGAAAACAGTTGACAATGAGTATGTGGCTGAAATGACTGCTATTAATATCAGCTGAGAAGTTAAAAACTTTAGTCACCCTTGTGGGTTCAGTAATTACTGTAACAGCTCAGCACTGAGCACTGACTGTCAGGGACCGAAGGTGCTGAGGGAACAGAAGAGACAGTTTCTGTCCTCCTGAGTCTTGCTCTTGTGGCTGGAGATGGACAGGTGGGTGCAGGGTTAACACGTGCCCAGGGCGATGCAGTAGAAAGTAATCTGCAAGGCAGCTGTAGGAAGGGCAGCCAAGGGAGGTTTCCCTGAGGACGGACGTGAGTTGAAGCTGAGGGAACAGGAGTCGCTGAGCAGAGCATGGGAGGCATGGGGAACATCCAGACACGGGGAACGTCGGGGTAGAAGCCAGGAGATGGTGTGGTTCAGGGTGGTGAGGGAGGGCGGGGCCCGCCCACCAGCACAGGAAAGATACAGCTGAGTCCTGGAGGGTCTCGTGGGCCATGGCAGGAAACGTGGACTTTATTCAAGATGGTCTTTCGCCAGTGGACTGACTTAAGCAGGGGCCTGACCTGCTGAATTCATAAACAGTCTGGTTTCCAGATGGAGGGGAGCGTGGGTAGAGTCGAGTCAGGGAAGGGATGGATAGTGGGCTCTGTGCAGCCTGGAGGGTTTGGTTTTATTTTTTCCCATAACCCAGTGTTTTTACGGCTGCAGGTTTAGTCCAGAGCTTTTCCATTGCCCACTGAAAAGCCACTTTACAATAATCATGTTTTTGATCATAACTACAGGATCATAAGAGCGTTTTTGTAGTAACCTACTGTGGTGAAAAATTAGTTTTTGGCGGAGAACTGCGTACACACTTATCTGTGATTGTGTTGGGCATGTTCTTTGGGAAACTTTGATTAGGACGAATTAGTAATAGTAGAGGTTTTTGAGCCAGCTCTTACCTCACACACTGCAGTGCTTTCCGATCCATTCTCTCATGTAATCTTAACAGTAAGCCTGTGAGGTGGGCACTTGGGGATCTCCCTTTAGAAAATAAGGACAGCAAGGGGCTGAGAAGTGAAGGGTCTGCACAGAGCAGAAACGGTGCGGCCAGAACTTGACCTGGTTCTATCTGATGCCACAGCTGAAACACTCAGAAAAAAAGAAAAAAGAACATGTCTCTTACTGAGGCAATTTCCATGTAAAAATGCACAGCTCTAAAATGTGTCATTTGATGAATTTGGCAGTTGTCCCCACCTGTGTAGCCACCGCCCCAGACAGAGTGGTGTGCAGTGACACCCCGTTCCTGTCATGGCACAGTGTCCCTTTGTCATTGCCCTGAGACTTCAGGTGAACGAAAACAGACACCGCACATTCTTTTGTGTCTGGCAGTCTCGAAAAGGAAGAGCAAACGTGGAAGGCTGCATGGCTTTGGGGCTTACTGTGTGGGTGCAGTTTAAGGCAGTGCGGCATTAGCATGAAACAGATTAACAAAATGCACGTCAGTCCCGCAGCCGCCCCACGTGCGGATTGCTCAATTTCAACAGAGATGACAGGACAACTCAATGAGGAAAAAAGTGTTTTCAAAATCAGCGGCCGAGTCACTGAATATGCATGTGGTGTAAAATGCACCTTGAATTTTACTTCATTCCATAAACATTACCTCAAAAATTGACGACAGACCTAAACACAAAAATTAAATCTATACACTTCTGGAAAAAAGAGAAAACCTTTGTGCTCCTGAAGTAAGAAAAGGTTTCTCAGGACACAGAAAGTACTGATGATGAGAGAAAACTTCCTGAATTAGATTTTTACCAGATTCGACCCTTCTGCTCAGTTGCAGTTACAAACACAGTTACAAAAATGAACAAGTAACGCATAGACTAGGAGAAAATATTCACAATACGTTTATCTGGTAAAGAGCTTGTACCCATAATATATAAGGAATTCCTACATGTCAAGAGCAAAAAGTAGAACAAGCCAGAAACTGACCCACACATATATGTCAATTGACTTGAATGGGGAAACAGAGGTGTTGATGGTTTGCAAGTGTATTCTTCCACCTTGATAGGCTGTTGTTCATCTTCTTAACAGGGATTTCACAGAGCAAGTTTTTAATTCTGACGAGATTCAGTTTATCAGTTTTTTCCCTTATGGGTCATCCTTTTGGTGTCAAGTCTAAAACTCTTTTGTGTGCCCTAGATCCTGAAAATTTTCTCTTATTTTTAAAAAAGTTTTCCATTTTGCATTGATTTTTTTGGGGGGAAGGGGTCTCATGTGAGGCTCAGGTGGGGCTCACTTAGTGACCCACGTGCCTCTGGCTGCCCAGTGCTGCTTGCTGATGAGGCCGTTGTCCTCCTCTGGGCGCCTTGGGCGTCTCTAGCTCTGGGCTCTCTGTCCGTCCACTGATCGAGCTCCACCTGCTCTCCAGGCTACGTGCTGGGTTGCGTGCCGTCCGAAGTCTTAATGCTGGCACGTGCAGTGAGTCTTCCCCTTCTTCTTTTTCAGAATTCTTTTAGCTATCCCAGTTCCTTTTTGTTACCATGTAAGTTTTAGAATAACAGTATCTATAGCTACAAACAACTTACCAGAATTTAGATCGAAACTGTATCAAGTTTGTAGATCGATTTGGGGAGAATTGACATCTGTATTGAGTTCTCTTGATTTAAGTTTGTGATTTCTTTCATTACTGCTTGGTACTTTTGGCACACAGATCCTATGCACGTTTTGTTATATTTATACTAGGTAATCATTTTTTTTAGCAATTGTAAATGGTACTGTATTTTAATTTCAGTGTCTACATCTTCACTGTTAACATGCGGACATGTGATTTATTTTGGTGTATTGACTGTGGGATTTTCTGTGATCTGTCATACCTTTCAAAGATCCTTCTGGCTGTCCTGTCAGGCAAGGATGTAACCAAGACCCATATGAAAAGAATCCAAACAAGAAATGATGGTTTGTGTAGGGTAGTCATTCAGTAGAAAGAAATGGGTAGATTTTGATATATTTTGAAGACAGAATCTTGGGAATCTTTAGGGAAAGAGAAGAGTTTGTGCTTCTCCAGCCAATTGAATGTTTAACTGTACTGTGGTATGTCCCCCACATACATCCCAGGACCCCTCTGGATGTCTGAAACCATGGATAGTACCAACCCACATGAATTCTGTGTTTGTCTCCTCACACATACCTGTGACAAAGTGTAACTTCTAAATGAGGCACAGTAACAGTAATGAAGAACGAAATAGAACAATTGCAACAATGTACTGTAATTAGAATTACAGGAATGGCTTTGGGGACAGGTTTAAGTGAGATAAGGGTTACCCGAGCCCGAGCCCTGTGGTATTGTGACAGTGAGGTGGGTATGAAGTGACTAATGGGTGGGAGGGGGTTGTGCCCAGCATGGATACGCACTCTGGACAAAGGGTGCGTCCTGTCCCAGCGGGATGGGGCAGGGCAGCTTGAGGTCTCGTCACACTGCTTGGAATGGTGTGCAGTTTAAAACTGATGACTGTTCATTTCTGGAATGTTCCATTTAATATTTTTAGGCCACAGTTGACCACAATGAACTGAAACCACAAAAAGCAAAATCATGGGTGGGGGGACTATTGTACCATGATTATTAGGTCATTATTTTAAATTGTCTTCTCTAGAGTTAGGGAAACACCAGTATGTGTAAGTGTGTAAGATATAAGGAGACCATCCTTCAGATATTTAAGAGTGTTTAGGGCTAGTATAAGCGAGTTACGTTATCGGCAATGCAAGGGCCAAAACTGTTTCCAGTGCTTCATAGCCACTCCAAAACTGTTCGTTGCTAATAAATTTTAAAGTGATTTGTTATAAGCAGATTAAACCTATTAGTAGCTACTAGAAGCTGCTTGTGAGCTATTTAGGGCAGGAGAGCTGTACTTCACATTGGTGACTCAGAAAGGCTGATGGCTTGTTCCTTTCCAGGCAGAATAAATTTGATACACAGCAAAAAGTTGGGATACACATATTTAAAAATATATTTTATATCCTTAAGAGTAATTCATCTTTACAAATAAAATTTGGTGGGCTAGAGTTACAAAGTGAAAAACATAGCTCGTCTTCAAAATTTGTTTCCACTTTGCAAAAACAGTCAGTATATATATATTAGTAGTTTACCTGTATATCTTCACAATTCTGATGTGCATTTGTCTTTTTCAACTATTGCTTTCTAACAAAAAGAGTAATTAAATTTACACAGTTTTGATACTACTCATTCTGCTCCCATTTTCCATCTTCGCAATTCTTACCTGGTTTATTTTCACTTAATGTTTCTTAAACCACATGTTAAGCTTATTAAAGAGGATTTTAATTCATTCTTCCTATTCAATTTTCTCATAAATGGATCTTTAGGATATCAGAAACCCTGAGGAGGAAAACCTAGTCGTTAAGTGCAAAGTAGAGGAAAGTGAATAGAAAAAAAACAGATTTAGCGTGTCAGAGTCTGTAAAGCAGCTTCGACATGGCATTGGGAAAAGATGAGTAAACACCAATGGGATTGTAGAGGGACATGTACAGTGACCACAACTGTGGCAGGAAGAAGAGCTGTCATGGCTCTGACCACATTTAGGAGCTGAACTAGAGGTTAAAAAAAGAGGGCCAGGACCTTGGCAGTCCCCCAGGGTGCCCTCATGGCCAGCGCCCTTCGCCAGCTGGGGCTGTGCAGTGCTGCTCCCTGTCTGGCCTGACAGCCGTGCCGGGCTTCCCAGAGGACAGGCCTGTGGGCTGCACGGCCCCAGGATGGCTCCTTCCCAGGGCGTGTGCGTCCCTGAGGACAAAGGTTAGCGCATAGTTTTCTTAAATTGTTATCAGTTACTTTTATGTCTTTAAGTCTTGACTGGTTTTTCTTAACACTTAGTGTTACTTAGTTTTCTTTCTAAAAAGAAATAATTTGATATTATGTGCTTTTGTCTAAAATTGTATTACATCTGTGTTTGTTTCCCACTCTGCTTGAGAAATCCTTCCCATGATTGCTTTAAAAATGTAATTCCTCTCCGAGTTATTCCCCATAACAACTTTAATTTTATTGAAGACTATTTTGAAAAAAGTTAATGGAAGCTCAAGGGTGGACTTAATAGTTAAGGATTAGCAACATAAATCACTGTGATATACTATATAATATTCTTAGTTTTCTTTTAAACTAAGGTCAGTCATCTGAATATAACTTTCCTGTAGTTACGTAATTATACCCTTAAGGTATGATTATTCAGCTGAATAATCATATTCTGAATTGCCCAGGTAATTGATGTCGGTGTCACTCAGCATATTGGATGCACCCGAAAACTTTCAGGTCATCTACCTTGAGGTGGCAGAAGTGAGGCCCGCCTTGTCCATGGTTCTCATTGGTAGTGGAGCCTCAAGGGGAGCGTCTGCCTCGGGGGACAGGTGTATAGTTTCCAGGTCAGCTCTGCACCTGGGCAGCATGTCTCCCATCAGCGAGTTACAGTAACCACAAGCCCACAACCAACCATCGTTCTCCTGGGCCCTTCCTGGGCCCACTCAGGTCGGTCAGAGCTCATGGTTGGCTAGCCCAACCTTCCCTCCAGCTGCCCTGGGCCCCTCAGGAGCTGGTCTGTAGGCTGCCCTCCAAACATCTGCATCATGAGCTGATAAAGTCACACGCATGAAATGTAAGCGTGTGAGGATGAGTAATGAGTTTCATTTCCAAACAGTACTTGCATTTTAAGAAGTTTGGAGACTTACACGAAACTAATGTTTTTCTGAAAGTGGAAGTTAAGGGCTCCTTCAGACTGGGTGAGGAGTAGATGTTTAGACAGTGACCTTCATGTGACCTCTGAAATCCCTCAACCTCGAGAGTACATGCTAAACTGAGGAGGCAAGTAAGCACTTGAATTGGAAAGATAAAATGAGGAAGAAATTTATTTAGTGGAAATGATAGTTATTTTTTAAAATTACAAATTAGTGACAAATTAGGAATCACACAACCTCTTCACTCTGAAAGATACTTAGTATTCAGATGTTCTTTATGTACACAGGATGAAGTGTAAGGAGATGATATTATAGGGAGTTAGTGACAGCGCAGTGACAGGCTTCCAATAAGCTGACTGCAGGGCCCATTTCACTGTGATGGATACTAAGCACATTTCTAGGGCATTTGTTTTCTCAGGTCAGCGTGAAGGCTGGTGCCGTGCTGATAGGGATCTTCAGGGAATAACCATTTATTTGTACATCAGTGTTACTGTTTCAGTTTAGTTTTGCAGTTGCCTAGGGGTCAAACTTCATGAGCTCATTTAAACTTTTCTTTTACTTCATATAGGCACAAACTCCTAAGCAGAAATATGTTCACACCTATACAAGTAGATATTTTAGCTTTAGTATCAATTTTGAATTTCTCAGTATTAAATATTTTTTCTTTTAAGCTTCTTACAGTGTCCATTGAGACAGTTTGTGTAAAAATGGGAGAGTTAATGGCATTATCCATGTCTATGTTAGTAATTTTAATATTTAATGCAAAGGATAAGTTGGGAAATTCTAATATACACATATATACATATATTCACTTTTAAATATATATAATGATAAAATTGATAATAAGACATAATAGACTTGTATGTAACATTTTTATTTACAAATATGTTTTGATGTAGAAATATCTATATATTACATGTTTATATTAAATAAAATAGAAATTATATTTGTGGTAAACTTGTTAAAGTCTAAAATTCCAAATAGGTTTTAGAAGTTAAAACTATTATAAACAAAACTTTCTGATTCCTCAGGATTCAGATTTCAAAGGGTGAGAGCTAGACAGTATGTATTTCGTGATCATATCAGGGAGGTGGCGGGTCGTGTGCCATAGGAGCTGTACCTTCCCCAGTGCCTAGAGAGCTGATTAAGGCAGTTTCCCGTCTCGAGGTGGGAACTCTGTCTACCTTTTGTCAGCAGCCTTTAATCCTGTGTTTTCTCTGAAATTCCACAAAGTCATCGTCCAGTGTGGGCCTTCCTCACCACGCTGCTTTGGTAGTAGTGGCCACAGCAGCTGAGATAGTAGCTGAAGTTGGTCTAATAGTCCAGGGGAATGGAGCTGCAGCCACATGAGCGCCTGTCTGCGATCTGGTGAGCATAGCTCAGCCCACCAGGCCTGTTGTTTGGGTCAGTGGAAATGTTTGTCCTTCATTGGAATCCCTCTCTTTTCATGTTCCCTGAATAATGAGGGAAAGGCATAAGCGATTGACAGTTGGGACTGATCGTGTGTGTGCGTGTGTTCTGAACAGTAATGCAAGGTGGGTGCCAAAGAGCAAGGTGTTTATTGTCTTCTGGGTCAGAGACACATGGCCTCGAATGTCCTGGGAGCTGAGAAGTCTTATTTATAGCTTTAGTTCCTGCAGCCTTAAAGGACCTGTGATGGTTTGCCTGTGGTGGTTTTGTGCCAGTGATCGAATGAGAATCACAGCCTGCAAGTTCTAGAACTGTTCTCCTTCATCAGGCTCCTTAGTGATGAGTCTTAGCTTATATCCAGTAGCCTCGTAAATAAATATGGCTTCACTTGTTGAGGCCTACATATATGTCATCCTTTCTGACTTTTAAAATGGCAAGAATGTGCTCGCAAATATCTAAGTCTTGTCAAAGTCCTAGTTTTTAAATATCCTGAAATCTAAGTGTCTCTGAAAATCTGTAGTTACGAGATCTGGTGCAGTGAGAGTGGTTGGAGTTTTAAACTGTTGCCTGTCAAATACCCCATTGTTGCTCTGTTGGGTGGGCCAGAAAGTTCATTCGGTTTTCTGTAGTGCTTAGTGGTCTTTAACTTCATTTGGAACAATTTTGTTAGATTGTATGACGACAGCTGTCATATCAGCATGCAGTTTAAAAAACTTACCAAAATTAGTGAACTTCTGTGTAGCCATTTTAATATTGAAGATCGAAGAAAATAAGCAACGTTTTCGGCACAGTATGCTTTATTATTTTAAGAAAGGTAAAAATACAACTAAATGCAAAAAAAAAAAGATTTGTGCAGTGTGTGGAGAAGGTGCTCTGAGTGATCAAATATATCAAAAATGGTTTGTGAAGTTTCGTGCTGGAGATTTCTCACTGGACCATGGGGGAGCTAGCCAACATACTCAAATTCTCCAAATCAAGCACTGAAAATCAATTGCTTTGATGTTTGGGTTTCAGGTAAGTTAAGCAGAAAAAAACCTTCTTGAGCCTATTTCCACATGCGATTCTCTACTGAAAGGTAATGAAAATATTCTGTTTTTAAAACAAATTGTGACAGTAGGTGAAAAGTGGATACTTTACAATAACATGGAATGGAAGAAATCGTGGGGCAAGCAAAGTGAACCACCACCAGCCACACCAAAGGCTGGTCTTCATCCAGAGAACGTGGTGTTGTATACATGGTGGGATTGGGAGGGAGTTGTCTATTATGAGCTCCTTCTGGAAAAGCATATGGTTACTTCCAACAAGTACTGCTCCCAATGAGACCAACTGAAAGCAGCACTTGCTGAAATGTGTCTGGAATTTGTCAGCAGAAAACACGTAATTTTCCATCAGGATAAGGCAAGACCATGTGTTTCTTTGATGACCAGGCAAAAACTGTCACAGCCTCGCTGGGAAGTTCTGATACATCCACCGTATTCACCAGACACTGCATCTTCCGATTTCCATTTATTTTGGTCTTTACAAAATTGTCTTAATGGAGAAAAATTTCAATTCCCTGGAAAAGTGCAAAAGGCGCCTGGAACAGTTCTTTGTTCAAAAAGATGAAAAGTTTTGGGAAGATGGATTATGGAGTTTCCTGAAATATGGCAGAAGATAGTGGAATGAAACAGTGAATATGTTGTTCAATGAAATTATTGGTGAAAATGAAAAATGTGTCCTTTAGTTTTACTTAAAACCGAACACACACTTTGGCTATAAAAGTCACAGATAAAAGCGCAGTGTGCCCTCCCCCGACATGGCCTGTTGAGGGCAGACCAGAGGCGGTCCTCCTCTGTCAGGCAGCCCATGCGACTCCCATACTGGCTGCCCACTTAATGCGCGCTCCCGGCGTTCCCTGGTGGCTGTGAGGCGTGGGGCTTTCATTTTGCATCAAAGGGAGATGAGGCCACCCGAACCCAAGGCTGCATCTGCTCGCAGATGAGCAGGCGGCGCCATTTGTTCTCTGCTCTGAAGGTGCCTTTAGGTGCCTGTGTTCCTTGTGGTGTCAGCGTCCTGGGAGGCGGAGCAGGTTACCCTGTGCTCGTACTTCTGCTGCGCTGTGGTACTGGGTCTTTCTCATCCTGGGCTCCAGGCCATGTGCCCTCAAAGGCTGTCAGACTGGTTCACTAGGCTCAGGATGCAGGTCACCAGCTCTCCAGGTGTTTAAATAACTCCACTCATTGCCTTCTCCCAGGCACCTACACCCACATTTGAAACTGGTCTTTACTACGAGTTTTTCTGCTTGTCCTGTGTCCTAATTTATTACCTGATATTATTCAGTGACTATTCATTTATTTAAATTAAATGTATGTAATCTTGAATAGCAGAAAATGATCACTGATCTTCATTTCTCTGGATTAAAAAAACATTTTGATTACATATAAAAATTTCTCTGAAAGAAAAATTAGGTTATAATATAGATGTCTAGAGAAATTAGATGATTTTAAGAGAATTAATTTGTTTTAGTGATGATAGGGTGAATTTTTTCCTTAAAAATAAAACAGGAAAATAATTCCCTGTTCTTATAGCCAGGCCAATTTGCTTTATCAATGTTTGTCTGTACTTAAAGTTCATATAGTTTGATTCCATTAAAAACACAAAAATCAAAAAGCTCTTTTGAAGGGAATAAAACATGCTGAATTTGATAACGTGTTTGTTTTATGAGTAGGTTACAGACTGTCAGAAAGGTTTAGCTTTTTAAGAAGATTGTCCCTTGAGCTGTGAAAGCAGCATTCCCCCACTCTGCATGTGAAAATGACTGGACGGTTTAGTGATATGGCGATTTTACTCTGATGGTGCAGTGGTCCCGTTCAGGGGTCAGAGTGAGCCCGCTGCCAGGCAACATGCAGCCACTAAGGATATGAGCCTGGCCAGGTTGCTGGATGTTCTTGCCTTTCTAGGTAGGGATGTACAGCCCTGCACCTCCTTCCTGGAGGTAGTTCATGGAGTTAGTTCCTGCTGGAGAATCTGTCCCCAGATTTTGTTTTCTGAACGCAGAAACACCTCAGAAGCCTCCAGATGCACCATTGACCTTGTGGGTGTCTTACTTAGTGACCTTTGAGGACCAGCAACCAGACATGTGGGGCCCTCTCGGTTTTCTGTAATTTGCCTGGGATGCAGTAACAGGGCGATATTCAAAGTCAGGCTCAGACCTGTGAGCTCCAAGGAAAGGCAGGGTCAGGGAGGGGTGTTTCTTGCTGGTCAGAGCAGACATTCAGGAAGTCTCATGGTATTGCATCTGCTCCTCATGCAAAATGAAAGCCCCACGCCTCACAGCCACCAGGGAACGCCGGGAGCGCGCATTAAGCGGGCAGCCAGTATGGGAGTCGCATGGGCTGCCTGACAGAGGAGGACCGCCTCTGGTCTGCCCTCTCAGGACATGCCTGGGTGAATTCTGCCACAGCACCTTGTGGAGACGGAGGTGCTGGCAGTCTTGCCCAGCGGGCCATGGGGGGGTTCACCTGCGCAGTTTCCTTCCCATTGCCTCCTGTAATGCAGAGTAATAGACTGTTCAGTCATAGCACTAGTTCCCTTTCTGCATTCTAATATGTCTGTCTTGATAAAGAATGCAGAATTAAGTGTCCAATTTTTGGTAACTCTGGAAAAGATTTCGCGATTTCCCTTGGTAACCTCAATGTGTCACTACTTTGATTTAAGCCTTTTTCTTCTGGTTTGTCCTAAATAGAGGTGGAGGACAGCTGGTGACCGTTCTCGGTATAACAGCCCAGATATATTTCAGGGACATTAGAACACGTCCTCACAGCCAGAACACTTCTGTCCTTTGATCTTCTCCTTTTTCCAACCCTCTCGTCCCCTGCGGGCTGCCTTCCTTTCCATCCCTGCGCATCCCTCGGATGTGCACATCATAGCTGGGCCAGGGTGTGCAGTGGGAGCCAGGCAGCGAGAGTAAAGTAAGAAGCTTACCTCAGAGTTCCTAAACTAATTTTCTATTTATGAACCTCGTAATGCTGGCTTAAAACACAGGAACGGAGGCTCGCTCTCGCGTTTCACCCGTGGGTCTGCTGCGGTATTTCCCGCTGTCAGCCTCCCCTGTGAATGCAACCACTTATGTTCCAAAACACCCCATTTTGCCAAGTGACAGAGAAGACCTGCATTAAGTATGATGAATATTTTGATGGAAAAACTTTTAAAAGATTTTGATGTACTCAAAGTGATTGTTGTTAAAAATGCTTTGTTCTTTGTATACAATGGGGCCTGGAATTACTTCTTATGACCCTAAACAGTTGATATCACAACGTTGCCTCAGTCAGTTAATTAATTATGTATGGGTTTCTAACATTCCAGTCCCATTTGGGGGCTACTCATATCTGCCAAAGTTCTGCCCATGGAAACTGAAGGAGTTTTCTATTAGATTACCTATTTCACTGACAGCACTACATGCCAGGCCAAGTTTTACCCATGCCGTCCTTTGGAATTCACTCCCGGCTGCGCTTTCTTTGTTGAGGTCGCCAGCCCCTTTCCTACCCTTGCAGAACACTTGTAGTTCACAGAGTCACTGTTTCTTGGAAGGAGTTGTTACTGTATTTTTTTCATTTCACATGTGCTTATTTTGTTACTTAACTTTTTGCCCACACTTACCTTTTCTGTAGTGGGTAAGGGTCACAATACCATTTTTACTTAGGCAGGGAATGCCTTGTTTTCACCTGACTTCAAAGGGGACCTGCCAGTTTCATCTGTCACAGTCTTGTAAAGTTGCAAATGGAGAGTTGGAGTTCTTCACGCACACTTTTCCAGTTTCAGGAAAACTTAAGCTCCCTCGGCAGGTGCCCCTTGAGGGACTTGAGAGGTGTGCATCGCTCGTCTAATGGCGCCAACCCAGGCACTGCTGAAAGGTTGCTTCTTGCTATGAAATGGGTCCTGAAATCAGTGCAATTACTGGAAAAGCATTTCAGAATCTCTTCATACCAGTCAGTTACTTATGAACGACCCATTAAATCAGACAGTCTCTAAGGTATGGTGTTTCTGTTTAGCCTTGACCTTCACGTGAGACATACGTGAAGTATCTGGTCACTTCTGGTCTCCCCGCACCACCACGTCAGCAGGGGTGCAGTCTCTCCAACACCTGTGCAGCGCCCTGTTCTCTGCAAAGGCCTCACTCGGAGAACGATGGGCTGACGGGTTCCTCTGCGGATGTCTAGCGCAGGGCTCCCCGCCTCCTGGCAGAGCAAGTACCGTGTTTGTGCCCTTCACCCTCAATTTTTAAGAAAATTAAGTTTCCAATCGAGGCAGGTCTGTAGAGAAAACAAAAGCTATCCCTGAACAGTCTCAAAAATGCACCTTTGTTGGAACTTTTTATTTTGAAATAATTCTGCATTTACGAGAGTCGCAAAGATTGCACAGACTGTCCTCATAGACCTGTCACTTCAGAGCTAAAACTCCGAGAGGCAGGACAGCTCGTGGTGCCTCCTGCTTTCGGACCAGACGCGGCCTGCATGGCCGAGGTTCTGTGGGTGCTGGTGTGGGGCACCCACTTAAAGCAGGATGAGGGGCTGAAGCATCTGAACATGCTTGAGGGGGAGGGGCTTCGAGGCTCCATCCCCCCCTTGTTAGTGAGGAAGAGGTCGTCTTGGACCCTGATCTCCGAGCACGTGCTAGCAGCCATGCTGGTCAGCTTCGTTTCCCAAGCAAGACTCACCTGGCTGTGGGGCACTCTTACTTTATGAAGGAAACTTTTCGCTGTGACATTCATTACCCCCCACTTGGACAAAAGCCTCATTGATACTCACTGATGAGCTTGATCGGCTGTTTTGTGAAAAGGTTGTTACCCTTCAGTCAGTGAGCTTGTACAGATTTATCTCAGGCTTTCTAGTGTGTGTGAAAATTTGAATTTTCCTGAGAAGAGAGTGTTTAGGTTCCACAAGATTTTCCAGAGTGTGTGCCATCACCCCTGCCCGGCCCTCCTCCCTCTAGGGTGGCACAGGCTGCGTGGAAAACACTGTGCACATTAGGTTGGCTTTCCCAATTGCTGATGGGATTTCAAATGCAGGTTTACTCTCTGTCGGTATGTATCAAGGTGTACCTGTTTCTATTAAGGATGAAATTTAGTATGGACTTGATTTAAGTAAGTTTAGATTAGTAAAATTTAAATTGTTAGAAAATTAATGTTCCCCTTTTATTATAACAGTAAAGTTCATTTTTTATACTTAATGAAATAGGCCAGAATATCCCAGCACCATCAAATAGCTTAAAACCACAAAGTGTCAGTAGACACAGAGGAAAAACCATTTCAGATTACATTATTTTTATGCTAGAAAGTTTAAGGACAAAAATGTCTGGAAGCTTGTAAGATTATGGGGAAAATGATGGAAATTTTAATCTTAAATATGTATGGAAGACACTCTATTTCTTTTTAGTACCCTCTGACTCCCATGGAGAAAGCATGCGCTGTCTCCTCTCTTTCAGAATAATCCTGTTCCTAAGGCTATTTTATATCAATTACATTTTCTGGGGAGCCTCACAATTTGCACAAAAGCAGGAAAAACTTCTCAGCTGTTTGAGATTTCAGAAAGCATCATTTGCCACGTGCAGCACCTGGTTCTCTAGAAAACCGATGTGGTAAGAGAGAAAGCCATGCCTGGGCAGGAGTTGGGGACGTGTTTTGGAGGAAGCATGCTGTCGTTTCCACCATGGGCTGCTCTGTCCTCTGGGAGGTTGGCACTTGTCCAGGGGGTAGTGTCCCCAGATCCAGCTTGCATGCAGAGGGTATTGGTTGGAAGACAGCAGTTGCAAAAAAAAAAAAAAATTGTCTTTAAAGGCTCTGTAGTGCTCTGGAGCTCTCACAGATTTGGTGATCAGTCAAGACCTACCTCACTCCTTATTGTCCTGTAGCCGGTTCTCCAGCGCACCGAGGCACCCCGCTGTCAGTGCCCCACTGCGGCCTGAGGGAGACCAAGCCTCGTTCAGTCCCCTGGTGTTGGGCTGTGCCCTCAACGGCTGGCACTCAGAGAGCGTAGGGTAGCTGCGTCGTGCACACTGATGGAGCTGGCACCCCTGCCCCCGCAAGCTCAGGCTGTCAGCTGTGCGGTCCAGGAAGGGGCTGCCAGCTCTGTGTGGCTAAGGAGCCCGTGACACGTGCCTAGTCCCCACTGACCCTGAGTGCAAATATGCAACACACACCAGACTTCACTACACACTTGGAATGTAAGGTAGCTTGTTACTGTTTTCATATGGACTCATTGAAATGAGAACATTTGCTATGTTTTTGACAAAATAAAACATTAAAATTGAGCCACATAGTTCTCTTTGCTTTTTAATGGGGTAGCAAGACAGTTTAAAATTACATATGTGGTTTGTACTTGTGGCTTATATCAAATTTGCATCTGACGGTCCTGTTCTGAAATAAAGTTGACAAGTGATGACCTGTGGGCCCTATCTGCTCTATATTATATGGCCAATGAGATAAAAATGATTTTACATTTTTAAAGGATTATTAATTTTAAAAAGTATATGCAGCTGAGACCACGTGCTTAGCAAAGCCTATCCTATTTCTATGTGGTCTTTACTATAAAAAGTCCGCTTACCCCTGTTCAGAAGAAGTTATGAGGGCTGGATGGAAGTCATGCTTCTCACACTCCAGCAGCGTGTCGTTTAGGGAATCTCAGTCTCGAGATGTGACGCAGCACAGATGACACCTCATTCAGTGAGGTGGCTCAGGCGGAGACTTGAAGAAAGGTGATTCAGGCAGGAAGAGTGTTGGACATGTGATGTCCTTCCCAAGTCACCCCGCAGAGAAGGACTTGCTGTCTGCCCTACTGGCACTGTCATCAGCCTCTGCAGAGAGCCATCTGGCCCATGGTCACACCCTTCCCAGGAGGGCCCACACTCAGTGAGGAAGCAGAGCGGAGTGGGGAGGTCTCCCCGATCCAGCTCAGCTGAGCCGACTCTGACAACAGGCTGTGGCCATCCTTGGGCCTCCTCCTAGCTCGGCTTTTCCTTGCAGCCACCTGCGCCTCCTCCCCCTCCTTTCCTCAGCGGCAACTGCGAGGGCCTTCCCTAGTGAGTGGTGGGCGTGCTCCACCCCCTCAGTGGGCACCCAGAGAACCTGGCCTATGTGGGACAGACAGGTGCATAGTATTCCCTTTGTTGGGAAGCAAGAATAAATAAGAGCTCTGTTGGGTGACAGTGACACTAATTACCTGGATAATTCAGAGTATTGGTTTGAAACGATAGACTTTAGATTCCCTGGAGAGCTCTGATCAGCATGGCTCATTTGATTGGAGCATCTTTCCGTAACTGAAAGGTTGCCAGTTCGATCCCCAGTGGGGACAAGTGCAGGAGGCAGCCAATCCATGTTTCTCTCTCACATCAATGTTTCTCTCTCTCTTCCCCCTTCTCCCCCCTTCCCCTTTCTCCATCTCTCCCCTCCCACTTCTCCCCACCTTTCCCCTTACTCGAGAATGAAAATAAGATAAACCTTAAAAAATAAATAAAAGATTCCCTGGAGGAAACAAGAAGCTTTTTGAGCATGGGTGTGACATGAAGAAAACAGTGCTTTAGGGGAAGTCATCTAGGAAGGAGAAATGCAGGTTATAGGACAAGTTTACAAGTTTGTTAAAAAGAAATAATCACTTCTATCACATTTTTCATCGGTGCCTGATTTTGTGGGCACTTTGTAAGTGATGATCTGGTTGAGATTCAAGAACTTGAAATTATTCAGCAGTGCACTCTTCTGGGTCCTTTCTGGGGGCTGGGACCGCCCCTGCCTTCCGTCTGTTCCTGCGGAGGGAAGAGCTGCGCCCTTGCAGAGTGTCTGGGTTCCTCGGAAGGGCTGCCTGTCTCCCCACTCTACTGTCTCCAGATGCCGGAGGCACAGCCACACTGCCTCTGGCCATTTGGCTGACTGAGACCACTTCCTCCTCTTGTGCAGGGGAACGAGGGGCCCACTTCCGGAAAGAGCCAGGAGGGAGACGCATTGGCTTGTCCTTCTGGGTGATAGGTAGGTGGCAGAGTTTACCTAGGGCCCCTTGTGTTCCCTTGATAGTTACACAGGGCTGCCTGGTTTGGAGGGAACTGTTTTTCATTGTTGTTTCTGGATCTGAAGGAATTGGTTATTTAATATTCCTATTTCCAGCTAAGGTGGGGAAGCCTTTGTTCCCAGGGCCCCTGGGGGAGTGTGGGGCAGGACTGGGCTTTGGATTATGTGGACACAGCCCGTGCCGGCCCCCACCCGCCTGCTCGAGCTCGCTGCTCTCTTCCCTGGAGCCCAGAGGACAGTGATGCTCTGCAGGTGCTGATCCTCTCGGCCCAACAGGATTTCTCCTCCCTGGGCCTGGTCGTGGGCCTGTGGAGTCACTTTACGTCAGTGTCCTCAACAAAAGCAAGATGGGCAACCTGTAACCATGAGCTTATGAAAAATAACCCTTTGACAGGGCAGTGAAATGTCTGCTTATTGAAAATTGGCAGGCTTGATACAAAGTAGCCTCGGTCTTGGTTGTCCTGGTCAGCCTCTCTGAAGTAAATTCAAGTTCAGCTGCCCATTGAAGATGACACGTTTGTGTTTCCACAGAAATGATTTCGTAAAATTCAATATGCAGGAAGTACCAGATGGTGATGTTGTGGACAGGCAGGAATGTGGTCATTTGAAATGAAATAAACAGACAGAAGTAGCATTTTGTCTGGCTCGTAATCCCACAGCAGCATTTGCCTTATAAAAGCACCTACTAAGGTTTCTTAAAAGAATGACTCTTCCTAAAAGTTTGGGCTTTTTCTTTATCAAAGCACAAGTGAGGTCATATATATGTTTTAGTAAGTGTAGCTGCATAGGAATGAGTTTCTTAATTTGGTTTCGTCCCAGCAGTTTGGTCTCCACATTCAGAATTCTCTGTGTGTGCTCTCCGGTTGGAGTGCCCGCATGTGGTTCCTGTCCCTCGGCCACCGTCTTTGCCAAGGTTGGGGCAGGATGACCCTGACTGTGCCATCACTCTTCAGGCACAAAGGGAGCTTGGACAGCGAGGCCGAGTAGAGGGGAGAGAGGTGCGCTGTGTCCCCTGCTGTGGAGCCTGTAGGCTGATGGCCAGTCAGAGTTCGCCTCTTGAAGAACTGTGTGCTGGATTGTCCACCACGTAACATACAGGAGTCCACACTTAAGTGGCAATGTTTTCCTGAGAATACACTGTCTGGAAAGTAAGTCTTCGTTGTGCGGGTGTGTGAGTGGTGCTATAGAGAATGCATAAGAACAGGCTTTCAGGTGAGTGGAAGAGAAGTGGCTCTGTGTACGAAGATCTTTGATTCCGTGCATGTGAGAGAGGTGGCTCTGCCTCTGCCTTTTTCCAGAAAGCACCCTCTTCCACCCAGTCTCTCCAGGCTGGCTTCTCGCCCAGTCTCCATAGCCGCCTGCCCCAGGTGGGCGTGGGGTCATAGCATGTGTGTTCCTAGTGGGTGGAGTCCCTGCATTTCTATTCTCACTGGATTAATGTAACCTTTAAGACCTTAAAACTATACCACTGAGGTGTATCGTTTCCTAGAAGCAGTTTGGTAATGCTGATCCGCTGGAATACGCACAGACACGGCCACTGATCATCAGGCTCGCTTCTAGAACGACGTAATCCCCAATGGCATGTGCATGCATATCGAATGTGTACTGAAGCACTGCTTGTTAGTAGCAAAAGCTGGACACGCCATCCGCGCCCATTGGTTGGAGACTACATTATGGCACACCTGCTTCCAAATTATTGGCCGCCACGTTAGAGGGGGTGTAAACGCACAGGGGAAGCCGGGCAAGACATGTTAGATGGAAGGGGAGCCAACTGCAGCACAGTTTACATGGCATGGCCTAGCTTACTTCAGGAG
Organism: Desmodus rotundus; assembly: GCF_022682495.2. Lineage (NCBI taxonomy): Eukaryota > Metazoa > Chordata > Mammalia > Chiroptera > Phyllostomidae > Desmodus > Desmodus rotundus. The sequence goes on along the minus strand of NC_071395.1, from coordinate 788,219 downwards.
AAGAGGAACTGTCTGGCTGTGGAGCTGTTTCCTGCCTCAGACTCTGTCTGGACAGACATGCCGCCTGGGACACTTGTGGGGAGTGGGGTAGAGAAGAGGGGATTTACATAAAGTTTCCTTTCTCTTATATGGAGTGTTTGGTTTGGTTTTACAGTGAATATACTTGTAAAGTACTCTAAATTTAAATATAAAGCCCTGATAGAGAACAAAGCCTGCATATAGCAGCGACAGTGACAGGTGATAGCCACCAGGCGCTTGCAGTGGTCCCGGCACTGCTGCTCACTGACCTGCCCCAGATCCCCTGCCTGGCAGGCTTCCTGAGATCCCTGTTTCACAGACGGTTACAGAGGCACAAACAGGCCTCGGGCTGTGTGTCCTGGTTGCGTGAGGAAGAGCCCACGGAGAGTGCTGGAGCAGGCAGGCAGTATACAGTGTGCCTTGGGTCAGGTAGTGCAGGAGCAGGAGGAAAGGCTGGCAAGAACTAACCTTTGGATATTTTTGGCAGTGTTCTCCTGTCCATCCAGGGCCCAGGGGTCCTCATGATACCTTCAAGTCACAGCATCTTGCTCTGTCTCACTGAGGTTAATGAGCGTGGGACACACATCTCAAAGGAGGACCTCATTCACAGGAACACCTGCTTTTAGAGAAATAATTTTTTTCAGTGGAATTCAGGCTGCCTCTTATTCTTGAATTTTAGCTTCTCAAAATATAAGCTCATCAGGGGCACTTAATTGCAAGAGCTGAAAGCATTAATGAAAGCTTGTATTAATGCTTCATTAATAAATCAGCAGTGGCTCGGAAACTAGATCTTCCTTTTCCTGAAGACTTTAATGTATCTCCATGCTTCTAAGGGTCAGGAAACTACTAAAGTTTGAGGTCAGACAGTATCAGGTGGTGTTTCCATTCTCCAGACAGATGGGCTGGTTCTGACACTCCTGGACAAACCCACCTGTGCCAGATGGGCAAGCTAGCTGACATGTGTGGTGAATACACCTGTTATTCTCACATAGGGTTTGGAAGACCAACAAATAGGAGTGGTGTGTGTCTGAGGGGAGAGCTTTGGCCTTTGCTTGGTAATGCTCCTCTACCATGAGGGAAAGTGGGTCAGAAAAATTCATCTTCACGGAGCCTGGGAGTGCTTAATGGAACACTTTGGCAGCAGATAACATCTTCCGAACTGGGCTCATTTTAGTCAGCGATTTTCAACTCTTTTCATCTCACGGCACAGGTAAACTAGTTACTAACATGCTGCAGCACACCAAAAAATATATTTTTTGCCAATCTGACAAAAAAAATAGGTGTAATTTTGAGTCATTCACACCAGGATGGCTTTTGCTGTGTTGGCTGTGGTCATTTTTTATTTGATAATCTAGGGGAAAAGAGGTCAGTGTCCCTGCCAAATAGTCAGGAATTGCATGTTTTAAAATTCTTGCAGCAGCCCAGTTGAAAATAGCTGTGGTAGATCTTAAAATTAGAAGATAATTGTATAGGTTGTGTAAGAAAGTCTAGAACCTTTCCTTTGGATAATCCTCCAACAACTTTAATTTAGACAAGTGAAAACATTTTTATTGGTAATCAGACACTTTTATTTCCGCACTTACGTTTGGTTATAGCTGTGTCTGACCTCACAGTCCACACAGCACACTTCTACACTCTAGGTCCTGGGCAGCAGTTTCCGGTAGAGCCCCACTATTCTTTGAGAAACCAGACATTTCCATCCCAGGTAGAACCCAAGGAACATGCGTAACAGGCCCAAGGAAAAAGGGAGGCATCAGGTGTTAAATCTGCCTTTTCTACCACTTGCTTCCTTTGCTGATGCTTCCATTTTCTCTTGGGTCAGAACCAGAGGAGTGTTTGATCTTAGCAAGCGAGTAACTGATCAGTACAAGGACTTACTGAAGCTACCCTGAAAAGGCAGGATTTTATTGGGTTCTCTCCAAATACCTTATACCAGTAAAGTCTCAGAAAATCTGTTAACACTTTGGAACTTAGCCAAACCAGCTAAGTCTTTCTTTGGTTTCTTGACTTCCAGGAAGCTGGTCTCCTAGGAGTTTTTTATGGGAGCTTTGGAGCCCATAAACTTTACAAATGCTGCTTCCAACAACGTAGTGAAGTTGCTCTAGAAGGCCCGCTGCCCCAGGACATTGCCTGACACGGACTTTCTCATCGGACCCCTTACTCCGAATTCTGCCTTGCCCACCCTTCTGCTTGGCAGATGGCATTGTCATAGAGGCAGCACTGAGCCAGCCCACAGCCTCTGCAGACTTGCTTTATTTAGTCTTCACGTCTCCGGGTGTCAGAGGGCTCATGAATGGTTTCCTGTGGTTCCTGCCTGAACGAGGAAGTGAAAGTTTTCATGAACCCTGTGACCTTGTGAAAACTGTTTTGAGCAGTTCTGCAAATTACGTTGCTACAACTTGAAACAAGAGTCTTTTAAATGATGGTCAGTGCAGCAGTGCAGACAGTATTCCCAAGAACAGTGTAAACCTTACCCACACGCTTTATTCAGGGGATATATTAGTATATATATGACATTATATGCATGTGGGTTTTCTGTAAGTATTTGGTGCAACAGGAATCAACACTGTGTAAATGTACAGCATCTGAATTCAATGTTACTCAAAAAGTTCACAGTCTGAAGATTATGGACATATATTTAGAGAACAAGAATATCAAATTGACCTGACTTATTTTAAGTATATTTTATCGGGAGGACTGAGCCTCGTCAGATGGGGCTGGATTGAGGTCTTGTGTGAATGGAGGAAGTGTGGCCAGCAGATGACTCGGGCCATGGCAGGAGTTCATGAAGCACTCAGAGTGCTGGAGATAGATTTTTCTTAGAGAACAAAAGGTTGGCGATTGAGACACTTAGCAAGGGCTCTTAAATTATTCAGTGATTTTCTCAGCTTGCTTATGTAATTAGTTCATGGTTGACTTTATTCTTCTCAGGAATTGCCATTTTTTCTCTGTCCCTTTCTCAGGAGTAGGCCGGAAATTTCTTTAAAGCACAAACCCAGAAGTCTGTTTATGGCCACACTTCACAGAGGAGTCAGTGTGGTGTGGCTGGTTTCCCTCCCCACCCACCTCAGCAGTGCGGCCAGCGCCACCGGGAGTCCCCAGCCACGCGGGAGCACCGATGCATCCCCTGCAGTGTGGACGCAGCCGTAGGAGTTCAGCAGCCCAGGGAGTCTGCTCAGCCCGAGGCTTCGCCTTACTCTCACTGCCACACTGTGCACTCCTTTGTCCCCACTTTTCCAGTTAGGGAGCCTGATCCGCTTTAGCCTTGAATAAGCCATACGGCTTCGGGCTCTGAGCTCTTTGCAGGGCAGGCGTGGCGCCTGAGTCCCTGAACCTGTGCAGAGCAGGCAGGCCTTTCAGTCTCAGTTTTTGCAAGTGCTGAGATGGGTAGTCTATGTGTTTGACATTTCCATGGAGAGGGTTCTGTTCGGTAGGAGTCTCTTCTGGTGACAGTGACACTGGGGCTGTTGCTGACACAGAAATAGTTACCAGAGGGCTCAGCCCTCTGTTGAGAAACACTCCGTGTGGTAAACCCCAAGCCAGCAGTGAATCTCAGTGAGCTCTGTGCTGGTGCTGGTAGCTGGGGGGTGGCGCGGTGGCAGCCTGGGTCTGTGTCTGAGGGCTTTGATCTCGGCATTCGCAGCAGTTCCTGTCGCACTTCCTGTGCGGCCTCTTACCAGCGTAGACAGAGAAGTATTGGAGACGGGAGTCTGCCCAGTACTGAGGGAACACTTAGCACGAACAGACCGCGTTCTGGACTCTCGGTCTTCAGTGGCTTGACCGTCCAGCCCAGCACCCAATGCACGGCAGAGCCAGCGACTGTGTCCTGAGCAAACGGAGGCGAGCTGAAGGCTGGGAATCGGGGAGAGCTTCGTCACCATCAGAGTGCATGGCCGGGCAAGGCTGCTGGGGAATGCCAGCTCTGTGGAAGTTATACAGCGGGCAGTTTGACAAATACTACTTGGGTCATTCGGTGATAATAACAATAACACTTGAGCATTTTTTCCCAGGTACCAACTGTTTGGAGACATAAGATAGGGGTCAGCACTGGCACAGGCCTGCTCAGGGGACCCATGTCCTGCCACTGGGAGCCACTTGCCTTGACTTCACAGGTCATGTCCTCCAACACCTTGGGCCTTCCCAGGGGAGTCCCTGCCAGGTGCTGCAGGAATTCTGGCGAGATACTTTTATTGGCCAGAGGTTATGGACCTCTGACCTTTGTCCTCTACTCAGAATTTTATCAATGCCTTCACCAGTGTAAATTCATAGGTGGAGTGGGTTGCATTGGACGGAAATCCTAGGTTGCAGGAGGATCTTGTGTGGCCTTCTTTGTCATCACATTTTGAACTTCACACAGTTATGTTTCTTCCTTTGGTTTCTCTGCCTTTGGTTCATTTTGTCATTCTTATGTGGGTGTTCAGGTTTCCCCTCCCCCTGCGGTATTGATGGGGGCCAGGACCGAGCCAAGGTGGGCTCTGTTCTGTGGAAGGTGTTTCTGAAGTACCTCGTAGGACAGTCCCGGGAAGATGGGGAGAAGGTGGGCCTCTGGCAGCTGGAGCTGTTTGGGAAGCAGAGCAGAGGTCAGATGGCAGGCCCAGATGTCTGACGCCTCTCTATAGAGAAGACAGTCACAGAAAGAGTCTTTTAACTAGAAAATGGTGCGAGGTTGTTTCATTCCATCATATTTGAAGACTGGGCACCCTCCCTCCCACAGGGCTTCAGAGCTCTTCCCAGAAGGTGGTTGTTCCCAGGGACTCGACCAGACAGACCCCTGCCAGGCCAGGGCGGCTGGGACTCGGTATAAGGCAGAAATCCTCTCTACCTTAGGGTGTGAGCTTCTCTGTGCCAGATGAACCAAGAAGTCGGTAGGAAGTGCAGGGTGTGATGATGTAATACCTCATGTTAAAGGTCAAGGGTGAATTAAAATATCCCATTTACATTTGGCTGCTTTTATGTTATTGACAAGAAAGTCAGAGCTACTCATTTTCAGCTGCTGGGTGGGTGTCCAAGCAATTCTTGAGTCTCTTATTTCTTATAAAGCACGTGCCAGGTGCAAAGCCTTAGAGACTGTGTTTCCTCGTTTAGCCACCAAACAGAGGCAGTGCTGACTTGGAGTGGGCTGTTAAGCAACGTATACTGAGGGGACACAGTGACCATTGGTCATTCAGTCACTGGTGCCCCCGCTGAAGGACTGACAGGCTAGTGGTTTCAGCCATTTGCCCTGGATTTGGTAGATGGCCCGGCTTGCCCTTACACGGAGGGTTTGTGACCACAGGCCACAGAAAGTGACATGCAAGGCCAGTTGGTGTTGATTCAGTCTGAACACCTAGCCGTCAGCAGTGCTGTGTGAGGCGCAGAGGGCCGCACGGCTCTGCAGTGCGACTGTCTCCACGTCAGCATCCACGGCTGAGAGCTGGCCCAGGGCGGATGCACCTGCTGTTCTCTGTGAGGGAAGGGGCGTGGGGAAGGGCAGCCGAGGAAAGGCCACAGCAGATGCAAAGAAGAGACCATTCATGTCTCTGTCTCGCTCCCAGGAACACTTTCCACACATTTTATTATACATATAATTGATACATTTTCCTTCTGGGAAACATATCCCTTAATCTTGGAGTTCTCTGTTGTGAAACTACTCTTTTTTGTTCTTCCACTTGTAATTTTTTAAGATACTTTTATTTTAAGGGATAATCACTGTTTGAGCTGTTTGGTGTGTGCACACACACACTTATGTATTGAAAACAAGAAAGGGGCTTGCTATGTTTGCATTAAAACTTCTGGTGTAAAATCTCACACTACCCAGTATGGATGAAAATGGTTTTCCTATTAAGAAGTCAGGGCCCAAGGCTCTGTTCTCAGGGATCATTGTAAAATATATCCAGAGCCTTTCAAGACTGTAGATTCTTAGAGTGTGGTTCAAAATGTTTGCAGGTGTAATTTCCAAAATTCTCACCTATTCAAGGAAGAAAGTGATTCCAGAAGTGTCCATTGTACTTCCTTCTTAAATTTAAAGGTGAATGCATCGTAGATAAAATAAACACCCTCTTTTAAGAAGATTAGAGATCCCGAAGAAATGCTGGAATCATGCCGGCGTTTAGAAAAATAACCTCAGATATGGCTGTTTTGTTATTAGCAAAAAAGGGAGAAATAACTTGATGTTTTTAGAACCAGTGCTTGTGGGTATTTTTCCAGAGAACTGGGAAAAGGTGCAGAGACTGATGTTGCAGAGGTACACTGGGTGACTTTTGTAGTCCTCACCCGAGGACATGTTGTCCTGATTCTAGAGAGGGGGGAAGCGGGGAAGTGGGGGGAGCGGGGGGGAGAGAGAGATTGCCTTCTATGTGTGCCCTGACTGGGAATCGAACCCGCAACCTTTTTAGTGTCCAGGATGATGCTCCAACCAGTTGAGCCACCCGGCCAGGACTGGGTGACTTTTTAGGTAGATGAATGACTTTGTCACTTGGAAAGAGTTTGATAATTTTCCATTACCTTCAAGATAAAGGTCATTTAAATTTTAGTGTCAAAGGTGTTTAGCATCAAGTAAGTTTAGTGATTAGGCTTCATTCATTACCCATTAATTTTCCTGTTTAAATTCTAATTTTGAAAGAAAATAATGGGGGATATATTAGTTAAGTGCTTATCTCTCTTGATTCCCAGAGATTTCTATTGTTTTAAAAATGGACAGTTTCATGATTATATTGACATAAAAATAAAATGACCCTACTCAACCCTTTTTTACAGCATCACTGGTTTTTGCTCATCTTCACACTAAGTAGACATTTTACTCTCTGTGTCCGCGCATGCGTTTCCTCTCTGGCCTCTGGACCGCAGGCGGTGGGCCCCTGTGCAGGCTAGGGCGGTGCTGCAGGCCCAGGACATCGCTCTGGGCCCCAGATGGCATTTCTGGACTGGAGAGTAGCACTACTTTTCTGAGAATAGGATTGGGCATTTTAAATGGACTTTGGTAACTATTTCTGCAGCCTGTCCAGTAAATGAGGCCCACGGAGCAGGAGGGGATGATGGAAAGCAGTGTTCCTGTGTCTCTAACTCTCTGGCTGCCCGTGTCCTTGTCCCTTTTCCTGCTGAGTCCCTGACATGGAGAGAAAAGAAGCCGCACTCTGGTCAGCCACCTCCTTTCCCAGTCACCAAGTTCTAAGTTACGTTTGTCCACGTCGGACCTCCTGGGTTACCCTAGGGAGGATATTCATGTCGACAGTGTAGAACTGGGGCCATCTCTCAGTTCGCCTAGAGCTTTGGACACCACTCCCCACCCCGGCATGGAATGTGTGTTCGTTTACGTGATGCTTGGTCCTTCTTGTTGGACAGCTAGCCCCAGGGGTATCGTGACAGACCCCCTTGATTCTACGGGTATAGTCTCCATTAGCCTCCTAGTTGGAATCTTTGCCTATAATCTTTCCTTTGCCAGTTCCATCCTTCATACTGTCAACTTTATTTTTCTAAAATAACAGTGCTAGCCAGCACTTTTCTATTGCCACTGTCTGCCAGGCACTCATCTGTTTTTATGTATAAAAATCTCAGCACCTCCTGAAAGTCGATACTGTTAATTTCCCATTTTATCAAAGAAGAGACTGAGGCCCAGACAGGTCGAGGCCCCAGGGCACAGACTCGTGAGCGGCACAGCTGACTTTGGAGCCCTGGTGGTGCGGGCTCTTACCCACTGTGCAGCACTCGTCCCCTCAGCCTTCACTGCAGGACCCAGCTCCCTGCAGCGGGTAAGCTCCCTGCACTCATGTCTGCCCTTTGCACACGTGAGTGACCTGCGGGCCCTTTACGGTCCACCCAGCTCACCGCTGAGGTCATTGCTTGCAGGCCGGCGCGCTGGACTCCAGTCTTCCCCAAACACTCAGTGTTCCTGCTGGCTCCCAAGTTTTGCTTGCGCTTTCCTTGTTGTCCAGAACTTCATGCCATCCAACTGGAAAACCCCGGCTATTCTTCGAAGCCACGGCAAACTCCCTCTCCTTCCCACCTTGGGGTAAAGTGGTTTTCCCTTGGCACCTTGTCCCCACAGTACCTGATGTCCGACTCCATGCTGCCCTCTCTCTCAAGCTTGGTGCTGTTTCTCCGTTAGGGCTTTCCCTTCACACTTGCAGGGCTTCCTCATGTCAGGGGCCTGCTGTCTGCTGTGCAGGGCCCCAGCATGCTGAGCACAGGGCCCGATTTGTGACATATTGCCACTATTTACTTAAAGTCACCATTACATCAGTTTGCACCCAGATTTGTAAGAAGATAGAATCCTGAACCTGGCTTCGGTCCTGTGTTGACCAGAGAAGGGTCCCATGCCCTCCACTGGGAGCAGAATGCCCCCACCACCGACTTCCTGTGACCGCCTGTACCCAGCCTCAGTCTGGGTGCAGTGCCACACCCTGGGTGCTGCTCTGAGGGCCCGCCAGTGTTCAGCCGGCATTTCCTGTGCAGCTGGGGCAGGGGCGCCAGGCCTCCATGCCCACGGATGAAGTGTCTCAGCATGTGTGATGGCAGGTGGGCGGGAAGGGCAAGTGCACCCACCCATTTCCTGGGGTGGCTGCCAGTCCATTGGCCTGGACGGGGCACGGTAGCATGGATGGGCTGTGTTTGCTCCTCAGTCTTGAGTTCAGCTTAGTTGAGAAAGTAGTTCCAAGTGCCTGTGAGCAGTGACTGGTTCCCAGCCCCCCTTTTATTGTTTTCTTGACTGTGGGTCACAGAAACAGAGAAACTGAGGTGTTTCAGTGTCTAAGGGAAGCGGCAGGATCAGGCGTGGTCTGACGTCAGGGCATGTGCACTTTCCCTGGCGTGGCCCGGTCCGACTGGTGACACACTGGGACTGTCACTGAAGAACGTTCGAGTCTAACACCTACTTTAGTAGTAACTATAGAAGGATACTTTCCTTGTGTTTACTGCACTAAACATGAAGATGGTGTCATTTCTAACTTTGAATGAGGTAAGTACTGAATTAAAGGTCTTTGCATGAGTTCAGCACAGCAGAGGGTTAGAGACGGGGACTGTCTGAGGGCCCCGGGCCCGGGGTTGGAGGCAAGAAGGCGTGCTTGGCCAAGCGCCTGCACATCATGCTTGGGTTCATTCCTGTCGGACTGGTGGGTCAGGGCTGAACGGGACTGACGTAAACTAGGGATGTGAGTTAAAACTTACAAATTTTAAAAATGAGTCAAACTAGCCATGGCTGGTGTGGCTCAGTGGACTGAGTGCTGGCCTATGAACCAAAAGGTCACTGGTTCTATTCCCAGTCAGAGCACATGCTTAGGTTGCAGGCCAGGTCCCCAGTGGGGGGCACGTGAGAGGCAACCACACATTGATGTTTCTCTCCTTGTCTTTCTCTCTTCCTTCTCCTCTCTGAAAATAAAGAAATTTAAAAAATGAGTCAAACTAGTGAATGATAATCTGCAATTAAGAAAAATTAATGGAACTATATTTTTAAATTTGTAAAAATATGAGTGTAATTTTTCCTATGTACCATACTCTGGTTACAAAACAATTTCTATCTAGAAATTATTAAGAGAAAACCTAATGCATTAAAAACATGTTGTTCTTCCTCCTATATCAAAGCAGCTGAAACATGAGCTCGGAATCTGTGGTGGAAGGTTCCCTGTCTGGAACCCGATTCAGCTCCTGTGGTGGCACTGTGGGAGTCCCCTCTATCCCCTGAGCTAGGTGGGGGCAGAGCCATCACCCTGGGACCTCTGGGCCTAGGGGAACTTTTTCCCAACCCCGGCCCCTGCGCTATCACTGGAGAGAACCTCTCATTTGTCCACAGCTACCCCTGATCTGGGGATGCAGCCACACTGGAGTCACAAAACTGATCCGTCAACCGGTGGAAACCGGGAAAGGCTGTTTTTATACTGAGTCTGTCATTTGGCATGTTTTAAGCAGAAGTTATCTAAGTAGATTTATGCACATTTCAGTTGTCACTTAAATCTCAGTGGAGGATCTGATGAAAGGGTGGGCTGTCTGGGAATTTGTCTCCGATTGCTGCCCCTCCGTGCACAGCCACTTGTGCCTGTAGCTCGGCATGAGCTCGGGCTAGAGTTTGAAGTCAGGTGCCTCCCAGAGCCATCTTGGAGCCTTGTGGCTCCAGAGTGATGATCTTGGATTGGCCCCTGTCACTCACCATCGTGGCCCTGAACGTCGAGAGTATGCCACTGTGCCTCTCATTTTTCATTTTTGACATAGAAGTAGCACAGGTGACCAAAAGGAGGAAGGAAAGGAAAAGCAGCACAGCAGAAGTCTGCCTGCAGCCAGCAATGAAGCCGACCCTTTGCTGCAGTGAATACAGTCCCTGGGGAGCTGGTCCCTGGGCTCCTACTGGCATTGCCGTAGTTTACCAGGTGGTTACAGGGAAGTTACAGAAATCCCTTCTATGCTTTGTTCTCTCTGGTGCATCATTTCAGGCTCTTTGTGACCCACCTCCCTCTCAGAGAGGCGGCAAAGGTTGGCTGTGCCCTGCCAGCCAGGTGCCCGGCGCTGCCCCAGGGGAAGGTGCTTGTCACTCAGACCTGTCGTTGGGCAGCCTTTGCTGGGCTCACATCCCCACTGCAGAGAGCTGTCACTCCAGGTCTTCACAGAGTACCTGCATTCAGGTTAAGGACAGGTTGCCCTTCCCGTGGAGAGAGCACTCATCTCTGGTTCTAGGTGACTAGGCAGATGCCCACCCCTGCCGTGGACCTCGGGGTCCCCTCTGTGAAAGCAGCAGCAGAACCTCGCATCTCTGTGCCATGCGGCTCCTCGGCCCTGCCGGATGTTGGGAAGCTCTGTGCCATCAGAGGGCTGGGGGGATACTGGGGCAGCCCATTTGAGCTGCTCCAGGCGGCCCTGCTGCTGGAGGCTGGTGGGCGGTCAGGGTCAGGGTCAGACTGTGCTGCAGAGACAGCAGACAGGCATGGTGGGCTTGCCTCACAGGTCGTCTCGCCTGGCCGGGCCACCCCCTTCCCCTTTCCTTGTCCAAGTGCCGCTCTCTGAGCCCTTGTCAGCCTCTGTCCACATGCTGGTCACTGACAAGAACTGAGGCGTAGGGCGAAAATAGGGCCTGTGGCAGGGGCTTCTCCAGCCACAGGCTGTGTCAGGGCTGCAGTTTACTACTTTGGAAATAATGTTCTATATTTAAGCAAAACACACCCAAAAAGGGGAATTTCAGTCACTGTTAGGTTTGTGATAAAATGTTTGTTGTAAATGGTAATTATACAGGACTTTCTTATTGGGTGTGAAGCCTTTGGCAGGTAAAGTTCTTAGTTTTGTTTGCGGCGTTTGCAGTAAGTTTATATTTTTTTAATCACCAGTCTTTATTCTGAAGTAAATCTTCTTTAACCTTTTTGTTTCCTGGACGTCGTTTCATCTGTGGAAGGAAACGTCAGATGTGAGCGCTCTCCCATGTGCACGTGAGGCGCATCCTTGAGCAGATCAGAGCTGCCTTCAAGTGCACCCGGCTGAGTGTCGCAGAGGGCCCTCCCTCCCGCCCTCCTGTCCTCCTCTCTGCTTCCCTTTCTCCTCCCACAGGTTCGGGCTTGCTTCTCTTTGTCTTCAACACCTACACGTCCATCTGACAGACAACCACAGAGATGGCCGAGCGCCTGGTGGTGTCAGACTTTGTGTTATAATGGGGCTGACATTTCCTTGCTGTGCCTTAACTTCCAATTTGCATTTGGAGATGATTTTGGCTTAGATGATTTTTTAGTATTTTGAGATAAGAGTCGTCAAAACTCAGTTATATAACTTTTTAAAAATTTGACTTCTCCCCATGCATGACTAAGGGATATAACGTAGTGTTTCTTTTTTATGCTCTTGTTCATTTCTAACCAAGATCGTAGAGGCAGAGACTGGGGAACAGGCTGGTCTGTGAGGCAGCCACCAAAGGGAAACCGCAGAAAAGGAATGGGCGGGGCCGAGAGCCAGGGCATAGTGTGTGCAGGTGGTGCGCCTCCTGGCTGCGTGAAGACTTTGTGAGTTTAATGAGCTCTGGAGCATTAACAACTTCTCGTACTTTTTCATCTACTCATTCCTGCATCTTAGCTCATTTTCCTCTCTTGAGAATGTGGCTACACCAGACCCCTGGAGCAGTTGTTACGCAGATGGAATGCCTTCTGGGACAAAATAAAACCACCCACAGGACATGCTGAATTATTCCTGTTGTGTAAAGTAGAGAAAGAGCTAACTCCTGTTGTCGGAATTCGGGACCGTGGTCTCTGTGGGCTCACTGCACAGTGGACTCCGTGTGTGCCATCTTCTGTGTGTGTCTGCACCTCAGTATGAAAATACCAGGCTAGTGAAACGCCCTTGGGCTGGATGCACTTTGCCTCCACATAGACCTTTAAGAATCCTGGGAGCAGGTGTAGAATCAGAGATGGGTTGGACAAAGGGGGGATGTTCCAGCAGGGGGCAGCGTGTACAGGTCTCTGCAGCTGGAGGATTCATGGCCCCTCCGAGGAGTCCAAGGAGGCCGCATGGGTGGGGGAGAGGGTGTGCAGGTGTGGAGGAAGGTAGACAGGGAAGGGGACCATGGATTGGGCTGGCGTAGGTGGTCCTGATGGTTTGCAGGAAGCTTGTTACCTAGAAGACACTAGGGAGCCCACAGTGGTTGGAGATGGGATTTAACCTCCCGACTCTGTAGGACACCGGCAAGGTGCAGGGAGCAGCTGCAAGAGCAGGGGCTGCAGGGCCCGGAGTGAAGTTCACAGAGTCAAAGAGGCAGGGGCAGGCTGGCTGCAGGGGCTCCAGGTGGGCAGGCCCTGGGGAGGCGAAGCTAATGAAGGGGGTCAAGCTTCGGGGTGTGGTGCGGGTGGGGATGGGGTGAGAGACACTCGAGGCAGGTCAGTGATTCATGGGATGGGAGGGGCTTGTGTGCCAGTGAGAGCCTGGATTTTGAATATTTCTTCCATGTTTTCATTCTGTTTCTGCAGCATTAGATAGAGTTGAGTCCAAGCTACAGGTGCTTCTGCACCTGGACTGCGAATTCCCAGGGGACAGAAGTCGTCTCCGTCAGGCATGGAGCCACTGTGCACCCTTCTGGCCCTGGGCAGTGGTCAGGCCGGGGCAGGAAGGGCAATGACAGCATGTGGGCAGTGACGTGGCCTGCGTGGCGGCGGAGAGGGACACTGTGGAGCTCAGTTCGTGGGAGCCTGCACTCTGCTAGCCGCACCTGACTCCTCCCCCATGGACCATGGTCTCCAGTATCCGCACGCTATTATTGTAGCAGAGTCGCTGTGTTTTGAGGAGCTAGTGGGTCACATACATTTGACAGAGTTGTACAGAGACATCCTCTGCTGTGACTGGGACATGTCTTGTCTGGAGAGCCCCATCCCCCTGTCCTGTCCCCAGTTCAGGTTTCTGAGCTTTTATTCTTCACTTATTTGTCCAGCTGGCCAGCCAGCCATCTCTGTACCAAGCAGTCCCCTGAAAAAGGTCACATACACATTTTCCAGTTGGATTCTGTCATTTTGCAAGTACGTTTTTCAGGAATACAGATACTGCTGGGGGAAGGAGGAGGTAAAGCAAGGAGGGGACGCAGGCTCTGGGAAGGGTGCCCATGCCTGGCCGGCAGTCAGGATGTGCAGGGGCGGAGCGCAGTGGACTGTGGCCAAGCCTGCAGCTGCAGCAGGATGCTCCTCAGAGGCAGCGGGTCACTGCCCGTTTCCAGGTCAGTTGGCAGAATTCCTAGAGTCTCAGATTTTAAGGAGCAAACGGTGAGGGTTCCTCCGTTCTGCCCGGTGCGTTTCATGTCCTGAGCAGAGGTGGCCATGGACTCCACTGCGACACAGCAGCAGTGTCTCCCGGCCCCCCGGTGCCCCAGCTGTCGGGGCGCCTGGTTTGATTCTGATCATACCTAAGGATTAACGCACATTGTTGTCAGGGCCGCGCTGCAGACGCACTTTGGCAGATGGGCGGTGGTCTGCCCCCTCAAGGGGAGTGGACGGCAGTCCCACACATGTCCAGGACGGACTTCTGCCTGACAGCTTCACATTTGCACAGAGAGCAGCTGTCCTCCTCTCAGAGTCCAGGAAGGCAGCGGGTGGCCTGGGGCCTGACCACTGTGTGGGTGGGCCTGGCCCCAGTGGGTGAGGGAGGATATGTAGGGAACAGTGATGGAGCGCTTGTGTCAGGGAGCAGCATTCACCCCCAGGTGACAAAAGGTCCCCAGGAGCTTCACCTGTGTCACAGGGGCCCTGAGATTCCAGGAGGGGAGAAGCGGTGTGCTGCTCTTCTTGGGTGGCATCAGTCTGTAGAGCTGTGGGTGGTGGAGAGCACAGGCGGATTTCACAGGCTCCGATGCCGTCTGTCTCCTGGACCATCCATGGGTGACAGGTGACAGCACCTGATGTCAGAGGGAATGCAGGTCAGAGAGTTAAACATCGAACTTATATCATGGATTAAACATAGATCAAAGTGAAAGTATCATATTTAATTATCAATTTAAACCCCTTTTCGTAATGAAGATGACAGTTTTAAATCTGGGTGCACTGTGCTCAGGTTTTCTGACACTCTGGCCCTCCGAGGAGCTCCTTGTGACCTGCAATATGGCCTTCAACCTGGCCTGTGAGCTGGACAGGCTCTCCTCTGCTGCCTCGTTGAGCGGAGAGTCATTTCTTCAATGAAATGTATGTGGGGTGTGGCCCCAGCACCCTGGCAGTATTCTGGGGCCTGTGCAGGGAACACTGGCCCTCTGTCCAGGTGCCTGCCAGGCCCTCAGTGCCAGTGCTATGTGGTTGTGGGGTGTCTTCGTGGTTTTGTTTCCTTGGTTCACAGCAACTGTGATGCAAGGAAGGGGCAGTCATTTATCCATGGTCATTCGACACATTTCAGCATGTACGTGTGCTCTCCTGGGGGTGCCCTGCAGGTAGCACTGGCAGCGAACACTCGGGCCACCTGCAGGTCCTTCTCCTCTTCTGTGGGTGTGGCCAGCCAGCCTGGTTCCAGGGCGGGGCAGAATGTCTCACCTGGACTTGAGTTTCTTAGAAACTAAACAGATGTGAGCCAGTTAAGGATCAAGTTGGGCTGTTTGTCATGCAGAAGTCAGAGGAGCAGAATGAGCTGCCCTCCAGACTCAGCAGGTCTGAGGGCCTATGTCAGGCTGTGTGCAGGGCCAGGGTGGAGGAAGAGGGGATGTCTGTCTGCTGTGGCTGCAGCTGAGCTCCCGCCCTCAGGGCCCTGGGCTGCTCCTTCGGGACTGCTCTGGGGGTCCCAGGGTGGGCATCTACCAGTGGGGGCCATCCAGACCTTCCTCAGGCTGCACCTGTGCACTCGAGTATGCATGTGCGTCTGGGTCATCTGGCCTGCTGCCCAAACCCTTGGCTTCGCCTGTGCTGACAGGGCGGCTCTGCGTGGTAGGTGGGGCCGATGGCCTCCCAGGGCCTCATGGAGTTCCAGCAGAGTAACAGTCTGAGCTGATGATGGTGACGGGCTGTCGCCTCTCTAAGAAAGCCCTGACTGTGGGCGGCTCCCCCAGGAGAGGACAGGCTGCTGAGGCTCCTCACTGGGGGAAGCCGTCTGGGCGCAGTGGCCGATCCTTCAGGGGCTTTGGTGATGCCCCGCTGCGCTGGGAGAGCAACTCCAGTCTCCACCCCGACCGGAGTCCTGCTGTGCAAAAGCAAACATTCGATTGGGGAGAGCAGGGAGTTTGAATTCACATGTGTTTACCTCATTTAGAATAAAATCTTTTTCAGTTTAAAAAAAAGTGTCTTACACCTGGGAAGAAATAAATACATTTTCTCAGAATTCTGAGAAGCTGCAAGTTCAGCGTTGTCTGTGCCGGGTAGTGCTCTTCCCCATGGCTTCCGTGTGGACAAGGATGGAATGGCGCTGTTTTCCTCTAGATGCTGTTTCCAGGGCAGGTCTTCAGCCTGTGTTGTTGCTGGGCCTGACCAGACGGCAGCCTGAAGGTGGCAGTTCTGTTCCTGGGCCAGTGTGTGCCTGGGCTTCCAAGGAAGAGTGAAGGTGAGCACACAGCGAGGAATGAAGCTGCTGTGCACCAGCTGCAGGGCATGTGAGGAACAGCAGGGATCCCGCACAGGGCGCAGGCAGGACTGCGGTTTGCCCCTGCCTCCACCTGCCCGAAGCTGTGAGAGCTGGGAGGGCGGGCACAGGTGGTGACTGCTGTGGCCAACTGAGCTAGAGGAGAGGGCGTTTAAGTGTGAAACTGACCCGTGTCTTCATAGGAGACGCAGAAATGCGCTTTGATTACCGGCAGTAAATGACCCTCTTCCCCTGCCTGCTCCCTCTGACATGCAGCTGGGAGCTGGATGTCGAATGGGAAGCATTTCCATTATCACTGAGTTCTGGTTTTCATGAAAAATTCAGTTCTGTCATCATGCTTGGGATGTCACAATGTGCGCCAGAGTCCTGGGGATCACTGAGTTTCGGTGAGAAGGCCTAGGGAGGCACAGCACTGCCCCTTCCAAGTGGGCCTGTCTGGGACTTGCGTCAAACCAGTGGAATGTGGCTACTGTGACAAAGTGTTACTTCTGTGGTTAACCTAGATAAGAAGGGCAGGGACATACGTGCCATTGCCAGCAGATTCTTTCCCTTGGTGACTTTGATGAGCAAGTTGCCAAGTGCTGGCCACACCTGGACACCCAGGGCAGCCTCTGCCCTCCAGTATTCAGCCTGGCCGGGAGCTAAGACCCTCAGCTCAGCAGCACCTGAGGACCTGAGTACGGTCACTAAGGCTGTGGGCTTGGAGGCACATCCTTCTCAGCAAGAGCGGGGGACACCCCAGCCCTGAACCCTGGCCGGTGCCTTCTGTGCCACCTGAGAGACTTCTCAAAGGGCACAGTTCAAGGGTGCCCATGCCCTGACCCTCAGCAATGGTGTTCTTTCTGGATTCTGCGTTTGTGGCAACCTGTTCGCTAACAGTGGGTGGGTGTGTCAGTGAGCAGGGCTGCTGCCCCGACCGGGCTCCTGCCCCGACCGGGCTCTGCAGACACAGCGACTGCAGCAGCAGAAGCGTTTCCAGTGCTGGGGGCTGCAGTCGGAGACCCTGGGGCTTCGGGCTGGCTCCTCCCGAGGCTGACCTCCCTGGCTTGCAGGTCCCCTGCCTTGTCCTTGCAGGGCCTCTCTGCAGGTCATTTTCCAGCCCTCTCTCATGAGTCCCCCAGGAGGGTTGGAGCCGGGCCCTCTCTCATGGCCACATTTTAACGTAACTGCCCCTTGAAAACCCTTCTCCAAATGCAGTCCTATACGGAGGTGCGGGGTCAGGACTCCCAGCGGCAGCCCTGCCACTCTGGTCAGCACAGCCTCCTGCTGCCTGGTCAGCATCGCACGCCGTCACACGTGGCCCGGCTGTCAGCGTGTGTCACTCCATGTCGGTCCTCTCTCTCCTGGTTTTGCATATTTGTGTGTCCCTCTGTCACAAAGTTACGAATCTAAAAGCACACTGTCGGGCTTACATGTGACACTTCACAGTATCGAAGATGGGTTAGGTGCACTTCCCAAACCTGTGTTTGGGCTCAGCGGTGTGTTTCTAAGTGAGATTTTCTAGGAGTCGCTTGTCTTAAGAGCGAGGGGTGGGGGCGAAGCTCACGTTTATGTGGAGCGTGTGCAGTCTCAGGCGGCAGCGCGGACGGGAGTGTCTGCCGTGGCGTTCTTCCCCGGCGCGCCTGTTCAGTCACACTTCTCTTTGGGCCGCCACAAGCACTGCATGCGTGTGAAATAGTGTCCTCAACTACTGACCCTCAAATGGCGTAGAGAGGGTTATTTCAGGTGTAAGTACACACGCACACGTTTGTGTACGTGCACGTGTCGACAAATGGGTGTGAAGGAACGCACACACGTGCACAGGGGGACGAGTACAAACGACTAAAAGTGGGTGAAGTGTTAAGAAGAGATTGTTTGGATCAATTGTATGCAGGTGTTTTTATACTATTCTTTTTCTCCCAATTTTTTGTGGTTCAGTTACTTCCAAATAGAAGTTTAACATTTAAATGCAGTGACTTATGCTGATGTGTAATAGGTTTATTGTTTTTAAATGGGTTAAGTGTATATTGTAAGTTTCCTCAGTGTATTACACTCTACCAGAGTAAATCTTCATAGATCTAATGCACATAACCGAAAGCTCTCTGGAGCTCTCGATAATGTGAAGAGCATCGAGGGATGGAGACCAGAGTGCAGGATGGCGGGTACAAACTCTGGGTGGTCAGGCAGGTGTCCCCACATTCTTTCAAGGCTGTTTTGTTGGTTAATGAGAGCTGAGTGGTAATTTACTGAGTCTGTAATCTGGGAGATGTAGCCTCACTCTGCCACAGCTGTCCTGCCACAGCTGTCCTGCCTGTGAGCCAGGGCAGCAGCATTGCCCCGTCAGGGCTGCCCTCAGGTTTGAGGCTCTCCGGGAAGGGCCACTCCCCGGGGCTGCCTGTTGGCCGCCTGGGTTTCGGCAGTGTTCTTGCCTCTCTCTCCCATTACTTTGTGCTTGTGTTGTGACTTTGGTTATAATTATATGCATGGCCCATGACAAAGGAACCAAAGAGGAGCATCAGGTAGTTCTTAAGATGCAGTTTCCAGGGTCTGTGCCCCTCTCTGGACATGGCTAGGGGACAGAGGAGGGTGAAAAAGAGCCAGCAGGTTGGGGTGGGCACGCCCGTGGTGTAAGGAGGAGTGTGTCTCTTGGGGAGGAGGAGGGGGCAGCTGTGTGAAGAGTGGCCAGCAGGAACAGTGACCGCACAGGAATGGGTCCCCTCCGGGACAGGCTGTGAAGCTCCCGCTCGCCCTGGCTCCGCTGGCTCCGGGGGCCGGGTGCTGCAGGGCGTCTGCGCTGCTGCTTTACTGTTCCCGGTGTCGTGGCCGCCTGCACTCACCAGAGAGACATGGAAGAGTGACTGTTTTCTGACGTTTTCACTGTCGTCCAGCATCAGGCCAATGAAGAGGAAAGAAAATTAGATTGTTAAAAATGATGTGTTGATGTAATTCCAAATTCACATTTTTAAATTGAATTTTTAAAAAGAAATCAAAGGATAAGTAAATGTGCAGGACTATGCCATTTTGGTCCACTGTTTATTGTCTTTCATCTTCTTTGCCAAAGTTGTGACTTACTTTTCTGTTTTTGGTTTTTAAACAGATCATCAGAAACTAGAAAGGGAAGCTAGAATCTGCCGTCTGCTGAAGCACCCCAATATTGGTAAGGAAGTGCTCCCAGTGTACTGAAGAACTACTTTAAAGCTTTATAGGATACATGTTTGCCACTATGTAAAGTGTTTGTTTAATAATCTAGTATTTGCAACTATTATGAAAATAGATTTCTATCTTTTAGTCTTGGCTACATTTGATACTTTTAAGTTTTTTTAAGTTTTTCCAAAAATAGCAGTTCTGTATATACTGACACTTAAAAACTAATATGAGATATTCTTAGTTGGATAGTGCCTTCCTGTGTCTTCACAGTTATTCAGCTCTGCCTGCGAAGTTGGAGAGACATTTACCATATTTTTCAGAATATAAGACTTACTGCCCCCCCAAATTTGGGAGGAAAATGGGGGTGCGTCTTATAATCCAAATGTAGCTTACATTTGCATTGGTGAAATATTATGTTATTTATGTTATTAAATATTTTACCACATTTTTTGCTTCAAAATCTTTTTTCCTATTTTCCTCCTCTAAAACCTAGATGCATCTTATGGTCTGAAAAACAGGGTACTCCATTTTTCTAGTCACCTAAACTAGCTCTCACCTGCCCTGTAGAAAGCTCGCCTTATCCTCTCTGATTCCACCCCAGAAACTAGCGGGCTTATGTTAGAAGATTATCCCTCATGAATTTTAAAATAGCTTGGTAATGTTCAAAATAAAAAATTGATGACTGTAAGAAATGCAGAAGGAAGAAACGAAAGAAAGAGGAGGAAAGAACGTCTGTTTTGCGCAATGCTGGGCAGCAGTGCCGGTTGTTCTGGGAAAGTTCCTCCGGGGGTGGAAGTGCGGGAGAGTGTGCAGGGTCCCTTTCAGTGCGCCTGGCTGTTCTCTCTGTGCACAGAGGCCCGGCTGTGCCTCCTGCGGGGAAGTTCCCTCTCCTGCACCATTTGGGCCTTTCTCTGACACACCCGGGGACTCCGAAGCGCAGACTCCCCAGCAGCTATCTGGAGGGAGTGTGGCCTGGAGGGAGAACGCAACAGTGCCTGGCCAGGGTGGGTGTCGTGTCTGGGTTGGCAGCTGCAGAGGCCTCGGAGATCCCCTGGCACAGACTCTTCATTCCTCCATTTCAGTGTTTCAATAATCGAGGAAACTGAAGTGTTCTGAGTCCATATGACTTACCCAAAGTCCCAGTTCGTCAGTGCCCTGCCAAACGTAAATACTTGATACCCTCTCCAGGAGGTACAGTGGGTAGCGTGCCTGACCTGCACCCACAAGGTTGAAAAGACCGCTGTTCCTGTTCCCTTTCAAGGAGAAATTTGAAGTTGTTTTTCGTTCAAATGAGTCTCACTTAAAAACTTCTAATGCTAACACAAAAAAGCAAAACTTGGTCAGTTTGGGAAAGCGTAAGTAATGCCTGCCTCCCATACATGTGAACGCCGTTGTGGGGCTGTCACGTTCCAGAAAGGTGCTCCACTGAGCAAGCTCTGTGGTTTGACAGATGAAACAGGCTGTGAGTTACAGGAGTTGATGGGCGGAGGTCAGTGAACAGACAGAGCCCTGACTTCCTGTGTCAGCAGGTGTTCGGGCCTGTGAGTGATAAATCACAGCAGCTGGGGTTTGTAGGACTTCCTTTCCCTAAAATGTAAGCCTGGAGGAGCCCGTAGGAAAGGGGAGTGATGTGCCCAAGGTCACGTGCAGATCGCCAGGGTGTGGGGCACACGCCTGCCCAGACCTCGTCTGGCATGCAGTGTGTCCTCGTTTCCCTGAGCTGCAGGCATGGTGTCCTAATGTTTTAACCTCAGTCTCCTTCGTTCTTGCAAAAATCCTTGGGCCAAATATCATTTCTCTACTTTTTACTAGACACAATTAACATTTTTGTAGTTTCCAACAGTTCATGATAAGACAAGAATAGGTCTTTTTTATTGCTACACAATCATCTCTGGTTGGATAAAAGATAATTTAACACTATTCAGTAGTGAAAAGCAAAGTATTCTTGTTTTATTTCACCTTTCACTTGATTACATCTCACCTTTTTACCTTGAGCATCTGCTGTGAAGGCTGTCAGGGCTGTCCAGCCTTGTGGCACCTCTGGGCCACACTGGAAGAAGAGGAGTGGTCTTGGGCCACCATTAAGTACATTGTGACACGTAATCACAAAAAAAATCTCATGACATTTTAAGTAAATTTATGATTTTGTGTTGGGCCGCACTCACAGCCGTCCTGGGCTGCAGACGGCCCACAGGCCGCGGTCGGACCCCCTACCCTGGTCCTTCTTAGACTGTCTTCCCGGAGCTGGCCCTCCCTCGGCAGCACATCTGGGGGACAGCGGAGAGAGCTGCTTCTTCAGCAAATGAATATTTCAAAAATTCTCATTGTCCACTCCAGCTTTTCCTTCTTTTGTTCATTTAACACAGTGCCATTGGTGGAGTCTTTGTAATTCTTGGTTGAATTAATCATTGATTATAGCTGATTTTAATAGAATATACACAGGAATACTGGCTTAGAGTTTTGAGATAAGTTTTGAAAGTGTAGTGTAGGGTTCAATGATAACATTTACTTCCAGCATTTTATAAGGCCAGCTGTGGTTCACTTTGGTAGGAAAGTTGCCACTTTATGAAAGGTAGCTCTGTATAACCATTTTTTATAAATTTGGAAATAGGATTTTTTTTGTCTTTAAAAATGTCCCATAGGTGGAAGAATTTGCTGTGTGAATTTGATTTGTAGTGAATCTGCTTAACAAAAACAGTCCCAGCTCTGATGAACTTGCTGTGGGGTGATGATTGTGTCAGATTATTGTTTGGTATATTAATTTCATTGATTTTTAGTTTAAAAAGTTAATAGCTTATGTTAAAGGAAAGGGAGTAAATACATACAGTGATATGATTTGAATTCTTTTTCTGTTAAATTTTTTTTTTTACACTTTGTACTTCAGTTGTAATTTGTGCTTTCTATGAAAAAATAGAAAAATTATTTGGGGAGATTTGGGAACTTCACGGTGTTGAAGTTCAGTAGTGTCTGTAGTTCACTGTTCAGAGGTCACTTGCAATTTTTAGTGATGAGTGTATAGTGCGCTTCACCTAGAGGCTCAGAGTGGGAAGGACAGGCCTGGAGCCACAGTGCAGGTCACCCAAGATGCCAGCAGAGCTGCCACGAGCCCGTCCTGTCGAAGCAGAGGAGGCCTTGTCTTTCATCTGTTCTGTTCGGAAGGTGTAGGGTTTCTGTACAGATGTTAGACCTAAAACTCACCTTAGGGAAGCGGCTCCCCTCCCAGGACGCCCACAGGTGTCATTGCCTCGGCATCGGGGGCTTTGCACGTTCAGACGAATGTGCGTTGGGCAACTGCACTTGCGGGACCCCTGCACACCCCTGTGACAGCTGTGCTGGCCCTGGCCTTCCTCCCCCATCCCCGAGCTGCCCCTCAGACAGACGGGAGAAGGGGGACTGCTCTGCTGAGGAAGCTGGTGCTTTTGTGACTTCTTTACTTCATATTTCCATAGTTTAATGTCTGATCCTTGAGTTTTATAACATAGAGATAATTCTTAATGGATAAAATTATATAATTTGATTACAGGTCTCTTTTGAAATGATTTTGAAATACTACTCAGGGGTCCTCCTTTTCCTGTTTTTCATTTTGAGTTGCAGTGTGTCTCTTATTTCATAGGTATGTTTCCACCTGGCCCTGTGCTTGTTTTGCGCACAGAGGGCTTTGCTGATGGCCAGGGTGAATCGTTGCTCAGCCAGCAGGGATGGGATCACGGTTTCCTTCCACTGCCAACACAAACTCACTGCCTCAGTATTTGTCCACCAATATGAGAGGCTCTTAACAATGCTTTGTTCTTAAAAAGTGCCCCCAGAGAGTGTGGAAATAGTTCACTCAGTGTTTCAGCATCACACAGCAGCAGGTGGTCATATTAATGAGGGGCCTGTGGCCCCAGGGCCTGCAGGCTCAGTAGCTTTCTGAATGAGGAGCCAAACAAATGGGCTCTGGAAAGTCGAAACTCCAGAGCCTTTATTCACCTCTTGCAGGTCACTTTTCCATGGGAAGTGTGAGCATGAACTCACTTAGAACAACAGGGCGTGCCTGTATTCTTATCATAATTATCTTCTTTCTTTTTCCCAAGAGCCGCTCTGTAGGTGGTTATCATCTCCACTTTTCAGCCAAAGTGATGAGTACTGAGCCCCGCCCTGTGCCCCGCACAGGGGCAAAGCAGCTGAGTCTCACAGGTGAGCTGATTTGCCTGAGATGACAGTTTAGGAAGGGTGGAACCAGGGTTCACATCCCTTTGTTTGATTCCGAAGTTCACGTTTGTCCCCTGCAGCCTCCTGTCCTTTACTTCCTGCTCCACTCTGAGCCCCTCGCTCCCTGTGCAGGGGCATCTGTTTCGGTCAAGCTCCGAATGTGGCCACGCAGCACCCTGTGCAGTTGGCAGGGGGCGTCCTCCTCGTGCGGAGGTTACAATAGCAGGTCCACCGGAAACACCCCACCGTTCACAGTTTCATGGGTGGCGTTCAGGCCAAGCTCATATTCAGCGGATGTGTGGTGGGGGGGCTCATGCTGTGGGTGTTCTGTGCAGGACACTAGGCAGAACCATGGATCTCCAGGAGCCAGATTTAGGGGGACAGTGCTGCCCCAAACTGTGGAAGCTGAAATGAGTCGGTTCTGGGGACAATGCTGGGTGATCACCCTCCCTGTCTGAAAGGCTCTGAGCCTTTCAGAGGAGCACGTGAGAGCCCCACTCCCCAGCATTCATCCCTCAGCTCCGAGAGGGGGCCCTATGCCAGTCCCAGCCTCTGCCGTCAGGCCTCTTCTCCCGAGCCCGTGACACTGGCCTTGCCAGGGACCATCCCTTCCTTCTGACTAAGTTCACTGGAAACTGTGCTCCTCAGTCTCACAGTGCCTCTGCAGTGACAGTGTGAGTCACCCACCTTGGCTTCGTCACACCAGTGTAGCCAGATGACTCCTGTCTCTGAGGCTTCTCCCTGAATTCTCTGGCTCTGCCTCTCTCTTAATCTACCCGAGCACCTCGGGAACGCTCCTGGTCCCCAAACCTGCTTTCCGTGCAGTCTCCTGTCCCACTGCTTACTGGGACAGTGGCCATCCCTCAGTCATGGTCTGTGCATGAGTGGGCCTGGCCTTTCCCTGGTCCCCAGCCCCACCCAGACCTGCTCCTCTGCTCACCTCCCCTGCCTCTCCTCATAGCCCGTCCAGAGCCAGAGCCCCGTGTCACCCTGCCCACACCATTCCAGTTACAACAGTCACCAGCGTTCCTCTCATGCCAGTGGCCTTAATGGCTTTTAAGTCCCCCTTCTCTGCTCAGGTACCATGGGTACTTTGCTTCTGACACAGGCTTTTAAAGATGTGCATGGGGTCTCTCACCTCTCTCTCCGGAGACCCTGGCCCAGCTCCTGAGCCCTCAGGCTAAAGGCTAAAACCCTGACCTGCAAACTCCGCCTACTTCAGCTCCCAGGGTGGACCAGCCCCTCCTTCACCCCATGTTTAAGTTTCATCTTGCTTAAGGCCTTTCCCTTACACTCTTGGTGGGGAGTGGCCCTTTGCTGGGACAATCACTGAGGACATGCCTCAGCCTTCCTTGCCGCCTGCAAGGGACCTGGGGTTGGCCGTGCAGGTCCCAGAGTGCCATGTGGGCAGCCACTGGGCCCCGGCAGCCACTGGGCCCCGGCACCCAAGCGGTGCTCCTCAGACTTGGGGACCTCATTCATATTTGATCCTCAGGGACCAGGCCACAGGTGGTCATTAAATCGAGCACGGACTGCAGTACGGTAGTCATGCCTGCTCCCGGCATTGCTTTCACAGCTCCGTGTGCAGTTTGAGATTATTCAGTATTTCTTCTGACCCACAGGAGGCCCAGGTCACAAGCCCCTGAGCAGGGGCCTCAGGTCAGGATGGTGCCTTCCACTTCCCGTGGGGGCGCTGCCCCAACCCCAGTTTGCCCTGGCGGCCACATCCTTGTCCCTGCTCTGCTCTGCATCGTCCTGGGGTGCCCAGAGCAAAACAAAGCCTGCATTGAGCTGCTTCCATGAGGATTCTGAAACCAGACACTAATGAAACTGCGGGGAGAGAGATAAGGGCTCCCAAGCTCATGCCTCGCCAGCGGACTGTAAATAACTCCTTTTATAACTCACTCTTACTCAACTTTCTTTTCCACTTGATATACTTTATTTTGCGTTATTCTGAGAAACAAAACTCAATACTGAGGGTAGCTCCATCTCGGCTATAGAACTGTTTCAAGAATTGTAGGAAAATCATTGCAGATTTAAAATGGCACTGGCCTGCAAATACAGCCTCGTTCCTTTCTTCATCTATTAGCAAATGCTTCTTGAGAACCTTCCGGGCTGGGTGCTCCAGACTGCATGTAAGGCGAACAGCAGGCACAGCCCCTGTCCTCTTGCTGAATGCACTCTGGGGCCGGGGCCAGGACGGAGGGTGTGGACATTCTGCTGTGGAGTGAGCCAGGCCCACAGGCAGTGTGGGGATGGGCTTTGCTGAGGGGGGACTCTTTGGGGGGCTGAGCTGGAGCAGCACACAGGCCGTGTAGTGGGACGTGGTGTGGCGTGACAGGGAATGCAGGCCTGGAGGTTGTAGGTAAGGCCACCATAGAGGAGACAGGGTTTGCGGATGGTGTGAGGGTCTCCACTTTCCCCCCTGGGTTAGATGGTGCTGCCACCTGAATTCATAGGGAAGCCCTCACTCCCCACCGGGTAGTAGTTAAGGGGAGGCCTTTGTGAGCTGCTGAGGTTTCTGTGAGGTCACGAGGGTGGGGCCCCCATGGTGGGCTTGTACCATGTTAAGAGAAGACCAAAGTCCTCTCCATCCAAGGACATGGTACAAAGGGGGCCGACTACAAGCCAAGAAGAAAGCCTTTTCCAGAACTGAAGCACCAGCACCTTGACCTGGGCCTCCAGCCTCCAGACAGAGACACATGGGGGCTGTCAGAGCCCAGGGTCTGTGGCATTTGTTTGTGGTGGCCTGCACCGGTGAAGAAGATGAGCAGCTTCGGGAAGTCCCGAGGAGGGAAGGGGACCCAGGTGGCTGGTGGTTTCAGAGGGTCGCTCTGGGCTGTTGGGCGTATGGCGGTCATAGGAGAGATGCTTTCAGACAGAGCCCAGTGTGTGGTGTCTCCAGGGGAAACCCTGAGCAGCTGGAAGGACGGAGGTGGTGTAGTAACCGGGCGAGTTGTGATGGAAGGTGAGGGTTCATTCCTGGCACGAGGATTTCAAAGCGCTGATTAGACTTCACGTGTGGAGGTCAGGTTGTCCTTGGATGTGGGTCTGGCATTCAGTGGCTGGCAGGGCTGGCCCTGAAGTTTGCAGTTGACAGCTGCACCCGGGGAGAGGCTCTGGGTACCTCACAGCCTGTGTGGCCTGCAGGCCTCCAGCAGCACCACAGTGGGGTGAGCGCCGTGGGTCCTAGGGTCCGGGCTACAGACGTCCCTCCCACCTTGATGGCCGCGCTCTTACAGGTCAGTGGCCAACCTCACGCACAGATGCGTGTGTGCAGTCTCGTTGATGCTGCTCCGTCAGGGCGCGTCCGTTGTCTCTTCGCTCCACCCTGTCACACAGGCTTAGTCTGCTTTCTTTTAGGGGCTAAACACAAGTGTCTAACAGCATCCTGCTGAAGACCGGTTCAAAGGTGCTGGCCTTGGAGAGCAGCTGGCCTGTATTTGGCCCTGGCCTTCCACTTGACTACCTACATTTGCAAAAAGTTCCTTTTCCTTCCTTTTTCTGAAAACAAAGTCTGGGAAACTGACAACAAGACAACCTCGCGTTGCTGAGGACCAGTCCCATGGGCTCTCCTCCTGGCACCGTTTCCTACATAGATCATGGTTGCAGAGCTGGAAGGGACCTCACCTTCTCCTGCATTCTCATAACTCGCAGTCAGGTTGTTACGACAATATCCATGCCTGAACGTTGGCTTCGGATCCGGTCTGCACTCAGAACTGCTGGGGCTCAGGCAGCCACAGGAGGGAGCATACAGGCCCTCGAGGGGACCCTGGACAGGGTCGTTTCTCTTCACGAGTCAGAAAATCCAGGGTGCAGTGCTTCCTCACGCTGCCACTGCTCTCAGTGGTGCCTGTATCTGCTCAGCACACCTTCACGGTGGTGGCGAGCCCTGCCTTCTGCCAGTGGCTCCTGTGAGGACAAGAACGCCTTGCTCTGCATGTCTGGGCCCAGGACTGTGCCCCATCGCGACAGGGCAATGGCCAGACAGGTCCTGTGGGCTGGGTAGAGGACGGTGGACCTCCGAACCCCAGAAGTCCAACCCTCCATCTCAGTCCTCAGCACATCACTGCTCCAGGCACACGGGGGTATCGCCTGGGCTGCCCCCCAGATGGGACAGCAAGGTCAGACTGTCTAGAAAGTTCCCAAGCACACCTGGGTGCTCAAGAAGTATCTGTTCAGTGAATACATGGAAACAAGCAGCGCAGGGCTAACTGTGCGGCAGACTCCCCTAGAATTCCCAAACGCACCTCTGGGGGTGCTGTCCCTCTGGAGGCTGATGGCCTGACCCGGAGCCGTAGCTGCTGGTATTGGACCTCTTGTGCTCAGTGTTGCTATTTTTTCATCTCCATGTGAAAACAATGGATTTGACTCACACTCTTCTCCCTGCACCAGAGAGAGGTAGAAAACCCTCTCTCCACCTCCTTCTCGGGTCTGGGGTGGTTGCCTCTATCTATCTCCTCTTGGAAGAGTCTCAGGTCCCTTTTCCAGCTTGCCCTGTGAGCCTGGATGACAGTATCCAATCCTAACTGCCTCCCCCGCAGTGGGAGTGTGGTGGCTGCCAGGGGCCAGGCCAGGGAGGGCAGACAGAGACGCCTGGGGCTGCTGCTGTGTGACTGCTCCGGAAGGCGGCTAGGGACACCCCAGCACCCCGCCCCCATCTCCCTCTGCCTTCTGCCTGTGCTTCCTGTCCAGGCTTCAAAGCAGAGACTTGGTCCAGAAACCATCCACCACAGGTCCAACTGTTACGTGATCATGAGTTTCAACCTAATTCTTAAAATTGTAACCACATGAAACTTTAGAGGGATGCACGTCCCGTGCTGGGCATGATGCCACATGCCCAGCGCCTGTCCTCTCGTTGGCAGTGACAAAATGCTGGGCTGGTGCATGGTTATGCCCATCTGCGCAAATGCCGTTGAAGGGGATGTGCCTCGCTTCCTGCCTGTGCAGAACTTGGCCCACAGCCATCGGGCCTCAGGGACGCTGGGACGGCTGGAATTGCTGGAATCCTCTTAGAAATGACAGTCGCAGTCATGGCCAAGTGCACCGTGACATTAATCCCCACCAGAAGTGTAATTTGATTATGTTTGGTAAAGTGAACGAGTGTCTGATTTCTACGGATGCAGCTTTAATTGATTTGCAAGTGACACCATGTGGTGCTGTGACCACCAGTGCAGGACCCACTGTCCCGCCATGGTTGGTGCTTCTGTGTTTTTCTTCCTGCGCTCACCATGTTTCTGTGTGAGGCTGTTTCAGTCACAGAGGACTGAATAACTGTGGCAACTGCGGTGACATGGCCTTCAGGTAGGAACACCCAGAGCCTGCCTGGGTGGGGTCACCTCTCTACCGAGCCCAGCAAACAGGCAGATGCAGACAAGCGAGGAAGTCACTGACTTCGTAAAAGTGTGTTTTCCTACGTTCATAGCTTTCCAGCCCACAGAAGCCCTTAACACACAGAGCCTTTAATGCCTGCATTTCACATCCTCATCGTGACTTGTTGCAAAACCCCACACATGTTCTTGGGTCGAGTTTGCTGTGCAGTTGGCTGCCAGGTGTCCCGATGGGGCCACGGTGCTCCTGCTCAGAGCAGCAGCTGTGGGACATGAACTACCTTCCGGAGACCGTGGGGCTGGCCTGTGCCCTGCTCTGCAGAACCCTGGGACCTTGGGGTGCAGAGACTTCTTTATGGACTTTCAGAATAGTGTCAAATTTAGTATGGATTCCCCACTGAGTTTTCTTGTTATAGTTATATTTGCTCTTTTTTTTTCAAAAAATTATTTTCTTTTTTCTTAAGCAATATTGCTTTTAAATATAATTTAATGTTCATTAATATTAAGTTTAAAAGGTTTTCTTGTCATTACGCTACAGGAAAAAATATTTAAACTTTTATTAACCAATGTCACCCCAATAAATTTAACTTAAAAAAAGTTTTTATTCTTGATATTAAAGTTATTTTAATTTTTGAGTACTGAATAGTGACTTATTTGTCACTTATTAATGGGGCCGATTGCTAAGTATTTGTCAAAATGCATATCCGTTATGCAACTTTAGGAATTCGTGTTCAAATATCTGAAATTAGAACAGACTGTAGTTTCTTTGCCTGACCAGTCGCTTTGTTTGCCTTCTCCAGCTAAGCCGAATTCCCAGAGTTTTTATGTTCAAATTCCAAACCTACTGTGTTAAAACAAGTGGAGAAAGGGAAAGTGTGACTGCTGTAAGACCACTGACCTTGACAGCAGTCACGGCCAAAGAGCTCTCTGTGTTCCACCTGCCTGTGTTCCACTCGCAGCTCACAGAAGCACAGTGTGTTCGTGTCGCAGGGGCCAGACCTCAGTCGGTGTGCGTCGCCCTGGAGGCAACACTGTCTGGGGCCGTGCGATGCGGCGGAAGAAACAGAGCACGTGTGCAGGTCTGCCTCCGTCTCCTAGAAATCCTGCTGTGACTTCGAGCTGGTTTTCTGTGGGTCGAGTTTTCTCTCGAGAAACGACCGACTTTGTCGGAAGAGCCAGCAGTTGCGGTGACTGACGTTTCTCTCCTGGGTGGTGCCGTCGGCCTCTCATGGCAGAGGCCGGTGAACATATGTGTTTATTGAATCAGCCGAGGACCTCGGCACAGAAGGGCCTGCAGTGGCTGCAGTGTGTGCTTGCTGTGAAGTAGAGCAAGCAGCCTGGTGTGCACCCCAAGGGCCGCTGAGGTAGCAACAGGGCTGAGCCCGAAGGGGTGGGGTGTGTCTCAGCTGCCACTGCACTGTTCTCACTGGCCCTGCTGGGGTCTCCGCTAACACATGGTCTGCAGAACATCTGTCCTTTCTTTGCTGTAAATATGAATGGAGCCCCAGCTGGTGTGGCTCAGTGGATTGAGCACCTGCCTGTGAACCAAACCATTGCCAGTTTGATTCCCAGTGAGGGCACATGCCTGGGTTGCAGGGCCAGGTTCCCAGTAGGGGGCGCATGAGAGGCAACCACACATTGATGTTTCCCTCCCTGTGTTTCTCTCTCCCTTCCCCTCTCTGTAAAATAAGTAAGTAAAATCTTTTTAAAAAACTGATTAGACAGTTATAGGGAGTAATGAATGTCTGATTTTTAAAAGTAAACACACTTTCAACCCTGACAAACTTGAAACAGAGGCTGGAATTCCAACAGATGCCTTTCACAGCCAGGTAGGGCTTACAGAGGAATCAAAGATGTCTATGCCTGGGAAGACACTGGCTGCAGGCCGCGCATCCCTATCAGCGACTCAAGGTAGTCGTTGAGGAGCTCTGAGCTGTAAGAGGAAGCAAACCCATCCCCAGGTGACTGAGGCCATGTGGAACGTCTGTGTGGAGCCTGGGTCGTGTAGTTTGGTTAACAAATGAAACTGGCATTAATTTTCCTTCTGTTTTTCTGGGTCTTTATTATAAGAAGAGAGTAGGAGGAAACGGGGCCATGAGGAACAAGGGAGGTAACTGTACATTTTATCCAAACAAAGACAGTGCTGGTTTTTCTGCTGCGTCCAGGACGTCACTCATTCAGAATTACAGTCCCCTGGTCCACTGGCTGGCTGCACTGACGGGAGACCGTCCTGGAACTGTGTGGTGCAGAAGCAGTGCACTTGTCCAAGTGGCTCCTCTCTCATTATTGCCATGTGCTTGCTGACCAAATGCTTTTGTGAAACTAGTTTTACCCGGAAACGTGTCGTGTGTTTGGTCATCCAGTTTGCATCTGAGCAACCTTGACTTGTCCAAAAAGTAATTCACTCTGAAATGACGACTCTTGCCAAGTGTTAAGGTGGTAGTGGCAGTCATACTGAGGATATCGTATCCCAGCTATAACCAGACTTTAGTCCTGAGTCTCCAGTGGTACCTGGCATGCCTACCCTGGCTTCGCTCGACAGCCCCTGGGTCCCCGCCCCCCACCATCCTCCAGGCGGTGGGAGGAAGGACTCACTTCCTCCTGTCACATTGGCTTCCATAGCATGGGAATCCGTCTTGTTTTCCCAGAGTGACTGAGTTCTTTAAGTAGACGTGCTGTTATGTGAGCTTACCAAATGCAGACCGTTCACACGTGCGGTGAGGTGTTTGCAAGACTGCCTTGCATGAGGGCCACTGAGCTGCCTGTCATTCCATGCTGGGCTGAAGGGCTGTGGGCAGAGCCAGACTTCCCGTCTCCTGTGGAGGCCAAGTTTAAAGAAGGGACAGGCATCTCACACACATTTCCCACGACTCAGGTTCCCAGAGGACAGGCTGTGCAGCCATTGTTTTATTGGGGACAAAAGCAGGTACTGAGATCAGGTGGAAGTTTATGTCCCAAAACTCAGAAGAATGCCTAGCACCTCAGATAGTAAACGCTGTAAAATGATTTCTTAAAAGACCATTCATTTTGTGCCGAGTCTCTGTGACAGATGCTCAGACTTAGGAAGACAGTTCCTGTTTGGTGTGTGAGTGAGAAGGGCTCTCCAGGTGCTGAAGGAAGCTCAGCCGTTGGAGTTAGCTACTGAAAGGGAGAGACGCTGCCCCGGGGCCCAGACTGCCCGAGGCCCAGGGCAAGGAGAGGGAGACAGACAGAGGGCCTGAGCCTGAGCTGCGCCACGCCCGCCGGCAGCCACCCCCACCCTGTGCAAACGATCACCTGTGGTCACAGGGAAGCAGAGTCTCTTTCTCCACCTTGGAGAACTTTCTGGAGAGGGATTCAGAAGAGGTTCCACTGGCGGGCCAAGGGTGACATCTGCAGGGGATGAGACTGCCTTTTTAGAGTTGACATCACATGAAGCCTTTGCGCCTGGGAATTAGAGTTTATCAGTTTGATTGTGATCACGCAGGTAATAATTACCAGGGCCAGAACCTAAATCTGGGGTCTCTGTGAGCCCCAGCCTGCTGCCAGGGAGACTGATGCAGCAGAGGCTGCATTTGGGGGTGCGGCAGACAGCTGATGAGGGAGACTTGCTGTCGGTCACCGGCACCCGAGTAACACAGACGTCCCTCTCTTCCCTCTCTTTCAGTGCGGCTGCACGACAGCATATCGGAAGAAGGCTTCCACTACCTGGTGTTTGACCTGTGAGTACAGCGCCCTGGTGTCCCTGTCTTTCTGCTGCCTATGGGAAGACTATTTTGAATTAAAGATGCTTTTTTCCAATTTACAGTCCACCTTAAGGGCCCAATAGTAAAGAAATAGTTGTATATAATTACAGTAAATTCATGGAATGAACTAGTCTCTAGCATTTCAATGTGATGTTTGGGGAACAGAGAAGAAAAACACTATGTCATGTAATACTGTCTAAAGGTAAGTTAGTACAGGATTTGGTTAGTTCAGCCCTTCAGTGGTATCAATGCAGGGAGTAAAGCTCTCAGTCAGCGCGCGAGACCAGGACACTCGGGGCGAATGGTGGGATCCCAGTGGGGAATGCAGTAGGCGGGTCAGGCTGAGGGTTACTGGGAAGAGCGCCGACCCAGAGCGAGAAGACTTGAATGTTGGTCCCAGAGCGGCCCAGTCCAAGCATGGAGCACGACCTTTGCTCTGAGCCTTGTTTTTCACGCAGCATATGAGGCTCCAGGACCAGGTGACACCGTGGCTAGCTCTCTCTCAAGCCCTGTCCTGTCCCGTGAGGCTGCAGTGCTGTCCGCATCGGTTTGAGATTTCTGTAGAATTAGTGAGACTGCTGATGTCATGTCATTTTTAAATATTAGAAAATTTCCTAGGATTCTAAACTATTAGAGAAAAATGCTATTGTTGCATGTTCAAAAGGAACATTTTTTCCCCCTAATAAAAACACATCTTGGTACATGAAATACTTCTTTTTTTCCATTTTGAAGTGTTTGTGCTTTTCCCCAGGTAAGATGCTCTATTCATTAGATACACATTGTGTGCCTACAGAGTGTAGGACACTGTGTCTGATGTTCAGGGGAGCGGAACATCAGGGGAAGCAGTGTTTCGTAAGATTTTAAAGTATTGAGTAAATGTCCCATTGTGGTCCGTTCAGAGAAGAACTCCGGGGGTGCGGGGTGCTGCCGCCCGCCCCTTCTAGCCTGTTGTGCCACACAGAAGACTGGGTCAAGATGCATGCTTTGTGCTTCCGTGTGTTGTTCATTTCCACAAATTCTGAAGTTATGTTATAATATTAAACATGCTTTTTCAAACTGCACCCCTTGGCCTGGGGAGCTGATAGTTTTATTGGTACTGTCGGGACTGAAGGCTGAGTCAGACAGCATCTCTTTTTCACAGATTTTACCATCAGAGAGGGGTTAGGCAGCTTTGAAGACTCCATGGTGTGGACCTTCAGTGGAAAGCTCTGAACAGAGACTCCAGGCCTCTGAGGGCCACACACACTGGGTCCAGGATGTCGGGGACATGGGAAGGACTGGGGTTGCACAGAGTCACACATGGGGCACCTTATTCAGCATACGCCCGTGCAGTGTGCACCGTCCCCATGCCAGGCCTGCCATAAGCTCATTGGAAGTGGGGGTAGCCGTGTCTGCCTTCGGACATGACAGCAGGCTCCTGCTCAGTGTGGTCCAGCCGTCTTCCGTCTCCAACAGGGTGCATAGCAAATGTCCAAACTCCACAGATGTGGGGGACCTGTTCCACGGTGGCTGTGGGAACATCGAGCGGGTGCCCCAGGCACTCCGTCAGCCTCGTGGGTGTTTTGTGCAGTCCCCCTGTTGTGCTGAGGATGCTGTCCTGTATCTCACAGGAGATACGATACATGCGCCACGTGTTCCCCAGGGATCCTTGAACCTTTTTAGGGGGACAGGTGCTTTGCCTACGATTCAAGCAAGTTTTGTTCCTCTTAAAGCCTACCTAGTATAATCTTGGTTGCTTTCTAATTTGAAGATTATCCATAAAGTTGCTATAAACATCGTATGCAGGTTTTGTGTGGACCTAAGTTTCCAGACCCTCTGGGAAGATAAATACCAAGGAGCACCATTGCTGGGTGGTATGAGTGTGCTTAGTTTTGTGGGAACTGCCAGCTGCCTTCCCGGCAGCTGTACCATGTTGGTTCCCACAGCAGCGAGGGAGGCTCCTGGTGACTCCATGTGGTCAGTGCCCCGGACTGGGGGCGATCTGACAGCTGTGCGGGGGTTTTCAGTAGCCTGAGATGTGGCGCATCTTTTCATGTGCTTATTGCCATCTGTGTATCTTCTCTGGTGAGGTGTCTTTTCAGGCCTTTTGCTCATTTTTTAATCAGATTTTTTTAATTGCTGAGTTTTAACAGTTCTTTGTACACTTTGGATGACAGGTCTCCATCAGCTGTCTTTGCCAGTACTTTCAGTCTGGGACTCAGCTTCTGACGTAGTCATTGGCAGAACAGAAATTTTTACTTTTAATGTAATCCACTTTGTTATTCCTTTCACAGATGTGCCTTTGATGTTGTCTCTAAAAAGGCACTGCCAAACCCAAGGTCACCTGTGTTTTCTCTGGGTTATCTTCTGGCAGTGGTTCAGTTTTGCATGTTACATTTAGGCCCGTGGTCCGTTTTGAGTTAACTGTGGTGAAGAGCGTGAGGTCTGCGTCTAGATTCATGTTGTTGCCCGAGGACGTCCAGTGGTTGCAGCACCATGTGGGGGACACAGTCTCTGCTCCGCTGTGTGGCCCTGGCCCCTTGTCAGAGAGCAGTCCCTGCACCTGTGTGGCTCTGCTCTGTGCCAGGGACCTGTGCGCCTGTCCTCAGCAGCACCATGCAGTCTCTTTACTGCCCCTCAGCAGTCGGTCAAGCACCAGGCAGCATCTGTCCCCCGCCCGCCCATCCCCTTCTGTGCGGGGCTGGCTGCTCTGGGCCTGGGCCTCTCCACGCAGACTTGCGAGTCAGTTCGTCAGGGTCCACTCAACACCTTGCTGTGATTTTGACAGGAACTATAGGTTGAGTTAGGAACTGGCATCTTGACAATAATGAGTTCCTATACATTGACATTGAAGTCCCTCCATGTATTTAGTTCTACTTTGAGATGTTTCATCAGAGTTGTGTAGCCTTTTCATATAGATCTTTTACATATCTTGTTAGACTTATACTAGGTATCATTTTGGGGGTGCAATGTAAATGGTAAAGTGTTTTTTATTTCAATTTCACTTAGTAAGTATGTAGCAACATCAGTGAACTTCTGCATGTTAACCTTGTACCCTGCAATCTGTCGTGATTGCTTAGTTCCAGAAGTTTTTGGTCTGTCTTTAGGATTTTCTACATAGACGATCGAGTCCTCGGTGAACAAAGACCATTTTATTTCTCTCTCGCTGAGCTGCGCACTTTATTCCCGTTACTGCCATCGTGTGTGAACGCGGACTTCCAGCGTGCTGCTGGAAAGCACTGGTGTGCGGGGACCTGCTGGCCTGGTTGCTGGCCCCCGAGGGAGAGTGGCCGGCTCCTCACATTACGTGTGATATTAGCTTG
Source organism: Desmodus rotundus (assembly GCF_022682495.2). NCBI lineage: Eukaryota > Metazoa > Chordata > Mammalia > Chiroptera > Phyllostomidae > Desmodus > Desmodus rotundus. Next base: position 752,558 of record NC_071395.1, on the reverse strand, counting down.
CTATGTTTCGTAGATATTTTTTATCAAGTTGAGGAAGGTTGCATCTGCTCCTAGTTTGCTGAGAGCAATCATGAATGGGTGTTGAATTTTGTCGGGTGTTTTTTCTGCATCAGCTGATCTGAGCACGTGATTTTTCGATTCTTGCCTGTTGCTGTGAGGAGTGCCGCTTACAGACACTCAGATGGTAAGCCAGCCTGGCCCATGTGGGAGAAACCCCACTTGTTCATAGTGCATATCGCCCTTGCACACTGTTTGATTTGATTTGCTGATTTTTTAAGGATTTTTGTAAATATATTCATGAGGGATATTGGTATGTGCTTTTCCTTTCTTGTGGTGTCTTCTTCACCAGGTGCTGGTGTTGAACGAGTGCTGACCCCTTGGAATGTGTTGGCCTGTGTCCACTCTGCTTCTGGTTTCTGGATGCACCTGTGAAGCACCGGGAGCAGTTCTTCCCCAGGTGTTTGGTGTAAATCGTCAGTGGGTCCATCTGGGCCTGGCGCCTGCTGTTCTGGAAGGTTGTTAATTATTGACTCGGTTTCTTTAATAGGCAGGCCTACATAGTTGTCTGTGTCTTCCTGCGTGGTGGTGTCAGACTGCCTTTGAAGGAATCGCCCGTTTCGTTGACGTTGTCAGATGTGGACATTGCATTAGTCACAGCATGTCTTTATTATCCTCTTGACGTCCTCGTGGTGTCTGTGGCGGTACCTCTTTTTTCACTTCTGATATGTATTAGTGATTTATGTCTTTTCTCTTTTTTTTAGCCTGGCTATAAGCATATCTATTGTATTGATCTATTCAAAAACTAGCTTTTTTGTTTTTGTTGATTTTCTCTTTTGATTTCCTCTTTTCAGTTCTATTGATTTCTGTTCTTATTTTTATTAATTTCTACTGCTTACTTTGGATTTAATTTGTCCTGTTTTGGGGTTTTTTTTCCTGGTGGAAGCTTAGATTACAGATTTCCTATCTTTCACCTTTTCTGATACATGTGTTCAGTACTATAAATTTCTTTCTGGGAAGCACAACCCACATATTGTGATAAGTTGTGTTTTCATTTTCATTTAGTTCTAACTAGTTTAAATTTGTGTTGATTTCATCTTTGACCCATGTGACATTTAGAAGTATGTTGTTTAATGCCCAAGTATTTCGGATTTTTCAGCTATATTTCTATTGTGAGTTTCTGGTTTAATTGTGGTCTGAGGTTGGACATTGTATGATTTCTGTTCTTCCAAACTCGTCAAGGTATGTTTTGTGGCTCAGAATGTGTTCTGTCCTGGTGTCCTGAGGCTCCGTGTGAGCCTGAGGAGAGAATGTGGCCTGTGCTTGTTGGGTGGGACAGTCTGTAGGTGTCAGGTACATCGTTGGTTTCCTGAGCTCCCTCGCTCACCTGCATCCTTGGTGATGTGTACCTGCCGGGTCCATACGTCTCTGACAGATGGACGTCCAGGGCTCCAACTGTGACCATGTCTCGTCTGCTCAGGAGCCCATTAGCATCGTTCTTCAGTTTTGTTCCCATGTTTTCCTTCACTCTGGCATTTCCTTTCCATTCTTTCTCAAAATTTCTGTCTCTGTGCTTATATTACCCATCTGTCCTTGCACGTCGTCTTCTTTTTCCATTAATTTCCTTAACATATTAATCGTAGTTGAAAAAAACTTTCTGCCCTAATAATCCCACCATTCCTGCCATATCTGACTCTGGCTCTAATGCTTGTTAACTTTCTTCAAAGTGTGCTTTTTGCCTTTTACTGTGTCTTGTGGTTTTGTTGAGAGGGGGACATGCCACGCCGGGGCAGGAAAGTGCTCTGCAGGCCTGTGAGAAAGTCGTTCTCAGTCTTTCGGTGGCCCTGGGCCTGCTTTTCAGCCCTGCGGATTTCTCCTCCTCTCAGCGGAGCAGGATGGCAAGAGGGAGCTGAGCTGGGCGTTTCTGTCCCGCAGGTCTGCTGGGCTCTGGTGAGATGGTCTCTCCTCACAGCGGGCCTTGTGAGGAAGAGCAGGACCCTCTGCCCCTTTAAAAAATGGCTGTTCTTCCCTCTCCCATCTGGGAGTGCGGGAGATGGGAGACTTTCCCCTGGGAGCCCCTGCAAGGGAACCGCCCGTGAGTCCTCCACCACGTGGGGAAAATGAACAGTGCACCTTTGTCTTACAGGAGATTATGACAAGGGAAACTGGAAATATGACTTCCTCCTAAAATCTCAGGTCCAGCAGGAAGTGGTGTGACAGCACCTGTCTGGGCAGTTCTCACCTGTGGAAGGAGTCGAGTTTTGTAGCGACCGAGGCGGATAGCAGCCTGGGCTACAGTGGAGCTTTCACACGGGACCGCTGCCTCGTCTCGGAGGAAACAGTTGTTGTTTTCCACTTCTTCCTGGTGGCTGCCATCCCCTGGAGGGGGTGACAGGAGAGGTCAGCGGTTCCCAAGGGAACCGAGTGCAGCAGGTGAAACAGACACACTGATGTGAGGCGTCCTGCTGTGTCACGGGTACAGGATACAGTATAGACGGGCTGTCCCAGCTCAGCCAGGGGCCTCTGTACCAATGATGGAGACTCGCAGGCCCTCAGGAGAACGCCTCGCACGGCAGCTGTTGAGAATCAGAAGCCCTTGATAAAAGTCGAGACCCGCTTTAGGCCACTTGACGAGCCCCAGCTTTTGGAAGCAGGACTACAAGCCACACTGCCCCCCGGGCAGTGCCTGGCCTCCCACCTCATAAAAAAAGCTGGACCTCTGACCTCAGGAGCTTTCCTGCTCTGCCCTGGCTGAGGCTGGGGGCGTGTGGGCAGCAGGCTACACTCCCAAGTTCCAGCACTGTTCAGCTCCCCAGCACCACGTCCTGCTCCCCATGTAGGGCACTGTGCCTACAAGCTCTGTCGTCACTCCCTGGACACCGGGACCTCACGAGCTCTGGCCCATCAGCCCTGGCCTAAGCCAGTCCCTTCAGTGCTGATTTAAGTGACAGCTCCTGTTTTTTGATTTTCATATAATTCAGTCTCTCAACTGTCAGTATCAGTATATTCTATTTTGTTTTTCCTTGAAGCCCAAGTGTTTGAATGGAAGCTTCTAGGTGACACAGGAGGTGTGCAGCATGAGGGAGTGATGGGGACGCTTTCTCTGGGTCGCATGTGCTGGTAACATGGCCGCGTGTGCCCTGGCAGATGCAGGGTGCAGAGCTGCCTGAGCCAGAGGCAGGACCCCCAGCCAGCGGTTTTGTTTGTTCACATGCACGCTTCCTTCCTGCCCTGCCTGTCGTGTCCTACTGGGGAGCAACCAACAGCCCAGGATGAGCCACCCTGCAGAGCACTGGACTCTGCCCATCTGGACACGGCCTATTGCATTAGGTGTGGACACCCAGCTAACTGTAGCCGGGCCGGCCTGGTGTGGGAACCAAGAATAGGCTGAAGCTGCAAGTTCTTCTAGATTTGGGGTCAATGGCAAAATACACTCCCTGAAAGCCATGGGCAGTGAGAGTTTGGGGACTTGTAGAAACAGTAACACCAGCCAAACAGGTTGTGCTGAGGGAGGAAGGTGAGCCCTGAGGACTCCCGGTTTCTCAGAGGCCAGGCTGAGCCTGCCGTTGGCCTCTTTGACATTGCTCCCCTGTACGTTTACTTAACAGAGCCAGTGTGAGTTCATTTTTCAAATAGAGAACTGGGAAATTACCCAGTGACATCTGATGTTTTTTACCCAAATTTAGGTCAACACCAGATTTTTGATAGCATCACCCATTATTCCTAAAACACAGAGCTCTCATAGTGGGAGAGAGGAGTGGAATTGGACAGAAGCCGGAGCTACGTCTGTCGGCTCGGTGCTCGTCCAGGTTTCAGGCTTTTTTCATCAGGCCCCTTCTAAGTGAGGATATGGCACTTGACTTGGCCTCTCTTTTTTTTTTTTTTTTCCTTCTTAGAAAATTATTCACATACAGGAAGGTAAATAGTCACAGTGGTTGATTCTAGGTCCCTCCTCTTTGGGAGGAAAACATTTTACTTCTACTTTCACACTGAGTTTTTGATGACTGGTATCTTTTTAAAAAGGATAATGGAAAAACAGCCTTCCTTCTGGAGATTGGACAGATCTTGAAAATTAATTATAGTCAACTTGAAGTAAGTGCTAACTGTGTCAGTGCCCGACTGTGACTGCCTGGCTCTCCCTAACCCCCAGTGGCCCGGCCCGCTGGTCCCTCACAGCCCCGCGGCGGTGAGTCCGAGCCCGAGCAGACCTGCCTCTGCGTCTGGTCCCTGAGCACAACAAACAGTGCATCAGTCTGTATGAGCTGAGGGAGGAATACGGGGCGTTTTTAGATTTTAATTACTTTTTGGCTCTTTGTCTGACTAGAGAAATAGTTACATCCAGGTTTAAGAAAACATGGTCTTAAAAAACCAGTACTAGCTTTGTCAGAGTACCTCTCTGGTACGCTTCAAATGTTGACGTATTATAGCAATTTAATGAACATGCTGTGAAAGACCATTTCTGTTTATAGTCAGTTATGTGTTTGTTCTCACCTCTTGTCAACCTTGGCATCGTAGAATACTCTGAACGCTACAGCACCGAGCCCAGGGGCACAGTGATTCCCTGAGCATCAGTTCTCTGCCGCTGTGTGCGCCGGCTGCATGAAAACAGGTTGAATCACTAAGGCCATGGTGTTTTACCTTAAAATAGAACAAAATGGAAGGAGGTCAGCCCCTTGTTTGGGAAACAAGATGGTATCTTCCGTTGTGGACACTGAGACGGAGAGGAGGGGGTGGGTCCGGGATTTAAGCAGCTGTGCAGGGCTCTGTCTAGCTCTGTGCAGACTTCTTCCTGTAAAGACCGGAGTCGAATTTCTGATTTATGATGTCACATTGAAGCTGTGTCATAAAATCTAACTGCCCTTGACCCCTAAGTACCTACCGACTAAGCAAAACTAACCAAGATTATCTTTTTTTTTTTTTAATTAACATGAACCAACTAAAGACTGAGGCATAACTTAAAGTGGTACACTGGACAACCTATGTCCAGGGCCAGAAACAGACAGCTCTGAATCGGAGCAGAGCTCAGTCCCTCACCCCTGCCTCGCTGCCCTCACACAGCTCTGCTGCTGACGTGGCCCAATGCAGATGACTCACAAACACCCAGACCTGTAGAGAAGCAGACTCAGTGGGTCCTTATCTTTTTGCCCTTCTGACCCAGAATGGTAGTAGCAGGGGCCTGGGAGGAATGACGGGAGGAGATGAGGACAGGGCATGTCGTTGTGGGGAGAAGGATGCAGAGCTGGGATGTGTTTCCATAGGAACAGGGTGTCTGAGTAGAGGAGAGCCAGGTATTCTAAGAATGCCCCTACCCAGCCGACCTCTCCACCCACAGACAGACGGCAGGGCTGCAGAACACCTCAGTCAGCCCCCAAGCTGGAGGGCAGGGAGGGTCATAGCATCAGTCATGGTGGGAGGCACCTCTCTCAGCTCTGATAGAAGGTTTAACCAAATTGCCAGACACGTGGACAAAGAAAAAGGAAGAGCTGTGTCCCAGCACTTAAGTGAATAATGACACAAACCACTAGAGCTCAATGAAAATTGTCGTCCATGCCAGAGAACCCAGAGAAAAGTTTGCAGTTGCTCCACACTGAAGAACAACACAGTAAGACACATTCTAGACAGGAGGACTCAGGACCTGAAAGGCAGAGGAGCTGTGGGACACCTGAGGGGACAAGCCAAAGCCCTGTCAAACAGCACTGTCGAAGGTCCTCTCGTGAGTGGCATCATCAGGAGACTTGGGATCACGCGGTGGGGGTGGGTAGGAGAGGGGAGACCTGAGCAGTTGTGGAGGCTCGAAGAGACATGGGCAGAGCCTGCGTTCCTGAAGATAGCAGACGCCCCTTCCTTCTGTGGGTCAGCAGGCTGTGCCCTCCAGGAGGGGAACGATTGTGTCCCTGACCTGGATTTGTGCAGCTGCGAGTCCTGCTGTGGAAAGCCTGAGAGGCTGTTGCAGCTTGGGGAAGTTTCTCAGCTCACCCTGCCCGTGGACCCTGCCGTGTGCTGTCGATGCAGGAGGGCTCGGTGGAAGGGATGGTAAGAACCTCCTGGAATTCTCATAGCCACTGTGGTGAATGTGAGGGGGGCCGGATTCATGTGCCGTGACCTCCAGTTGTAGATTGTAGCGAGCATTTAATGGAGTGGAGAGCTGGCAGGCGGTCCTCGAAGTCTTCCCGTGGCGTCGACAGAGAAGCATCATCTTTGGAGAGTCCATGAAGCTCTTTGTCAGAACCTCTCTAGATCTGGAGCCTGTTTTGCCTCATAAGTTCCATACAATGTGGGCATGTGGTTGAGGGACCACGTGATGATGGCTCAGTGCTGAAAGGGAGGAAGAAGCACTTGAACTCGTAAACTGGGATGTGGCTGTGAGCGTGCGAGGAGGAACGGGGATGTGAGCAGCAGTGCCCTTGGCCGCCCAGCCTGGCACACAGACCTTCATGGTCTCTGTGTCTGGGAAGGACGAGGCTGGTGTGGGCGTTCGGAGGCTCGGTCTCTGCTTGTGCTGCACTGCGCCGAGGGACAGAGGTGAGACGCAGTGGCTGAGCTTCTCCACCAGAACAGCGACAAAGCCAGGTGATACTGTGGAATCCTGGCCGTGCGCCCTGCAGGCTTGGTCATGTGGGAGCTCAGAGCAGTCACTGGTCCCACCACTGTTTAAATGACAGAGACAGAGGTCAAGGGACCCCGAGGACAGTGGACGGGGCCACCAACCTTCCCCGCAGAGGAAAGGGCCCCCTTCCCTCATGTCAGGGATTCACATTAACATGAGATAACTCCTTCCCAGTTAGAGCAGCTTGTCGCTGGCAGCCGTCACAAGTGACAATGTGGCCTGTCAGCGCCCTGGCAACAAGGGGGGTGAGGGGTGGCTTGTTTGCCCCCAGACCTGAAACGTGGCTACTCGTTGACCCAGCAGTTTGACATCAGAGACTCTTGTCTCTAGAAACACTCTGCAGTCAGCAGGCATCTGTGTGGGGGAGTGCACACACACGCGTGTGTCTCTGTGACTTATTTCAACTAGAGAAAAAGGCTCTGGCATGAACCAGTGCCCGTGACCGAGTGTGAAATGACAAGCTTCACAGCAGCCTAGTAATTCCCGTACACTGCACAGTCTTCTTTCTGTGAGAAAAGTAGTTTTCTTTGTGTCTTAGCATGGGGAAAAGTACACGTAGTTAAAGATACACAGGAAGTTGAAAGGATACACATAGTTTGTTCCAGAGTATGAAATTGAGGTTAAGAGAACACTGTGCTCTCTGGCCAGCCCGTGGGACGTGAAGGAAACTGGGTGTGGTCGGATGGACAGGCGCTCAGGCCAGGGCCGTGGGTATGGGCTGCGACCTCTGGCCCGCCATGACACGTCCCTCCCGGGTGACAAGGAGCCTCCAGAGACACACAGCCTGTGGGCCTCTGCCACTTCCACAGGCGCATCTGCTCCGCCTGCTGAGGAAACACCCCCGCTCTCCACCCCTCACCCGACCCTTGGGGACCTGAAGCAAGAGTCTCACAGAGGCCACTTTCTGCACATCAGTCTCGGAAGGTGTCCGTGGTACAGGGAGCTCTGTGTCCTTGGGGCCTGGCCATGGAAAGGCCTGCAGACAAGATGGAAATGCTTCCACTCCCTGGGCTGACCTTTGTGAAACTGCCATTCTTACAGTGTTGTAAAACACTTCATGTTTCAAGAATGGTTTTTTAAATAAACTGAAAACAAAAATTCTGTATAAACGTGATACAAATCCATGGGTGTCTTAATTGTTTCTTCTTTCACAGAGTTACTGGGGGTGAACTGTTTGAAGACATTGTGGCGAGAGAATACTACAGTGAGGCTGATGCCAGGTGAGTGCCCGGCACCGGCAACACCTGCCCCCGCTCTGCACAGTCATGTGGCCCGGCCTGCCGCCTCGGGGAGCACAGCATCGGCTATGCCTTCTCTCATAAAGACAGATGCTTTTTCTCCTCGGGATTTCCAAGATGATTCTTTGAAAAAAAAAAAAAATCTGTGAATCTGGTCTAAAGCTTATTAGTATCTAGTGTCTGTAGTCAGAATGCATATTTTATTAAAGCCTAACTGGAATGACTTCTACTAAAGACATAAACTCTTTTAGCAAATGTGAGAGATTCAAGGTTGGTATCCTCTGGTCTCTAGGTCCTGGGTGGCCCAGTATGCCCCTAGTCACTTTCATGCAAAATTAAATGAAAGGAAATTAAATAGGCTCTTTAATTTCCGTGTCAATTAATCAGAAGTAAATACAATCACAAGTTCAGTTCCTGGGTCACAGCCACCACATTCCCAGTGAGCAGTGGCTACAACTGGGAGCAGGTACCAAGTGCCTGAGCTCCCACAGAGACAGACGACAGGAGCCCCGGGGTCACCCCAGAGCATCATTAGCTGGAAGTTTCTGTACAACCCTGGAACCCTCATTTGAAAAATATTTATTCAAGTATTTCCGAGGGCTCAAGAGGGTTTTCCAGGCTCGTCAGTGGGTCAGATCTGTATGAAGTTAAGAATGGCCAATATTTGGTTGCATGTGAAACCTCCGAGGCTGCAGAAAGGCTATGTTTTGGAGTGAGCTGGTGCTTGTCTCTGTGCTTAGGTAGTGCTGAGACTGGACGGCATGCGTTCTCCTCGGCACCCTCCTGCAAACTCCATAGTTGGCACTTACTCTGAAAACAGGCCGGGAGCCAGGGCTTGCTGTTAGTGATGAGAACAGGACCCCTGGAGGAGTCTCTGGTGCTCTCAGGGCTTCCTCAGGCCAGTGCAGCCCACCTGCCGGCCCTGCCCAGAGTGGCACCCATGCCTGCGTAGCCCTCTCTGAGTCTCTAGTCCATATTCTGCTTCAGTGTGTTGCTGTGGCATCCTGTGCATCTCTGTGTGCGACCACCCTCCTGAGATTTTCATGGAATTTTTACTGCCAAAATCAAGTAGAAAGATCAGTGTCACTCATACTCTGATGAGTGAATGATCACCAGCTCAGTTCCCCCAGGTCCTCCCTAGGGCCTCTGAAGGGAGCAGCCCCGGGAGAAATGGTGTGCACTCGAGAGAGAGGGACTGTCTTCACTGAGGCTGTGCACAGGGCCTCGGATGGGCTGGGACTGCGATTGAGACACCGTTTCCCTGTCGAGAGGCCCATAGACAACAGGGTGGCCCCGGGGGTGGGGGCAAGGGGTGGCTTCCTGGAAGCTTGGGAGTTTTTGGCAGGGCATTTTAGAGTTAGTCCCACACAGAGTGAAGGAGAAAACATTCTGTTCACAACCACAAGCATGAAGAGCACATTCTGCCAGTACTTTGCCCAAGTCTGTTCTTGTCCTGGGCCCCTCAAGAAGCTAAGAATTCAGTCCATTCTCACTAGTAAAACATGGTGACAGTCATTCAACAGGAATTGTTTTTTACTTTTTTTTTCTGTTATTCATTAGGCTCAGTGACCTGTGCCTGTGGTTGGAGAAGAGGAAGTGAAATTCCTCAAAAATAGGATGGAGCAAATGTTATTACCGAGGGAAGAGTGTCATACGACTTAGAAAGATAATTGCCAGCTCTCAAGTGAGCTGTGCAGTAGGAACAGCCAGTGTGAGGCTCTCCTGTGCGTCTCTCAGCAGACTTCCATCAGAGGGTCTCCGTCTTTGTCAGTTTTTGACATTTGCATTGTAGAAAATCAGAGGTGATTACTCGTTTCACTCAAGAGTTCACTTTGGAGTCCTGTTTGTACACTCAGTGGGGAGCATGTCCCCACTGAACTGTGCGCCTCACCTGGGTCTGCGTGACCCAAGTCGTGTGTGCCTCTGTTTGAGTGCACAGGCCCGGGCACACTGCGCAGTGGATGCGTCCCCCACAGGCAGGGACCAGCGGGCTGCCAGTCGGTGGTCTCCCTCCAGGTTAATTAGCGGTCTGTTTGACTTCAGTGGACCTGTACTAAGAAGAATGTAAATTGTGCATTTGACAGGTGGTAGACACGTATGGAAATGTGCTCCAGGGGCTTAAATTGTACATACTTGTTTCCGTCCGTTCCTAGCCCTTCCCCAGAGCCTCGCCTGACTGCAGAGGGCTGATTCGCATCGTGGGCCGACTTTTGACTTCTCCCTGTCACTACGGACTCACATTACTTTTCCTACTAACACCTTCCACACGAGGCAGCATTTCTGGGTCAGCGGGTAGCCGTGTCCCTCCGTCTGACCCTTGTTTCTCCTGCCACTTCGTCCTCTATTTTCCACACCTGCGCTTATTTGTGACCTCAGGTTGGGAACAGTTCAGTTGTGTCTGAGACATACCCACATGTTTTCTGTCTCTGGAGAGTTTTCCCAGAGCACGATGGGAAACAGGTGCACCTTCTCTCGGAAACAGAAATCTGGACCTCTGTCCCCCAGTGGTGAGATTGTAGTCACGGTGGACAAAACACAGCTCAGGTTGCTTTGTGTGGACACACCACAGGCTCTGCTGGGTGCCATCGTTGTTAGCAGCAGAGTTAGCTTTATTCAGCTTAATTGCAATGCTAAGCCAAACAATGGAAAAGATGTAATTTTTGTGTTTGTTTAATGAGTGGTCATGTGCCTCACAACACTGTCCCTTCCTCCCACCCTTGTGTCTTTGCAGTCACTGCATACAGCAGATTCTAGAAAGTGTAAATCATTGTCACCTGAATGGCATAGTGCACAGGGACCTGAAGGTCAGTACTGGAATCTGTGCATCTGAATCGAAGGGGGGTGTGTTTGGGGCAGGGCAGAGGGCGGGCACTGAAAGGGGTCCCTTGCTGCTCCCAACCTTCGCTGCACTGGCTGGCTGGTGACGTGACAATGCATGAGGCCCCTTCAGCCGCTTGTCTGCAGGCCAAACACACATCATGGCAACAAGGGGAGGGTAGTGGTGGACACGCCTGTCCTGTGTCCAAGTGGTGAACATGAACCAAGAGGCGGTTTGGGGGCAGGTTTTCCCGAATGTCCCACGTTTGCCTGGAGACCTGGCCCGTGATGAGTGTCGCCTGCAGACTGAAGTGCGCTTCTGTCCTGGGACCGCAGTGACCGAGGCAGAAAACCTGGCTGCACATTGCTCCTGAGTCCGCTGAGCCCTCAGGCAGGGGGTCGCCACACCAGGGAGCAGAGCAGCGGACTAGTGATGTCTCTGATCTAACCTTAACCGAACCCGCCTGCTCAGGTGACGGCTTCAAAGGGACACTTAGAAAACAATGGGAGAGAACGGGCAACCGCTTTTGGGGGGGGGGGGGCGGAGCACAACAGCTCTAGAATTATATTTGTGTCCTAATTTATTTCCCATGAGTGCTTGGGGGAGAGCTCTGGGATCACATGAAGGCTCTTTAAGGTGGCTTTTTTAGGACAAGTGGACCTCCAGCCGGGCACACGGCTGGCAGGATCCTGCCTGTTCTGAGGCAGCGGTCGCTCTGCAGGAGCAATGTGTCCCTTCTGGCGGGCGTCCCAGCACCGCCAGCTGTCTGCCGAGGTGGGCACCCGGGTCTCCGTGCGGCTCGGGACTAACGCTGCCCCTGGTGTTTGCATGCAGTCATTGCACTCAGCAGATCCTGGAGGCCGCCCTGCATTGCCAGCAGGTGGGCGTGGTCCACCGGGACCTGCAGGTGAGTGCTGCCCACACACTGGTCAGTGCAGTTGTGTCCCAGAGGCAGGGGCTCCAAGAGCTGCGTGCCCTCGCCCTGCTCAGGGCGAAGCACAGTCCCTTTCCTGCTGGGACTTCTGTCCCATTTCCTTCCGGGAGGAATACTTCCCTAAACCAGAGTGGAGATGGCCTCTGATGGGGCTTTGGGTTACACAGACGCGCTCCTCATTCTGAACTTGTCCTGTGGATGCTGGTTGGACACACTGTCTCACAGCCTGTGCTCTAGACCCAATGTGATGTCAGTGGTCCTCCACATTATGAGGCTTGCGGAGATAGTTATTGGGTCGATTTCGGCCTGTGTGCTTGGGCGCTGGAGAACCCCCTGCTGGACTCTGGAGTCTCAGCTCCAGGAGCTCTGAGAACTCTGAGGCTTCCTGGCTCATATTTACTGACATTCCTCGGGACTGAGACCTGCGTGCCTTTGGAATCAGATGAAGAAATGTAAAACAAAGTTCAGGACTTTGCTCAGCTTTTCATATCACTGATGAGCAATGTTTGGATCGCTTGGAAAGTAAGTAGGGAAGACTCAGCGTTCTAGTCTCATGCGTGGGGTTCCAGAGAAGAAGGGAAGGCCTAGAAACGTGTAAGAGGAAACAACAGTGGGCGAGCCGGGGCGAGCACATGAGCACCGTGGGCACAGCTGTGACTCTCTGTTAGAAGGCTCGGCTCTCCCAGGTGTGTGCACAGCTCTGGCAAAGGTTCCAGTGTCCAACTGTGTGTGTTCGGCGGGACCTTAGCTGGCTGCTCACGTGCAGACCCCTCTAGTTGTAATGAACTGTAGATCCGTCACTGCCATTCATTCAGTATGTCCGAGAGGAGTTGTCTCTAAGATCCATAGTGAGTTACTTGGAGATGCGATTCATAAGCAAAACATTGCCTTGGTTTTCTGGAATCTTCCTTTGTCTTCAGTTTGAATCTGAGAGCATCAAATGTCGAAAGCAAAGGTATGCTTAGTGGTGTCTTCCTTTGGACAGCCGAAATAGGCCTGTGCTCATTGTTAACTCTTACCAAATTTACCCACTGGAATAAAGGAAAAACAGTGTGTTCCTTTGAAAACTCATTTTTTTGGTGATCACTTCAAAAATTCCTTTCAAGCCATGTACAGTCAGAGCCCCTTTCTGCTACTTCTCAGAACTCATAGAGCTAGTTTTCTCTGTTAAGTGAACCTATACGGACATGCACATTTTTGTGCTGTTTACCAGGACTCTGTTTAATGGATTTATCATTGGAAATATTTTTCTCCATGTCATGTAATTACTAGTACACTTGAAGCACGGACGGAGAGAGAGCACTCTTCAGTGACTCCTGGGTCACGGTTTCTGGGCCATGATGTGGACATGTGTCAGCGTCCAGCTCAGCTGAGTGCTGCCTGCACTGACCAGGGCTCTAATCCGAGATGGCAGCGGGCCCAGCAGGGGAGCTGTGAGGAAGAAGATATTTTCTGACACATGAGCTGAAGTCACTAATTAAAAACTCAGGCAGGGGGTGTCAGGGAGACTGGCCACCCGGAGACACAGGCTGCAGCATCACCCAGCACATTGCTTTCCGGGGAGATGCGTTTCTGCCCTTCTCTCTTGTGACATTAGGGAGGACAGAAATGAACTTCCGGGGAGTGCGTCCTGGTCTCCGCACCTGCCCTCGTCTCTGTCCGATGGCTGGCCTGGGTAGATTTTAGGTCAGAGTAGTTCTGCGTGCTTGTTTCGGAAGCCTGCTGAGCGAGAGTGCAGAGCATGCTAAAGGCACTGGACACACGGCCCATTCCGTGTCTCTTACACCCTCCAGGTGTGCTCTACCTGGTAAATGTGCTACTTGTACTAGCATTTTACAGACACCTGAAAATGGGAAAAATGGACCAAAATTTCTCACTAGCAGGCTCCAAAAACATAGCTCTTACTGTTCTCAGGCCATATATTTTTGTTTCCATACCCTGATTCCTGTGTTAATTTGGAGATAACACATGCTTGAGCACAGTTTAATTGTTAGTGAAAAGCCCGGGAAGTGTCGTTCTTCCTCCATATCCAGGCACCAATGAGCTCTGTGGGTCAGGCTCTCCCAGCGCAGTGGCTGCGGAGCAGGGCACGCGACTCTGCAGACCCCACTGGGAACTGGCCACGCCTCCTGAGTGTGTGCGCAGGCGCCTTCCATGGAGGGAAGAATAAAAGCACATTTATAGTGTAAAAGGTAACACAGGAAAGTAGATTGCTATGTACATCACTTAAAATTGGATAAAGAAGATGAGTATACCCTGTCTGATAGCGAGATAGCCTGGAGATCACTCGTGGGGGCTGGATTAACCCTGGCACCACCTCCCCCCCACCCCCATTGGAGAGCTGTCTGGACTAGAGACAAGGCTGAGCCCAGCAGGCAGTGGGAACGGGAGGCACAGTTGCATACAGGGGGAGAGGGTGGGGGTGCTGGGGATTAGGGCAAAGGGCACACGGCATAGCACACCAGGCAGGATCAGGCGAATGCACAGACACAGCCACTGTCGACAGCGTGTCCAGGTCAAGCCAACTGCTGGAAACCCTCTCGGGTGCTGTCTCTGGCCCTGCTGACATAATTAGTGCCCTGGAATTCGGGAATGCACTCTCATCTTTGGGGGCGTTGGGATCGAGGCAGGACTTTAGTCATAAAAACAGTAATGCCTGCCCCTTGTCCAACAGCCACCATGTCCCTATGCCAACTTCCCTTAGGAATGCTCACAACCCTTCCTGTGCAGGGCACTCAGGTGACCCCGTGTTGCCCGGGTGGGGGGGGGGGTTCAATGACCTTGAGGGGCAGGACCTATTCCTGGCACTCAGCTAGGCCATAGGTGTGTGCCCACGTAGTTTGATTCCAGGGTCGCTGCTACTTCTCAGCTCAGCTCAGTGAATTGAAACTTTCATAGAGACCAAAGAATAGGTCAACGGTGATGGGAAATAATTTGCCAGGAACATTAAGAATTATGTGGGTAGTGGTTCTAAGTCTAGCTAACCAAAAGATTTTTTCAATCCCACCCATAGATCTTCCAGAGCTGGGAGTAAGAGAATAAGGTCTCTTTCAGCTATCATGTGGAGTGGGGAGGAACATAGTTCAGGAATAGGCTGTTGTGTAAATTAAAAGTTCCCTATTTAGGGATCAATAAGGCATTGGCTGGAATGTGAGGCTCAGAGAACGGAATGCAGCGGGCCCCTAACGTAGGCCCCGCCAGTCCAGACAGTGGGTTTGGAGTGCTGACAAACAGACCGTCCATGAGCCACTGTGACTCCCACTGGTCATCTGTGAGCTGGTGACAGGGCAGTCAGCTGCAAAGAGAAAAGAACAAACGCTCGCAAGCCATTCCTGCCCCTGCACAGCCCCGTCTGAGCCGTGGGCATGAATTACAGTGCCAATCAAGAGTGCCTCTGTGCGCGGGCCTACGGGCCACGGGACTGAAGTCACTTACAACTGTGTGGAACGTGAGTCGCTGTGCTCCCACCAAAAAGAAGGCCACACCTCAATCAAGCACTGTGACCCGAAAAATACTCGGTCAAAGAGAGGCTGCGGTGACAAGTGACAATCATGATGTCACAAGAAATAAAGGAATATCGACTCAGACATGTTCTCGTTTGAGAGCCTGGAGAACACAGTTCCTATGAACAGCTAACAGAAGTTACTCCTTAGAATGTTTGAGAGAGAAACTAATTACTCAGCTCCAAGAGCCTGTGAGTTAGTAACTACGCCTGGGACACACACCCTGGCCTGCACCCTCGTTCTGGGCCATCACGCTGCCTGTTTCCTACACGGTGCTGGGCCCCTGCTCCCCCACAGCTGCCCGGGAAGCCTAGTGCTTCTGAGCTCATTCTTCTCGTTTCCTGTAGAAAATCAAAGCCATGGAATAGTAGCAAATAAGGGTGCGGCGGGAGCCCTTTTTAAGGACTTGGACACCGGTGAGCTGAGTTTTCTACCTCAGCTTTTTTTGGAATATAAGACAAATTTTATTTCTGTCGTCACTCAGAATTTGAACTCGCCGCCGCACCACTGACCTTTGGTAGTACAGTGTATGTTTGATGTGAAGGCCGTATGAGTCGTAGGACATGATAATAGGGTTAGTCAAGCTGATGTATTCCAAAGCATATCAAATTTGTGTGATATTCTTAATGTTTCATTGAAGCTAGCCATTAATTAGAAGCAGTCTTGTGATGAAACATTTTATAAGCAGGGGTGTCAAACTCATTTTCACTGGGGGCCACATCAGCCTCGCGGTTGCCTTCAAAGGGCTGAATGTAATTTGAGGACTGTACAAATGTAACTACCCCTTAACAGTTAAGTGGGAGCTCGGTGCTGCCACTGGATAGAAACAAGGTGCCAGGCCGGATATAACAAGGTGGAGGACCGGATTCAGCCCATGGGCCTTGTGTTTGCCACCTGTGTAATATAAAGCAAATCTCAATAAAGTCAATCATCCTAACTTTCCAGGTTGCATTCC
Organism: Desmodus rotundus; assembly: GCF_022682495.2. Classification (NCBI taxonomy): domain Eukaryota; kingdom Metazoa; phylum Chordata; class Mammalia; order Chiroptera; family Phyllostomidae; genus Desmodus; species Desmodus rotundus. The sequence continues at coordinate 736,506 of NC_071395.1, read as the reverse complement.
ATAATTCCGCATTTTAGGTTTGCCTAAAAAATATATATAAACATGAAGCCATTTCAGGGCTGGTAATTTTTAAACCTATAAAATTGCAGTTTTCAAACCCTTGAAATTGCCCTGCCTTTTCCTGCACATAACTGCCGAAGAACAGTCATCATGGGTGTCAGGGTAGATCCCAGTGCCGACAGGTCTGTGACTTCCAGCATAGCTCACGGGCATGTGGGGAACCCCAGGGCCTGTCTCAGGGCTAATGTTCCATCCCTCAGAGGGCCTGCCTGGGAAAGCCTTGGGTGGCCGCCTCAGCTCAGCTGGAGGAGATGTGCTGTTTTAGGGCGTGAAGCACAGCACTGCCCAGAGCGTTTTGACTGAGTGATAAGAATGAAACCATATTAAAAATTTAAATGTTAGTTCATGGTGACACTGGCATTTGCTCAGCAAACGTCAGTGCCACGTGACCTAAGAGAACTCAAATGGCTGCGCTTTCGAGAGCAGTCGCAAGTCTGCCCTGAGATGAGCCTGCTGGTGACAAGTTAGGACAGTGTAGGTCACGCAGATCTCTGACACCTCCATGCTTTCAAACTATGGTGACAGTTTGATGGTTCCTCTCAGCCATTTGTTTCATAAATTAATAGCCGGAGACTATTGATTACATGAGAAACTTTTTAGTTCTAAGAATAAAATGTCAAATAATAGCATGCCATGGTTTGATACTCTTGATAGATGACCAGAATTCCAAGTAATCTGGAATGTCAGGTTTTGCTAACAGTTATTTCAACGTGAAGATCGTTCATATTCTTGAGACATCTTCATCCCAACACCCAAACTAAACTATCCCAGTTGGGTGTCAAGGTGATTCCAAGTCCGCCCACCCCTGAAGCATTGTTGCCGAGTTTGCCTCACAGCCACCAGCTGTCCTGCTGGAGCTGCATCTGAGGGCAGTGGTGCAGTCCCCTGGGCTCGCCCGGCGCCCGACTAACATCTTCCCTGCAGCCTCAACCTGACTCCTTCACATTGTGGTTTTGAGTTGTTTGCCAATTTGCCTGACTCGCTTAACTAATCAATTGAATATTGGTTTAGGCCGTGTTAATACAAGGTTGGAACAACCAACAGAATCGACTGATTCAGTAAAAAAGTGTACCCAGCTTTATGAAATTAGCTGTTTGTCAGTGTATAAACAAAACTAATTTGACTGACTGAATTTTTAGATTTTCAGACAATTGTTTTTGCTTTTGTATGGTCCATTGTTTCCCACCTTTTTTTCAGTCAGTCTGAGAGACACCTCTAAATTTGCTGGGTCTTGTTCCAAGGGGAAGAGAGCGTAAGCCGCTCTCTCAGGTGTATCTGTCCTAGCCCAGCAGGCATCTTTGCAGACACTGGGAGGGAGTAGACGTCACTGAGCACATGGACTGGCCGCCCTTCCCAACCACCTTCCCCTGCCATTTCCTCACACCCTCAGGGCAGTCAGGCCCGTGGAAGGCTCAGGCCTGGTGCCTGCCTTCCAAGTGCCCACGTGTCTCGGGCTCTGGTCAGGAAGCACTGGGATAGAAACAGCCTTCTTTCCACGGGCGTTACTAGTCCCTAGCAGCGGTGAAGGCCGGGAAGTATGAACGCTTCTTCCTGGTAGTACTCCAAGGTGTAAAGATGGGTGTCTGAGTAATGCTTAGACTCACACTCTGAAGACATGTGAATCATGGTGCAGAAAGCTGGCCTATAAAGGAAAAGAGCTGACGATAACATTTGGCAAATAGTAGCATACTCTTTCTGCCTTTAAGAATAAACAGATTCTTAAAGACTGCAATTTTAATACATAATTCAGAACAAGACTCCAAAATTTGTACAGAAATTGTTTGGAAACATTGAGGAATCAAAATCACTACATTTGGGTCCCAACTCTTGAAATCAACTAGGATTTAATTTGCACAGTTTTCTTTGCCAAATGTCTGTAAATCAGCCCAACTCTCGTTCACTTTGCCACGTCTCCTCCTGCTGCCAGTGGCTGTGCTCTGCCAGGCTCCTCAGTCCCTGTAGTGGCCGCGTGGGGCCTCGGGTGGCCCTGGGAAGCACGTGAGCAGGTCTAGACAGATGCCCGTTCCCTGGGCCCGACCCACGTGCACGCTCCGGCCGGGCGTCCTGGCTGTGAGCGCGTCTGTCTGCACCTGCACACGTGGTGGCGCTTGTCGTTTCTGACCCCTTCTTCCCTGGGGGCCGGGGTAGGTCCCGGAGAGAGGGCAGTGCATGCCTGTCCCCCCAGTCTCATAAAACGCTGTTCGTGGTGGAGAGTCACTTAAAATAGCATCTCACTTCAGTCTCTTTTTTTCATTTCTAAATAAAGCCTGAGAATTTGCTTTTAGCTAGCAAATCCAAGGGAGCGGCTGTGAAGCTGGCGGACTTTGGCCTGGCCATAGAAGTTCAAGGAGACCAGCAGGCATGGTTTGGTGAGTAGGTCTTGCCCTTGCCACCCAGCCACACCCCACTTCCTGACCACGGGGAATGGGAATATTGTTCCAACCCTTGCTTGACCAGCAGGAAGATGGGGGCCTATCAGCACTACACTGCACTGACATTGAAGGGTGGAAGTCGGGAAATAACTTAAGGCAAGATATGTTAATAGGAGAGCAGTAGCACACAGACTTTTTCTTAAAGGACAGTGAGAAAATGGGCTGGGTACTGAGAATGACCAAGGTGGTGGCCGTGCTCCAAGAGCACGTGCGTGTTTGGTCCCTGAGAAGGGGCTCTGCACACGCAGCCGCACTTGCTGCTAAAAGCTGCTGTGTAAAGAGTCAGGCTCCGGAAGCACTGAGTGTCTGACAGACCTGTGTGACTGGTGAATTAAAGTGTAACAATATTAAAAAGCATGTATACACATAGATTTATAGTATGTGTTTCATCTTACGTATCTGTTCTGGAAAATACCAGTTTCCTCTCTAAAATTTTGATAATTTTGAGATTTCTGTTTCTAAATAAATTTAAATGACAAGTGTTTCTAATCAGGCTCATGTACTACTTCAGTGTTTGGCCTGAATGAGTTATTTTACCCTCTGACTTCCTGCCGGTTCCCACTGTTAACCCACTTCTCACACAATGTTCTGAAACCTCTCCCCGAGCCCTGTCTTACTTTCTTTCTGACTTCCAGTGTTCTGAGATTAGATATTTTTAAAGACCCTTCACTCCTAGCTGCTTTTCTCTGAACAACTGCAAGCAATCGGAGACCCCAGGTGTTCCCTGTGTTTTCTGGGCAGACCCTCCATGCCCCTGACCAGGCATGTGCCCTGGCTGCGCCCTGGCAGGATATCAGTCCGGGGTGGTGGGGTGCATGGGGACTGCGGGAACATGGAGTTATTCCCCCAGGTTTGTTTGTACCAGCTCACCTCAGCCTCGGCTCCCAAGCCCGGGCCAAGGGCGGTCCCCTTCCTAGGGCGGGGAGGTCAGGAGACTGAGGTCCTGCCTGCACCTGCTGCTCCTCAGCTGCTTGCTGCTGAGACGCCCCTCGGGCCAGGCCTATGTGGCACGTTTGCGTGGTGCGTGCTCGCCCCTTCCCATGCTGGTCCCAGCCCCCACAGGGAGAGGGCTGGCTATTCACCAGCCACAGTGCAGGCTGGCAGGGCCCTGCACAGATGGAGGGGGCTCTCTCTGCCCCTGCAACCTCCTGAGGCGGAGGCGGTGGGGCCAACACCGCATAGAAAGAACCCAACAAGGTTCAGCTGGTGTCCCCACTTCGAGTAGCCTTGTCCCATCAGCACCAACTCATGGGCTTCTGTTTCTGCAGGGTTCGCGGGCACGCCCGGCTACCTCTCTCCAGAGGTCCTACGGAAGGACCCCTATGGGAAGCCAGTGGACATGTGGGCCTGCGGTAAGGCCCCTCCGGATGGGGTGCAGGGGACTGAAGGGCTGCTGTCCTTCAGTGCCACCAGTGCCACTTGCAGGTCTTGGCGGTGCTGTGTGGTCAGGGGTAGGAGCCCCCTGGCAGGCCTCACTTGTGTCCCTTCCTGGCCTCACCCAGCATCCTTGCAGTTGAGAGGCTGACCCAGAGGGTTCGGCTGGGGGAGACAGAGGCTGTGTCCAGAGAAGCAGGGAGGAGACCGTCCTGGGGGGCTGACCACTGCCGCAACTGTGTGATTCTGACACTGGCCACTGGGGTGGGGGAGGCTATGTCTCCCAAAGTGGCTGTCACAGGACCTCTTCCCTGTCTGGGAACTCACCCTAAAGCAGGAGGGAGACAGAGAGGAAAGGGGTAGGACAGGGTACTCCGAGCATTCCCTCAGGTTGAAGGTGCGGGCAGCCCTGGCTGCTGTCTGGGAGTGTGGGGCCACCTGCCGCATGGGGTTCCACTGCCTTTGGTGTTAGCCACAGGGACTGCAAGGAGCTGGTCCCAAACCCTGACTCAGAAAGTAACTTTCCAGATTTGGTTTTACTTAAAAGCATAAATAAGTCCTTTACTGCCATATTGTAGGGATGGATTGTCCCACGCTGTCTGTCATCTCCTTGGGGACAGCAGCAACATGCTGTTTGACTTTAATTGGGGAGCCTCTAGGGCTCTGGGCCTCTCTGCACCAGGGAAGCCGCTGGGAGAACCCCAGGCAGTCCTGTGTGTACAGGGCACCTGCCGCCCAGCCCTGCCTGTCTCTGAGCCAGCTTCTCTCCCTGTGAAGGGGATGTGGTACCCTCCTGGAACTGTGTGCACTTTAGATGAAGACATTTTATAGTTTGCAAAGCCATTGAAACACAAGCAGCTATCCTAAACTGTTGGGGTTTTCCCTTCGTTAGCAGGTAAGATCTTAGGTGTTCCCCCAGCTTTTCTCCCTCCCACTCCCTGAGGGTGGCTTCTTAGCATGAACCCTGAACTGCCTTGGGGTCACGGTGCTATCCCAAAATGTCCTTGTTCACCTCCAAGTGCTGACAGCAATAACTCAGATACTTCTTTGCAAAATCAGCCCCAACCAGGTCTGTTTCTGCTGCTAAATATGACAGGCGGACACTGAGAGATGGGTGCTGTGGAGGGGGTCAGGGTGGCTGGAGTGCTGCCCTGGGGCCCTGGGTGCTGGAGGGAGGGACCATGGGTGCGGACTGGGCAGTGACCAGGGACCTGAGACGGCCCGCAGTCTTTGCCAACCTCATCCAGGGCCATGCGCTGCCTGCCCTTCCTTACGCCTCACTTAGTTCCTGTTTTTTCCTCTTTCCCTCCGCCGGGCCAGGGGCCTGAGTGTGGGGGTTGAGGGGAGGCACCCAGCTCCCCAGCTCTGCAGCCGTGACCTGGCACACACACAGTCTTGGTACTTGGCCACTCTGACAAAACAGATGCCAGCAGTCCTTGCTGGCTGGTCACGTACAGAAATGTTCAGGGAGGCCAAAGAGCATGTGGCCCGGAATGGCAGGCAGGTGTCATCCTCAGGTAACTTGCTGGGCCTAGTCAGCAGCTTAGGACTGACGGCTGGACGGTGTGACCCTGTTTGACTGCCGCCATGCACAAGTCTGTCCGGGGCACCCCCCACAGCCCAGCCCCTCCCTCTGCGTGTCCTGAGGGTGTCCAGTGGGCTCGCTGCTGGCCAGGTTGCCTAACGTGCTGATGTGCCCATCCCCGCAGGTGTCATTCTGTACATTCTGCTGGTGGGGTACCCCCCGTTCTGGGACGAAGACCAGCACAGGCTCTACCAGCAGATCAAGGCCGGCGCTTATGACGTACGTAACAGTTCAGAGCGCTACAGGAGCTCCCTGTAGTCTGCCTCTCAGAGAGGGGGGGAGGGGAGGGGGGGGGGAGGGCAGGGGACAAGTCGGGAATTAGGAAATGCGGCATTTTACCCAGCCTGTGTCCTCCTAGCCCACATCTGCTAAGGGTGAAAGGAGAACAGCTTGGAGTCTCTAAGGAAGGACATTGCTTGTCAGAATGTTTGGATCTTTGTTTTAACTCCTAGAAATTACAGCACTTTGCTTTAGAAATGGTTCCCACCTGTTTATTTTAATTATGTTCCCGGTGCCAGTCACATGACTTTAAACTGCATGCTCTGCGGGACCCTTCGACTTCTCTGTCTCGTTCACCTCGTGGGCTCTGTGCAAGCTCTCCTTTGAAAAGAGGCTTCACAGTTGAAAAATAACAAAGTTATTTTCAATCCCAGAGCATTTTATTTACAGTTAGAGTATTCGAAAGTAGACATATACATATACACACACACGTATGTGAATTAACTTCTGAATCTGAAGAGTGAGGCCTTATCTGTTGTCCCTTTTCGGCTTCACTCTGCTCTTTGAGACAGTCTCTCTCCCTTGCTAAGAGTGTCTGTAAATGATGCAGTCCCTTGGGCTTCCCCCCATAGCCCCCAGAGGCCAGTGTGCAGGGGCTGTAGCTGCTCCCCCTGTGACAGTAAGTGGGGTAACTAAGTAGCAGGTGATACAGGGTCTACCTTCTGTGCACAAATTAAAAGCTCCACATAGAAGAGAGGACTGATGTACAAAGTCTGAATTGGCCCCGGCCACTATGCTCGATGGGTTGGGTGTCATCCTGCAAAGCAAAAGGTTGCAGGTTGGATTCTCAGTCAGGGCACATGCCTGGGTTGTGGGCTTGGTCCCCGTAAGGCATGTACAAGAGGCAACCGATCGATGTTTCTCTCCCCCTCTTTCTCCCTCCCTTCCCCTCTCTCTAGAATAAACAAATACATATTTTTAAAAGTCTGAATTATGTTCTGTCAGGTCTCATGAACTCCCCAGTGCCTTCTGTTAACGTGTTCTGGTGAGATGGAAGTTCGCGTCATGGGAAAAATGATTCTTTTCATGCTGACGCATTCCATCTAGGCAGACTAATAATCGGATAGACTTATTTCAGTGGCCACAGCAGCACCTGCCCATCCCTGCAGACTGGAGTGAGGCCTCTCTGGGGGAGGAGCTGCACTCAAGGCCAGGCAAGCGCCAGGGTCAGGAAAGCCGGGCGGGGCAACTCGCCCTTTGCTGCCAGGAGTGTTTCATTGTTCTGAATCCTTAGCAAGTTTTTGCAGCTGCCCAAAATAAATGCAGAATTAAAGTGACAGTTGTTAATTGGGCAAAATCTACAACTATTAAAGAGTATATAGTTTTCTCAAATTTCATTTTGCCAATGGGTCACAAACTGCCCATTTTATACAAAAAGTAACAAGTCAATGACACAGTTACAATAGCTTTTTCCAAGACTTTCTCTAAAGCTTCACAGACTGGGGAAGAGCCCAGTTTCTGTTGTCTAGAAACTAATGAGACATCAGTTTTTCTGAAGTTTCACTGAGAGTATTTCTGCTAACTGTGCTGATTAGGTTAGAGTAAGTAAGGTCATGTGCTTATCAACAATAATTTCACTGAGAGAAACTTGGGATAAGTAGCTTTACTGTGAAGTCATTGATGGGAGGTGAGTTTCTAGTAGCCCCTGTGGGAGCTGGTCCTTCCTGAACTCAGCGGCAGTGAACCCCCGATGGCTGTGTCAGCCCGTGGGGCGCAGCATGCGGCCCGCGCAGCTCGATCCTCCGCACTGTGGCCACCGATGGATATGAACCACACAGGACATGAGGCCTTGGGCTGTCTCTGCTGTTGCTGCTGGGACAGTGGGGCCCACGGGGCCTCAGGGAGCTCTCACAGGCAGCATGGTGGTGCCTACACGTGCGACAGCTGCCGCCTTGGTGATTTTTACAAACGATCACGAGAAGGAGTGTGTCAAATTTCACTTTCAGGACTAAGAGATTTTTTAAGTTTACCTTTCTGAATTCTGTAAGTATTTACTGCATAGAATACGCACTCGGGAGTCTATGTCTGTCCCTCGTCGGTGCCTCTCTGTGCACGTACATCAGGTAAATCCATACGTGGGGGTGGTTTCTGTCTGCGAGAATGAGTTTGGGGAGGAACTCGATGCTTAAGGAAATCATTAGTATGTTGGCTCTTCCTTGTTCGACTGAGGAAACCTGGTTTTTACACTCTTTATAAATTTCTGTTTTTAAAGTTTCCATCCCCAGAGTGGGACACAGTGACTCCTGAAGCCAAAGACCTCATCAACAAGATGCTGACCATCAACCCCGCCAAGCGCATCACCGCCTCCGAGGCGCTCAAGCACCCCTGGATCTGCGTGAGTGGCGCTCGCATGGGAACAAACTCGCCTTTCGGGTTTTTTCATGGGTTTAAAATAATTTTTGCAGAAAAAGATTGAAATGAATGTGTGAATTTTGACTTGGGGTGTTAAACAAAGTTAGTTGTATTACGGTGAAGACACATTTGGGTAGCAGGACCTGGCCTCACAGATGGCTGAGTCGCAGCGGCCGGTCTCACAAGGAGTGCACACTCGCCACCAGTTACCGATGATGGTCACTGTGGAAGTGAAGAGAATGACACTCAGACCCAACACAGCCTAGAAGAAAACAATTACACAATGTTTATTGTGCGTAATTAGGCAGCTTTAGGAAAAAATACGAGGTTTAGAAGCTAGGAGGAAGTGTTCCTCGTAGGACAGGCTGGTGGTCTGAGGCTGAGTAGACCCTGGACGTGCCCTGAAAACCCATGAACGCTGTGGGGAACGTGGAGATGACAGTACTTTCTAGGGATACGTGTCGGATGTGAGGGGGCTGCCAACGTGGGGAAGCAAATGGAAGGCAGCCCTGCAGGAATACAGTTACAACGTGTGGGCGTGGAGGTGACAGGGAAGGGATGGACTCTGTGCGCGCTAGGCCGCAGTGCTGTGCAGAGTGTGAGCTCTCTCCTCCCTCCACAGCAACGCTCCACGGTGGCCTCCATGATGCACAGGCAGGAGACGGTAGACTGCCTGAAGAAGTTCAATGCCCGCAGGAAGCTCAAGGTGTGTGGGGATGCTGCTGGGAGGGCCACAGGGCGGGGGCGGGTTGAGGAGCAGGCTCTGTTAGCAGAGACTTCCTCGTGTCCGGCCTGTGGGCTCGGCTCCTGGGTCTCGGGGGGCTGGGGGTGCACTGGACATGACCCCGTGGTGGAACACTGGGGGCCTTTGACTGGTGGCAGAGGAAGCAGCTGTGTCCCTCCCCTGAGCTGGGCATGTGAGCCCACAGGGCGGCGCTCACCCAGTCTCCTGTCTCACAGGGCGCCATCCTGACAACGATGCTGGCCACGAGGAATTTCTCAGGTACGTGAGTTAAGGACCCTGATCCTCACTTTCTGCTTTCCTTTTTCTTCCTGTCTTTGGAATTGAGAAAAAATAATAATTAGGAAAACAGTGGTGTGTTGTTCAGGGATGACAGTGGGGACTATGGCCTTGTCCCCAAGGTGCTGTGCTCAGGGGTGTCAGGCAGGTAACCCTTAAAGAAGGCCATCACTGAGGAACCCAATTCCTGGGGCCAAGTTCTCCAAAAGCACTCCTGCATCCTGGCTGTAGGAAAGGGGCCTGCACGCCGTCCAGGGGAGCTACCCATGGCAGCATGCGGACAGGTGGGAAACGCTCCTCTGCGAGCTGGGCGAGCTCAGTTTGCAACATGAAGCTGAGCCAGCTCTTCATGGCAGGGGTCACTCCCCCAAATGAACACAAATACCTACTATTTCCTGGCATTGTTTCCATTTTGGGACCCCCTTCGACTGATCACCTCAGGGGACTCAGTTTCCAAGTCAAATTTCGGTAACTGCTAATCAGCCTCTAGTGCAGGGAGGCCCAGAGCAGCTCTTGGCAGCTGCTCTTGGTAAATTTCCTGTCAGGCCATTGGCACCTGGGACAGCTGTCAAACGACCGCTGAAGCTGGGGCCCTTTTACTCGCTTCCTGCTCACAGAAGGGTCTGTGGCATCAGACTACCCAGGAGTCTCGTACTCTGTTCCTGCTTCCTGCAGAGCCTGGAGCCACAGTGACCCCAGGGGCAACGCTGTCCCCATGCACTGAGTGGTCGACAGTGTGAGCCCGGGAGGCTACCAGAGACGTCTCCTGGCTGGGGAGCAGCAGCTGGAACCGTGCAGGGAGGAGGCCAGGGCTTGGGCCAGTGGCTCAACTGGGTGGGTTTGGTCCACTTTGTTTGGGGTGATGAAACCTCGTCACTGCCTTTGGCAAGTGACCTGTTCTGCAAACGGTTGACATTTACAGGGATGAGTTCAGTTCATCTCATTAAATATTACCTAATACAGACTTTATTCAAATAAATTAATATTTCACTGTGGCCCAATAGTTAGTGAATCACTCAAAATTAGGAAGGCCACACAGGGAACTGGGCAGGGACTGGGCTCTGGCTTCCTCATGTAGCAACGTCACATTTTCATTCCCGGGAATCTTGGCTGTCACAGCTGGCTTGGCAGGTGCACATGGGGGCTGTGGCTCAGCACGCCTTGGGGAGGCACCAGGACCGTCTCCCGCTGGGCCCTGGCACCTGTACATGACTCGCTAACATGATCTTACTCTCGTTTTGCAGCAGCCAAGAGTTTGCTGAAGAAACCAGACGGAGTGAAGGTACGTCCAGCACGCGCTCCCAGAATCATTTCTGAGCGTTTACACTGCTACGTGTGACCCCGGGTCTTTGCAGAACATTGTTACAGTTCCTGCAGAGGAGCAGGTCAGGGCATAAGATAATCTCACACACAAAGATGAGTGGTACTTACGCCAGGAAAAGCTATATTCTTTTCTAGTTTATTACATATGAAACGAGCATGACAGATAATACTTTTATGTGGAGTTCCTATGGAAACACGATGTCTAACCCCCTCTGGTGTCCTACAGTCCCAAACTATCCCAGACACCTGAAAGCGTTGTGAAGCCAGACCTTCCCTGCACATTGCCACTGCTGAGACATGCAGCCTGAGAGGGCCACACGTTGGGTCTGGAGATCGAGTGCCCAGTGACCCGCTCCTTGGCCCGGGCCCTTTCTCGGGGCCCCAGTTGTCACTGTGCTTCTGTCTAAGGTGCCGAGACACTTCTAGGGGAATATTTGGGACAAATTTTATAAACTTTCCAAGAAAGGAATAGGGTATTTTCACTTTCTTGGTTTTCCAAACAGGATAATACAACTGATTTTCTATTGATTCCATTGTGTTTCATGGGAATTTACCTTGGAATGTAACCATGTGTTTGCATTATGTTTATCTTTCCCGAGCGTTACCTGTATGTTTTCTTTAATACCTTTCTTTCTCTTCCAATGGCAGATGCACACATTCCTCACGAGCACTTCAGCATTCTCAGGATTAGTTACTATTCTAACATTTGAACTTGACTCAAAGTCAGGTGCTCAGTTCACTGCGATAATAGGACGTAGGAAATGGTGGGTCCCTTGTGCCCATGCCCGATCCTCTCACCGCCTGCCTGTGTGACGGGATTTGCAGGGTGGCAGCCGCGCCCTACACTGCCTGTTACCAGTTGCCTCCCTTGTGCTCAGGGTCCCCTGTGTAAGTTTCAGCATCACGGGGGATGTCTGCTTTTCCCAGTTAAGGTGGGAATGTGAGGTTTCAACCTTACCCAGAGGTGGCGTGCCCTGCACTGTTCTGTGCCATTCTCGGGGTCTCGGACGCAGGGCCCACAGCTCCACTGAGCACGGACCGCCCCTGGTCTCCTCGGGTAGAGACGCTTCCGAGCGGCTTCCCTAAGGGCAGCATTGTCCTGAGCGCTGTACTTCGATACCCAAAAGCTCAGCTGGCCCTGTTTCTTCTTTCCCCCACTGACAGGTGAGGTCAGAAAAGGGGGTCCAGCCTGTGTGTTCGGGTGGAGAGGGGGTCTGCCTACCAGGCTCTCCCCCAGGGAGAGGCTGCACCCAGGAGCCAGTCACACGGGGTTAGTGCAGGGCTCTCGGAGCACAGTACAGTGTCCACATCGCTGTGTGCGTGGGGGTGTGTGGGTGTGCTCATGTGTGCATGTTGGTGCGTACAGGTGCACGTGGAACACTCACTAAAATAAAGCAGATCTTAGCATCTACATCCTAGGGAAAAAAAATTAACTCTTTTGTCTCAACAAATAAAAACGCAGAAATCCTCTTTCATTGTTTGCATCCGCTGACATCATGAATGTAGCGTCTTTACCACGTGTGCGCACAGGGCCCTATGACCCCTGGGGAAGGTCACCCCTCTGACCTCTGACTGTCCAGCTGAGCGCACCCCCCCCCGGGGTACAAGGCGACGGTCTGCACTCCCCCTCAGATGTTCTCTGTGCACAGGAGTGCCACACTCTACCCCTCTTTTGTAGGCTCCGTTTTCTCTTGTTTCAGCTGTTGCACAGATTTTATGTTCAAGTCTGTACGCTCTTATTTAAAGAAAAGTTTCAAACAAACTGCCAAAGACAGAGGGGTATTTAAAGAGCTTTCTGGTAAGGGGCCCCTGAAGTCCCCTGCCTCCTCCTGCATGTCACAGAGTGTAGTGCGACGGTGCGCTGTCTGGGCATACAGAGGTGGATGAACAGAAAAGCCAAACATCACGTACTCAAGTCAGCTGTGAGCCTCCTGTCCTCCTCTCAGCGCTGGTTTCAGTGTGACCTGGGGGTGAGGTAGAGAGAAGAATTACCAGAGGGCCAAGCATTCCTTGGGGTGATGGCTTATACATTTGGTATTCATTTTTTCCTGCAGTACGTTTTTCTCTGTAAGTCCTTATGTACATTCATACTACAATTGTGGGGCGTGTTCCTTCAGACAGTACTGATGTGTGAAGGAAATACCTAGAGAATGTCGTACAGGATGACGAGTATGAGCGTCTGTTTCTGTCTGCTAGCCACAGCTAAGTCGTCACGCGTGAGTTTAGGTGGGTGGAGCTGCTGCTGTCAGCCTGCAACTCTGTTCGCCCAGACTCAGTTGCGCGGTCAAGAGGCCACCGTGTGCAGTGTCTTCTCTGGGCCCGAGGCCGACTTCCCAGCCCTGGGCACTTGCGCAGTAGGGCTTCCACAGAGACAGCGAGCTCATCTGTGAGGTTGGACCAGTGACATCAGAGTGGGGGGTGGCATTTCCAGGTGTGATCTTCAGCGACAGCAGCAGAACTTTGGCAGGAAACCTAGTGAAAGTAGTTACTTACCACCAGAATATGGCAGTGAGGTCAGTTTGCCTGTTTATATTTGACAATGTATTTTTTTAAAGGAGACCCAGATGTACCATTTTTGAACAAATTAATAAAGCCTGCATTTCATCAGAAGACCTAAGCTTTTAATTGGATGCCTATTAAACAAAGGGATGAGGGCCCCCCAGAAAGACGGTCAGTGGGGAGCTGAGCCTCCAGGACAAAGTGAAAGCAGGGACAGGCTCCTCGCGGCGTGCAGGTGGAACTGACGACGGAGGGCCCCTCAGAGAGTGTGGGCAGCAGACCCACGCCAGGCCCAGCCGCCTTGGGCCCCGCTGCAGCCGCCCCCGGCTGCCGGACGGAGCTGCTGGCCGGCGCCGCGCGCCCCTGTTCTTCGCAGTGCTCTTTCTTTCCGTGTCGGCGCCTCCAGTAGATGTGCCGCGTGTAGAGTTTGCTACCAGGGCTCTAAGGCGTCTCTTTCTGTTTTCTGCACACCCACAGATAAACAACAAAGCCAACGTGGTAACTAGCCCCAAAGAAAATGCCCCTCCCCCGGCGCTGGTACAGCTGGACTCTGTGACCTTTCCTCCGCGCTTCGCTGTCCTTCGCTTCTCTCGTGTGCCCGCCTTGTGTAGATACATGTTATACACACTTTCTGTTGGGTTTTGTTTCTTTTTGTTTTGCTTTCTAAGACATGACAAGTTCATCTTTTTATTTTGTGGAGGCGGTTGTCAAGCTGTGTGTGTCTGACGTGAGATGCCCAGCTCTGTTGCTGAGCATCGCTGTAGCTGGGGTCCCTGCCGCTGGTCTTTGCATGTGCCTGGGACATACTGTGAATGCGCTTTGGTGGCTCTTGGCTCTCCTGACGCCGTGGGGCGCAGGGCCAGTCAGGGAGCTGGAAGCGCAGACCTTATCCAGAGCCCCCAACCGCTTGCTAACAGACGCTGGCTTTGTAAGGCCTCGCTGTGAGATGGAGAGCCTCCCGACCATTCAGGCCTCCTGTCTGCTGTCTCCCAAATCAGATGGTCACTGTTTCACGTAACCCCAGAGGGGAGACCGCGCAGCATGGGGCAGCAGTCCCCCTGGCGCCAGATCGGGTGTTTTTCTGGCGTTCACACTGGCAGCAACCACGCCAGCTTACCGCCTCGAAGCACGCTGCTGAGTGTGAGGTGTGACGGCTGGAACTCGATGCTCTGAGTCTCACACTATTTTCTCCAGAATGTTCCATGTTTGGATTTAGGATTTCCAGAAACGTTTCTGGCTTTTTACTGTCCTGTGTACTGATATCATAAATGAAACCAAAAGGCTTGGGGATTACTTCACTTGAGTGACACAGCAGGGCCCATTTAACACGTCAGCAAGACAGACGGACACGTCAGGATGGCAGGCTGTCTCCTGGCCACAGTGTGGATCCCAGGTCCAGCAGGGAGGGGAGGAGGTGCCATCAGGTGGTCAGAGGGTCCTCACAGCCTCGCTGGGAAGGGCTTGTGGCTGCCACCAATGCTCGGGCTGCCGTGGCCTTCTGCTGATCAGGCATCATGTAACGAGAGTCAGCGTGTCATCCAGGGAAGGGAACAAAGGCTTTCTTATGTCACTTATTTGAGTATTATTCCACTTGGGAATATTTCTTCAATTTTCTGGTAGAAAAAAAATAGCAAAAATAATTCTTTATGGAAAAACGTGGCTTTACAAACAAATCTTCTAAGTATATAGTCCCTAAGTAGAAATCTTTTTGATAAGAGTTGACATGGGACTTAACAGCGAACTATTGTGACTCTATGATTACTCGTAGAACCCTTTAAATGAACCTGTTAAATGTTCCTTAGAGTTTCTCATGGACTTCGAAATACATTCTTTAGGATAGTCCTTTTTTAAGTCCAATGGTTCTACATTTTCCAAGGGTGTTTATCTGTGTATTAGTTATAGTGAGACACCATAATTAATTCTGAAGACACTACAGCTGAAAAGATACCTTCAGAGAATCTGAAGTCCCCTCAAAGTGTCCTCATCTCTCGTGTCCTTGGCCACGGGCACAGGCCCCTCTCTGAGGAGCGGACCATGCCCAGTGCTGGGCAGTGAAACAGTGGCGCCTCTGCAGGTCTGCAGACTTTGAAGCCGGTCTGTGTGCTGATGGAATAAGGTCTTTGCATGCTGCTCTTGGGCTCCGGGGTCCCCTCAGGGCTCCCAGAGACTGTCATCCAAGGCCTGTCCATTGTGGCCTCTGCTGTGGCACCACGGCTTCCGCTCTGTCCCTGTGAGTCCTGGGGGCTGTTCTCCCTGCTCTGCCCACGCCAGTCAGAATATACTCACCGTGCAAACTGTTTCTTTCTCTATTTTGTTCTCACTCAGGAGCCCCAAACCACTGTAATCCACAACCCTGACGGAAACAAGGTATGCGGAGAGCACAGCCTCGCGCTCTCACAAGGCCCACGGCCCCCCCGTGGCCAGAGCACACTGCGTGACCCACACACAGGGGCGAAACCCTACCCTTGGTCTGGCACACTTTCCTGTGGGCCAGATTCCCCTAGAACTGTACGCGTATTTCTTTCAAAACTAAAAGAATGATGACTCGAGAGAGAAGTAAAGAGTACTGTTTGTAAGAGCTGGGTAGACCACGTCTCCGCATCGCGGCGATGTTCTCTGGAGCTGGGCCCCTGCCCTGCTCACCGGCCTTTCCCTGTGTCTCACGCGTGTCCCACATGAGACACTAGT
The DNA here is from genome assembly GCF_022682495.2 of Desmodus rotundus. Classification (NCBI taxonomy): domain Eukaryota; kingdom Metazoa; phylum Chordata; class Mammalia; order Chiroptera; family Phyllostomidae; genus Desmodus; species Desmodus rotundus. The sequence continues at coordinate 720,893 of NC_071395.1, read as the reverse complement.
TTCTGCTGTACCTCCCACTGGCTTCCAAACACCAACCTGAGTTTATAGGTATTTGTTTAATGTTGCTTTTGAGTTTGTTTATTCTGTTGTTATCATGTTGTTTTCTTTTAATTCCCTGTTGATGGTGGTGTTTTTGTGGCTTGGCATGAATTTGCAGACAGTAAGGGAGTTTCACTGCTTGGGAGCTGTGTTGCTGTTGGGTGACATGACTTCAGCAGCAGACACCGAGCTGATTGTGCTGAGAGAAGCCCAGCGTGTGCTCTGAGCCTTGTGGGCCGTCAGGGTGGCGTTCCTGCTACGTAGTGGACACTAGTGTGCACGGCTGCAGGGGAGAGGAGACACTTCCTGAACACGGGCCCTGTGTCCACTTCAGTGTTCTCACACGTTACCGTGTTTCTGTGGGGGAGGGGAGAGTGCGTCTTCAGACTTTCACAAACAGGCCCTTGTCTGCTTCTCCTTCCTGTTACCAGCAGCGTTTCAGGCAGGGAATACATTGTCTCTGCTCTAACATCTAGCTGGTCAGTATTACAGCCGTCACAGTAAAAGACACGGAGCACTGCTCACATGCTCTATCACGAGACACGTTGGGTACTTAGGGCCGTGGCACGTGAGGCGCTCGAAGTCCGTGACTTTCCACCTTTTCGTCTCATGGCACACGTAAGATAATCCCTAAATTCTGCCGTACACCAGAAAAATTTTTTTGCCAATCTGACCAAAAAAATAGGTGTAATTTTGATTCATTCACACTAGATTGCTACTGTTGTGTTGACTGTTGTCATTTTTTATTTTTGACAATTTAAAGGAAAAGAGGTTGGGAGACTGCATGTTTTACAAATTCTTGTGCACACCAGTTGGGAATCACCGGTCTAGGTCCCTAAAGACTTGAGCTAGTGAGGAGCCACCCCCAGGAGCACACCCCGTCCCCTGTGTTAGCCGGGGCCCGGGTGCACAGCCGGGGACCCGCGGGGGGCCGTGGCTCTTCCCGTAGAGCTGCCGCATGACACGCCCGCTGGCGCGAACCGGTCTGTTCGTAAGTGCCTGTCCGCTTCACCGCGAGTTGAAGTGTGAACTCCAGGCCACGCTAAGTGCATGGAGACCCTGGCTGTGTGTGGACGGAGGCTCTGGGCACATGTCTGATTTGTCTGTCCCTTGGGCGTAAATACTCTGTAAGGTAGTGACCTGAATCGATCGCACTTTGAAATGTTCAGTGTCCAAAAGGACACTGGCTGGCACTTGCATCATTTTGCAAAGTCTGTTCTTTGTCACTGAGCACATAGTTATTGATTGGAAGATTGTTTCCAATTTTTTTGTCTCTAGCCTTCAATCATTCAAAGTAGAAAATTGTCTTATGAACGTTAATAGAATTTCATTGCTAGAAAATACATCATTAATGGAAAAACGCATCAGACCCTTTTCCAGGAGCGTGTCTTGGTGCTGCTCGTCACAGTGTCCTTCCAGGTGTGCGTCCTGACCCCAGCCTTGTGGTAATTGCCCAAGGAGGCCCCTCATCTTTCCATTAAGGGAACGGGTTTCTAACCAGTAACAGCCCATTCTGATTCAGAAATGAATGAAGAACCCTAATTGTCCTTGAAAGCAAATGACTCCTTACAATCTCACTGTGCTGATCATAGACATGAACGCTCCTGGAAGTGCATCGCATGTCTCAGCAACTCACTTCCCCGTGGGGTGGCGCTGGGAGAGGCTTTCTCTCTCTCTGAGGAAAAGGGCAGCAGGCAGGCTGCAGGCGCAGAGCCGGAGGACCGCCTCACAGAGAAGGGGCTGTTTGCTGATGAGAGAGAGAATGAAAATCATACTCTTTGAAGGTTCTGATTCACTTGGCTCATAGAGTCAGTTTCTCCTGAATGCACAGAAAAAGCACACCTTCCGGGGCACTGTGGCCGGCACGCCCTTAGACAGCTCTCCCAGGGAGGTGCACCCACAGGCCACCTGGGTTTGCGCTGCCCCAAGCTCAGGCAGCCAGAGCCCTCCCCACCTGCCCCCCTGTATCTGCAGCACGTGGCCCTCATCTCTGTCAGAGCCTCAGGGACTCTGTCCCTTTGCATGTCGGTGCGCACATGGCCTGCCGAGGAGTTCTGCATGATGTGAACGTCACGCGCCAGGTTTTTAAGAACACAAAAGCCAAGCTGTTCTTGGTTCGCCACTGAAAGTGTGTTTTCTTCTCGGCAGGAGTCCACAGAGAGCTCCAACACCACGATCGAGGACGAGGACGTGAAAGGTGCGTGAGGCTGCAGTCTTCCCCGCGTGTCAGAGAAGCGTGCTTGTGTCAGACGACTCACACGCTGAGAGACCAGGCCGGCCCGATGACACGCAGCTGGTTTCCTTCTTATTCGTATTGTATTGGTGTTTTGATTATATGTATGGATTTTGTCAGGTTTGTTTCACACAATGTTCTTTTCTGTGTTAAAACTACAGACAAGAGGGGGGATAGTGAAGCACATTGTGACCTGAAACTAGTAGCGGCAGTTTGGACACATAATACCAGATTGTAACTGCGCCTGTCCACAGGAGCTACACTGTGTCTGTGTATTGCACTCACTCCTGACACTTCCTAGAAAACAGTTTCTCCTCTAGGATGGAGTCTGGCAGTGGGTTGTAGCTGCTGGTACTGTCCGGCGGGTGTCGCAGGGACTGGCACTGGGCGGCGTTTTCCTCATGAGCTTTCCTGATGCATTCTCGGCCCCACTGGGCGCAGAAGCCCAGGTCCTTTAGCTACGTAGGCATCCCCACCGCTGCTGTCCCTGCCCCATGCCCCACGGAAGGCGCACCCTCAGCACCCTGCTCTCTGGTCATGGCTGTCTTAGAGGGGTTCGCTTGAAGCCCCCAGTTTGCGCTTTTGTTCTCGTTTTGTAGTTCAGTGTAGTAACTGCAGGCCGCTTGTCTCTGAGCCGGCCCAAGCACGGTGGCTGCAGGGATGTTTAGAGCCAAAGTAGGAAAAGAAAAATGTCAAACAGACACAGGGAAGTGACCATCAATGAGGCTTCCCTGGAGAGCTGCTGGGCTCTGACTCTGGGGGGGCATCAGTGAGATCGTGCTGCAGAGTAAGGACCCTGGAAGGCCTCAGGCCAGGGAGACAGGGAGGCCCCTTAGGAAGCCCAGAGGGCTATGGACCCGTGCCTGTCACCCGCTGCTGTGAGGTGGCCAACTCTCCTCCAGTCGCCTAGGGTAGCGAGAGGCCCCCGTGGTGAACCCAGTGTATGACCTAACTGCTAGCAGAGGGCTGGTGCTGCTGCCACTGGCCGGTGCCCAGCTAAGGTGTGCTGAGTGGGTCTGTACCTCATCTAGTGCCTGAGGGCCTGGAGGTGGCTTCCTGATAAAACCGTCAGTCCATGGGAGGACTAGAAGCAGCAGTGCCTTCCGGGGAGACTCAGAAAGCACCACCTGTAGCCTTTTTAGCTAAGCAGATGTTACCTCATCTTCTACACCTTCCCTTGAACAAGAATTAGAAAGAAATAACTCCACATAATCCCCTGGAGAAACTGAGTCTGTAAATAACTGAGTGACGTCAGGGGCCACAGTGCGTGCTCCCCGCCTGATGTGCTCCCGCTTCCCGGCAGTTCCGGCAGGCTCTGCTTGGGCTGCACCTGCCTCCGACGCCCCTTGAGCCTTGGTTCAGGGCTGCCTCCAGGATGGGAGTGGCGGAGGGTAAGGAGAGTCCCTGCCCCTTACAGCTGATAGTTTGGACGGTTTTGGGTGGAAGGGGGTCTGTCAGCGTTCTCAGAAAGCAGTCCTCCAAGCCCAGCCCGGGCCAGCTCCGTCCCCTTTGGAGCCCCACAGATGGGCACTGTGTCCACCCTCATCACTGCACTGCGTCTCCACCCAGCAGCCGTGAGGGATGCTGAGCACAGCTCTGAGAACATGCACCATCCAGTCCTGTCCGTTGGTCCAGCTGCATTGGTCCTGCTACCAGGCCTCCGACTCTTCAGGGTTTGTGTTCAGACGCCTCTCTCACAAGCAAATCTACCGTGATGGGCATGTTCTAGTTCCTTCCACACTCCCGGACCCTGCACAGTGCTCCATGTCTCCTCCACCTCCCTCTTCCCGCATCCAGTCTATCAGCAACCCCTCCTGCTTCTCCCTTCACAGCACAGCTTGCCCTGTGGAAGTTGACCCCTGCCACCAGCCACCCTTCAGTAGCCTGGCCCGAGGCCCTGCCCCTTTCCCTCCGTCTCTGACGTGGCGGTGGGCGGCCTGTGTCTGCAAGGCCCCCCGGAGCCTGCTCACAAAGTGAGGTGGTCGCCAGGCTGGCCCTGGCAGGTTTGTGCCGTGAGCTTGGGGCTGCCAAAGCCAGGAGGGCGGCTCACAGCCTCCGTGGTCGGGCCTAGCCCAGGTTTCCCTGGAGGTCAGGCCCCACCCCTGTAGGAGCAAAGTTAAAAATGGTTTGAATAGTTTAATTTTTTTTTATCTTGAGGGCTTATTGAACATGTGACTTCTGCATAAGTGAGCTTTATAGTAATTTCCTGAAACCATTCTTGATTAGAAATTTGGTAATGTCCAGGTCTGATATTTAAATAAAATATTATAGATTATTAAACCAGTCAACCCAGAATCTTTGACGGGTTTGATTTTAAAAGCCAAAATAATGGAAATTACTTTCTGAAATGTTAACTAATTTGTCAACCCAGTGAAATAAAAAAAGTAGGTGAGAAACCAGCTGTTTATTGCACAGGAAACTCCAAACGCAGCTGGGCTGACAGGCACCTCTTTCTGTACAACCACTAGGAGCGTGAAAATGACCCTGATTTGGGTATTTACCTAAGATAGTAACCATCTCCGGAGTTATTTTTGTTAGGGCAGCATGGGAAGACTGGAGCACCACAGGACACCCACTTCTGTGACACTGGTGTAATCATTAATCACAGCCAGGGCCCAGTAATTAAGTCGTCCGTCACCTTGCACGGTGGTTCATTAAGTTTATGATTTCAAAGTATTGGATGAGGTGCCACGGGCTGGAAAGGACGTGGATTAGTGAGCTGAACAGCCGGCGGCCCTGAGCCAAATAAAGCTCCAGCCCTGGCCCAGCTCCTGAGTTTGCCGGGTGACTGAGCAAGTCACTACACCTCTGTCCTCCACCTCTCTGGCCTCCAGGTCCCGGAAAACTCTATGAAAGGCAGAAGTTAAATGAACTGGAACTCCAGATTTATACCCAAAAAGCTCAACAACTATTTCCGTTGTTTTTTGTTGGGCACCTTGTGACTGAGGAAGTACCTCCATAGGCAGGGTTCACAGGAGACGGCTTGGTGACAACCAGTCTGCTGGTCGGGTCGGCCCCTGTGTGGCGGGCGATCCCATCACAGACCCACCAGACTCTGGAGGAAGCTCATTAGCAAGTGGCCCCGCCTCAGCTCACCTGCAATTCCCAACTCAGAACTGGACCCTTAGGCAGCTGGGATCTTCCCTGCACCCGGCTGTGTTAAAAAGAAGTCAGTTCACACACAGACTAGATGCACCTGACTTATCTTACCAGACCTGCGCCAGCATCTTACTGGGCCCTCTCCGGCACATGCGGCGCTGTGGCCTCCCACCCAGGGGTGCTTCTGCCGCTCCTGAGACGTGCAGGAGCCACGGGGGCTTTCAGGAAGCATGGCCACACCCAGACTGCCAGACCTGGTTATCCTCCCTGCATATTTGGCATTTAGCAAATGTTTCCCAGGGCACACTCGGTCCTAGGTGCTGAAGGTAGGAAACGGTCCAGTCCCACTCAGATAGGTGAACATCCAGTTGTTAAACAGAACCCTGTGAGGCCAGAAGTCATCCTGAATGCCAGGGCCCGTGAGCCACATGCCACCCAGAGAAGGGCTGGTTCTGGGGCTGACCAGTGCTTTTGTGCAACAGGTTCAGAGTGGAGAGATGTAAGACATTGTGAAAGGGTTCGCGCTGTCTGCAGAGCGAGGGGGATGGGGGACAGTGAGGCTGGGAGGTTCTGGGATGGGTGCTGAGTCCGGCAGGAGGGAGGCTTTGCTGACTCTGGGTGGGCTGTGGGCAACCATGAGGGGTGTTCCTGCGTACACAGGGTGCAGCGGCACCTCTCTCCCGATCGCTCTGGAACAGCCGCCTACAGGTCAACCCAGAGTTTTAGCACAGGTTTGGGAGTGCAGGCGCCCGACTGCAGGGCCTCCTGTGACACGAGGACCACAGTGACATCGGGTGGCTGTGCCTGGAGCTGTCAGGGCAGCATGGGGGCAGAGCTTGGAAGGCTTCTCAGGTGAGGGGGTTCCAAGCAGAGGAGTGGTGAGAGGAAGGCAGAGGTGTGTCACGGACAGGACCCTGAGCAGGATGAGTGGGGCCTGGGAGTCGTTGGGGTCAGGGAGCTGGGCGGTGGGCCTGGAACTTCTGGGAGCAAGTATGGGAGAGTAAGAAACGGGTCTGAGAAGGATAAGGGTGCGTGCAGAGATGCGTGATAGCATGCGGGAGGGATAGGAGGAGAGGCAGCAGCAGGCTTCCACTGGTGTGCCTGAGTGGTCCTGTTGTCGAAGGTGAGGAGGTGCTCGACTTTGGGCTCTCTGGGTCCTAATGCAGGGCAACTGGGCAGGCCGGGGCTTCCTTTGGAAATGTGAGCTTGAAGCCCAGGTCAGCAGCAGACGTGGCGGCGCCCAGGGTGCATCCCGTCAGAGTGAGGGGAGCACCTGAGGTTGCCGGGCACAAGCACAGGAAATCGTGAGGGACTGAGCAGCACCTGGCGACCGTGACCGTGACCGTGACTCTGGCCGTGACCACTGGAGAAAGTCGCAGGCAGTGTGGCGAAGGTGCAGGGGATAAAGGAGGGCGCAGGGTCCAGAGGGAACTCAGGGTTTATAGCCAGCAAACTGCTAAAATTGTGGTTCTGATAGAAAAATGACTTCAGGAAGATAAGTGTTAGGCCAGTTGGAAAGTGTTTTCTCTCGGCATTAGTGAACAAGATAGGCTGCTTGTAGGTGCTGTTTTCACGTGTCAGGGTAGAGTTTTACACGGCGGTCTGACCACCAACACACTGCAGTGGCCTGTGGCAAAGGCTACGGAGTCGGGCGTCGGAGACCACGGGGGCTGGTTCTGGGCCCCGTCCATCGGGTGCTTCCCGAACATCCACTGTGTGCCGTGGTCTCGGCCAGCGCTGGGTGCCTGTGCTGCGGCCCCTGCTCTGCGGCTTATGGAGCACGGAGAAGACTGATTAACCCACACACACAGGCAAGCATGTGTCACACATGTGCCGAGTGCTTTCGAACCGCAGGTGCAGGAGGTGTGCGCTCCCAGCACAGAGACCTCTCCCAGCAGGAGGGTCAGGGGACACAGTGGGTAGGAATGATAGCTGATAAAAGAAAGAGAGGCAGAGATGGGGGGACAGCTCCCAGAAGGGAGGCTGCACTGGGAGGCAGGTCCAGGATGATGCACGTCGCTGCGAGCAGGCCCTGTGGGGGGCGGGGCGCAGCGGGACGTCAGGGCCTCCCTCCATCTGACTCTGGGCTGCATGGGCTGTGCTCGCGCCAGGGGATGGGGAAGGAGGAACGGGGACCGGTGTGCCCAACGCAGAAAGGCAGGGTTCCAGGGACTTGAGAGACTGGTGAGGGAGTCCCAGGTAGTGCTGGGCTCCTTCTGGCTGGGCCACCAGACACGGGGCATTGCCCTTGTGCAGGCTGGAGGCCCCTGGTGAGCAGAGAGGTGCGTGGCGGCGGCCCTATTTCAGGGGAAGGGACCCTGAGCCTGCAGAGCGCTCCGAGGGGCAGCAACCTGTGGCCTGACGTTCGAGCTTTCCTTGTAGGCTTTCATGATCGATGTTGTGTCCTCAGCTACAGATTTTCTCTATTGCCATAGCAACAGAAGGCATCTGTTCAACTGAAACAGGATCAAATGCGAGGGGGCTGTTTGGGGTGTCCCATTCTCCTGGTCTTACTCTCCACAGTGTCCTCTGTGTCCTGGGACTGTACCAGCTGTCACGTCAGAGGCCACACCGGCGAATCACCAACCGCCTCATCTGGTCAGGGCAGAGTGTGCAGGCAGCTCCCGGTCACAGACGGCTTGGGGGCTGCGCGTGTGGCCATCACGGCAGCAGTGAGCAAGGGGGCGGCCGAGGAACCTGTTTCTGGTGTCCTCTGCTCTAACCCACATGCTGCTGCTTTTACATCGTTGACCGTGACATCACTGGTGACATCACTGGTGACATCACTGCCTGTGGATGTCGTAATTGTACACGATTGTCTCATGGAATGTCGGGGGAGTCAGAGTAGGTGTACAGATGACTATTTTAAACAAGGAGTGCCCTACCCTGGGTGACCTGGAGTCTCAAAGTGAGTGTAAACATTTTGGTCCGTGGTAAAAAATTTGCTTAATGAAGATCAGATTCACGAAAAGTGCAAACTGGTTGCCTTCAATAAATAATGAAGTAAAAGCAGACTTGAACTCCTCTGGAAAGATGAGGTGAACTGCCCTCCTGACCCCTCAGGTTACCACCGGCGATTTGAGAAACTGTCCCAGGGTTCTTTAAGACAAAATTCAGTGACCTGTAACTTTAAAAGTATTTCATCCATCAATTTCATTAATAAGAGAACAGTGCTCTGAAATGGAGAAAAGGTTATCAACGTCAGCTGATGAAATTGACAGTTACTGGGCACTCGTTTTATTACACATGTCAGATAAAACTGTTTGGAGTGTGCAGAGAAATCCCATGTCTCCTGCCTTCCGGGAGCTTTTACTTTAGGGAGGAAGGCGGGTTGCACAGTGAGCACAGTTTGTGAACAGTTTAAGCAAGTGGTCACTTGGCCAAATGAAGCAGCGGCCATGGGCTGCAGCCTCTCATAGCTGCCGAGTGAGCAGCACACAAGGTGGGCGCATGGGCGGTGTAGCCAGAGAAGAGGTCACCCCACAAGTGGGCTCTGAGCCAAGCCGACTGTAGTAACTGTGGTGTGGGCTGGGACAGGGCACAGCTATGCACCGAGCTGTGTGGACGGTTTACTGGAGGCCACGGAGCTGTACGAGGGCAGGTACAGGGCGGGCATCCTCTTGTGGGGCTGGTGGAGATGAGCAGTGAGAAGTGTAAATACTGAGATGCACAAAGTTAATGCCGCAGGGGATCAGCACTAATTAACCACAGACCCTGGGCCTTTGGGCTGCTGGCCTTCGGCACGCAGCAGCACCTTTGCCCTCTCAGAGGTGCATGCCCTGGGGCCCCTGGGGGGGCACTGGGAGGTATGAGTCCCACAGGCTCAGAAAGGGCCGGCCTAGGTGGGTCTGGCTGCTGTGAGCCCAAGGAGGTGGAGGGACAGCGGCCCGCTCCCACGAGGGCCGGCTGAGACAGCCCACCCGTGTCAGGGGCATGTCGTTGCCTGATGTTGTTCCTGCCTTTGTCCTCTGCTCACACCAACTCTGTACCTTTGCCTTCAGCCCGGAAGCAAGAGATCATCAAAGTCACTGAGCAGCTGATTGAAGCCATCAACAACGGAGACTTTGAAGCATACACGTGAGTGTGCGCCCGTGGCCGTGCTCTGCACGCGTGGTGGTGTTTGCTACGGGAGTGCCTTCTCTGGTGCACTGAATTCATGTGTTTGACCCCAGGTTTGACATGTCAGCAGTAGCTTTATTTCAAGATATAAAGGACTTACGTGCCCCAGAAGAAAAATAAATATATTCAAGATTTCAGCAAGCCAGGGGGCCTTTGGGTGGGACTGGGGTTTGTTTCTCAGTGCACAGAAGTGTGACCACCGCGCCTCTGTACAGAGACACAGGGCAGGAAGCTCTTAGAGGGGCACATCGACTCGGGAAACATGCTCGCCGTGCTGCAGGGGTGCAGGGAGGAGAGGGCGCAGCTTCCCCGTCACCTGTACCTCCTGTCTACACGTTTGCGGTTTAGGTGCAGATAAAGTTGGGCTCAGCTTCCCTGTGCCCTCCACTGGCCCCCCTGGAGTTTAAGACTGGGAATGTAGGAGGTGGGGCTGGTATCTGAGCTTCAGAGCAGAGGGGGAGTCTCAGTGAGAAGCCAGGGTGGTGAGGCCACCTATGGAAAGGAGGCTGGGAGACAAACAGCCAGTGGGAGACGGTGCGGAACACTCAGGAGCTCGTGTCTGTGCAGAGGACTGAAAAGTGGGGAACGGGGCGAGGAGCACGGTCATTGGGGCCCCGTGACTTTCATCCTCTAATTCCACTGACTGGATGCAACATGGCCGTGGACTTTGTGTCTAAATCACGGACAGAGGGTGAGCAGAGGCACACACTGAAGCAATGTTCTGTCAGGGAAACCTTGGAAACAACGTCTGTGTCCCATAGCATGGTCACTGTGAGGGAGGAAAAGGGAAAACAGACGTTGCCTTTGGGAGAACAAATGGGGTTTTTACCTGCTTCTTTCCAAGTTTTAAGAAGAAGGTATTACCTCCACCATCAGCTACAAACAGCCCCGAGTAAAACGTGGGCGAGAGAAACAGCCTGCAGCTGCACCAGGTCCAGCACTGCTCCTTCGGTAAGGGTCGCGTGGCACAAGTGCCTGCTGCACTGGTTCTGGGACGGGTCCAGAGTGCCCCTGGCGCGAGGCCGGCAGTGACCGGTGCAGCCGCAGCTGTGAGGTGCTCCTGATCGCGCTGCTGGTGTGGCTTGTTACACCCGGGTGACTCTCCAGACCCAAGAACAGTGTTTTCTCTTAAACCTCCTTTTGCAATGGTGTCCCCATGGAATGGCACAACCATGTTTTGGTGGTGGTGGTAACCAGGCAAAAGTGACAAAATGTACGTCCCATGTTCTCACGTAGCTGAAAGTAGAGTGTTTTAAATGACGCAGTTCCTTGGAACTCCCTCAGGTCACTGATTGCCTAGCCTGTGGTCTGGCCTGATCGTGTGCAGTAGGCCCTGGGAGACCTGGGGCAGCCCTGCCAGCCGCCTGATCCCGAGACCCCTGCGCAGAGCAGATTCGCCCACAGGCCGTGTGCATCCTTGGGGACCACCACTCACCAGTGCAGAGCTCGTTACAGGATGGAGATGCGTGCGCAAAAAAGAGCTGATGAACGGGTTTTCAAATATACTGCCCCCTGGTGGTTGGGCAGAAAGCTCCATCCCAGCATAGCGATTGTCTGGGGGTTGGAGCTGATGTGGACGGTAAAAACTGTTGATGCGCCAATGTCACAGCCAACACTGAGTTCCCAGAGTCAGCTCCTGTCACCACAGGACCGGTTTGCCCGGTTTGCCCCTTAGAAAGAGGTTGCGTGTATTTGACCTTGAGCTTAAAAACAGTGGCCCCCAGAAAGTCTGAGGCGAAGTTTAAAACCCTCTTCCACCCCCAACTTCCCTTTGAGGCTTTCTTCACCACATAGAGTAACCACTGTGATTTTTTATTTTAAAAGTATGTTCTACTTTTGAAGTGTTTTAAAAAAGCCTCAGTCCCATATTCTGTGAGCTGGTGAGTGAGCTTTTTGAAAACTGTATTTCTGTTGAACAGTTGAAAAGTTTTCCCTCCCAAATAGGGAATTTCCACATGAAATTTAGAGGCAGACCCAGCTGATGAAAATCATTCCGTTTGTACTCTTCCTTCTGCTCTGTGAACTTCTCACTCTTCCAGCCCAGGTGTCAGGTCCCCTGCTCTGAGGAGCCGCCCCTGTGTCTCCAGGGGCTCGGGGCTTACCCGGAGCTGCGTACGCATGGCAGCCCAGCACTGTCGCCGCACACGCACCCACTCAGGGAAAGCCCCGCACAGGCCTGAAAGCCCAGTGCGCACCTCCTTGCTTTCCTGGAACCCCCCGTCTCATGTCTGACTCGTCTGGTTCGCAAGCACGCTGCACTTTTCTCTAGTCCAGGACTAACTTGTGTCACAGTTGTTCGTTTCAAATAATATTTGCCATAAAATAGGTGTTTAACAAGCCTTTGTTAAAGAAACGTATACAAAGAAAACCCATTGGCTTTCTCTGAAGACATATTTTAAATGGTGTATTTCTTTGTTTAATCCTATTTTCAGGATTAAAAAGAAAACCCATGTGCATTTGAACTGTTAATTTTACTTTAGAAGTTAACCTTGCACCACAAGGTAATTGAGTTTGTGGACGTCACCAGGAAGTGTAGGACGTGGCACCTGCTTTCCCATCAGTTGTAACACAGATGTGTGTCTTGAATATGGAAGGTGTCAAAAATTACTGCAAAAGTATTTAATTGCAGAGCCAGAGTTGGCTTTATAGGGTTTGGAGAGGGACTGGGACTTGGACAGCACCTGAAAAATAATGAACTTCAGCTGAGAGTGAGAAAAACCAGGGAGGGCCCAGAGAACTCGCCGTGGCGATAACGACGCAGTTGTCTGGAAAATGCTGGTTTAGGGTCTGCTCCTCAGCCCACCTCGCCAAGGCCTGCGACAGAAATTGTGTGGATTTCATGTTTTTTAGAGATTGTTTTCCTCGCTGAATGTCGGGTGAGCCAGGACGGATGTGTGTGAAGCAACAAAACACATTCACTCTCCTATAGATGATGTTTGCGTTTTCCCCACAGAAAAATCTGTGACCCCGGCCTTACTGCCTTTGAACCTGAAGCTTTGGGCAATTTAGTGGAAGGAATGGACTTCCATCGATTCTACTTTGAAAATGGTATATGTACTCTAAATTTAATAACATGCCTTTTCTAAGTTCTCTTTGAATTTCTCCCCAATTTACTTATTCTTTGGCTGTTTTATGCAGTGAGAATTTTTAATATTTGAAATTGTCGACTATTGACAGGGTTTAAGTCGTTGGTGTGTTTTGAAACAATACCTGATTTTGCATGAAGAGTAATGATTGAACACACCCAAGGAAGTCCCAGTAAAGATGTGATGTAAGCTGAAATGGGCTTGCCGAAAGAATGTGTGGTTCTGAGTCCTGCTGTTCTGCTCTCTCTCAGCTTTGTCCAAGAGCAGCAAGCCGGTGCACACCATCATCCTGAACCCCCACGTGCACCTGGTGGGCGAGGATGCCGCGTGCATCGCCTACGTGCGGCTCACCCAGTACCTGGACGGCGGCGGCCTGCCCAGGACCATGCAGTCCGAGGAGACTCGCGTGTGGCACCGCCGGGATGGCAAGTGGCAGAACGTGCACTTCCATCGCTCGGGGTCACCCACGGTGCCCACCAAGTAGGTGTCCCCTCAGCCCCTGCTCACGGCATGGTGCATGCGCTCAGTCACCCTGGTGGGAGCAGTCAGTCAGACCAAGTGGCCTGTAGTTCTCTGGGCAGGTCCCCCCGCCTCGTCCCGTGTGGGTTGAAGCCCATCGAGAGTGATGAGTGCTTCTAGACAGGAGCTCGCAGGGCCCCAGCCTGGCCGAGCCCTCTCAGGGTTGAACTGGGGGATCCGGGGAGAGGGAAACTGTGACTTCACTGCCATGCTCCTCAGCAGGAGGGGAGGAGGAGAGAGTTTCTAAAATGGTCAGCGTGGCGCCAGGAGCCTCTGGTCCCGGGGACCACCGGGCTCTGTCCCAGGTGTTGGGAGAAACGTGGAACGCGCAGCATGGGACGTGCAGGGGTCAGGGCCAGGGCCTGTCCCTGCGCCACTCCGCCAAGCAGCCGTTGCATAGGCATGCATTCCACACACGCTGCTGGCCGTGGCCACAGTGCGAGGTGCCTGCTGTTCTGGTTTGGAGAGCGCCTTAGCTCCCGACCAGAGGAAACCTATACGACAGTCACAGTCAGCCTCAGAGCAGAGTGGGGCATGTGCCGCCGTGTGGAGGTACGACTCGTGGGCGCCAGGGACTCCAGAGCAGCTTCTAGATGATGCGACAGAAGGGTGTGGGGAGACGGGCCAGGCTCGGGAAGCCCAGGAGGCACAGTGTTGGGCGCGGCAGTGGCCGGGGGCCCTGGCGCCACAGGTGATGAGGAACAAGAGGATGATTCTCTCTGGGCAGGTGTGGCCCCTGCTGCTCTCACCCTTGGTTTCCTCACCAGGTTCACCCCTTGACTACCAGAGTTAGGGGGTGCGGGGGGGTGGCAAAGGTCACACAGTGGCCCTTCAGCTCACTCCAGAGAGCCGTCCAGGTCTCCCGGCTCCGTGACCACTGTGGTTTCTGGGGCCTTCTCTGTAGCCTCACCGGTCCACATGGACCAAGAGCTGGGCCTGTTGCAAGTACATCTACTGGAAAAAATGAGAGCTTGGAATTCAGTCTAAAGACACACTGAGGCGAGCTGAGCGCGCGAGAGCAAGGCAGGAGGGTCACAACCCTAAAGACCCCATTCTGCATGTTGGCCACCCCTGGGAGGTACAGGACAAGTGACCTATTAGTGCAGCTGGGGGGCGGCCCCTCAGGACCCGCGAGTCCCTGGGGTGGAGCCCGCTGCACACAGCCCCTGTGCCGCGGAGGCTTAGCAGGGCTTCCCCCCCCAACCCCCGGGCCGTCCCGTGTCCCCAGTGGCAGAGACAGCCTGTCAGCAAGCACCCCTTTGAGGCACGAAACCATTTCTCTGTGGTCTTGGAAGTAGCACCCTGCCTCTGGCACCTTGGGGTCAGAGGGGTGACCAGAAAGCTGCTTGCTGTTTCTTTTCCCCTTGAGGGTGTTTTCTCCCACTTCACAGTCACTGGAAACCAGAACATGTCTTTGAACTTCCAGCATCTTTGCGTGAGCTCCAGGCTGACACGGCGCCGTCCTGCAACGAGGCTGTCACTGTACGGGCTCCGAGCTGCCCCGGGCTTCCAGCTGCGGCACTCAGCCGGCACAGGCATCCTTGCCGTGCAGCCACCGAGCCACGCAGGCAGCTCTGACCATCCAGACCTCGCTGGGGCTGGGCTCTAGGGCTCCCTTGTGTCCTGCCGTTCCTGACAAACACTGGCCAAGGCTGGCATGTCCCTGAATCTGCCTGAACTTCAAGCTCACCAAGTGGGGGGCTGCAGAGGGCAGTTGAGAGTTGCCTGTGATTAAATGTGTGCCTGTGCCGTTGTTGATCTGTTTCTCCGTCAGACAGGAGGCTCAGGTCTGTGTGGTTCTGTTGTGAGCCTTCCCCAGCAGAGCTCCGCAGGGACAGGGTGCCTGGAGCGGAGAGTGATGACAGAAGCTAGGGCTGAACTGAAACTGTTCCCACCAAGTGATGATGTTCATTATGAACTTGCTGTTGAACTTCATGAATCTGCTGGCTTCCACGTGGAGTTGGATTTATAATAATAATGTGTTTGAGGCCTGGCCCCTGTCTGTCTGCAGCTTAGCACTGGGTGGACACAGGGACAGGTCATTCATGCCGGCTCCCTGTGCCACCCCCGTCTCTCTTCAGCGCTGTTGGACCTCTGGGTGGTCACAAGCTAAGGTCTCTCAGACAGGCATTCTCAGCCCATCGTTCCGCCGACTTGCGAGGCTGCAGGCTGGGCTCAGTTGTGGCCGTTTTGTCTAACTGGTGTCTTCTCCCCTTTGCCCGCAGCTAAGTGTCCGCAGTGCCACGTCGGCATCGTGTCTCCAGGCCCCTGGACGGCACCGGGCCACCCCTGCCTGCTCGAGTGCGTGAGGCGTGAAGACCGGACCTGGTGCCTGTGGGACCTGCATCTCGCCTCACTGTCACCCTCCTGTCCGCCTTCACGCCTCACCACGGGACGTTGTGCAGACCTCGGGGGCCGCCCAGACCCTCGGCCCTCCAGCCTGCTCGTCACTTCTGTCGATGCCAAGATTGGACAGATTCCCATGGCTATTCTCCTGAGGATGGCTTGTAAGAAAAATGTAAATTTTTAAAAACTCTTCGCTACTGATCTGTGTTGGCTTGTTTAACAAAAGGGGCAACGGCACGTCCTGTTTCCTGGTGTGACCCTGGCTGAATGCGCTGCTGCTGGTTGACAGTGGGGATGGGGGTGGGCAGGGCACCGGCAAAGTCTCGCGACGGGGGTGGAAGGGGCAGCCCCCAAAGTCACGTTGTTCTGGTCAAACCGCAGACGGAAAGCTCACATCACGTCCAAGTTGGGTCACTTGCAGGGTGCTGCCTCTGTGCTGGGGAACTTGTGGGACTGAGTTTTGTATTTCTTGAGTCTGCTGTTTTCTTATTTTACCCCATTTTTTTCTGACTTTCCCCCCATTCTCTTCTTTGCCTTTTCTTGTCTGGTAGTGAGGGGGCACAGTTTGCATAATGAAGGTAAATAAGGGCTCAGGCCTGCCGGGGGTCGTTGGCCTGCAGTTCAACCACCCTCAGGCCCCCAGCAGCTCTGTCGGGACAGTAAAGGTTGTCCCTTCACTGGGGCTCCAGCTGGCACACGGAGCCCCGCAGTGGGGACCGGTGGTGGGCGAGGCCCTGTCCCGTGGCCGAGTTTGTGCCGCAGGCACCGGGGACAGGGCGCCCCCACACAGCTGCTGTTCTGAGGTTAGAGAGGCCGCGGCGTTTCCATTTTCATCCGTGTTTTGCACTCGACTGTTGTGATGTGTGCTTTTCAGCATCTTTTTGTCAGAGCGGCATCATGTCCCTGCACGGAGTTAGGGTTTTCCAGTTTCCACGACGACGGGGAGCGCCGGGGCTCTGTGCTCTCACCCCTCGTCGCTCGGGGTCCATGCAGCGCACAGGTCCCTCCACGCAGCCCCTCAGTGACGCGCCCCCCGCCCGCGCTTACAGCAGAGACGATGCCCGTGCGCAGCCCTGTCCCGCGTTGCACCTGCTGTGTGCACGGCGCCTCACGTAGGTATCGTTGCTAGTGGATGTGTGGTAGACGGACTGACGCTTTCCTGATAACTACTACGTGACTTAAAACAATATATATTTAAACTAAACATATACAGTAAATGTATTGAGCCATGTTAACCTGCCAATGAAATCTGTGAAGTAACAGCCTCCGTTTTCCTTGTTAATTTTTTTCACTTTTCTGTGAAACGGCTGCACGTGGCATACATGTGTTTAAACGATAGGCATCCGTGGTTGTCTGACTCTCTGAACCGAGCATGTCGTGTTGGAGGGTCGCCGTGGACCCGGCCGCCCCTGCACCAAGGTGCCAGCCACGCGGCTTGCTCATCACGGCGGGGCCCACGTCCATCCCCTTCTGTCATGTGAGACACTGCAGTTCACCGTGGGGCACTGTATATATTTCTTGCCATAATGGTAAATGACTGATTGATATATTTAAGAGTTAATAAATTCGTGATTTCTGCTGACCGTGCGTCCGTCTCCTTTCTCAGGAGCAGGTATTTATGGCCGAGGATGCTGCGCTCCCATGGCCCACATCCCGCTCTGGTCTCCTTAGGTCACGGCCTCTCGCCTGGGACGTCAAGCCGAGCTGTGCTGCCTTATAGGCTTGTCCGTGGTGGTGACACAGTTGAATTTACTGGGTGAACAAAACTGTTATGGAAGCCAAATAGTTAAAGATGCCCCTTCCCCATCCTGCTCAGGGCCGCAGGGTCCATGTGAACCCGAATCGGACCCCAGCGCTTTTGTGTTAGGTGCGCTCAGCCTGACCACAGGTGTCTGCAGCACTCAGCTCCCTTCACGTTCCTGAAGCCACACTGTTTGTTCCAGACTTTCTTCCCCTCTTCAACCCAGGTCCTACCCACCCGGTAGAATTCAGGCCTCCCAACCACTGCTGAACTCTCCCAGCCCTCGGGAAGTCCTGTGAGTCCCTCTCCCACCAGCCATGTCCTCATGGCACTGCTGCCCAGAAGCACAGGGTGTCTGGGGCCAGAGCCGTGTTTGCACCTCAGCCATATGCAGGCCTGCAGGGGGACGGCGGCTGTGCTGGAAAGGGGGCCCCAGGACTGTCACTGCGCCCCACACTGAGCCAGTCCTCTCTCCCTTGGAGTCTCCGTTTGTGTGGGTGTGAGAGGAGAAAAGCACCAGGACAAGGGTGCCCTGAGGATCGGAGGCCTGGGTGCAGGATGCTGGCCACCCTTGTAGGACAGTGCTGAGCTGTGACTGTCGCTGAGACCAAAGCTCCCGTCCGGGGGACAGTGGCAGCTTTGCTGTGAGCTGCCCTCTGTGCAGGGTCCCCGTGCTACCAGGACAGACCGTGTTGCCTGTGTCAGCGGGAAGGAGAGACACTGAGCCAGGCCACCTTCCCGCTGGCAATGGAGACCGTGAGAGGGCACAGCCAGAAGATGCCAGGAAATTTTTGAAGAAAACTGTAGCAATAAAAGAATTACATGTAATAAAAGGGTAAACCTAAGAAGCACAAACTTTGAATGATTTCATTCAATAAAATTCTGCAACTTTTAGGACTATCTCCCCATCTTCAGGGTCTACCTCGTCCGGGAGAGCAAGCGCATGTGGACAGATGGCATGAACGCCAACACGCTGGACCCCGCGTGCTCAGTGCAGACAGTCGCGCCGTCCCCACACCTGGTGTGCCCAGCCGGCTCCCAGAGGCGAGGCTCAGCGGAACCGCAGCTGCAGCGCAGGCCCTCCCTCACCTTGCTCGGAGGTGCATTTCCGAGGTCTTCACCTCGAGGGCGGGAGCCAGGCGTGTCTGACAAGTCCACTAACATGGTGTGAACTTTGTTCCTTAAATTCCACCAACATTTAAAAATGGGATATTTCATATAAAAGTCAGGATTTCTGGCTTAATTCATTTGAAAAATGGTAGGGTTCTCCCACACTGGCCCCGTGTTCCTGCGGCAGCAGTGAGAGCCGCTGGGACCCCTGTGCTGGCTCCTTAGGCCAAAATGACCAAACTCCAAAGGATCCAGACCCTTTGTAACTGCCTCCTGTTATTTTTGATCTCTTGGTTGTATTAGTCAGGGTTTTCTAGAGAAATAGAACCAATGGGATATATGCCTATAGAGAGATTTATGATAAGGGCTTAGCTCATGTGTTTATGGAGGCTGAGAAGTCCCAAGGCCCCCAGTCAGCAGACTGGAGACCCAGGAGAGCCACTGTTTCAGCCCAGGGCTAAAGGCACAAGAGACCACCTGGCATCCCAGCTCCAAGTGGCCCGGTGGGCAGAGTCCCTCTTACTGGGGGAGGGGCAGCTTATTCTAATTTGGCTTCCGCTGGTTGGACAAGGCCCACCAGCGTCAGGCAGGGTACTCTGCTTGCTCAGCTCACCACCTCCTCAACGCTAGGTTTGGGCACAGACAGCCTCCACATGCCCGGAACGAGGCTTGCGCCCTTCTCAGCATCCGTGGCCCAGTGCAGTGCGTACTCAAAACTAACCGTCGTACTAGCATGTGCAGGAACATGAGGAAGAAAGAAGGGAAAGAACCTGCTTCGTTTTCGGGAAGGCCAGATAAACGAACAGCTGACAGCATCCGGTCTACCCGCCAACCTAACAAGAAATCCGAACAAGTAGAATACCTATTGCCAGTTTTAAAACTGGCACAAAAAAGGATGAATTCAGAAACTGAGAACATTGATTCGCAAAAACTTAGTCCCAAGACACTTTATACCTAAAGCAATTGGCCACCTCATAAAGGTGTTGTGTGGGGGGTGCTAGTTACTAACATGGACCATATTCAAAATTAGAGCCAAGGCTCTAAAGCGTGATAATGTGCAAGCACACCTGTGTGTAACGTCCATCGCATCAAGCCCTTATTAAGTCGGACCCTCCGTAGGGTCTGATATTGCCGATGTCCACCACTTCTGACCCGCAAAACCCGGCTGTTTGATGGGTTCAACCAAACATTTGTCCATTGGTGAAGTCGCTGTCCCTGGCTGGAGGGTTTTCCAAGTTTGGGAAGACTGTGGGCCCTGGGACGGGGGGGTTCAGCTATGAAACGTCCCTTCCAACCAGCTCCACGTTCCCCCAGTGTCGCTACGTCCATGAAAAGTCTCTTCGGAGTTTCACAGGAAGCCTGTCCCAGGGAATGTTGATACTGGGGGTTTGAAAGATGATTTTGCTACATATAATCCAAAACTGCCGTTTTACCATCCACGAAGTCAAGAAACAACAAGACCTGTGGTTACTGAAAATAAAAGCCGCCTAGGCAACCACCTCACACAACACAGAAATAATCCAGTGTGGGCAGAGCGGCCGCTGGGGAACAGTGACTCACTGGTTTGGATTGGGTTCTGGGAACCGGGGCCCGAAAGGTGGGGCGACACCACAGAGAACCCCTGAGAACAGAGGTGACGGCCCACATGTGGCGCCTCTGGGGTTCAGAGTAACCACACACACAAGCAGACTAAACTCAAGACCACGGCTACAGCATGAAGTCCCTGTGCTTCCTGGCACACTCCCGTGGTCTCTGCGAGGAGAGGCCACTTCAACCCTCTTCTTCCAAACCAAGATCAGATGCTGGGAGACGAGCGAGTCTCGGCTGGGGGCCGGGGCTTGACCCGTGGCCCTGCCCTGCAGCCAGGCCTGCCCTGAGTGCCCAGCCCTGCCAACCCTGACCGTCAGGGCGCTGCCTGAGCCCCTCGTCCTGCCCCCCACATTCTAGGAGACCCAATCTCTGGGCTCCAGGCTAAATTAATCAGCGCGGCCACACTGAAAGGTCCCCTGAACCATGCTGAGTGCAGAAACTTCCAGACTTCAGGGAGGGAGGACGGATGCAGCTGGTGCACGCCCAGGGCAAAGTGGGCCCCTCTGACACGGGACACCAGCACGACAGTCTCACCATGGAGCAAAGCCAGCCAGAGGTTCCCCCCCAGTTCTCTCACCGGTCACTGCACAGTCCTGCGGGCTGCCCAGGGCGGTGGTCGAGTGGCGGAGGGAACGACCAGAATTTTCGCTTCCACACAAAAGCAGTTTAGGGATAGTCCCAGTCGCTAACGAGATGCACGTGTGTGGAGCATGCAGCCTGCAAACGACCACATTTGTCTCGAGATTCAAGTCGGATCATTTGCCCTTGGACAGATTCCACCTGAACTGACCCTTGTCTCCCCTGGGACAACCTCTTCTGTTTTGGGTTGGCCAAAAAGTCTGTTTAGTTTTTTTCCATAGAATAAAAGACATTTTCATTTTTGTCAATAACTTTATTGCTTTGGATATTTTGAATATGTCAGTTATCTCCCGAGTGGTATAACATTGATTGTTCTCAATTAATGTCTTGATTGGATCACTACCAACTTCAACTGGTCTACCCGACTGTGGAGCATCATCCAGCGAGAAATCTCCAGCACGAAACTTCACAAACCACTTTTGACATGTTCAGTCACAGCAGCTTCTCTACACGCCGCACAAATCTTTTTGCATTTCAGTTGTGTTTTTACCTCTCGAAGTAATAAAGCCAATATGTCAAAAATGTTGCATATTTTCTTCCGTCTTCAATATTAAAATGGCTACACAAAAACTCACCAGTTTGGATGTTTTTTTTTAATGCGTGCTGATATAACAGCTGTCACAATACAATCTAACCAAATTGTTTCAAATGAAGTTAAAGACAGCTAAGCACTACTAGAGCCATGGGTTGGGAAAACCGAATGAACTTTTTGGCCAACCCAATCTTACTAAAATAATCGTTTCAAAATCAAGTAGTTAAATCCATTATTTCATCAAATACAGGTTTTTCTTTTGTCTGAATTCAACAATGCTATAAAACACAAATCTATTTGCATAAACATGGACATTTCAGCTCAAATCTGAGATTCCTTCACACAGTTTTATTCTTTCGAATCAGTTACCTAGTTTTATGAGCGTCCCAATCCCTGGGGCAGCTGTAGCAGTGCTCGCTGCCCCTCTTCAGGGCAGCTTGTAACGTATTTCTCAGGGTTCCCCAGGCCACAGGTCTGGGGTCAGAGCACCGCCTGGTGGACAGAAGCCCCCCTCAGCACCCCAGCACCGCCCAAGCCCCACCTGCTAGGCTGTCCCCTTGGGACTGGGTTTCAGCATGGCTGGGGCCACAGGCTTGCAGTCCACAGCAGAGGTGTCACTCAAACACAAGAATCTCTGTTCACCGTTCTGGGACTCAGCCTACCTGTAAGTGACAGCCCCCCGGCTGGGCGCCTCTGCCCAGGCTTGAGTCACCTTGTGAAACATCCCACCCCAGGGCTCCACTGTGGCTGCAAACGAGTGAAATAAATAAACAACATCATGGCTCAGAGGGTCCTGTGGCCAAGAAGAACCAGGACAGTGCAGGGGGTGGGGGGCATATTGGGAGCCCCCACAGAATAAGCCTCTGCTCAGTCCAGACTCCTCATGGGTCCTTACCCCTTCCTAACACCCAAACACGACATGCCACATTTACTGTTGGCTGTAGCGTTTCACTTGCTCCACTGAGACCTGTCCTGATACATTTTAATTCTCTTCGAGACCACATGATGTCATCAGGGCTGCAGAGGTGATTTGTCACATGGCCCCTCCCAACCTCCGACCCCTTGTTACACAAGAGAAGAAAAACCTCCTGTTCTTGCCTACTGTGTCTCCGTCCTCCCTGGGTCCATGCTGAACCTGCTGCTCGCCAATCACGGGGTCCCCACCAGGCTCTTACCGAGCCAGAGGGTCCCACACGTCAGCACAGTTTCGACACCCTCTCCCGGACATAGCGCAGCTGATGCCAACCGCAAGGCCAGTGTCTCTCACCTGTGACCCTAACCAAGCCTGCTCGGGCCCAACTCCTTCGGCAGAGCGGCCCACGGAGCTCAGAGGAACACGTTACTCACTGGGTGGCGGGCTGCTTGTGAAAGGATGTAAGTCGGGAGCAGCCAGGTGGAGAGCGAGCGAGAGGCACAGGACAGACAAGGTGTGGAGGGGCACGGACCTTCCGAGCCCACTCTGGCCTCCAGTTGACCAGGTCTCCCCATGGTCACCGCCCCAGAAGCTCTGAATCCTCATGCTTTTGTGGAGGCTTCATCACCTAGGTGTGATCAACTCACCAACCACTGGTGACGGGTCCACTCCAGCCCCTTGCCCCTCCCCGGGGGTCAGACTGAAAGTTCATGCCTTCAATCACATGGTTGCCCTGGCAACCAGCCCCATCCTCAGGTGGTGTCCAAACATCCCCTCATTCATAGAATGAGAGACACCTTGGTCATTCAGGAAATTCTAAGCGTTTTTGGAGTTTGGTGCCAGAAATAGGAATAAGCTCCAAATACGTGTTTCTTATTAAAAATCAAAATATCACATTACACTGAGAAAAATGCATGAAGCCCTTCTCACCACGAATAAGGGGTGAGCTGAGGTGTTAGCATTCCAGGTGCCTCTCAGCTGTCTGGGCTTCTGGGACGAGGGGCAATTGTCCACAGGTGGAACCACGTCACAGAAGCCTGTCGGCCTGATTTCACCAGTTTTAAGAAGCAATTACAATCGTAACCGAAAACGAAGGAATTAACAGGCTTTTCACTGCTCCATCTGTGTCTCCTCTTCACCACCTAGTGTTGAAGGTCTACTTGGAAGTCAAGGATCTTTCCCTATCCCCAGGGCTATTATCAAACTAAGGACCACAGTGATTAGAGCAGCAGTTGAGCACCTACTATGTGTTGGGCTTATAGGTGATTGTGGCATAGAGGCCCCTAGTTTTCCTTTCCCAGGAAAACCTGTCTCCGTGTGCACACCCCTGTGTTCTAGGGGACGGGGTTCAGGACAGCAGGGTGGACCCCTGGACATGGACACTGAGGCAGACAGGTGCCAGGTGCCTCCTGTCTCCCACCCTCCCCCATCAACCTCCCCACCCCCCCAGGCCTCCCTTTAGTTCTTTGATCTTCACTCACATTGGCTCCTAACACAAAACCCCCATCAACACCAAACCTTGTTCTTGCCACAAAAACGTGGCCCCCAGACCAGACACATGAGCTGTGCTCTCCGGCCTGTGGTTGTTTGGACGCACAGGCTGTTTTGGGACTGGGCAGCCCCACCTCTCAGCCAGGACGAGGCCGGGACTGGTCAACTCCTCCTCTCCTCCCAAGCCCGAGGGAGTCCTGTAGAGGTCGCTGTGCAAGTCTCGACACGGGACTCTTACTCTTGAAATCCTGATTCAGCCCCTTCACTTGGCGATCAAGCCCCTCATTCATCCAGCGGAAGGAAACGCATGGAATCCTAAGGAGAGCCCTAGAAACTAACCACCAAGGACGCTGCAAGAGGCTGTCCACCAACCTCCCTGTTTCATCCCGAATCCTATGCTTTCAGCAACGGGAACAGACAGACCAGTGGTGTGGGCAATCACCTCATCTCATGTTGTTGCAAAGGGAGCTCTAGTCTTTGAGAGTGAAGGTTTATCGGGCTGGCCAGAAAGTCCGTTAGGTTTTTCTATACGATGGCTTTAGGGTGCTTAGTCGTCTTTAACTTCCTTCGAAATGGTTTTGTTAGATTGTATGTGACAACTGTCATATCAGTGTGCATTAAAAAAACATGAAAATTGGTGAAATTTTGTGCAGTCATTTTAATATTGAAGATGGAAGAAAATAAGCAACATTTTTGGCGCATTATGCTTTATTATTTCAGGAAAGGTAAAAACACAACCGAAATGCAAAAAAAGACTTGTGCAGTGTATGGAGAAGGTGCTGTGACTGATCAAAAGTGTCGAGAGTGGTTTGCGAAGTATCTTGGTACTAGTGACATTTTGGCCAAATAATCCTTTGCTGTGGGGCTGTCATGCATTGGAAGGCATTTAGCAGCACCCCTGGCCTCTACGCACTAGAAGCTAATAGCAGGAGACAGCCAACATACTCAAAACATCCAAATCAAAGTTATTGGTGAAAATGAAAAATGTGTCTTGTATGTTACAGAAAAAAAACGTAAGGGCCTTTTTGGCCAACCCAATACTTGGCAACAAAGACCTAGGCGTCCTCTGCTGCGCCCTGGTGGTGGGTTGGGGACATGACAGGATTATTGTGGAAGCTCCCCAGCCAGGCAATTCTCTACCCAGTATGTCTCTGACGAAGTGGGAGTTAAAACTATTCAATGTTTTTTTATCACTATCTACAATAGCTAAAATTCTTTCCATGTAAGAATCATGTTGGAGAGGAAGAGAGGGACACGGCACAGAGAAGGCCACACTGCCAGCCCGTGCCCCCCCCAGAGACCTGGGCCACCAGGCCCACGGTCACACAGCCACGCAGAGGCACGCCGAGCGCGATGTGGGCACACTGCCGCCCTGACCTCGTGTTCACACGCACCTCAGACATACCCGGCAGGAGCAGCTACAGGCTGCCCCCAATCAGCATCTGTCAGAGACGCAAAATTCAGCTCCAGGTGTTTTTACTATTATTTTTTGTAAAGGCACATCTTCCGTTCACCTGGAGATGATCAACAATCTTCCTAAGGTGGAAGTGCTCTCAACAGCTTTGCGCACCTTTAATTCTGGAGATGGCGCCCACCTGTGTTATTTTTCACTCCCTCTGGTATGGAAGTGCCCCTTCCTGGCGGCCGGGCTGGGGCCGGCAGAGCTCAGCTCTGTGCATGGGCTTGGAGCTGAGCAGTTTCTCTGTCATCGCAAAGCATTGCATGAGCTGGCCCAGCACGGGTGTGACCCAAAGTGTGATAACATGAGTGGGTTTGAGCATTTGTCAGGGAAGGGCTGTTTTCACGGCACATCTCTCTTCCTGTGTGGACACAAAACCCAAGACTGGCTGCTGCGTTTGCCCCGCGCCCCCTGGCGGTCTGTGGGAGGAATCACACTTCACTCTCCTAGGGCCGGACCCTGTGGGTACTTGTAGTAACAGCTAGTCGTACTGAGCCATTTTCACATCTTGGAAAGAAGGTCATCGTTTTATTTTTTATTTATGATTTGCCAAATCATATTGCTACTTATTTGACTTTTGCATAGCTATTCCTTAGTCATATTGGTCTGAGTTTTTGTTGCTTTCAATGTTATTGGGCGCATTTTGTCCAGTTTGGGGACTGATGATATCCAATACTTGCTTCTTTAAATATACTGGGAACTTTGCTTTTCTCCGGGCCCCTGTGGCCATTCTGAGGGGCTGGAGCTACCCATCTATTGAAAGCCTCATAGGACCCATCTGGGCAGCACCTGGATCCTGCTCGCCGTTAAATCTTAGGCTCTGTTCCTGGTTTCTCCTGCTGTTGGGGTGTCAGGTGCATTAATCAGTGCTCCCCAGAGAAGCAGCCCGGAGGATAATTCAAGCAGATCAGAAGGCAGTCATGGTGAGGGATTGGTCCCCGAAGTCAGAGCACTGAGAAGTCCCGCCCCTCCCTCTGCCTGCTCCCCACCCCCGCCCCACATGGAGGGGTCCTCTTCGAGGTCGGATGCCAATCAATCCCTTCTGGAAACAGCTGCACCCACTCAGGCCCCAGTCACATGGGGGTCACTGTTATTTTGGCCTCTGTGGTCATTTTTAGTCATTTCCAGTTAAACAAAATCATCTCTTTTATTCAGATTTCTGCACTAACTTACATAAAATTAGATGACTTTTTCTTATAACTATTTCCTCCCTGCTCATCTCCCTAGCGCAGTTTTGCTCTGTGTGTGTGTCAGGGGGAGATTTGTCCAACCAACAAGCAGGTCTCCAGGGACAGCTGGGCTTCCCAGTCAACTCAGTCTCTCCCGTCTCCCGGAGACAGTGTCTGTTCACAGGACAGGCCACCCCAGACGCCCGTCCCAGGGCCCCCTGTGCTGAACCTCCGGCTCTGAATCAGGGTTCCCAGCACCCCCTCCTTGGGTTCCACTCACCAGATCACTGTTCATTGTCAGAAGATGCCACTCAGGAACAGCCTGGCGACGCCCCGGAGGCAGGGGCAGGGCAGAGCACCCACCACGGTCACTCTCCTGGAACTGGCCTAGCTTCCAGCCCCACCCAGTCTTCCAGCTCTCCTTTGGTTTCCACGGCGGCTTCCTTACATGGGCAGGATTACCTCCCTGACCACTGGTGACAGATTCCACCTGCAGCCCTTCTCCTCCCGGAGGTCAGGAGTGGGAAGAAACGTTCTCCTGGCCACCAGCCCCGTCCTCAGGTGCTTCCCACAGTCACCTGGTCAAGACTCTGGTGAGGTGGAACAGGGCTTGTTAGGAACAAGGAGACCCCATTTCACCTTTGTGGTCTGAAGCCACTTCAGGAACGGGGGACAGCAGATGCTGCCGCGGCTGTGAAAGCTCAGGAAATTCCAGGTCCCGGCTCGGACGGACGCACACTCTCATCCCGCACCCCGCTGCCCCTGTACCTCTGGTTCCTGCCGGAGGTAGTTACCACGTCGTTAGTGCAAAGGCAGCTCTTCAGTGTGGCTTCCGTTTTCACTGTTTTTTCTTCTCTAAGTAAGAAGTCTGTTCTTGCCGGTTGACATTCATCCCGACACATCAGCCGCACCCACCTGCTTGTTCACCCAGACACTTGTGCATGTTTCCTGTGCCGCCACCGGGCCTGAGACCTGTGGCCCTGGGTAAAGGCTTGCGGCTTCTCGTGCCCTCTGCTTCGCCGTACCCCATAATTTCTAACGCATTAAGTTTACAGAAGATGTGGAGATGGAAAACCAAACTGGGAATCACATGCAGGTGTCTGAGAGCCGTGGCCTCAGGACAGAACGGGACGGGCCCTGCCCAGGAGGGTCTGTGCCCGCAGCCCCCAACACCCCGAGCTCCTACTTTTCACTCACCAGAGACCCCAAAATGAAATCTTTGCTTTTCTCCTTTTGCATAAACAACAACCCTAGAAGTTCTCTGAGGGCGGGGACCAAAATCCCGGGGCTCAACAGTTGGGGGCAACAGCACATTCAGTCACGACTTAAAAACAGCAGCAGAAAAAGCAACTTGTCTTTCCCGTGGCTTCCATTTCTTGTCTCCATCATCAGCTCCACCTCGTCTCCTAAAACCAGAGGTCAGCGGTAAAGGACAAATCACTGAGGCCGCAGTGAACACTTGTACATTTTATTTACTTAAATCAGCCGTTGTACACGTTGCAGCTATGTATTGTTAGTGTTGTATTTTCTCCGTTAACTAATACATGCCCTCATAGATATATTCAGTTAGCGTTATCACCATGGAAACAAGATGCTGATTCATCAACTGAAAATTCACTTCTTCTCACAGTATTCAAGTTTTTTGATTACACAGCAAAATCAAAACCAAAAGGAGGTGAATAACCGTTAGGTTGTTACACAGACGTCATCTGCACAGCAAATCACACAACAGAAACGCTTTCTGGGGCCCGGGGAAGGGCTCGCAAGAGGCTGCCGTGTGTCCAGGGCCTCACCACCGGCCTCTCGCTTTGGCTGCAAAGGACGATGCCAAATTTCCAATCCAACAGCCACGAGGGGTGGGAGGCGCGGCGTGGGGGGCGCCCCCCTGGGACACTCCCTCCTGCCACGCTCCCTGAAGTGACCGAGTGGCACTGTGTCGTGTGGTTTGTGACATTGGGAAAGACCGGCTGGAACCAGGAAACGCTCCGTCCAGGAGGATAGGCTCTGGTGTTTGTTTTTAAATTTCATCTCCACTGAATATACTTTTCTTTAACAAGTAAGTGTCCGAAACATATACTGTTTACAGGAATATATTTGTGAGTAAATGTGATTAAGATGCTGCGCAGGTCCAACCACTGGAAGAATGCGGACCGGGGCGCGGGGACCACTCAGGCGACGGGAGGCCCTGCTTTGAAATAAACACACAGGAAGTGCACAAATGCACCTCAGGGTTCAAATAAATAAACCGAAACTTTTAACCAAACCCAAATTTTTAAGGACTTCTCCATCTTGTCTGCCAGAGAAGAAACAGACCTCACTGAAGGGTGAGGCGTGTCCTGGGTGAGAACGGAAACCGCCTGCGCTGAGAGCAGGGCTCTGACTGGGGCCAGGTTTCCGAGTGTGACATGCAGGCGCTGGCGGAGACAGAACCCCGGAGGGGTGGGAGGAGGAGGAGGAGGAGGAGGAGGAGGAGGAGTGTTCCAACACAGCACCGGCGCTTCGCCTCGCGTGCCGCAGGCAGAGCCTGCTTCCAGGGAAGCATCCACAGCGCCGTGGCCAGACGGAAGGGCCGCCAGTAAGACAGCGTGGTTTGCACGAGCAGCGATGGAGTCTGGAGCACTACAGTAGTTACAGCTTGGTGAAGTACCCTGCCAACGCGTCCAGGACCTGAGAGACCTGCAGGTGCTACAAGGCCACGGGTCGCAGCTGCCAGCACCTGGCGCCTCTCCGCTGCCCCGCCTGCCCTTGGGGCCACCGGAGTCTGAGCTCCACCAGGGCAGTTCCTCGGGGTCCCTACCCCGGCCAGTGCTGTGGCTACTCTGGAGTTGTAAGGTCTGGCAGGTCTGATGGGCCTCTTCCGCAGCGGAAGGTGCCATCGCTGGATTGTGTTAGCAATACCTGAACGAACCGCACATGGCCACCTCTGGAGGCCTTGGTTCCGTGGTGCCTGGTGTGGCTGCCACCTGATGCCAGTCTGTCGGAGCAGTGCTGGGCCCACTGTGCCCGGACGTCCCTCCGAGGGACACCTGGTCGTCCCGGGGAGAGGTGCACAGGGAGTTGCCCTGATCGACGGCTTCATGTGGAGCCTGAGCGGAAGCGAGGGACGGGGGGCGGCCAGTGCCCAGGCTGGCCAGGACCTCGGGGACACAGCACCCAGGAGGAGGGTGCTATCTTTGGTCACAAATTAGCGTACAGTTAAAGGGGGTGGGGACAAGCTAACCAAGTGTGGTGTGTGTGCTGGAGTGGGGGGTGTCAGGGTCCCGGGGCCAGGCAGGCTGCTCCGCTGACAAAAGGGGGCGCTGCGCACCGAGGGGGAGACAGGTTTCCGACGTGAGCTCACTTGGCCTCTCGCTCAGGGCCGTCCGGGCAGAAATGCCGCAGCAGTCGCTGGAGGTCACGCTGGAAGGCATCCTGCTCCAGAGCCTCGGGCACATCCTCCAGCTGCTCCAGGTGCACGTGCGTCCCCTGCGGGTCCCTCACCACCGCCCTCTTCCGCGTGCTGGCCTTACTGAGCGTCGTCCTGCGGGGCAGGCGAGACAGGGTTAGGCTTGAAATGGCAGCTGTGTGCACACCTCTCACCAGGCTGAGAGAGACCCTTGTTAATTTACTTAGAGCTCCTTCGCTTTGGGCTGCAAAGGGGCCAGGACGTGCCGCCCTGGCTGGTCCTACCACTGCCCGCCCCCTTCCATGGAAACACTGAGTGTGACACGTTCACACTCAGGTGTGTCCACAGCTTCGTTCCACAACATGCACTGAGTGTGTTTCGTGTGCCCGGCGCTGTGACTAGAACAAACGAGGAAGCTGAATCTCAGGGAGTTTAAGCAACACTCTGGTAAAACTAACACAGCAAAGGTGTGGCAAGGCCACGCCTAGGATCTTGGAGCCCTAGGTGACCCTGGGTGACCTAGCGGGTGACCCTGTCCACGCGGCCGCATGTGGGACCAGCACAGTCCAGACAGATTCCCAGCGTCCAGCACTGGACATCTGCCCACAGGCTACGCTCGCGGCCCCTTCCGTCTGACACCTTGCTGCCTCTGCCCAGTTCCCCTGGAGCTTTAACGCAGTTTGGGTGCAGGCCTCACTGGGCGTCTCCCCCCTTCCTCCCTCTCTCATGCCTCTGACGCCCACCTTCCCTTCAACACCCCGCGGACTGCTTGGTATCTGAAAGCACCTTCAGTTTGGTCCTCTCGGTGCGAAGGCCCACACTGGGTTCCAGTGGTTGAAATCAGATTACGACTTTCTAACTATTCAGCATCCATAGTTTTTTTTCCTACAAAAAGGCCCACATCTGACACTCGGCCCAGATGGTGCCGAGGTGGGGGGTGAGCAACCATCAAGGCCCCACCCTGGGCTTTTCTGCATGCGTGACAAGTGTGCTGCAAACGCATGTGGCCCCGGTGGGGGCCCAGACTCACTCCTGGGACCAGAAGCTGAGGGCAGTGGCTGGGGCACGGTGACATGCACACAGTCTGCACCCTGGACCTCACAGGCTGCCTTCCTCCCCGGCTGACCTCCCAGCTGCAGTGGAGAATTTAGGGGGAGTGGCCACAAAATCTATGCCAGTGGGGAGACCTCACGGTGTGGGCCACACGTGTCTGTGGGGTTCCACTGGGGTGAAACACTGGGCATCAGAGCCCAGAACGTTCTCCCCTCAGCTCGGGCGGCACCTGGGAGCTGTGGGAGCCAGGACGTGCGCCAGCCCCCGCCCAGAGGGGCCCGTGCCCGGGCACAGATGCAGGCTGCTCGCTGCTGATCAGACACATCCCAGACCAACCACCAGGCACACTTGGGGTCACACCCCACATGCGGAACACAGACCAGCTGGTGACCCGAAGCAGCAGGCTATTACTGAGGCTGAGCCGCAGGTGGCAGTCACAGATTCATTGTGAGAGACTGGCCAGCCCTCTTCCCACACCCACCAATCTGTTAGCACAGTGGACACCTGAGGGCTGGCCTCGGCGAGACCAGGTGACCAAGGGGATGGGAGTCCACTGTCCTCAAGCCCAAGAGTCACTTTTAAATCTCCAAGAGGACACAAGGGTCTGACTCCCTGATGCTGGGAGGCTGGCAGCTCCCAAGGGGCCTCCCGGTGTGTGTGGGCTCCATCTCTATTCTCTCAAAGTTGGACACCTTTGAAGTGTGTTAGTCAGCAGAGCAGCACTCCATGCTAACCCAAACCTTTTAACGACTGATCCATCCTCTCTCAGGATTTCATTCTCTACTAAGCTGGGGAGGTGGACTTGCGCGTGGCTACCTGCGTAACTCAAAGCCTGAGTGGGAGAGAAGAAACAGGAAGGAAAACTGTCACACACCACGGCCCAAGGCGGCTGCTGCTCTGCTGAGCCAGTGGCCAGTGTGGACAGGTGTGGCTGAGACAACGAACCCACGCTGGGGGCCGGTCGGGATGCAGAGCATCGGGAAGTTTCCCCCACGTCTGATAGGGGGCTGCCGTATCACTTGGCAAAGGCCCCCAACCAACACTGTGCCGGCGGCTTTAACTTCGTCCCCCCTCCCTCCTCGCCCCTGCTTTCTACGGCAGAGACTGATGGCAAATGGAACGACCAGACGCAGAGCAAGAAAAACAGCTCAGATCAGCCCCCTTCTGATCTCCGAGGTCACTGGCTGTCAGAGAGTGCAGAACTAGACGTGTTTCAGTAACTCACGCTTTCAATCCCCACCTATTCAGACACAAGCTCAGTGCGAGTTGCAGGTGTGGAAGAGGTCACACTGTGACACTTAGCTTCAGAATGTTTCAACAGCAGTAAACGCTTCGCAGACGCGGGCACACGCCCACCATCCCCTGTCAAACCTGCGGCCGCTGTGCTCCACAAGTCAGGTGATTTTGCTTCTGGACTTTGGAAAAGTAACAGGATGTACACACTGTCCACCCTTTAGCACAGGACTGTCCCCTCTGGGGGCCAAACAGGCTCCTCATCAAAGCATGTAAGTTCTACAGCTGATTAGCTTGCTACCAACTTTCAAACCTGGCTTCTGTTTCCAGAATTTTGGATTTTAGGATCGTTATAAGGGTTTGTGTATCTATCACTATGGACTGATTTCCTAATTACTGGAAATCAGAAGTTAATTACAGATGCTTCTTTTGTGGGTATGAAATGAATTTTCTCTAATGCCCATCACTGGACCTGCACCCTCCCCAGCTCCCTTCCTCAGA
The DNA here is from genome assembly GCF_022682495.2 of Desmodus rotundus. Taxonomy (NCBI): domain Eukaryota; kingdom Metazoa; phylum Chordata; class Mammalia; order Chiroptera; family Phyllostomidae; genus Desmodus; species Desmodus rotundus. The sequence continues at coordinate 688,636 of NC_071395.1, read as the reverse complement.
CTCAGGGTGCACCTCACGTCTAGGGTCACGCTGAGCTCCGGAGAGGGGGCACTGCCTCAGCTGGGGTGAATCCATCATCCAGATTGTTAAAAGCTGTGACGGGGACTCAGATGAGCCCCCGAGACTGAGGGGACAGCACCTCACCGCATGGGCTATAAACCAGGAACTGCCCCTCTGGGGTGGCTGGCGTCCCCAGAACATGACAAACCCTTTCACTTCACACGCACGACGCAGGCACAGCTTCCGTACCTCTTCAAAGTCGGCTTTGGCGGAGGGAAGGTCGGAAGCGAAACGGGGGTCCCCCAGGTGCTTCTCCATCCTCTCTCCGTGCACCACCGTCGTTTTGATGACTTTGCTGACACGCCGGCCATCCACGGGCTCAGCCTGGAACCGCGAGGACTCACACGGGGCACTGGGCTCAGACAGAGTCACCTAAAGGGGCGGACACAGTGCAGCTTCTGACTGATGGGGCAGCAGCGATGCATTTTTTTAAATGACAAGACAAACCCTCAAAGGCTATAATGCTACACACTAGCCTTCCAGAAGTTTGGAAAAGAAGTAACTAGGAAAAGCCCAATAATCCATCAGGAATGCCGGTCTAACAGCTCGGTGCATGGAGATCAGACACTTGATGAGTGGCCAAGACACCCGCTGAAGTCCTGTGAGCCGCGCTGTGTGGGCAGGACCCTGTGCTCCCCCACCCCCTGTGTGGGGGCTGCTGTTCTGGGTTTTGAAAAGAAAACCACCCTGGAGACAGAGTTCTCCAAGTGGGGCCCGTTTCTGGAGACCTGCCTAGGCATCCTGACAAAACCGCTAGGGTGTGGATGAAGTGGCGAGAGAGCAGTCACAGTGCCACCCGGAGAGAGGGGCGCGCAGAGGCTGACGCGCTGCTGAGCGTCCTGACTGGGCTGTGAAGTGCCCCACTGGCCCGTGGCGGCCCCTCTGTGCCCGTCAGCACACTCCCGTGTGGGGAGTCCAGGCCCCCCACCTTTGCTGGGTGTCTGCTGTGGTTGACTGTGAGCCAAACAGGAAACGGACACAAAGGACCGAGACAGCAGGTGTGAGGCTACAGCTGAGCCTGACGGCTGTTTTAAGATTCCAGCACCCCGTGGGGACGGATGGTGTGTAGCTAGGAGCTATGTGAGGGGACCATCTGCCTTGCCCAGGTCCCCGGTCCCATGTCCACACCACACTCCATCACACTCTGCATCACACGTCCACGTCTCGCGTCCACATCAGGCCCCATGACGGCCCCGTGGCCGCACGGCCTCACCTCCGACTGCTCAGTGTCACTCCTCAGCACCACACGCTTTATGACTTTGGAGAAGCCGTCCCCGTCCTCGACGCTGATGGGTTCCTGGGGCCGTCCCTGCATGGTGACCTCCTCCCTCTCTATGCCATCAGAGGACACGTACCGCCTGATGACCTTCCTGGTGACCTGGAAGACACGGCGCTCAGGTATCTTGTCTTTGAGTGACAGGCCTGGGCACGAGGACTGACAGGCAGGACGGTGCCTGGGGGGATGCAGGGACATTACCTTCCTCACCACGGTGTGCCCGTGCTCATCCACGTACTCCTGCTCCGTGACAGTTTCTGGGGGCACTTCAGGCATGTCGTCACCCTGCACAGGGACAGGTCCTGTCGGCCAGGGTCACTGACTGAGGGCCCCTTGTCCCGGCCAGAGTGCGCATGTGTGAGGTGGTTAATGGAGGCAGGGCAGCGTCATGGGGGGGCAGGCCTGGCACAGGGGGCTTCCACAAAGGAGGGCAGATGACCCTGAGCTCAGGGGGCCGAGCCACACAGACACGCAGGCTGGGCGGCACACGGGTGAGGGGCGCGGACAGCAGACGTCGGAGCATCCCCACCAGGAGCAGCCATGGCGTCACGTGCTCAGCATCAGCCCGCAGGACGATCACACGGCTGCTTCCTGGGGCCACACGGCAGCATGCAGCGCCACCGCCCTGGGCCGGCCCCCGGGGCTGGGGGACACAGTCCCAACGTGCATCCTCTCAGCAGCCGGTACCTGAATAATCACACGCCGGCGGACGACCCTGGTGGTGACGGTTGCCTCGTCGTCTGAGCTGGCCTCCAGCTCACCCAGCTCGGCCGTGAGCTCCTGCAAGCAGGCAGAGAGGGGTTGTTGCCCGGTGACATCTCTGCCGTGGGCTCTGCTGGAACTCACGCGCACCGCTGGAGGTTTTGTTCACTCAGCCCTGGGGATGAGCCAGCAGGGTGCAGACCACTGCCACGAGGCTCAGATGTCCCCGGGGTCGGAGCTCTTGGTTCAATGAACGGAAAGCAGCCCTGGCATCCGAGTGTCCAAGCCCCCGCTGGCCAGACCAGCGGCTTGTCCACCCTGTTCCTGGGACATAAGCTCCTGACAAGTAGCCCAGTGGGGACGCAACCCCTCTGACTCTCAGGCTGCGGCTTGGAGTGACTGACCCGAAGGTGTGGCAGCATCTGCTACTGGTAGCAACCAATCCTTGCAGCCTCCCTGGCTGGTGGAGCGCCCTGGGGTGTCCCGCTCACTGTGGGGGGAGGGGCACAGCCAGGGACAGAGCCAGATCGTAACCTCAGGTTACAACGTCTCAGAAGCCACAAATCAAACTACTCTTCCCTTGTGGAATGTTATTCAAAAAGGAAGAAAACATCAACATTTTCTCAACCTATTTTAAAGTAACACTTATGCTAAAGAAAAACATGTAAAATCTGGACCGAGTTATACATTAAATATGCTCAGGAACCTGCTGCCTAGAAACAGGGTCAGCAGGGAACTCGACTGACATCTGATCCCTAGGTCGGGGTTGTGAAAGGTTAAGGTCCAAGCCTGGAGCGGAGGTCAGGGGACAGGGAAGGGCCTGAAAACCCAGGGCAGGGAGCAGGGTGACGCAGCAGAGCCCTGTGGAGCTCAGACTAAATACAGGGATCACCCAGATCATGGCTCCAAGTCTGCACGCCAGTCAGCACGTGGTTTCCTTGGCTGAGCTCGGCAGCTTTGAGTCCCAGACGGCACCTATGAAACGTTTTTACTGGGACTGATTTAAGCCGGTTCTAGCGAGATGAGCAATCTGTGCAAAGGCATGGAAGCCATGTAATCGAAACCCGTCCACGGGTTGGTTCCATAACGCTGGGGAGTGGCCCGCAGGGTGGTGCTCTCGCCTGCCTGACCACTGGTTTCGGCCTCGATGGCGAGGCCACTGCGGGCAGGGGTCGCTGACACTGCACCAGCACGTGTGGGTCTGTGGCCTGGAGAAGGGCTGGCATGCCTTTCTCCCTGAAAGTTTTGATCCTTTTATCTAACTTGTTCTTTCCTATTAAAATGGACGTTAATGCTTTAAAAACTCTTTGGCATGTGGAATATTTTGAACTCTAAAAGAAAAGGAACACCTAATTTAATGCATAGTAAATTAAGTTGAATTCAAACAGATCCACACGTCTGCGTGTAGGAATCAATGGGGTTTCCTGACAACAGAGATTCTTCTCCAAGTTCAGGGTTCCAAGGGCATCACGCCCCCAGGTGGTGGGGAAGGGGGAACCACATACACTTCTTTCTGAGAATCGACAGTCTCCGTGGACTTGCCACGGCGGGCCCCTCCCTTGTGCGCGGTGGCCCCAGTGAACAAGCAGGGACGCAGGGCTGTGTCTTGCAATGCCGACATCTGGGAGCAGCAGTAGGTTCGGGAGGAGGGTCTCTTTCCAAAGTCATCCGTGGAACTCACACCCTGGTGCCAGTTTGTCCCCTACCTGTCCCAGCGGTCTAACGAAGGTCACTAACTATGACCTCAGTGCTAATGTTTCGTAGCCAAAGGGTTTCCAGTGACAAAAGGAGGCCTTACAGGCAAGTTGGAACGGTGTATCATTTTTTCTGGATTCACTGGGTCCCACATTTTGAAAAGGAATGTGGGGTCCCCATGGCCAAATGCATGAACGTGACAACCTTGTGGTTCTGCAGTGACAAGATAAGCCCCAGAGAAACAACCTCTGGGAGGCAGTTTGTGGCTGTTATGTGTGGGCAGGAAACACAGAAGGGACCCCTTACCTTCTGGAAAGCCGAGTCTTCATCGAGACTCTCAAAGGCCGGCGGCTGGTCGTCCCCAGACTCCACTATTACAAGGCTGGTTTTCCGGGGAGAAGCGCCCTGCCTACGGCCCGAAGGCTCCTCGGGCTCCTGCACAATGGGTGAATCTGCAGGCGCGGGGGACGGGGTCTGCAGGGAGGGCCTGTCCTCCTCGGGGGTCCCACTGGGAGAGCCAGGAGCAGATGCAGCCTTTTCAGTGTCTGATCCTTCTGTCCCTGGGGTCGTCACACTGAAACAGAAAGGCCAGTCAGAGCGGGCAGACGCGCCCTGCCCCCACAGCAGCCCAGGCCTCAGAGGGGAATGTGGCTGCCCGTCAAAGTTGAAAAGGTTTTGTAACTTTGGCCAAGAAATGAAATTTGAATACCCCCCCACGCTGCGCCCCCCAGGTGAGGTGCAGTGTCGAGTTACAGCTCCCCGGGGCAACACAACTGGGGAAGGGGTCTTCCGAAGGTCGAAGGTTCCCTAACGCGCACCCCTAATCTCCACAGAGTATAGACACTATTACTTCATCTTGTCTTTGGTAACGTGAGGTGCTATTGAAGAATCAAGCAGGTCTACGCAATAGAGATCTGTAGGTGACAAGGCTTTTGAAGCAAGAATCAAAATCTGGCAAAACTTGCAAAAAGCAGCATGTAAACTGCACGTTGCCGCAGGCGTCGCGACTGGAAACGTAGGCAGTCGCGCTTCTGGAAAGCTGTGTCACACACACCAAGGCCTCTTGGCACCGACACTTTCTGCGCTGACACAGAAAGTGTCATCTTCTTATTCGCACTTTCTAGTAAGAAAATTCCCTGCTTTTTCTGCTCCTTCCAAAGGTGGACTGCCCCTCCTGTCCCTGCCCGGGATCCTCGCTGACTGCTGGTCTGCGGTTCCCCGCCCTCCTCGTTCCCGTCTCCCCTCAGCTCTTCTTTGTGCTGTGCCCTGAAGTCTGCAGGGGGCAGGGTGGCTCCGTGGGAGAAGAGACCATTCATTACCTGTGTCTCCATCAGTCTCAAGTCCCAGTGGCCCCGGCAAAGCTCACTGAATGACGAAGGACACTGCAGGGCGGCTGTGGACACTGCTCTAGGATTCCAGGCCCACGGACCAGCCTGCCCTTCTCAGACCTGTTTTCTCTTTCTAGACAATTCGTGTCCTTTGAACAACTCTCTGACCTTTGCAGCAGTGACATTGACCTCGGCTCTGTACGTCCCCCTCCGTCTGAGGGTTGGGCCACATTTGTGCCATCGTGAGCCTCCGCCTATGCAGGAGTGCAGTGCCTCCCGCGCCTCTCTGCTCACCCTGTGACCCACCACCGCTGGGTGTGTGCACCTCACAGGGGAGAGAAGGGCAGCCACTGTACAGGGAGCCCCCAGGGGTCATGAAATCCTGGTTTAAACCACGCCTTTCCAAGCCTGTTCTTGACCTTCAACCCTGACCCTGGACAGGCGCATAGAAGAAATCGTAATTTGTAGATGTGGAGACAGACTCAGGGGGTTGGGGACCGGCAACAGACCTGGCAGCAGGCTCAGGCAGGTCTGTGCCACCACGCGGCCACCACTGTGCCTCTCACATGCTGTGCTTTCCTGCAGCCCTGAATTTGTGGGGCCATCGGAAAAGCACTGCCAAGGACGGGGGCCGCGCGCCTGGCCCCGCGCCAGCCACCTCCCCGATCCCGAAGAGACTCACAAGTACTCCTGCTCCGGAGCTGCCTCCGCCGGCGACAGGCCCTGGCGCACCTGCTCCTGCTGGTTAGGGGGGACGAGTCTGGCGGCTGGGCTGTCCCCGTCCGCTTTGGGGGTGCAATCCTGAAAGGTGGAGTAGCCCACGGAGAGGTCTTCGTCTGAGACAATGGGAGGGTGGCCGCAGGACCCACTCTCCCTGGACTCCGCGTGCGGGGCGGACAGCTCCTCGGGGAGGGCGGAGAAGCCTGCGGGGGACAGCGTGCGTCAGGAAGTCCCTGACGCTCCGAGGCGCCCAGTCGTGCCACCTTTGTGTCCCGGGACAGGTCCGTGGTCACAAAGCTAAACGAGACCGTGCCCGGTCACGCAGAGACCTTGGGTGGGGGGCGGGGGTGCTGCGGCCGCAACAGGTGAGTGTGTGGTGAGCAAGCCCCACTGGGAGCCCTAGGGGACAGCAGAGGGGACACCTCAGGAATGAGGGTCTCCCCTGGACAGGAAACCACAGTCTGAGTGGAGCCGGTGGTGTGTGGTGGCTGAACAGGAACATTCAGATTGCGACCCTTCCTGTTCTTTCTAAGAAACAGGAAGCCTGGTCGTGGGCTTCAAATACACACGGAGAAATGCTGGCGCCTTGGAGGAGAAGAGGTGTAGCCCCGAGGTGGGGGAGGAGGCGGCAGCAGCGAAGGCAAAGCACGTGGGTGGGAAGGGGTTACAGAGCCCTCCACCCAGCCCGGCGGGTGGGTGTGGCTGCGGCTGGGACCAGGAGGCGGGGCTTGGGGCGGGGCTTGGGACGGAGCAGCCGGGGCACGGGAGCAGGCTCCTTGCACAGAGCAGGCGCCCGAGGCTGGGGGACGCTGAGCTGAGTGGACGGGTGGATAGACGGTCCACACCCCCAGCTGCGGTAGACGGAGTGTCACGTCCTCTTAAAAGGCACGCTGAAACCCACCCGCGGTGGCGGTGGCGGCGCAGCGGGCGGGCTGAGGGAGAGCCCTGGGTGGGGACGTCTGCCCCGGAGGGAAGGGGCCGAGAGCTCGCCGGGCCGCCCCCACAGGAGCGCGGAGGCCGCCTCGGACTGCCGGTCTCTGGCACTGAGACAGAAATTTCTTGGTCTCGGCTACGCAGTTCGAGGCATTTGTGACAGCGCCCAGGCCCCTCAGAACGGGCGGGGACATCTCAGCCACCTGAAAAGAATGGCGGCCACCACAGGCGGCGGTCCTCGCTGCGATAAGAGGCAGAGCTGGGCCCAGGCGCCGAGTCAACCCCCCCCACCCACGTGCAAGCGCCGCCCCGACGCGCACGCGCAGTCCCACCTTCGCTGTGGTCCGCCGCGGCGGGCGGCTCCATCTCGGCGTAGCCGAGGCCGCCGCGCTCCGGGAGCGGCTCGGTGCTGGCCTCCATGAGGTGGACGATGTCCATGCGGTTGATCTTCGTGAGGCAGCCGATGAGGCTGGTATCTGGGATGAGAGAGAAACGGCGGGTTTTGCCTGCGAGGGCTGCTCTTCTCTCCTTAGCTGCCTTACGAGAATTCTGGCATTCGTCCGGGCAACCCGCGGCGCCCGAATAAGGGCACTAGTAATAATGAGCAGACATGGGAACGGCGATGAGGAGGAAGAGCCTGAGCCAGCCTGGGCACAAGACCTCCCCTGCCAGGTGACCCACAGGACCCCATCAAGCCTGAATTCCAGACACAGCACGGGGCGTCTTCAGCGTGAGCGGAGCCCACGCGCTGCTCGGGACGCCCGTGTATGAAGAAGCGTCTGTCGATGGTCTGAAGTTAAGTCTAACTGGCGCCCCGTTTTTGCTGGCAAAGCCCTGCGGTTGCAGGTAGGGGCCGGGGTCGGAGGCTCACACACACAGAGCGGTGCCCGGGCGCCATCCTCACCCGCCCCGCCCCTGCTGTCGAGCAGCGCAGGAAGCAGAGCGGAAGGCGGTCACCAGCAGTGACACAGGACAACTGGAGCAGCTCTGTCCGCTGTCACCGTTGAGAAAACCCGGGACTCTGCGACCATGCCTGCTGGCCCCCGGGGCTGCACCCCCTCCCGCTGGTGACGCTGGCCCACGTCCCCGGGGGCCTGCCGAGGCACTTGGCCTGGTGGCACCTGTCCTGGGACCCAACCAGTGGGCAGAAAGTGTGTGCGGGACACAACCCGGCGGCGCCGCCTACCGGTAGCAAGCTTCCCGTCCCGCTCCAGCCAGTACTTCAGCAGCGCGTGGCTCTGGTCCTGCAGGGAGTTGGGGTTCTCCACGCGGATCTGATGGATCTGCTCCTCGGTGAAGTCCAGCTCTCGCGCTAACTCTGGAAGAGAAGGTCCACGCTGTGAGCCACGGACCTCAGACCCCGGTCCCACGCCGGCCGCGGTCCTGGGAAGGTCGGCTCTGCACGGCTGAGGGCCGGGTCCCCATCTTCCGCACGTTTGCAGCGACTCCCCTGCACCCTCGTCCTTCTGCCGCCGGGCACAGACTCTCCCTTAAAGCTGCGTGTAGAACTGGTCACCGTCCCCGTGGAAATACTGGGTCTGAGGCCATGGTCATGAAATAAGAGTCACTCAGTCCCGTTTAATTCCCAAATGCAGAGGAGACCATTAGTACTGGCCTATCCTCCTCACTGCCATAATGGAAAAGAAATTACTGAAGCAGGAGGAGAGACCATTGCTCTCTGTGAATCACCACAAGGCAGCGTTTCAGCCCCCACGAGTCCTGCTCCCAGGTCCCGGGGTGTGAGGCACTGGGTGCGGCCTCGTTAGGGTGGCTGAACAGATCCCCCGCCCGGGGTTGCTGCGCTGTGAATCAAGGTTTGGGGGGAACTGACCTGCGGAGGGGCGGACAGTCGTCCCTCCCGGGGCGCACAGACAGGCTACGTGGGTGCTTGCGCACTGTGGGGCGTGTGTGTGCAGTGAGGCGTCCGCTCTGCGGGGCGATTTGCAAGCATCTTTCCAAACTAACAAAGCACCTGCTCTCAACCAGCAATCCCACCTCAGCCATGCGTCCCGCAGACACACCACAGAAATGCCGCAGTGCACGGACATTCCTGCCCGGACTGGGACACACTGACTGTCCGCTGGCCACAACTGTTGATAAAGTTACGGCAGAATTAGCCAGACATTTGAGAGCATGAGGCAGCTACGTGATGATGGAGTAGTTATGAGAAATACCAAGTAAAACTTGTCTTATTTTTAAATGAAAGGCTGAGGAGCGGGCACTGTGCATTTTTTCTGACACACATGAACAGGTCCTTCACGGCCACCGAGTGTGGCGGCAGTGTCCTGTTCTTCACTAGTGCGTGGATATCCCGGTCAGCACACACGCACACATATGTGCACACTCGAGAAACAACGTCATTCTGAACGTCACCTATTTAACAAGTCAGCCGGGGACAGCGCGCTGTTCTTCCTTCCCCTGAGCTCCTCGGCTAACTACACCTGATCTGTTTGGAAAGAAAATGGCCATCTTCCGGCCTCCAGTCATTTCCCACGTTATTGATTATCTTTGCTAAGGGTGTGTGGACTCCTGCTCATCACCAAATCTTTAAGAACCTGAAAAGGGATGAATATTAATTTTACACCATCTGTTTCAATAAGGTAGTCACAAGGGATAGAAAAGAAAGTCAAACCAAGAAAAGAAAAGAAAAAACAGAGCCAGAGACCGGCCACCTTGCTTTACTATGTGAAGTCCAGGTAACGTGAAGGGCAAATCTGACTTGTAAGTAAATTGTGTTTATTTTAGAATTCACTTTTCCTCAATAAGCTAACATGTATTATAATTTCTACTCTTAAGCAGTCCTGTTTCTCAGAGAATCAGTGCATCTCATTCTTATGTATTTCATCATTTATCCAAAGCAAATTTTAGCACTGTTCACAAAGATACCTGACATACAGGACCTAAAACAGGGGTGTCCAACCTGTGGCCCACAGGCCACATGCAGCTCAGGTGGCTGTGAGTGCGGCCCAACACAAAATCGTAAAGTTACTTAAAACATTATGAGATATTTTTGGGATTACATGTCACAGTATACTTAATATGCGGCCCAAGACAATTCTTCTTCCAGTGTGGCCCAGAAACACCAGAAGGTTGGACACCTCTGAACATAAGGAGCCCTGGTTAAATCTCAAATTAAACGTTATGGCCATGGCATCTCACGCTGGTTTTGAAAACGAGCCATTTCCCCGAAGGCTTGTCACCCATGGCTCCCAAAGCGGGCACTGGGGCCGCGTCATGCTCAGTCTCTTGTTGCAAACCCCCAGGACGGTCAATGAGCTGCCCTGGTTCACAGGGCGAGTTCATGAGAACCTGGACTTTCTACTCCGTCGGGTATTCTTCTCTTCACTACCCTATGTGGTCTTCCTCAAGGAAAGGGGGAAAAAGCCTCTGTCATTGTTAATGACTCTTGGCCAATGCAACCGTGTCATTGAGACCAAGCAGGATTTGTTGAAAAGCGGGTGCCGCTTAGGTTACCTGTCCAGCTGAAGCCCAGGTGGTCAGCGATGTAGGCCAGCCGCTCCTCCATCCGCCGCTGCTCCTCCTGCTGATCTACAGAAGGTCAGAAACAGAACAGCCACACTGTCTGCACCAGGAGAGGCCCTGGGGCTGACCGTCCACGGCAGGGCGGTCAAGCGTCCAGATGCCCAGAGAACAGCTCTCACGAGAGCGGCTGCGTGTTATGTCGGGTTAAACTGTGTGTGCGCCTGACTTCCGGGTGGAATGGGGAATAGATTGAACAGAAACCACGAAACCCTGGTGCTTCCGCATCTCTGCAATCAAGACTAGTCTCTGCACACACTACATAAGCAGCTGACTGGCAGCCGTCTGAGGACCCACCTGCCCGGTTATCTGAGAGAATGCTGCCCACCAGTGAACAGCTGTCACCCCCCTCCTCAGGTACCAGAGGCTCACAGCCGGGCTGACAAAGGGGTGTCATCAGTGAGGACCCCCTCCCCGCCATGGGCAAGAGTGGTCCCCTCCCATCCACAGGTCAAAGGACACTGAGACTCTGGACAGGTGGGCCAACCCTGGGGCTTTCAGAGTGGCTCTGGCTCTGGTGACCCAGAGGAGGGAGGTAGAGTCTGTGTTTGTAGTGCAGGCTGTATCATGACACACATCTGTTGTTTGGGCCAAGCTTGTGTCTGCTCTCTCGTAAGCAAGCTCTTACGTTGCTCCCACAAACTGCGATTTCCCATTTAGTTTTAACCCTCATTAATTGATGGGCAGCGGTTTAGATCATGGCATTGTGATGTTTTTCACAATGCAAATTTAAAAGTAATAGTCTTCACTGGAGAGATATTGGAAGCTCAGAGCGGCTTCTCCAAGCCCCGTGGTTTCCTTGCTGAAAACTCTGAGCCATGGCCCCTCCCCGGCGACATCAACCATGCAAAGTCTGAGTTTTGTTGTCTGCCGCAAGGCCTTGGGGCGCCTTCCCTGGTCACCGACAGCATTGGTGAAAAGCCCATTTTACCTGATCTGTGTTTGCTCAAAGTGTTTACCAACGGTATCCGAAATCCAACCTTTCTGAATCAAAAACAGATCCACAAAATTGGGATTTCGAGATCTGTGAAATCTTCTTGAGCATATGGCTTCCTAATGATTACAAAGTTAAGTATGAATTATTGGCAAGGACACAACAGTAAGAAAAAGCATCAAATCCTCATAATATAAAGCAAAACCCAACATCCTCCTGTGCGGAAGCAGAAGTGCCGAGCTGGAGGCAGAACAACAAAACTCCGTGCAGGCGCGGCCTCGCATGTAGCGTGGGGAGGCCGGGGCCGCAGCCTGCTGGGATCGCATTTCCATAAGCATTCTCATTGCTCAATCTTGAGATTATTGTCACAGACAGGAGGGAACAGAGAGAGCACAGAACACAAAGGGCCGACACAAACACGGGAGCCACTACGCAAAGCATAAAGAAAAGGAGACACAAACCACCAAATAAAACAGACAAAGGACACGCTACGCGGGCTCAGGACATGCGTGCACAGGGTGTTCCTGGCGGCAGTACCTTCAGCACGGTCATGGCCGTTCTCATCGGGGATGCGTTCAATCAGAGTCTCAATGGACTCGTCCCAAACGGGCCTGGTGTCAAAGACGTCCTCAGGGACCGGGGGCTCGGTCTCGGCAGGCGGCAGGTTTTCGATCACGGACACGTCCAGGGCGCTACTGCTCTCGTCATCGGAAACTGCCTCCTGCTCCCTCTCTGCCTGTGCCAACCTGTCCACTAGCTTGGCTGCCTCATCACTAATCTCCTCGAAGAACTCAAGGGAGTTCCTGTACAGGTCCAAGAACTGCTCCTTGCTCTCCCGGGGGGGCCCCCTCCCCTGCGCCAGTAGACGGGTGGCGAGCAGCCTGGGGCTCGTGGCCTCACCCTCTGACTGCAGCTCGGGCTCCTCTGCCAGCCCCCCACCCCCCGTTTCCGTCTCAGCATAGCTTTTGGCTCTCCCTGCACTGGCACCAGACTCAGATCTGCCCCTGTCATCTGCTGTCCTGCCTGGCACATCCTGTCCCCAAAGGGCCACTGTCTTGGGCAGGGATGGGCCCTGGGGCTGGGGCTGCTGCCCAAGCCCTTGGTGGGGCGCTTTCACAGGGATTTTAGACTTGGGCCTAGTCTCTGGGTCAGCCCTGTCCTCATCTGGGCTGGGCAGGCCCTCGGGCAGGGCCTTCTCCCCCTGGGCTGGGGCCGAAGTTCTGACGGGGATCCTGGACTTGTTTTCGGGAGAAGGCGCACTCTCGGCGGCTGCGGTGGGGATCTCAATGACTGACTTCTGCTCCTCTGGGGAGGAGTCAGGAGAATCGTCCTCCCGATCCGCATACACAGACCTGGTGACCGTGGAAAAGTCCAACGCAGCCTGGACAGTGGGTTCCAGGCAGGTGGGGCCAGTCAGAGGCTTCACACTGGACACAGCAGGTGTATCGCCACCCTGCCCAGGGGATGGGCCCTTGATGCCCGCAGAAGCATCTACCTCCCCTGACAATGAGTCCTTGAAGGCTGGGGTCCCTATCTGGGAGCAGAGGCCGCCATCTGAGGCAGGGGGTCCCTCTCCTTCCTCTCTCAGGACATCGGGGAGCAAGTCTGCCTCATCTGTGTCGGTGGACCCTGAAAGGGCTGGGGCCGGGGTCAGCGGCCGTGGAGGCTCAGCCACAGCAACCCCCTCTCTCACAGCATCGGGGACGGCCTCCTCCCCGGACTCTCGGCCAATCTGGAAAAAGTGGAAACCCTCATCTGCATAGGGTCTTTTGGTCATATCGATGGCCCCGCTTCGGGTCATCTCGAACAGTTTGCCCTCCTGGAAGAGAAATGGGTTCTGCTCGCTGGTCGGGGTCCCCTCCTCGGTGGGGGTCCGGGCAGGAGTAGTGTCCGGAGTGGTGCCCTGTGACTGTCTGTCTGCCATCAAACCGAACACCTTCTGCTCCTCCTCCTTCACTCGGGCCTCAAAGGCTTCATCATCCTCGCGGATTTCACTCCAGGAATCAGGATCCGAGTCAGAGGCAGTGATGACAACCTGGCTCATGTGCTCACTGGCGTCGGTGGCAGTGGAGCGGGGCAGGCGGGGCTGCGAGGAGGCAGGGGCGCAGTCGGACAGTGTGTCCCCTGAGGTGCTCTCCAGGCCCTGGTCCCCAAAATTGGAGTCTTTGCTTGAAACAGCTCCACTAGAGGCACAGGCTGCTGGCACGCTGCCCACAGAAGATGTGACGGTCACGGAGCACACGTGAGAAGCATGAAAACTTGAGTGCTCCACACCTGCTTGCGTTTTGCTGTCTTCGCCAGAGAAGAAGGACTGGGGAGGCACATTTTCATATGGGCTTGTGACCTGAAGGTCACAGGCTTCCTCAGCCTCAGAGGAGTCACAGCCTGGAACGCCCACAGACAGTCTGTCTGTCTGAACAGCCAGGGAGGAGTCGAGCGTGGGAACGTCCTTCTGGAAGCTCTCAGAAGTGGAGTTGGTCTTTGCACCCTCCGTCTTTGCCGGAGGCGCAGAGACAACGTTTTCAGATGCTGGACAGTCAGGCAAAGAGGGCAAAGGTGAAGAGCCCTCATCGGGGCCACTTGCTTGTGGTGATCCCTTTCGAGAAACCCCTACCTTTCCTCCTCTTGAGTCCTCACCGGGGTCCTGGGGAGACGATGGATCCTCACAGACCACGAGCTCCTCCCTGGTGGGGCCACAGGGACCTGAGGACACAGGCAGGGCCGAGTGGCTAGGACTCCCTGCTGTGCACCCATGGCCAGCACAGATGTTTGGTGGGTCGGCATCTCTGTTCAGATCATTGTGCCGCAGGTCTGGGGCTCCAGTGGGCTCAGTGTGACCATCTTCAGGCAAACAAGATTCATGTTCCTTTTCTTCTGATTTACTGGACTCTTCCTGAGTGTCTTCGTTCATCTTGAAAGTGTACTGTTTGGAAGCAATCGGCTGGAATTGTGCCTCTTCGGGACTGGAGTTTGAGTCAAAGCTGGATGGGAGTGGAGACGGGGGCTGCACCCGAATGACTGGCTCTGGGAGCAGCCCTGGGTCAGCTCCTGTCCTCAGCTGTGTCAGCTCAGGCTCACTCTCCGAGGAGGATGACGCCTTTCTGCTGTCTGAGGTCACCAGGGCAGCAATGTCACTTCCGTCCTGTGCACGTGGCTCACCTGCAGCTGCCGAGCTGTCGGCGTCCAGGTCAGAGGATGAAGATGACTCTTCGGGCTTCGTCTCTCTCCGGCAGTCCCTTTTCTGCTTGGCTTCCTGTTCAAGTTCGTCGAAGGTTTTGATTTTGGTCACCATTTTGAACATCTCCTCTTCGGGGGTGAACCTCTTTTTCTCCCCATTTTCTGAGTCCTCCTCCTCGGCACACTCGTGAATCACAGCTGGTTTGGGGGTGCTGGCATCAGAGGCCTTGGGTGTGACCTCATAGCTGACTTCTTCAGAGCTGGGGGTGTCAGGGGAGAGGGGACTCTTCCCGGAGCTCTCCACCAGAGATGTCTGCTCCAGACTGTCATCCTCGGCACTGCCGTCAGGGTCTCGCAGCAGCCGGGACCGCACGGAGGCTATTTCTGTGAAGAGGTCGGTCTTGGTGCCAGCCATAGGGAGAGGGACGTGGCCCGGGAGCGTGCCAGCCTTCGCCTTGGGCTCCACGGGGCTGCTCTCCAGGGAGTCACGGCAGGGAGACTCTCTCAGGGGGCTGGGCTCCAGGGAGTCAGGGGTTTTGTGTGAGGAGTTGTCTTCCAGCACGGGGCTGGCCTCCAGGGAGTCCCTGTGGCTCACCGCCAACGACTCATCAGCCCCAGGACTGAGGACCTCGGGGTCAGAGCGAGAGAGTGGCAGGTCCAGCCCCTGGGGACTTCGGGGGGATACCTGGGACTGGGCAGTCCTTGCAGGGGCCTCGGTGGTCAAGGGCTTGGGGCTTGTGGGTCCCTGAGCCCTGGGTTCTATCTGTGTCTCGTGGGCAAGGGGACCATCATCACAGAGCACGTCCTCAGTCAGCCCAGCGAGTGCTTCCTTCACTGAGGCAACAGTGCAGGGACCTGGGCTTTCGCCCTCCGGTTTGGGACCTGTCTCTCTGGAAGGGTCCGGGGTGTCCTCCTTCACACACCCGTCCCGGGGCTCTGCGCCCTCTGCAGCAGCCACACCAGACTCTTCAGCACCCTCAGGAGAGTCTGTGGTAGAGGGATGCACTTTGCCCGGATGAACGTCTGTTTTGAAGGTGGCATTTTCACTGGTTTCCCCAATTTGCTCCTGACTTTTCTTTGGTGAGTAGGAAAGGCTTTCTGGGCTTGTCTCGGGGGTCTCTGCCAACCCCTCATGCTTGTAGCTCTCTTCCGAGCTGACCTGCGGGGTACCCTCCATCAGGCTGCCGCAGGGAGACCCTGCCACCCCTTCCTGCCCCAGATTTTCACAGCTACCATCCAGGTGGAAGGTCAAGACTGGGAGTGGCTGCCCACTGCCGGGCTCTGGTGGGAAGGCTGTGTGGAAGGGGCTGGTGAGCACCTGCTCCGGCACCAGCGGCACCTCTTCAGGCTCCTCCTGGCGGCGGAACTGCTGGTACCTGTCATTGTCTTCCAGCTCCAGCTTAATGACCTCAGAAAAGTCGGTGGAGGTTCTGCGGTCGGGGCTGATCTGGAGGTCCCTGTCTCCCCGCTCGTCCAGCTCCTCCCCGGGCACTGGGCCCACGGGGGGCAGTGTCCTGTTGGTGGGGAGGGTTTCCTTCCCTCTGGTGGTGTCTTCCCTCAGTCCCGAGGCACCGCGGGTCCCTCTTCTGGGTTCTGCAGCCCCCACTCCCGGGGACCTCTGGCCTCGTCGGATGGTCTGACTCTCTGTTTTCTGTGTCTCTTTCTGGGTTGTTGTCAGCCCCTTTTCTTTTTCTGCCCGAACTTTGCCTTTTTCCTGTGGCTGCTTCGTTTTGGCGGTTTTGTGCTCAAACAGCCCAGCCTTGTGCTTAGATGGGTCCTGGCCCGACTGAAAGGCCTTCATCAGCTCCCGGACGGACATGGTCTCCTCGATGCGCTCTGTTTTCGAGGTAGGGGACACTGGCGCGGCCTTGTCTGTCTTGCCAGAAGGTGCCACCGAAAGGCGCTTCTCAGTCTTCCCGAAGGCCGACCCAGGAGGGTGCTTTTCCGTCCTTGCAGCTGGTAACACAGGTGGGCGCTTGTCTGTCCTCCCAGGTGATACGGGGGGATGTTTCTCTGACTTTCCTGATGGTGACACTGGTGGCCGTTTGTCTGTTTTACCTGAAGGTGACACAGGCGAGTGTCTCTCGGTTTTACCTGACGAGGACCCGAGCGAGTGTCTCTCAGTTTTTGCTGAGGGAGACACAGGCGAGTGTTTCTCGGTCTTACTTGGTGGTGACGCTGGAGGATGCCGCTCGGACTTGGCTGAGGAGGTGAGGGAAGAGTGTCTGTCCGCTTTGGAGGAAGGGGACACAGGTGTCCGCCGGTCTGGCCTTTGAGGGGGGGACACAGCCGGCTGTGGCCGGGGTCCTGCCCTCCGGGGCACTTCCTCCTTGCCTTTGAGTCTGACAGGCAACTTGCTTCGACCCTTCTGCTCATCTTCCACTCGCTTCTGCAGGGCCTTCACTTTGTCCTTGATGGGCCCAATGGGGGTCTCCTCGATCACAGGGGACGTGGCCTTGCCCCTGGGCAGAGGCTCAGGGGCCAAGCCCAGGTCTCCTTCTAAGGACTCTTCAGAGCTACCCTGTTTAATCTCGCTTTTCCCCGTACTGGCTTGTAAACTCTCCTCTTTCTGGTTCTGCTTGTCCTTTAATTTCCGCCGCACTGGCTTCTTTACCCCCAGGCCTGGCTGCTGCTGGGTCTGTGTTCTCTGTGTCTTGTCTGAGGGAGTGTCCTTCGCTTCACTTCCAGAGTGTCTGTCCCCGGCCATGGGGGGTGTTGGCCGCGGGGCCCCTCCAGGAGCCACCGGGTAGGAGTTCAGATCCTCCGTGAGGTAGGTGACCAGCCCTGTCGTGTCCCTCTGTCCCTGTGCTGAGGTCTCCTTCTCTAGCCTGATTTCTACACAGGGGACCTCAGGGACCTCCAGGGGGGCCCTCTGCTTGGCCTCTGCTACCTCCTCGTCACTGAGGAGCACCCACTCCTCGTCCGCTAGCTGCCCCTCAGTCTGGGACCCTGGCCCACGGCCAATGCCCCCTGAGCAGGCCCCGCCCCTCAGGATCTCGTTCACCTTCTCCAAGTCCTCCTTCACTCTCCCCACGATCTCAAAGGGCTCCCCCGGCTCCTCCTCCAAGGCCCCGGCCAGTGCCTTCTCCCCGAGGGCACCTGCCCTGCTGGCTGCGCCCGTGGCCAGGAGCGCCGTCACCTTGATCAGGTCCTGCTTCATCTCAGAGACCTCCGAGAGTAAGTCCGGGCTGGCCAGGGCCGGGGCCTCCGTGACCAGGTGGCTTTTCAGGACAGACGTTTCTGTCGACTCTGTCTCATCGTCTTTGATGGGAATGGAGGACATTGAAAGTAAAATGGAAACCAAAAAAGATGTTGGCAAATGTAAACAGGACCCAAGGACACAATGTCTCTTCCTGTCGTGGTGGGAGGGACAACACATGGCTGGGAGGGTGGAGCCACGGGGTCTCGGGACACAAAGCAAAGCGAGGCTAACGGACAAACCGAAAAGGAGAACGAGCAGGAAATAACTGGCTTCACGTTCCCACGCGCAGCACATCCACACACACGACCACGCAGTGACGGACTGCCGACACGCACGACGCCACACGTCGACACAGAGACGGGCACAGTGACTTCTACGGAGGCATCTCAAGATTGCTCAGACGTCACAGGTCAATGTGGAAAGGAAAACAAACACGGGCAGCGGAAGGGGGAGCGAACTGCGGGACGCTCCTTTCCTCGGGGAGAAAGCCAGTAAGTAGCCGACTCAGGACAACTGCTCATGGCACACGTGCACTTTTAATCATGTGGGAATCCGGGCCCCACAGGAGACTCTATCCCGAGTGCCTGAATCGCTGCAAACTGGTGTTTCATCTAAGGGAACTCCCACCGACAGTGAGGCACACGGCCTGGTGCCGAGAGGCCCAGCCCTTGGAGCCACCTCCTTGCTGGGACACTTACTGGGCAGACCAAGGAGGCAAAGAAAGGAAAGGGAGCAACAACAGAAAGGATGGTGATGATGAAACGTGTAGGTGAGTCCAAGGTTAGAGTGTGATGCATGGCAACTGGGTCGGAGACAGTCACACAGACACACGCACAGGTGTGTAAGCCAAGTTATTTCCATGCAAAGCAAAGCAGGCAAAACGGGGGTGGGGCTTGCTGGGATGCAGGTGGGAGGGTGGGAGGGATGGACAACAGGTGCACGTTACTGTGGTGAAGCATCAACTCTGCCCTCGAGCCCACGCATCCAACTCGGAATGCAGGGCATCCAGGGTGTCTGGGCATGGCGGTGGGGGTGCTGCGCTGCCAGCGGAGGGAGCAGATCCGACCAGGGATGGACCCTCCAACAGCGCCTTCTCTGGACATTGTTTTACACCCAGATGGAAGTTATTTAATAATTGTCTTTAAACTAAAAGAAAACCAAACATGAGTCTATATTTGAAATTTTAAAACACAACACCCAGGAAGACCCAGGAGGGTTCAGGTGTTATAGCAACAGGGTAGGTTTTTCTAATAACTGAGCCACATGCATTGATGTTTAATCCCGAGCCTGTATCCAAGGAAGAAAGAAACAGGCTGTTCAAATCCACACAGTTGTTCTGCACAAGAAAGTGGGAGAACAAAGCGGAATCTCCTCAGGAGAGAGAACGGACGCAGGCAGTGATAACAGACCAGCTTTACAACAAACACAAGTGCCTTCTCTTGACAGAGTCAGTATTTGTTGAGGGGATATCTTCTGTGAATATGCGTTTGTAAAAACATATTAATTGTGTCAATGCAGATTTGTTCAAATGTAAACCAATGAAAACATCCAGGACTTCAAATGTCCCAGCTCGGAATAATGCTTTCACGTAAGGGTGAGGAGACTCTCAGTGAAGAGCGTTTCTGTAACTTAGGAATAAAACATACTGTGCAAAGACTTAAAATAGCCCTCAGAGCACTGGGCGGGACAGACAACCATATGAGCATGGCTCTCCACCCAGAAATACAGGGAATGTAAATACATTTTTAAATGAAAAACCAGCCCTGGCTGGTACAGCTCTGTGGATTGAGTGCCAGCCTGTGAACCAAAGGGCTGCTGGTTTGATTCCCAGTCAGGGCACCTGCACAGGTTGAGGGGCAGGTCCCCAGTAGGGGGCATGTGAGAGGCAACCACACATTGATGTTTCTCTCGCTTCCTCCCTTCCCCTCTCTCTAAAAATAAAACAAAATCTTTTTAAAAGATGAAAAAACATTAACAATTAGATTTTTTTTCCTAAAGCATTTGGGGCATAAAAGAAAAAAAAATCCCTGAAAAATTCAGGGTCTTCCATACAAGAAGCCAAGTCACCAGAAACAGACCAACCCATGAAAACGTTAGTGGGTGAGACAGGCCTCCAGGAAGGTCCGGGAATCACCTCTCTCTGTGACAAGTTACTCTGGGATTTGCACCATTATTTAAAATTATAATTAATCATTTCATTGAGGAGGCTTCAGTGTTTGAATTCATGGCTCTTATTTTTCCAGAAGGTTTTCACGAAAGCCCATTCCACCTCAGCCCTGCCAAAGCCACTTCAGCACAGTAAGAGTCAGGGAGAGTCGGGTCACGCTGGGTGGCGGGGACAGTATCGCCTTTGCAGGTGCAGCCCACAGAAATGACGGGTGGATGTAAACAGTGATACTGTCATGTCAGCTCTACAGAAACAAGAGGATGATGTTATGCTCACAGACAGACAGAACCAGTCAGCAGGTTTCTGACAAGCGGAGCAGGAGCAGGGTGAGGGGGTGTCCGGAAAGTGAGTGCTCAGAGGGACAGTCATTGCGTTTCACTGCTAACAAGGCCGCGTTAGCCCATCTGTCACGGGATGGGCCAAGCTGCTTTTCTGAATCTATGTTAATGGTTAATAAGAATATAAACGTGTAATTATGATCGTGGTTAGTAAAGGCAACTAGCTTGCATCTTAATTCATGCTTGTCTTTACTGTAGCCAGCTTTCAAACAAGGTTAATTTTGTTGAAAATCTTACTTTTTTCTGATGTCATATCGACCTGAAAGAAAACATACATAAATTGAATGGTTACAACAGTGTCTTGTCTCCTGGCCCCATTGTGCTCAGGGGGCCCCCAGTCATGACCCGACACATGGGGACACCAAGTGTGGGGGCCAGGGGCTCCACTACACTTGTCCCTGCCAGCCTCCTTCATTCTTCCCCAAACTTTGAGAAAACAAATCTCCTTCTAGACACTACAGGTGGAAGGCTTTTCTACCATGTTAGTCCTGGGAAGACGGGACCCAGGGTGTGTCTGACGTTAGAAATGCATGTTTGTTAGGGAAAAGGCCCAGGGGAGAGGGAGACAAGTATGAAACAGTGTCAGCTTTGTTGAGAACAAACAGCATGCCAGGGCAGTACGCTCTACAGAGAGAATGTCGTTACTAATTACAAGCCAGAGCACAACTCCTGAAAAGAGTACAGACTGCACTTATCACCCCAAATAGTTCCCGAAACGGTTCAACAGACACCCTAAATCTCACGGGAAAGGCTCGTTTGGACGCAGCTAAGTTGTCTTTATCACTGCATTGCCCATGGGGAAGGGGCAGAGACCGAGTTCCCACCGCTCTGGTGACCGAGTCACGGGTGCAGGAAGGAAACAGGGTGTGAGACAGAATGATGGACATCGAAGGGAGGGTGGCCAGTCTTATCGCCGGCACATATGTGTCTGGTGACACACAGCAGGACAGCGCCACCATAAGAACCCTCGCGTCCTGCTCGACAGCCGGGGTGTCTGTGCAAAGAGTAGGCTCGGGACCTCTCTGGACTGATGGGACCTTCCATTTCAAGCAGGTGGGTACAAGGGTGTTTTCACACTTTTCTTTGTAGTTCTGCACTTCACATCCATCAGGATAACATTAAAAATAAAACTTACAAATAGTACTTGAAAACATTCATGTGCAACTAATAACAACTGCACTTGACTATCCTAGAAACAGGGACTGATGGCTGACCGGTAAGTGTAAGGATTTGCCACTGATTTCTTTCATGTCCTCCATAGCATCTAGGCGTTTTCCGATGTTTACAAGGGAAACAAACACAGACTGGCTTGAACTAGAGAAGCAACTGTCACTGCAATGAGCACGTGGTCCAGGTGACCCCTGAGACGCACGTCCTTCGCCTGGGCCAGAAGGAAAGCACTGCCTGCGCCGCGGGCCGAGCTGTGGGAGGGAGCCTGCCGGACCCGGAGCTGGCGCCCCCCCCTCCCACAGCGGCGCTGTCACAGACTGACATGCTCCATGGTCGTTGGTCTCCGTGGTTCTCAAACTTCCCAGTCTTAGGACCCCATTGACTCCTAAAAATCAACGAGGAGCCTGAAGAACTTTTGTCTCTGTCTGTTGCACACAAATAAACATGTGTGGCAAAAACAAAGCTGAGGAAAGGCTGAGCCCAAGTTTACAGGTGCACCCAGTGCCCGCGGCTCTGGGAGCCACCTCTGTGGCTGGTGCGGACGTGAGAGTCAGAAGGCGGACAATGTCTCCAGGCCACGGTGACAGGGGCTAGGACCCGCCTGGCATCTGCAGACTGACCTTTGAGAACCACAGGCCAATGGTTTGGCTGTCAGTAGTTGGCAGAGAAGAACCAACCGCTATTGCAGAGAGACAGCGAGGTGAGTCGCAGGGACATGCCTGTCCTCCCACAGGGCCCAGAGCTGCTGCTGAGCCTGCAAGCACGCAGTCCCCACGGCTCTAGCAAGAACACAGCCGCCCCAAGCGACAAGGTCACACAATTACCTCTTCCTCCTGTTCTTGGTCTGACTCTGACTCCTGGCCGCCCAGACGCCGCGTGGGATGGAAAAGAGCAGGAAGAGCAGAGAGTTTAGGAGGAAAGGTTAGGACCCCACCCACCAGCCTCGACAGGCAGCTCCTTGTCCGGGGGCCCTCATTTTTCTCACAGTTCACAGGGGAGGGGCATACAAATTAACTAAATGCCAAAGTCTGGAGATCCAAGAGACAAAAGAACCCAGACCACAAACACACTGATTCCAGATGCTCGACCACCAGCCTCAAAGCTGGACACTGAGTGGCTGGGAGGACGCACATCTGCCGACAACATGGTGATGATGTTGGCAGGGAATGCCAAGGCCACGAACAAGCGTGTGGCGAGTATTGTCCGGACACGCAGGCACCGTGTGGGGTTCTGTTGCAACAAAGAGCCAGCGAACACTAAGGTGCAGCCGAGGCATGCGGCGTCGGGCACCTTCCTTTGTGTGCTGGGTTACTAGCCCATCTCAGCACCAGTGACTGTGTCTGGTCTGTCCCAGCAGCACACTGAGGGCTCACTGAGGGCAGAGCCAGAGCTCATTTCCTTCACAGAGACACAAAATTCGCTTGCTTTTGTCAAATGAGGACTCACAGTCGCACAGGATGCTATGAGCCGTTCTCTACATGACTCATCTCTACGTACAGGAGTAATTAGGAAACACAGCCTGGCAGGCGAGAGCAGTAAGGAAGTGCTCTGTCTTGTGGGGTCCACATTTAGGGTTTCAAATACATCCCCCCAGGTCCTCCCTGCCACCTGCATCTGCACCGCCTCTCAGACACCTGGGCGTGCGGCCGCCACCTCCTGGGCATTGCCGGGTGGGGCTCCCATTGGGAAGGGATACTGGTTAAAATATTTTTAAATAAAATGTTATCCCCAGCACTGAATTCACTCAGTTGTCCTCCTTGGTTTGATAGAGCAGTTGAGACTATTTCTGCCCAATCAAGAGGAATTACAGAGTAATTCTGCAGTGGGGAGGGGTCTGCGTAGGAAGCAGTGCCTACAGTTGGACCTGGGTCAGGAAGTAATGCGTTTTGTTGTTTACAACAATGTTTCAAATCCGCTCCTTGGAACTGGGAGTATTTTGTATATGAATCATGTTAAAATAGTTGAAAGATTAATTTACTCCTAAAATATGAGAGGTGATAAGATGAACAGGTAATCACTTCAGCAACAAGACAGACTACCGTGAAGTTGCTCTGTGTGTGAGACTCAGACCCCATCCCCACCCCCCGCTGGCCGCTTGTCGGGGTGCCTGAGTGTGGCCCCCGGAGGGCACGCAAAAGCTGTCAGGAAGACACCATCACTTATTGGTTTTTAAAAAATTAGTCCCCCAAAAATCTTAACTTCAAATTTTCTGTCTTCCATATCCAATATGTATCTATAGAAATTTCTCCGTCAAAACGAGTTCGATGTGAGAAAAGGCAAAGCTACTTTTTCCTCGCTTCAACGGAGAGCCACAGACTTGACAAGGAATCAAAAGTGACTCTGCCGTGCGTTTGCATCGCGTCTCTGCTGCCCCATTTCCAGGGACCTGAAGGCGAGCCCCGCGCCGCCCAAGCGCGCGGCGCAGACGTCGCGGTACCTTCATGTAAGCGGGCAGGGTGATGTTTAAGTTGCAGATCGCCTGATGCACCAGGCCTCTGGTTGATTTCGGCTCCTTCATAAACGACAGTCGTCCACAAGGCTCCTGGGTCGTGTCTCGTACCTTGAGAGAGAGAAGCACAGGCGTGTCACCCACACGGGACGCGTGCGACCACTTTTACGTAGATGATGCTCCAAAGCATCGGGGGAAACAGGGCATTTGAGGATCTGAGTCAGGGTTAGCAGCTGCCCTTTCTCTTTGTTCTATTACCATTTAAAACAACCTTTAAAAAAAGTCATTCAGCTTTTTAAAAAAATGGTGGTGAACTACAGAACAACATTTACTGTTTCCATTTTCATACTGACACGGTCAGTGCACAACCTGGCGGCGTGACGCACACTCACGAAGCTGTGCCATCATCACCCCTGCTGGGCACACGTTCTCATCATCCCGGACAGAATCTCTGCCCCCACTACCCGGCTGCTGCCCCGTCCCATCGGCCCCGGACCCCAGGGACCTCAGTTCTACCCTATCTCCTCTCGGTGCCCCAGATGGAGAGACTGGGCAGGACCTGCCCTTCTGTGCCTGGCTAATGTCACTCAGCCCACGTCTGTGAGACCACCAATGCCACAGCACGGTCAGGATGTCGTTGCTTTTTCCAGGCCCGGTGACACTCCATCCAGTGGATGGGCCACGTCTTACCTATGCATCCCTCTGCAAATGGATGCCTGAGATTGTCCACATTCTGGTGAATGGTGCCTTCACCAGCACGGGTGCCAGGGTCACTGGGTCCTGCTCTCAGCTCCTGGGGGCATAGGTATGCCTAGAAGTGCAGTTACTGGATCCTGTGGCCACGGACCCTTGACTTTTTGAGGACTCACCTTCCCATTGCCCACGGGGCTGCACCATTTTATGCCCCACCAGTTTCCCCGCCCCTCTAGCAACATTTGCTAGTTTCTGATTTTTCTCTCTTTGACAGTAACCATTCTAATGGGTGTGGAGTGGCACCACATTGCGGCCTTTGCGCTTGGCTTTCCCTAAGCTGCGGAGCATCTGTTCCTGTGCTTACTGGCCACTCGTACCCCTTTTTGTGTGTAAGTGACTTTCGACATCAACAACATCGAACATTAGTTTCATTAGACAGCTGTCTGTGTTAAATGGCTCCACGGCCCCTCAGCAGTTCCTGCTGTGTGGTGGTCGGTAAGAACCCAGCTTCAGTCAGGCACAACCCTCAAGCCAGAAATGGCACAATGAGAGGCTCAGGAGAGATCTTGGGAAAACGTAGTAGTAGACCCAAAACACTAAACAGGCTACAGACACAGGCCTGGGGGACTCGTGAGGGTCGAGCGATAACGGGGTCACTGGCAACACACTGCTGGGGATTCGGCCAGCCATGCAAAGCAGGACCAGGGAAGGCAGACGGAGCCCAGTCCCTGTCTGGGGAGGACTGTGCATCAGCCCCAGACAAGGGACGCGTGGGTGAGCAGTGGGAGATGAGTGGTTAGAGAAATAGGGAAGAGGATGATTAACCCTTCCTTTCCGTTCCACGAACCTCTCGATTCCAGTGTTGACCCTCCTGAGACCTGGAGGGTCAAATTCCAGAATGAAACTTGAATTTACTGCGGCCAAACCCCTCATCTGGAATAACACACTCACAGGGCACTGAAGTGCCTCTGAGAATGTTTGTCGAGTGACTTTGTGGAAGTATGTCCATCTGTAGCTGTGCTGGGGATAAGCTCTCACTGGTGACGTGGGCTCCTAGGCTTTTTGAGAGCTTTTGTCACAAAAAACTGTCACTTAGAACTCTTTTGGTCTCCTGTTTTGTGAAATTCACACATTTTGAAAACTTAAGCACAAATGTTTAAAAGAAGTAACACTTAAAAAAGAGAGAGATTTCCTGTAAAACTGGAAAAAGCCTGCTTTTCTAATTAATGAATCGGCTGTTTGTCCTTAAACACAGCCTATAAAAATAAAGCCTGCAGTGGAGTTTGACTCTCAGAAATAAAAGGGTTGGTTTTCCAGAACTTTGCAATTCTATAGACAGGGTTTAAATAAGCACCGGAAATGACTGAAAATGAGAATTCTCTCCTTCTAAAAGGAAACGGAATCCTCGCTTGGTCTTAAAACAAATGTGCCGGAAAACGCCACGTAGGTGTTACCTTGACAAAGAGGGGAAGCCTGTTCTCTTTAAAGGCAAAGAAGCTGAATATGTGATGCTGGCCGCTCTTGGTCAGCGGCACGAGGTTGCCGAAACAGTCCACGTAGATGGGCTTCCCTTCCAGCACCTGGGGAGACAGAGCAAGGACACAGAGACAGCAGCTGCGTTTACTGCTGGTTATCCACATGAAGAGCTGGAGGTGCCACCTGGAATGTCAGACCTGCACACACAGCCCTCTCCGAACTGCGGATGTCTCGTCTCACCAGCGACGAAGCGCACCCTCACGCCCCCCTTCCACTCCTCATGGGCCTGCAGGGTGTGGTGGCCTGGCACGTGGACGTCCCTTTTCCAACATCGCATCACGTTACCCCCCAAACTGGCATATTTAGTCCGACCAGCACACCTTGTTTGGAACACATACCTCCACGTCCCGGCTCCTGGCCACCTCGGCGAAGTTCTCCTGCTGCTCCAGCGTCTTGTCTACCTTGTCGTCGGTCATGCAGAAGCACCGCAGCCTGGCCTCGATGGGGTCGTGGGACTTGGCAAACACCACGAACTTGGCCATGTAGGGCACACAGATGATTTCTCGGTACACTTGGGAGGCAAAGGCGACAGATTCCTGGGTTTGTCGACAGTCTATCAGCCAGAACCTAGAAAACAGTTCCAGGTTAGTCACCTGAAGCCAATATGCAGCAGCCGAAAACACCTGCTCCCCCAGTGGGATCAAAGTCGCCGTTAAATGCTTCTTGGAAAAGGACGAGAGTGAGACAAGAGACAACTCGAGACAGGAAAGGACGGAGCAAGAGGTGCGGGCGCTGAGGACCATGCGGTGTTTGCTGCCAACTATGAAACCTGTGTGTGTATGAATTTCTTCGTTGGAAAGGCATCCACGTGTCCAGTCTTCTGAAGTCCGTGCCCCAAGTCCCAGCACTGTCAGGGGCGCGAGCCTGGGCCATCTTGCCGGGACACCTCACCAGGGGAGCCCCAAGCCCCTCCATCCCTCTTCTCTTCCTCTCACTTCCTGAAACGCTTCTCAATAAAATCGACCCAGGTTTTCCTCACTTCGTCACTCTTCCAAAACCTCTCCAGTCACCCAGGGGGCCCACCCCACCACCTGGGAATCTGTTCTGCTGCAGACCTTGTTGGGGCCACAGAACGTGGCCCCAGGGGACGTCACCAGCTTGGGGGCTCCATGAGCTTGGCAGCTGCGCTGAGCCTGTAGCATGGCCTGGCCCCATCCCCTCAGAGTCCTGTGTTCACGTCATGCCTGGCTCTAGGAGGAATGCCCCCACGGAGAAAGCTGGGGCCACCTGAGGGCCATCTTTTCCATTTGCTGTTTACACTCTCATGAAGGCCCCAGCACTGTGGCTCTAAGCCTTGTTCCGTGATGGCGCCTCCTCCCCACGACTGGCCCATGCCCCTGAGATTCCCTTTCCCCCTCAGCCTGCTTCTTCCGATTCCTCGTCCATCTTTCTCCTTGTCCTTTTTACTACTTTTGGTGAAATAACACATAACATAAAACTTACCACGTTGACCACATTGAAGTACATTCACCACGCAGGGCCGCCATCACCGCTGGCCCACACAGAACACAGAGCCCATCGAACACCCACTTCTACCTGTCCCTCTCCCCCGACCCTGGCACCCATCAGATACCCCATCTCCGTGAACTTGTGTGTTCTCCAAACCACGCGCATCTGGGGCCTGCCCAGCTATCACTGAGCACAGTGTTCTCAAGTTCAGCACAGGTGCTGCCTCATTTGGGCTGTGCTCGCCATTTCCTCAGCTGTCTGGGAGTTCACGGCAGGCACAAGAGCACGGTAACCGGTGGCCTGTGTTCCCCTGAGCAGGCCCCACGGCGGCACCGTGTCTGACCTGAGACCCTGGGGCCCACTGCTGTCCCCAGGGTCCTCTCTCCCGCCTGCACCTGCCCCTCAGGCTCTGGCACTGTCCGGAGCCCCCTCCCCTCAGGTTCCCCTCTGGCCACTGGATGTGTGCAGCCCCTGGGCCCCTGCAGTGCCTCTGGTCCCACACCCTCAGTTCCCGTCCTCTCTGTGTGCAAGGAAGGTGTTGGGTTTGCCGAGCACGGAACCACCACCCCAGCTGCCGCTGCTGTGTCCTTGAGCTGTCCCTGTGTGCCCTTCCCCTCTGCCCCCCAAACAGGAATTTGAGCCTGAACTCACCCTGCGTCAGATCCCCCGTCTGTAAAATGGATACACGGCCAAGTCGTGGTCATGACAAATTAAACGTGTGGACACCCCTCACAGATCATGGGGCAGAACGAACAGTAAACGAGCTAGCGAGTGCCGCGGACAAGACCAGGCTGTGTCCACAGGGGTGGGAGTCAGAAAAACGTGTTGGGCGTGAGAGTCCCCCAGACCGTGAGCCCGTTAGTGCAGACGTGTGGCCCGACCTTTGCACATCCTGCTGGGAAGCAGCTGCGGCTCTCTGTTGACAGCAGGAACAGTGTCGTTCCCGAGGCCCCCAGGGCTGACCTGACAATCGCCTGCTATCCTCAGATTTTAATCTGGTGGGTGAACTTGGTTACTGTATCATCACTGCTCCATTTAAAATGGGAAAGGTAACACAGCCCATACTGAACACCAAACAAAAAAACCCTCACTTTTGAAGAACGTAAGAAACAGAATCAGCCACAGCGGCAGCCGCAGCGGGGTGGTGTGGCTGAGGCTGGTCTGTGTCACGTACCTGGCAGACACGTTGGTAGTGAAGGAGACACACTCATTGACAAACGTCAGTGGGGTTGTTCCTGTGATGTCTTCCCACTGGGCGGGGGTGGTTCCGCCTGAAATAACAAGACTGTTGAAGCACCAGGCACAACCCCGGACTCCAGCTCATGCAGTGAGTCTTTGTGGTTCCAGCTGCAGTCGCTGGCATAGACCCTGCCCCCTCGGCAACACAATGGGAGCAAAGTGACGGAAAGGTGGTGGAGACGGGACAGCTGACCCCCTTCCAGGAGTTGAGATGAGGGTGGCTCTTTGAATGCCTGCTTCAAACTCTCAGGCGTCTGATCTTCTGCCTGACACCTGGAGGCCTGTACTGGAATCACTGGCCCTGAAGCTACATTTGTGCACAGCCAATGATTTCAAAAGACCCTGTAACTGACCAAGGAGCTGAAGGTTTTGTTAAAATAGCGGGAAACCCAGGTACTCTGTTGTTCCTGAACTTCACATTTCGCACAATTATTTTTCATAAAACTTTCTCTCAACACGCAATGGAAGGTTGGCAAAAAAATGTTGGGAAACATTAAGAGCTCAATGAACTCTGCAGGCAGATGGACAGATGGACGAAGGCCCACTGGAAGCCTGACTGGTGGATAGCATCTCGGCCACGTGGTCCGCTCGCGGAACCGCCGGCAGGGTCTGGGCACACCCGCACATTAAGTCTTTCCTGCCTCACGTCCACACACTGTGTCTCACGGGAATGAAAGGGTGCACAGGGCCCAAAACGGTGGGAGGATACCCAAGCCAGAGGCGCGGTAATGACCAGGAGTGAGGAAGGGCCCCCCTGTGCTCCTGTGAGACCACATGTTTTGAATTTTGCCTTTTATTAAACTGATGGGGCAGAATTTTGCATTTTATTAAATGTATGGGGTGGTCTCAATGGCTTGCTATCATAAGTGTAGAAATACACAGATAAGAAGGGAGAACCCGAGAGAGAATGAAGTAGGGGGAACAAAGCCCCTGACGTGGAGGAGAAGTGAGGCGGCTCTGGCAACACTCGGCAACCAAGGCCGGCTGTTACTCCCACTGACAGTGGGGCCGACATTGGCCGAATGCCAACAGCTCAGAGTTAGCATAAATGGGGGATTATCAGCCAAGTGATGGGGGTGGGGGAGTGGGGCAACCTCCCACTATTGGTCATTGGGCTCAGACCATCAGTATTCCAGGAGTGTCTGTCTGGAGTTTGGTAGTTGTCTGAACACTACTACAACTTTCAACTGAAAAGACCAAATTCAGTTAATCCTGGAAAGCCTTCACTCTGTTTTTCCAAAGTTAGTTCAACAGACCAAGGAGGGAGACATAACCAACTCCTAGACAGAGGTCAGATTTGGACTACTGGGCACAGTCACTCAGGACAGTGCTTATTTTTGAAAAGGTACAAGGTGAGGCTCCGTTGAGGCTGATAGGGCCAAGGGCCTGGGTGTGACTCCCAGCTCTGTGGGAATCTGAGATATGACCTCGGGCAAGTCCCAACCGTCCAAGTGTCTTCTTCCAGACGCAAGGGTGTCCAACCTGGGCCCACAGGCCGCATGTGGCCCAGGATGGCTGTGAACACGGCCCAACACAAAATCGTAAATTCATTTAAAATGCTATGAGATATTTTTGTGATTACCTGTTGCACTGTATTTAACGTGTGGCCCGAGACAGCGCTGCTTCTTTTAGGGTGGCCCAGAGACGCCACAAGGCCGGACACCCTGTCCCAGAGCTTCCCACTCACGGGGTTGGGGCCTCACCTGTTATGCTGCACAGGAGCCTCAAGGTTGGCGCTTCTCCCCCGAAGCCATTCAGCACGACGTCGCTGGCAGCTTTGGGGACAGGGATGGTCATGGTGATCGGCTTGTGGAATTTCCTTCTTCGAGGCTCCAAAGTGACTATGGGGCTGAAGGTGGCCTTGTTCCCAAGGATCTTCTTGACCAACTCACCATGCATTGGCTGAGCCTTTGAGAAGAAAACATACAACAAACAACAGATCGTTTTAATATGTTGCCTTTGTTTCATCCCTCAGTGTGTGGCTGCCAGCGTGGAACTCGGGTAGCAGTTACTCACCCTCCTGTAAAAGACCTACTGTGTGCCAGGGCAGCCCCTCTCTAGCACTCTCTGACTGCACCGCAGGCCTGCGTCCCCAGTAGGGCCCCCTTCCCCACAGCACCCCGCCCGCATGCCTGACGCACCTGCAGGCCCACACGGATCCGCTTGGTCAGCGCGCCCTCGGGGAACACCGCCTGCACCTGAGGCACCACAGTACTGCTCAGCACGCCGCCCTCCGGCCCGATCAGGTGGCTGTCCTGTTTGACGCGCGACACCACGGCAAAGTACTGTGGAAAGTCACGTGTGACGATGCGGCAGATGCGCTTGCGGTCCAGGTCCTCGGCGCTGTCCAGCACTGCGGGCAACAGCATGCGCGGTCACGGTCAGCACCAGGCAGCCTCCTCCTCACCAGCACACTGGGTCCCCCTGCCTCTCGCCGCCCCCCCAACTCGCAGTCCTTGGGGGTTGTGTGGGACCGGGTCTGTCCTGCAGGACAGTATCTACGGGGTCTCTCCAGCAGGGACCGTCGCTGAGGCAGCCACTGTGCGGGCAGAAAAGGGCCTTTGTGGCACAATGACTACAAGCCCAGGGTCTCAATTCCCTGCGGCCATGAGCTTACCTATGTGCCATCTACCATCTGCTCACAAGGTCACAGGCTTTCCCAGCCTACAACAGGGCAGACAGGTAGGGCAGCACAGAAATGCAGACGGGCTTGAAAAGCAGAAAGTTTGGACTGAGAGGGTCCCTAGGATTTGGATTTTCTTTCCCTGAAGGTCACAACAGAAGACCAGGCAAATGTACTGTGCACCTGAGTCATCACCAGAGAGCACACCGGATACCTGCTGTGCCGGAACAGCACAAGGACACAGGTGCACGCACACGCACACACACGCATGCAAACGAGGCCCTGGGTTCCAAATGCTTCATTGCCACGCCCCCTCAGAGCCTAGCCACGCCCCCTTGGTACCTTCATCCATGCCGTTGAGGATCTCGTTGAGTTCATCCTCCGTGTGCTCGCAGCAGTGCTCCTTCCAGCTGTCCCCGTTCTCGCTGCGCAGCACCACCAGCTCCCTCTCCTTCCCACGGAGGGCGGCGAAGTGGGGGATCTCCACGATGACAGGCCTGGCAGCAAGCAAAACACCTGGTGTGGACAGGAGCCAGCCACAGAGGGCACGCACGCAACTGTCTGTGGCAAAGTGACCTGGATTCCTCTCTCTCTGGGGACAGGGCATCGGCTAGCGACGGCCGCAGAGCAGCGTCCCACTTTGGGGCACGGGTCCCCAGGGACGCGCTGCTGCCTGGAGCCCCATGAGGCTCCCCTGTGAGTGCAGGAGGCGTTCTGGAACTTCTCCTTCGATACGCGTAAAGAAACAGACGTGCGTATCTACGATGGGCACCAGCCTCTTCAGGCGCTCCCTGTGAGGCACAAATGACGCCACTGTTGGACAGGGAATGGCCTGGGCACCGCGGGAACCGCAGAGGCATGCACTCTGGGCCCGGTGTTCCAGCGCACCACTGGCAGCGCTCACGGCGTGGCCCGCGAGCCCCGCAGACAGCCGTGTGTGGTGCCAGCGAGGCACGGGCCCACAGCACGCACGGCCGGCAGTTCTCGGGGCATGATCCCACTAGGTTCACAGAGGCCTTTGGCCTTCCAGTCCAGGTTGCTTTGGTACAGACTCCAAATTTACCGTAACGACATCATAATTAGCACATAGTACCACTAGGCAGGGCTCATGCTTTAACGAAAATGAAGGTCACAGAACTTTAAGGGAAAAGGCATAAAAACATCACTCAAAAACAAAAGTCACATACCACAGGGGTCAGAAATGGTCCACTAAAGAGAGGTCATATACAGAATTTAAATCATAGAGAGGGACATGTCATGGCACGATGACAAAAGAGAAATCATATTGCAGGAGGAGAAGGGCCCACAGCCATCAATTTGCTTTAAGTCGCTCCTACCCAAGGAATTTGGTTCCAGGAGGCCCCAGCTGAAGGATGCGGCTGACCAAGCTTTCTCCCTCATTAAGTGGGGGGGGAGCCGCTGGCAGGTGGAGTTTACTGAGTACATCCAAAGCAGCAGTGAAAGAGAGAACATCAGTCAGCTTCAGGTGTGGCGTCCACCAACCCCAGCGTCACCGCGGATCGACAGGGGGAGGCTGGCTTTGGTTCTGCCCCCTCCATTGGTCACAGGGAGCCAGGTGCTGATGCCCTGAGTGCTCAATGGAGGTGCAGGGACGCCAGAGCGCGTGGGGGTGGGTCTGTCCCTGGTGAGGTCCCCCCAGGGCCAGGGCCAGGGCACCAGCCGAAAAAGAAAAAATGCGCTAATCCACAAGAAAGTCAAAGCTGCTGGGAATATAACGAAAACTCGGACTCTGCAGAGAGGCCCGACATTTCCACGGATATTCCCGCACAGATGTGACGATGATTTAAAAGCCCCCACGACCAGAGTGTGAGGGAAGGGAGGGGCCTGGGGCAGCAAGGGGCAGGGGTTGTGGACCGGCTCCACCCAGACCCTCTCCGGCTCCCTCTGGAGCTCTGGTCTGAGAACCGCAAACACAGACATGTAATTCGGAGCAACCCGTGAACAGCTGGCTCCGAATTACTAGGTTTTAGAACAATTCCTAGTTCCAGAGCAAGAACTCGCTCCCAACGCAACACTAGCAAAGCAAGGGTGAGTGAGGCACAGGACTTGGCCCCGTATTCGGGCACAAAGACTGGCTGTGACAGGACTTAAATACAATTGATTCGTTTCAAAATATTTTGAAACTCGTCCCCCTCCAAAACTTCATCTTTTTGTCAGTTTTCAGCAGAAGCTATGTAATTCTTAGCGTGTTAAAATACCATTTAATAAAACAGCAGCCATTCAAACAAACAGAAGAAGAAAAGCTAATTTGGGCTCAAAATTGCTAAAACGAGGATGGTGACATGAGTCTAGATTTTATCATTTTAATGACCACTGTGACCAGACAGCCTGCCCGTGTGACTGTAAGACTCAAGGTAGCAATTGTGGTAACAGAAGAGACAGAGGACACAGACTGAATTTTGGGCTCTGCTATAAAGGAACACTTCCGTCCCGAGTGAGGGTGATTCTCTCTCATAACTACACAGGGCCTTACATTTATGTCTGGAATAGGGCAGCATTTTTTTCTTACAACTTTGCCATGTAGGCCTCAGCAGGAAAAAGTAACACCTGCCAGGGCCCAACACAGTCACCCACACTGGGAGTCCAGCAGCTGCTGCCACGTCCAGAGAGAAAGAGTCATAACTAGCGTCACGGAAGCCTTGAAAGAACAGGTGTGGACGTGGAGCTGGGCCTCCAGATGCTACTTCCAATTTTCAGAACATTTCATGGGGCCAACGTCCATTTACAGCGTTCGACGTACCTTTTTGCCTTCCAGCCCAAGGGCATCAGGTGGGATGCACGCTCACCGGTGACTAAGTGGGAGGCTTATCAGAGACTCTTACCCCAGGAACTGAGCACCCGAGGGTCCGACTTCAATGAGGCGGCTCGCCAGGCCTTCTCCTTCCACCATTGGGGGCATGGTCGCCAGTCGGTGGCGTTTCACCAGGCGGCAGGTGACCCGTGTGGGGGCTGTGCACTTGCGAGGTGGGATGATGATGCGCAGCCCGTGGTGTCTGCAGCCCCGCATGGCGCCCCCGCGGGCGTCCACCATGAAACTGACCAGGAAGCTGAAAGGGAGAGCAGTGGACGAGGTTGCAAGACTGCGGGCAGGGGCACAAACTCGGTGGAGGCCATTGTGGCCCATAATGCTGTGTCCTCAAATCATCCCCTCACTTTGATATGCATGGTGGGAAAAATCTGTCTTTAAAAGTTATTTTACTATACACCAATGCCTTGATTTTGGCTGGGCTATTGTTTTAATTCCGTGCTACTTTTATCTGAAACCTAAGATTTTGGCTAACTTTTGTTGACAATGGCCATACTAAACTGTACATTAAAAACATATGCAGTAGGCATGGAACGTGGAATGGAATTCTATAAAGACACCGAGGCGTCTCCCTTCTACGTGTGCCCTGAAAAACCCACACATGGAGTCAAGTGAGGATGGAGCAGCTGCCATAAGTTAATTCCACTTGACTTTCCAAAGTTACATCTGGTCCAGCTCGTTTTAATGTAATTTCATGACTTAAAAGAAGATGCACAGGCCTCTCCCCAGGTCACACCAGGAGTGTGCAAACAGCTCACGGGAGCTAAGGGGGGGGGGTGCAGGAGAGAGGTGACAGTCCCTCTGCTCCACGTGTGACCGGGGAAACCCTGGCTCCTGCCGGGGAGGGTGTCAGTTTGACTGTCCCCAAAGTATAGTGAAGCGAATGTGGAGAATCACAGCCAATAATTTAGAAATGGAAGGGTGTCTCTGTCATTTTTGCTCCTGTTCAGCCGAGCTCAGGGTTTGCGGGCAGCCGTCAGTCCCAGGCAGCTTGGCCCATCCGTGCGTCAGGGGGAGGGTCGGTCTGAGGGGTCGGTTGGGTTCCTGTCACCTTGTCCGTCACCACACTCACTGACGTCTTGGAGGAACTCGCTTCGTCCCGGAGCAGATCTGCCTGTGCACGTACGCAGAGACACGGACAGACAGCGTGCGTCCCAGGACGTGTCGCCGTCTTTGGCAGTGCTGTTGCATTTGCGAGATTTGGACGCCAAAACAGCAGGAGGGAAGCAGCACCCGGGCTCAGCCAGCAGCCCGGGCCGGAGCCCCACACGCACTGCGCCCACAGCAACACCCGACACACGGGAAGGCCTCCAGCCCAGGTCCTTGTGGGACCAAAGCACAGTGCACTCATGTTATTCTTACACGAGTGAAGAGAAGGAGCTCGGCACCCCTTCACAGCAGAGCACAGGACTCGCCAGGCATGCGATTAGACCGAGAGCCCACTGCTGGTCCCCAAAGGGACAGGCAGGGCCCAGAGCCTGCACAGCCGTCATGCAGGCGGCATCCTGAAGCCCGGCCCGGCCCGCTGCGTGCTTAGTGCGGCCACACGGGAGGTGGGGGGTGGGGAGGATAATCGACAGCTCAGGCCCAAATGTGGATGTTTCTGGTCTTTATCAAAACACCATGTGAGAATGTTATCTGCTTTTCTTACTACCAAGTCACTTCTTTTTTTAAATATGCTATTGCTCAAAAGAATGGAAGAACTAGCTAACACTTGTGGTGAATATAAAGGTTTTCTTTCTGTCTCGATTTTTACTTGACTATGTTTATATGCTACTTTTATGAAAACTAGAGAGAAGCTACTTAAGGTACTGCCAGTGCTGGTGCAAACTGGCTGCCACAGTTCATGGCCGTCAGCCTCCACTGCTGTCTGCACCTGCCGAAGGCACTCGGGCATTTCCGCTCATGTGCCTGCCAGGTGTTTGCACCTGTGCGCTGGCATGGCTCTGGCCACCACTGCCTCCACCTCGGGGTATGCGAGTGCCCCTCCTGGGGACCTATCCAGAGGCTGGAGAGCTACCTTGCTGGCTGGAACAATGCCTCTGGTACGTGTTTGACTGCTTCGTCATCGATTGCCCATGTGAAACCCTCTGTTGTTCCCATTCACCCTACAGCTTCCTGTTCCTGAGACATTTGTCACCCTCACACTAGGGGCTGCCCTGCTGGGAGCGGGGCACAGGATCAGGGTCTGAGCCCCCAAGGCGGGCTTCGCTGACCCGAAATCACATTCATCCCTGGTGCCTGGGAAGGAGCCCTGGTGTCAACGACCTGGTGTCCCCCGGTCCCGGCACAAAGTAGGTGATGCATGGGGGAGGAGGATAGCTGCTGAATGAGTGAGTGAGTGTAAGAGTGAAAAGAGCAAGCTGGGAGACGCTGTCCCTGTTTACGTCTAATACAGGGAGAGGACGGCTCACGTAGAAGGGGATTTACTTTTCTGATCTCTGGGCAGCCGATCCACTCAGAACTCATTCGAACGACCGCGTGTGGGTCTTTCAGCCCCTAGAACTGCAGAATCAGACTCCAGCAATGTAACTGCAGGACAGCCAGCTAATAAAATAGCTGAGCACATGGAGCTGTGAAGCGAAAGCAGTCTTTTCTCCAAATAACAGGGAATGAGAGAACCAGTGACTCAAGTTCCACTTAGGTACTGATGGAGAGTCTTTTAGATGAAAGTCAACATGCTGGTCACTTAGTCCCAATCACTTATAACATAAAATTGGGTAAGCGTTTGAGCATTTTCATTAAAATGCGAGATTATCAAAAGGTGTCAGGACTTGGGTCGGGCGTAGAATGAGGGGATAGTTGTTCTGTGTAAATTTCACAACCCTAAAAGCAGATGGGAGAGACTGCTTTTTTGGTACCACAGGAGAAGTGCAAGGCTGTAAGGTGTTGCGTGAGGAGATGATGCTAGAGTCGATTAAATAGGAATGGTTCTCTCATGTCTTCAGGAGACTAAAACTGGGATGAGACACTGTTGGCGAGCCATCGGAGGTGAGAGGCATCGGAGCAACAACGCGAAGCGAGGTGTGTGCAGGGGAGCTGACATCTGACTGGCGCTCAGCCTGTGGTTAGTGCGGCCGTCTCTGAGGCAGGGAGGTGCCGCCTGCACGGAGGGCCGGTGGGGACTCAGCCCCGTGCGGCAGAGACGTGAGGCGCAGCGAATGCTGTTCCTCTGGCCTTCCTTTCCCTACACCCACCTGGCTTTGCAGAGTTTGAATGTCTTCAAGATGACAGTACAACACAACACCTAAGAACCAAATGGAGAAACTAACATTTTTTTTGAGTACCTACAGTGAGCCCGGAACGTTGCTGAAGTAGTTTAATGGGATGATGGAGCTTTTACTCGTTTTTGAACATCACTATTTAAATAAAACACAAACTACTACTTCACAGGGCAATGCTGCCGCAGCCTCCCCGGGTCCCTCTCCAACCCGCCACTGATCTGTCTCTGCCTCAAGCACTGCTGTGACCGCAGACCAGTCGCTTCGTGTCTTTAGGCCTCAGTTTTCTCCCCCTAAAATGAGACTTCCCAGAAACACACCCCAGAGTGGCTGCGGGTATTAACGTCCCCAAACCCTTTGCGGCTGCTGCCGGCGTGTCCGGCTGCAGGTGCTCTGGGGGCGTTCCTACTGGGCAGGCACACTGCAGTCCCGCCAAGAAACAGGCTCCTTTGTGCTCTGCGGTTGACTCAGTGAACCAGCGGTTTTGCAGGAAAGTCTGCAGGCGCCGCACTGCACACTGACTTAAGACTCCGCAGACAAAAGTGTCAACATGCCATACTTGCCAAAACTGCATGTCTCACTCTGGATAAAATTCAGCAATCATGCAAATTAGAAATTCTTACGGAGATTTTCTAAATTGTGAGTTTCGGTGTTATCACAATTTAAAAAGAATAAAAGCAAAAGCGACCCACCGTTATTATGCAGATGACTCGCCTGAGGAGACCCGATTAGCTACACAGATACATGCTTGGAGGAGGGAGGAGGGCCTGGGCTGCTGAGGGTCACCCTCCCCCCAGTCACGGGTGCTTAGTTCAATTCAGTTCATCCAGGAGCCTGGGGTGGGGTGGGGAGGATTCCGCAGCATTCAGTTAGTTTTGGGGTGAAAATAGGAAGAAAAAGGGTCACCAGGGTGCTTCAGTGATCTGCACGCACAGCCAGGCCCACGGGTTAGGTCCGATTCTGGCACGGACGCCGTGTTTGAGCCTTCTGCTCCACAGTCCCCTTCATTCCTCGGAAACCCCCCCATTCCCATCCACTGAAACAGGGATGGAAAACGTCTTTTAAAAAAGACGTGGCTCAACTTTGCTAAAATCACCAAAAAAAAATGCTTATCACTCACAGTGTTCATGGGTAGAAACATCATGTTTAGTGTTTCAGAAAAAATGAAAGGATGGATATAAAATTTTCAAAACTAGAAATATGAAATTGCTTTACTTGTGGACAACCAGTCCAACGTGACAGTTGCCTGTGTGACAAAAATACGGTAACTGATACGAACGCTCAGAAACAATGTATTGAACCAACACAGGAGAACGGATGTTTTAGGGTGCTGACTAGCCTCATTCTGTAGCGCAATTTCCCAAGTATCAAAGGCTGGGATTACAGCGGCACTAGGAGGAACTGCACCGTTAATACACTTCCAGGCTCTGGCTCACCTAGATGCAGTGTTTTAAAAAACCTGCTAAGTGACACCTAAAGTCACCACTTTTAACAGAACTTTAAAACGGGTCCGCCAATTTGTGTGACTGCTAGGAATAACTGTTCAGTTCATGAGCACTTTCTCACAACAGAAGCAGTGACGTGGGGAGCCGCAGCCAGGAAGGCCTTCCCCGTGGGGCTGTGTTACTTTGGGCAAAATCCCAGCAAATTCCCGACGAAACAAAAAATGCCCACTTTCCCACCACCGCAGAGAAAGGGGACCTGGCAGGGATGTGGCCGGGGTACAGCTGCATCCTGCCAGGAGTCTGAGCACTGGAGCACCCTGGGTTGGGGGGCGGCAGGGACGGGCAGGCAGGGGATGCACAGTCACCTGCTGTTGTCGCGATCGAGACACGGAGAGGCGCGGCTGCAACAGAACAGATACTTTAGCACAGAGAAGGGACTGTGGAACATCCCGGAGGATCAGAAGTGACTTTTGAATGAAACAGATTATTCCACATCGCTTCAGTCTTCTCGGAGAAAAGATGGAGATGCCACAGGGGCATCGCTCTGTGCAGGTGCTGAGAGGGGCCCCATTCAGGGCCCTGGGGCGCGGGGGGCCAGGGGAACCCACCGCAGCCCTGCTCAGAGCTGGCTGCAGGGCACTGACAAGGCTCGTGTCCCAGACCCCAGAAACCATCAAGGAGCATTGAAGTGAAAGTTACAAAGGCTGAGACGGATGGACAGAGCTTTATCTCCAAAGCTTTTTGTGCACACTCTAACACTTCCTCAAGATTGGCAGTCCCCTGTGGGCCACCACAGAAGGAATGCGGACATAAAAGGCACAATTTAGAGACTGGCTTCCAGGACAAGCAGTGGCAGAAATGATAAGGCACAGTAGGTGACATGAATCACCTACTGGCAGGTAGCAGAGACTGTGCCAACAGAGTCTCAGTGCTCCTTCGAGACTGTGGGCCCTGCCCCGGCTGCTGGTCGGCCAGGGGCTTCCTGGTTGGACCCCACAGCGCAGGCCTGTCTGCTCCTCCGGCTCTTGCATCTGACATACAAAAGGGCACACGTTTAAGGGCCCAGAAAGCCAACCCTACAAAACAGTTGCGGAGCTACTTATAAAGTCATTTTCTTCACCCAAAGAATTTACCTTCGTGTGCCTCTAAAAAACTGGGGCATTTGAAATACACAAACAAGCAAATTAACTGCTCACGGCTCTGGAGTATTAATGTTGTCAAACAGGAAGCAATCTTCACTTCCTCGAGTTTCAAATACCCACTCCCCCTGTCTGGGGTAATAGCTTCATGGGTTTTTTAGCAGACTTTACTTTTTGGAGTAGCTCTAGATTCAGCGCAAAATTGTCTTCAATGTGTTTTTACGAAAAAGATCGATCTGTAATGGACTTCTAGGTGCTATAACAACTTGTAGGATAACATGAGAAATGGACATTTGATTGTTGGCATGTGGCTCTCATTAGAACACTACAAAAATAAAGAGCTTTGGAATAATACTGGAAATGAATGGAAAAACGGGCCGTTACTGGGAACTGCACCTTGCATCTGCTCATTCACAAGCACTCGTGAATTCACGATTATGCTGGTTCAAGCATCACTGGGCAGCTAGGAACATTGCCGGCTCGCTGATGAGTCAGCCACACCACTCTGAAGAACAACAACTGGAATATAACTGTCAGCCTCTCTTTGGCCAGAGGCTGGCTGTGTCTCTTGGGCAGTCGGATTGTTTTGGTCAGTGAGAGCTGGTCTCCAGCAGTGTGCACGTCAGCCAATGGGAACCCACAGCAGAGGCGGAAGAAACCACTAGCCCTGCCTCATGGGACAGCTGGGTCCTCTACTCACCTACAACCCCGCTGGGGAGCCCGTTAGAACGTCGCATCTGAAACCAGTGGCAGGCGCAGTAAAAAAGCTCACTTAATTACCCTCTCTGTCAAAAACCATTTTTTTCTCTAACATTTTGGGCAGATTTTGAAGTGGCTTAAGAATTTGCCCAAGAACCCCAGTTCCTTGAAAAAAAATGTAACAAAGGGTCAGGAACCAGGTGTATAATGAATAAAACTACAAAAAGTCGACGTTACATGACAGGGTATCGTGGACGCAGTTCACGTCCATTCATCTGCTGGTAGCTGTCAAATGCCGTGACACTCAGGACCGAGGGTGCGGCGGTCACTCCCCATGCGTCAGAGCCACGGGTCAGTGCATACTGACCCGTGTTAGTTTGCACGTGTTAGTGCAAACACTGCAGTGGAGTGAGGCATCGCGAGGCAACAGGCTCCTGCTGAAAACGACTGTGAGTCGACCTGACAGGAGGACTGTGTCACCCAGGGGGCTCGGAATGCAGTCGGCTGGCTGGTCTGGAGTTCGGGAACCATCCGGAAGGTGTGTGCAGGGATGTGTGAGTACTGACTAGACTACTGAGTACTCTCCTTTCTGGACAAAATGCTAATTAGTTGAGCAGCCTGTAACCTTAAGGTGCCCCTGTGGGATCTGTAAGATAACATTCACCCTCCAGACAAGTGAACTGAAACTCTGACCATTGACCATCTGCCTAGCGTGGCCCATGCCACACCCCAGGTGACAGGGCCGTGATGCAGTCTGACCGCGCTGCCTCCAAGGGGACACCAAGTTCTCTCTTCCACAGATTGTCTTCCTGCATCAAATGACACAGGTGCGTCTCTTCGAGGGAGGCTGGGCCTGTTGACCTACTTTCCTCAGTGCCTGCTCCAGGTGTGGCACTGTGTAGAATTCAGCAACACACGAGGGACGCGGGGCAGGTTCACCACCTGGCTCTCCACAGCAATGGAAGCTGCTAGGCCTCGCCAGCCCTTCTTCACAGTTGGTATAAAACATGCACTTTCGGACACTAGCACTAGCTGACATCAGGAAGCCAGGGCCGCAACAGCAGAGACTGTGGGAACCAGGGGGGGCCTGGCCTCCGCCTTTTAGGCTCTGCTGATTCTGGGTGATTCTGACACCCAGCCAGGAGCTGAGAACATTCGGTCTGTCCGGATCCTGTTTGATGTTCTGGGGGGAACTAGCTTAATGGAGACCAAGATTGTAAAGATCCTTATCTTAATAAGTGATTGATCTTTAACCTTGGAATGCTCTAGACGTTGACTCTGTGGTAAATTCAGCCACTAAAGGTTAATCACATCGTGGCTAAAATAATCTTCCCCTGGGTAGGCCCGGTGAGGACGTACCTGGGTTGGTTTCTGGATTTCAACACTCAGGGTCAAACCTCTTTTCCTCCTTCTCATCCTTGTTCAGAAGTTTAGTAGCAGAATGCAATGTTACGCTTTTCAGATAATTTATAGCCATTGGATTTTAATTATCTCATTTTATACTTAAAATATGTAATTAATTTTGGATGAGGTTTATTTTGGTTTTTATTCCCTTGAATAATTGTTGCATTAGGAACTAGCTTTTAATTTTTTAACAAGGAAAACACTATTATTATTTTCTATATCTATGTAACTAATTTTGTAGAAGATTAAAACTAAGAGGTCCTAAAATTTTAACATCTTAGAATGTTTTCCTGAAAGGAGAATATTTTAGAATAATAAAAACAAGAAAGAATTCACAATTCAAAATAGTCCTGGGGATTACGGATAAGGAGTTTGGATAAATACAAAGTATTGTATTTAGATAATATATGAGCAGGGCTTAGAAAAAATGACTAAATGAACAAATAAATTTTAGGGCTTTACATATAATTATGAAATGATCATATGACCAAAACTACTCCTTCCATTGTGAAGAGTGTCACGATTTGAAACTGCTCCCGGAATTTGCGTTCCGCACAACTGAATTCCCATCCCCGCAGAACGACGCGAAGTGTGCTTCCAAGGATGAACTCGGAGCCCTCCCCTCTGCTGAGCTGCAACCAGATGCAGCTCGCCCAGCGGTGCCGGTGGCTGCCGACCCCGGGAAGGGCGGGACAGACAGCTGCACCGCATCTCCTGCGGCAAACAGCACAGGACTCGGACTTCCAGAAACATCATTTTGAATGCATTCACATGTGAGTGAAGGCATCTATTAACTAGTCAATTAATCTTAGTATGTAGAACTTTCTAGAAAATAAATAATCCTGCCTCTCCTTTTGAGACTTCTTAAAGACAAAATGTCAACGGTCGGGCCACCTCTGGTATCTGCTAGTTAGTTAGCAAGCTGACGCAATTCTGCTGGTTATTTAAAAACAAGGGTGAGTTTTTCTACGCTGAGTTTGACCCTGTTTGCTGGTTTGTGCAGAAAGGGCCCATGTTGGACAAGCCATGTTATTCACAAGTTTAAACAAAGGTCACTTCCCCTGTAAGCCGGCCACCAGCTCCAGCCACTGGACAAAGCGGTTGTTTTCACATCCCTCTCGCTTACCCTCACTCAGGACACACGATACCAGTGACTCACCCTGAGTGAATAGGGCTGGAAGACAGGGCCACATTGTCCAGGTTCTCGGGGCCCCAGCTGAGGCGGTAAGCATTCCTCTCGGCCTCCTTGGCGAGCGCCGACACCTAGACACAGAGACAGTGTTGAGTGTACACCCCCCTTGCTCAGACTGACGTGCAGCTGCCTCTAAACACAGCGCCACAGGCAGGCAGCCCCTCCTGGAGAAACCCCCACTTGACAGCGTAAGACCGAGGCAGGTGAAGGATTGTCTGTCATGTACTCCCGTGTGAATGCACTATTGATGCTGGATCACATCTGTGTAATTGCCTTTGAAGAGAGCAGGTGTTGGTGTAGTCGGTGTGTCCAGCCAGCCAACACTGACACAATCACACCCAATATCAAAGATTCCTGTAAAAACGCTACGTCTTCTCCATCGATGACAACTCTAAATACCGAGAGGTGTCATGTGACCTTCCGTAACTGCATCCTACCTCACACTGTCCCCTCTACCAGAGACTCCAGGGGAGCTGATTTCCATACGTCATCCCACAGAAC
The DNA here is from genome assembly GCF_022682495.2 of Desmodus rotundus. Taxonomy (NCBI): domain Eukaryota; kingdom Metazoa; phylum Chordata; class Mammalia; order Chiroptera; family Phyllostomidae; genus Desmodus; species Desmodus rotundus. The sequence continues at coordinate 644,977 of NC_071395.1, read as the reverse complement.
ACAGAAGAGCTCAAGAAACAAGCGGTGTGGCTTTAGAAAACCTCGGGTCGCGGACAAACCTAGTGAACGTTTCCCCTGGTTTAGAAAAGCCCTCCGGTCTCGCATCCCGGCTGTCACGAGGTTCACGTGATTTTCTCAGATGTAGAAGGGCTGTCCCAGACACCCCCCCAGCACCGGGCACTGTCCAAAGGCTCCACAGCCCAGAGACAGGAGGGCGCAGGGCCACCTACCTGGTGACTGGGGATCAGGACCGCATCGTCAATCATGGCGCTGTCCCGCAGGTAGGAGGCGTGGCTCAGGGTGTGAGACCTGTCGGAACTGAAGGACCGGAGGCTGGGAGGTGAGCGGGAGGCCACGGTCACGTGCCAGCAGCAGCGAGCGGGGTGGGGAGGAGAGCGTGATGAGCCGAGCGGGAGAGGGGAAAAAGCAAGCAGTTAGCTGCGGGGACCTTCCAGGGGACAGAGACTGAGGCTGGGTGCTGCCCATGGGCTCGTCACCCACACGGACACACCCTCTCACTGGCCCGGCCAGTCAGTGCCGGGGCCCCTGGGAATCCAGAAACTAGGTCTGATCTGATTCACGTTCTGCCCAGAAAGGCCTGGAACCGGCAACGGCGGTTCACACAGGAAATGATCATGTGGACGGAACGCTTAGATCTGAGCCAAACGCTAGTCTTCCTGCAACTGAGAAGAAACGTGAGGGGACAGCCAGCCCACGGAGACAACAGGACGGAAGACAGGCTTCCATCTGTCCACGCCCATCCTGCTCTGTCGCTGTGACCGCTGAGGCCGGGGACCCCTGGGAGGCACAGAGACAGCACCATGCCACATGCACGCTTCCTGAGGAAGCAGGTCCCCAGCGAGGCCAGGTCAGAGGACAGGCTGCCCTTTGGTGCTGGTCACCTCGGTGAAGACACAGGCACGCAGAAAGCGTTTCTAGGCACCGGCCAGACCCAGCCAGCCTCCCAGCACAAAGCGAGCTGCCAGTGGAGGTGTGGTTGGACGAGTGGAGGTGAGGTTGGGCTTTTGTGGGGTTCAGGCCTCGATCACTGCACTTTCCTGACGTTCTGTGAAATCTGAAGGTCAGAGTTCTGAAGGGTGCACTGACGTGTGACCAGTGCGACTTCACATTCGCAGAGATGCAGTTTCGTTCCTTCCCAGTCAATTTGGACACTCAAAGGACAAGAGGTGGATAGCTTAAATAAGCTCTATTTTATGTCCAGGTTTTTAAAGATCAATACTCAACACACTAGCCCAAAGCCCATAGGGGAAAACAGAGACATGCATGTTCGCACAATAGTTACAGAAGCAAAGTGCCGTTTACTTTCAGCTGGTGGGTGTGCAGCCAGTGCAGCTTGTAGAATTATGGACTAAGTGTTCAAGTTCACGCACTTGTCAGCAGACACTGCGTTCATTTTGCAAATGAAACTAACTCTGTAAACCAACACTGTCTCTCTACAAGGTGTCCCTCTGGCCAACTTCGGTTCACTCTGTGAGGCCGCCCCGGCAGAGAATCTGTGGCAGCAAAGGGCCCTCTCCCGCTGACCCCGAACAGATCCCGACCACCACAGGGCGCGGCACGCATCGGGGCCGATGGCCAGGTCCTGTGTGCTCACACCTGCACGTATCTGTGTGTTTACAACAGAGTGAAACCTAAGCAGAGTTTGGAGGTCCCTGCCCTTGTGTTTCACAGGCTCCCTCTGAAGACGAGGGTCCTGACACCGCCCGCCCAGGAACACGGTCCTGGCACCCAGAGGCAGCTCTCCCTCCCCCCAGTGGAGTTCAACGGCGCACTCTGAGTAACCTTGGCCTGGCCTTGAATTTGAGGACAGGAAAGGGATTAAATTATGAGGGAGCAAGGGAGGGCCTTTAAACTCAGCGAATCCTGTCTCCCTCAGAGGACTGAACAATTTTTTTTCCTGCCTTAAGCCACAGAGCTGCTTCAGGTTTGCTGGAGTGTGTTTTGTGCCAGGCCGCGTGGGGGCAGCTCAGACGTCGCACTCTCTTCACTGTGGTTAGAATTGGGCTGAGGGAGACAGCAGTGGAGGGTCGCCCGCCTGGAAGGACAGGACCGTCCACAGGCTCGGCCATTCGCCATAAAGTCTCCGGGGCCCTGACTGGTGACATAACCTCTACCCACGGCTTCCGAATTCAAAGATGCAGATGGTGACTTCACGCACTTGAAGTGCCTGATGTACGTGAGCGGCAGCACAGGAGGAGCAGGAGGCTCTGGGCACAGGACTGAAGTGCCTGCTTGCAGCGTCCGGGGAGATGCTGCCCCCGGGCAGAGCTGGCCCTGAGGTGCTGCCACCAGAGAGCGGAGACGCAGGAGTCAGAGGGGAAGGCGCCAACTGAATGGTGGCAAAGGTGCCTCAACTGGACCTGGGGACGTGGCTGCGACATGTGGATATCAGGCTCAGAAAAAAGGCCGCCGGGGCTCAGCGGCCACCCCCAGGGACACAGCAGACCTGGGTGGGTGCCCATCTGCTTCAGGAATGGGGCGTGAAAGGGCTCACCTGGCGGAGCAGGTAATGCCACACCCCTCAGCCTGACTGCTGGGTCAGTCTGCCAGCTAGGTTTGGTGGGGGTGGGGAACAGAGGGGAGGCAGGGCTCCTTTTTGTCTTGGCTGCAACCCAACAGGAAAGGGATTCAGAGAGAGGAGAGGGAAGAAGAAACCAGGTAACTTCTAACAACCGCAAAAGAGATTAGGGTGGAGAGAGAAGAGTAGGACACACAGAGTGAGGAAAGCTGGAAGGAGCCCCTTGTCTTTAACCTCTCCGCCCATTGGACTGCTTTCTGGTGCACTCTGCTGTTAAGCACTGCTTCTGGTTTCTCATGGCGCTTTGAGCCCTGTTTTGCTACAGAACCTACTTCAAGGAAACAGTGCTGGAGTATTCCAACCGGAGAGAACTATTCCAGCTGAAGGAGCAGCGACCAGCAGAGTCTGGGATAATTGCAGTCTCCGGCCCGGAAACTGCCCACGCGGTTTAAGACATCAGGAACAAGTTTAAATGTCTTGCAGCCGAGCGGCCCTTGTCCGCCCAGTCTGAGGTCGTGCTGCTCAGCTCACAGGGCCACGTGTCCGCCACGAAGATGTGCGGGAAGCCCGCTGTGACCTTAAACGTGTACTTTCTCACTACGGCGCACTGCTCTACGGACGCACAGCAGGCTGTGTCCATCTGTGACGTCGCTGAAAAGTACAGTGATTTCTGACATGCGTCAGGCAGCGAACAGAGTTCTCCAGCCCACTGCGCGGGCGACACTGAGGTGCCACTGTGCCTGCCGTCCCTCCATGTACGGCCCCGAACGTGACAGCATCTGAGGTTTGTGAAAACCAGTAAAACAGAAGGGACCCCCATCCTGCCAATCAGAAGTTGGCTGAGATCTTGCTCCATTCGCACTGAATCACACCTGTTTTACTCTGCGCCCTTGTGCACGTCAGTGTCACAATCATTATCCTAACTGCATGGGGGCTAATGAGGGCCCTTTCGGGGCAACCACATGGGGCACTGTGACAGGTGTGGGCATTCAGGAACCCTTGCAGCCCGAGGAGCCATTCCACGTCACATGTAAAATCCCTAACGTGAGCAGAAATCCATAATTCTAGAATGTCGGCACCCGCGAGCGCAGGACACACACGCACACCAAGCAGTGAGCAGGGACAAATGGAGGGACCAGAAGGCCATGTCTCCTGGCCGCGGAATACCCACCTGGGAACAGCACTACCGAAGGCACAGCAGACAGAGCGTGGCAGCAAGGCAAAATGGTTACCGAGAAAAGGCGACTTACTGAATTGTGTGAGCAAAAGTTAGAGGCTGACAGACAAGACAGCCACGCAAGGGAGCTGCTGCCTGTCCTTCCGCTTGGGGAGGGTGGCTAGTCGGAGCCCCAGGGGAGCAAGCGGGGGCCGGAGACCAGGCCCCACCGCGTCGCCTCCCTGCCCTCACACCCGCGGGGGCATGCGGTGAGCAGCACCGCACCCCCGAGCCCTGCTTTACAGGAAGTGCTGCTCCAGGTTCTCGCAGGAACCTCCCTGATCTGTCCGTGGCCGGCCGACCTGGGTGCCGACAATGAAGCCAGGGGGCTCAGGGCCCAGAGGCAAAACGCTCCCTTTTGGGGCTGAAGAGAAAAGCGGCAGATGACAAAAAGCATCTTTTGAAGGCAGATGTCTGTGCCTCCGACTAGTCTGTGATATTCCTCAGGCATCTCACCCCTCTGGGCCTGTCCCCTTCTCTGAGCGGTTAGGAATGCAGGGACCTGCTGCATCGTCACCACTGCAGCGTGCTACTCTCTCCCGCAGGCACTCGGGCCAGCGTTGGCGCCTACCTGTGGGAACACCTACCTGTCGGAGCGCCCCCCCTCCAGGCTGTAGCGCAGGTAGTTCATGCCGTCCAGGAACTGGCTGCCAGGCAGCGAGTCATCACCCAACTCCTTCAGGTCTTCGGGCCTCAGGTACTCGCCACCGTCCCCTGTCATGGTGTCGTCACCTGCAGAGTGAGGCGTCAGGAAGTCACCCACGAGTGTGATGAGGCGGCCCCAGCGGGACCATGCTGGCGCCCCGGAAGCTGGACACGGGAGGACGCAGAGCCGGGCACAGGAAGGCATGAAAAGTCGGGAGATGCCTGTCCTGCACTGCGGAGAAACCGCAACCTGGATGGCAATTCTTCATCCGTTCCTCCGCTCGCTCCCTCTGGGGGGGGCCCTGACTCACAGCCGATGGTACTGAAGCCGACGAGGCCCAACAGCAACAGCACCCTCAGTAGCAACACAGCCACATGCGGCCCGCACAGCTGTTGGTCACCCTGAAGGTCTGAGAGGGGAGGGGTCCCTTTGGGACGGTGTCCCATGGCCCTCAGGAGCTGGCTGTGTTTGGAGGCAGGGCCTTTGTGGATGTCATTCAGGGGAGCGCTGAGGTGCGATCCGAATGGATCGACCCAGGGAGCGGGTCCCTACAGGGGACAGAGGGACACACAGACACAGAGTGGAGGCCACGGGAAGCTCAGGAGTGAAGGATCGCTGCTGGCCCCAGGAGCCTTGTCCGGCCACAGACTTCTGGCCGCCAAGTTTGTGCTAATGTGCTGCGGTTGCCTCGGAGCTCCCAGCGAAGCTGGAGAAGGAATCACGGAGGGAAAAGCTGGAGGTGCTCCTTGGTCAGGGAGCACTCTGGCGGGAGACCTGGTGGGGTTCCCGGTGAGAGGCTGGTGTGTGAGGGTCAAGGGCGTCAGAAAGACAGTGTGAAGGAAAGAGCCACGAGGGCTACATAGAATCTGTGTTCACGCTGGTGGGCAACGGCGGACACCTGTGAGGGATGCTGCTGTCTGATGCAGCGGTGGACCGAGTGGCTCAGACGCTCCATGATGACCCCAGACGTGCCTGTCCCACCACTTCCCTCCCCTTGCGTAACGTGTGATTCTTCGCTAGGACAGCTTCCATGAGGTCAACAAATTGGGGTCCCTCTCATTTGATTCTGGGAGAAAAAATTCTGAGGCTCAGTCTAAGAACTGGCTCTCCAAACTCAGCATGCCCGGTTTGCACAGAAGCCTAAATACTTGCAGTTTTGTCAGCCTCTGGGGAGGACCTCACTGAGGAGGGCAGGACCGGACAGGGGGGCGGGTCCCTTGGCTAGAACAAGCTGAGCTTCATGAATCCCCGCAGCAAAGCCCGAACGAGGGTTTACACCCCGCAGCGTCGCTACCGTAAACACGGCCACGTAACTACTAACTTAATATAGGTGCAACCACACCCAAAACACATCTGCCTCCCAGAGGGACACCCACTGCATGCAGCTCAAACAATCTAACTTAGCTGTTAACTGATTCACCTGGTTCCACGTCAGCTTATCAAAGAATTATTCTTTCTCTAAATTTGTATGCTAAGAAGAAACATTAGTATTGGGAAAAGACGTATATAATGTTCACCAGATAATTTAAATATGTTAATATGTCTCAATAATTGTTGCAAAATGACTAACTGCATAAGCGAGTCATGGCTTTGAGCTCCCACATTAATAAAATCCGCACCCCAAACGCACTGCAATCCCGCCCCTCTTACACATGCTGCTCCCGAAGGAACAGGTTAGTATCAGACAGCCCAGATTTAAACGTTAAGCAAACGGCCTCGATGCAGTTAAGAAAAATAAAAGCAAAGAAAAGCGTTCACTCCAACAACTTCCTCTAACGGTACCTGAGTCACTCAGGACGTCCCCATCAATAAAGTGGTCACCAAACCGTTTAAAAGCTGTTCAACATATGAGTGAAGATGAGCAAACAGCCCCCAAAACACCACGTGGCCTGTGCCCATGTGTGCGGGGGGCTAGTTGGCAAGCGTTAGGGTGGAACGCAAATTACTACAACGCTGGGGCCCCCAACAACGCACCGACCCAGCGTCCGTTTGTCCTCGTCACTGGTTCTCATGGAAGCTGGGGCAACACAACGCTCTCACCAACTGGCGAGTTAACAAATCGGTTCCAAATCAACATCAAAGTTTTGCCTTGTGATTAGATCTTAAAGAACCCAAAGAAATGCCTTTCATATCTCTCCATGAATAATGGAGAGATATGACAAAGTTTTGGGGAGCCGTTCCTCAGCCGCGCACCCCAGAGCACAGCTGCACCCGGCAACGTGGTCTCACACTTTGCTGTGCTCCTGACTCTTTAGCAGCAGATTCTCTGGCTCGAGAAAAGCCGACCATCTACTTGCAGTGGGTGTGGGGAGCCCGGAAGGCCGCCCGCTGACGTGCCCAGTGCCCCCACAGAGCGGCAGGCTGCTCGGGACCCCGCAGAGCTCTGCCCAACTGGAACACTGGAGCGGCACATTTTCTGACTTCGCCGAGTTCTCACCGTGGATTTGTCTGACTTACGGCTATGCTATTTTTAATCTTCTCTAAGGCCCTTTTCCTCTGGATTTAAAATACATTTTGAACCAATCAGAAAGGAGAGGTTTCTTAATACACCATGGTAGTGTCTACTCTGACATCTTTTTACTTAAGGCATCGTAATAAAAAGTAATTTAACTCAATTATGACATGTGTTAATAATTACATTATCAGGTGGACATTTTAACAGATAGTCAATTTCCAGTCCTTCCCCTTCCCAGGCCTGTCATTTAGTAGCACAATAAAGATAACACCAGTTGAAAATACACTAATCAGAATCCTCCTTTCCCAAATGGCAAAAGTTGATTTTTCAGAACAAAGCTGGAAATGTAACTGTGAAGTCCAGAGGCTGCCCCCCTGCACCCACTGCCCAGCTCTGTCCCTGAGGATGGGGCGGCCCCCAACACCTGAGGGAAAGGCTCACCTTCTTCGTCGGAAACATCAAGCACCTCGGTCATCGTCTCAGGAACGTTCAGTTTGTGTTTTTCAGTGATAGTCTGGAAAGAAAAAAAACCATTAATGCTCAGAAACAAAGTCAAACAAGGGCTCCGTGGAGCCTGGAGGAGCTCGGCCCCCAGACCAGGCTGCCCCATCCTTCACACAGATGTTCTGGCAGCTCCTTCTCATTTTCTTTCCTGGAAACCCACCTCCCCTCCTGAAGATAAAGGATCGTGTGCCCAGTGAGGCTGCACAGGGGAAGTCCCCGCCCTGAGTCCCCACTCGGGAAATGAACTCTTCAGCGACAGCGTGAGCGAGCAGCCCCTGAAGAGGCAGCGGCGGGCGTGCAGGGCCTCCCTACAGCGAGGGAGGGGGCAAGCAACGTCTCCAGGAAAGCCTACGAAGAAGCTGTGGCCACAGGCGGCATGTTAAAAACGAGGCCAGGGGGAAAGACGTTGTAAACAACGTGAAAGATGTAAACTCTCTGGGCAGAAAACGTGTCTTCTGGGATCCAAGGACGCCACGGAGGGACCCAGGGTCCTCACAGTGACCTTGGTCTGCACTATGTGGCAGTTGGTAGGGGGTGGGGACCAGGCTCCAGGGTCACTGCCGGGGCTCAGAGCCTAACCTCCCTGTCTGTTCGCTAGCAGGCCTGATCAGGCCCCCGACCACACTGGGCCCTGTGCCCTGGTCTGTGCACCGGTGACAGTGACACGAAGATGAAATGAAATAACACAGACGAGAGCTCTAAGAACGGTGCCTGGCGTATGTCAGTGCTCAGCAAATGTTAGCTAGCAGGCATTGTTCCCATTGTGATTAATACTAAATCATCCCAAAAGGATGGGCCTCTGAACTTGTGGTCACTCGGGCCTGAGGGCACGTTTCCAGAGGCTGCCGCAGGTCAGGCACAGTTTCGGATGCACGGCCTGGCCTTGTCATGGCCTAGTGACGGGAATTCGAGAAAATGAATCTCCCTGAGGAGAATCTTCACCAAGAGCCTGGAGACGCTGCATGCGGTGGTCTGTCCTCAGGCTTTGCCGCGCGGACGTCACAGACGTGTCTGAGTGGCCGCGAGGACGCTCTCACCTGAGCTTTTCTTTCCAAAAGCATCACACAAATCGATGATGTAGAATTATGCAAAATACATTTAAAACCCACATCATGATGAAATAGGTTTTCTTTGGGGTGATGTCGCCATTGGAGAGAAGGAAGAAGCAGGGAGGGCAAAGGAAGTCCCGTGGTGCAGAGAGTGGGGCGCTGATGCCTGTGCACAAGCCCAGCCCCACACACGCGTGTCCACACGGCCCAGGATGGCTTGTTGGGGATACCGAAGTGTCCACCCACAGCGCCGGGGCATGGCCGGCCATCGATAAGTATTTGTTGAAGGAAGTATTTGTTAAACAGCCCACTTACATACACCACTTCATTATTCTTCTAATATTAAGCTATAAATTTAACAGAGATAAACTGTCACCTGTTCTACATCAGTGGTTCTCAACTCTCACTGCATATTAAAATTATTAGAGGAATATAAAAAATATCGTTGCCTGGGTCCCTCACAAGTGGTCACGTCGGCCTCCCTGAGGACGGGCGGCTCTGGGTGTTTTCTAGAAGAGAGCCTCTGAGGGTGTTTGGGCAGCTCCAGTTGCAGCCCCCTCACCAGGAACTGGACTTCTAGTCCCGGGGTGTTGCTGGAGTGGTGCTCAGCGGGGCGGGCGAAGAACAGCGGCGACCAGGGAGTCCTGAGAGGCCACACAAGGACCTGCCACCTGTCTGACTCCTCCCAGGTGCCCACACACCCGTGGGCCTGCACAGTCCGGGTCATTCCCTCCAAGTGATACTTCTGAGCCTGCGATCTCTGAAAGCTGACATGCTCATCCCATAGTTTTCTGAGTAAAAAGAATTTATTTTCTCACAGGTCTCTGTGTCACCCCCCACGCCACGGTCCTGGAGTTGCTGCCGGGAAAGGTGGCATTTTCACCTCAGGTGGCCCCTCAGCACGGAGCCCGGCCCTGGTTCACACCCCACAGACTTCCGGGGGAAGGAGCAGCAGGAACCCTGGAAAAAGCACAGGACCCCGAAGAGGGCGCGAGCTCGCCCTCTAGTGGCAGCCTGAGGAACAGGTGCCCACAGGAGCCTCGTAGGAAGGGATGGGCTTGGCAGCCCGCTACGGCTTCACTGGCCTGTGAGGGACACGTGGTCTCAAATACGCCCAGTGAGATGCAGCCCAGGACCTAATGCGGAGTCTTTCCTGGCCCAAGGAGCCACGGAGAGAGACACCACCAGGATTCAGCCACACAGAGGGACTCGGTTAGTGCCAGGCAGTAGGCAGACCGGTTTTTCTCCTCCATGACCCACCGATGAAACTTCACTTAAATCTTTAGAAATACTGTGGCACACGGGCCACGGGCCTTAAAACTCTGCTCGAGAAACAAGCAGTGTGATTCTCCTGTGTCTGGACCCACAGTCTCACGTCCAGGAATAGACCACACTCCCCTCCGCGTGGGGCCCTTGTCACGGCTGCCGCGCTCCACCCCTGCGCTGCAGGCCACCAGCTGCTGTCACCTGGTGGGTGCGCTCCTCTTCCCTCACAGCCCCCCAGACCCAGGCCTGCACACCCTCCTGTCTGCGCCACTTGCTAGAACTTCCCTCAGACTTTGGATTTGCAAACTTGTGACCACATTGTCCCTAAATAACACCCTCTGCTCTGCCTTCTACCTGTCCCCTTCGCAAACCTGTCACCGAGCAGAGTTCGCAGAGTTCAAGCTTCAGAAAAGTCTCCCACAAGTCGATACAAAGAGAATGGCACCAGGAGGGGCCCCTGCTGTGCTGGGGGACAGCTCAGGGCCACTGGGCCCTCACCCCCAAGCCAAGCACCGCCAGGCCTGGGCAAAGCCCGCGGTGCTCTCTGCCAGGCTCAGCAGTCCGCAAGAGTCGACACAGAATGGCGAACGTTTTAAATATACACTCTCTCCAGACACAGACCATTTCCCTGCTGAGCACATTCGACTTTCTTTCCGAACAAAAATCATCGAAAACAGGAAGAGAGGCGCTGTTCTCATGGGAAAGGACCGCAGGGGCCAGGGTCCTTCTGAGGCTCTATCACCTCCGCTCAGAGAATGGTTTTGCAGGGCTGTCCTGCCACTGCCAGCAGCAGGGGTCACGGCCAGGGCCAGCGCGAGGGCAGGGGAGCAGAGAGGAGGGTCCGCCCCGGTGAAAGGGACCCAACGTTCTGGGGTCACACTCACTCACTCTGTGGAGGGCTGACGAGTAAAGGAAGCGCGACCCCTGCCCGCTGATCTCTGCGGACTTCAGTGCGTGTTTTACAACAGATTCACCAAAAGTTCCGAACTAAAGCTCAGGACGCTCAGCGAGGGAAGAGGCGCGTGACTGGAACGTCAGAACTCGGCCCTGGAGCACACGCCGGGGCCCCTGTACTCACCGTGGTGGTGGTGACCTCCTCAGTCACGACCTTCAGCGTGTCCACCACCGAGATGTAGCCCAGCCGCTTGGCAATGGCCAGGGCGGTGTTGCCATTCTGGGGGTGAGGGGCAGAGAGAAAGAGAGAGAGAGAGGGAAGAAGCACAGGGCCAGTGAGCTCACTGCCACCCGCGGCGGCCACCCCTCCCCCAGAGCCCAGCACAGCTGAGGAAATCACTAGTTTTCACCATCACATCCGAAGCGTCTTGGTAACTTCTCCAGGCTGGAGCACAGGTCACCATGGTAACACAACAAGCGGCATCTGCCTGCTCTTGCTAATGAGAAGCACTTGCGGCTTTAACCCCTAGGAGCTCAACTCAGCCGGCCCAGCGGCTGCGTTGCGCCGGGAAAGGATGCCTACCAAGTGCTGGCATGGGCCAAGGGCATGCACAGCTCCCCAGGGCCCCGTCCACCTCCGGGGGCACAGGCTCTCAGTGCCACAGCTGTGGGGGGGGTGTCTTCCCGGTACCCCCAACAACACTGTCCGGGCAGCTGGGCTGTGAGCCAGCCGCTGGGGACACCCGGAAGACCTCTCCTCTCAGTTTGCATTTCAATGGCTGCTCAGAAACCACGAGGGAGGTGGCTGGGCCCAGCGCCCCAAAGGCCTGAACCAGGCCCTGTGCCTGGCTGAGTCCGGGCTGCACACTCCCCGCAGCCCGCGGCCACCCCAGTGCTGCTGGGCCCAGAAGGCAGGGGCTCATTTCAGGAGGGGGTGGGAACAGTGGCACCCTGCTCGGCCTGAACCATCACTGGAGCAGAAGGACAGACTGAAGCTGTCCTGCTGGGCATCACATGAGAAGATGAGGCTTTGGGGGGACGACAGTGATGCCGGGGACAGAGCAGCGGCAGGGAGGGAGGAGACCCCGCATGCGAAAGACTCACTCCATGCAAGAAGCCACAGGCCGTGTCTCCCGGGCTGAGCGGGGCTGTGAGGACAGAACCCTGGGGTCACCCGTTCACCCACCAGCTGCTGGCCACCTCAGTGACACTAACGACAGAGGGACTCCGAGGGCGGCGCAGGAGGACGGGACAGGGGCTCAGGCAGAGGGCGAGGGGCTCACCGAGGTGGTGGCGTCGGGCCGCGCGCCGTGCTGCAGCAGTACATTGATGACGTGCGTGTGGCCCTGCTGCGCAGCCTGGTGCAGGGGCGTGTAGCCGCTCTGTGGGCACCGAGGGGAAGGAGAACCCGGTTAGCCAGTGTGCGGGGCCTGCGTCTCACTTACGGCAGCGCCGTGTGCAGGGGCGACCTCCCCAGGGGCCCTGTTCTCCGCAGCAAACACGCCCACACGCCTTCCGCCCACAAACCAGGGAGCGGCTGGCGGACTCAGTCCTCTCTCTCCCTGAATTCTGAGCGGTTCGCATGGAAACGTGTGCCCAGAGGCCCCGCGCCCTGAGAAGGAGCAGCATCCAGGGACTGCTGCCCCGGGAGGACGGACAAGGAGATGTCACTGAAACCTGGGTGTCACAGGGACCGCCGCTGGCCCCTGTCCCCTGTGACTTCCTGGTGGGTAGCCCTGGGCTCTTTCTGTGCCAGTCCATCTAAGATTTCCTTTCCCAGAGCAGCTTGGCCGAAGGTGAGCCCCTCAGAGAACAGGAGGCCCACTTTGGGAAAAAAAAGTCTTTAAATTTAGGTTCTTTACCGTCTGGTCTGAGTTTGCTGCAGGAGAAAGTGAGGAAGTGCTGCAAGGCAAGGGGTGGGCCTTTCCCAGGACGCAGTGCAGGAGCGAGCCTGGGATGGAGTAAACGGACTTCCCCATTTCAGAGGGGACAGAACTGGGAAGAGCAGAGGGAAGTCATTCCTTCAGTCTCTCTGGAGTTGGCCGGGCAGGAGGTCATGACAGGGATGCCCACGCCCACTCTGCGGTCCCCCTACGGCGCCTGTCAGAGCAGTTGTCCGGGGTACCGGCCATGAGCAGCTGTCCCTGTGACCTGTGTCACTGCACTGCTTCCCCATCTACAGGAGAGTCCGCCATTCTCACAGGACACGGCACATCCCTCCTGCTGTCACTGTAGCCTGCCACCAGCGCTGCCCCACACATGGGACACGCAGTCTGCTGGCTGAGCGTCCCTACCACAGGATGACCCGGGAGCAGTCACAGGGATGCAGCTCCCCAGGCCCGCCGTCCGTGGACACTTGAGCGGTGTGAAGGGAGGGAGCGTTCTTCTCCTGAATTGTGCTCCTCACTGTTGTGTTTACAAATACTGTGCCAGCCGAGCCCAGGGGCCTGTGCAGGGCCAGCAGTACTTCCTGACCGCTCGCTGGCTGTCGCCAAGCCCAGACACCGAGGTGACATTCACCCTCTCTGTGGGCACTGTGGCCAGAGACATGTCCCAGCGATGTGTCCTCTAGGGAAATCCGGGCAACTCGACTCCTGCGGTTCTGCAGAAGCTCCTGCCCCCTCCTCCAGGCCTCCAGCCCCAGGGCTTCTGCCTACACCTGGAACCTCTGACCCTCTCCCACTCCCACTCCCAGCCCCTCCATCTCATTTGCAAAATGCAAACAGCCAGGACTTCCAGTTCTGTGACACATCCAATATGCCATCCATGAAACTTTTCTGTAGTTTATCTGAAGTTGGAGGAAAATGTTAGCAAACATTGTTTTCTTTCTCACTGAGAGCTCCATGATCTTTAGAGCATATCTGACAAAGAAAATGCCCCCGGCATGCCCCCCGCCCCGCATGCCGAAATGCAGGCCCTCTGCAAATGGTCAGCAGTCAACCCTATCTGTTTGCCTCGAGCTGATGCTACAGGGTTTCGTCCTAATTTTCAGCAAGTGATAGTCCCATAAAACCAGTTTGCTTCACCCAGTTTGTATACCAAGGCATAAAGGTTTCAGTAGTAAAGGCAATACTTGGTTTTATATTTTCACAGTGACAGAACATTTTTGGTAACTATGGTTGCACATGAGATGTGAGGAATAAAACAATTCTTTCTACAAAAATGTCATTCTATGTGAAAAAAATCTTATGTGTTTATTAAAAGAACATCCTTTGAGGTGCGCATCTATGAGAGATGTATTTACTTCCAAAGCAAATAAAATCTACATAGTTCATTTAAAAAAGAAAACCTGAGAAGTTAAAATGAGATTTTTCTTTCAACCAAATGTCCGTCTGAGTGCAGACCAAACCCCAGGGAGGCAGACAATTTATCCGGTAGGATGTCTGGCTTCCCATGTCACAGCCAGCGGTCCACACCTCACAACGCGTGGTGAGTGCCACGCTCAGGTTCTGCAGAGCCTCCTTTGCCCACGAGAAAGTCCGTCCCTCATGCCCGTGTGTGAGCTCACTCAGCAAACACAGTGCTAGGCGCTAACGCCGAAGAACTCGAACGGGCTTTTAAATTCACCCCCAAGTCCATTTTGGAAGAACACAAGAGCTGCTCAAAACCAGGGGCAGCCATTCTTGCTGGTGTCAGATCGGACATGCCAAACCTCTGGTGTTCATAGTGTTTCTAACTTAAACAATAACTTTTTATTTGCTTATGCTTATGTACAGACACGGTCCTGTTGCTGCTTCTATGTGGACAGAGAGAGACAGACGTCCAAACTCCCCACATCCCCAGTGGGCAGCACTGGAGTGACGCCTGAGCACGCTCTCACCGATGGGCCCACTCCAGCTGCAGCGGGGGTTTCCCACACATGCACTCGCAAACCAGCACGCATCACATGTCTCTCTGGAGCTTTGAGGGGCACCACGCGCCACGGCGTAGTTACATCATGCGTTTCTCTTCCCTTGGAGCCCCCTGAGTGCCCTGAAGCACATGTTACTTTCCGACCTCGCTTTGCTGAGGAGGCCCTTATGCTGCTCCTGGGAGAAACAGGTGGGTGCAGGGCAGGGACCAAGGCCAGGAGGTGCGATGTCCCATCAGGGAACATGTGTCCTACAGTGACATGCTGGCCCATGTCAGCTGCTTTAGCTCCACATCAGAAGCTCTGAGCTTTGGCTCTTAGAGGCTGGAATGAAAGTCTCAAACCATCACACAAAACCACACAGTGTATTCACCACTTTAGAAGAACTAAAGGGCAAAGCCCACGTGACCGTGGTGAGCAAATGGAGCAACCCCGTGGCTGGACCCTTGCCAACAGAAATGCAGTGAGAACAGCCCTTACCTTGGTTTTGGCGTTGACGTCCGCTCCCTGCTTCAGGAGGAAGTTGACCATTTTCACATTTCCGTAGTGACAGGCCACGATTAAAGGAGTGTAGCCCAGCTGCAAATCACAAGGCCCAGGCAGATGACCAACCGCTCCGCGGGTGGACCTCGAGGGGCGGGGGAGGCGCAGACCCTCCAGGTGGCTGGACAAATACTACTCAGCAGGCGTGTGCGTCTTGTGCACACAAACACAGAAACAGGTCCCGGAACATGAGGACTTCACGCCACAGAAAGAGCCCAGACCAAACATGGGTGGGGCCTGACTGACAAAAAGCTAAGACAAAAGTGGGTGGTGGGATCGGAAACCAGGGACGAAAGAGGAGGCCGGAGAGGGTGCGCAGGCAGGTGGGGACCTGCAGTGAGGTGGGCGGAGGAGGTCACGGCAAAACAAGGGTAAAGCCATGTCAATCAGGGCATGGGGCAAACGGGGGCAGGAGAAGGCAGCAAGACACCGCCTGGCCAAGCAACAGGGCATAGGCAGCTTCGCCCTGCAAAACTGGGGCCCCTGTCCTCCGTGCATTTGGACTTGACTCCAGTGACATGGAGACCCATTCCAGGTTTGTGAGCAGGAGGGTCGTTGTTAACCCAGGACAGACTTTTGAGGAGGGGGACCTGCTGGGAGCCACCCCAGGACCCACCCGGCTGGTGGCATCGGTCCCTGTACCTTTGTGTGGGCATCCTGGTCAGCCCCGTGCTTGGTGAGAACGTCAGCAACATGTACTTTGTCCTCCTGGGCGGCCAGGTGTAAGGCGGTGAGTCCACTCTGCAGAGAGAACAGGGGCCGAGGTGCGTCAGAGTAAGAACATGCACTGCGTCATCCCTGACAGCCCATCTCCAAAGAGAGTCTGTGAATGTGCAGCCTCTCCCCAGAAACTGCATCTTTTGAAATTGCAAACAAACTGTCCCAGCTACTGTCACCCAAGATAGATTCTCTGTTCACCGACACTTTCAGCAAATCACAGTTTCCATGTTGGGTATTTAAATTGTGATTTGAGGCTTTGAAATAACTCAGTGAACCCGCTGACAGACGACCACCATGCCACCCATCTGCGCCTCCTGCCGAGCCATCCAGCCCCTCCCCTGGCTGATCGGCCAAGCACGGCTTCCAGTTGGTAAGCAGAACAATGAACTGCACTCTCATCAAGAAAACATCACATCGACGTAAAAAATGAAGCATTTCATGAAATGAGCTCAGCACGGTTTTCTCCAGCACCCAAAGGCAGTGTGCTGTTTTCTGGAATCTGGTAAAGACTGCATAAAAAGTTATGCCCTCATTTATTGGCCATTATTAGGTAACAGGCTTGGCACAGGGGCGGCAAGGGCTGATTTTAATCAACCGAATATGCAGTGGAAGCACAGCTCGGAGCCCGAAAAGGACGGCACAGGACAGGAGGGCGCCCCGCTCCTCGGGCAAGTAGCTCTTTCGAGGAGGTGGAAACTTAAAGAGCCTCTTGAACCCTAGACCCCTAGTCCGCTTTACAGGTGTCCTCTGGGTGCTGGTCAGGTGCCAGGAAGCCCTCCAGCCCCTCAAATGCAGCAGAGTGCGGGATTTCTGCACCTACAGCCCTCCTGCAGCCCCTGCTCATGCTTCTGCCCCTGTGCCTGCCACTGTCGCCTGGGGTAGCGGACTCCACTGGAAGCACCGCCCCCCGGGCCCCCAGTTCACACACCGTTGAGGTCAGTAGGCCTGACTCTGCCATCAGGTGAGGCTACGGAAGCTAAGCCGGTCCTCCAAAGTCCCCGATCTCCAGCCACGCGCCCCCTTCAGAAACCGCAACCAACAGTGAGAAGAACATTCTCCAACGGATGGAGAAGGGCTTTCTGCGCAGGGCAGCCCTTTTCCTTGTATCCATTATCACATGGTGACTGGGTAAGGAATACAGTGTCTGTCTCTACATCATGGTTATTACTGAGAAGTAATCATTCAGAGAGTATGCAGTGATTGATTTCAGTGGGTCTTAACTAGAAAAAGAATACACGTGCTTTTCGAAAGCAATGGGAAAAGTTGTCGGTTTTGCGTGTTACCTGAGACACTTTTTCAGTTGCAGCTGGTTTCAGTGGAGTATACGTGAGTATAAGAGAGCTACAGGTCAGACAGAGAGCTGATAAACGGGTATAGAGACAGGCGAGGTCTTGGGAAAACCGACACATTTTGACATGGGAAGGATGCCTCTCCCCCGTCCCCGTTATCTCCTGCGGTTAGCAACAGTGTCCACAAAGGCCGCTCTCAGGAGAAGGCTGAGATGATGGAGGACTGCATGTCACACACTGATGCTCGGCACTGCCACCAAGCCAGGCCTACGTGGGCTCCGACACCCTGCTCTCTGCCCCCACGCGCAGCGGTGGAGAAGGGCTGGGTGGGGGATGGGCACAGACCCTCAGGCAGGACAGCCATGTGGACAGACTGCCTGGACCACAGGGGTGTTAGTTTGAGGGGCGACAGGGACGCCTCCTGAGACAGGGTCTCAGAGGGCAGAGGAAACCTACCGCAGACACGTGACTGAAGCCGACCTGCGGGAAATGAGCTACAGAGCCTGCAGCTCGCCCTGCCCTGCTGTGTCTGGGCACCGCAGGCCAACCTCCTGCTGCCCTGGGTGCTATACAGTGCCCGCCCCCCATCGTCTTAGACGGCCGTCTGTTCACACTTGTCCAAAAGACTCCACAGAAACCAGAGGCATACGCAGAGTACCTTGGTTGATGTGTGGACGTTGGCGCCCTTCTCCAGGAGCAAGGCGACCATGTCCGAGTGCCCCTCCTGGGAGGCCAGGTGCAGCGGGGTCACACCCTGCTTGGTGACAACGTTCGTCTCGGCTCCGTAGCTGAGGAGCGTGGAAGCAATCTGCATCTGGTTCTTCTTAGCGGCAATGTGCAAGGGTGTGTAGCCATTCTGCAACACAAAACCAGCATACCCCACAGGCTTAACAACGACCAGATGTGGGTCTCTGAAAAGCCAACAGAACTGCTAAAAGCGAGTGCGGGGTCCATGGCGGGTCCCCCCACTACACCCGGACCTGTATAGCCCAGGCCACAGGCCTCGAGCCATGCCCAGGGCACAGATGCTCAGACAGCCCCAGGCCTTGGTGCCTGCCACTTAGCCCACTGGTTCTGTCCTAAAGAGCAATGCAGAAGAGGCTGGCCTGGCTCCTCTGCACACAGCTGCCCCTCGATGCCTGGAGGGGCTCCATACCCCCCCACTGCTCCTCTGCCCCAGGCCAACAGCCCCACTCCCTCAGCTTCCTGACGGGACCCCAACTCTGGAGACTTCTCTGTAGAGGTGACCAGTCTGGACTTGTGCTCACTGGTCAAGATCGCCCTGGGCCTCTGTCCCGGACATGTAACTCTACCCACGTCAGATGGGGGTTCCCCGCCCAGAACGGGATGGGTTTGTGCTGCGGTCTTGTTACAGCCTCCCACTGACATGCTGGTCACAGTACGTCTGACCCATTCAAGCCACCAAGGGACTGGCGGGTTATTCCTCACTAGGCACTCACACCCACTCCATGCCCCGGGGAACCCCTGCCCGCGATGGCAGCCCTCCTGCGCCCTCACCTTGGCGGTAGCATGAGGGGACGCGCCCTTCTCCAGCAGCAGCAGGGCCACCTCCTGGTTGTCATAGTGGGCGGCCACGTGCAGCGGGGTCAGGCCGTTCTGCAAAGGGCGGGCCGGCTTCTGGTTAGTGAGTGCCCTCCGTGGCCCTGAAGCTGCCAGGAGGCCTGGGCATCGGGATGGACCAGGTCCACGTTCATTCGTTAACATCGTCAGTGGGAGCGAAGGGGTCAAAGTCAATAGCTCCCTGCTGAGCTCACACTGGACACTCAGACAAACGTGGGAGTGTGGGCCGAGGTGACAGTGAGGGCCGAGATGCTCTGTGACAAGTAGGACATGCACACAGCAGGGACACCCTCCCTGTAGCCCCTGTGACAGAGGCCTCGGAGGACACCCCGCCCGTCTGCCTGCACAGACTGTACCTTCCCCGCGGAGTCGGCCGCCACGCGCCGGTGCAGCAGCAGCTTGGCCACATCCAGGCTCCCGTACTTGGCTGCCACATGCAGGGGGGTGAAGCCTTTCTGAAACAGGAACAGCAGGGAGAGAGGTGCTCACCTTCCCGGCCACGGACACGTAACTGTGACTCAGCGATGTGGGAGGCTGACCAGGCTGTCCAAGGGCAGACGGCACGGGCATTAGACTGGTCTGCATTCAGCAGGACTGGCAGAGAGCGCCACTCGCCCCCCAGAACTCAGCTCACAGGCCAAGCAGAAAGGTCTGATGCCGAGGGGCGGGAGCTCGAAACGTGACTCCACAGGGGGCTTCTGAAGCCCCTGGGGCCATGAAACAGCTCAGGCTTCTGCTGGAAAACCCTCTTTTTCTTGCCCCTAAAATCAGTATGATTGAGACAATAGCAGCTCTCTCCCCGATCCTTCTCTCCGGTCTTTTTGTAAGACCTGAACTCCAAACCTTTCCATTTCAGTTTTAGGATACTTGAATGGCCATGGTAAAAAAAAATAATAATAATTTTTGGTGATTTGTATTTTCTGCAGAAATAGCAAGATAAGTAGTTGCTAGAACAAGAAAAACCGCTCACAGATGAAAAGCATCTCTCATCCCCCCAGTGCTCCTTCCCCCAGAACACCCACACTGCACGAACTCCTCCTGGAAAAGAAAAGGCATCCACCCCCACTGCTGCTGGGCGGAGGGACACCAGACTTTTGGACACACCGCTGTCCCAAGGCTTTTCAAAGCTGTCCTTCTCCCTCTCCGTTCAGTCAGCATCTTGTGCCTGAAGCTGGTCTCTGCCCTTCGCACCGCGTCCTGGACTCAGACCTCAAGGGCAGCCAGTCTAACAGTGTGCCGTCAGCCCCATCGTCCTGGCCGGGCCCTGTCCCCCTCGCTGTCCCGGCACCGTGTGGAGAGGTGGCGGCACCGCCCGCGGCACAGCACCTGGGACAGGTGGACAGGTGAACGTGCTTCCCCGGGCCTGTGGTCCTCCTCTTGACCCAGCGTGTCCCCCCAAAATGGTCTGGTCCTTCCAGGGGCACCACGCACTGCTCTCAACTAGGATGGTGCTTCCTCTTTGCTTCTTTCTGAGGATTTGCAGCTAATTAACTCCTTGGAGGAGACAGAATCTTGCCTTGTCTGAGTGCGGGACAAACATAGGGAGCGAAACCAGCTGCCTCGCCAGAGGCACTCAGTGCAGGTGACGCTGGGGAGGAAGTTCTCTGAGACAAACCACATGGTAAGGAAGGAAAAATGGCCTCCTCCTCCTCCTCAAGTCCTGCTGGAATAGGGATCCAGCCCCTTATTCACTGGGAAACCGTGGGACAAAACTGCATTGAGTCACCCTGCAGAGCCGCAGTGTAGCCTTTGGAAAGCGTCACCCAAGTCTCCCCATGCGACCTCAGTAGGACCTCACTTACCCCTGGAATCTGCAGAGGCTCCTCACCAGCACCTTGCAGAGCCCGGCCGCCCCCAACCCCGTCTGTCCAACACTTTCTCCCACTAAACAGCCCCTAGGCACCATCACTTGAGGCAGAGTGCGGAACCCTGGAAGTATGGAGGACAAAGGGCTGAGCTACATCCTCCACGTCCGCACTCTACAGCCTGACTCCACTCCTCTATCACCTCCGTCTGGGGGACAGCCAGCACCCAGGCTCTCGTGGGTTGTCACTACGATTACTACTGTTATTACATGTTCGTTGCTTATTTTCTGATTTTTTAAAAATGATTTTCAAAATACTTTCAACTCTTCAGAGTGGAATAATTAGCAGTTTCCTTCATGGAGCAGGTTCTGCAGCCTCAGGCCACCCCTGAGCCACCACTGAGCTGCCGCTCCTCTCGCCCAGGGCTCAGGCCTCGCCTTCGCACACCTCTGCCAGGTGCTGCCTGCGCCCACTCACTCTGGGCGGACAGGAAACGTCTTTCTCATCATCGGAATCACTGTGGTTGTTTGTGGGCAGTGTGTGGCCTGCGAACCATTCACCTATGTCGCTTCATCTGCTGTTTCCTCCTCTTCTGCACTAGTCCAAGTTCTTTTTGCACCTATTAGCTGAGTATGGTCCTGTTTTCTCCTAAGTTGCATCCAAACAGGGGATTTCAAACCGAATGTATCAGGTGAAAAAAAAATGACTCTGCCCAGAACAGAGTTTGAACATATGTAAAATTCATGCTGGTGCCTCTCCTGCATGAGAAACAATGGCACCTAATAATAAGGATGATTCTCTGGCCCGGGTACATCCAGATGCTAATTACTATGCAGGAGTGAGGCTGGGATCGGTTAGAACGCAGAAATGAGGTGGCCGCTGAGACCAGCGCTGGGAAAATGCCAGATGAGGTGCAAGGGAGCATCCAGGCGGCACCAAAGCCTTGAGAGACACACACAGCCCATCGAACGCAGCGCCTCACCCTCTGGGCCATGCTCACTTCCTGTACTCAGGGCCTTCCTTGTTCCTCTGGGGACACAGTGTAGAGCTCATGACAGGAAGAGAAGGCAGGTGGTGGAGAGGGAGGGGGAGGGAAGGGAAGGGAAGGGGCCCCTGCATCCATCAGAGGAATGGAACCAAGCACCCCTGTCGCAGAAACGATAAGTGGCCTCCTGATGCCCCTCAGACCTTGAGAAAATAAACCTAGATGTTCAAAGAAGAAGAGCTCACAGACCTTCATGAATGCCATCTACTCCCTGGGCAGGGCTGTGGCTGAGCAGAGGGACCCACACGGTCCCTCCTGCGGTCCCGGGGCCACCCCTTACCTTGGTGGCTGAGGAGTGCGCTGCACCTGCTTCCAGGAGGACGGCGGCCACGCCCACCTGGCCCTCCCGGGCAGAGATGTGCAGGGGTGTGTGCCCGCTGGCGGTGGCCGCGTCGGGGTGCGCCATGTGCTGCAGCAGCAGCTGCACGATCTCCGTCTTGCCCAGGCGCGAGGCGATGTGCAGAGGTGTCTGCTCCTCCTGCAACGCAGGCCAAGTCACCCATTAGTGCCGCCCGTCCTGCCTGGGCACCTCTCCCCCCCGCCCCGCCGCAGTGCCCTTCATGCAGCTGTTTCTGGTGTTTTCTGGGAATCTCAAGGAACCCCTCTGCAAAAGGAAACGGCCACAGCTTATTTTGTAGGTCACCACAGAGGGGCCCGTTGGGTCACAAGTCCTCCTTAGATTTTGTAAAGCACATCCCCCCACCGGCTTGGCCATTGGTTTCCAGGCACACCCAGAGGCCGGGCTTTGGCCCTCACTTATGTTTAAATATAAGCCAGCTCTGGGATCTGAGTAGGAACGAAATCTAGTCCGGAAGCCCTGAGACCTAGATTCTCTCCTGCAGAAGCTGTCGCCGAGAGACCGAGCTCATTCTGGGAACCATGTCAAGAGGAAAAAACAAGGGATTGTGGGAAAACTTGGCTCTCTCTCCGTTCAGCAAGACAAGGCTACCAAGGCCGGGCGTGCCTTCCAGGAGCGACTGCGGACAAAGACAGCATTGTGACTGGGCTCTCGTAAACGTCCCAGGACACACTTGCGTCCCAAGGCAAAGGGGGGCGCTGGTGAGAAGGAAGGCAGGCTGCCAGCCAAGCGCTTTCACGGGGAGGCCCGGAGGGTGCCACCAGCCGGAGAGCCGCAGGACACATCTGAGGAGCCCCGAGAAATGCCCAGACTCTGAGGTGTAGTCAGGAAAATGGTTTCGGTGCTAAGAGAACCAAACCAAACCGTTCTCTGGGAAAAATATTGTCCAGCTGTGTGAGACCTCTGTGGTGAAGGGGTCTGTCATCACAGCCGGCTCGTGGACACCTCGCAGTCATGGGGAGGAAGGACATGCGGGGTGGCTCCCCACGCCAGGAACAGACAGAGGGATAACAGAGCAGGGAGACCTGACCCCACGCTGCAGCATCTTTAAGTCGTAAGAAAAGGGCCATGAGGGAGCCGCGGGCGGACACGACACAGCATGCATGAATTTCAGGGCGGTGAGACGTGAACAGAACCAGACTTTAGAGAAGCTGCCGAAGGCAAACTTGCTGTGTGCGGCACACAGGAGACCTGGGAAGTCGGCATGAGATGTCCTGTGAGGCCATTTTCGGGGGAAGAGTGGTCAAGAGGAATTGATGGGTCTCCAGGACTGTCCATGTCACTTGGCTACAAACATAGGACTTGAAATCAGACCCTGGACTCTGAAGATGTGTATCTGCCTGACCTTCTACAGAAGGACAAACGGTGGCCACCAGGGAAACCAGCAGGACAGGTGACTCATCGGGCAAGGAGCCGGTAGCACCTTAGGCAGCACAAACCTCCGAAATGCAGAGCAATGGCGGGGTGGGGGGCACCCACTACAAAAAAGCATCAGCAACAAAACGAACAAAACACAAGGAGCCTGAGGACAGTGGCTGTGGGCCCTCAGCTTCTGGGTCCCTTCCCCAGAGTGGGGCAGGGGGGCTGTGAGCGACAGCGCCCAGGGCCGAGGGGGTGATGATGAGCCTTGGCCCAGGGCTGGGAGGTGGCCACGGCACAGTGGCATCGCCGGGGACTTGGCTAAATGACTAACTACCCCCCAACCCAGTTCTCAGACCAGGGAGCATGTGGCACTTGTCCTAAAACACCTATGAAGTCGGCTGTCCTGCCTGCTTCCTTCAACGTGTGGTCCAGTCACACGGGAAGGAAAAGAAGGAGAAAATGCACAACTTTGGGAACAAAGTCCTTCCTCTGATAACGAGAGTGAGAAGCGCTGGCAGTGCTCGGGTGGCTGTTTCCTGTTCAGTGTGTGGCCCATGCTGAGGGAACTCAAGCCAAGGCCTTGGAGAATGGGAACTACAGGACGGTGTTCAGGGGAAGAGCTTAAAAATGGGTAGGCTGACCCGTAGACGTCTCCCATGTAGAAGGGGCAATGATTCGACCGTGAGGCGCACCGATCGGGACCCGGCACAGGTTGGAGGAGATGGGCTCCGCGTTACCACGCAGGGCGCTGTCTCCCAAAATTAAGGACATGCGCCGAGCCTGAACCCTTCACCACAAGACCGAAAGGTTGAAGATCTGACATGTTTTTCTGCTGGTCGTTCCCAGCAACCAGATTCCCAGGGGCCACACGAATGGGCAGCTGTGCAAGTCACAGTGAACTGAGTTGCAGGTGAGTCTAAGCCCAGGGACCCAGGGGTGCTCCGTCCCCAGAGCGAGTGCCAGATGCCCCACTGTGCCTGCAGAACACGGCACCTCGAGCAAGCACTCACAGCAGAGTGGCGGCCCCTCTCAGTGCGCCCACGGAGGACCCTGGATGCAGAGGGCCCTTCCTGGGCTGGGGCCCAGGGCTGGCACACTGGCTGACCAAGGGGCCCAGGCACCTACAGCCCTGCACCCAGCCTGTCCAGCAAAGTGTGGCTCCATTTCTGACTGACCCCCCAGGAGACACCAAGTGGCAGAGCAGTGGTATGAGGTCAAGAGGGTGTTTTCAGAAGAGCACGCATGTGGGTGCGTGTGCTGGCAGCCGCAGACCAGGCCAAGCAGGCAGGCAGGCCATTGTTTTCCTGCCCAATACCCCCACATCCTTCGTCCGGGAATATCCCTACTCCTGTGGGGAGTGGACACCCCCTGCGTGGCTCAAATGTTTCTGAAATCGGGGTGCACTTCCCACTGCATGTACTCACTGCATGCTTCCTTTTTGCCTGGGAAGCAGTTTCTGAGAGGTGCTCCCACTTGCACCCCCTGGGAGGCAGGGCCCAGACGCAGCACCTACCCGGGCTCTGGCGTCGACCAGGGCGCCGTTCCGCAGCAAGCACCGCACGACCTCCACCTGCCCCGCCCGGGCAGCCATGTGCAGGGCCGTCTCGCCGCGCTGCCGGAGACAAAGAGCGTGGAGGTGTCAGGGCGCCCCTGCTTGGGGAGGCAGAGAGTCCAAGGTGCCTACTTGTGAAATTCAGCAACATACCCGAAGGTTTAGGAAATCTATGAAAAGCACCATTACTCCTTTACTATTTAGTCTGAAAAAACATGGTTGTATCTTCTCCATCTTCCTAAAAATAAAGCAAACTCACTTCATCCTTTTCAGCCCACAACAGACCAATGAACTTACCCAAACATCCAGCACACCCTGAGGCTGAATGTTGCGGCCACCCCCATAGAACTTAGATTTGGTGACAGGAAGCTGACCTTTACTCTTCAACCTCAAACCTGCGTGACCGCAGCTTGATGGCATTTCAGTGAGGAAGTCCAGATGCTGAAGATCAAGTCCACACATCCCAAAAGTCACGCCCTCTGCACCAGACTTAAATCATTCCCTTCCAGAACGCAAAATGTATTTCTGAGATAAGCCCCTGCTTTGCATCTGATCTGTCTTTGCGGTTAGAGACAGGCAGGGGCTGTTTGTGCAAACTCTGACCTGCCCAGGAGGCCCCCGACTTCTGATTAAGGAGCATATTTCATTACAGAAGTTATTCGGGAAAACTGCTGGAGGCGAGGAGAGCAGCCGTGAGCGGAGCCGCCCGCTGGGGCGGGCACTCGGGCGTGAGGTCTGCACGCGGCTCCTTGCCCGCCAACCGCCAGGCTGACGGGAGAGTTTTGGACATTACAGAGTTTTCTCACTGGGAAGCCCATTAATTACTGAGTCTGAAACACAGGGTTTTGCCCATTTTTAATCAGCATATTTTAAAGCCACATGTAGCTCTGGACGAGGCAGAGGTTCATTCATTCAGACAATTTTTCAGTTAAGAAAGAACGCCGTACTGGACTGGTAGTTAGTGCTGTTAGTCGCAACTGCCCGAGAGCGCAAGGCTGATTCCAGCAAGTCCGGCAGACCCTCCAGGTGCACCTGCCTGATCGTGAAGCTGGCTGTGGCAAATCCCTGACAAGTCCCAGGGAATGAAGTCTTCTCAGCCCTTGCACAGGAAACCCTTAAATCTAGAAGATCTAAGGCAAACTTTCGGTTTCATTCCCAGTATTCAGAGGCTCCATACCTCACACTGTTATGAGAGATTCATTTCAAGTGAATTCACTTTGAAAGCATTGGACTGAATGTACGTCTGCTCTGATTTCTTTCCTTTTGCTGACGACTCATTTACCCTCCAATGTCCCCCTTTTCTGGTGACATATTTTGACTTTTTTAAAGACAATGTACCACAGTAAACTGTTTTACAAAACGGCATATCATTGGAAAAGCAGTGTTGTTTGCCTTCAGACCTGGGATGAACGGCAAGACATTTCCTCTGGACGACCAGGTCCCACGTTCTGTTCCCTGTCCCCGAGAGCCTGTCCGTAAGCAGGTGAAGCTACGATCTTCTAAATATATTCACACACACACACACACACACGGAAACCTCAAATCTTCACTCTATTTCCAGGTTATGAAAGTATAGCGATTTTTTTAATTTTGGTAGAAATAAAGACAAAAATTTATTTCCTAACAGACATCAAAGAGACCTCAGGAGTCAATAAGTCAATGTAAAGTGTTTCCATTATTAGTCTTAGTATTTCCAACACTTTTATTTCATACTTAAATAAGTTATCTTTGTGGTGTTCACACATTTTAAACTAACGGTCATATACAAAGCCTACTGTCAAGTGTTGAATGTTATATTCAAAGAAAAGTTCTATGCACACGGTCTCTCCCTTCTAACAGCACTCTCTTTTGATTCTTGTTTGACAACTTTGGGGTAACCGACTTTTATGGTAATTTTCCCTTACCTTTTTATATCGTATTACCCTTGTTTCTATGTAAGTATAAACAAGAAAATGAAGGAGGCCACAGGTCGTTTTAATCATAACTTCCGTTTCTTGATTGTTGGGCACCAATTCTGACTCAACTCCGTTGCTTTCTTTACCTTGAGTAAGTTAACTGTGAGGCTCGGGGGAACCCTCCCACAACACGTGTCTCCCCCCGACAACCGGATGTGAAGTGTGAACTGGCCATGAGAGGGGCACTTGCTAACAGGCCGCACTCTGGACAGCCCACAGGGGTGGCCTCTGCTCCTGCGGGTGGGTGACTGTGTGAGGTGGCCACGCGGGGCGTTTGTGAGCGTTCTGGAAAGGCCTGTGGCTGAGTGAAGAGTGGTGGGTGGGCCTCCCATGGACTGTGAATTCCGAGACAAAAACAAGGCTGGAAAGAGGAGGGAGAGCCCAGGTCCAAAGCAGCTACCAGACGTCGCGCCCCTTCTGGGTGTTAGAACAGACTGCCGGCACCTACAGGGTCACCACGCGGCTGTGCCCGTCAGAGGCACCAAAGCAGGACAGAAGGCATTGCAACCAAAACAAAATGCAACATGGTTTCAGGTGGCACACGAGGCTCCAGGGGGGTCGGGGGTGGGGGGACCAACACGGCACAGCAAACAGACAGGGCCACGTGGAGCTTAATCCGCAGCTAAACCCTCCTATCCGGGGACAACAGGCCCCAGGCAGCCATGTGAGAGGAAGCTGGGTCCCTCCAAATGCAGGGAAGTTCATAAACATGGACCTCACGTTTCCATTTTTGAACGGTTTGTGCTCTGACTGTCCACCACATGAAGATGGAGATTAAATAATATTGAAAATCAAATAAGCTTATTTCCCGTGGATTTTGTCCATGCATCAGACACCAGCACAGAAACTGTAAAAGGCCAAGGAATGGGATGAGAGAGGAAGTAGAAAAAGAAGTGACAGTGACCTGTCTCCCTACTCGAGGGCGTGAGATGCCCCAGATCAGCAGCACTGTGGATCAGTCGCTGAGACTAGGACTCACTGGGGAGAGCTCTTTTTGTGGCCTACGAAATGCCCTCACCACTTGATGGCAGCGTCCTGTGAGTGCAGGGGAGGGCAGCGCTGGGTCTTTGGACAGCGTCAAGGGGCAGACAGACAGACTCCAAAGAAGGACAGCAATACAACAAAGCGGGAAGTGAAGCCCTGGTCCAGACAAGGTGGAGTGTTCCCGGCACTGGTGCCACTGGCAGGAAGAAAACTGTTGGCTAGCAAGCAGCACCACCTCTGGGTGGGTGAGCTTGGGGAGGAACTGCCTCAGGTGAGAGAGGACACCCCTCTCCTGACAAAACCAGATCAGGATGGAGCGTCCAATGGGGGCAACCACGTGGAAGCCCCAGGTCACTGAAGCAGGGAAAGCCTGACTGCGAGTGCCGCCTCTGTGGGTCTGTCGCTGGGTCACCAAGCACCCTGACGGACTGTGACCCTGACCTGACATTCGCTCCGAGATCAGCCCCCAGGGTGAGCCTGGGCCGCTTACTGCACCCACGTTACTTGTGGGGGCTAACACTGCGAGGCTCCTCCCCACCGCCATCGCCGAAGCCTCCAGGACTGCCGGTCACTCCCCACGGGGCCTCGGTGGGGTCCTGCAGTCACCCGGCACCACACGGCCTGGCTCTCTCCACACACGCACAAGCACAGACAGACAGACAGACAGACACTGGACGGCCCTGCACCCAGCCGTACTCACAATGTTAGTGACATCGGGACAGGCGCCGTTCTGCAGCAGCAGGAGCACAATGTTCAGGTGGCCCATGAAGGCCGCCACGTGAATAGGCGTGAGGCCAGACTGCGGACAGAGCACACAGCTGTACCCCGAGCGCTCGGGGGCCAGGTGCGCGCGGAGGGGAGCGCGCGCGGGGTCGGTGACAGGCGGGGACAGTGTCTACCTCTGTCACAGCCTGGATGGAAGCCCCGTATTTCACCAGCAGCTCCATGACTTTGATGCGGTTTTTCTTGCAGGCAATGTGCAGGGGGGTAAAGCCGTTCTGTGCAAAAGACAATCGGGTTAGTCGGTACATGCACACAACCGTCACACTGCCACATGCTGGCACACTGCCACACCTCGCTGGGCTGTCACGGCTGCTGCTGCAGCAAGCCCCGGGCTCGCCCGCCTGCGTTGAGTCCTGCTGTGTGCTGACGGAGAAAACAAGCGCGCACCACGGCACAGGTCTGCGTGTCAGGGAGGGGACTGGGGCAGTGGGACCGGAAGGTCCAGCTGCACAGAGGTGCGCACGCTCTTTCTGAGGCAAGGCCATGCCTGTGGGCACAGACACCGGTCGTCTGCTCCCCTGCAAGTCTGAGGACGTGGCAGCCTCTGAATAAACGTGTCAGCTTTGCGCCCGTCTTCTTCAGGAAGGACGGGCGCAAGTCGGCATGGATCACGGTTTACGTCGACAGCTTTTTCTATCCTAATATCATGTTAAAAATTTTATAGGAAGTCATATATTAGCGGAAGTCATTATGTTCATATTTTATTTCTTGAAGTTATGCTTCTTATATTTAAAGTATTTATAAGGTATGTTCATGAAATATACTTTATGAAGAAATGATTATTAAGTGTGTGAATATTTTAAAGAAAAGTATGGAGAATTTCCGGGATCATTGGGAGGAGAGATCTCTCCAAGGCAGGGGAATGTGGAGCTGTCCGAGGCACGTTCGCACTCCTCAAACCCAGCTAACGTGCCGGCACTGGGGAAGGGTATGCAGAAGTTTGTTAACCAGCCCCACGCCCAATCCCACGTGGTGTGCTTAGGTTCTGCGTTTTTTGTTGAACGACCTGTGTGTGGAATGGTTGGTGACGATGGGGATTGGTCACCGGCCAGTACTTTTCCAGACCCGCAGTTCCTAGGAACACACATGGCCTCAACCCGATGGCCAACTCCTCACAGTGTCTGTTAGGTCCTTTCCCGCTCCTGAGCTGCGTAAAAGCCAGAGACAAAGAGCCACGTGTGATGCAGCACCTACGAGAGCTCTGATGACTCAACCCCAACATCACACGGGCTTACTGGGCACTCTCCCCCTGAAAACGAGTGCTTTCCTCCTCGTGAGGAAATAAAAACCCTCCCGAAATTTCACATAACCCTAAAAGTACATTTGCTTCCCAGGCATGAGGCATGCATTGATTCTGATGGAAAACTTGGAAAACTTCTGAACAAAAGTAAGAGTTACTATTTGATCATTCAATGACATCCTACCTTCTTAAGCATCGACTGAAGACTAATGTGAGTGATGTTAACCACATAAACGTGGAGGAGAAAGGGTTTGCTTTTAGCAGGAGAACCAGGAACGAGGCATGCAGTAGTGCAGGCCCTCCTGCCCAGGGCAGCGGTTAGAAGGACAAGGGAGCACGGAGACTTGTGCAGCGTTAGGCCAGGACACATGGGCTGTGGAACGGATGATTCCAGACGGTTTGTACACAATGCCTCCTGGAGCGTCAGGCGCTGAGCTCCCTGCTCTTGACCCAGGCGGGGCCGTCAGCCCCTCGAGGGAGCTGACCAAACAAACTCTCCTTGGGCTGACATCCTACACAACCTGACACCTCACTTCCTTCTTTTCCAAAGGGGGAAGAATAAAGTTCAGCTTTCTCCCATGTTCACTCTGACCCTACAGAGAGGTGTCCGAGCTCATTTTGTGGAAAAGCCCCTACTTTGCAGCTCCTACTTTCCATTTCAAATTGTCGACCTCCCTCACCCCCCAAGGTTTCCCATCTACTGCAACTCGCTAATCGTTGGGGTGCCACCTTGGTGGCCAGGCCATCTCTCGGTGCCCATGATCATGCCACAGCAACCAAAGGCAGGAGCAAGCAGACGCCTATGCGGGGATACCACCTGTGTCTGCACTGCAGCGCGGCCTCAAGGCCGGCCTGCCCACCCCACTGCACCCGTTGTGTGGCCAGGGCCAGCGTTACCAGGGCTCGGGCGTTGGGATTGGCTCTCTTGTCCAGGAGGAGCTTGGTGACACGGTAGTGGCCACAGTGCGCAGCGACGTGCAGGGCTGTCAGGTAGTCCAGTGTGACGTCATCCACGGGGGCCTTGTGCTGCAGCAGGTGCTTGACACAGTCCACGTGGTCCCCCTGAGCGGCCATGTGGAGCGGGGACAGCCCATTCTGCGTGTGAAAACAAACCAGATCATGTCCCACTTCAGGCCTCACGGCCAGGCTCCGAAACCCAGCTGGTTAGCCAGTTAGGTGATGTGTGAATGCATGAATGAGTGAACAAGTAAATGAATGAGTGAATGAACAAATGGGTGAGTGAATAAATGCATGCGCCATGAACAAATGAATACGTGTGTGAGCGAATGAATGATTGACGGAGTGAATGATCAGGTAAATGTTCACACAACCGCACACACTTTCTGCGGGACGTGGACACAGGAATGACATTTGACTTCCCAAGGAGGCCACCTCAGTGACCCACGGTCTCCATCAGCGATATGACAACTACAGGCACCTCTGTGGGCAAGATTACTTCATAGTTCATGGGACGGTGCTGTCTGTCCTTCCTCAATTTGCCGCAGGCTTTCTAGGGGTCATAACATGGCTGGTCTGACACTGTGTTACTCCCACTTAAATTTCAATCTGTGCTCCACAAAGCTGCCCCAAATTATCTCTGTATTGCCCAGCCCCAAGACTGCATTTCAAAGACAGGTCTGTGCAACATGCACAGTGCGGGCGTGGGAGTGGAAAGGATGGTGACCTGGCTCCCTGGGTGTCTGATCGGGGGGAGCCCACTGTGGCCAGGGGCCCGTCTTCACACACCGAGTTTGCTCCCCACAGACTGGGGACGCATGGGCTGGCCTGTGCTCCAGATGGTTCCGATTACATATTCAATCAACGCACAGTATAAACCAGAAAATATCTGCTTGTGTCGGCTGCCCTGTTTTCATCACTTACCCTGGTAACAGCACTGATTGACTCTAACCCTGATGTGGGGGGGCAGGGGGGCAGCAGTGAAATAGGGAGAAATGTGAGAAATGTCC
The DNA here is from genome assembly GCF_022682495.2 of Desmodus rotundus. Taxonomy (NCBI): domain Eukaryota; kingdom Metazoa; phylum Chordata; class Mammalia; order Chiroptera; family Phyllostomidae; genus Desmodus; species Desmodus rotundus. The sequence goes on along the minus strand of NC_071395.1, from coordinate 613,374 downwards.
TCTGTCTGATTTTTGCTGGTTAAGGACCCCAAAACCAGCATGCTATTGAGCGCCCCACTGAACTGCTGTGTGATTGTCCCCTGTGCCTCGTGATGCGGTTTGGTACCCGGACGCAATGCTAGACAACGAGGAACGGCATTGCCGTGATCTAATCATGCAATCCTCCTCACTGCATTTCTCTGTCAGGATGAGGGCCCATGGGGCCACGCTGAGGGACAAGACCAGGGCTCTGGCTGCGCTCTGCCACAGAGAATGGCGCACCCTCCACTCGCCCTGTGCAGATGGTGGTGCGAGCTCACGCTGCCCTGATCCCCTCACAGCAGCTTCCACAAGAGTCAGCCTGTAGTGCTGACTGTGCTGTGTTAACAGGTGATTTCATGGGCAACTTACAGCTGTCTCGGAGCCTCATAAAAATGTAGACGCCTAGAAGGTCAGTCTCATCGACACACAACACTCTCATCCCCTTACAACACATGACACTCGCATTTCCTCCTGCAGGGAGACTAGCAAGTGAGGTACAGAGAGAACTCGCAGGCTCACGTTCAGTGCATCCTGCTGCATGTGTTTGCTGATGTTAAGTCGTGCAGAAGTCTGACGTGCATGCCGCCCTCCTGGCACACAGGTGCTGAGTGACCAGGAAATGCACGGCTGATGCTCCGTGCCAGGAGGGTCGGGTGACACCGTGTCCCCAGGGCCTCCTCACCTTGGTCCTGGCCAGCAGGGGCGCACCCCGCTCCAGCAGCAGCTCCACCACCTGGTCGTGTCCGCTTCGGGCCGCACAGTGCAGCGGCGTCAGCCCATCCTGCCAAAGAGCCAGGGTTAGGTCTTGGGTCGCATCCTTTTAAAGCGAGGTCCCAGCGACGAACACCCCGAGGAGAGTGCGTCCTGGCAACTCAACAGATGGGCATGAGGGCTGCTCTCAGCTCAGCGACAGAGAAGGAGAGAAAAAGGAAATGAGACGGATGGGACAGCAAGCTGGACAGAGACCGGACAGACACAGGCAGGCTCCCATGGGGCGCGGGCTGTTGGGCTCGGAAGTCCTACTTGCTTGGGACCAACTCAGAGATTATATTGCTATACTGTTTTCATTTTGGCTGACCTAACAGAACTTCTATCTAAAAATTCTTCTTTACTTAATGTTATCCACCTGGGTTCACTCCTGAATTGTCACTACTTTCATACATTTTCCTAAAATGTCACCTGAAACACTTAAAAGGGGAAGGGCCATTTTTTCACATTCTGGAAAAACCTTTAGACAGCTTCCACACACATATTCTCACCTACAAACTACACAGTCATTTCTCAGAGGTAGCATGTATTACTGATCAGCAGCATTAAAACAGCATCAGACACGGCTGGGCCACGTGCAGTGCTGTTCAGAGCTTCTGGCCGCTTTGCAGGCAGCTTCGGACTTGACAGTGACCCAAACACCCTCTGTCTTTGGATTTTGTGTCTCTTTGGGTGACGTGGCCAAGAAGCAGAGCATGTGGGAAATATGAAATGAAATGTAAGAACAATGGGCAAAAGTGAGAAAGAACATAAAATCCTGAGTAACACACATTAAGTGGTGATTTCAGGTTTTGGAAAAAAATAGTGTCTCAGGCAGAGAGGCCGAGAAGGTGGGTTGCAGTCGAGGGGCTGGGGGACCCTGGGCAGTGAGAGGACCTTGGGAGCCCTCACTCACCCGGAACCCCACAGGACTGATCCCGGGCTTCACTTCCCTTCTGATAAACACGACCCATCTACACTCTTCCTGACCTTTCATCCCAGGGGCTCTGAGCAGGACTTTCAGCTGCTTCTGCAGGCCCGGGCTCTGCCCTCCTCCATGTTGCTGCATAGCCCACACAGGCCTCTTTGGGTGACACTGGCCGGCTCCCTGTGCTCTGGCTTCAGGCCGCGTTGGGCCACGGGTCACATCTTGTTGTGTTGCAGGAAGCAACTCGCTGAGGGTCTCTGTAAGTCTGGCTGTGTCTTCTGCCCCCCATCTCCCCTTGAGTTCAGGCCTGGATGCTAACTGCCCTGCTGGGACCACCCCGGAAAACACTCTGTGTCCCCGTGCCTTCCCCATGGCTCACCCACAAAGGGGGAACAGGCCCTTTCATAATTTCTGCAAATTACCAAATTCTAGAGCCGTTGGTTCAACCAGAACCTTGACTGGTAACAATTCCTTGCTTTGTTAAGTGTATTTGGCTGATTTCAAAACCCCAAAGCACCAACACAGGCCTCGCCGTGTGGGCGTGTGGGCATGTGGGCATGTGGGCATTAGCATGGGAAGACCGCCTTTCCAGGAAGAAACCCGTGGTGCTGTAGTGGGGAGGCCAAGTTATTGTAAAGTTTGTCAGGGAGGAGCCTGAAGCAGAAAGTATGGGCAAAGAGGTTAAAACACGCGTGGTTTTGTACCCCGGTAACAGCCCTGTGCTGGGGTGCAGGGCATCATTGTACAAGGGCCCCACACCGGTCGGATCAGCTCGATTTCCCGCACATGCTCCCAGCAGGGCTGCGCTGAGACCCAGAGCACAAGGGATGGAGCGCTGAAAACTGAGGTTCTCTGGTGGCCATGCCACATGCGGGCTTGAGGACGGGGCAGGCGTAGGACCACTGCAGTGCTTCTGGGGGGTCAGCCATGACATATAAAATGGACGTGACTTTCCTATGCTGTGTCACTCACAGCCTGTTTGAAAGTCGAGGGGGCACTGCCGTAAGGCCTTGTTAGAGAAGGTGTTGTTTTCTACAAATTACTTGAAATAGAAATCATGTGACAATGTGGAAACACTCTCAGAGGAACGAGAAGGACATGAGGAGAACACCCGATCACCCAATCGTACCGAGGACAGCAAAGATTCAACTGGTTCTGGACCCCATGTTTTCCTGACGCAGTTTCTCTGCTCTGAAGGGTTGAGTCACATCGACACCAATCGCCCAGTGTGCTCCCTCTGAGCAGTTGGGGTGCTTTCCTCAAAGTACAGTGACTCATCACCAAAAATCTTCATCGAGGTTTTGTGTTCAAGGACTTTTTTACTTAAATTCTTTTTTAAATTAAATTCTTGAGCCTGTGTTTGAAAGTTATGTTTCCCCCCTCCACAGTCCCTTTCCCTGTGTTTGTTTTCTTCACCAGAATCCGTTCAGATCACATCGTGACATCCATCAACAGTTCTGAGAAGGGAAGATCAGCTGACGTGAGCAGACAGCTCTGCCCGGCTGGTCACCGCATGCCAGCTTCTCCACCCTTTCTCTCCTTCCCTCTGCTACCACTGCTCATCCCGCCGGGGCCCCTGAGGCCTGTGGATTAGACAGTTTGCTCGTGACGAAGCTCCTCTGGGACCCGTGTCTCCCTTTGGGTGTCTCACTTCTCAAAGGGAGACCTCACACTTTCTCAATCAGAAAACAAGGCGACCCTCCCAAGAGGTTCGCAACAAGACACAGCCGCATTTGCAGAGAGAGGACTGCACAGGGCATGCAGCACGCCACGTGCCTAGATAGCTGGTGGCCACCGCTGTTACTGCTTGAATTTCTCAAGTGACCCCTTTTTCTGATGGACCAATTTTTATTCATCCTCCTTTAATGTTTTTGTATTCTTTTACTGTTTGCACTGAAATATGTATTTCAATATTTCAACCACAAACCTTAGGTAGAATATCTCCACATTTAAATAATAAATAAGAATAAAAATGAAAATGAATAATGCCCTTAATAAAGCCTGAGTGAACAGCATCATTTGTAACTAGCTATAAAAGTTGCTGTTTTAACATTAAAATGAGGTTTCAGACAGAGGAAGCCAGGGTTCTGCCTCCGCGTGCGCACCGGACCCGAGTCGCGGGGGACACCCGGTTGTGCAGAGCGCTCTGCCCCTCTCGGCACTTATGAGAAAAGATTGACTCCACTTTGCCAAGTGAGGCCTTAGCTCAGGTCTGAGGTTTGAATAAAATCTAAGGAAACTGTTTCCCCAAGGACACACGTTTCCACGGGCTCAGGGGCTGGCCCTTCAGGTGACGTGGAGAGACACGGATGACCTGACGCAGAGGTGGAAGGCACACACGCTCACCCTGGTTTTGGCATCGATCTGACCACCGCGGTCCAGCAGGAGCTTCACCATGTTCGTGTTTCCCCTCTTGGAGGCCACGTGAAGAGGCGTGATCCCATTCTATGGGGAGAGAAGACAAGAGTGGGGCCGTGAGGGTGCAAGGGGCACGCACACAGGGCGCGGGGCCAGTGGGGGGCAGCTTAGGAGGAAACCTGACCAAAGGCCCCTATGATTCAGTGCTTCCATCTATAAGGAACGAAAAGCACACGAACCACAAAGCACCGTAGTTAGAGAATAAAATGGAATGAAGCTGCGGAACTAAGTCGCTGCCACTTACTGGGCATGCACCTTACAGCCCAGGCACTGGGCGCACGTCTGCGACATAGAAAGAAAATTTCGGGGTCCTCCTGGGACAGAGCCTGAGCTCCAAGCCCATCCTCCTTTCTCCAACACCTGCAAACACAGACAACTGGGGGCCTTAGAGCTGCCTGTGCTCAGAAGTAGGATACAAGTGTACCTACCAATACCCAGGGGAGAGTGACTCTCACAATCACCTTCGGAGTGATTCAGTTTGAGAATAAGCCAACAGTTTCGGGGCAGGAGATGTCCAGGGGTAAAAACACCACATGTGTGAATTCTGGTTATCTTACTGGCTATTCTACAGCATCATTATGGTGAGAATATATATACCTGGTCCTTTGTGTCACACTTTTGCAAATGTTCAAATATCTCATTTACTTATTCATGTTAGGTATGTGTGTGCCCTGTGCCACCGCGTCACCCTGACTCTGGGCGACCCCTGAATGGGTGATGTGCCCAGGGTCCTGTCCTCACAGCCCCTCTCAGACCCAGAGACTCAGCCTGTGGCTTCTTTCAAGGAGTGAGTCCTTCCCACGTGGGGTCTCCTCTCTCCCTGCCGCCGCTCTGTCCCCGGCATCACTGTCTTCTCTGAAGACCCCTGCCTGCTCACAAGGTGCCCGGCAGGACAGCTGCAGTCTGTCACCTGTCCCAGCGACCTTTCAGGTTTATTTGTCTGGGACCCACTGGCCCATTGTTCTGGGGGGTCCAGGTTTCCAACACCCTACTGCAAATGAGTCTGTTTCCCATCAGCCTTCTTCACTGTCTGACTCTCACATCCGCACATAGTAACTGGGAAGAGGAGCGGTGGGCAGTCCCAGCCTTGGTCTCTAAGGACACTTCTGGGCTCCTGGTGACCTGATTCCTCCACTGCTGCCCTTCGAGTCTCCGCCTGCTCCTGACGCCTTGACTGCCATCTGCACTTGAACTGAGGACCGAACCAAGGTCAGCACAGGCTTTAACAGTTTTGGCATCCTGGCCGTCTGTGTTGAAGTTCTGCGTTTCTTCTGTAGCCATGATTTCTGTCTTCCTGAGGGTTGGCCGCAGTCCTGCTTTGCCACTTTCTTCTTGCGCTCTCGTCAGAAGTCGTTTCAATCCCGGCTCCTTTCTGCCAGTGAGGTGGGGTCACCGGCAGAGCTGAAGTGACTGGTATTTCTTCCACCAGTATTTCCTCTTCCCCCCTCTGTCCACCGTCTCGAGTTTTCTTTCCTTTTTACCTGCAGCATTGTCTATTCACGTTCTCCCCAACGATTCAGCTCGCAGTCATTCTGGTTCTTGGTCAGTCATGTTTATCTGTATAAATCTGCAAGTTGTTGGCTTTGCAGAACCCACACACTGGTCTGCTACATTTCGGAGCCCTGTCCAAATTATCCGACAACACTGGATTCTGCCGTTTCCTACCTTTGCATTCCAGTCTCATGTAATCACCGGCGTGTCTTGTGCTGTTGGTATGGGATCCATTCCGTCTTGGATGTGTGTGTAAAGCTTTCCCCTTCCTCTTCTTCAGCCTCTGGAGTTGGAGCGCAGACAGGACGGTGGTGATGTTGGCTGCTTTTCCTGGCAGTCTGATGGTATTGTTGGTCAGACCTTGCACTGCAGCCCCTAACTGCAGGAGCTACTTCTTGCCCCCACATCAAAGCCACCCTGTGGCTTCCGAGCTTGTCGTCTCCAGGGCAGAAGTGTCCCTCTGTGGTCACTCTGGCACCACAACGGGGAGGGGGTCCACTTCCCCTCCTACAGCCCTGGGCTCACACACCTCTGTCCTCACTTTGTGTTCCGGCTGCACGTGCTGGGGGGCAGCGAGCTCTCCTCCCGCCATTGTGTGCGGGCGCCCCTCCACGCCCTTCCTTGTTTCACTGAGTTTCACAGCTATCACTGCGGGAGTCTTTCCGACACAGAACGCAACACGGTGTTTTGATGCATTTCAGTGAGACTCTTTATATAAGCAAATTCTCAATCCATAAAAAAAAACTCCGTCAAACTGTGTACCCGACGGCCATCAGGAAGACATTGTATAAATGTCCCGACACATTTTATACTGAACAGTCTAACGGTCCGAGTATTTGTTGACTTGAAGCTGCTCATTCATGATTCATGGTGTGATCTTTACATCTAACTGCTCACACAGACATCCAAATGAAGATCCTCCTTAACTGTTACAGATGATTTGTGCATGTGTGAACGCATGATTTGTGTGTGTGTGAATAGATGACCTGTGCGTGAGCAGTTGGAACTCACACATTCTCATTGCTCGCATGTTGGGCTGTGACAGTGTCCTGGGAGTCGAATAAAGAAATGAAGACCCTACCTCTCCAACACAGATGCAGGGAAGGGAAAGGACCCACACCCCTGGCACTCCCTGTCACCTCGGCACTGTCTACGGTGGGCTGCCCGCATGCGTACCCTGGCCGTGAAGTCCACTGCGGCACCGCGGTTGAGGAGCAGGGTGGCCACGTTGACATTCCCGTAGTGGGCGGCGATGTGCAGAGGGGTGAAGCCGCTCTACAGGAAGCAAAGAGACACATTGGTAAAACGTCCCTTCCACAGGCCTAAGTCACAGGGTCATGGACAAAGGCACATGGGGACTCTGTCTCCCTGACACGGAAGCCACACGGCCCAGAAAACAGATGCCATAAGGAGACTCTCAGTGCCGCGAGGGGTAAGTAGCTGGGTCTGTGCACCAGTGAGTGAGCCTCCGACACTTCTGGGCGTTATTTCTCATTACTTAACAATTTATCCGTTTACAAGGCTTACTACATAAACAAAACCAGGTTTCTCGAGTTGGTGTAGTGTTAGAGAAAAACAGTATGACTGAACAACATAAGGTTTCAGCCATGAGAATAACATAACTATGAATAAAGATGTTTTGTCCAGAGAAAAGCTCAAAATTGATGCTTTTAAAAAAATGATTAACAGCAGAGGTTGGCACCATATCTTTGGAAGAAACTGTGAGGTGGGCCAGTCCTTCCACACGGACACGCCATCATGATATCTACCAGCTGTCACTGCGGGGCTTAGTCAGACTGCGTTGATAAATGGAAAAAAGTTTCAAAAAATTAACCAGCATATGTGGCATCAATATGAATATAAAATTGCAAAAAAATTAGTTGAACCTGATTTTGAACGTTATTTAAACCAAATTTTATCCAAAATAAAATAAGAAGGCTATAAAATAAAATAAGCAGGTTAAATCAATTGCATGGGCATTAGGAACTGTTACCCTCAGAATGTTTAAAAATTAATCTCAAACTCTTAAATGTAAGAAAAGTGTATTTTCTTTCATTTATTTTCCTGATGAAAAACTAGTTAGAAAGGTTTGCCATTTCACAACACGAGCCTAGCAATTTCTATCACTAAAGAATGCAAGGCGGTATCATCCTTGCTTTGTAATTTCCGCAATTTCGTCACATAGTGAAAGATCATGGAAACACCCAAGACCATCCCTAACGGACCGGGCCTCGGTCCTGCGGCTGTGAGTCATTCTGTTTGGTTCTCCTGTATCTGAAATGAACTTTGATGTGTTTAGTGTATACTGCTTTTAAGAAATGTTATCTGAGTCACAACTCAGCTCCCTCAGTGACAGAAGTCCCTCTGTGCCACCAGCCACACTGGCTGCAAACGACTTCCGACGGCAGAGGCGCCACACACGAAACAGTAACAGTAACTCTCCACCCCAACCCCACTCTCAGGTCAGGGTATTTTTATTTTGCGTCTACTTGATGCCAACATTCACATCAAAGTAGAGGGAAAACATCAGTCTAGAACCTGGCTCTTATTGCAGAACATTAAATTGTTATGATTTAGGAAGTAACTGTGTGTTTTTCACTTTTATCTTCATCGTTCCTGTCACCCAGGCATGTCCTGAATGTGTGTCTGTGATTCAGGTCACAGCGTAGTTACACAAAAACACAGCAAACGCTGGTGAATCTTTTTCAAAATATTCGAGTGGAGTACTGTTACTTTCGCGTTTGCAGAAATGAACTCCTTGCCTCCCTGCCGGCCACGATGGCTGACCTGGCACTGGGAGGAAGCCCGCGGGAGGTGGGGGCTGGGCTCTCTCCCACAGGTCCTCCACGGAAGGGCCCTGTCACCCAGGGGTCCTCAACGAAATATGTCTAACTCGGCACAAACCTACCAAACTACTGCTTTCAGCACAGTGCTTAGAGCCAACATTGTTTTTAAAAATGTGTCTTAGTCACCAAAAATCACCTAAAAAATTAAAGGTATTAAAACCAGTCACTAAGATACCAATCTGTCTTGGTTTCAGTCTTGAGCAACTTTACCAAGCAGACGGGCCCGCTGTTTCTGAAATGTCCGACCTGAGTGTCAGGCACCAAGATGCAGCCGGAGAAAGGGTATGAATGATGCAGACGTATTTACATCTCAGCGGCCGCTCTGTTAACAAACAGGACTTCGGAAATGCACTGCTCTCAGTGAATACTTAGTGTGAATGCTGGGTCCGCCACCCAGTGTCCACGAGCGGTCAGCCTAAGTGAAAGTCAGCCTACGTGAGTGGGCACTTCCCTCGCGTCTGGGTCAGTGTCTATGACACCTGTCAACAGTGCTTGTCGGGGCCTCTGGGTAGCAGCCACCGCCAAGGAGAGGCCCCTGGTCACACGCAGGTGCACATGCACACACTGAAGGTCCGTGCTGATTGATGAGGCCTGATCTGGCTTGTGGGAAATAGATGACCTGATGACAAGTATTGTGAGACTCTCGCTTTGCTCAGGTACAGTCACTCTCATCACTGACCATGCACACGGTGGGACGTCACCAACAAGGGCAGCTGTGAGAGGGCAGCAGGATGAGGCGGGCGGTGGGGGGGGCAGACAAACCTCCCTCACTGGGCTGTGCTGACCTTGACCCCGAGAACCCCCGTTACGAGGGGTCACAGCCTGGTGGCACTTGTAAGCATGACGCTCACTCACACGCGCACGCTCAGGGACAGTTTCGTCCCACGCTCCACTCTCATGAGCTACTTACGCAGTTTCACTGACACACAATGCTTCAAACAGGCTGCATTGAATTTCCGGAATTATCCATTTCCCTTAATTATGGGGAGAGTTTCCAAGCTAATTTCCTAATAATGGAAGTCCCAATCATTAGTGGGAATTAGTGCGCATTTGTTCTAATCAGGAAAAAAACTAAAAACATAAAATCAAGTCATAGCAAGCGTGTGTTGGAAGAGCAGGTACTGTACCTCGGTCGTCCTATTCACCATCATCTGAGGCGGTTGTGCAGAGAGAAGAGGCAGACGTTACACATTGCAAAGCAAGGACACAGGCCACCCGCACGGCCAGACCCGTCCCGCAGGCCGGGCGCGTGGGGCAGAAAAGTCCATAACCCCATACCACGGGCCCGTCTTTCTAGTGCTGTTGTTACTAGTTTTTACTAGAAATGGAATAAACAGGCAAATTTCTAAAAAGCTGGCCCCTGTCACTGAAACAGCATCATTTCATCTTTTTGTGGCTGTGCCTGGCGGGGTCTCCTTTCTCCTGAACTTCCTCTGAAGGGAACCTGGGTCTTGGATGAGCAGGGCCCGGCCCTCCTGTCCAGGAGCCACCTGCCCGGCCGGCCTCACCTTGGACTGCACGTCGGCGTTGTGGTCGTTCTGCAGCAGCAGGGCGGCCGACTTGGTGTCGTCCTTCCTGGCGGCGATGTGCAGTGCCGGCAGCCGCACCTTCCCCTTGGTGTCATTCTCCAGCAGGACGGCCACGGCCTGGTCATGTCCTTGCTGCAGGGCCACCGCCAGCGGCGTGAAGCCGTCCTGCAGGAGCAGAAAAGAACCTTCCCTGACCTGTGGGGGCCTGGGGTTCAGCAAAGCTTAGACAGACAAGCAGAGCAGAAGGACAGACCACTGCGCAAAGGCCGGAGGAGATTATAACTGGTCACCTGGGGACCGGGGTCGGCACCCTCACACTGGGAGGGGCGTCAACGCCCCGACTCGCCCGGCAGGGCTGCTGCGGCTCCCTTTAGTGCTTTGTGTTTAGGACATGTTCAGGGGTTCCTACTCGGGGCGCCTAAATATTTTTAAATGTCGCTTCTTCTTGTCAGGTCGACCCCTTTGTCATTAGGGAGTAGCCGTCTTGGCCTTTTATTACAGTTTTGCTTTAAAGTCTATTTTGTCTGACACAGTGCAGTGATCCCAGCTTTCTTTTGAGTTCCATTTGCATGAAACACCTTTTCGCAACCCAACTGTAGAGCAGTGGTTTCCAGCCTTTCTCCTCTCATGGCACATGAACTAATCGCTGACCTTCCGCAGCACACCAGAAATACATCGTCTGCCGATCTGACAAGGAGAGAGGCATAATTTTGACCTTTCACACTAGGAAGCTATTGCTGTGCCGGCTGCTGTCATTTCTTTGTTTGACAACCTAGGGGGGAAAGGTCAATGCCCCTGACTCAATAGTCAGGTATCGCGTGTTTTAAACATTCTCACGGTGTGCTGGCTGAAAATCACTGCTGTAGACTTTTGTGGAAATCATTTGCATCAAGAGCTTCCTATAGTATGTACACTACCACAATAAGAATGGAATTTTTAAGTAAGGATTGAGTTTTAAATACACCTATTTCTTAGCAGAATGGAAGCATAAAGCACACAGCACTGCCAGATGAGCAGCAGCCCAAAGCTGGAGCTCTGGCACCAGTGATGTGCTCTGGGCCGGAGGAGAGAAGAGCCCGTCGATGGAGTGGGATTTCAAGTACGAATCCAGTGACATGACCCCAGTTGAAGCGCAGGCTCGTGAACGACACGCAGCCACCACTCCAGGCTGCAGCAGCCACATCCATGCCTGCGTGGTTGGGACGAGGCAAGGACAGCTCCTGCTGGCTGCACAGGAAGGTCAAGGAGCTGAGACCAGCGAATGGGCAGTTGGCCGCTCACCTCGGTGGCGGTGCTCTGGTTGGCGCCATTTTCCAGCAAGTACTTCACGACGTCAATGTGGTTCTCCTGAGCAGCCATGTACAGAGGGGTGAAGCCATTCTAAGGACAAGAGATAAAAAAGACGCGCTCAGTCATTTGTTTGTGACACTTGAACCAGGGAGGGGCACACACACAGCAAGGAGGGGACAAGGCAGTGGAGTGGCAAAGCCCAGACCATGCTCTGCACCGAAACACGTCTTCACTCCCGTAAAACCGGACACGTGCGGGTGAACCAATTCCCACACACCACTCCTAAAGGAACGAGGAGAGCGCTTCCTTCTCTCCCTGTCTTCCTCTCGGTACCAGAGACACACGTGTCTCAGCTCCTAACACTTGTTACACCAAAGATATTCAGTGTCAATGTCTAAGTATTCTATGATACTCAGAAATCTTGCCACATGTGGTGAACGTGTAAAACAGTATTTCTATACCGTCTTTTGCATTTATCAACCCACAAGCTATTTAAACAGACCACCGTTCTCTTGGACGCACACAGCTTACTCACTGGCACCCTCACAGGTATAAATTACTACTCACTCCACTGCAGGCCAACAGAGATTGCAAATCCAATTAAAAATTAAAAATCTGTATTTCAGTGTTCTGAATGAAGTAGCCAGGTTTAAATTTTTTAAAATCCTCGGCCAAGGATATGTTTATTGACTAGAGAGAGAGAGGAGGGGAGGGAGGAAGGGAGGGAGAGAGAAACATCGATGTGAGAGACAAACATTGACCCCAACTGGGGATCGAACTCACAACCTGGGCATGTGTCCTGACTGGGAATCTCACCCATGACCTTTTAGTCTACGGGACAACACTCCCACCACTGAGCCCCCCAGGCCAGGGCAAGCCTGTTTCTGCAGGAAGGTCAGGTCCAGATTTAGGTCCCCGAGCTGAACTTCTCTGCAGGTGTGTCCCCAGAGCAGCCCCACTTCAGGGGTTACTGCCCTGGTCACCATGTGGGTCCCGCCCATCATCTCCCTCCGAACCAGCCTTGGGGGACGTCCCAAAGTTACCCCCAGCTCTGAGGTCAGGATGATTCAAATTACTTCCCTAAATATATCATAAGTGCACAGCTGCAAAGGATGTAAAAACCCAATGGATCCTAATTACAGTCACAAAATAGGCTATTCTGGGTGCTCTGCGGGGGCACTTAGGGCGAAGGAACACAAGACACAGTTAGACACTTGCTTGGTAGCTAAGAAGGCATTTTGTTTACTAAAACATCGTACAGAGCTTCTCAGATGATGTGCCTTTGACGCACCTTTGCCAGGCTACGATGCTGTGAGTTATCTCCACCACCTTCTTCTCTCCAAAGGTCCCCTTTAAAGGGTCAGCCGCTCCCAAACCATCCAATAACATCACAGTGATTCACGTTCTGATTCTTCCCAGGGAGGTTCAGTTTATGAGGTTTCGTCACAACTCTGCCATTCGGGCCACTCGTCTGGGGTCACACCCCTGTGCAGCGCAACAATGGAGGCCGAACTCGAAGGACGCCCAGCTCAGGCTCCTTTTCGGCCTGCAAGCCCCGGGCGTCAGAGCAGATCCTCCGTTCCCTGCGGATCCATCCACCCGAGCAGAGCAGGGCTGACTGGCGGCCGCAGCAGGGTGGTATGGCCGGCTGGGTGGCCGCCATCCAGAGCTCCGTTGGACACAGGCATTCCTCTGGTTTTTACTCCCAGTGGCGAGAAGTTGAGGGTGGTGGTCGCGAAGAAAGGAGAGGCTATGCCCTTCCCATTTGTTATTTAACCCTGTCCGCCCAGAGCCATAAGGAGATGTCTCCACATGCTACTCAAGCACTAAGAGACCTAAAACGTGGTGCTGGGACCTGAGCCACCGGGAACTCATTCTGAGCCTCGGGCCCTTCCGGCCGCACCAGCGCACCACGTGCTTGAGCGGCAAGCACGGTTGGTCATTTGTACATTTGGGAATGGCTGGCCACCAGGAACATGGCTGAAAATACCGTATCCCCACCACCTCTCCCACAGTCCCTGTCGGCTCCTGGTAGACAAATCTCAGAGAAAGCATGCGAACTCTTCTCCATATTCCAAGTTGCACACCCTGGTGCACCCTATGCCTCCGCCTGAACTAATCTTCTAAACACAGTGGAGCTTAGCTTGCCTGTTTGAACATCACGAGCACGCACGCCAAGAACATCCCTGGTTACTCAACTGAGTCAGAGTCAGTTTTGCTTGTTTGCAATTGAAGGCACCCCAACTGAACAGACAGGCACACTAAAATAGACCTCATACTGTCAAATTACCATATTTTGCATATATAATGAGCTTTTGCCCAAATTTTTGCCAATTTTTGAGGGAACAATAAGGATGCGTATTTTACATGGGTAGTACTAATTCCGTACCTATATAAATGTTTTTAATTCTTTTTGTTATGCTTACGTGTATAAAGTATAAATCTAGAAAGCAATAACGATACCTGTATGCAAAATAATACCCTGGGATATGATCATCAGTTTTATTTCTAAATATAAATAAGTAAAAAGTTGAATTAAAAAATTAAAACGTTAAGATTTTTTCCTGAAAGTTTGGGCTAAAAACACGGGAACACATTATACACAGCAAAATACAGTGGTTGAAAATAAAGCCTTTTCCAGGAAATCTGGTGTATCATGAAGTGATTCACAGAAACAAAAGCAACCCTGAGACACATTGGCAGAAAAAACATGAAATAGATTTTTAAGAATGAGGTTAAACTACAAAAAAGCAAGTGGGTCATTTTCAGGAAACGTATTTGTTCTTCCAAGTGATGAGGCTTTAAAATCATCTTTTCTGTGTGAATGGCAAATACAAAATAAGGGGTTAAGTGGTAGGTTTTCTCCCACTGCTATTTTTGCACATATAATGGTAAGTTTGATTTAAGTTGTCAGTGTGTCATCTATCCCCGGATGAAGCACTTTCTCACCACACCACATAAAATTTTATAATAATTATATAAGTGCTTTTACGGCGTATATGTAATAAATAATTTTAAAAAATAAAAACTAAAATTTAATTCGCAGATATTGTGCCCTAATTATTCTCTGTTGAAGCTGTGAAAATGTCTCAATATCAGAGATAAAACTTTAACATACAGTTAAGAATTGTTTTTAATAGTAAAATTGAATAGAAATTAATTCCCTGATAATTTTCTTTAAATAAATTTTTCTAGACTTTCGAATTGCTGAAAAACCTGTGGTTCAGATCTTCAGTATGTAGTACAGTTTGCTTGGCATGTAGAGCAAACCCTTTAAAAATGCATATTCTGGGCGACCTCATACAGGACCCAGCCACTGAGAAGCCCGAGGCAGCGTGTCGCCTCCAGAAGCAAACACACTGGCCACGGTGGGCCAGCCCGTGACGCCGAGAAAACGGAGTCGGTAACACAGACTGTGGGGCTTCCCTTCCTCCCAGCGGGTGGAGTTCGTAACCCTGAAACAACTGTTTTGAATTAAGCCACAGTAATAATTTAATTCCTCACTGTTCTACTACTTTGAGGTTGAATAAATACACTAAGGATCAAAGAATTTTGACTCTCCAGATTAAAATACTCAAAATAAGTTGTAATTCTTTTACTTCTCTTGAACATTACACCAAAAACAAACAAACAAACATATTTTTAATTAATGATTACCAACCAGGTCTCTTCTTTCTACCCAAGTGCCTCTGCGAAAATGAAATGCTGGTTCAAGCCTTTAAAAACACACCTATCACATCAAATGCTCACGGCTCATTTGGACCAATGCATCCAAAGCCACTTTCTCTCAACCCTGTGACGGCCACGCCGTGTAGCCTGCACTGCGTCAGCAAACACAGAAGGGAAGCACACGGCATCCTTGTAACGCCCAGACCCACACGGTGGAGCCTGTGTGTTTAATAACAAGAAGTTCCCGCTTCCCTCAGCCACGTGAATCATTTTTGCCATTTCCTGATTGGGGCATTTTTGTACACCGGGTCAAACTCTGAAACACACCCTCGAGCGGTGAAGACACACAAATGCACGCACGCCCTGGGTTCAAACGTTTTTTCTTAACTTCCAAAGTCAAAGTTTCCTTGTGTTTTATTCCCAGATATTTGCTTGAGTTTTCTCAGTTACTCAACAGTGGGCAACCCCGTGCTCTTCCCACCTCCACTCTGAGGTGAACAGTTTGGGGCCCAAGCAAGGTCCTATTTCCTGTCACATCGACAGCAGGTGAACAGGCTCAGTAAAGGCTGCGCGACACAGTGACAGCTGAAGGGCATGTGGCCTGGCGTGGCGCTCCACCCGAGTGCGGGTGGCCTTTGTGCCGGCCGAGCCCCTCAGAGTGACTTCAGAGGCAGCTGGGTGGTCGGAGCAGGCACTGGGGGGGCCAGGAAGGGAACAGGTCCTAAAATCACCAGCCCCACATGGTACCCTCAACTCCAACAGCTGCTTACACATTCTAGTTCACAACTTGCCATGACAGAACCCCAAAGAATGAACCCTGTCCGTGTAGCGGTCCGAAAGCTCACGTAGACGACACGTGGAACCATTGGTCACGTGCCCAGACTCGTGTGCTTCAGAATATTTGTAATCATGCCCTTGAAACACGCTCACATTCGCCAGAACTTACACACACATGCAGTCAAAACCTGCACCAACAGTCAGGGTGAGGCCAGCAGGCACAGGGAGACAGTGTCGGCTGCTGAAAGCTTCGGGGACAGGCAGAGCCTGGCGGAGCCGCAAGAGGATGCTGGGTCCTGGCAGCCGCAGAAACAAGGGAAGTGTGACAGGTGAAGAGAGTCGTCATAGTTTTGAAAAAAGAAAACTTGCTGACCGCCATGGAGAATCTTGAGTTCACCTGAGGGACAGAGAAGGCAGGGCATCTTCTGGCTGAGGCTGTTCCTTGGAGGAGCTGGGAGAATCCACAACCGAGGGGACGAACTCCAATTAGCACCTGGAGGGGCCAGGCGCAGCCACCTGTCCTGCAAATGGCGAGGCGTCCCCTCTGAGACTGAGGCTGCCTGACTCCAACCAAGAGGCACCTGCATTCACGCTCTGCTCAAAAGGACCTCGGTACGTGGAGTTCTTGCTCTCTGACTAGAAAAGCAACCATCTGGACCTGGATGATTGCAAGGGAAGATGTCACTCCTCGAAGCCCGCCCATACAGGACATATGTAGGGCCCACCCTCTCCTTATTTCCCATCAAAAATCAGACTGCAAACAAAACCATATTCTGATGGTCCTGCCTGGATGTGCCACTTACGAATGTAACCAGAAACACACGAGGAGGCTGACGTGCTCCGAGAGCATCTGGAGCCTGCCTGCCCCCCACGCCAGAGTCATGGCCGCTGAGACTGGGTGGCATGCTTCCAGGAGGCCAGCCAGTCATAGTCGCCGGGGACCATGCCGAGAGTGGGCTCACCAGGCATGGCCCCTGCCCTGGCACAGGGCCCTCCTCTTTCTCTGGGCTGTGGCAGGTGGATGCGCACTAAGTCACGTCGGGGCGGACTCAGGCTGCGGAGGGAGCAGCATCAGAACCGATCTGTCCTGATGTCGTTGTGAGCTGCCCTGTATGGGACAGCAGGTTTCCTCTGAGGTGGCTGACGGCATCCCGCAGCGTGGCCACCAACAGTTCACAATCTCCTTCGATCCTCACACTCAGCCCAAGTTTCACGGACTGTAACGACTCCCGTTGTACAGATAAGTGAGTCCAGGCACAGATCCGACAAGAGAACAGGTCTTTGGAGGACCCGATGCTGAGTGACACAAACCAGTGAGGGGCACAGACGCCGCCCGAGACCACGTCCGTGAGGAATCTAGAAGTGCACAAACGGTTTGAGCTCTGAGCTCGTAGGAATGGAGAGCAGACCACCAGTGGTCCTAGGCAGGGGTGGGGGTGGGAGAGGCTGGCAGAAAAGCTCAAACTCGTGGCGGTGAGATCGTGGCGGTGCGATGAGTGCGGCTGAGGTCGGAGGCTGCGCTGTGTCATGCCGGGGGGGGGGGGGGGGGGGGGGGTGCTGAGGGATCAGCACCACTTCCTTCCATGTTCTCACCAGGAAGAATAGGCGAGAGGCGTGTTCAGCTGCTTGGTGTGGGGAATCCTTGCAGAAAGTACATGTGTATCAGATCATCATGCTCTTGTGTTAAGTGTCTTACAATTTTTTGTCAATTATACCTCAACAAAGCTGGAAAAAAATAAATTTAAAAAATTATCTATGAGTTAAACCGAGAGCGAGAGCGGTCTGCAGAGGACACGGCGTTCCGGCCCCATGGCTGCACGTCTGAGACTGGTGCGGATGGTGCGGAGGGTGAACAGTGGTGGAGAAATTTTAAAAAAACACACACAACAACAAAAAGAGAAAGAGAGCGCAGCTGAGTCATCAGTTCCCGGGGCGCCCTCACCATTCCTGCTGAGGGGGGCGTACTTGCAGTAGTTTCCATCCCAAACTGGGCTCAGTGTGCTGTTTCACATTGTGTTTCGTCTGTGGGCCCTGCCTGCAGGCAGCACCGTGGTGCAGTCTCCCCGAGGGTGGGGTGTCACCGGGGTCCTGGTGGAGGAGGGGGACCTGGTGCAGTGACGGGGTGATGGTCCGTCACTCACAGAAGGGCAGGTCCTCCTGGGCAGCTTGGGGGAGAGAAAAGGAGGCCTCTGCACAAGCTCCAGCGCTTCACACTCTTCTCCCACCGGGCTGACCTTTCTACAAACTCGGCTCCTTCAAAATGCAGTGATACTAGCCCTGGGCAGGCTTGGGAAGAGATCAGAACGAAAAGGTGATAAACCAAGGTCTAGAGGTGATGGTGTCCAGCCTTAATTCCCCCAAGTTTCAGGGCAAAATGACAGCTAGTACTCAGCCTTTCCATGCCACCTGTCCCCAGGTATGAGCACAAGGCCAAAATGTGCGTGTATTAGTTATAACTCAGAACTGAAAAAGTGCTCTATTTCAAATTAGAAAATTATGCTGCTTTTCAGTTACGTGTGTGTATTTACCAGACTAGTAATTTTACTGCTGGAATTCCACTGGAGCAGGAGATAGAATTCCAGTCTCTGTGAAATTTGCATCATCTCTGCAGGCTCCTGGGAGAGTGCAGAGCGGAGAGGCTCGTCTGCCTGGCTCGCGCACACAGATGCTCCCGCCCACAATGCGGTTTTCAGTCCGAAGTCAGTGTGTCCTGATGCCTTTCTCATCCCTGGTCGAATGCAAGCACGTGCCTTCATCCTAACCTCAGAGACTCAGAATTAAAATAGTATTTTTCCCAATTTAAAAAACCGAGAACCTTATCAAGGAAAATACCATATGTGTACAGTTGGAGGGAAAAAGCTGAACACAAAACCTCTTTCTGGGCTCTGTGAGTGTGACTCCCACTTTACACACTGTGTGTGGACAGAACAGAACGTTCCACTGTGAGCTTTGTGCCGAGAGCCAAGGATGCGCTGCAGCCATATGGTGGCATCGCGCAGGACGGGCACGCCGGCCAACTGCGCACGCTTCCTGCTCTGCACAGCCCAGCTCCAACGACCGGCCACCATGGGCGGGCACGCGCCAACAACAAAGAGACTCCAGGAAGCCGCGCCTGAGCCAGGGTTAGTCGCTGCACATAGTGGGCACATGCACCCCGAGAACCCTGGGAGGATAATTAAGTGTCAGTAACCTCGCATCGGGCCTTCGTGGTGCTGCTCTGAAAATCTGAAAGCTCCTGCAATGAACGCCAGGGGTGTTTGTGTTAGAGACGCGCAAGCCTGCTTCTGGAACGGCATCGCCAGGGGCGGGTGAACCAGGGGTGGGGGCGTGACAGGGCACTGGACTCGAGAAAAGCGGGCGCAAGTCTCGGGTGAACTGTGGCTTCCTGTTTCCCTGCAGGGCTCTGTGAAGCCTGAGCGGCCAAGTGTCACAGCCACACAGCGGGGCCCCCACCTCGCAGCACACCTGCCGCTGGGACATTCACTGTCCGGGAGTCTCGAAACTGAAGGATGGAAAATGCTTTTATGGAGCAGCACTGAACTTGCATGAATAATTCATGTTGCACAGATGTCACTGTCCTTCTAGAAAAAACACTGTCTTCTCTTCGATGCTCTTAAAGACAAGACGGCAGGCTGGGCACCTGTCAAAGTCTCCATCACGTCCACAGGGAGATTGAGATACACCGAAAAAGTGAGATGTCACAGCACGGTTAGTAAAATAACGTGGCTGAAACAGGTAACTGAGGTGTGTGCAGCTGTACCCACCAGCGGGCTAGCGGCACGGCCCCAGCCCCTCAGCGCCGCTCTGACTGAGGCCCGTTCCCACTAAGACGGTGGACCGCGTACCTGGGACTGGGCGTTAATGTTGGCTCCTTCCTTGACGAGAACTTTGACGACCTCCGCCTGTCCGGCCAGAGAGGCTATGTGAAGAGCCGTGTTCCCCTTCTGTTTGAAGAAACACAAGAGAAAACGTTACTGGTTCCCAAATGTTGTAGAAACAACATTCCATGTGGCTGGTTGCCTCAGGTGGTCAGAACCCATCGTTCTGTCAAGACAGCAGCCGACTGTGGGCAGGGTCGTTTTGCGGTCCAGACGCAGACCTTCCCACCATGGCTCTGTCCTGTCTGCCCCTGGCCGGTGCCGTGGGAAGGACAGACAGACTGAGCTCGGACGGCTGCTCGGTGCTGCTGTGCGGGCTCAGCTGCCTCCTCTCTGAGTGAGGGTCTGTTCTGAGTCTAAAATTCTACAACAGTAATCTAGGATTGAAAGGGCATCTGTATTTTAAATATCAGTAGAGTTTAGAGGAAAGTAGAAGAGGAAAACAATGTCAACACTTAAGCAATCCAAGAGTGCTTGGTTTAATGAATATATTACATTAATATGGGCAACTCAGGGTAAGTAAATAATTTGATACACATTCAAAATGATAGTCTTTGAATGTGTGTTTAACATTTATTTAATGGGGTCAAGAGACTTGTTAACAAAAATGCTTATTCTCTCTTTACGTCCAAAGTAAGAAGTTGATTCCCTACAGTGAACTAATATGTTAACTTCTTTGGAACTGCCAGAGAGTCTGTTCTGTTTTTCAATTTCCACTAGAACTGCTGTGTACCACGCTGTGAGCACGGCCGGTCTACCTTTTGGCCACTCGCGTCTGAGGTGTTACAAGTCCAGACTGACTGGCCCTGTCCCTAATTTACCCCAGTGCCCTGTCTGTCTCTAGACCGATGCCCCAGATGGAGGCCTGAGTGCCCGGCCTTCACCCTAGCCCTCTCCATGACCTCCTGCTGAACACCTCCTCCCCCCACCCCCGCCACAGCCGTGGACAGTCACACTCCAGCGGGGGGCAGCAGGCTAGATTCTGATTGGCCACTGTTTTCTTCCAAATTAAAATGACACCTTCTGAAGAAAAAGATTTGTCACCACTAATGGTATTTTTAAAAATATTTTTTGTTTTTGAAATGACTCCCCAACGGCAAGGTTTAAATACATTCCAGCAAAATCAATGAGGAAGTTTCTAGCAGACATGTCTCTAAAAATGAGAATAATTTCTTTACAAACACATCACAGTGACAAAATCTCACTGTATCGTAATCATTCAATCCATGATCCAGAAGCTCTTTTCCACTGGAGTACAAAGGAGTCTGTATATTCTCTTACCACATTCAGTGAATACATTAAAAAATACAACACTTTAATTAAAGCATGAAAAGTGCTTCTTTGTCTTCACTCAGATGTCTACTATATCCATTTATTTTTTTTTAATGAGTTAACCTTAGGAAAGTAGGTGCTATGTCTACAGAGAGTTATACTAACATAGACTTCAGGTGAATCAAAGGAAAAAGCCAAAACACTGGAAACCAAATGGACAGAATTCAGCGTCACACTTGCTACTTCTCACACGGAACAGCCCACACTCTGCAAAGCGGGGTGGTGAGGGCTCCGATTTCAGCTCTGCCATGTTAAGAGTCCTAGTGTTGTGGCAAACCCCGAAATGCACACACAGGGCAAGGAGCCCCTGACCGACTGACTGGCCGCCGGCGTCCCCTCCCTGGGCCTACCTTGGTGGCAGAATCCACGGCCGAGCCCCTGCCCAGGAGCTCCTGCACCAGCCCCACATGCCCCTCCTTGGCTGCCAGGTGGAGCGCGTTGAGTCCATTCTGCAGGAAAAGAAACAAGCCTCAGAGCCAAGAGCGAGGCGGGGACGGGTGGCCCTGAGCACTGGGACGCCCGAGGTAGACCAGGTCTGGTCTCCCAGGGTCCCTTTCTGCATCATCTTGAAGCTATTACATTCAGAAAGACTGATTTCTAATGTTTGTGGTTCAGAGAGGCAAAGGGATTCGAAAGGAGAGGCAAAGCACACATGGCATAGTTTCTGTCCCCAAAGAGCCCCAAATGTTTATCCCTGAACCCCTGACAATCGCCTGTTCACTGGCACGTGCCTGTCTGCCCGTTTTCCAACCTCTGGCTCTTCTACTCTGCAAACATGACGTGTTCAGGGCGTCCCGTCTGTCTGGTGCATGTGAGAAAAGCACCCCTGACTTACATACCTTCCTTCATTATGCTAAATGCCAATACTTGGGAGGAGGCAATTGAAATACTTGAGTTCTCAGAAAACATCAGAAGGAGGTAGAGAGCAAATACGCATCAAGTGACAATAAGAGACAGGAGGGAGGGACCCCAGCCCCTGGCCTCCACCCCTCCCCTTCAGCGCCTGCGCCACCTCAGCCAAGAGGCCATTGAGAGAGGAACTGGGAGCCCATGAGAGGGACACAGGTCATCATGAAACTCTACTATGGGTTCACTCTGCCATCAGCATGAAAGACTCTGGTAAGGAATCATCTGCACAATAGAGAGAAAAGAGCAATTGCAAAACAAGAGTGACTGATGAGCAGACAGACACCCTCCAGCCCAGTTCCCGCTCTGGGTGCCAACCGCAGCCCGTGTGTACCCTCCTGCCGTCGTCTGCGGTGGCCGATCTGAACGCAGAGCACACACTGCGGTGGAATCGAGGGTTTATCAGTTTTGTGAAGACCAGGAAATGCAAAGCAAATACTGTGGCATCTTTGTCAGACACAGTTTAACTGATTTCACCGTGTCTTTGGCTGGTTTCCACAGGTTTCTGATGCAGAAGTAGGTCATCAATCAACATATTTCAAAACATGGCGTAGAATAAACAGGAAAGGTGCACTGTGCATGGGAGGTGCTGACTTTGTTTAGCATTTATTTTTTGGTGAAGCTTCTGTCTATACTTGTGTACACGTGCACTTGTATCTCCTATGCACACATGTGTGAACACGTCTGTGTGTGAATATGTGGGCATCTCTGGGGGGCAGTGGTGTGCGTGCGTGCTCTGGGCTGCAGAGAAAACTAAGGCTGTTTAGGCGAGAGCCGAGATGTGGGGCCCTTGGGAAAACCAGGTGTCCCCTCAGGTCAGATAAGTAACAGCAGACGCTCTCAAAAATCATTCTGAGAGAGGAATGGACCTCACAGGGTGATTGTTCCAGTTTTCTGGACTTCTGCCCATTTCAGACGGTTGTTGTGACGCAAATAAGAGGGGAGGTGAGGGGATGAAGGAGGCCTCTTCACTCCGATGACATTTCCTAAACCCCGGGGTGGCCCCTGCCTGGACCCCACTCTGGGAAGACTTTGGCTCCTGGTTCCTGGTCCCTTCCTCCAGTAGATGAAGGTGATCTTCCCAAATCTCCAGACTGTGAGGTGCCTGCTTCTCAGCGGATGATTTCTCCCTTTCCCACCTCATCCACTCACTTCCATGGCTGGACTCAAGACCTGGTCATTTCCCAAGACGTGACCTCCCTCCAGGACCTCAGTGTCCAGCATGCTACCCTTCGACCGCCATTTACTCTCTCGAGCACCTGCTGGCCCACCAGTACGGTCCCCTGACCCCACCGAGCACCTGCTCGCCTCCCCCTCCTCAGACATTCCCTGCAGGAGCTTCCCCTCGTTGCCTTCCTCCCGGGAAGCATGCCCGTGGCTTGCCGTTCTCTGGCTCAGCCAACCCAGAGTTCTGATCCTAAGGAACTAACTCCAGGGGACCCGGGCCCACACATGGCTGCAGAAGAGCATGCATGGCAGTGGGCCGTGCTCCTTGGGGCTCAATGCTACCCAGGACCACACTGCTAGCTGAGCCATGCTCCCCCACTCCCCCAGCCTCCGCCACCCTCTCCACCTTCACACTCAGCACATGACCCTGACTCACAGTCTGCTGAAAAACAAAAGCGATTAGAGCTTTCCCCCATGCAGCGCCCAGCACAGTGCCCAACACTCCCTGCTCCTCGGCCATGAGCCTTCCCTTCCTGGAACCAGCTGTGCCCCCGGGCCGAGGCTGGGGGCTGACTCCACACAGAAGCACCACGTCACGGCAGGGACCAGCCCTGGCTGACGTTTGGCGAAGGCCTGCTCTGCCGGGCATTCTGCAGATATCGAACTGCCCCCTCGCAGCCACCTGAGGATGGCTGTGCTGCTGCGATCACTGTCCCCGGCCCCCAAGAAAACGGAGCCTGGAGACGCCAGCTGCTCAGGGCCACAAGGGATGTGGGCAGAGTGGGAATCTGGATTCCAGCACCGTGTTTGACGGGACTCCCGGAACTGCTCTGCGGCTGAGCCGCAACTGTGTGAGTGGACAGTGAGATCGCTGTTGGGAAAGGCCTGGGAGTGCAGGGACATCCATGATCTTGAAAATGGGCACTGGCTGCCTTCTGTCTCTGAGAAAGGAACCACAGACTCTGATCCATTGCTGTGCACCCTAACGCCGCAGAAGTGGGAGGGCACGGCCAAGGGTGGGACACTTCTGCAAAGGACTGCTGACCTTCAGTGTCATGTCCGGGACTCGGCCAATGAATGGCAACTACCGACACCCTCACTGCGCAGCCCCTGGCGGGGGCCGTAAAACACATCAACACTAACGGTATCTGAGCCTTAGGAGGACTTGTTGACGTGTAATAAATCTTTTATTGAAAAGCTATAAAGTCTATTTTAATATCTGCCTGTTACTTCCTTTGTGGCATTATTAGATTATGAACAATCACTAGACAGGAGAAGCATAAATATATAAGAGTTTCAGAAACAGGGAGCAAATGCTAAAATGTATTCTCTTTTCTGAATGTAAAAGGACCATCTGACAAGTAATTTACTCTTTTAATCTTTTAAAGAAAATAAAATTTAACAGATTTTGTAACCATGAGGAAAGGAAAAATGAAAATTTGAAGTTTTTTATTAAGCAATATTTCTTGTGCCAAATTTCTGAATTTTTTCCATATCCTTTAAGTGATTGGAAACCAAATGGTATTTTTGGATTATATTTCAAAATTCTCATAGTAGTTATGAGGCCATCTTATAAAGAAAGAAATTTCATCCAAATTTCAGCTTGAGGAATCTTGGCACGCCCACGCAGGCGCTATTTTGGGAGCGTGGGCAGCCCGGCCTGCCTTCCACTGAGAGATGCGACAGGGTGCCCGCGTGCTGGCTCCCACGTCCCGCATCACTTCGGTCCCCGGAAACTCAGGCTCACGAGCTCAGCAGAGGGCGACTCTTCTCTGCTGCTTCCACAGGATGCGTTAGCTCTGAGCCGTCACAGAGTTAAAAACAGCAATCCTCCCGTGAAGAGCGGCGCCTGGTGCCCTGCTGAGTTTTCTGAAGTTACTTTCCCTTCTACAGTTGAGTTGAGGTCTCATAACAATCCTGGGGGTGGGATTCTTTGGCCTAGAAGGTCCTCGAAGCCCCTCGAGTGCTAATCGAAGGAGAAATAAAATTCTTTCCATATTAGCAACAGTGGATCACAATAAGATCTGAGCTTGAAGATGAAGGATCTGAAGGGCAGGCGCACACCCCTCAGGAGGAAGCCTCGTCCCTGGGAAATGGCAGACGCAGGGACCCCAGCCAGGGACCCCACTCAGCGTCCGCATTTGTGAACTCGGGCGGATGCACCCCTACCCCAAATAGGAGAATGAGTCTCCTATTTTGTGTGGAGGTCAACTGCAATTTTTTTGATTCTTGATGAATTATATATCGTGGTTGCAATTAGAATATATATACCATAGAAAGCCCTTTCATATCTCCTAATTTAATTCACGTTGCAACCCAATGACGTGAGACTGAATGTATTATTTTATCTTGTGCTAGAGCGTAGAAAACCGTCACTTCCTGAATTGACATGACTGGATGAAAGTGGAGGAAGAACTTAACCTTGAGCTTTGGTTTCTCAGCTCTGTGTGGTCTCCTGGTCCCATGTCGCCTTCTCACAAAAGCAAATGTTCTTCCCTTTTATAGCAACGGGCCAAGGGACAGTTGGCCCCTATGAGAAAAACATGTTAGGCAGCTAAAGACTTTCTCAGGACTCGAGAAGTTGTTGGTCATAAAGCATACCGAGTATTTACTGCTGAGAAATTATTTTTCTAAAAATAGACTAAGATCTTTCATACAATTAAATATATTTGTTGTACTTTAGGGTGAAGTGGACTTGGTTTGACTGAAGTTAACTTTATTTTCCCTGGGTTCCCTTTGGCATTTTTAATGATAATTTTTACCTAGATAAACTGATAGCTTCATTGCCTATCCTCTAGCAAACGTAGAAAGTTAGTGAATTGATATTAAAATTTGGGGATGTATTTAATATACTTTTAGTATACTTTTAAAGTAACATTAAAATTATAAACTATTTTATATTCAGTATCATAGGCATTTTTTGTGGTAGTTTATACATCCATAGGAACATTTGGATATTTTTTCTCTATTATAGTAACTAATGTCCCTGAAGTTCAAGTTATTTGTCCAAAAGAACAGTGTAAACATATCGAGTAAGATTCATAATGGAAAACCGATGGGTAGGAAATGCAGCCACAGGACAGGAACACCCTACGCGTTGGGAGGGAGGAACGGGGCCTTTTCCAGGCCCGCGTCAGGAGCTGCGTGCGATCCAGGGTCCTCTCTGCGCGAGGAGGTGAATGGGTGACCGGCACAGTTCCCGTTCCGGTGGTGGTCCTGCAGCACGAAGCAGCTGGGATGCAGAGACACGAGTCTCCTGGGTCAGAGACAAAGGACTCGACAGTTCACAGCAAGAGCGGCCATTGAGGCCGAGTGTCGCCATGTGGCTCTCACCATCCCCACGTCACCCTCTGACCCCAGGGGAGTGACACACGACCAGCAATGGGACCTGTGCCTGCCACGGGCCGTCAAAGATGAAGGCCTGCTGCTCACTTAGAACCAGCCCGGACTCTCACGCCCCAGGCGTCGTGTGCCTGCGCACACACACGAGCGAGCCACCAACATTTAGCACAGTCTCACCAGACACCTAAACCCATGGCATAAAAACCGCAGCCGAAACCAGCACAACACTCTCAGTGTCTCTGGAACCGAGTGACGTCCAAAGTGCAGACGCCTGCTGGAAGTCGTTATCGAGAGGGTGTGAGGGATAAAAATCCAAACACGTCGTTGCGGCTGATGCTTCACACTCCTCTCGCTCTATCCGCGTTTTAAAACAGTGATGGGGGAAAGGGAAAATTTTTTAAGATTCTATCCTCTAGTTTCTCCGTCCCCAGTTGGAACACCCAGTTCCCGTGGGTAAGAGCCCCAGAGCAGAGAGAAGCCAGCGTCCGGCTGACTACTCGACGCCCAATGAGGTGCAGACTATCAGGCTCGGCCGACATTCCAGCTCCCAGTGGCCCAGGTCACGTCCCAGACAGAACTGACACCCAGCTGCCTCCTTTGATCTGGCTTCTCAGCAGTAACAGCTCCAGACACACCCGTCTGAGCTTCGGAAGGAGGCGAGGGGAGAGAGGGACTTGCACAGTCTGGGTCACTGACACTGTGGTGAATTCAGTACAAGCACGCATGGCCTCGGGCTGCTGGCTGTGCGTGCAGATGGCACACGTCCCCGTGGCCCCCGGAGTTCTGCCGCACTCCTACCTGGTTGCAGGTGTTGATGTCGATGCCTCCCTTCAGGTACTCCACGACTTTGTCCAGGTTGCCGGCTCGGGCTGCACGGAGGAAGCTGGCATTGCTGTCAGACTGTGGGAAAAGGAGGAGACCTTCCGTGAATGGCTGATGAGATAGACACACACCCCCGACACGCTGCAAGCCCAGAAGGCCGCCACGGTAGAAAGTCAGCTCTGAGCTCACAACGACGAACGGCAATTCCCAGGGTAGGAAGGCGACGTCACGGCGTTTCTGGAGAGCTGCTGAAGGACGTGAAGGTCTACGGAACTGTGCTCTGCTCTACCACAGTGTGAATAACTATGAAAATAACTGTTACATTTGAACATGAATTTACCCCCAAATACACTGTTACCTGCTCACTTTAGTTCCAGGCTGCCGGTAAGTTTATACTGAAGCAAATATTGAGACAAAAGGAATCAGAAAACTGAAAGAAATCAGAGCTACTGGGTTCTTCTTTCTCTGCTTTACTATTTCGTTTTCAGACAAGTCTGGGTGTGGTCCCCAGGCCGTCTCGTCCTCGCCACAAGGGACAGAAGGCTCCAAGGGGCTCCCGGAGAGAGGGCAGCACTCAGAGCTGCAGCCTGGGCCTGGCCCCCTGTGATGTGGGGAAACGAGATGGAATTTAAACCGCTGACATAATACCAGATGATACACTCTCGGTACAGACGATCACTGCTGACAGAGGCTGCTCTGTCGGTCCCCACCTTCCCCACACTACTCCCAAAGTCTGATCCTGGGGGATGAGCTGAGTTTTTCCCCCAAGATGCCCTGGGGAGAGCCATCCCCAAGACTGGCGACGGCCCTGCTCTCCGGCCTGCTCTCCCACCTGTGTGCCCGGCGCCGACAAACCTCTGCCAGGAGCCAAGCCCCTCACGTCACTTTGTAATTCCCGCAGCCTCCTTCCCAACAACAGGGGAGCCAGGGACCTGGAAGGGACGTCACAACCCACAGAGGGGACACGCTGGTGCAATTACCGTCAACCTGACGCTGTCCCTCCACCCCCGATGACGGTGTAGGCACAGGCACTTGGCCCTTCGCTCAGGCCTGCTGAAGACGGCGGTGACCAGGACAGAGAGTGTTCCCACCGCAGGGCCGTCAGCTCACAAGACTCACACGTGGGAAGGACAAACACCCCAGGACTGAATCAGCTCACGTTTAACCAAACCCCACACTGCTTCTGAGTCTACGAGTCACAGAGCGACCGACCTCGGAGGAGTGGAAGGCTGATGGTGCCTACGCGTCTGGACTCAGACTGGCTCCTCCAAAGGGCCCGGGAGTGACCGGCTCCACCGTCCCCCTCACCACGCTCTGAGGCCATGCCCGCTCGGGGCCCGGGGCATACCCGCAAGGCTGCAGTGACCAAACGGTGGCTCATCCACAAGTGCCTACTCTGTGAAATTATTTCACGGTTTGTGGCAAATTCTAAACTTCTGGAAGATTTTCTACCTTCAGGTTTCTGGCCACAGCCCTTAAACGTGAAACATGAAACTGTGTGCAGATGCCTCACAAAAAAACATTATCTACAATAAAGCAGCAAAAACTAAGTATCACGAGGTCACAGACAGAATGTATGGCGTTATTATTTCCTACATATAGTTTTTAAAAATAAATCTATGTGCCATGTATAAATGTCTAACTACTGTGGTTATATACTATACAATATTCTGTATCAATTATAATTTTAAAAATAAATTTTAAAAGAAGGCAGTGCCTTGAAAACATCCCACCTTGAGCCTGAGGCTCGGCGACCACAGGACACGTGAGCTGTGCGCTTGCTGGGAGCAGGCAGAGCCGAGAGCATCCACACGCCGGGTCACACAGACTCGCGGGGACACAAGGAGGCAGAAACATTACGATAATGTCATCATTCCACAGGTGAGAAGGGTTCAGAGTGTCCGGACCGCACGGTTACTTGGTGGGAGACCCGCAGTTCAACTCCTGGCTCTGGTCCTGGAGCACCAAAGCCGCGCTGACTCGGACCCTCCCCTGTGAGCTGCGGGTTTGCTGCGTCTGTACGAGCACAGACACGCCCTCCGTCCACACATTCACTCTGAGTCCCAGCGTCTGCCACACAGGTGCCTCTGCTGGAGAGTGAGCTCTTGGATGGACTCCTGCCCTGTCCTTGCCTCCAATAGCCACCCGTGCACCTAGAACAAACGGCCCACAAACGGCGAGGCCGCAGAGTGCCCACTGCACAGAAGCCAGAAACTGTCTCCCTCCACATGTGAAATGCTGTCTGTTAAACCCAGGACAAGACCAGGCTGCTCTGCCGCCCCTGTACCGGCACCACACCACGGCCAGACAGAGCCTGCAGGGAGCACCTGGCCTGAGGGGTGAACTCACCTGGAGATGCCACTGTGGAGGCTGAGGGGGGTGTGCCTGAGGGGCATCCTAGAGACCCCCAGAACCTTCTCCAGGGGGTGCTTTTGCTGTTATATAATAACAAGTTTTCTTAATAATGGCTTTTCTCTGTTCTGAGTCAGATTTCTAAAAGTCAGGAGCAAGTCAAAGGCTTGCAGCCAGCTCTGGAATTTTAGCAAAGAATGTCCCCCGAATCCCAGAGGGCAGGACCCAGCAGGAGTGGAGAGGCCGAGGTCCCTTCCAGGGACCTGGTCACAGATGAGGCTTCTCAGGCTTTGCTCTATGGTAGATTCTTCTAGAATGCCGTTGAGAGATTTCATTTTCCCACAGCAAGAAAATGCATGTAAATGCATGTGGCAAATGTAAATGGGAATAAATGAACGTATTATGAAACAGTCCCAGAACACAGATTTCTAAAGCAAAATTCCAATGAGGCTTCAAAGGTCATGGGTAGATGTCGACAGTCTGAAGGAAGGAGCGGCTCCTGCCCCGCAGGACGCAGGCCCAAGGCACTGCAACAGGGTCAATCCGAGATCAAGGCGCTCCTCCCAGAGCTCAGGATAAGCAGGCGTCCGTCTGGCGGCCCCCACTCAACACGGAGTCGGAAGCGGATTTGGGGACCAGGGTGACAGACACAGTGATTTTTACCACACTGCTTCCCACTGAGAGGAGAGAAGGAAGAAGTTTCAAGTTCATTGTCCGTGGGGAAAGCGCGCTTCTGCAGAGGACCGAAGTCTCTGGGCTCCACCGGGGGGGCTGCCCATGGAAAGCTCGACAAGGAGAAAAAGAGGCAACAGCAGCTCCTTCGGGAAAGTCTTAGACAAATGCCAGAGCAGCTCTGCCCACTTTGCTGCCTGTGTCCCCAGGACTCGCGAACCCTCAAACCTCCGTCCTTGCACCCACAGAGTCCGACTGTGCTGAGAATTCAAGTGCGAGTCCTACGTGCTTCAATCGGCCACGGAAGGATGACATGACTCTTGCCCCTTCACAGCCCCAGGGGCACCTCCGACCAAGAAAGAAAACCTTCCTCTTAAATTCCCCGCAGCGTAGTTCTGTGTGTTTTTTGTGTCTGGATGGTTAACACCCCCTGGCAGGGCAGAGTCAGAGAGCCACACTGGTCCCTGGGAGCACAGGGGCACGACCACAGGTCCGAGAATCCTGGCTACGAGGCGCTTAAAGGCCTGTGCTCCCGTGCCAGTGACAACCGAATGAGGAGAACGTGAGCGTGTTCCTGTCGTGGAGCTGGCGAGCCTCTGAGCGCGACCGCGTCACGCGGGCACGTGCCTCTGCGCTCTACTCAGTGCACGACAAGCAGAGGTGGCAAACGGACACGCGACACGCAAGGTTCTGCAGCGGTGCGGACAGTGATCAGAAAGCCGGGTCCCGAGCACAGCAGGCCAGGCCGGGCCTGAC
Source organism: Desmodus rotundus (assembly GCF_022682495.2). Classification (NCBI taxonomy): domain Eukaryota; kingdom Metazoa; phylum Chordata; class Mammalia; order Chiroptera; family Phyllostomidae; genus Desmodus; species Desmodus rotundus. Next base: position 582,431 of record NC_071395.1, on the reverse strand, counting down.
AGGCCAGGAGCCCAGCACCACGGTGGGCGGCACAGCCACACCACCAACACGCCGAGAGAGAGAGACAGAAACAGAGAGAGAACCAGAGAGAGAACCAGAGAGAGAGTCTTCTGAAGCCTGAGTGAACCTACCCTTTCCCTGACCAAACCCCTTGGGTTCCCTACTGTTGCCTGAGTGAAACCGACACCCTCTCCAAGCCCCACCCCGCTGAGGGTGACCCCAAACTCCTGCCCAGGCCACCGCACTGCCCCCCAGGCCTCATGCCGCCCACACTCGTCTCTGTTCCCCAGGCCTCGGCACCTGTCCTCTGCCCCTGGAACAGCCTGCACAAGCGTCCCAGCGAGGCAGCTGCCGCCCCCAGGACAGGCAGGCCGTCAGATCGTCAGCATGCAGAACCGGGCCGCGCAGTAAGCACCTGCTGACTCGCTCACTGTCTCCTCACCCAGCGCAGCGGCAGGCGCCGCACCGTCTTCACGGACCTCCAGAACCCACTGCGCGGGGGTCGAAGTCATGAGGAGAGTCACCGAACAACAAAAAGGCTGACGTAAGGAAAATAAAATTCTTTATCGAAATTGGGGGGAAATGTTAACACAACTGGAACGTGAAATAGAGATTTCTAATAAACTGGTGAAAAGAGGAGGTGCAAAAAGTCAACAAGCGGACAGACCATCTAACGGTGTCTGTGCTGAAGCACCACGTTCACGGCTTTGCTCTCGGACGCAGCAATGAGCCCGATGTGGTAAAGAAACTGCAGTAAAGATATGTGACCTCCATGCAAGAGAGACACAGAGCGCATTGAGACCAACGTGCACATCTACAAGTGACGCCAAACCAAACACACAAGCCAGGAGAAGACCGTGAATGGACGTGCGTTCCCCATGTGCTTGACCGAAGCCGGGCCCGGCGGCTGCACCCCAGGCACACGGACCCCACGGACTGTGCAGACACGTGTCCCCCACACAGCGACCCTGGGACCAGGACAAGGTCTGCAAGGCGTCTCTGGAGCTGCGTGCTCCACCGTGAGCAGGGGAGGCCCACACTCCAGTCACCGGCAGGAGGGAAAGGAAGTGCTGCCTGGGTGGTGAGCTTTCCCTTCAGTGAGCAGCAGGGAAGTCTGCAGCCACGACAGAATGACAGGTCGATTGGGCGACAGGGCGTATTCTGAATAAAATTTAAAAACAGCTGGATTTTGTCCCTGCCTCTGTGCTGCCCCACGGGCTCTGTGTGGGGACCGTCGGGCCGACTGCGATATTAGCAGATTCCAGTCCTTTTCAGGCCGACGTGAGAGGCAGCCACGCCACAGAAGAGTACCTGCCCCACCCCCACCACTACCTTAGATCTGTATTTCCTCGTGAGTTTATTTCTGATCATGAATAAAACTAGGAAATTCATTTCCCTGAAACTTGTAGCCTACCAACAAACTCTAAAAACCATTTCTAAGTTTAATTCTGGAAGAAAAAAACGTCAAGGACCTGTTTCTGCTTTTCCCCCCAAACAAAGACTATTATAAAACGTAAATTCTAAAATCATAAGCATTATTTGTTATTGGTGGGGACAAGCAGGCGTGATGGGACACAGTAAGAGACTTGCATGTTTGAGTAGGAAACGTGCCGACCCGCACAAGCTAAGCAGGGGTGACTCCAGTCTCACGACCCCCCTAAGTGTGGGAAGCCACCGGACGGAGCCACCCATTTTGCTTATGTGCCTGCTCTATCCTTGGCGTCAAGGGGTAACTTCTTTGCCCCAAAGTGGAGAAAGTGGGGGCAGAGCCCCACGTCAGAGGTGGAAGCTGGTGTGTGCCCGGCTCTCCAGACCCTTCTGTGTCACACGGTCACATGTGTGCCCATCTGAAAAATCCGACGGAAAAGTTTAATCAACCATCAGCAGGCTGTGAGTATGTTATTCAATTCAGAGAAGTCAGCTGTAGTATTTTTATAAAAAACCAACCTGTTCTTTTTCAGGGCAACACCTGTGTTCACAGGGATGGACGGGTTTTAACAAGGGGATGATGTTGCTGCCAAGTTCTGTTAAAAGTTTTCAGGGGTCATTTCTGAACCCTGAAGTTCTGAGTGGGTTTCTCATTCCAACCCTCAGACCCCAAAATCTCATCAAAACATGTTGTTCTTTACCTAAAAAACACCCATTGATGCACCAAGACATCACCTGATCTGTATATTTTAAAAATATGGTTTTTTATTTAGCTTTTAAAGCACTTCTAATTTATCTTCATGCATTACATTTTTCTTAATGATTCTTAAAAGATAAAAAAATGGAATTCACTTGTGTAAGTTAGAAATGTTGAAGGAATTATTCACTTCATTTTAAAGAATGGTCTAAAGCCTAAATTAATAAAATATATTCATGGAAACTACCTTTAGATGAGGTAGCTACTTCTTAGGAAATATATTTATGTGCTGCAACAAAGCAAGCATGTGGAGTTACTCAGAGTTACAAAAGAATAGCCTTTCTGGGCCCCCGGACCCCTTAGAAGTGCACCCAGCAGGTGGGGGGCCCTCCCTGCCCTGTGGGACCTGGGCCAGGTGGGGTTGGGGGCGGCTGCCCTGCCCACCCGTGCATCCCCCACCCTGCGGTCCCTTGGTTCCCCTGCCCCCAACACTGGCCTCTGCCACAGTGCAGCCCTGCCAAGGGCAAACCCTGGCTCTGTGGGAGGTTTTCACGGGTCAGCTCCTGGAGGTTTCAGTCCGACTGCTTGGACAGAACCGCCACACTCCAAAATGATGAAATTTGTCCAGGTCAGAGGATGAGCCAGGACAGGGAGCCCCGCAGACGCCCCACGTGCCCGCCGTCCCCCTGACTGTCAGGCGCCCACGTGTCCGGGCACAACCCTCTGCTTCTCTCGCTGAGAAGTCCTGCACACCAAGTTCCACAGCGTCGCTGAAAGAAGTCACTTGCGATGAGGCCAAATTCCTGCACGGGTGGGTCTCTGACAAACTTCTCTGTCCAGCAAATATGAAATAAACATGTTTCAGAAGGACTTTTGGCCCTCCCCCTGGAAAACCACAATAGGCCTTTGTAACCGGTCCGAGGATCTCACCATGGCTTTGAATTGTTAAAAGCTGAAACTCAGCTTACATATCTGATTGTTCGGCTTTAACCCTCTGCATAAAGAATTATTGCCAGGACATGAACACTGCTGAAGGCCTTTCCCTAGAGTCGGCCCAGCGTTACAACGCTGACAGGCTGGCGCTGGACTCACCGTGAGCACCTGCGTGGCCCGGAAACAGGCAAAGGCTCTGGCGGCTCCGGGTGGTGGATGTGCCGGGTGAGCCACCCACCAGAAAACATATGCTCAGTCCTGGAGGAAATTCCAAATCACTGCTTACTCCCAAACGTCACTTCACAGCTGAAGCCAGCCCAGCGGGAGGGCCAGCCCCCTGAGGGGAGAGCAGGCCCCTGCCTCAGCTAGTCAGGTGGGCAGATCCCACTGCTTCACTCGTTTGCCTTCCTGCAGGAAGTGCGGGGATTCGACCAACAAGTCCGGTGTGCTGGGACCCCTGCTTCAGCCTCCCTCCGTCCCTGTGGCTCAGGACTCACCCGCGCCTGCAGCTCTGCGGTGTCCTCACTGTCGCAGCCGTAGTAGTCGGGGGCGTTGTCCGCCTCCTGCAAGTGTCCCTGGGCCCTCGCGCTCCTCCCCGTGTGGCAGGAAGGGCAGAGGGCAGCATTGCCCATCTCAGCCTGCAGCTCCGGGTCAGTGGGCTGGTCCTCTCCCCCTAGGCTCTGTCCAGGACTCCGGGGGTTCACTAGCCGGGACAGTGCGTGCAGATGGCCCCTGGCTCCCCACTCAGAGCCCCTGCGTGCCCCTCACCAGTTCTCCCCATCTGGCCGGCGGTCTGGTGTCAGGAGGCCTCAGAGCTGCAGGCCGCATTCAGTGACCACTTCCAATCCGGCTGCCCGGCTATTTTTACACCTACCCGGCCAGCTATGCGTGTCAGGGGGAGGGGGCGGTGTTGTTTTGTTTTTCACCATGCGAGCAGCCTGCTTGACACATGGCCTCCAGCTCCTGCTGGCTGGCCTGTCTCTCCGGAGACGGTGCACGCCTCGGCCGGCGCACCGCCCGCCCCGTCCACTCACGCAGGGCACAGGCCTACACACCCTCACTGTGCCAGCAACAGAGCCGGGGACAGTCGCCTCTGAGTCTGCTGTATCCCAGGGGCACTCACCGTCACCCTTTCAGCTCTTAAAACTCCAAGCAAACACAGGGGTGACACGGTCACTTCCCACTACATGGATGTCCTGGATTTGATAAAGTGACCAGTTTCCATTAGTCATGGCTGTGCCATGTAAGAGCCACACATGAAATGTGTATTCATGCCTAATTCCTTTTAATTTTTAATATTTGAAAAAGGTTTCCCCAGCTTTGCACACAAGAGTCAAGGGTGGATTTTAAAACCACACATGCAGTCTCGGAGACCAGGCTGCAGCCCTCACAGCCGTGACCACCCCGCCGGGACTGCATCAGCGGCTGCGATGGGTTAAACTCTCCTGCCCCGTTAGGGTTTCCTGTAAAGCTTTGTCTGTGGTCACTTTAATACTTCTCCACTGCTCCTCATTTGTTATGCTTTGTGGGTGCACATCTTCTCTTCCAAAAGGGTTTTAAACTGCTCATCAGCGGGGTTCAGGCTTGGATTTTTGTAGCTTCCATCCACATGTTAAATATTAAATGCTTAAGAGAGGCACTGAATTGAAAGCAATCATTTGGGGAGAACAAAATGTGGAAGATACTTAGAAATCAACCACATTACTCTTGATAGAACTCACCTTTCCAATTTGTCATTTTTTTAAATTAAAAACGCCTTGTCATTATTTCTTAAATTAAAACCGGCAGTCCTGAAGTAGTCTGGTTTCCCCCCGCACTGCGCTGGATTCCCCCGCTGTCCCGGTAGCTCCTTGGGCCACGCGCCCACAGGACCACACTCCCTCTCCAAACCGCAGGCCCACACCCAGCCTCCGAGAGGCACTACCAGTATTCGGCGATGTTGTTTCTACCTTCTGGATCCCGGTGAAGGCACCTCTTACCAAGATTTTTTAAAAGTTATGACAATGATTCAGGGCATATGATTTCTCCAGCCATGATAAAGAAAAACACAACCTAAACATTTTGAAAGTCAAAGTGTCAGGTGAAAGTAAGGTGAAGACCAAGCTTCGGGGTCAGGGACAAGACTAGACCTGAAGGCCAAGTCTCTCCTGCTGCCTGAATTGCCTGCATATAAACTGAATAGTAGCTCCCCGCGGCATGGGGATTTCTCATGTAGAGGTGCACGAGCGGGTAGGACTTACTAAGCTACGACGTGTACTGACCGCTTGCAAACTGTTGTAAAAGAATGTTTAACCCTCCCCCCGCCCCCGCCCCGCCGTCGGAGTTCTGCCTCAACAAGTCTGCGAGTGCTTGTCCGTGAATACGGGCCAGCTGTGTTATGCAGGGCACACTCCAAGACTTGGCCAGCCGTTGAAAGAGGTCCACTCCCCCCACCACTTTTGGAATCTGGGAACTATTTTTAAAACATGAAAATTTAATATTCAATGGCCTTTAGTACAGAATCACGCTGCCTAAAATCCTAAAGCAAATCCTAAAATTTCCCTCTAGCCTCCTCTCTCTACTCCAGGGCTGAAATCAGCAACTCGGCCGTTATGCACGTGGAAGGAACACTTAACCTGCCAGACGAGGGAAGCTGCCCGGGGTGCTGGATGCAGAGAGTGGTCGCAGTCACAGAGGGAGTTGCCTCCTGACACTATCACACCTCTGACCCCTGAGGCTGGCAGGCACTCTATCCCCTGACCTGTCCGCATTCACTGTCTCTTTCAAGCTCACCTTAAAATCCTCTTTCCCACAAAAGCCCCAGCTCCCGAGGCTGGTCCCCGAGTCTGTGCCCCTTTGTGAGTGAGGGTGGACGATGACCAGCCCCCACTCCTGGTGCACAAGGCACCATGTCTCCCACTGACTTTCTCAGGCGTGAAGCACAGGCCACAGCGTTAAATGTTCGTTCAGTAAACGAACAAAGAGCAGCCCCGACAGGAGCACAGCTGCAACATCAGTATCTGCCTGGACCGCAAGGGCTGCCCTTTCACACACGCACGGCAGCAGAGCCACAAGTCCGAGAGCTCTGCAAGCGTGGCGGGCCCCGTCTTATTTCTAGATTGGCAGTGCACGCCCCTTCTGGCCTTTCAAAAACATTAGCAACGTTTGGGATCAATTGTCCTAGAAAAGAATTTGTAGTGCATTGTTTAAAATGGAAAAAAAAAAAAGTTTGGAAATGAAACAGAGTATGACCCCAAAAAGACAGGGTGGTGACTCTCGGAAGAAAACCTCATTCCGGATGGCTGCATCCAGCCTTCTTCCACTTCTGCCTGCTCATCAGCAGATCCCGGTCTCCCTGAGCAAAGGAACTTGCTGCTCATGGAGTGAGACGTGGATGCTGCGTCACCAGGTGCCCTGAGCAAGGCCGCAGTTTAGTGACCGAACAAGGATGGGTGCAGGCAACACGGTGCACACACTGGTGCCCTGTGACTGCCGGAAAGTTCTACTCTCTGACGGACAGACTACAATCATTAACCTGGACAACAGCATAGCTGCAAAACCACCGCCAAGGAACAGTTTCACAGTCTGATGCTTGCTGCCAAATCAAGCCCAAGGGACAGAGGGGTCCAAACTTCCCCAGTTCTGTCTCCTCGTGGTTGACCAAGAGTGGCCACCAGCAGGCTTATCGTGGCTGCCTGGGTGCTGTGACCACCTGTGACCTGCCGTTCTGTGACCAGAAGGCAAGGTGAGCAAGGACTGGGCCACCCCCTGCTTCACAAGGTGCCCGTGGCCACTGGGATCTCTGTGGACCTCTGGCGGTGCCGCCTCTGCCAGCGGGGAACGATGTCTCTCTGTTCTCAGAAATACTTCAAAGTCATGAGGGCAAATTACTCAGAAAGGAAACATCTGCACGTATGGCCACTCAGAGCAGGATCCTTGAACTTGGCGCAAGATTTGGAATGTAATGTGACATATTTGCAGTATCTTCCTAAATCCCCCTACACCTTGACTGCTGTTATCTCAGGGCACTGCTGCGTTTCAGATCTGATCAACATCAAAAGTCAGGAAGGACCGAGAACAAAGGCGGCTTCTGGGCTGTACCTTCCAGGGAAGTAGGCGCTGAAGTCCCTAGGACAGCAGATTGGAAAACTGGCCACAGCAATTTTCAGTTTCACCATGTAAAGGAGCCGCAATGACTACAGAGTCACCAGAAAACTAATCCCTTAGAGGAAAAAGAACTATCTCACTTCCATAACTTAACCTGCAGTGGAGTCAAAACACATCTGAGCTTGAAGTTTCTGACCCAGGCCGCTGACTCGCCTGTGGGTGCGTGTGACCCCAATCCAACCTGGGCTCTAACTTTCTTTGTAAAATCAGGGGCTCGGACCGCATGCCTGCTAGGTCCCTTCCAGCTCTGAGGTTCGTTGCTTCTGTGAAACAGAACTTGTTACTATTTGGCGCTGGCTGGTGTGGCTCAGTGGACTGAGTGCCAACCTGCGAACCAAAGGGTCTCTGGTTTGATTCCCTGTCAGGGCACATGCGAGCCAACCACACATTGATGTTTCTCTCCCTTACTTTCTCCCTCCCTTCCCCTCTGTCTAAAAATAAATAAATAAAGTCTTTATATGTATTTAAAAAATAACTTGTTATCATTCAAAAGTGCATCTAACATGAGGTGGCACAACAGTCGAAGCTGACCATCTATCTTTAGTTCGTTATCACAGTTTGGGGGGCAGGTAAGAGGCCCAGGTGTCCTGGTCTGGGCCCCGGTCCTGCGAGCTGCCATGTTCTCAGCAGTGCTCTGGGGTCTCGGGAGGGAAGAGGAGGAGCCACTGGGGTCAATGACAGCTCTGCTGGACAGGAGCCCATCCCCCCCACCCCGTTGCTGCACCTCACAGCCAGACACCGGCTCTCACCTGCAGACGGATGGATGGGGACAACCTGGCCCTGGCAGGACTGTTCAGACAAGTGTTTGCAAACCAACTGCACAAGCCAGTGGGGGCTTTCTGCTCCCTCAACTACTTCACTTAATTTGTTCTTAAAGGCAAGTAGCATCGTAGTAAAAACACTGAAAAAATATTTTGCCAGGAGTTGGTACAGTGGCAGATCGGGAAGAAAGTTTTCCTCAGAATCATGGGATTCATTTCTTCTCTCCTCTGAGTTGCCGCGTTGTTCAAGATGAAACCACAGATGAAAGGAGTGAGGGAGAAGGTGCTTGTCCCACTGCCACGTGCAAATCAACGGTGGGAACGCAACACGGGGCTGACCTCTGAGCGCCCTTTGCAGGTCGTCATCAATGTGCAGGATGTGTGTTGCTGTGGCGGACTTCGGAAATCTGCTTAGGTTACAATGCCCGCCCCCACGATAGCCATAATTTAAGAGTGATGACTTTGGAGCGGTGTATTTATCTGATGAAACTAGTATTTCGCTACCCCTGTTGTGTGCAAAATTCCCCACGCCAACCATGTGAAACCAAGGACACATTCTTCTGACTTTGGGAATCAATGACCTGTGGAAACAAAACCGGGCCTTCCGGGCAACATGCTCTTCCCTGTGTTTGGTATACTCACTGGAATTTTTTTGGCTGGGAGTTAAACAAGTATTGATTTTCGCCAGTTGGATCTGTTATATAATTAATCGATCAGAGAGCTGTTGCGTAATTTATAGATGGACACTAGATTCTGGGTGTTAATGTGCAGCATAACTTTTCTGATTGAGGTCAGCAGAGGTGAGCGTTACTGAGGACACTGTGCACAAATTAATCACAGTGCCCCGCCAGGCCCTCTGCGTGCTCACAAACATCAGTTAGCCCCTTCTAGCCGACATTCCTCCAGCTCTCCTTCGCAGCGGACGGCTGCCCACAACTTCACATCTAACGCAGGACGCCGTGTGACGACCGTGCTGACAACATGGGAAGCTCTCTGAAGGCCACCGCGCCCCACAAAGTGGGCCCTCGATGAGCAGATGAGGGACATCAAAGAGACTGAAGATGTGCAGAGCGGCCCGGGGGCCGGCGACACCAGGCTCTGTCACATTCACTGGACATGGAAACAGCATGAAGAAAACAACGAGCCGCTGTACGCTCCCAGGGCTTCTGAAGGGAGCCGTGTGTGCGCACAACACTCAGAAAGTGGGCAGGCACTGGAGCCGGGCTGCCCACCACTCCCTGTGCAGACAAGGCCATCGATGAAAATACAAAAGCAGAAAGGGGCCCCACAGCAACCTGGCCGTAGTGGGTCCTTCCTGAAACTGAGGTCAGTCTTCAGTTCACTAACGTTCTGATAAGTTGCTGCCAGAGGCCACCTGACAAGGACTCTGAACGAGCACACCTGTCGATCAGCTACAGGAAGGTCTCGGGCCTGAAGCAGCCACCTTCTCTGAGGAGCCTCCGGGAGGCTGGGCGGGCCCTGCTCTGCCCTGCGCGGTGCCTGCCACCATTCCTACGCCCGTCTGTCTGAGTCTCGCACACGCCATGGCAGTCAGACACAGTGCTCAGCGTTCGGAAAGACTGATGAGAATTTACAGTCCACCTCTCCAAAGAAGAGGTGGACTTACTGTTAAGCCACAGGAACCCCCCCCCCCCCACTAACCTTGAATGCACTACCTGCAACAGAGACGAGCGACTAGAAATGCACTGAGCCTGCCCACATTTCTCAATCCTCACTCCACAGACTCTTCAGAAAATGTTTTCCTCTCGTGGTCCACAGGCATCACATGCGTCTACAGTATCAGCTCGTCCACTCACCCCAGCGGTTCCAGAGAAATAGCAACTTTTCATCAACTTTTTGGGTCATGATATACAATATGAGGGTTGAATGGTTTTTTTTTTCCCCTCACCCAAGGACATGTTTATTGATTTCAGAGAGGGGAGCAGAGAGGGAGAAAGAGAAAAAGAGAAACATCAATGTGAGAGAGAAACATCAATCGGTTGCCTCCCAAACTCACCCCAATCAAGGACCAAACCCACAGCCTAGGCCTGTGCCCTGACTGATATCAAACCCATGACCCTTCGGCCTGCAGGACAGTGACCAACCCACTAAGCCACACCGGCCAGGGCCAGGGTTTAGTGTTTTAATACATTTATCATTACCAAAAGAATTTCTCCACTTGTAAAACAGAGCCCAGTTGAAGGTAATCATATATGAGCACAAATATTTTAATCTATTGGTCTCAAGTATCTTAAAACAATAATTTCCCAACAAAAATAAATGTATACACACACACATCTGAAATAAAGCAGGAGACAGACATTTAACATAAAAGCCAAGCTGTGGCCAGGCATTGATCAATCAAGAACGTATTCAAGTTCAGCCCCGGCTAACTTGTGTGTTCAGTGGACTGAGCACTGGCCTGCGAACCAAAGAATCGCTGGTTCTGTTCCCAGTTGGGGCACATCCTGGGTTGTGGGCCAGGTCCCCAGTAGGGGCGCCCGAGAGGCAACCACACATCGATGATTCTCTCCCTCTTTTTCTCCATCCCTTCCCCTCTCTCTAAAAATAAATAAATGAAAATCTTTAAAAAAAGAGAAGGTATTCACATTCAAACTAAAGAAGCAGACACAAACACTTATCGAAATTGCCATTAAACGTGATTCATTGTGAGGTCAGTAACTAACTTCCTGAGAGGCGTTAAGACACTGAGTCCAGTCCGTCCAGCTTTGTCGCACTTACATCTGTGATTAGAAAATATCATCATTCATTTGTTTAAAATCGCATGTTGAGTGTGCATTTGATCAAAAATTAACTACAATTATGAAACCATAAACTAAATTCAATCTTTCAAAAGCTGTGAAAACTTAGATTAGCAAAGTAATTCTGATTTTCATTGTCCAACTGATAATTGGGCTCCACTGGGCTGGCCAAAAGGTTCATTTGATTTTTAAATTAAAAAAAAAGACGCATTTTTCATTTTCACCAATAACTTTATTGAACAACAAACGTATTCACTGTTTTGTTCCACTACTTCCCGCTGTCTTTCAGGCAACTTCGGAATTCCATCTTCCCAAAACTTTTTACCTTTTTAAGAACTGTTCCGGGTGCATTTTGCACTTTTCCAGGGAATGAAATTTTTCTCCATTAAGAGAATTTTGTAAAGACTGAAATAAATGGAAATCAGAAGATGCAGTGTCTGGTGAACACAGTGGATGAATCGGAACCTCCCAGCCAGGCTGTGACAGTTTTTGCCTGGTCACCAAAGGAACATGTGGTCTTGTGTTATCCTGATGGAAGATTCTGCGTTTTCGGTTGACTAATTCTGGACACTTTTCGCTGAGCGCTGCTTTTAGTTGGTCTCATTAGGAGCAGTTGTTACTGGAATGAATTGTTTGGTTTTCTGGAAGGAGTTCCAGTACCACCACATACACAACATCACCTTCTCTGGATGAAGACCAGACTTTGTGTGGCTGGTGGTGGTTCATTTCACTTGTCCCACGATCTCTCCCACGCTATTGTAGACTTTTCACCTCCTGTCACAATTTTTTTTAAAACGGAACGTTAAAAAAATTTTCATTACATTTAAGTAGAGAATCACATGCAGAAATATGCTCAAGAAGGGTTGTTTTGCTTAAGTTATGTGGAGCCCAAACATCAAAACGATTAACCTAACCGAGCTGCTGCAAGTGATTTTCGATGCTTGATTTGGATATCTTGAGTATGTCGGCCATCTCCCACATGGCAGAACATTGATTGTTCTCAGTTAATGTCTTGATTTGATCACTATCAACTTCAACTGGTCTACCTGAGCATGCAGCATTTTCCAGCAAGAAATCTCCAGCATGAACCTTCGCAAACTGCTTCTGACACATTCGATCACTCACAGCATCTTCTCCACACGATGCACAAATCTTTTGCATTTCAGTTGTTTTTACCTTTCTTGAAAGAGCAAAGCATAATATGCCAAAAAATGTTGCTTATTTTCTCCCATCTTCAATATTAAAGTGTCTACACAAAAATTCACCAATTTTGATAATTTTTCAAAGGCAGGCTAATATGACAGCTGTCACAGTACAATATAACAAAAGTGTTTCAAATGAAGTTAAAGACAGCTAAGCACTAGTAGAGCCATCTTATGGAAAACCAAACTAACTTTTTGGCCAATGCAAAATTTCAAGATCTCTCTAGAGCAGATTTCTTCTTTGTACCTTAAAGTATACATAATTGTTTATAATCATTCACATTTTATTTATACTGGAATAAATATCCTGATTTTATATCATTTGTTCTCCCTAGAAAATGGGAGAATTTTTCAAGTTTTTAATTATGTCCTACTTCTTTTTTTGAAGACAGAATAATTTCACAGGCCATCAAAACTCCTGAGAATATGAAAATAAAAATATCATAAAATCAATAGCGCTAATTCCATCCTTCTAAAATTGCGTCAGTGTGGTCTTGTTCCAGAGCTACAATGTCACCGGCCTCATGCGGTTAAGGAAGAACCCACAGACTCCACCTTGACCTTCACCCATCTGTAATGAGCTCCAGTAAATAGATGCTCATGCTAATGTTTGTGTGTTGAATCTTTAGAGTCAGCATATGATTTATCACCTCTGCAGAAAGAGAAGAAGAAATGTAAATATGATCAGAAAATACAGATCTGTCTCTAAAACTTGAGATTTTTCTTTAATAGCAGTTATTAAAGGTTTGTTCAATGAAAACGTTGCCCCTTCCCACTAGTTCTGCAGAGTGAGTACTTAAATGCACTCAGGGCTTCTCCTCAGCACAGACTCTCTCCCCTGAGCCAGGTTCTCCCGGACCTACCTGCTCCGGAACCAGCTCCAGCCCAGCCCACTGGCCCCTGCCCAGAGGCTGGCAGCCAGGCGATGGGTTCCCAGCCCAGATCATCCAGTGTACTTGCCCAAGACCTTCTCAATAAAAGGCAGGATCTTTGCTGGGATGGAGTCCTGTGCACACCATCCTCCCCCCCTCCCTTTGCCTTACTCTCTGGTAGTTTCTTTTGGACTTCTGATAGTTCATAAGCAACTAACCCTCCCCTGGAGGACCAACTCCCTTTCTGTTTACAAGATGTCCTGGCCCACATGGCTGAGAGCTATCGTGGACAGTGATGTCACGGTGACCACCCTGCGTCGCACCCACCCTCCCCGGACCTGCCTTCCCTCTTTCCTCCCATAGCCCTCACCTCCACACAGCCAGCCCCCAGGGGCTGCTCTGGTCTCTCGTCAATGAACTCACTTCCTCCTCCTCCTCTCCAGCTTTTTTCTTTATTTCTCCATTAGTATCTTTACTTGGAACATGTCTTACCTTCAGGGCAAATGCCGACCTTTTGTCAACAACGCCACTAACCTAGCAAACTCGGTGGTACAAAGGCCCTCCACTTGTGACAGAATACCCTGCAGCCTTGCTCACAATCGGCCACCCGCTCAGCACTCAGGGGGACCACTGCCTCTGCCGCAGTGGGTCCCAGGTACATGGACATGTGGTGAGGAAGGCGCACCGTGACGTCCAAAGTCGGTGCTCCCTTTTAAATGATTTCTAATGTTTGAAGTTAGAAGGGCCAATCTCTGAATCCCTATGGCTGTAACTTCTGTTTCTGACTTCGCACTGTGACAGCTCATCAGACTAGAGGGTAATGTTCTCCTCAGACTGTGAAATTTTACCAGAAACACATGTCCTGTTTGGTTGACTAACAAGTACATCACGACAATTTAATTTTATCTGAAATTTTTCCTAAAAAAGAGTCATCAATGAGTGACTCCAGCTTCCACTAACCAATGACATTTTAAAATGTCAGTTTTACTGAACTACATTCTTTCTATTTTGCTAGCATTCGATTTTAGCCGCTTTGGGGCTCAAATGTTAAAACTGTCTCCAACATGGTGTCTCCTTCTCTTCGTTCTGGAAGCCGATGTAGCGCAGCTTACTTCCCCACATCAGGATGAGGAGGGAAAGGTTGACCTCTCCGTATATGAGCAGAATCACAGAGATCCTCAGCCCCCATCCCGGAGTGAAGAAATGGCCTTCAAACCCTTCGCATGCTGTCCACGTTTTGTGTTGGCAATCAACAACGTCTCGGTGACCTTCCGTTTTCAGGAAGAGACCAGGGGAAGTTCCTGAGGGGCCAGGCTTCTGGGCAGCTGACCATGCGGCTAATCAGCCCCGAGTGTCAGAGGTCAAGGTCAAGGGGAGAGACAGCAGCCTTTACTTGCCCAGAGGGAAGTTCCAAGTCCCGCAGAGGTAAAGGTTCCAGGTACCTTTTGCAGGCTTCCAGGGAAGTGAAAATTTTTCCATTAAGAGAATTTTGTAACGACCAAAATAAATGGAAATCGGAAGGTGCAGTATATGGTGAGTATGGTGGATGAATCGGAACTTCCCAGCCAGGCTGTGACAGTTTTTGCCTGGTCACCAAAGGAACATGTGGTCTTGTGTTATCCTGATGGAAGATTCTGCGTTTTCTGTTGACAAATTCCAGACACTTTTCATCGAGCGCTGCTTTCAGTCGGTCTAACTGGGAGCAGTGCTTGTTGGAATCGAGCGTTTGGTTTTCTGGAAGGAGCTCCATACAGAGGACTCCCTCCCAGTCCCTCCAGGTACACGACATCCCTTCTCTGGATGAACACTGGCCTTTGGTGCCATTGACGGTAGTTCGTTCGCTTGCCCCACGATCTCTTGTGTTCCACACTGTCGTAAAAAGTATTCACTCTCTATCTTCTGCCCCAATTTGTTTTAAAAAACAGAACACTTTCATTACGTTTAAGTAAAGAACCGCATGTGCTCAAGAAAGTTCTTTTTGCTTAACTTCTGTGGAACCTGATCATCAAAGCGATTAACATAACCAACCTGGCGCAAGTGACTTGCGAAGCTTGGCTTGGGTATTTTGAGTGTGTCAGCCAGCTCCCGTGTGGTAGAACGTTGATTGTTCTCAGTTAATGTCCCAATTTGATCACTACCAACTTCAACTGGTCTGCCTGACCATGGAGTATCGTCCGGTGAGAAGCTGGCAGCACAAAACTTCACAACCCATTTTGACACGTTCAATCAGTCACAGCACCTTCTCCACCCGCTGCACAAATCTGTTTTTGCATTTCAGTTGTGTTTTTACCTTTCTTGAAATAATAAAGCATAATATGCCAAAAATCGGCCTCATTTTCCCCGATCTTCAATATTAAAATGGCTACACAAAAATTCACCAATTTGGGTAAGTTTGTTTTTAAGTGCACGCCGATACGACAGCTGTCACCATACACGCCAACCAAAGTTCCGAATGACGTTAAGGAACACTAAGGGTCGCGCGCGGGGAAAGCCAAGGAGCTCTCCGGCCGGCCCCACAGCTCCCGGCGTCTGGCGTGAGGGCTGCGCCCCCAGCACCCCTCTCCGCCGACACCGCACACGCCGCTCCGTCCCGGGGCCCCATGACACAAGCTGCGCAGCAACGATGTCCAGTGACAGGGCGTCTCTGGAAAGGGCTCCGTGCACGACCGTGACGCTCCGAAAGGGAAAAGGTGACTCAGAAAGTGAGGGGACAAGGGGACAGGCGGGCCTCCCTGCGCGCGCTGCGAGGACATCCCAGAATTCCGTGCGACCCGGCGGGGCGGCGGGCGCGGGGCAGGGAGGGCACGTCCGCGCGGTCGGTCGGTCGGCACGGTACTCACGCAGCAGGCAAAGCCAACTGACGACCCAGACCCCTGGCTCGGGCGGAAGCGAGGAGTCAGACACAGGGGACGGGAATGTCCGAAGAACTGTGGGGACCCTTCAGATATGAGCTGCTCTTCCCTTCCTCCTCACCTGCGGGCACGCCGTGCTGCCTGACTTTGAAAAGATACGGGAAGTCCACCCAAGTCGGGGGCAGGAAACGAAAAGCGGTTGTCGGCGCGTGCCAGGAGTTCCAGAAGTGCCAACATCCCTAAAGGTTTCAAGTCTCCAACGGTGACCAAGTAAGTCCCTAGGACATTTACTTGAGTTTACTCAAAAACAGCACCATCTGTTAAAAGACAGAACGGATTCTGAGTCACGATCTAGCGACTTTCCTTCAGAAACGTCGCTCAGGCGACGCGCCAGGACTCGTGAGCGCCGTGCTGTGCGGTGCGCACGCGCACAGGCCCCCTCCCCGCTGACCCCGCTGACCCCGCTGACCCCGCTGACCCCGCTGACCCCGCTGACCCCGCTGACCCCGCGGAGAGGGCCGCACACAGGCCGCATGGCCTGGCAGCTCCTCTCTTTACCTCTCGTTTCCTCCTCTCCGTGCTCAGAACTAATTGCCATTATACAGACCAGTTAGTCTCATTCACTTTCAAAAAGTTGCCGAGTGTCTGGGATCCACACACGGAAAATGCTTCTCAGTGGCTATTTAGAGCAGATCTGTTCCCGCTCCCGCTGCAAAGGGGGCGGGGCGGTGGGTGGGAGCGAAAGTATTCACTGCAGCGCTGGGTGGAATCACCAGGGAGCTTTAGAAACCTATCATTACGAAGCCGTAAACCGCTGGAACAGAACAGAGAGCCCAGTAAACCCGCGCTTACGTGGTCGATTAATCTATGACAAAGGAGGCAAGAACATGCAATGGCGGAAAGACAGTCTCTTTAATAAACGGCGCGGGGACAGCTGGACAGGTCCACGAAAAGATGGAACTAGACTCTGCTTACACCAAATGCAAAAATAAACTCAAATGGATTGAAGACTTACAAGTAAGACCTGGGACCATAAAACTCCTACAGGAAAACTTAGGCAGCGAACCCTTCGACATGGGTCTTAGCAGTATTTTTGGGGATATGTCTCCTCAGGCAAAGGAAACAAAAGCAAAAGTAAACAAATGGGACCACAGCAAACAAAAACCCTTCTGCACACCGAGGGAAACCATCAACAAAACAAAAAGACAACCTACGGAATAGAAGAAGATATTAGCCAACAGTACAAACAAGAAGGAGTTACATCCAAAATACATAAAGAATTCATACAACTCAGTATCAAAAGGTAAACAATTAAAACAATCCAATTAAAAAATGGGCAAAGGGCCTGAACAGACACTTCTCCAAAGAGGACATACAGAGGACACACAGACGTATGAGAAAAGATGCTCAAGGTCACTAGCCATCAGAGAGATGCACGTTGAAACCACGATGAGACACCACCTCATTCCTGTCAGAGTGGCCACCATCAGCAAACCCACCAACGAGTGTTGGGGAGGATGTGGAGAAAGGGGGACCCTCGTGCACTGTGGGTGGGAATGCAGACTGGGGCAGCCACCGTGGGAAACAGTGTGGCGCTTTCTCAAAATATTAAAAATAGAACTATCTTGTGATCCAGCAAGTTCACCTCTGGTAATTATCCAAAGACAGCAAAAACACTAACTCAAAAAGATATGTGCATCCTAGGTGGAGCGGAATTGAGTGGCCGGTGGCCTGCAGACCAACGTGCCCGAGTTTTATTGTGGCCACTGTGCTACACGCCTCGCCCACGACTCCCCACCCGTGAGACAGACACGCTGCAGTGGTAGGACACACAGAGAGCCTGGGAGACCACTGTCAGAAGTGGGCGGGAGAGCAGGCTCGGAGCCTGACTGACAAACCACCGCAGCATTTCAGGGAGGAGCGGTCGCCTCCGCTCTCGGCTCCTCCTCCTGCGGGGCAATGACCCCACCCCCCAGTCTCCTGGGTCCTCCTCGCCCTGGGATGATGCCAGGGGGACCTGCTCCTGGCATGAGGCCACCTATGGGAGGGCACATGCCAGTGATGCCTGGGCCCCCAAAGCTGAGACCTCCGGCCCGTCCCACAGCGGTGCCCCTTGCCCAGGGATGACTCAACCAGACAGACAAGGTGAGAGGGGAGTCTCTTCCTATCGGTTTTCTGTTACTTGTTCTCCTTCCCCAGGAGATCATGGTGCTGTGACTCTGGGAGTAGTGGGACCAAAAACTAATTTTCATTTGTATTGTAAAACGTGAAAATAAAATTGTAAACTCTGTTAGCTAAAAAAAAAAAAAAGATATATGCACCCCTATGTTCACTGCAGCATTGGTTACAACAGCCAAGGTCTGGAAACAACCCATTGTCCATTGGTAGACAAATGGTTAAAAAGACACAGAGCATTCATACAGTGGAATATCCCTCAGCCACAAAAAAAAAAAAAAAAAAGAATGAAATCTTACCACTTGTGACAATATGGATGGACCTACAGGGTATTATGCTCAGGGAAATAAGTCACACAGACAGAGACAAATACTGTATAATCTCACTTAAATGTGAAATCTAAGAAACAAACTCAAAGACACAGAGAACAAACTGATGGGAGGGGCGGGGGATGGGCCGAAAAGGCAAAGGGTTAAAAAGTGCAAACTTCAGTTATAAAATAAGTCACGGAATGAAAGGTTCAGCAGAGAAAACACAGTCAGTAGTAACATAACGGCCATGCACGGTGACAGGTGGGTACTAGACGTGTGTGGTCATCACACCGTAAGGCGTATAAATGTGGGATCACTATGTTGCACACCTGAAACCAATATAAGGCTGTACGTCAGTTATAACTGAAAATTTTTCAAATAAGATAAAACAAAGATAGATAACAGTCTCCCTTTCTGCTGTGCACCCCAGGATTCTGATGCTGTGAACAGGTTGGGCCCAGATGAGACTCCACAGTATACACTTAAAACCACAAGTCAAAGTTGGAGCAGAGGTTCGCACTCAAAGAGCTGACGATTCCGCCAGCGATTTAGGTGCGACTGTGAAATTTAGGGCATGCCTTCACTGTGCGATTCTTTGTTTTAATCTGTAGTCCATCACTGAATACAAGTAAGTATTCTTTGTCAGGAAGAAATTATTCTGAGAAATACAAATGAAAAAGGGTGACGTAATGGAAAAATATTAACACTAAACGATCATTAAATGTGGTGTGAGCAGAATTCTTAACTTCCTTGTGTTTTCACTGATTCCTACAATACTTCTAACACAGTAGTTTCGGTTTTCTTTATGATGTCAAAATGTGCTGTAAATATCATTATTTTACCCAAGTGATGACTAATAAGATGACTAATAAAATTAAAACTTGATAATGGCCACTAATGAATTAATTTTGATTTTTTAAACATTAAAATATGTATAGGGGACTCAGATTATATAACAAAAAAGGGGAAAAGTTACATTGGGATGTCTTTAAAGAGTTTAGATTCAAAAACAAATAACTCACTCACAGTAGCTTTTTGAAATTCAGACTGCACTCTTTTAACTGTCTTCTTACAAACACCTCAGGCCGTACACCTGGACCTGTTTTTGCCACAATCTCATCAGCGTGACGGCTGTGACCCTAGGCTAGTACTAGCCAGCCACCCACTTGGTGGCTGAAAGAGGTTCTTTCTCATCCAATCCTGATGCAAACTCAGACTTACCGCGCTGGCGACGCATGTCATTCAGTGAGACACACTGAGCGAAGCAAAGGAGCTACAAGGAGTGTGGAAGATGAAGAACACGGGTTTTAAAAAAATCACGATCCTACGGCAGCCTCCACATGTAAACAGAAATGCCTGAACCATTCATTTAGACTCAAATGGGAAGCGAATCAACAAAACTTAGACTTCTCCACTAACCAGCAGCCACCGGTTTGCAAGAGCGGGCGTGGGACAAAGTTCTAGACTCTTCCACTCTGCTCCACGTTCGTGCGGTTGCCAGAAGTCCTCACCTGTGGACGAGGGGTTATCAGAGTTTCATAAAGATGAATTGATGCCCTAAAATGTTGCTGGAATTTTCCATGTTTGACCAGTTCTAGAACATAATGCGTCACCCAGGACCACATTATTCTGCTGTGATTGGCATTTTTAATCACACTGTATTTGGTTTGATGCCCAGAAATCTGGGTGTGCATGTCCTTGGCTGAGTGCGGCTGCCCTCAGAGGTGAGGAATCAGGCCACCAAGCCACCCAGCAAACACTCCAGGGCCGGAGGGACAACGGGCCTGCCCACCCTCCTCCCACCGAGCCGGACACCAACGCACCGGCAGGCAGTGTGGGTACAGCCGCCACTGCATTTTCTGTCTAGTTCCCACTCATTCTTGTAACACGATTTAGACCTTACACAGCACCTTCCTCTCCAGACTCGCAAACAAAACATCCTTCCATTTCCAAAGCTTGCTCCTGTAATAACGTCTAAAAGTCTCCTTTATCTCTCCACGGCCCCTTGCAACTTGGTGATAAGTCCACTACATAGACATAGTAAGTATTCCCAATGTCATCAATTTAGTAAGTTGTGAGGGAGGAAAATACAGCAGGGGCAGTCCCCCAAAGTTGTCCTAGAAATAATAAGCCCTGATTTCTCCAAGATAATAATAATAATAAAATGATAAAGTCATAGTTGATCATTGATGGCAACTGCTGTATTTAACAAGCAAATGTTGACTTCTAAGAAATTTCATGAAATATTCTGGTGCAGTTACAAGAGAATCACAACCTCAAATGTACCTAGTTTCCTCTCACCTAGGTTATTCTCACGGTAATTAGGCTCTTCCAGTTGTAGGAAGGCCTCTGGGAGGTGGAGCAACGGAGGCACTGGCAGACTGAATGTTTGGTCATGACGCTCCGCATTCCGTGGAGGAACAAGCCAGGAAGTTCTAGCACCCATCTCCCCCAGTGGACTTGGGAGCCTGGGCTGCAGTCCCGACTCTGCCACGTGCCGGCTGCGTGTGGTTAAGCAAGTCCCATTCGCTGCTCTCTGCCTCCTCGTGTGCGAAATGCGGAGCCTGAGACCTGCTGGGTGGGACCATCACAGGAGGGACCAAGCGCCAGCCATGGGCCACGCTCAGTAAACATGTCACCACCTCTGACAGGGGACATGATCACTGGCGTGTTCATGGCACCAATTAAAGGAATAGGAAGAGTGTCTTAAGCATTAGGTCCCTAAGGACATGTCCTGCCGATGGCCTTTCAGGTGGGATAACTCCACTCAGTACCGTAGCCGTCGCGATGGACTGGAAAGCGTCCATCTGTGCCAAAAAGTGGAGAGCGTAGCTGTTCATTTGACAGTAACTGATAATTTTGTTTAAATGAGGAAGACCATTTAAATATGTGCTTTGCTTTCAAGGGTGGAATTGGTTGTTGTTTTTTTTAACCAATCCGCTGAAAATTATTTATTTTCCAATTTTTTAAAGTATAATTAGGAAGTAGTGTGTGGTTGTGGAAAGAACATTTTACTCAAAATCACTTTTTAGAACTGAGTCTTACAAGTTTGTGAGAAATTAGATTGTCACTTAATTATTCCTTTTAGCATCCTTCTCAAGTCTGACCCTCTCAGATCCTACTGTAGAAACTAAACATCTGGACATGAAAAGAAATGACTTAAATTGATATAAGGTAATCAATTTATCCCTATAAAAAGCTATGTCTTCTTTTTAGTAAATAAATGCTTAGTTTGTTTCAACTGTCTTAACCGTGGTCCATTCGCTTAACACTTAGTTTTACTCTAGCTCTGACACGGTAGGTCACAGATACAATATATGCTTGGTTCTTACTACAGTTAAACAGTAGCTATCCCAAGTCTAGCCCAAAGAAGTCTGCACGTGTTACTCTAAGACCAATTCTACTTCTAATGAGATTGACACCAGGCCCCTCGTCCACCAATATGGCCACTGAAGGCCTGCTGGTACCACTGGTCACTTGGCAGAGGGGTTACAGCCAAGCATGCAACGTGTTTCAAGTTCACAAATAAAAGTAAAATTGACTTAAGATATGCCATAGGGTACAAAATAATAATGCAAAGATATTTTAATTAATAGGAAGTTTACAAAAGAATATTAAAAATAACTCCAAATACAAGGCTACTTAATTGAATTGTTTTTTAATACTCAATAATTTTTGCTTTGGTAAAACAATCTTTCCAAAATCAACTTATTTATTCTCAATATTAAGCTTTATGTTTGGCTTTTATCTATATTGGCGCAGGTCTTACGTGAATTTGGGGGATAAACAGTTTCATTTGAAAGACGCGGTACAAGTGAATATGTGAGTGATGCACAGTCATCCCCCAACCGCGGCGTCCCCGGGGCAATCGAACCGCATCAGAAAATACAGCGTAACAGTTCTCAGTTAAGTCCCGGAGGGGGCGTTCCCGGGCGCCACTCACCACGGGCGCCACTCACGGCCACCAGGGCTCTCCAACGGCTTCGCGAACGTCCTTAAGGAATGATGGGGAGGCAGGTTCATCTTCTCTCACACCCCGTTCTAGGACTGCCTCCTGGCCATGTGGCAGGTGGGGTGTCTCTAGAAAATAAACCTGGTCCGGCTGAAAGCCGTCCCCCTCACCACCTGCCGCCCCGTGCACACCACGCAGTGCGCCGGCGGCTGCGGTGGGGCAGGGAGGACCACCCGCAGGTGCGCGCACCGAAGAGCCAGAACCGCGGGAGCTGTGCCGTGCCCCCCCCCGCCCCGTGTCCTGTGGTTCTGCCCCATGGCCCCTTCTGAACGTGAAGCTGAGAGGACCCTGCCGCAGGACCACAGCGTGCGCCGGTGACCTCGCCCGCCCTGCTGGACCGCGTTCAGACCAATGCAGCATCCACGCAACTGGCACTTCTCCATTCAACAGTGGAGGGGTTCAGTGTGCCCCGAGTGTAGAAAAAGGCAAAAATCTGGGGAAGCGAGCCAGGGGCGAGCCAGAGATCTTCCGGAGTGTGCCTGGGCCTAGTCTGGCGCAGCAGGTCACAGGCCACGACTGGACGTGCGCACGTGTCCTGTGATTTCTGAATCGCAGACTTGTCTGGAGAACAACAGATACGGAGGATGTGAGCACCGGAGACGGCTGGATGCAGCGCGGGGCATTTAGGGAATTAGAGGAACTGCGGCACCTGCCAGTCAGGAAGCGGCTGAACGAAATGGGCCCCGACAGGCCTGAGACCCCAGGGAAGAGCGAGTGCAGGCTGGAAACGAGGGCTTTCAAAGGCAGGCAGGCAGCGCGGGGTTCCCCCAGGAGGGAGATTATGCTTCGCTGCTCGTCTTAGTTACGCGTGTTGCCTAATGACGGTGTTTGATCCGCGTGGCGGCCAGTGAGTCCCTGTGCAGGGAGACCTCTGCTCCCTGTGGGTCCTCGGGTGTCTTTCCACACACAGGCCAAGATAACCCTCCCGAAATAGAAAGGCCAGCACATCTACCACTGAAGGAGAAAAGGCACTGAGGGTAGGAATCACTCAGCACAGGGACCCGGGGGCCCCACCCCAGAGCTCCGTTTGCCCACCGCTGAGGACGAACGCTGCTTCCATTTCCACTGCCGGGGAAATACGCCGTTTATCATCCTCCGAAATTATCCCCTGACCTACTTTGTTAATTAAAGCGTTTACGGAGACCGGCCCCGATGGAGCCAGGCCCCCGGCTCAGTGCAGATGTCGGCTCCACCGAATTGTAAGATTACCTCTATTTTACAGGAAAAAATATTGCAAAGGACAGGGGCGATTCTACAGTTTATGGTAAAGAGAACCAACATTTCACCGCATCACCTAACCCTGGTCTCTCCACGTCATGCTATCGTTAGCACAGAAAAATCATGAGGTTAATGATGGAAACCGAACAAACGACTAAAATCGGAATTTTAAACATTCGGAGGCAGCTCTCTGCATCAGCGTCCTCCTTCCAGCTTCACGCAGAGCCGCGTCAGCGTAAATAAAACGTGCGCTCCTTGCCAAGCAGAGACCTACCGGACCGCGGGGCGAGGGCAGGCGCAGGGCTAGGACCGGCGCAAAAGGACAGACGGACAGACAGACGAGGAAAACAGCGTCCCCTCCGCCCCCCATCCATCTGGCTCCTTCCCCGACTGGGGTTCAGACTCCCTTGCGGGAAGGAAGCAGGGGCGGTGAGGCTGAGTAACGGTGCCTGGGGAACCCCAGTCGCTTCGCCTGGGGACACCGGGCATCGACCCCCGGCTGCCAGGCTGGGCTCCGGAGCCGCGCGGGAGCCATGCGGGCCGCGCGGGGACGGCGGTGGCGACCCCGGGGAAAGAGTTAGGGGACGTGCCTCCTACCTTTCTTTTCCGGTCCGCGCGGTCCCTGGGGATTTTCCGTTGCTTTTTTCTCTCCCTCTCAAGGATCTTTTCCTTTTCATCCAGTTCAGCCTCTCGAACTTTTTTAATGGAAGCGGCAGCGTGAGCCATTTTGCAGAGAAAGCAGCGGAGCAGGGCCGCGCTCGGAGCCGCGTCCCCGCGGTCCAGGTGGTGGGTGGCACCCGGCGCAGATGCGCCTCCCGGGCGGTGGCCGCGCAGTCACTGGCAGCCGCCGCCCCGCCCCCCGCGCGGCCTCTGCAGCATCCGCCAGCCGGCTGGCGCCCAGGCTGCAGCCCGCGCCTCACCTGCAGCACAGGTGCGCCCCCGGCGAGCGCAGGCGGCGCCCACCAGCGGACGACCCAGCGGAGCGCCGTCCCGCGCGCGGCCCCGCGGGTGGGCGTTCACTGCCGCAGCCCCACCTCGCGCGCCCGAGGACGCTGCGGGCTGAGGGCCACCCCGCGGCGTGGCGGCAGCGGCTCAGTGCGCGCACACAGCCCTGCCTCCGCCCGCGGCCCTGCCCTGGGCAGGGCTCGTGCGGGGACAGAATCACGGGGACGTGCGTCCGGGAGGACGGCGCGGCTGGGAACACCTGCCACAGACCCGGCGCGCGTGGGCGGGCGGGTTCCAGACCCACGTGGGGCGGGGGTGGGGTTGCTTGCCGCAGGGACAGGCCTGGGGAGGGAGGGAAGGAAGCAGGAGGCACGGAAAACCGCCCATCACTTCAAGAGGCAGCCGGGACTCACGGATTCCCAAGCTCTTGTCAAACATCAAATTAGCACCCAGCGAGGTGACGCGCAAAGCAGGATTAGCAGCGTTTCGGTCGTCCCTCCCAGTCCCCGGCAGAGTGGCGCAGCCAAAGGAGGGAGAGGGGGGACTCAACCTGTGAGTCAACGAGGATGAAATTCCTGGCCTATGCTGCCAAATTTCCGGAATTTGACTGGTTTCATCATGGACTGATGGCTTCTCACTGAGTTCCTGGTTACTCACCCCCGATCTCTGCGACAGACAGGACACCGTGCGGGACACCACAGATCACGGATCCCCCAGCGCGCACACACCACCCCATTTAGAAAAGCGAGGTTTCGACACTAAGGTCATCACCGACATTGAACGATGCAATCTCATTCTGTATGCATCCCATGATTAAGAAAAAAGTAAAGTAACATAGAAAATGAGTTTTGGGGTCCCAACCCTTGGGACATACCTGCCCAGACAAATAGAGGATGTCAAGTTTCGTTTCCTGGGCTACAGGAAGGTAAGCCAACAGTTCTTCCAGGAGGGAAAATACTAATTCTCTGTACTGTGCATGGTCTGTATACATTTTAGCTTATCATAATATAACTTACTACTTGTCTTTTTTACCTAAACAAAGTTGCAAGCAGCCAGATTAATCAAATATCCCACAAGCAAGCAGACTGCGCTCCACAGTAGTACAGAACCCAGCGCTCAATCGGACTCAGAAGCCGGTCAAAGCAGAGACTGGCCAGAGGCCTGGACAGCCTCTCCTGTGGGGGCCGCTGCCCGCGTGGACTGAACAGCAGAGAAGTCACCTTCCAAGAAATAAATCATCTTCTCAAAGCGCCCTGCTCTGTACATCTTGTGGTTTTTACAAAGTAACGGGCACAGGCCTTTTGGGAAGACAGTGTGTGGACTTGGGGAGGCTTCCTGTGCCGGCCACCTGCTAGGACACGGGTCAAACGCATCCCCGACGTTCTTCAGGACACGCCGCCATGTTGTCAGGAACGAGGGGTTCAGGGGAAGCACAAGACTACCACCCGCATTCTGTCACTGGACTCATGGCCGTCCCTCAGGGTGGCTGAGCCTCCCACCCTGGCTTCCCATGACGGGGGTGACTGTTCTGGGACAGCGCCCTGCCCACGCCCCTCTAGAACCTGTCCAAGCTGTATCAGCCTCCTCTCTGAGTCACTTCCCAAAAGCAAGGGGAAACTCACAAGCATGCCTGAGAAAAACATCAGAGATCCTGGGGTCGAAAACATTGTTTTTATCCTCAGCCTTTGATGAGCTCAGTAGACCTATGTAAAATTGCACAGTATCAACTTAATGATGTCTTGTAATGCCAGGAAAATTACACATTTTTAAAGCTTCAACCTAATAACAAACAGAAAGGCCTTAGGCAGGGTTAACAGTCTTAGTCCCTAAGACTCTCCCCATTTTTCTGAGCTCTTCTTGTCACTTTTGTCTCACGAAGAAAAGGTGACGAATCAGATGTTAGTTCACTAATGTTAGTTTGACACATACATATTTCACAGAGCACCGTCATCACCAAATCTTTGTAAGCGGACAACACTCCTTCACACGCATTTCTCACTATGTCTCTGGATTCAACTCAGAGAAGCACATTCAGCATGCTCTCCCAGCTGAGGACACCAGAAGGCCCAGGACTTGTTCCCGGTGCCCCCCACCCCCAGCTGGCATGCGTGAGCAGGAGCATCAAGGGTAAGGACCCCAATCAGCCCCCTCAGGGGACAGAACCACTCTCTGCCCCACCATGGGCTCTGCTGCTCAAATCCCAAGCAGGAAACCTCAGGCCCATGTGAGTGTTTTCACATAAAGTGAAGGGACCACGAGCCCTTGTTAGCCCCTGGTTTCCATCCACCGTGTCCCCACCCAGAGAGCATGCTGCCCCCATATGAGATGCATGGGGCAGCGCGGAGTCACCCTTGAGTGCCGTGAGCTGCCGTCCTACACAGGGATAGGTGTCTCTCCACCGCTCACTGACGCAAGGTCTTCTAATGTCAGCCCTTCTTGTATGTCTGTGCTGCTCGAATGTCCCCAGGATTTCTGTTTGGAAGGGAAAATCTGTCGGATTTTGGGGGACAGTGGCGGGCACTCACCAGCTGAGCCCCGCACAGACAGGGCAGCAGGTTCCAGTCCCAGGAGCTGCCGGCCATGCACCTGGCGCCTGCACCGCAGCACAGGCGGCTGCCCAGCGGTCCTCCCGCAGAGACCGGGGCTGGCAGGGTTCTGCTCTTGCCCCAGCTGCAGCCTGCGTCAAGGGGACAGGCTGGTGTCTGCCTTCCCAGGGAGGGACACACCGTCACTCACATTTAAACCTGACAGCCAGCGGAACAGAATGCCCTTCAGGGAGGACAGCCTTCGTTTAAAGCCGGGACGGAAGGTGGCCCTTTGCTTTGCCAAGTGCCCAGCACTCCATTGATCCCCCTCCAGGGCACCGTTCAATAATGGAGCTGCCACACACAAGCACCGCAGCCAACGTGGTCACTGCCGCAAACCCAGTGCTGGGCGCGTGGGGAAGGCCAGAGGCACGACAACAGCAGCTGAGGCCACGGCATTGGGGGAAACCGGTGCTCAACTGAGCTGTGAGCCCAGTTCCTTCTCAAGTTCAAGGGTGTTGATCCACACTGGAGGCTCCCAGGGTCAGGGGACGGTGACCTGAACGAGCAATGACGTGCATACTGGGTGGGCCAAACAGTCTGTTCGGTTTCTTCCATAAAAGAAAAGACGCATTTTTCATTTTCAGCAATAACCTTACTGATTTGGATAGTTTGAGTATGTCGGCTATATCTCGCATAGTAGAACGTTGATTGTTCTCAATTAATGTATCGATTGGATCGCTACCAACTTCAACTAGTCTACCCGATGGTGGAGCATCATCGTCCAGTGAAACTTCACAGACCACTTCTGACACGTTCAATCCGTCACAGCACCTCCTCCACACACTGCACAAACCATCGTTTGCATTTCAGTTGCGATTTTACCTTTCTTGAAGTAATAAAGCATAATATGCCAAAAATGTTGCTTATTTTCTTCCGTCTTCAGTATTAAAATAGCTACACAAAGTTCACCATTTCGATAAGTTTTTTTTAATGCACGCTGATATGATACAATCTGATGTAATACAAGCTGTCATGATACAATCTAACAAAATTGTCTTAAGTGAAGTTAAAGACAACTAAGCGCTACCAGAGCCATCATATGGAAAAAACCAAGTGAACTTTCTGACCACCCCCAATATATTGCCCTGATTTGTTTTACCTGAAGCCAAACCCAAAAGCCCATTTGATAACACAAACTTATTAAAGCGGACCTTAGTAGTAACACAGTAGGTCCACCTTTCCGTGGATACGTTTCCGTAGAAGGTGATTTGGTTGCTCTGAGGATGCCCAGAAGGTATTTTCCTTCTACTCCAGACACCCAGGGCCACCTCAACGCCGGCAGGTCCCACAGCTGTGGACAGAGAGGCAGCCATAGATCACAGCCCGCCTCCCTGCCTCTGAAACTTGCCTCTAACTCAACACTCCTGGGCTATCAGAGACTTTCCACCTCTGAATGACATGGAGTGAGAAGCTCCCCTGAGCAGAGGGAGCCACCCAAACGGAAGGCTGTAATCGCAGGCACCCGGTGCCTCTGGCTTTGTGGAGGGCTCCTCCACCCTCCCCCACTCACACGGCCCTGCTCCACAGAGACAGAGACCAATAGAATTAAATCAGACCACACGTCCGGAGGCCAGTCCCAGTGGAGCCTCTCCTGTGGTGTGGCGTTGACATCACTGTGATCAAACCAGTCACAGACCCGGAGCCCCCACCTGGAGCTGCAGCCCAGGGAATTTCCAGGCAAACCTGATGGCAAATGGAACCACTGGGAGAGAAACAGCAGAGCAATGGCTCTTCTCTCCTGACACATTTCCCTACCAAATTTCAACTCGCATTTTGCAAACGTCAAGAGCAGGAGGGGAGAGATGAAGGACTGTGTCTCAAAGGTGAATGGGCTGAGTGTATAATAAGAAGGAGCCAGCCCCCGGCAGGTGGACCACCTGGGCTCCACTGCCTGGAGTCTCAGCAAAACCAGCCGTGAGCGCAGTCCTGGCAGCAGGCACGTGAGTCCTGCTCGGCCTGGGCCTGTCCATGCCAGTGTCTCTGGGGGTCCGGCGCCAGCATGTGATCAAAGACAGCCCTGCGTCCCGCAAAACAATGGGACAGAGAAACACAGACAAGGCACCACATAATGCAGCTGTGGACAAGGCACTGGCCCAAAACAATGAAATTTAAGAAATACATATATTTCTGGTTCCCCAAAGTAGTATCTTTTAGTTGCAAAGTTACGTAATCTCAACTCTTTGAGCTCAGACTGACTTGTTCTTTTCTCTGCCTCTCCAGCAAGCTACACGACTTTGCAGAAGAACAAATAATAATCGATGTCAGATAAATGAGCAATATGTGGTAAAGGAATCATAGAAACAATATACTATAGGACTTCAGGGTGCTACAATTTTTCTTAATAAAAACTGTTTATAACAGTGCAATAAATCTTAACACAGAATTGCATTCTTAAGCATCTGAGAATTCAGAAATTTCACCAAAATCTAATATTGGTTTGGCCAAAAAGTTAGTTCGTTTTTTGCGTAAGATGGCTGTAGTAGTGTTTAGTTGTCTTTAATTTCATGTGAAACAATTTTGTTAGATTGAACTATGATAGCTGTTGTATCAGTGTGCATTTAGAAAAACTTATCATAATTGGTGAATGTTTGTGTAGCCATTTTAATATTAAAGATGGAAGAAAATAAGCAATATTTTTAGCACATTATGCTTTATTACTTCAAAAAAAGGTAAAAACACAACTGAAATGCAAAAAAAGCATTTGTGCAGCGTGTGGAGAAGGTGCAGGGACTGATCGAATGTGTCAAAAGTGGTTTGCAAAGTTTCATGCTGGAGATTTCTCACTGGACAATGCTTCACGGTCAGTTTGGTAGACCAGTTGAAGTTGATAGCGATCAAATTGAGACATTAATTGATAACAATCAATGTTCTACCACACAGAAGGTAGCTGACATATTCCAATATCCAAATCAATAAGGTTATTGGTGAAAATGAAATATGTGTCTTTTATTTTATGGAAAAAACTAAACAAACTTTTTGACCAACCCAATAGATAAATGAGATGTAACCGAAAAAAAATACAATAGACTGTTTTTCACAAAAACCCAGTTGATGGTTTAGGTAGAAGCTTCAGGCAATATTCAACCCAACTAACTTTGTGAAATGAAAACTTCTGCAGAGATCTATGGTTTCAGCCTCGGTGATGCACAGCCTGGGACCCCGTGTCTTCACAGAAGTTGGCTGTTTCCTTTCTCTTCTCATCCCTTGGAAGACCCCTTCACACATGGCTCCAAGCAGAGGGTCTCTGTCTCCATCCCCAAAAGGACTGTCACCCAGCTCTATCCCCACTGGGTATGCACCCCTCCCCCACCAGAACCGCCGGGATACCCAGAGCCAGGTGTGCTCATAGTGACCTTTGACCCCACTGGTTCTTGCCGTGGCTTCGTGCACTTCAGACAAACCCTACCTGAAGGAGCGTGGATTCAGGGCGTTGTCTCCTGATAATAGTTACTGTGCTTTGCGAGGCCCTGGTAGCGTGAACACTCACTGACTTTGCTGTCAAGTTACAGGTTCAGAGAAACAAAGGGAAGAGGGGGGCAGAAGGCTTTGGAAACATCTAGAAACTCTACCATCAGACTGTTTCTCAAGTGTCTTTAAGTTCTGATTCCAATTAAAAGACACCAGCCTGGAACACACAGATGAGACAATACCTGGAAGTATTGTAGGTATTGTTTATTAAAAAAGAGACAAGGCAAAACCCTGAACAGAGAAAAATTCTTAAACAAAAAACATTCTGGAACAAAAGATCACGACCCTACATCAAATCATTGACACAAGAATTCCAACGTACATGTTTTGAGTTAAAATGTTTTAGGTGCATATGTATCACTGCTCATCTTTAAAAATTATCTGATCAAATAACACAGTTTGATCATGTTATAACACTGAGCTGCTTTTGTGGGGGGGGTCCTCAGTTTGGGCTCCATAACCACGTGAGCCTCCCTGTGGGTTCGAGCTCCTGCAGCACCTGGGGTGAACGATGTCTCTCTAACAACCAGGAGAGACACAGGTGAGGCACAGGTGAGATGTCAGCAGGTGTTCCGGAAGTATATAGGAACCACTGCACTATCTCCTGAGAACAAAGACCACAGCACAAATGTAGATGCGTGAAAGGGGGAAAAAATAGACTTTTAAGACAGAAACACAGAGGACAGACAGGAAACGAGATAGGACTGCCCCAAAATATAGTGCGTGGGAAGAAAGTGCACTCCCTCTGGGTGAGCGGCATCATGGAAAAGTTCGTGAGACCATTTGGTAACGGCGAAGCCCACAGAGCCCGTGACCCCGGGTAGAGGGCCCTCGGTCGGTGAGCTCAAGGGGTGGTCTGGCTGTGTCCCCCCCACACTTACTATTGAAGCCCTAATGTTGGATAGGGTGGTGTTACCAGGCGGGGCCTGTGGAGGTGAGTGGGTCACAAGGGACATTAATGGCCGTATACAGACCCCAGAGCTCCCTGCCTCTTTCCACTGTGTGAGGACCCAGGACGAGTCTACCGCTGAGAGGACAGCCTCATGTCACCGGACTGAGCTGGGACCTCATCTCCAGCTTTCAGACCCCAGAACGGTGAGAAATAAATTTCTGCTGTTTGTAAGCTGCCTGGTCTGTAGTGCAGCAGCTGGGACAGACTGAGACGACATCTCTGCTTGAGGAAGTATTTATTCGCCCTCATGACAGCCAGCTCTTTCTAGTCATATGACTTAGATGAGTCAGGACCAGAGACCTAGACCAGGCCAGAGGCAGAAGAAAGAGACACCCTACAAAGCCTTCCCTTGAAATGAAAAACAAAACAAAGAACAATTGCCATTTAACTAACACGCAGGCACAGCTCCAAACGGAAGGTCCTGTAATAGGCTATGTTACCAAGAGGTTTGCTGCAGAGCAGAGGAACCTGCGCAGGAGATGGAGCGCTTTCTCATCCTCAAAATTCATCCCTGAAGCTCGTTTCAGTGAAGGCCAAACTGGCCCTGTGCCAGGAGTGAGTGTAGAAATACGCAGCCAGCCAGTCTATCCGTCTGGTACCTATGAAATATCATGAAGAAGTTTGTCGAAATAGATGCCTTTTCCACACATAAGATCAGAGGTAAGATGCCGTCTTTCCTGAAACAAGACAGAAACAAACAAGACACACGCACACACGCACATACACACTCACACATACACACTCACACATACACACACTCCACTCTGCTGACGCATTCTCCTGCGGTGTCAGCCCCCGGCTTTCTCAGAGGGACTATTTATGAGTCCGATCGGAGAAGCTGGCTCGGGAGGTGCAGAGTATTTTTGGACCAACCCCAGGGAGATTCAACTGTCCTCCAGCCTTGTGCCGTGGGGTTTCTGCAGTGACAGCTCAGCTTCTCCAACCAGCGTGACCCCAGGGGCATCTCTACAGACTGGAAACTTCATTTTAAGAAGAGGAGCTACGGCTTTAAAATAGTAAAAAACAAAATACGACAGAAAACAAATGAATTCTTGGGTTGGCCAAAAAAGTCCATTACGTTTTTCCCGTAAAATAAAAGACACATTTTTCATGTTCACCAATTACTTTATTGATTTGGATACTTTGAATATATCTGCTATCTCCCACTATTGGCTTCTAGTGGGGAGAGGTCGGGGTGCTGCTAAATATCTTCCAATGCATGAGTCAGCCCCACAGCAAAGGGTTATTTGGCCAAAATTTCAGTGGTACCAAGAAACTCTGCAAATCACTTTTGACACATTTGATCAATCACAGCACCTTCTCCATACACTGCACAAATCTTTTTTGTGTTTCAGTTGTGCTTTTACATTTCTTGAAATAATAAAGCATAATACACTGAAAATGTTG
Source organism: Desmodus rotundus (assembly GCF_022682495.2). Lineage (NCBI taxonomy): Eukaryota > Metazoa > Chordata > Mammalia > Chiroptera > Phyllostomidae > Desmodus > Desmodus rotundus. The sequence continues at coordinate 549,702 of NC_071395.1, read as the reverse complement.
TGTATTTTCTTCCATCTTCAACATTAAAATGGCTGCACGAAATTCACCAATTTGGACAATTTTGTTTTTAAATGCACACTAATATGACATCTGTCATAATACAATCTAACAAAATTGTTTCAAATGAAGTTAAACACAACTAAGGGCTACTAGAGCCATCTTAGCGGGGAAAAAACGTATGGACTTTTTGGCCAACCCAATAGATCCGTGGGTTTGTGTAAATTAGTGGAGTTTGGGCGCCCTCTTCTGGAGAGGACTGATCACAGCCAGTTGCTCCAAAGCACTGTGGGAGGAACTCACTGTTCTCAGGTTCAGGGAGCTGTTCTAATGGTTGCTGCGTATACTATTTTTTGTTTACTAGATATTTTTCTGTTTTGTAGATGACAGGAAATGCCGTTTCTGCCAAGGCATACAACATTAAGCCAGAAGAATCTAATGCAGATTATAAATTAAAAAACTGTGCACTTTTTAAAAAATAAAAATTGAAATTGAAACAAACTAAGCAAGTAAAATTTGAGCACCAGCAGGGTATTTGTAGGTTCTTGGTTGTCAAATCCCTACCTAGGATTTGTTTCAATCTAAGCCTCGGTCAGACCAATATATTTGTAACTAATTACAAAGTATCTGTCAATGCAGTGTCAAGCTGGACACTAACAGACACTGAGTCAACTCTAGTCTCTCCCACATTTGAGTAATACAATATGATCAGGCTTTTGTTTAGACAAAATTTCAAAACGTGATGGCGAATTACTCCCGAGTCAAGTCCTCATTTGGATATCCAGTTTCTGCACCACTTCGGGTTTCCGAACAACACAATTCTTACAGAAAGGTCATATAATAAAGACCGGGGTGAGGCACAAAACAAAAGTAGGTGTACAGTTGTTTGTGTGGAAAATAATGCAACAATTAATAAATAATAAAAGTACAAGAATAAGTTCTGTGTCACATACTCTGAACTGTAAATCTACTTTGGCCCCGCCCCTTGTTTTGTCAAAGGATCAGCACAGGGGAGAGAAGAGAGCCAGACAGGAGTATCCTCTCTGAGAAAATGGAAATCAGGGTGACCCTTCCTCTACGGAAGTCCTGAGCGACAACTGCTGGAAACACCCCAAGCGTGCTGGCCTCAGAACACTTTGCACCGGGGTCCAGGATGAGGGAAGCGGCCCCGTCCCACGCGGAGACCAGGGCTCTGCCGCATAATCTGCGGTCTCGCACCTGCCGCCTTAGTCCAGGTGAGCAGCCTCAGCTGCTGCGCCACGGCGCCCTCTGCAGCCCGCCCGCGGCTCTGCAGCAGCAGTGGTGCCGTCCCCAAAGACACCACTGGAGGCCAGTCATGCTGCAGCATGAGCTCCAGCCACACCCTAATTTAAAACGAGTAACCTACGGTTACGGAAACAATGCTTTGGGACCGAACACATACATACATGTACACAAATCTGATTTCACTTTTACAATTCAACATAATGGTAAAATTTTTGCTGGAGAAGATATGGAATCTTGTTTTGATATTTCAATCAAACCCCTCTATCAATCCACAGATACTTCAGTATGTTGATTATCTTAATTGTGGTGACACTTTTATGGTACATACGAACGTCGGAACTTACGGAATTGTACACTGCAGTGCTCTGTGCGCTGAATAGCTACATCAATTATGTCTTTTCCAGCTGCTAACTCGTACCCAGGAGCCACACGCCTGTCTATCACGGCCACTTCCCTCCAGCCCTCACTGTGCTGGGTCCACAACCAAACACCTCCCTTCAGATAAAGGTCCACATTTTTAAATCTTCCATCAACACGCTTCCCTCAGTCTGTCTCTTTTCTAATGATTCAAACCCTTGGTCTCAGAAATATGTTGATAAGAAAAGTATGTTTTTAGTAACCTGATTAAGCAAAATAACATTCCCCTGATTTTTCAGAAACTGCTGGTTTTTTATTTTTAATAGTTTATTTTACTGTATTTTTCCCATTACCATTTATCCCCCTTATATACACTTCCACCTCCACCTACCCACACCCTTCCCACCATCAAAAAACTGCTCTTTTTAAATCACTGGGCACCACAGTGAAATCTGACTTGGAGATGTATTAAAATAAGCAAAGCAAACAAAAAATGACCTGATTTAATTTGCATTCACTTCAACATCTAATTCAATGTAAATGTTTATTCAATGTTTGGCCACATGTTCACCAGGAAAATTTATCATCACTAACTGAGAAAGAGAAACCAAAGCAGCAAACTAAGGAAATTCCTTCCACACGAGGTTCTGTTCATTGCACGAGTTTCACCACACACTCTGCCCCACACAAACACTGTGCTAATTATGATTTGGGGACGGGCAGAGAAGAGTCGCAGAGAACTCCAGACACGTAAGTTCTTGGTTATCACACAGCTGATGTTTTGCTACAAACTACTACCCAGGAAGGAAGCGAAAGCTTAGTGAACTTTCAAACAGAGGGCGGATAAGCAGGGTGGAGTCTGTCTGGAGTTCAGCAGATGAGGGAGCCTGTGGCGTTCAGCCAGTGTGCACACGGTGCCCACGCTAAAGGTGACAGGGGAGGGGACAGAGATTTTTACATGAAACTTTCCTACATGTGTTGACACTATCACATAATGAGCAGATTTTCAAATAGCAAATTATTTCTTGTAGAAATAATGGATTCGGGGTTCGGTGCAGACCATTAGGGCACACACTTGTGGCTGAAACTTTTTCTGAAGCTTCTGAAAGGACCCACCAGAGGGGCACCGAGAGCAGAGCCCTCTGCGCCCCTCTGAGTTCTCACACACTAAGAGGATGTGTGCGTGATAACTGGGTCTCGCTGGTTCTATAAAACCTGTAAAACAGCACCTGAGCATTTTAAAGTGGTTTATATTCTTGTACAGCATCCTTGAAACCCAGAGAGGTTGAAGGACAGGCTCGCGGCCCGGAGAGCAGGACAGAACACGGTCTGTCCGTTCCCACTGCAGGACTTCCCCCTCTGGGCTCTTTAACCCTGTCCTGGAAAATCTCGCTCCTTTTAGCTTTTCAATTTTTAAAAGCATATTTATATTGGTACAACCACTTTGGAAAACAGTTCTGCATTACCTAATAAAGTTGAAAATGTGCCCCCCCAAAGGATACTCATGTCTGGGGAAGATTATCTTACCCTGCTTGCCCTGTACTCAGTGCGAAAATCCAGTCCCTCAGGAAGCAGTGACCGAAGCCACCCTCGCAAGAGCGCCTACGGACACAGGATCTGCGGACGACCCAACAGACACTTTACATCAATCCGACCTCGTCCGACCCTTCCTTACAAAAGTGTCAGGCAGGTATCATTACTACCACCCATTTTAGAGGCCTGGGGTGTGGGCAGCTCCACGCTGTAAGATGCGCAGGGACGAGCCGGCTGCAGGGAACTGCGTCCCCATAACCCTGTCGGTTGTAACCTGGCGCCAGAGGCCAGTCGCCCCAAATCCACATGTCTAACCCCAACTTTCACCTGTGCCCATGGCCACATTTTCCATAACGGGGAAGATGTGCACTGGCTCTACTCAATCTAGGAGAGAAGAGCAGCCTTCAGAGTGGAAACCCAAGGCTGTATTTTTAGGAGGTAAATCCCAGTTGCCACCCATCTGCCTACTGAGGACCCTGTTTGCACCCGCCATGGCAGCACCTGGGATCCTGAGTCCTCGGGCTTCATACAGGCCGAAGGCCCGAACTGGAGACTGCACAGCGCGGGAACGCCTGGAAAGAGGCGGCGGCGACATGCTGTGCTGCGGGGGGAGACCCGGGATTAAAGCAGTCTTGGAAACAAGACCCCCAGGACAAAATGCCCAGACAAGTCCTGTTACCTCGCTACGGCTCGACTCTCACCTGTAAAGTGGGGATATCTAATGAGGGTAAGTGAACTAGTTCATGTGGAATACTTAAAGTATTAGCACATAGCGAGCACTCAACGTCGGCTCCATTATTAACAACTAATTTTGAAAATGTCCAAGACTATCCAGGTAGATCCATTTCAATTCTTTGTTTCAGAAAGTTGAACTACAGTGATGAGGTGATTTTGCTGTTTAATCCACCTTAAAATTTCCAAAGGGCACGAAAATCCTAAGTGTCCTCTGTGGAAAACTCAATAATGATGGCAAGCAGAGCTCATAGCAGCACATCTTATAAAGACGGCGCCGGCCCAAAGGATTGGGTCAAAGGACCATTTGCCTAAACTCCTGAACGCAGATTTCAAGGGAGTTTGGAATTATAATCATTTTTCTCCATTCTCTGTGGCTTCGCAACGGTGTTGAGAGAAGTAAGTATTGCAGCCTGTGCTGGCCTGCAGGACACGTACGCTGCGAAGGGCGACCGATGAGCCGTGCTCTTGAGTCAGAGGGTACAATCTGTGCTGAAGTAGTGCTGCCAAGTTCAGGTTCGCCCCTGCGGCTGCGACTCGGGCAGCGTCTGTGTCTCTGTGGCCAGAGCGGGTCGCAAGCCGACAGAGCTCTATCGGGGATCGTTTCTCTTTGCGCCCGAACACCCAGGGCCTCAGCCCTTTGCCACCGAGGTGCCACTGAAGCGCCCAGGAGGAGCCCCCAACATCCACCTCTGCCCGTCAAACACCGGAGGGGAGTCTGGCTGCATTTAGCCGTAATTCTGTCACCGTCTCCAACTCAAGTGCCTCACAGGGGCCAGCAGGCGAGTGGGGTGTGGGGACAGGGGAGCAAAGGCCTGTCTAGTCAGCTTCAAACTGTCTGTCCAAGTGGAGTCGCTGGTCCAATATTATCAGATATTCTGATTTGTATAGGAAAGCTGGATTTCAGACTTTTATATAACATTTTCTGATACTAAAATATGGTCCACTAAGTCAATTTTTAAAACATTATGTGAGGTAAACAGAATATACCTGTGCCTTGGGTCATATTATTAAAAATAGTCCCCAGACTTTATAGCAGAGCATGCAGTGCAAGCAAACAAACATGCAAAACCAAACAACCACCACAAAGAACCCACAGAAGGAAGCTTTTTAAAAATTTTTCTTAAAGGATTTTATTTATTTACTTTTTAGAGAGAGGGGAAGGGAGGGAGAAAGAGGAGAGACACATGAATCAGTTGCCTCTTGCATGCCCCCCTACTGGGGACCTAGCCCAGGCATGTGCCCTGACTGGGAATCGAACCAGTGACCCTTTGGTTTGCAGGCTGGCACTCAATCCACTGAGCCACACCAGCCAGAGCAGAAGCCTTAAACCCCTGTGATGTCACTTACTAGAGTCATTTAAGAACACGTCACCCAGGGTTAATTTTTAAGAGCCTCTTCCCAAATAAAGTCCTAAATCTTAGCTGTTTTGTCCTCGGAAATGAAGCCCCAGGAGGATGTCTTCCTTGTGGCACATGCGGGTTTTACGTTTCAGAACTCACGTTAGCACACTGCAGTAACACTTTGAGATGCGAAAAGAAATTAGATTTGGGAAGGAGAAGGAGTTAAGGGTAATAGTTTATTACATAAAATGGTTCCTTATCTGGGATCTGGGATTTTCGTGAAAGTCATATTGAAAATGAGAAGAATTCTGAGAAAGAGAGGACTTGACTGAGGACCCTCATTCTGGGGAACGTCTTTGGAGTGGCAGGCATTTCCGTGTCGGGCGAGATCATCCCACGTCCCGTGGGAACCCCGGATCCCTGCGCCCCGACTCTGTGTAGCCCCCGGCGTGACTCAGCAAAGTGCCTGTGGTTCACGAGGAGCAGCGACCCAGCAGGGCCCCCAGCAGGGCCCCCAGCAGGGCGGGAACCCAATGTTGCTGAGTCCAGGAATGGTGAGTGTTCGAGCGCGACTAAAATGCAACTACGGAAAAATATCCGTGACTGTAAATAAAGAATGAAACATAGATGTGATTGTGTTAAAGCAGTACAACAAACTGTTTTTCGAACTTTTCTTTAGTTTCCTGTTGATTTTTCAATAAAAACAGCAGTTGTTAAGAGCAAAAAGGAGACCACTGCGGAGCAGCGGCCTCTCACCCACTTCTGAGACGTGTTTCAAGGCAGGGGAAGCACATTCAGGGTCCGCAGTAGTACTGTCTGGGGCCTTAGATGTGAGGCAGGTTCACGTTCATATTACATGTAGTGCATCACTCCTATTATAATCCCCTGATCGACCATCAGTAAATGTGTAACACTGGACCAGCTCTGGGGTCACATACGAGGGGCATCCGTGAGTGACCTGACTTAGAGGGGCTCTGTGGGCCCTCTGCTCTTTGCATTTTCCCCTTTTCCTTCTACATTCATACATAACTTTCAATGAGCTCTTCCAGGAGATGAAAACTTATTCCTCTTAAAAGGAAATTAGAGAAAGGATTTACAGAACCCCAGTGACTGGCTGTGGTGTGGGAAGCAGCCAATGGGAGGTTCCTCCTTCCCTACACCCCACAGCTGCCCGTGTGGGCACCTCTGTCTGGACCAGCACATCTGCACACTGATCTTTAGGTCTGTTTCTCCATGAGGAACATTCTGTGATCTTCCAAAGATTTCAATGGGCAAAGTCACAATTTGTAACCATAGGTGGCTTCTATGTAGGAAATAAAAATTGCTGTTGAGAATTTAAAAAACCCACAGACACGTATGAAGAATGAGGCCCGGGCACAAAGGATCAACAAACATATGTGAGATTTTATATGTGTGAAAACAGAAGCCAGAGGCAGGACGGGGACGGAGTGAACGGCAGGAGGGGCCTCATGCACCATCACTCACACGCAGGTCGCCTGAGTGAGGACAGGCAGGGTGGTGTGGCTCAGTGGGTTGGGAGTCATCTCGAAAACTGAGAGGTCGCCAATTTGATTCCTGGTCAGGGCATGTGCCTGGGTTGCAGGCCAGGTCCCCACTTGGGCCTGTGCGAGAGGCAACCAATTGACATTTCTCATGCACATCAGTGTTTCTCTCCCTCTCTCCCCCTCTTCTCCTCTATCTAAAAATAAATAAATAAAATCTGAAAGGAAGAAAGAAAAGAACAGAACTGCATGGCTACATGAATTCCCATCCTTCCTTCAGGACCAGTTCAAGCACCACCTCCTCCAGCTGCACTCAAGGCCCCGCCCAGCCCACCAGGCTGAGGTGGCCTCTGCCGCCAGGGCTCACTGGCCCCCAAACACCCTTCTTTCGTCACCTTGATCAGACCGTGACAGTCTCTGCTTCACGGGACTGTTCTTGAGAAAAGGGACTTTGTCTTTTATTTTGGTACCAACCTAGAAACTCAATGACGAGGCAATGAATACAAAGGTGAAAAGTCAACTGTACTAAATAAAGCACCTTGACAGCTGGCTCTGGGTTCCCTCCGACACCTGCTGGCGCTGCAGTTTTGATGGCGCCTGCCTTGTGGGTTTCATCTCTGTCCACTCCTGCAATCCTGTGCTTTAAATATTTAAAAGCCAACACACAAGCCGTGCCGGCCCCAGCAGGACGGACACACCGGCAACGCTGACCTGTCATTCAGTCGCCTTGTGGTTCCCTCGCACGTCGCCGCCTCCAGGGTCAGCTTTGAAGATTGTGCAAACTGAAAAACTTACGCGAATGGCCCTTTCCAGTGTCCAGACAGACACAGGCACCGGGGGCAAGGACAGCAGCACCACGGGATGACAGTTCACACAATGCAAAAGGCTTTGAGCTGCGCGTGGGAACTTGTGTCACTATTATTGCTTGTCCAGCAGGGGCTAATGACACCATTTCTGTCAAAGGGTCTGTGCCTAGCCCCTGCACGCCAGACACTTGCAACCTCGCTGTTGGAGCGTGATGTAAAAATGGCGGGAATAGACCGTCTCATAAACGTGTCCGATTTCTTACTAGTGTTCTTCCTCGTCCCTGCCTGGGACCCTCTTCCCGGGGCCTCTCTGCCCATCCGGACATTAACACTGAAAGTCCAGCGACATGCTTCCTTCGTGGAGCTTTTCTTGGTGGCCACAGTGAAATGCCCTGTGGCCTCAGTGAAACACCATGTCCCCTCCTGCTTTTCAGACAGAAAGTGGTCAAAGCCAGTGTCCTCTGCACACTGACGGGGACAGGGCTGCATCCTCCCTTCCCACCTTCCCCAAGGCCAGTTGCTCATTCTCACGTCTGGGGGCACTGTGCCTACGAGGAGATGTCTGAACAGTACTGAGGCCACAGGCCTCACCCAGAGCAACTGCATGAGAATCTCTGGGGAGTGAGACGCAGGCACTACCGTGTCAGCCCCATTCTTGGCCACGGATGAGAATCACTCTTCCACAGAAGGCTCCCCAAGGGCTGGCGCTGGGTCTTCTTAGTCATAGACGTTCCCAGCAGTGCACTCAATTGCACCCAATCAGTATCTACTGGGGACCTTGGACACAGTAGGTCCTTAATAAATACACCGCAAATGCAACATTAAAATTTGCCACATTTGAGGAAAAGAACATCAAACAACAAATTTTTATTCTTCACACCATGTTCTCTGATAAACCATCCATAGGGGCTGAATCCTCCATGGACAACCTGCTGAAGTTGCTCACTTGTCCTCAGCTCCTCTGCCGCACACATTCACACTGCGTGTTAGGGTTTTCTATAAGACTGGGCCTGATGTACTTTTTTTTTTTTTTTTTTTTAAAGAAAAGCACTTTCCTCCTCTCTTCAAGCTGAATGGACAGCCCATCATGCCTGGATTTTCAGCAGCAACCATGCTGGAAGTAATGGGCTGGCGTCCAGGGCCGGGCACCCCCCGCCGCTGTCACACAGAATCAATCACAGCCTCCAGCACACTGAGGCGCGGCGGCCTGGGCGCCGTGGAAGGAGGTTTCTGCGGCGTGCAGCAGCTGCCGGTCAGCGGGACACCCAGGCTGTTTGCAGAAAACACAGCAATTGGTTGCTTCTTTCTCTCCTTTTCAATTCCGCAGGGACCACCTCCCAGCCATGTACCAGTGCACCTCACATAGGAACCAGGTAGCGGGTGTTTGAAAGCTGACTTAGGAAAGGATGTCCTGGCCTTGCTTTGCTCCACCCTTGGCCTGAGGCCTCTGCCAGGTTCTCAGGGCCTTACATGTGTGACCCAGGTCTACTGGGCTGTCCAGGCTATATCATCCAGAGACATCTGTTCCAGTATTCTTCAATGTTACTTAGGAAAGACCTAAATTGCCTGTGCTCAATCACATGCAAGAGTTAATTTACTCATAATTTTTAAAATAAATGAACAGAGTGACATTTCTGTGCCAAGTACTGTGCAAACACCAAGAATTGAAAGACACAGTCAGGTCCACTCACAATTTATGCGGTTGTCATAAATTCTACAACACACGGTTTGAGCAGGCACACTCCACCGTCTGTACTCACACCGAACAAACAGCCTCTCACATTCCATGGGAGTTGGAAAGGTGGGACAGCAAACAATTGTTTGGAAGTACCTCTTTTAAGAAAAAAGAAAAATATCAGTGAAGTCATTATGGTAATTTCTTATACTTATATTTTGGTTATTATTGTGGAACGACACCCACCACCTCCCTACACAGCTCAGAGAGGTGTCCCACCCCCAGCACGCACCCAGACCTCCGGGAAAATAGTCGCAGGCTGTGTCCTGGTTTTGAATGGCTTCTGCTGACTGTATTTGGGCATCGCTAAGGCCAGTCTGGCAAGAAGACTGACACTTGAACCCCTGACTAGACCAGCTCCTGAACTCTGTAGCTTTCAAAACACAGTTCCCCCCAGAAATCCCACTGCACACGAGGGTTGTGTGTCACATGACCCCATGCCTGCCCTCTGGCTCCACCCTCCCTGCCAGCAGTGCCTTGGGGAGGGGACCTGCTCTGAGTGTGTGAACAGTGTCACCAAAGCTGTTTTACTGGCCTTCTCTCCGGTATGCACCACATGACCAGAGTCCCTACTTCTGTCAGGAGGGTAATGGTGGCAGGGTGGAGGTGGGACTTGTGAATGCCTACGCCAGGTACCTGTCCTTTCATTGCTCTCCCTGGATGAACAGGGATGGGGGACAGGCAGGTGCGCAGGCAGGTGCACCACTACCTGAGCCTAGAGGAAAGGAAGCCTCGAACCCTAGCTGCAGTGAGGACAGTGAGTGTGGAGGAGTGAATGTGTGAGTCGGTGGAAGAATGAGGAAGCCTGGTCAAGGAGGTGCGGGACTGGAGTCCGAGAGGAGGCACCTTGGCTGCCCAGGCAGCTGCTGTCCAGGAAGGAGATCCGAGGACGTGCAGGTGTTCACGAAGCCCCGCCGGCACCTCAGTCTGCGGAGGATACTGCGTGCTGCAGACGCCAGCGTGGCCTCCCCAGGGAGCCGTGGTCGCCTGCGCTGGGCGCTGTACTGTGACATCTGCCGTCCTTGTCCCTCACCTGACCACCAAGCTGTCAGGCCTGTGCCTCCATCAGCTCCTATTTCCTTTGCGGCTTTGTTTTCAAATCACTGTGAAGCACCGCAGTGGGTACAGCATGCATCAGAACCAGAACTACGGGATGGGTGGCACCTGCATTGAAAATGAACCCCTCTTGTTCTCAGGGCTTCACCCGTCTGCTGTTTGTTCTGAAATAAATCTACAGTGATGTTCTCGGCTTGTCAGTTCTCCAGGGTGTGGCTGTCTCCTTTACCCCACACCACTACTGTCATCAAACCTGGATGTTGTGACGGGCACCAAGGACTTACTAGGCAACTACACACAAGCATTGCAAATGCCCTGAGGACGTGTTGTCGTAGAGCAAAGTGGAATAGGACAGTGACGACAAGCGCTATAAACTAACTTAATTAGCGTTTAAGGGTTTTCAAAGACTCTGTCCAGTGGCAGCAGTGAGTGAAGTCGGGAACGCTCCACAGAGGATCGGGGCCGGGGTCCCAGGGTCAGACGTGCAGTGTTGTCCAGCTGCTCCCCCCAGAACAGAGCGTTTGGCCAGTTGGTTGAAAAGATGATGCTGACTGGCCCCAGGACAGACAGACATTCTGCCTCCCAGGCAGACACAGTGCCTTCGCGACGAACCAAAACCAGAAAATTAAAGTAAGTGCATTTTTGTTGGCATTCAAGTGAAAGCCACTAGATTTAGTCAAAATTAAAAGGAAAAATCAACCATGGGACTGTGCCGTCTATGCCAATGGATCCTGTGGTAAAAGGGGCCAGGGATCGGTTGTGTGCTGGCAGAATCACCAGTAACTTCCAGTCAGGACCCACCACTTCACGGACCTTTGTGATGCTGAGATGTTTAAAATGACAGTGACAACGGGCATTCCAAAATAAGAGGGACGAAGAGTGGGAGCTACGTGGTCATTTGGAGGGGATAAGCCTGGTCTCTGTGAGCAAAAAGCCAGGGAGAGGAGAATTCGTGAGCCGGTTCTCTGCAGTGGCCCCAGGATCCAGAACAAAACCGACAAGGGGTGTGAGGAAGGAGGAACTCGCGTGCGTGAAGCGACTGTTGACCAGGACATCGGCTGGGTGTGGGGTGAAAGGGCGCAAAGGTGACATCCGCTCACAGCACGGTGCAGCGCTGAACCACCCCCACACCTGGAATAAGTGGAAGGAGGAGAGCTTCCCAGAGCCAAGCAGAAGGAGGGAGCATTGGGGCAGCAGCCCCACAGGTGGACGGTCATGCGGTCCTTGGGGGAGGCCGGAGCAGGGGAGGGGATGGCTCTGTGGTGAAGGTAAAGTGATGACTTCGAGATACTGGATATTCAGAGTAAGAGAGAAGGAGTCCCAGGAGGTCCTGAGGTTAGAGCGAAACATTACCCTTTAATGGAAAAGTTTGGCACAAATGATGATGTAATAGGTAGATGAGCGATTCTTTTCTTGTCTATTCAGTTTCATTTGGTAGCAACATACTCTATTTAAGATGTCGTTGAGTTGTGCCAAATGCCAGGTGCATCACTGCACTTTTAAAGGACAGATTGCCATAGGCAGGCCCCATGCAGGTCCGCCGATCTTTGATCTGGAGTCTGGCCCCCACCGCATGGAAGGGCTTCCTCCTGCCGGCTCTGTGAGGTCTGCATCAGCTGGAGCCTGGGCTGCGGGCCTGGAAGACACCCGCTCTGACTTGGCTCCCAGGATGGTTTGTGCCAATGAACTTCAGCTCCACTCTGCAGGTGGCAGGGCTGGTTAAGAACAGGGTGCTGGCTCATTAGGGCCCAACAGTCTGTCCCTCACGGTCCGTCCTGCTCTCAGGTGCAGTGTGTCCTCCCTGCCCCATCTCAGCCTCTCCTGTGTCTGCTCACCACACCTCCTGGACGCTGATCCTCGTTTCCAGGTCCCTTAATCTGCTGAGTCTCCCTTCCCTTGCTTGACTTCACACCTGTCCAGTATCCCCCTAAGTCCAAATGGTCACCTGTCATTTATTAATTATAAAATTGCCCATATGTTTGACTCTTGGCCACACCATCATTGTCTCCGTAATACAAACACACAGTCGCGCGAGTCCCTTCTGATTGTTCTCTCAATCCTCACGTGACGTCAGACCCTACCTGAGATCTGCAAACACGCTCGCTGCTCCACTGGGCACCTGTCTCATCTATTGCTGAGGCCATGCTATGTATTTTTACTTGCTTTTCAGTATGTGTTATAAAGTAGCTTTCCCAAGTCTTTATGAGATACCTATCGATGAGATGTTCACAACATGTCAAACGGTGGAAGCAAACCAGGGTAACACAAGTTTAGAGGGCTTTCAGGGGCACCCAGTATGCAATTATTTACAATATTCTCATGACAATTTCCGGCATCACCTACCCCACACACCCAGTGCAGACATAACTAATCGCTTCAGTTTCCGTGTGTCTTACAACTCTCTCCCTGTGCCAGTGAAATCAGAAGCTGAAATACTTTCATCTGCTGTTCACAGGCAATTATTAGCAGATTGGGGTTTTGTTGCAAATTTGTGTCTATGAAATCCACTTCTTTCCTACAGTAAGGGGAAACCGCTTGAAGAAAAAGTAATAAAAATGAGATAGCGAGAGATGATTTGTTTGGTTTTCTTTGGGGGATAATTGCCCAAATGATCTCTTTAATTCGCATTTGCTGCAGCAACTAGGTAGATTTATAACATACTTAGAAAGTCAGCGGGCATCCTCAAGTGTCCTGGGACACGCTGACCCTGTGTGGCCAGTTAGGCAGTTCCACGGTGGCCACGAAGCCTGGGTGTGCATGTCTGTGTGTGTGTCTGTGTGTGTGCGTGCTGGCAGACAACAGGGATCCAGGCAGGAAGGGACTAAACAGTGAGGCACTGCACGGACTAAGTAAAACCAAGCAGCTTTGTAAGGCTAGCCAGTGCTAATGTTTCAACAAATCCATATATAGTTTCCTTATGATGTTTTGATTTCAACTACCATTTCGGTTTGCCTTAGACTTCTAACTAAGAAAGGCCTGGAGGTGTCGTCAGGTGTAGCCCGAACCCAGGCAGGCGGCAGACCACAGCTGCAGCGCGGCAGACTCCGGGAGCCGGTGGGCGAGCGAGCGCAGCGGTTCTCGGGAAGCCTTCACTGAGTCAACATCAGAAACTCGCTCTTGCGTGACAGCCCTGCCGGGGAAAGCCCAGCCCATCACTGGGTGGGGAGCACAGCCCCGCCCTGACAGGCTGACCGTGTGCCTGTCACCAGCAGTAATGGGCATCTGCCAAGGTACACCTGTCAAACCCAGCCCTCGCCTGCTGCCTCTCGGTGCCAGGCCCTGGTCGCTCCGTAGGACGGCCTCTGGTGTCAGGCCATCTGGGTGGTGAGAATGTTCTGTGACAGAGCAACGTGTGTCCTATAGAGACGTGGAGGAGCGTGGAGAGGGGGAGTGAAGCGAGTGTAAGACCCAAATTCACTGGTTACCGATCAGCTCGGGGAACCACTCCGACAGCACAAATTCCAAAGTGCAGTGATTTTACTTCTATTTTAAAGGACGACATGGAAATGCATGTTAAGTCTGAATGGTAGGTTAAGCCACCCCACGACCACCGCCACACGATCCTTCACTCCCAGGCTGGACCGTGAGACCGGTGGACGGCCAGACGGACCCGCCTTGGGGGAGGGAAGCCTGCTGGGATGTGTGGAAATCCAGCGGCTGCTTCCAGATCGATGGCCCGGGTTTCGATGAGCATTTAAACCTGCGCAGGGCACAGCACCAGGTCCCGGAATGAGGACAGTTTGCTCTCAGGACCGTCTGCAACACCAGCAGTAGTGCAGACCCACTCAACATCCCGGAGACTGAATTAGAGCAGGTTACGATGACTCTTAGAATCCTGACGTTTCTAGGTCATTTCCAGTAGTATCACGTCTGACACCGAGTGACCCGAGTGTGTATGTAGGTATGGAAAAAAGTCCTCCCGAACTCCTGACATCGGAGGCCCCGGCCAACAGAACCCCTGACCACCCTTTTTGAAGAACAGTTCATTGTTCTGCCCAGGAGAGTCACTTCCATTCAGCCAATGGAGCTTTGTGTACACTTCCATCACTGCGGTTCTCAGCTAACGTGACACTCATCTGTTTAATGGTCACATGTGGACAGATTACAAATAAGATTTTTTTTAATCATCCCTTAAAATCAGTATCAGAAAGAAGCAATAAGAGAGGAACTTCACTTCTCCCCTGGGCTCCGGCCAGCGATTCAGAACCTTGCTCGACAGCGGTTCTGCATCTGACCAGTGATGAGAAGAAGGTGCCAGACCACTCACTACCTGTCGCTGCCGCCCAAGCACCACCTTCACAGACCAGGCCTGGAGGCCAGGCCAGGCCGGGCCATCAGGAGGCGCTTCCAGGTGACACAGACCCCTCCTCGCTCCGAAACAGCTTTGAATCAGGCTCCTCCCTGGCCAGCGGAGCAGGGCCTGATGCCCGCGCACTGCAGCTGGTTCTTCAACGGCTGGGAAGAGGTCCCTGCTGTGCACTGAGCCTGGGGAGCGCAGGATGGATGAGTGACCTTTTGAATGAGGACGAGCCATGTGAACTCACTGACAAACCCCCTGATGCTGGAGCGGCCGTGGCAGAACCGGCAGAAGCTCGGGTGGGAATGCCGGCCCGCGCCCCCGCGTCCCGGTGCTCAGTCAGAGCCCACATCTGCTGACAGAGCTGGAGCACGTCTGGCAACGTTAGTCAACACCACAAAAACCGTCTTCCTGTTTGGATTCACACTTGTGTTTTGAACTGTACTTTTATCTGGATAGAGATGTCTGCTCAGATTATAAGGCCCAGGAAGGCGCCGGTCACTGATCTTGAACGGCAGCGAACGCACAGCCACACACCCCGCACACCCCACACACCCGCTGACTTGACGGCGTTTTCCTGTGTGTTAGCTCAGTAAATTAACTCGTTAAACAAGCTGATTCTTAGAAATTGAAGCTCGTTAAGAAAATGTTAAAAATGAAGCCTTTGCCTCAATGAGGACAAACACAAATCAGAGGGCAGAAGATGGTTGTCTGCGGGTTAACAGAAAAGCATGATCAAAACCCAGGTCTGACGACTCAGCAGAAGCCCCCCCCCTCCCCCCAGATGGGCCGTGTCATTAACTAGAGCACAGTTGACGGTCTCCCTCCACCTTTTAAAACCAGGCCCTCCCTAGAGGGTGGCAGGTATTAATGAACTTCAAAGGACAGAAATACCTACCATGTTTACTCGGTCCCGAGTTCATAAGATAAATTTTTCTATCAAGAGTGTCGCCTTTGATAGCATTCCCAGCTCTGCCCGTGCGAGTAGAGGAAGTTGAGACGGTAAATAAACTTGTGAGGGATCCTGCCGCCATCGGCTGACACACGGGCCCTGTCTCTGCCACCAGCAGGGACCAGGACCGAGTACAGGCAGCAAGGAAAGAGAGC
This sequence comes from Desmodus rotundus, assembly GCF_022682495.2. Taxonomy (NCBI): domain Eukaryota; kingdom Metazoa; phylum Chordata; class Mammalia; order Chiroptera; family Phyllostomidae; genus Desmodus; species Desmodus rotundus. The sequence goes on along the minus strand of NC_071395.1, from coordinate 533,971 downwards.
TCAGTCTGCTCTGAATCAGGACACGGCCATAACCAATACAGATCAAAAATCTTAAATCTATTTCGGTGTGCAATCACTTGTCTCTCTGGAAACCTTATCAAGAAGGAGAAAGAAACCTGAAACACTTCAGAAGAGAGCACGAAAAGGACCTTCCATGGAACAAGGGCAGAGCTTGACCCACAACCAAGTTCCTCAGGAGAATAATGAGAACTGCGGCTGTGAGCGTGGAATCCGCTTCTCACGTTAGCGTCGTCTCACATGCCCAAGCCAGGTGAAGAAACCTGTCTAGTTTGCTTATGGATTTTCAAATCCAGTTCAGTATCTGGATGCAGTGGAAGAACCGCCCACACCCACACGTGCTGGATGCACTGGGGGCGCTTGGAGGGGAGGCTGCCGTAGACACCACGAGCAGATCCCCTCCACGTGGGACCCCGTAGGTCAGAGACCACGAGCAGATCCCCTCCACGTGGGACCCCCGTAGGTCAGAGACCACGAGCAGATCCCCTCCACGTGGGACCCCCGTAGGTCAGAGACCACGAGCAGATCCCCTCCACGTGTGACCCCTGTAGGTCAGAGAGAGCGTCGGAGAGCACGACCTGCCGCTGACGGATGGAGCGGCACTGCGGGGTCCGGAGGGGGTCCCAGCTGCAGGGACCTGAGAAACTTTGCGAGGGACACGGGAATGGCTCAGCACCTGGTTTCCGTGGGAGAAATGGTTCCAAATGTGGCATTGGTGACCAGCAGGCAACACGTCTCTTGTCTCCCTAGCACCGTCCCTCCACAAAGTGCCTGAGTGCCCAGCTCCTCCTCTACAAGGATGGGCGATAAGACTCCGTGAGAGCTGTTCTGCTGATAGGACCAGACAGCAGGTGGGAAGCAAGGATGCCCTCCAGACGCAGTGTGAAAGGAGGAGGGAAGATATATCCTACTCTGCCATCGCTGTCTCTCCAGGTGTGACGTGACTGCAGGAGCCGGGGCGTGCCCAGCACGTCTCAGCGAAGCTGGAGCTGCTTCTTGGTGAAGGAACTGGGCTTCTTGCCCGCTGACCCCATTTTCAGGCAATGGTCCCACTGAACTCTAGCGTCCCCCCAAAAGAGCTGGGAGCCTGTTAAAAACCCCCAAAAGTGACTGAGCAGGTCTGAAGGGAGTGCTAAGAATTTTAGTCTTTTAGCAACCCAGGTAATCGTGGTAGTTGTGGTCAGCAGACAACACTTCACTCTAAAACCGGAATTTCAGGAGTAACATCCAGCTGCTACTTATATACGAAATTCACAGCAAAAAAAACAGTATCAAAAGGTGAGCAGAAAGAGACAGAAACAGAGAAAAGAGAATGACCGGACCCCAGGGTGTAAGGGATTCTTCCATCTAGTAAAAATCCTCCCTCCGCTCGGATAGACGGTCCTGTCAGGTACCTTCAGTGACGGGGCTGCGGTTTTCTGGCAACACAGATTATTCTGGGTTATAAATTGATGTAGAAAATGGTAATTCATAGGTTCTTTGAAAAATTGAAGAAATGAGGATATTACTCAGGACAAGTTATATATGAAAGCCTTTGTAGACTTGATTGAACAAGGTACGTTCAAAAGTATTGACCACAAGATGATGTGACGTCAAAATGTTGGGCCCGCTCCCGGAGCCCACTAAAAAAGCCCACTTTCCACGGCCGCTGTGGAAGCACACCTTTCACGACGCCTCTCCCATAGCCGCGTTTGAGCCACACGCTCTGCGGCCCTATCCCGGCAACACAGGAACCAGCAATAAAACCTAGGTATCCAAAATATTTGCAACGCCATGAAGATTTTAAAATACTGGTCTGGATCAAAACGCCTTAACTGAACACAAGGTACCCCAAAGCTGGCTTGCCTTCCCGCTCTGTCAAAAACAACAGTGCTCACAGTTTAGCCCGAGCACAGCTGTCCACCAGGCGTGGGAAACGGTTTGAAGGCATTTCCTCGTTGCCTGCCCCAGAGGAGCTCACGACACCTGGCCGTCCCGGGTGGCTCTGTCATGCTGACCGGTGCTGGGCATTTCACTGTCACTTATGTACAAGCCGCTGCCCTGCTGCGGACACACGATCGGGAAGTGTGGGTGCTACGCACTCACCTGGTCTTGGATTACTTTAATCCTAATCTGCCTAAGTATTGTCCAGAACACAAACTGTCTGGAGTTGTCTGGGACTAGGAACGGGGTAAGAGTGCTCTGCAGACACAAGCCCACAGTCCCGGGCACTGCGCTCTGTCCGGGTTCCGGCTGAGAGCCCAGCTGTCCATCACCTCATCGGCACCAAGCCCCACAGACCACCGCCCGCCAAGTCTGCACCCAAATCGCTGTCCATGTGAAATACTCAGGTCCCAAGGAAACCATCCTGTGGATGTGTCCAATGAAAACGGTTTCTACGGCTACTTTCCCAACAACAGGGTCTGGCTGATTGTCCTTGGACACTACACAGCACCCAGTGACACGAAAGTCTCTCTCTCTCCCTGAGAAGTGCCTTTGTGCTTCACTGGCACCCAGGAGCCGCCGACCTGGCACTGCCAGCCTGGCCTTGGGTTCTCCCTCTGAACATAAACAACGGGAAAATCGTCCCCAGAGGAGGCCACCCTGTGACCGTGAGGGAGCAGGACACAATGGCACCACCCTGTCAGGTCTGGGCTCAAATGCTATGAACACCATCTGAGCCACAGAGGCCAGGCGTCCTGTCTCCAGCTGCGGGAGGGGTGGCTGCTCCCCTGGTCCACCTGCCCAGGGCAGGGACTCACTGGGACCCCCTTATAGAACCGCCCTGCCTTCTGAGGGCAACTGGCCCACACACACGCCTCAATCTTGGACCCTCCCCAAATCGCCTGCAATGCCCAGATCCTGGGAGTCTCTCCTCACTTGGCCCCACCCCAGGATGTGGGGGAACCCTGCACAGCCCACCACAGGGGCTCCTGGGGGTCTTCAGGGGAGTGCAGAGCCAAAACAGACTCTTAGAAAAGCTGAGAAACTTTCTATCTGCAAGGCACTCACTAGAACTCTCCTATGAAGTAAAACAGCCCTGCTCGGTGTGGCTCAGTGGATTGAGTGCCAGCCTGGAAACCACAGGGTTGCCAGTTCGATTCCCAGTCGGGGCACATGCCTGGGTTGTGGGCCAGGTCTCCACCAGGGAGGTGTGCAAGAGGCAACCACACACTGATGTTTCTCGCCCTCTCTTTCTCCCGCCTTCCCCTCCCTCAAAAAATAAATAAATAAATTTAAAAATAAATAAATAAATAAATAAATAAAATAAAATGAACTCCTTCAGCTTATTTTCTTACATTGTGGGTTTTGTGGCAAAGGAGCCTCTAGGAGAACTCCTGTTGTGAGGTATGGCATGAGCAAGTGGAGGACGTCCCATCTGTTCAGTATTTACTAGGAGAAGAGGCATGTTTTCAAGGAATGAGATTCAGCACATGATATCAACACGCTGACCTGTGAGCCGGGTCCACAGTCCTGGGTGCCGTGGGATGACACCCCACAGCCCCATATCGCTGGATTTAACCCCTATCAATGGACTGAGGTGACAGAGCACCAACTGGCCCAGTTCTTGCGTTGCTCAGATTTTATCCATATTAGGAAAGCTTATCTTTTGCTTGCTCTGTCCTCCTCCAAGCACCTTACTGGCCTAGTTTCTAATATAACAATAGAAGCCGCCCACCCTGCAGCCACAATTTGAGACCTGGAGTAGTCTGTGTGATGCCCCCAGCTCACAGAAGAGCAAAGCTCCCGTTGCATCAGGAACTCGGACACGGCGGAAATGACAGTAGCTCTCAAAGCCCCGGTATTTTGCTCTGTCCCTCCCGGTAACATAAAGACTTCCCTCCTCCAGGGTTTATGCCAACAGATAATTTCCTTTTAAGGGATCAGTAACTACACCTAAAGTTACTGCCATCAACTCCGTATTAAATACAGCCCAAAGAATATCATACACATTCTCTCTAATCCTCACAAGATACCAAACGGCAGGTCCAAGAGTCCACACTTCACAGGGGAGCACCCGGAGTCCAGGAATCAGTGGTTCACTCCAGACACAATATGAAAGGATGAGCTGAGATTGGAACCCACTGTGTCAGACTTGACATGCTAGAGAAGGGAGACGTGTGTGTGTGTGTGTGTGTGTGTGTGTGTGTTCCTTTTAGGTGAAATTACTTTCCACACTCAGCATTCACGGTGTTTCAATATATGCCTCTGTGCACACACACACATTCAAAACTTGCTATTGTTATCATTTTGACTGCAAGCTCAGAAATGAATTTATTCCTAAAATAAATATTTTTGAGAACACAGGGCTTTAAAAACACCCTGTTCTGATATCCAGGACTGTCTCCTGTGCACCCTCAGTTCCTTTCCGAGGGCCCCGGTGGCCTGATTCTTGTCCTCACTGAGAGCTCACCCTTGGAGACGCTGGCCCCACCCTGCGGTTCCACCGCAGCTCAGGGCGTACGGAGAGAAATGAAGAGCTTTTTGAAATAATAGTGTGAATGCAGGCAAACATTCCTTTCTTATTTCTTTCTCCCTGTTGCACCCTTTCTCTTTTCTAATTGTTTTTTCTTGTCTGAAAACGTAGCTCAGTTAGCTGACACTACACAAATGTCCTCGAGGGTGGGGCCCAAAGGACACCCTGGCCCTGCCTGCCTGCCGCGTCATCAGCGCCTTATCGGGTCCTGTCACTGTCTTCAGGCTGTTGTTAGCATTTTCATGGGTGGACATGCTTATTTTCATCAGATTACACAACTCCGTGCAAACACACAAATCCCTTGTTTGCTAACACGATGATCTTTTTTCACTAGCAGAGGTCTCGAATAATTTTGAATTTTCAGACTGTGAGACATTCAGAGATCAGCAATTGTGAAGCACAATGCCATTTCAGCATTATCAAAATAAACAATATTCATTTGTTCCCATTAATTATTTTTTAATCTGCTCAATCAGAATCCAAGTCATCCACTCCTGGAACCATTTGCATTAGAATTATCTCTCACACCTGCCCCTGTGCCAGCCTCTGGAAGGAACTGGATTTAAGGAGAATTTACTGAAAAGGCATCTCTCTCTCACAGGCTTGAGGATGGTCAGCGGGAGCCAGGCCATAAAGAGAGTGTGGCACGGGGCGGGGCCCAAGTTTTCATCCTCTGGGTTGCTGCTGGCATCACTTCCATGAAGATCAGGGCGTGGGAGCCCAGGGGACCCAAGCCCACAGAGCCTGCTGTGCCCCCCGCCCCGTCCTATCTTTAGCTGTTTATCTCAATCCCAGAGAGCTCCTGCTCCTGTCTGAGAAAGCTGCAGAAACCCGAGAGACACCGCCCCGGGGTCCCATTTCTCCCGTCACAACAGCCTCTGCTCCGTGGGAAGAATCCACTCTGCGTGGAACCAAAGGCAGCTGCTGTCTGGCATCTCAAGATCACACCTAGCAAGCACACCTGCCCCCAAGTCTTCCCTCTGCCTCCCTTCCACCTTGTTCATCACGTCCCTTTCAAGTCCCTCGTTCTAAAGATAAAAGGACTCTCTCTGAGCAAGTGGAGGCCAGATGCAGCCAGCCACGGCCTCGGCCTCTGAGACGCCCGACACACTCGTGGACACACTCATCGTCCACCCTGCTGGGTCAGCGCACACAGAGAACCCGAGGAACCGCGGGCACGCCCGCCCCTGTCGCCGCCTGCCCTCCACACTCACACATGTTTCTGCAGGCAGCCTCCCGCATTCCAGCCAGTTACCTTTCTGGGTCTTTTCCTTCTCTGACTGCTGCCATTGAACTTCTCGCCGCTGTCGCTTTTCTGACCCGCATCTTCGTTTATCATGGTGAGCGGCTGGTAAAACGAACAGCCCCAGCCCAAACGCTGCCGCCTGCACCGCCCAGCGAGTGTGCGAGTGTGCACTCACAGGAGCTGAGCAGGGGGTGGGGAAGGGGCGCGGGAGGCGAGCATGCTGCGTTGCCATGGCAGCAGCTGCCACAACTGTTTATCTGACTGCATTGTTAAATCCGACTCCACCAATGCACTGCCGACCAGCTACAAGGAAGGAAGCCTTGAGAAGGGAACGCCAGGGCCGCAAATGATTCGGGGACTCGGTCGGTGACACACCCTCCCTTCTGTCAGCTCTAACCCGCACACAGACCTGCACGCCAATGCGCAAGACCCTCCCACAACTGCACACACACCCCACACACCCACACACAGACCTGCACATTTCCACACACCAACATGCATACAGCACACAAGTGCACTCCCACAGACAGACCAGCACAGAGGCACACAGACATGCACACAACCACAGAACCACATCAGACCCACACACCTGCACAAATATGTACACACCCACAAAGGGACCTGGGCAGGCCCACACTCACACACACCTGCACACCCGCACACACAGACCCACACAAGCAGGAGCCATTTCACAATCCCGCCGGCAGCCCCACGATACTGAAGCCAGACTTGGATCTGAGGCTGCTCTAACACTATGGGAGTCTGACTCGGTAAGACTGCTGCCCACCACTTCACATTTCACATGCCTCGTCAGTCCTCAGGTATTTTCTCAGACCATAAGCTTATCCGCCTGGAAGGCATCAGGAACTGTGACGGGTCTGAGCTCCAACTTGCACGCTAACCAGTCAGTCCTGGGTCTGCGACAAAAACGGTTGTTTCTCAGCGCAGAGTGAGCGGCTTGGGCGCTGGCATACACGAGTCGATCTCCCTTACTCCCAGCTCTCTCAGCCCTAACGTGGATGGGTCGGACGGGTGTTGCACACTGCATGGGGCGGTCTGTGTAGAGGGACCCTGAGCGCAGGGAGCCCGCCTCTCCTATAGCAGGCTGTAGGCGTGCCAGAGCTCTGCTAGACAGAGCCACCGTCTTTACAACACTGGATGCCACGCCCGCTTGGTCTCTGCTTCTCTCTCCCAAGGCTGCTCGCTGCACCGACATCCATGAGAAACAGTCTGGAACAAAGACAGTCAGTGCTCTGCTTGCATAATGTACAGAAATGTAAGACACCCACAGAAGATCATCTCTTCAACAGAAAGTTTCAAAAGGCACGAGTTATCCTTCAGTGAAGACAAATACCAAATGGCCCGTAGCAGCCATGTAAACTAAGGAGAAGCTCAACAGGACTTCCTGCAAGTTCTCTGCAGTCACACACATGTCTACACACTAAGTTTTAACAGTTAGCTTAGCTATACACACTTGGAAGGTCTCACACATTCCCCGGGTTTTGCCAGAAAGACTGCGGCACACAGCAAGGAGCAATGGATGGACATCGGTACCCATGGGTCTCGGGCCCCAGGCTGCCTGAATCGACAACATGGCTCACAGCAAATCAAATGGCACCTGCCTCACTTTCTGTCCTCCTCCGAGTATGTGATCACTCTCTTATTTTCCTTTCACATAAGTGTCTACTTTTTTTTACTGCTATAAGTCCTTGCATTGATGAATCTCCATGTATTTAGAGAGAGGGGAAGGGAGGGAGAAAGTGAGGGAGGGAAACATCAATGTGTGGTTGCCTCTCACGTGGCCCCCCACTGGGGACGTGCCCTACAACCCAGGCCTGTGCCCTGACTGGGAATCAAACCGGTGACCCTTTGGTTCGCAGCCTGAGCTCAATCCACGGAGCTACACCAGCCAGGGCGATGAACCTCCACTTTAAAGGGGAAAATGAGTCAAAGGGAAGCGAAGGAGCAGACTGAATGGCCACTGGTCCGATAACAAACAGAGTGTAATGGAGCTGACGTCATTCCCAATTGTCTTTTCCTTTTTCCACCAGAAAACAAAGACATTGGAAAACACATGAGCCTACAGAACCTAACGTTTCTCGAGGTCAACGAATGAGGTCGGAAACCAGTGAGGGAAACAGAAATGCTGACACTTCTGATACAGATCACCCGGGCCCCCAACCCTGCTGGCACTTGTACGGAGGCTACAGAATCTTACCCACCGGTTTGCACAGAAATGAAGATCTACGGGGCTGGAACACTGAGTCACTTGTCCCTCCTCTCTTTCCAGTCCCTCATCTACACCTTCCTGCCTTCAAGGGTTTCCATGCAAGGTCGCCTGTAAAAGGAGACAGAAAACCCGAAGTGCAAGGGGATCACAGTTTTGTCTGGGAAAAGTTACCAGAGCTCCTAGGAGGAGCATCCACTCCTGTCTCTGCCAGTCAGTGAAAAATTCCCAGATAAAAACACATATTCTTATTTTCTTACTTTTCCCTAAAATCTACTGACCTCAAGTCCCAGATGGACCAGGGAGCTTGCCCAACAGTAGCAAACCGCCTTCGACTCGCCTGCGCCCTCGGTCACGATTCCGCTTCCTCCCTGCAGGAACCGCACAGGCGAGCTACCTGCTTCATCTGCGTTGGCCTTTTTGTGCCCAGTAAACACCCTGAGATGTAGACCAGGGTAACCTGGGTGCGCCCAGGACCCCCAGCACACCCCTGTGATGCGGCCTTTCATCCAGAGTGACGGGCCCCATGGGGCAGCTTCCTCCACAGACTCAAAGAAGAAGCAAGAGTAGAGAAGCCCGTTAAAAACAACAGGTGGGTGTGGCCCTCACTTAGCACAAGGGTTTGGTTCCCAAGTGCCAGCATGTCTGGTTCTGGGAACTGTGTTGCACCAGACTCGATCCGTTCCTGGAGAACCCACAAAATCTTTGGACCTCCGAAGAGTTTCCAGGTAAATCTAAGCTGCCATTTTAAGCATGTATTCTATTTTTTAAAAAATGAATTCCATGCTCCGCTGAAGATGCTAAAACACACCTCGTCATCGCGGCGGCCTGAGCAGGCGGGGAGCAGGCCTGTCAACAGGTGGGAAACGGCCGGGCAGCTCGCGCTTGCTCCATGGGGACCCAGCACGGTGGCTGGTCACCCTCTGCACCCTTCACTGGGCGCCTGCCAGGGCCAGTTCCGCGCTCCACCCCAGACATGAGACAGACAGCTATGAAGACAGACGGGATCTTGTCCTCGGGGCAGGAGGAGGTGGCTCCCCTCACTGAGAGCTCTCCACACCGCCTTCGCCGTAGCCTGGGAAGGTGCCTTCACATCGGCCGCAGCCTTTCTCATCGATGTTTTCTTCCTGGCAATGCTCAGCACACAGCAGGGAGTGCATGGTCCGTGGTCAATCAGATAGATTACAGATAAATCAAGCTGCTCAGGTATTATTAGTTTAATTAGAGAATGCCACCTGGTTATAAGCTAAACAAAAACACAAACAAATAGCAGATTCCTCTTCTGGGCCAACCTAAAGAACATTAGTGACACAGGCAAAATTAATCTTGATTTTCCTTTCTGGTACAACATTCACCCTCAAATGTGCCCCCATTTTTAAGGATGTCCTGTTCCACCATTTAACCTGGGGCTTCCCTTGGAGGCAGAGACTCTGCCTCCCAAACTTCTCAGGGGATTCCCAGACTCTCCTGCCATGCTGGCCCAGGTGACATGGTGGCATTCACAGAAAAAGCAGCAAGCAGGACCCATCGAACCCCTGGGTCTGACGCCCTGGCTGGCTGTGCGGGATCAGCCAGGACACATCTTGAGGATCCTGAAGAAGGCTCTTCCCGTGACTCAGAGGACCGGCCTCCCAGGGGCAGGGCTGTGACAACAGGAGGGAGAGTCAGGACAGGGGACTGCTGGAGGTCATGATACAGGGGTCAAGAGGACAGTTTGGTTGTCCTTACACTGCTGTGACCCCAGCACACAGGGAAAAGGCCCATTTCACCTGCTTTTTATCATGAAGAGCCACATGCCTGGCTGGGCTCCTTGACAAGGTTGGATGTGGTGATGATGACAACTCCCATGTGACCAAACTTGGAACCAATTCCACAAACTTCTTCAAATTGTGAGGAGCTATTCTTAGGGAAAGAAATCTCTCTTCTCCAAACATATAATTAAGGCATTTTGTGATAACAGAGTTGGCACTCAATGTAAGAAACTTTGTCCCATTTGGGTGTCATTCCCTGCAGGGCACCTCACCCTGAGTCTCTGGTCTGCTCTGCAGGGCGAGGAGTCGGGACCAGGACCCGTCTGCCTGACTCCCAGAGCCTTTATTGCTGAAATGAAAGAGCCACCCCCTGGGGGCAGTTTCCAAGGTTGGGCTACGAGCCTGTCACCTGGTAGACACTCCATCATTTAAACTTCAAGATTGAGGTGCTAACCACACGGTGCTCCTTGGACCCCTACTTATGTCTCTTGTGACTCAGCACAGGAAAGAGGCCACTTTGTTCTCCTCAAGGGCCACCTCATCGAACGAGAGCCGTGTGTGTGGCCCCACAGAGGGCACAGGCCTCTCCAAGTGGACGTCGAGCCATCCGACACTCACTCCACAGCCTCACCTCTGGGGAACTCGCTGCTTTCCGGGGTGGGAGAAGACGGTTTCCCTGCCGGTGAGTAATGTGTTCAGAAAGGCTGTGTGGACACGCACGTGAGTGGGGAGTCTGGGCAGCCTGGGAACATGCCCTACAGGGCCGCTGCCCATGGAGAACAAACGACAAATGAGGCTCATTTACTGGCCAAGGAGCACCGTCCTCCTCTCTGAACCGACTCCCAAGTCTCTCACTGGCGTCTCTGACTGTGGGCAAAGCCGACGGCCATGTCCAGCCCTACTCACTGTAAGTGGCAGGTTTGGGGACCACACCAACGTCCCGGGGACTGTTTGCAGAGTCCCAGCACCAACAGCTGGGACGTGGAGGAAGCTATGCTCTCAGCGTGGAGCCCTCTGGGGGAGCGGTTGAAAGGAGAAGGTGAGAAGGAAAGCTGGCAAGAGAAAGAGGTCTCCCACACAGTGAGGCCACCTTGTCCGGGTCTGGAATGCTCTGTAGCCCCCAGGAAATGGCGTTCGGTCCCCCCAGTGAGAAACCAAGCAGGTGCTGCAGCCTGTGACGCTCACAGGGGACTGGCCTCGGCCACCAGCCTCCATCCTCACGCAGCCCTCGAGCAAGACAGCTCTTCATCCTCCTGCTTCCCACAGGAGGGACCTGAGGCTCAGAGAGGGGGAGGCCTGACCAAGGCCCCAGGTCGGCAGCAGAGCGGGTGTGGACACAAGTCCTCGAGCTCCGGTTCTGCCAGTTCACACCCTCATGTCCAACCCCACCTCTGACCCTCCACACAGTCTGTGTCCCCAAGTCTGGGATGAACCCGGGGAACAATAGTCTTCTACGCTCAGAAACCAACTGGAAACATAGAAACAAGAAGAGATAACTTCAAAACATTCTGTACATTTTCCTCCCTCCAAAAACCTCAGACGTGATTCACATCGCATGTATTTTCCCAATAGCAGAGCCAAAGAGCATTGTAGTAAGTTGAACTGCTAATTCAAGTCCAATAATGCCGTGATTGATGCGGGAGGCCCTGGCGCTCAGGGACAAGCTCTTCTTCACATCTGGAGCCCCCACCCCGCCCGTGCTCGAGAGTCAGAGCACAGCGGGTCACACGGTCCCCGCCTCTCTCTGACGGTGAGGGCCTGCCCTGAGCTGCTCATGTGTGCTCTCTATTTACTACATAGTGGGGGGAGGGGGTCAGATGGGATTTCCCGGCTCTTAATGAGCGGCTTCTCCCAGCTGCTGCCTGCCGAGCCCGAATTCACAGCTGCCCACCGCTGCCCCGTGCAGAGAACAAAGAGCAAACCCTTGGGTGCAGGAGGTTTCACCAGATCAGCAGTCACACTGTCCCCACGTCACTCCAGATGCCAAAGCACAGAAGCAGGGTGGGTGGGGACGAAGCAATGCCTGTATTTTTGATTCTCTTTCTGTGATTGCATGAGCCTCGCTCTTCCTGGCTCCCACCCCTCCGGGAGCAGCTGGAAGTCAGAGCACCCAGGGGCCCCACCCGCAGACACTGCCCGTCTGACCTCCTTCCCTTCCCCAGGGCTTCTCTCTCCCCCTCAATGACCCTGCGCAGGAGGAACGACGGCTCAGAGGAAGATGAGGGTCCCCCAAACACATGAAATACAGACAAACTTGTAGCCAATTAGTAAATCGTAGAATTAATTTTTTTCTAAGTGCATCTCTACAGGAGTCTGAAAAGTAACAATGTTACATAGCTCTTCCTCTTATTTAAAATACAATTTATAATTTATTTCAATTAAAGTCACAGAGCTGGCAGATGAAACAGTTCAATCATCTGATAAATATTTCTCAAGCAAGTAAGTATCTCCAAGGGTGAGGAAAGCAGTGCGTCAGCTTAGCCCAGCTCTGCCGGGTGGTGGCTGCACAAGGCCGGAGCGCTCGCTCCTGTAGTCACAACCCTGGTCGTCACAAACACTCTCCTGCCTCCACTCGCCTGCTCCCCCTCCATCTCCATTGCAAGAGGAATAACCAGGCTCCGTCGTTTAAAAAAAAAAAAAAAAATCCCTTTCTGCACCTAAAAGGTCCTGTACAAGCAATTTTTCAGCTTGTCTTTTTTTTTTAACGTTTTGGTCGTACTTTCTTAAACCTGTAGTCATGCACAGCCCCCTTTTTCTTTCTTCTCTATCATTTGGATCAGTTTTACTCTGAGCTCTAAAGCGCGTGGGCCACGCACTGAGGGGGCGATCCGCCGGCGTTTGGGACGACGGTGGAGTGTTGCCGACTCACTCTCAGCTCCGACCAGAATTTTCTCCTCGCCTTTCCCTCTTTTCTCATACTGAGTCCAATCCTGTGTTTACTTTGCGAAGAGGCACCCACCTCCCTGTGTAGTTTTTGTTCCATTTGTAAAACTACCTCGACCTTATTTCTATCCTTTGGGTTCTCACCTAATTTAAGCACCAAGTACACACCCGACAAGCGTATTCTAGGTTCACTTTTCTGGGTCATCTGTAGACATAACTAACGTGGCCCCGCACCCGGCCTGCTGCCTGACACCCACAGCAGGGCTGAGCGGTGGGGACCGTGGGGGTCCCTCTGCACAGCCGCTGCAGGCTGAGATGACACTCGGTTTAGGGAACAGCAGGTCAGACACCCCTCCCTGACGGTTATCTGACTGCTCGTTACTGTGCTCTCCTCCGATTTTACTTTAGTTCTACGGATGGAATGCATGCTTCATGTTCAAGGTCACCATCTGCACACTCTCAGGCTGTTGCTTGTAACACTTACGGTCACACAGAATTCCAGATATCAGTTTTTATACGTTTTCTATCCTACATAATAAATAGGGTTATTGACCTTTCATCGAAAGAGCGGATCTTAACAGCAGGTAAGTCAAGTGCTCCAGACCCCCTGGCAGGACGGCTGAGAGCTGGCCAGAGTCCTCTCCACCCTCTGACCTGCTGTGTCCCCACTGAGCTCCGCTCAGCGCACCCTCCTGTGGCCGGCCAGGTCCTGTCCCCAAGGTGACTCCCTCTGGAAACCTGCACTGTTAGGTCAACTGCCCGCCCTGTGAGCGCACTGTGCTGTCCCCACCCCACCCCGGCACAGGCAGGCGACTGCAGAAGCTGAAGGGGCCACGTCCCTGCTGGAAACCAGGAGACCTGCCCCCTGGGTGCCGCCCCGACCGAGGCATCAGCCCAGAGGTGCTCAGGGAGGTTTGCTGCGTAGCCGGTAACAGCTTTACCCAAGCAGAAGAAACGAGCTCCCCATGGATAAACTGGAAGTTTGAAATGCAGGAAAGGACAAGCTGTAGGAATGCCCCTTTTCATCACCATATTTTTGTTATTTTCGACAGCAATGGAACGATGCCATCACACAAAGAAATCAAGCATCTCATCCAAAGTCTCCCCTCCTCCAAAGAGCTCTATTTCTGCAGTTTTTTAGGGAATTTCTACCAAAACACAGAAAGGTTTCTATTTCTATTTATCTCCTGTGTACCTCCCAACAGAGACTAACAGGAATTTAAAACTTGTGCAGATGGAAGTGCGCCGAGCATTCAGTACAAGTAAAGGACGGTGGCTGTAAGCCGCCCCGGGCGGAGGACGCAGGGACCTGCGCAGTGCGCTGCTCCTTAGTGGGCCCCGGTCACAGCGCCCCCGCCAGGCGGGCGGGGCCCAGTTCCCTAGCAAGGCTGCTGCGAGCGGCACCCGCAGCAAAGAATACCCCGGAATCCTGCGGGCTCAGCTGGGCCCCGCACAGGACCGACGTGCCCCACCTCCAAGGAACCAAGACCAGGGGTCTGGAGGCGCCAGCCCACGGGGGCACAACTGTCACGCACAAGGCAGACTGTCCTCGCGGCACGTGAGTCAGTGATGGCACTGAATGACCCCCAGTGACGATTCGTGACTTCTCGAATCAACCCGGCCAGAGCTACCGAAAGCTCACACACTCTTCACGCCACACAGGTTCACTTCTGTCCCCAGGCATGCGAGTCAAATGGCATCACTTACTCTCCAAGGGACCAGCGACAAGGAGGTGCAGGCGCTGCCCATGTCCGCCAGGGTGTCTCCCCGAAACCAGAGGCCCCGCTGCCGCCCCGTCCCTGCTCTCTTCGTCCCGAGTGCGTGGGACTGGCTGTGAGCGGGCGGCCGACTCCCTGAACCCCCGCCCGGACCTCATCGCGCCCTCTGCATACAGCCACGGTTTCAGGTAACGCCGCTCAGCGGATCACATCGCCTCTTCCCTGGACTAATCCTCCCGTTCCTGCCGTGCCGGGTGCCCACATCCCTCCCCGCGGTTCCCCGCCGGCCCCACATCCAGACACGGGCCGCCCGCTCCCGTCGTTGGTCGCCACTTTCCTTGCACTGGCGTCTGAGAGACGCCCCAGCCCTGGGACACGCACCTGCGGGCCTGGCTGTCTTCAGTGCGGCCCACACAGTTTTGCTTGGCTTCTGCTAGAACGTACTTTAAAACATCAGGAGATACGTGTCCAGGTTCTGACTTCTTGCTTCTTTTGAAAGCCACCAGCCCCCGCTCCCATGCAGCCACCTGCCAGGGTGGAACCCCCCACTCCCCATGACTAGGGGGTCTTCTCCCCACACACGGGGCCCCAAGGGGCAGCGGCCACTCGCGGCACCTGTGCTTGCGGGGTTGCTTCCTCAGGAAATTCACCTTCACTCTGTGCCCATCCAAAGTCCAGTGCAAACTGACCGAGACTCGGAACAGTCCCCTTGTGCCCGTCTTTCCCTTAACCTGCCTGCTCCTGTTTCCACTTGTCCTGAATTTTATGAATCAGGAGGTTTTGTAAACTTTGAGAAGGTGAAGTAATGTCCTTCGGTTCCCCGAAGCATCATTCCTCCGGATGTGAGGTCACATGGCAAACGGTTACACCACCCAGGCCAACACACGGCTCAAAGCTTCTTTCTCTACAAAGTAATTCCCGACCCCTCCTTCCGTCCGCGAGGCCTGCTCCCAGCCCCGAGGTCCCCTTCTCAATGTGTTCACCTTTACAGATTCACAGAGGGAAACAAAGAGGAGCCCACACGCTCTCACAGTGCAGCGCGGCTCACAGGTGTGAGGCGGTGGCTCCATCCACAGATGAGCAGCGTCCACAGAGTGGGAGAGGCCTCGGCCCGCCTCACGCAGAGGGGTTGTAGCGAGATTTCGAACAGACAAACATCATGCACCAGGGGTTCGAGATGATCCACACAGAGAAGAGGGACGTTCACACTTGTTTGGACGAGGTGACGAACACAGGTGGAGATGGGCCGCTCAGGAGGTGAGCGTGTGTGGGCGGTGGCAGTGGCTCGAGTCCCTGTTGCATGGGGTTGGGGGGGAATGGGAGGCGGGTCGCAGGGGCAGCTGCCTTGGTTTAAAAAATACAGTGTGATGGGAGTGGCATCTCAGGGTGGGTCCTGGCTGTGAATTTAGGATAAACTGAGGAAAGGGGCAGAAAACAGCAAAGGAAAAAATTAGGAAATATTTAGAGAAACATTCAGAGTACTTTGTTCAAGGACGATAAATGGAAGGATTAGAAAAAAAGATGACCACTTTCAGAACTTTAGCTTTTGAATAATAATGAAAGAAGGACTCAAAAGTAGTAAACCCACTGTGTGCTACAAAACTAACATGAACTACAGCGTCTAAAAATTAACAGGAGCAGTCAGGGCAGCTGCCTGGGTCACACCATGCAGGCTGTGGTGGGGGGCTGTGGGGATCTGGGACCTGGGGGCGCGGGTCCCGCCCAGTGAGATTATTGGGGGGTCTGTGAACCAAGATGGGGCCTATGGATGGAACACAAAATTGGGAGAAATGGAAGCTGGGATCTGAACAGACTGCTCTTCGACATCCGGCCTGACTTGCCCACTTTCTGTCTCTGCCACACCCGAGGTGTGTTTGAACACGAGACACCTCTCAGGCTCCGTACAGATTTCTTCACCCTCACCCCTGACTTTATCGCTTTCATGGAAATCCAGGTTCTGGAAGGAGAAACCTGCCCTTTTCCTGCAGCTTTGCATGGATGACGCCAGCCTCTTCAAACGCAGCAACGCTGAGCCAGGCCAGACAGAAAACGCAGGATGGGGATTCGGCTGATTTCTCAGGACTCGTCAGGGCATCACCCAATCAGGGGAAAGTGATATGAAGTCTCTGCTAAAAATAGGCCATGGTTCCTCCACACTAACCTCCCGCAGCTCCCTCAAGGGTAAGTGGGTCACTGTCAGCCACGGATAGGAGCTGAGCAATTACATGCTTAGTTTTTAAATATCTCTCCCATGGTAGCTCTAAATGAATGAAACACGCCCCCAAATCCCACACACACCCAGGGCCCAGCCCGCCTTGGTCCACTGGCAGGTTGGGAGGGTGCCAGAACCCCCCACACCCCTCACCCCGCCCCACCATGGGGCTCTGGGCCGGTGTCTGAGCACAGGGAGGGTCTGCCCTGGAGTCCTTCCAGTGGGACAAGGCTGCTGCCCTGGAACTGAGTGTGGGCTGAATGCGAGCGAGAAACGTGCAACTTGAGGAGGAGAAATAGATTGTAATACAGACGATGCTGCTTCTCTTACGCTTCAGTTTGCAATGTGGTGAAAGATGCATTTCATACCTGACCGGAGCCATGTTGCCAAAGTTGCTAAAGATGCCGCCTGTGAGTTTTGTGTCTCACCCAATATCTACACGGGACCACCCACATTATGTGGACAAACTGACCGCCTGCCCCAGGCTCCCTTCCCCGCGAGGAGAAGCACGCACAAGCCCACGCTGTTTGCAGAGCAACCGTGCGGGGCCCTGAGCACCACCACAGGATCCCAACGCTTTCGTCTGTTGATGTAAAATTACACGAACGGGGAGCCTTCACAAGTTCCCACGGTTTCAGAGGACACCGGCCGAGAAGAAAGCTCCCAGGCTGCTGGCCGCACCGTGGCAATGCGAGGGTCGCGTGGTTTGAGCGCAGCCTCATCACTGCCGTTAGCCTTTTAAACCAGCGAATTCTTAAAACAGGCTTGTCTAAGGGCCTTCCCTCCTCAGGAGCGTGGCTCCAAATGCTGCCGCGTGTCTGCACAATTTAACAGCCACCAGGGGAAGCAGAGAGGTGGCCGTAGGACACAGCCAATGTCTCAATGAATTAGAAATACTTGTACGTATTTCAGAAAGTCGACTCCTTAGAAAGGTGGCAACGTCCTTTTACAAGATAATGTTTCTTGGTTCTTAATCGCACAGAACAGATGAAGTAGACGCAGTTGTGGGGAATGGGGAAGGTGCGGTGGGTTTCTGCCCCTGCTGCCGGAACCCAGCCCGGCTTTGCCCCACACAGCCACTACACGCCGCGCACCATACCCCCCACGCACTCGGGGCGCGAGCTCCCCACACAGCCAGTGTGAATATCATGGGCTTAAAGTTTCCTTCCAGAAATGGAAGGAACGAAGCCGGAGCTTCACTCGGTGGCGGGTCAAGGCCCCCAGCCTGGGCACAGCCGGCCCTGGGGTCGTCTGAGTTTCTCACTAACGAACCTCGCGTGCAGACACCTGACTCCGGTGAGCGCGCTGGAAGAAGTCGCACTTAAGGCCACCCCAGCCCGAGGGAAACGGGAATGGAAAACGCAGGCGGCCGACACCAGCAGGGCCAGGCGCTCGCCCCTCAGGGATCTCGCTGGGTCTCCCCACATCACGGGGACCCCCGAAGCTGTTCCCCACAAAGCTGCTCAGCCAACCGTTTTCCAGAGTGAGTGTTGAGTCAGGTTGGGCCGAACCACGTGAGACCCAGGGATCCGTGGACTAGAAAAATCTCTGACTTGGAGAGTGCGGTGTCATTTGAAGTTCATGTCAGCACGAGGGTGCTGATTCCCCAAACGGCTTCACTGCAGACACCAAGGACAGTTTTATAAAACATGCTTGGCCCATCGCGGACGCAGAGCTGTTGGAAAGGCCCTCGGGAGCCACTGAAACCCGGGGACCAGTCTCCCCAGGCGCAGTGGGAGTGAGGGGCCATTTCTGCACAGAAGTGAATTCCCCTTCGGTTGAGAACGTTTTGGGAATATGTACTTCAAAGAGAGAAAAGACGGGAAAACAGTAGAGAAAACCTCCCAGACCTCTGTCTGGCACCAAACTGTACCGCGATGTTCTCTTCCGCTTTTGAACAATAACATTTCTCACTTAACCTAACGCTTTGCTGTTCACAAAGTTTCATCACATCTCATTTCATTTTCCCCAAGAGCCCAGCAGCACAGGGAGCTTGTGAAAATGCAAACGCCCCGGCTTCCTCCTCTCTGGGGGCTCACTGCCTCCAGCCTTTTAGATTTTAGCCGCCAAGTCACCCTTCTTGTGTGAGACCATCCCGGCGCCCTGACCCAGAACTGTGAATCACCCCGAACATTGCACTGCGTCTTCGTTTTGCTCGTTTGCACTATGGCGCCAACACAACACACGTTACTGAAACGCTGCCTCGCTCTCCTGCCCATCAGAACACAGGCCGGGGGCCGCCCGCTCTGGGCTGCCCACGCACATCTCCAGCGTCTGGAGAACTGCCGGGTGCAGGCTGTGGCAGGATAAACCCGGACGGAGGGCACTCAGCCCTGGACCTCGCCTGACACGCACAGCATGGACGGAGCCAGCCAGGCCTCTGCTTTCCAGGTAAACGAACCGAGACGTGGAGCTTTTACATGATTTTGCTAAATCGCACAGCAAGTGCTTGGTGGTGGGTGTCTTCACCAGGATTAGCTTTGACTTCTACTCCAGTGTGTTTTTAAACAGAGATTATCCCATGCCATAAATGTTACTTTCTGCACAACAAACTGCTCAGAAAATGCTTTAGAATAAAATGCTTCATAATAATAGCTACCACTTAGTCAGTGTTTGCCAAGAGCCAAGTGTGGGCTTTACATAAGGCTTTCCTGTTAATACGCGTTAGGACGGACCCGGTTGGCTCTCTTCTCACCCTCACTGCTGACACAAAGCTCAGGCACAGAGCTGTCCGTAAGTTGACCAAGGCCTCGGCCTCGAGGGAGGCAGAGCTGCAGACCAACCCCCGGCACTTCCTGCGGCCCACCCAAGCTCCCTGCCTGGCACTGCCCCCCCACATCCCACGGGGCTCCCTCAACTGACCTAAGAGGGTCTGGCTCTGGTGATTTATGGGAGGACAGAGCCCCTGCTGCATCTCCCACTGAGCCGAAGCAGAGCAGCGGGAATGGGCACAGGGAGACATGTCAGGCTCAGAGGCCAGGGCTCGGAGCCCTCCCCTCCTTCACAAAAGCTGCTATTCATTGGGAGTTCAGAGAAAAACGTCCCCTTTACCCTCCGTGCCTCTCACATCCCAGTGCCCAGCAGCAACAGCTGTCCTATCCTGCACCCCAGATGGCAGTCTGCGCCAGGGTCATTTGGTGATTAACGCCAGAGCTGCTGCCCTGTGAGAGATATCTGCAAAAGGAGTAAAAAGGGAAAGTCATTCATGGTCTGTATTTCCCAGACCCAAAGCAGCGTCCTGGTTCCACACCATCCAGCAATGCTTCAAACAAAGGCACTGTCTTTCGGTGGAATCCTGACCAGCAACATCTGATCATTAAAACTTCTTCAGAAGCAAAAGCGAAGGAATTCTTTGTCTCAGGGGATCACAAAATTATAAACCAAAAAAATCCAGGACAGTGGGTTTTCCAGAAAATGGGAAATAGCTTGCATATAGATTTTTTAAATGAAAAATACTTGAAATGGAAGCATCCTGCACAGCTGGTACCACTCCACTCACTGGCGCCCGACCAGGACGTGGGCTCTGAAGCCCTGGGAGACCTGCGCAGGGAGCAGCCTCCACTTTGGGATGTGCCCCGTGTCTGCGCAGGCGACCCCCAGCTGCCAGGTGGTAGGACCCTTCCTCAGCCACGCCGAGTTTAGAAACACAACCCACGGCATTAACATGTTCAGTCGTATTTGTCTGGATTTTTATGATCATAAAAAATACTTTGGCTATGTTGAATTTTAAATTAATGATCTAACTCTCCTAGAAAACAGAAAAATGAAAGCTCTCTCCCCAAAACCAGATTCTCAGAAGTACCGAAATTTTGTTGAATACGATAGTTTTCTCACATACATAGGTATGTTAATGCTCAAAAGGATTGTTAATCCGTGCTCATAAAATAACATACTTTTCAATTTCTTTTTAATATTAACATTTTGCTTTCAAAAAACTTAAATACTATCATGAATAAAAGTAGTTGTATTTACTCAATCATCAAACACAAGTACAGTTTTTTTCCTAGAATATTTTGTGTTTTGTTTTACCTGATTTAAGTCTGTCCAAAAAAATCAAAGGCTATACAAGGTCAAATAACATCATTTAACTGAAGTATTTCGCTTGGAAGAAGTGAGTTTTGCATTCCTAGGGCCAATTTTAGACACGAAATGTGTGCTCACAACTTTACTTACAAGAGTGGTTAAAGTAGCGCGCTCTGTGTGCTGGCCTCACCCTTCACGAGTAGTGACGGACAACGGGTAAGAACTTTAAATATAATTGAGAAACACGAAATGTTTTTAACTGGAATATTTAAAAACTTTAAAACCCACTAGCAATAGATTCCTAACTAGCTGTTTTTATATACCGAATCCGTAAGTACATATATCTTTAAATGTAAGTGTGTGCACACTTTAGTTGCTACTTTAAATAAAAAGCTTGAAATCCTATCGTAAACGCTCAAGAATAAGGAAGTCGCATAGTTCCCTCACGTGGTTAATTGGGGGAGAAGTCCAACATTTTAGGAGATTTGTGTTCACCTTGGATTTATGTGTCAACTTAGATGCAAAGAAAAATAACCACAGAGAATCGCAGAATTAACACAAGAAACTGATCTCCTTGCAAGAATCAACAACCAACGCTGTTCTGCCGTGTCCCCAGGAGACGGGCACAGGGCCAAGGGTGGTGGCAGCCACACCGGGCCCTTCAGGAAGATCTGAGAGGACGCAGCGGCCCACTGGTGGCTGAAACGAGGCGAGGGACCCCCCGACAGACCGCCCAGACCTCAGGCTCCTGTGCGCCTGGGGGGGACTGGAGGGGACTCTGCGCTGATGTCTGAACAGGCACACGCCTTACAGGTTTGCCCTGGCTGCGGACCCCAAACCACCTCGGGATGTTTGTCCCAAAGCAAGTGCCCATTTTTGACTTAATTTATCTGCCATTCACATGCGCTTTCCTCCTGAGAGAACATGATCTGCTTCTATAACATTGGTTCTTCACACAATGGCTCCTTAGAGATTCTGCTACCAAATCACACCATGCATTTTAATTGTCAGCTGGTGTTTTGATGGGTGGTCAAAGACTAATACCCCTAAAAGTGTGGCTGTTACTCCGAATAGACTGAATTTCAAATTTTCTCCAAGTCAACACAAATAGCTTTGTACAATGACTTCCTTCAAGCTGCCTGTGTTTTATATCATTAACTTCAGCCCACTGCCTCGGGCTACAGGGTGCGGGTCTCCTGGGTGCAGGCGTGGAGACTGACAGCTAACGCACACTCAGAATCGAACGTGCTAAACATTTCATCTTGTTATTTTCAAGGGAAATGTCACCAGGGATTGGGACAAGCCCCCACTGTTTTCACACGCACCTGTCCCCAGCAGCCCTGTGCGCTGACAGCCACCACACCCAGGTGTTGGAAACAGGGATGTGCTTGGTGTCAGAGGATCAGTCTGGCCGTCACCTGGTGCTGCAACAACGGTGGAGAGGAAGCTCTGGAGCGGGTGGGGCGGACCTCCTGCTGCACAAGCTGCCAGCTCGGGGCATCCAGTGGGTGGGTGCAACTGCAGACACCGCTCACCGCAGCTCGGACGCCACCTTCGCCAACCTTGGTCCTGACTCATGCTCAGGACCTGAGCCAACCAGAGGGGTAAAGGGCCATCTGAAAATCTGCTCGTCCATAGGAGATGCAAGTCCAAGGTTCAGATGGAGCCCCAGTCACACAGTTTCTAGACCGCCAGCTGCAGCGAACTTCTCGGAGAGCCTGCTGTCCAAGCCTCCATGTCCTAGGAACGTGACAATGGCTCTCCCCAAGGGCACATGGCCATCAAGTGGCAAAGTTGAGACCAAGCCCGGTCTGTTGGTCCACACGAGCCATGGTCCTAACCCACCCTGCAACGCTGCCTTAACCTCTTCAAGTCGCTCCGCAATGACGTGAGCTATCATTTACTGGGGGCGGGGGCGGCAGGTGGGGGTGAGTTAAATGCATGGGGAAGGACCAGTTAGTACCTGCTCGCTGGACAGTTTTTATCCAGCTCCATCCCCAGAGAAGGTGCTTTCATCTGCAATAACTTTTTGTTTTTCCTTGAAAGTAATACATTCCTAGGATTAAAGGAAATCGGATACTGTGGAAATGAAAATCTATCTTCAGAAATATTTATTTCAATTCCATTTTCACCCAAATTTTCGGATGTGTAATTTGAGAAAGCAAGGTGCGCCCCACAGAGATGACCAGGCCACGTGTCTGAACGCACGTGCTTCCCTCATGAGGGTCTGTACACCCGCCCTGGGCACCTACTGGTCATGAGCGAACCACTAAAGATGGTGTGTGTGCCTGGGCAAGCGGACAAAAACCGAACCCAAAATCCGGACCAGCAAAACTGTGGGTGGAGTTGTGGGTGGGCAGATCAGCCCCACAGAATGACTTAGACTGAGAGCCACCCAGAGCCTCTCAGTCCGAAGCACAGAGCCAGCTCCCAGGTTTGGATTTGGACTGCAATGCTTCGCAGCCACATCACCTTGGGAAGGTGCCACTCCACTCCGCTCAGGGTCCCGATCTGCCGGGTGGGAATCACGACGGAGCCTCAGGGGTGTCACCATTGTTGCCTGGGCCGTCGTACGCATCATAAAGCTCAAGTCAGTTAATAATGAAATGCCCGTAACAGCACACAGCTCGTCCTAGTTCTCAAAAAATGTTGGCAATTATCACTACCTCTTAGGTGCACAAGCAACTCGGTCTTTGCTGATTAGATAACTGTCGTATGAAAATTCAAAGAGGTTTTTGCTTTATTTTTCATTTCTGAATGCTTCTTCCAGCTCTTGCCTGCTGCAACACCACATTGAGCCAACGGAGAGCAGGGTCTCCAAGCATCATTACTCAACGTTAAAATTTAATTCCTTAAACTGAATCGATGCATCTGTTGCCAAGTTGAAGTGAAACAGTCACACACTCTCTTTCCCACCCTCAAAAGTTTAGGGACTAAAATAAGACTTTGTGTTCCAATAAGATGCTGGTTAGCAAAATCCTTAAACCATGTACTTTTGAGTACCTCACAGGACAGGGGGGCTGATAGTCAGTAAACACTTTTACCTTGGATTGATCGCGACCACATCCATGTTTCCGTGCACTTGTGAAGAGAAAAGAGTGTGCAAACCACAACAGAGCAAACAGGAAGGCAGTTGTAAAGCAGTTTAACACCCGATGTAAAGTTGCCTAAAAATAACCCCACTGCCCAGGAACCACACAGCGTTTTTGTCTTCATTCAGCAACTGTGGGTCCACGCGATTTTCACCAGAAGATGTTAGGAGTAGTCAGCTCTGGGAGGTGCTCCAGGATCAGCTTCATGCTTTCTAAACCGTCTGTGTTTCAGATGAAAGTAAGTAGCTAAGTATGATGAGAAAAAATAAAGTTTTCATTTTGCAAAAGTGAAACGTGGACACTGATATAATTTCCCGATGTCTTCAGGGACCCCGAGGCACAGAGGAAGTGGGAACTGACGTTTTCCTCCCAAACAATCGGTAACCATGCGCTGACCGCTGGCTGTGTGGGGAGCCCTGGCATCCGGGCGTCCATGACTCACCACCCTGCACACTCTGACCTGGCCGTAACTGGAGGGCGGGTCGTGGGGTCCCCTCCCCTTCCAAAGCACAGAGTCCCTGCCTTGCACCGGGGTCCCTCTAAAATGCCATTGGTATCACCATTGGCTTCCACCTGGGAGCCCAGGGAAGGCCAGGATCTAAAGTCCTGGCCACTATTGCCATAGCAACCTGGTTCCATAGCCTTAGTGACCAGCTGGGACTCACAGCCACAGGGTCGCTTTGTTGATTCCAAGAACAGTGATGTTGACCTTCCAATTCCTAAGCTATATAGACCCCCTGCCCACCCACCGTGTGGCTGGGCAATGGAGGGCGGGGTCTCAAGCTCTCCCAGGGCTGGAGCGCGCTTGGTGAGACTGCAAAGGGAGGACGGATCGCCGGGAGAAAACGTCAACAGGGTCAGGGTGCCCGTAGCTAGCAACACAGGGCGTCTGCAAACAGAAAAGCACGTCAACATGTTCACACCAAACCTCCTCCCAGCTCCAGGTGTGTCTGCAGGTGAGCTGCCCCGCCCCCACCCGCCCCGTGTTTGCAGGCCTTTTGCGTGGGGTTTATAGTTAGTGCACCTTCTTCATTGAACAGACTGGCCCACTGCTTTACACTTAGAGCTACTTCAGCTAAGGCGGTGTCCAGAGAATGAAGAAACACATCCAAGTGAAAGATACCTGATGTCTACTTGAAACAGTTTCAGACTCTTGGGGGCATCTGTCATTTCCGGAACACGTGTGAGCCAAAGGAAAGCACGACGACTCGCATCACTGTGAGAAACCCGCCCGACAGCACGTCCACCTCACTGGGGCCTGGTGCTGACTCCAGAGGCCGCTCCCAGCACAGAGCAGAGCAGAAAACAAGCAAAAGCCCACCCACCAGCGGAACAGTGAAGTTCATCCGCACATCCCACGTCCATGTGTCTGCCCGCTGGGGACCCAGCTCCCAAGAGCCCCCAGCTCTCCGTGGGCACTTCTGTGGGCAGGTGTGCGGTATTGTCATTTAAAACATGCTGCTTGGGACATATCACATTTTCCCCTGCAGCCCTGGAGGGAGGCAGCTGAGGACCAGCAGCTGCTCCCTCTGCTGCCCCCGCCTCGCGGCTCAGCTGGGCTCACCCAGCCCTGTCCCTTGTGAACGGGCTGTGTCTGGGCAGCTGGACCAACAGCTCCCACACAGCCTGGCTCTGCGCACAGCACCTCGGCCACCGCCGGCCCAGCCAGTGGATAGGGGCTGACTTTAGTTGTGGAGGGCCTGGGATATTAGGTGATCGGACCATCCCTTAATGATGCACAGCAGAAACTGGCCACTAGGTTCAAAGTTCCCCTCCGTGCTCTCCAAGTAGTGTTTGGATGGAGTTACGCCTCCCTTTTGCACAGCAGAAACACCTCGCTCCTTTTTAGTCCACGTACAACACCGAATACCAGAGGCTCATTCCAGGGACCCCAACTTTACAACTAGCACGAATCAAACTGAAATCTGACACCCGTTTTATTTTCTTTTTTGTAAGTGATTTTCAAAATTGCAGGCTACACATGGCTTATAATCAGAAGTCACAAACATCCTCTCTGGTAGGAGGATTAAATTTCCCACCTAGAAACTCCAATCCTAATTACAACTAAGATAACACCATGTGATATCGCTTCCATGTGGAATCTAAAGAACATAGACCAACAAAACTGAAGCAGACTCATAGGCACAGAGAACAGACTGATGGTTCCCAGCGGGGGGCTGGGTGAGAAAGGGGAAGGGACCGATAAGCACAGAGTGGCGGCTGCAGAACCGTCACAGGGATGCAAGGGACAGCGCCGGGAATGTCATCAGAAATATTGTGGTAATTGTCTATGGGGCCAGGTGGCTACTGGAAACATCAGGGGCACTTTGTAAATTATATGGGTGTCTGACCGCGGTGCCGCACACCAGAAACTGATATGAAGTGACAGTGACTAGAAATGGAAAAGTAAAATTTAAAAAATTCAGTTCAAGAGAAAAAAAACAAGAAAATTCCATTCAGGAAAAAAAAGGGAAAACCCTAGTAAGCCAATGGTGCAGGTATAACACGGGCAGGATAAAACTACGTAAAATGTAAGGATTAAGCCGTATGTGCCGGTGGCTCCGAGGAAGGAAATGTGTGCCGTGCACTTCCCCCCACATGTTTCTCTCCTTTCCAACATTTTCAATCAATTTTTAAATCATTATTTTTTATTTGAAAGTTAGCTTCAATTTGTCTAGCTCCAAAAATAAAGGAAAAATCAGTCGTCGTTCTTGGGGTCACGTTAGGTGTATGGACTAACTTGGGAAAATGTGTTTGTGCCGACGTCGCCGCCGTGGAGACGTGGCCGCCGTGGAGACCTGGCGGGCCTGACCATTGGCTCATGTCTTCTCTGACACCTCGGGAACAGACAGAACATTTTTTCACAAAAGCTCACACATTTCTTTTTTCACTTATTCCCAAGTACAAAGAATTGCAAGGTAAGGTTCCCACACTCAGAGTTCAAACACCGATAATAAAACATTCTGGCCACTGAAAGCACCTAAAGAAGATGTGATGCGGGCCACGGGCGTGAGACCACGAAGCCATGGAGACGACGCAGTGGAGTGTCGCCTGAGGTGAAGAGGCGTCCCCCAAGAGGCCAAATGGCGAAAGGCCGGACGGAGGTGCAGAGCTGGGAGAGGGGGCTGGGGACCCGCAGGCGGTTTCCAGCACGGGCATGCGTGCAAGCCCCATCTGGGACAGGGGGACACGGGCTCAGCCGCGCTGGAGGCTGTGGCCTGCAGCCACATGCAGACTTCACAGATACGGGAGGGCGGTGGACAGAGGACCTGGGGAAGTAGGAGGCTGTTCCGTTTTTAGGGTAGGAAGTGAACACAGTCGGCAGCACGGAGATCACGGAACGTGCTCCTCCGACACCCTCTGGGAGCAGCGGCCGTGAGTCCATAGCAAACACACAGCAGCCTCCAGGAAAGGGGACGGCAGTGCAGACCTTTCCTCGCTCAGCCGCATTTCTACCTAGAAGCCACCCTGGCAAAAGCACAGGACATTTGCCTCATGCGGCTGCGAAGGGCTGAAGGGCAGAGGACACTGCTGGCAAATGGCACTGAGTATCACTCATTTCAGAACAAAAGCTCTTCTGAATTGTACCCCGAGGGCCCAGCACGTGTTGGCAGCTCAGAGAGTGAGAGTGTCCCCAGCAACACACCACAGTTACCACGAAAAGGCGATTATTTACTAACACTGGATTACCTAAGACAGGGGTGTCAAACTCATTTTCACTAGAGGCCACATCAGCCTCCCGGTTACCTTCAAAGGGCGGAAATAATTTCAGGACTGTATAAATGTAACTACTCCTTAACTGCTAAGGAGCTGAAATTACGTTCGGCCCTTTGAAGGCAACCGGGAGGCTGATGTGGCCCCTGGTGAAAATGAGTTTGACACCCGTGATCTCAGACTTAGGAGAAACTCACCAGGTGCAAGACTCAGCGAAAAATTTCAGTCTTGAGTAATGGATTTTGTCAAGCCAGCTTTCTTATGGCATTAAAGCTACTGTTTTTGCTGAATACTATGTTATTTTAGAAAATTATTAATTCAGTTTGTTGATATTGTAATTTCAACAATACCTATTAAGCTATGGAAGTAAACGTTAATTTTCAGTTTCTTCTTGGAAGGACACTGTCATGAACTATCCAAAGTAAAAATACATGTGTGTGCACGTGCATCTCTGTGCACGTGTGAGCAAGCATGTGTGTGTCCGTGTGCATGTGAAGTGTTTGAGTGTGTCTCTGTGTGCACACATGCACCATGTGTATACGTGTGTTTTGTGCATGTGTGTGTGCACAGAATGTGTGAGTGTGTGTGCGCGTGCCCCGGGTGTGTGTTTGTGCGCACATGTGCACACACGTGCACGTGGAGTGTGGGGGCATGTCTGTGTGCTTCCTCATAGGCGCTGCTGTAAAGGCGCTGACCATTTCCACAGCACAGACCTGGCAGACTATTAACACACATCTGCTACCACTCGACGGTGAAGCTCCCTGACCTCCCGCCACTCCCTTCACAGTACACTTTGCGAAGGTCTCCGAAGAGTGTGCATCATTCAGAGAGCGGACGAGACTGCACCACAGGCTGCAGGATCCTTTCTGAAACTATCCGTTTAAAATCTGTCCCACCGCGGTGGTGAACGCCTGACCACGCAGAGGCGGCCTTCACGACAGCACCGTGAGAACCTGCGGTGTCAGCACTGCACCTCTCACTGCACCTCTCACTGCACCTCTCACTGCACCTCTCACAGGCTCGGGGCTTGTTTTCGTCCCGGAACCGTCAGCTGCAGGCGGCGTGGAACAGCTCCCCACACAGGAGGAATCTGTGGGTAAGTGTTACGCTGAGAGGAGTAAGATCACCTTTGTCTTTGTATGGTTGTGTCTACAGGCTTCGTTTTCATCAATATTATAACATAAATTGCCCCATTGAAGTTATCAGTTTTGCTCTACTATTAAGTAGGAATTTTTAACTTGGGGAACTGATAACGTCTCGGTGTTCCCGTTTTCTCATTTAAAATGTGGGAAGAATTAGATCTCTGGGGTTGGCTTGCACCTCGCTGTGGGTTTTTATCTGCTTTAAGAAAAATACAACTTGGAGACGCATCTACTGATAAACTGCGGTAGCTCCGCCCACACAGCACAACCAGACTGTTCCTGTGGGACCTGGACACAGGGTGGGGGTAGGGGGTGCCCCCCCATAGACAGCTGCAACACCGTGCTCTGGCTGTCCTCCGAATGCTCACCCCACTTGGGCCACCCAGCAGAGCTTCTATGGAGAATAAAGACTCTCTCCTCCTCCTCCTAGCTCACTGCCTGCCCCCCTGCAGACAGGCATGTGGAGACCACCTGTCCCATTTCCCTGGGGGGGTTTCGTTTCATCCCAAAAGCATAAGTCGGGTGAAGGAAACTATAGGTCATGAGTGACTGGCCTTCATCCTAAACTAGCATCCTAAGCATTACCAATTCTTTAAGTTTATATTTTATATAGATGAAGCTTGTACTATGCTTTGAACAGTAAAACACATTTGAATGGTATGTGCAGACATGACTTAGTGAACTAGAAACAAGTTGGCTATTTAGCTACAGAAGCTACATGTTTCTCCCAATGTGGCCCGGCTCAATGGTTAACAGAAACCAGAGCAGCACTGACCTGGCTCTTGAACCCTCTGATTCTATTAGCCTGGACCAGACATATGTCTTTAATCCCAGCCTGGGGTCTCTGGTCTTCACTCCCAAGTGCTGTCTTCCAGGGAGAGCCGGGGAGCTAATGACAATGTCTGCTGGCCACTGCAGTCACAAGACTGGAGGCCGCCCCTCTGCTGCTGACAGAGCGTCCACAGGCCCTCGGAGCCGCAGCCTCGGACGCTGATGGGAAACCAAGCAGGTCCCTACGGAGGAGCTAATGTCCAGGCAAAGAATTGTCTAGAAGTCAAAATATAAATTCTTTCAAGCTGACTCCATTGATATATGGATCTATAGATATCCTTTTATAGATCTGTAGTTAAATATCTGGGTTTTTGAATGATGACCCAGAGCTCCAGGAAACTCCGGAAGTATCTACTGAGCCACTCGAGAACGGTGGGCACGCAGAGAGGGAGCCAGCTGGACCTCGGCTCCCCCGCCCTACCGCCCCCACTTTATTCACTGAATTTGCCAGAAGGGGAAAGGAAGAGCAGATAAACTGTAAAGGAGTTCAGTTCCTTTTTTAGTCTGTATCCCCACACTTTGCACAATGATTAGAAGGCTATGCAATCAGATAAAGAGATTAGTGCACCCACATGCTAAAGGAACAATCATTTTTGTCACTGTCTGAATACTTACTTTATAATACAAATATATGAATTAGAAAATAGCAAAGAATCCAATGAGTTGACTAAAATAAAATACATAATGGTGTGAGGAAATAAACTGTACATTTAGAAACGCATCTTATTTTAAAATCCAGCAGGACAGTTTTTCTTCAAGACGACAAAAGAGAATTTTGCCTTTAAAGATGGCTACAAATGCTGCTTAGAGCTAATGAGAGAAATGGGATGATTACTATTATTAGTCGCGTTGGGGTGGCTGCAGACAGCAGCGGGCCTGGTTGCCATGGAGTGTTTGTTGCTTTGCTCAGGCTGGAGCAGCTCTGCCATCAACAAGGAGACCAGGAAACGCTCTTCATCGCTGCATTCTCCTCCCACCAGCAGGGGGAGCCTCAAAACGCTCACCAAACGCAGGGGCTTCCTAAACAGCCTCACCCAACGGGGTGGGCGCCGGGCTCCGGTGCTTGGTTGAACGTCCCTTCTCCCACTCTGCAAGAAGGGATACTTGGGTCAGGGCTGCATCGTTCGTGTCCGGGTGCCCTTGTCCCCACGAATTGGCACCCGTGGTCTCTTCACCCTCTCCCCCAGGGCAGAGACTGTAGACAGTCAGTCACCCTTCACCTAAGATCCGTTACCAAAATCTTTTTTTTCAAATCAAAATTTTTTACATTTCTTGTATCAACTCCATTTTATTTTTCAAGGACATGGGCATAACTATAAGCTTTTCAAAACTAACGTTTCACTTGTTGAGAACAAGTCTCTGCATATGCTTCCTAGTGGATTTTCCGCATTTGCTAAATTCATATTCTCCATACAAATTGATTGCTCTGATCACTTCCTGTTGACACTTCTGTGTAAGGTAGTTAACGTGACTCTTCAGGCGTCACAATAACCATCGTATTTCAACATTTAAGGCTGGAGCTCACTCACCTCCAGACAAAACCTCTTCCCCTCAATTCTGTACTTCTCGTCCCGCCTCTCAATGACCACACCTCCTGCCTTCTCCTCTTCCTCCATCTTTCCCTTTAAAACAGGGGCTGCTTGGCCCTCCCAGGTTGCTCAGCTGTCGTCCTGATGTGCCAAGGTTGCAGGTGCGATCCCAGGTCAGGGCACATACAAGAAGCAACCAGTGAATGCATCAATAAGTGGGACAACAAATAGGTGTCCCTCTCTCTCTCTCAAATCAATAATTTAAAAAATAAAAAAATCTATTAAAAACTTTAATTTTAATGATACAAATACAAATGCATCTTAATACAAATTCTGCTTTAATGTGTTCAGTTCCTTCCTCTCTGCACCCACAACCTAAGCACCCATAGAGAAAGGCGTGCAGCCAGCACCTCTGTGCACACAGAGCTGGCCGCTCTTTCAGTCAGCTCCGAGTGGTGACCCGGGAGCCCTCTGAAGGGAAGAAAAAGACCGAGACGCATCTGTGCAGTCTGGAATGAGTGTCCAGGTAAAGCCACTGTCAGCATTAACTCGGCCTCTCCTCACGTCCCGCTGGAAAACCTACCAGGCCAGTGCTCACCCATGACTTACGGGACGTAGGCACCCAAATGGGGATGAGGAGGGCCTCTCGGGAGCAGCCAGCTCACAAGTACCAGCCAGGGAAAGCCAGGGCTGTTCAGACCGCTTGCTCGCTGAACGGCACGCCAGCACGCCGGCAAAGGCAGGCACTGGGGGCTCCTGGGTCACAGGAACGTGAAACGGAGAAGTGCTGGAAGCATGTATCAATTAGCGCACTGAGTACGCTGGTTAAGAACGTACATTATGTGGTGTTTGTCTGCCTCTGACTAATTTCAGTTAATACAATACCCTCCTGTCACAGATGGTAAGATTTCATTCATTTTTATGGCTGAGCAACATTCCTGGTACACATTTACCACAACTTTTTTCCCCTTAAAGAAGAATATAAATGAACAAACAAAACAGAAACAGACTCCTAGACACAGAGAACAGACCGATGGTTGCCAGGGGGGAGGGGGCGATGGGGGCAGGGTCAAAAAGAGGGAGGGGTCAAGAAGTGCAGCCCGGCAGTGACAGCACAGTCCCAGGGACGTAAAGTACAGCACACGGGAGCAGAGTCAACAATGTCGGCATAACTCTGTACGGACCCGGGGTGGGGGGCACTGGAAATATTGGGGGAGCACTTTGTAAAGTGCATGGTTGTTTAACCACTGCGTCATACACCTGAAATAATATGAAATAAAATTGAACTAAACTGTAATTAAAAAAATAAATAAACACTAATTTTAAAAAGAAACATCAATTAAATATAAGATGGAACCAACTACGTGGGCAGCCGAGCTGTCCCGATAATAAAAACCTGAAGATGAACACCACAGGCAGACTGGTTGTTATCCAAGGTTCCCACAGGCGGAACCCAGTTGCCGTCTTTAAAGAATTCCCCACAGAGTAACTGGTGCCCTAATGGAACAATCTGACAGCTTCGAAATGAAAGATCTGGTCGTCGTGCTGCAGACGAGCGGGCCCTGAGCCTCGCTGCCTGGCGTTGTCGACACTCAGGGACGCATGTGTGCGAAACAGGAAGGAGAGACTCGGAGACCTGGGGCGGCCCGGGCAGTCCAGCCCCGCTGGGCGTTCCTGACAGGAGAGAAGAGCAGGGTGGCTGGCAGCGTGGGCTTTGGAGCCACAGGTCACCTTGGGTAAAACTGCCAGCCCTTCCTTTTCATTGATGTTCTCCAGTTTAGTTAAACCCACTTTTCTGTATTACCGAACGCACCGAACAATGAAAAATCATTGAGTTGTGTGTTGTATTTTCCAAAACATTTTTAGGGCCCCGTAGGCTTTTTTCTTTCACTTGTGTTTACCTCAACCATATACCTGGCGATCTAAAAACTATGAATGCATCATTTCATTTGAAGGAACCATGTCTTCAAATTCACTGTAGCAAATAAAAATTATGAGCAATGATCACCCTGAACTTGGGACATGATGAGTCCCACTCACGAGCACGCTGTGGGGAGCTCACTCACTGTGTGTAGGACTCTGAATGAAGCCCTGGGTTGCCCCTTACGAGAAGACACAGTGCCAGACAGGTGATGCCTGAGAGGTGCTGGGCTGGGAAGGGGACCGTCAGTTCTAACCCAGGTTTACGTCTAAGTAAACGTTCACCTTGTTTCCTTTACCCACAGGTAAGGCCCTGGGATGAAAATGGAGACCAGTTGCCCCACAGGTCCCTTTACTGTCCTGTCCTGGTTCCCACCTCAACCAGGCCCAGGCCACACCTGTGCTACCTCCTTCTTTCTTGACTCTGTCTAGGCAAGACCAGTGCTAAGGCGGGGAGAAGAAACAGAAGTTTCTATGGGAAATGTGAGTCACTGTAGAAAACTAGCTCAGGAAACTAGACCCATGTCATGTCTGCCGAGTCACTACCCATGAAGTGAAATTACAGAGTCACCCGAGGGCCTGAGAGCGAACCTGCGTACGAAGCCCAGCACAGAGGGCCCCATCCACCCGGACTGACGCTCCCATTTGTCCCCAGGAAGGAGACACAGGACTGGTCCCGTCAGCTGTGTCCCTCGCTCCTCTCCCTCATCCTCTCTCCCTCCACAGACATTTCGTGTCCACCTCAGGAAAGGTCAGGTGGTGTGTCCCGTGTGACAAGAGGAAGCAGGCCTGGCAGCCTCTCACGTGTGTGTCCGGTCCCTGCAGCTGTTGGTGCTGGACGCGGGAGATCAGAGGTCCCCTTTTAAGGGGAAATGTTTTCTTGTTAAATCTGTATTGCTTTTCAATGTAGGCCCTTGTCATCGTGGTCCCACAAATGACACACCCAAGCACAGTGGCGGGGGTGGGGGTGGGGGGAGGGCTCTCTGCAGATTGAGCAGTTCATGAACATATTCATAAGCACCGCGCCCAATTTGGAAAGACAAACCACAGCAGATGGGTCTCCTGGCCTCTTTCCAATACGTGATTTGAATTGTTTTTCAAAGACCCCGCCAATCAAAAGCTGACTGATGTTGCAAATGACTCCTCTGTCCCCCAGAATCCAGAGACAGGGCCCGTGGGGGGCATGCTGTAATTATCACGCTGCTGGAGCGTGGCAGCCAGCGGGGTACGTGAGCCTTTCCTAAGATTGTGACAAAATGTTTCTCTCTCGGTTATCTACCATAGGAAATGAGTGTCTGGTTTCACTCAGCTCCATGCCGGCCTGGCCCCATGTCTGATGAGGGTGCAAGGAGCAAGCCAGCCAAGGCTGCGTCGGGGGTGGGGCAGGCGGGAAGGAGGAGGGAGCCTGGCCTCTGAGAAAAAGCTCTTAGTGACCTGATCGGCTCCTTTATCACAAAGCTCTGCACTGTGAGTCAGAGAAACGAGTGGGGAGGGGGGGCAGTTTCCGCCTACCTGATAAGTATATGATGTCTATTAATTAACATGCTATTAGTTAACATGCCACAATTACATGAGTATACACATTCTATGCATCTATTTATTTATTTTTAGAGAGGGGGAAGGAGAAAGAGAGGGAGAGAAACATCAATGTGTTGTTGCCTGTGGTGTGCCCCCTACTGGGGACCTGGCCCAAAACCCAGGCATGTGCCCTGACTGGGAATCGAATCAGCAACACTTTGGTTTGCAGGCTGGCACTCAATCCACTGAGCCACACCAGCCAGGGCCTGTACATCTATTTAACTCCCCAGTACATCACTTTGCCTTTCTATACTATAGCTATCACCTACAAAGGGGACAAAAATGTCCTACCGCTCCTGTTTGCTAGACTTCTGTGAACTCAGTTGTGTGGACCCTGGCAAGCTGAGCCACACACCAAATTATCTAGAATTTTCCTAGTATTTGAGTTATATAAACTTATAATTAAATTATACTAAAAATAAAGATAAGTGTACGTTTCAAACTCATCACTACCATTTATTTTACTACACTAACCACATTTTCCTATTACCTGCACTCTTGAGGGGACGTCTGTCATACCTGTGTGGTGGAAATGCCATAAGTAACGTGCTATTGAGAACCTGGCCCCAAATCCATGTTCAGATGTGACACCCACAGACCGAAACTGACCATGGTAGAAATATTTACACAAAAGAAATTTTCAAGTGCTATGCAAAGGCTTAGTTTGGTGCTAAAGCTGAGGTTTGAGTTGTTGAATACAATTTGTACAAAGGGGAGCAAGAACTACCCAGTGGACCGTGTGGAGGACTGAATGGTAACTGGGGAAAGAGGCAGTGAAACGGTTACAACTCCATGTGTCAAACCACAGGCTGGCTACGGCACACGGGCAGAGCCAAAATCAGTGGCAGCACTCTATGGCGATAAATTAGGTACACGCAGCCTCAATAAAGAGCATGTCCTGTTTTGTTATTACTTGAAAATGGCGCTTCCTTTACATAAATCGTGTGAATCCTGTATACAGGTAAAATTTATCAGAAATTTATAAACACAATTTTTGCAGAGTCAGTTGTTCAATATTTACCATTACATCACTGGTTGAGTTTTTAAACTCTTAAATAGAAAGAGCTATCTCTGGGGGAAAAAAGAAAAAAACATGCTGTAATCTGAAACATTATAGTAAAAGAGTGAAATAATCCACTAGGTGGCAGTATTGAGAATGAGAAAAATCACAGAAAAACACTAGAAGGAAAAGCAATTTACATAGAAATTACTTCATCTGTTTTCCTATCATTTAATTCATTAAATCGTAGTAGAAAAGAAAATTATGACATTTGTAAAAGCTGTCTTGTACAAGCTAGTTATAAAAATAACCCATGTTCAGTATAAGAAGTTCAGTAAGTGAACAAGGACATGTAAATTAAATATTGGGTTGGCCAAAAAGTTAGTTCAGTTTTTCCATATGCTGGCTCTAGTAGTGCTTAGTTGTGCTTAATTTCATTAGAAATAATTTTGTTAGATTGTATTGTGACAGCTGTCATAACAGCATGCATTTAAAAAACTTATCAAAATTGGTGAATTTTTGTGCAGCTATTTTAACATTGAAGACAGAAGATAGGCAACATTTTTGGCATATTATGCTCTATTATTTCAAGAAAGGTAAAAATGCAACTGAAACACAAAAACAGATTTGTGCAGTGTGTGGAGAAGGTGCCGTGACTGATCAAACGTATCAAAAGTGGTTTAGGAAGTTTTGTGCTGGAGATTCCTTGCTATTGAAGTTGAGAGCAATCAGATCAAGACGTTGAGAACAGTCAACGATACATACCAAACGGGAGAAAGGCGACGTACTCAAAGTACTCAAATCAAGAAAGTTATTGGTGAAAATGAAACGTGTCTTATTTTACGGACACCATACAAACTTTTTGGTCAACCCAATAAAACAACCCATAAAATGACTTAAGGATTAAGTACTGTTGATATTTTTGGTGAGAATCCTTGTAGGCATTATGCAAAAACAGGATTATAACTTTATTTTTTCCTATTGTACCACAAACGTCTTTGTCAAGGAATATACAGCCCTGACTGGTATGGCTCAGTGGGTTGGGCATTACCCTGCAAAAGTAAAAGGTCACCAGTTCAATTCCCTGTCACAACACAGGCTGGGGTTTCAGGCCAGGCCCCAGTCGGGGTGCATACGAGAGGCAACCGGGCGATGTTTCTCTTGCACATCAATGTTTCTCTCCCTCTCTTCCACCCTCCCTTCCCCTATCTCCAAAATAAATAAATAAAATAAGTATTTTTATAAAAAGATTGACTTGTCAAGTGAATACATATCTTGTGTCTCCCTAACGTTTTCTTAATAGGAAAATAAAGAAATTGGGCAAAAACTGGCCTGGTGCCCAGCAAATGACATTTACGCGGTGAAAGGCTTGTAATTGTGTTTCTCTGGCCGCTAATATGATTCCAGCAAATTGAGGAAGTGAGGCAGCTCTGTGCACACTGACAGCCTAGAGATGGTGTGTCAACCAGCTTCCTCAGATTCTGTGCAAATAACTCACATGCAAATATAAATCTATTATAAAAACTAACGCAAGAACTTAAAGCCAAGATGACAAGTGCCATTTAAACATAACCCAGGGAACACCCAAAGGAATCCTTTTCAGTAGGAAAACACTACTATTGTTTTTCATTATTAAGTGCATATTATAAAAGTTGAGACAACTCTAGGTTCTGCATCAAATGTTGTTCCTTAGAATAAAAGGTGCAGTTTTACAGAATGGTTTATTTGCTTGCTGATGTGTACGAAGTCTGGGAAGGAGGTGAGGTGGAGGAGCGGACACAATGGCAGCTTGGGGCTTGGGAGGCTGCAGGACAGAGAGGGGGTGGGAGAATTCTCACACTATGCCTTTTCTGTGCTTCTTGAATTCTGAGTCATTTTAATGAATACATAATTTTTAAATAAATTTTAAAGTTTAAAGAATGGACTATTCCCTGGTGATTTTTTAAAATTCAATCTCTTCTGAATTTGACTTGGTCAATATGCCCACTAGCTTGCTATTTACAAGAAAATTTAATAACCTAGCCATGAAGATATCTCCATAAGCCTTATTTTAGTTTTAGAAAACATTTGTTTTAATTTCCACCAAATAGCAGCTAAGTAATCTTACAATAGGAGCTAGGACACAAAATTATAAAGAAAAAAATAAAACCTTTCATATATGAGCTATAGAAAATTCTTCAGCAAAAGAAATATGAATGTTGTAATATCTTAATTTAAAAATAAGTCAACTTTTGCCCTGACAGGTGTGGCTTAGTGCGTTGGGTGTCCTCCTACAAACTGAAAGGTCGCCGGTTCGACTCCAGGTCAGGGCACATGCCTGGGTTGCAGGCTGGTCCCCAGTTGGGGTGTGTGCGAGAGGCAGCCCATCCATGTTTCTCTCCCTCTCTTCCTCCTCCCTTCCCCTCTCTCTAAAAATAAATAAATAAAATGTGAAAAATATATAAAAATAAGTCAACTTTAACAATTAGTTCATTTAATAAATATTTCCTGAGTTCCTACCACGTGGCAGGCACTGTTCTGGGTTTGGGGGCTACAGCAGGGAAAAGGACAGAAAATCTACCGGATCAGGTTTGGTGAAATGTCCCCCAAATGAGGGGTTAACGTTTCGTCTCCCCGTTCTTTGTTCTCCGTCCATTTCAGCTTTTCCACCCTCCTCGCCTCTCATTTTTCTTTCTTCGCATGGCCATCTAGGAAACCTCCACCAGGGGGCGCTGTCTTCTTGGCCAAGATGAAAGCAAAGGTCCGTTTCCATGGGAACGTATTCTTTTGCTTGCCTTTGGTTTTGTTTTTAACTCCTTTTTTTCGTGACCAAAACACAGCTTAAAATATGCCATTTGGCAGAAGACAAAGACTATAAAAACAGCTAGGACACGGAGAGAGGCTGAGTTTGCTGGATGCCTCTTGTAACCTGGAGAGACTGCGGGTCCGCATGGTCCCCACACGCGGGATGGGGGGCCTGAGAGGAAGTGGTGTGGGACAGAAGAACACACAGAAAGAAGGGGGCTGACGGGACGGGAGGTCGGATGGGGAGCACAGATGGGTCCGCAGGCCCCTTCCTGGCTCACCTGTTGCCCACCTGCAGCTGAGCAGAGATGCTCATCCGTGCACCTGAGGTTTCTCAGTAGGAAAACGTCACTTATCCCTCGTGGGAGCTCAAAATATTAATGCCTTTCCTCCTCAGACACAGGTGACCAGGAGAAAATCAAAGTTTAATACACGTGCACGGGGAATGCACACAGACATGATAAACCCATGAAAATTGCCCACAGACAGAGAGGGAACACTGGGTATATAAGGCATTTTTGGACAAAGGAGAAACGGGCGGGAGCAGGGCACTGGATTTTAGGGGTGATAGAGGAAGAGCCCCCAGGTGACCCAGAAACTCGGGGACGCAGGGTGTACCCCTCCCACAGGCCCGGCCTGCACCCCGCTGTTGACCACACCATATTCAAACCAGGCTGAGGCTGCGACCTGGGGTCTCCTTCCCGAAGCAGGTGTGTCCCTCCGAATCTCTTGGGCAGGAGAGGATGGAGGGTCCAACGTTCTTTCTGGGTCTTTTGTTTCTTAATAAACAGCTCGAAACCAATGTCCCCAAAGCAGCATCAGGGTGGCAGGGTTTTGCTCCCGGCACCTTACTCACCTAAGGGGGTCCTGCCAGGTCAGGGTCTATGAAGGTGCTATTTTGGACAATGTAGCTCTGTGGTTCTAACAAGATATTGCTAAGAGAAAATACATGATTTGGGGAATTAATCAGTAGTAGTTAACATTTTTAAATCAGTGCTTACTATGTATCATGCATTGTTCCAAGAGCTTTAAACGATTAATTCATTTATTATTTTAAATTTGGCACTGTGAGGCAGACACTATCTTTGTCCTTATTTACAGACAGACAGACAGCCCCCCCACCCCCCTCCCCACCCCAGGCCCACAGCAGTAGGAAGCAGAGCTCATCCTCCCCCCAGAGCAGCCTCCCCTCTCTGAACCACGCCCACACCTGAGCTGCCCGGAGCCGCCGGTGACACAGGACTCCCCGGCACACGAGGACCACGGAACAGGGGTTCCTTCCAGAGCACGACAGTGACGAATACAGCGCTTCGCAGAGGAAATCAGGCCAGTCAGACCTCACCACGCCCGAGCTGCAGCGAGAACTGCAATCATGCAAATAGTGTCCGCGTGCGCGTGTTCTGGGTGCATCGTGGCTGCGCTGCGCAGAGCCTGCCATCTGAGAGCCACAGCCGCCAGCGGAAGTACCTGGCAGTGCCATTGGGTTTTCTATCTCAAGCTCTGAGGACCGGAGAACGTCTTATTTCCCACTTAAAATATGTCCTGATCGTACCAGCTCGGGAGAGTGAAAGGCCCTTCCTGTCCACTGCAATCACTTCAAAAGCTCGTTTCAAAAAAGTAGCAACTGATGTGGTCTGAAGTCCAATGGAGGAAGTTCCTCTCTCTATTATCTTTAACTATTTTAAAATGCAATTATAATCATTACTTTTAAAATCAATAAACATCCGTTGCCACGGATGACTCTATGCTTTGGCAAAGTTTTTTCTGGCATTTCCAAAAATAGACATAGCAATTTCTTTTTATATTTTTTAATCAAAATGAACTAACAAGAGTATTAGAAAATCAGAAAATGCTTATGATCTTTACAGGCTAATGACTATTTTCACCACTGTCATTTGCAGTAACATTTGGAATCAGTAAGCTTTAAAAAATGTCATTTCTAATTATAAAAGATAATAAAGATTCGCTGTGAGAAAAATCTGTAATTAAAGGGAAAAAGATAAGTACCTGGATAAGTATCTACAATAAATATTGACATGTATTTCTTATGCATGTGGATAATGTGGTTGAGAGTATATTGGATACACTTTTATCCTAAACTTTTAAATTAATAAATAGGCATTTGTCATGTCATTAAAATTTCTTTTTAAAAACTACTTTTAAATGGCTGCATAATATTCCGTTTCATGGATGTACCAAATTTATTTAACAATTTCCTTCATATTAACTATCTCGATTGTTTCCATTAGGGGCCATTGTAACAACAGCAAGTCAGCTTCCAGAGCTGCTTCCGGGCCACAGGAGGGTGCGGCTCGCGTCTGAGAGGAAGGGCCGCCTGTGGGCAATGACTCATTTTCTGGAGATGTTTCAAGAAACCTAAAAAGCTCTTAGTTTTAAAATGTCAGTGTGCGCTCACCTTTTTCATTAGCTTCAAAATCATTTTTACGTGTCTTCCTTTCAGTGTTTACACCAAGCCTTACAGAAATATCTTGGGGTCATTAAAACAGAGGTGTGACTAAAGTATTTCACAACTGGAAGAATCATTGTTTTTAAATCAGTGCTGAATTTCACAGATCATTTCTTTTTGGTTTGAATCAAATTCTAAGAATTTGGGCGTTTCATTGTATTGCTTTCCAAACTCTCCTTCCCTCTCAGCTCCACTCTGTAAGTTCAGCCACAGCCAGAGTGACTGATGTTTTTACAACCTTACTCATGAGATTGCTTAGTGTTCATATTTTTGGTTCCCATTTTGTCCAAATTTTAGCACTTGGTCCTTTGGGGCACTGAAAATGAACATTCTAATTTTAGAGCAGTCACGGACTTTTTTGCCTGATACCTAACTCACATTGGAAAAGCACCTTTTTTTTTCTTTTCAGAAAAATTTAGTGCATGTTATTTCCCCCCAACGTCATGTATTAGTTGAGCTTTCTTTTGTTTTTGTTAGGATTCTATTAGCTAGATACTCATTTAAAACAAAGTAGCAACAATTGGCTGAACAATGAGCCTCATTCCAGAGGAAGTGCACACTACAGAGTCTAACAGTTCAGTCGGTGCAACTGTTTACCTATTTTATGTGAAAGGCAATGAAGCAGCATTAGAGACATTTTAGATGACTTCTTGATGTCATTCCTTACAGCAGGGGTCAAACTCATTTTCGCCAGGGGCCACATCAGCCTTGCGGTTGCCTTCAAAGTGCCAAATGTAATTTTAGGACTGTATAAATGTAACTACTCCTTAACTAGGGGCAAGAAGCTCAGCGTGGCCGCCAGGTAGAAACAAGGTGCCAAGCCGGATAAAACAAGGTGGAGGGCCAGCTTCGGCCTGTGGGTCTTGTGTTGCCACCTGTGCCTTATGGCATTTATTTAACTTGCTGGAGTATAAATGAGGTTCATTTCTCTGATATATAGTTAGTATTATCTGTTAATTGGCATTGGCTTCAATGCTAGTGTTACTTTTTTAAGATTTTATTTATTTATTTTTAGAGAGGGGCGGGGAGGGAGAAAGAAAGGGAGAGAAACATCAATGTGTGGCTACCTCTCAAGTGCCCCCTGTGGGGACCCAGACTGAGAATGGAATCTGTGACCCTTTGGCTCACAGGCCAGCCTTGATCCACTGAGCCACACCAGCCAGGGCGCAACACTAGTGTTATTAAATGACAAAATACAACAACGCAAAAATAGCAGAATACGGTCACTGGAGTGTATTGATTAATGAAACTACAGCTCCGTTTTGGAAGCACATATCTTGTAACTTTTAAATCTGGCCTCTCTAACAATAAATTCAAGTATTATTTTCTTTGTAGTTAGCAAGATCATCTTAGCATATGTAATAATTTTTTTCTACCCTTTAAAATACTAGAAAAAGGAACAACCACCTAAAATAGGAACTCAGCTCCCACTGCCACTGGGTGTGGGCTTCCCCAGGTCAGCGGCAGTGACGATGGGTCTCAGAAGGTCGTTTGCAATTATAGCTGTTTTTCAGGCTTCGGCCAAACGAAAGTGAAAGGCAGCATTGACATTGAACTGTCCGAATTGACTGATGCATTAAGTCAGCACCAAACTACACGACTTCCTTTCAGAAATCCCAGTAAGCTCTTCATGAAGTCTTCACTCAAAAGGAGTCCCTCACATCCCCTCTGAGCCCACACCAGCTGAGCAGCCTTTGTCCCCAAGCACAACCACATTATTCAGTATGCACTTCAGTGCTGTGGGATAATGAGAAATCGTCTTTCTACTGGGTCGTCCAATACGTTCGCTCATTTTTTCTGAGTGATGGCACTAGTAGCGCTTAGTTATCTTTAACTTTGTTAGAAACAATCATATCAGTGTGCATTTTTAAAAAAACGTATTAAGTTGGTGAATTTTTGTGTAGCCATTTTAATATTGAAGATGGAAGAAAATAAGCAACCGGTTTTTCAGTACAGGAGTTCCTGGATCCCTTGGAATTTCCAGGGCTACAGCAGTGG
This sequence comes from Desmodus rotundus, assembly GCF_022682495.2. Taxonomy (NCBI): domain Eukaryota; kingdom Metazoa; phylum Chordata; class Mammalia; order Chiroptera; family Phyllostomidae; genus Desmodus; species Desmodus rotundus. The sequence continues at coordinate 491,382 of NC_071395.1, read as the reverse complement.
TGGCTCCGGGCTGGTCACCTGCAAGACCAGGCCACGTTCAGACACCTGGGACTCTCAGCCCCACCCTCGTTCTGCAGAGACAGGGGAGCCGCTGGACATGGAGTTAGTGATGGATCTGCCAGGTTTGCAGTTACCAGGAAAAATAATGTCTTAAATTATATCACTAAGCAGCATGCCTTACGTATAATATTTTTTTAAATAATCAAGCAAATGATGCTGGTCTCCTATTTCCAGGGAAGTTTCTCTCACCTGTGTTAGCGAGGATGGCCTTTTTATCAATTATACAGCCTTTTATCAAATTGTTTCCGCTTACTGATGACATAAATAACAAACGGAGCTACAAATCCCTGCACAGGAGCGTGGAGTGAGGTGGCAGGTCACCGCACTGGGTGGCACTCGGTGGCGTGCCCTGAGTGGTGATGGTAAGTCATGCTCAAGTGAAAAGGCACAAGTGGATTAAAATGATGCACTTGCCTTTCAAGTAACCATTACTAAGTACTTAAGCAAGAATATCCTCTTTACAATTGAGGAGTCTTGATCAAATTTTTAAATTCCCTCAATTTTGCTCAACAAAGCCAAGATTTTTGAATGCCATTCCTTGTTCTTCAAACAGAAAACAGAATACTCAACTTGGACAACAAATGCATGGGCTGTCACGGCCACCCAGGCGCCCTTGTGTCTCAGCCACACCCCAGGATACTGCAGCCACAAGTCTGGGCAGGCGACTCTGTCACCTGTCGCCCCGTAAATATCCAAGGACACCACTTTCCTGCTCTGCCAGGTGCTCCCCATGATCGGGATTGTTTTTCCAGTCAACATTGTCACATTTTATCCCTGCCACAACCTACCCTGCCTTCGTGACAAGAAGTCCCCTCCATAACCTGAAGCATTTGTGTAAAAAAACCCCGGCGTCCTCCCCCTTCTCCCAGCCTGGGGCTCCCCAGCACCAGGTCCCCGGCCCTCAGCTCACCCGAGTCAGCCCTTCTCCAGCCGGATCCAGCCGCTTCCCGTCAGTCAGAGCCAGGCCAGTAAGTGACACCTGTCCACTCCCAAGTCTTCTGCTCACTGGAGGAACACCCTGACCGGGGGGTCTGAGCAGCGCTGGACTCACAGAGACCAAGGACAGTGCCAGCAGCAGTGAAGGAACCAGGGGCCCTGATGGCTCCTTCTGACCCTGATGGCCAGGAAGTCCTCTTCATGCCCACGGCACCTGGGGACCCTCAGCAGACACCACCAACAGCCAAAGTCATCACCTCCCCTTCTCCTGGCCTCAAACCTGTGTTAGAGCCTCGGGTCACTATTTGGGTCTGCTCACACAACTTAACACCAAAACACAAACAATCCAATAAAAAATGGGCAAAGAACCTGAACAGACACTTCTCCAAAGAGGATACACAGATGGCCAACAGACGTATGAAAAGATGGTCAACATCACTAATCATTAAAGTAAGGCAAATTAAAACCACAACGAGATATGACTTCACACCTGTCAGAATGGCCTCATCAGTAAATCCACAAACAAGTGCTGACACAGATTCTTTTTTTTTTTACCTAAAAGGCAAGTGGCAAATTATAAATAAGACTTCAAATTATAAACCATGTGGCTTGGGCTTCTGTTAATTTTGATTATTTGGGGTGTACAAATAGGTATTAAAGACTTTTCTGAAAAATGCTAAATACAGGTTTTTCTTTCAACATTTTTCAAACATTGCTTCTAAAATTTCCCATCAGTTAATTGTCTTCCAAATATGATCCTTTTTCTCAGGTAAAGAAGAGGGGAAGTGATTCCCGTGGAGTTTGTGTTTGCCGACTGAGCAGGAATATGCTCATTTGCAGCTGGGCCAGGTTCAACCCATTTTGCTGGAGAATTCCCAGTGTACTGGATTTTTACCAAAAAGCTAGGCTGGGTTGTTGGAAGTTCCTCGTCATCCTTCTGCAAAGCTCCGCTCTCCCTGTGGTGGCCAGGACACCCTCTGCAGATGCTAGGCTGAGCCGTGCAAGGAAGCCCACCTCTGTCCCCTGTGAACTCTTCAGTGAGCGCAGGGGACCCTCCTACCATATCCACTACAGAGCCCCCAGGCCCTTGGTGCTGAAGAAAGCTTTTCTGTGCCAGCTCTTCCTACATGATTTGCAGTTTATGGCTTCTGAGGAGCTCAGAGCACTTCTAACACTGTAAGCATTTTACCATGTTTTCTCTTCACCACTTTGCAGGCCCAGCTGAGGCGGGCACAACGCCAAGGGCCGGGGGTGCTGGGAGGTCCCAGGCTCTGCTGGGAGGGACGGTATTTCCAACTTCAGCCTCCTGACCAGGGTGCCCACCTGCAGTCTTCACTGCTTCGCCTCCAAGCATGTGGCTCGGACATGGGACCCAGGTCATTCCCACATGTGTGTGGAACTTGCCCGAGAAAAACATGCTCACTGAGGAATGTGATTGGTGACGATCATTAACACAAATTCTAGTGTTGCACCTGGTTAATTATGTGCCCAATATAGTAACTAGTAAAGAATCACTTGCGTTGCAAGGAATTCATTCAAATTAAGTGGAGGAATGTGGGGGAGGGAGGCATGATTTCTTTGGAAAAAGTAACAGCTCATTGAATCTGTTCGCTCTGTCGGATGCGGGTCCTTCCCCATGGCCTCTGCAGAAGCTTCAGGAATACTCTCCAAAGAGCGACCACTTCCCCTACATTCTGTTCGTTTCTTGCAGAAAAATTAATAGCACTTTGGTTTATTGAGTGTTCATTTTCTCCTCTATAGTGAGGGGAGAAAAGGGTTTTTATGCCAATTGGAAGCAGCAAGTTAAAACAAAACAGGAAATACGATGGAACAAAAGGAGATTGTGTTCTGCACTCACAAGAGCTGTAAGTGAAACACAGTCACAGTTTTACACGGACATCTATTAAATTTAGCTGAGACAGAGACTGGAAAGCTCCAATTTTGACTTGATGGTTGGCCACACAGGTGGATTAAGACGAACAAATCTAATTCTAGCATTTTCTATCATTACTCCCAATTATATATGTTCTTCAGGAAAACATATTCCAGAAAACACAGAGCTTGAGAGTTTGAGTTATGTATATTTAATCAAATTAGGTTGTAATTATTGGTCAGAATAAGGGGTCAAAATTCTGCACTGTAGGAATACCTCAAACATCACGTTTGGTTTGTGCAGGAAGATGAGAAACTGGCACACAGCAGTATAAAAACTCTTGACATCCCGTCCACACGGAAATGCACGTGTGATCAGCGACCGCGTCAGCGCAGCGTGTTCCGGCTCCTGACGTCCGAAACGTCTGGTCTCGGCTATTTTCCCCGGGGGCTGCACACAGGCAAGCCTTGAAGAAACTTTCAAACACTCAAGACTGCGAGTGTATATCTGCCTGGCGCGAGGTCCAAGCTAACCCTTTTAATTCCTCTCCAGGCCTCCTGCGTAACCAGAGCGACACTTCCCCGCCCAGGAGGTGGAGAGCTCCCTGTGCCTTCCAGGCTGTGCACCTGAGCGAGGGGCATCAGGGCCAAGCCCAAAACTCAGCTCCTCCTCTGTCCCAGGAAGCGAATCCAAGGATGAAAGGACCAAGGTCTCCCATCAGTGGGCCCTCCGCCAGGGCGTCCTCAGGTGGTCAGCACCCACCCCCCAACCCCAACCTCCAGGCGAGAAGCTCCTGGCAGCACTGGCCACATGGGCTGGGCCCTGCAGAGATGTCCTCTAATCACCAGAGTGTTGAGTGGGCTGATGTGGAGGCCAATGGGACACTGCAGGCCTGCAGGCCACTTCCTTCTCCGTGAGGATAGGCAGGGGCCTCTCGGGTGGCCTCTCTGGCCAGGAGGACCTTCCCTCTTCCTGAGACTCACGAGTTCTGAACGTTGCCGGTGGGCTGCTGGGTCTACCGTCCCTGGGCCACCGTGGCCATGTAACAAAATGATCTGGGTCTGAATTTGGGCTGCACCACGTTTGCTGGGAATTCAGTGTGTGAGTCGGACAAGCTACTTAACCTCTCTGAGCCTCTGTCCCATCAGATGTAGAAGCAAGTCATAATACCAGCCTGGTCTCTTCCGGGTAGCTCAAGCACACTCAGTGTTGCTTGGGGCTCATACACAGTCAACTCTGCCCCCTGCTGGTTTGACCTCATAAGTCTCTCAGCAAGTTCTCCCACCTCCGGCCAGCCTTCCCGGGCGCCATCTCTGTGTCTCCCTTAGCCACGCTCTGTTTCCAGCAGGTGCTGTTATTTTCTTGAAGACATTCAACTCCATGTCTATGGATCCCACAAGCCCTAGCAAAGTCACACCTAAAGGAAGAGCCATTTCTTGCTAACCTGTGCCATGTCCTTCCGCAGCTGTTCGAGATCAAGTCCTCCTGAGGTCCCTCCTCCACGGACAAGGAGAAGGTCCCCCACTTATGGGCGTGGCCTCCTGACCAGCAGAATTAACTGCACGGGGTGCCTGGCTCCTCAGGCTCCAGGTGCGCAACGCACTGAGCAATGGCGTATATGGAGCTTCTTGGGCCAAAATCAGTGCCTATTATCACTGAAATCAGCGACATAATTAGCGACACTTTGGGCCAAAGTAGACACTACCTGCCTATTTCATTACACAGAAAATATGGCCTTCAAAACCAGTAAATGTGTCTCAGAACTCTGTACTTTGATGAAATCCAGTGCAGCTGTGACCACTGGAACTGTGACTGTCCCATGGGTCCAATGGCGGCGTCTCCAGGGACCTTCCTGGAGGTGGGTGAGCAGGTGGGTGCCAGCCCTGCCCCCTCATGCCCTGGAACCAGACAAGGCTCTTTTCATCTTTGTGGACGTGACATTTTGTTTTTCAAAGTGGTTTTGTAGCTCCAAACATTTGAAGTTCCTAAACAGAAACCCTCTTTGGTCTTATAAAGGGCTCTCTGGCCTCCAGTAAACACGGTTAAAAATCACAATGGGAAGAGAAATGCAGAGTTCACAGTTAAATGGGCATAGTGACCTTCCCACAGTTCAGAGCGGACACACGGAGGCCGTCACCCCCGGGCCTGCTCACCGCATTCAGTGGAGCCCGGGGCCCGAAGGAGGTGCCAAGCTCTCGGCGCCTGAGCAGGGATGGCACGCCGTCTGGGTCACGGCAAACAGGACAGCAGTTTGGAATTAACAAGCAATCTCTTCTTCAAGGCCAAACAGTGTTCTTAAACTCTGCCATCAAAATACTGCCATTTGGAGACCCCCCCCAACTGAGGGCCTGATAGAGTGGCCAGTGGCTGTCTTATCCTTTCCATCAAGGCAGAATCTGTGATTTCTGACCTTAGAAAGTAACATCCGTACACATAATCCCCTATAAACACACAAAATGTTCATGCAAACCACGGGGGAAGCCCATAGGTAGGTGACGGTCCTCAGACATGACTCTAGTTTAACCCCAGGGAAGGAGGTCATTGTTCACTGGCTTTAAATAACCCTTCCACCAGCTAAGGCTTATTGTGCGCTTCACAGTTGGCTGAAGGTTGTTAGCAAATTGGAAGCTTACACCCCTGGCCACATGCAGGGAGTCTGGGGACACTACCCATCCGTTGCCATAGAGACCAGCTTGGCCTACCGGCAGTGTCCTCAAGGAAACTGTCCCCAACCACCTCCCCAACATGCTCTCACACTCTTCCCCTCGCCTCACACCCTACCTGGCCACATGCTCTGCATCTGCTCACCTCCTGTCACTGCTTTAGTGTGTCTGAGGGGCGTGTCCTCCACCAGCTCCCAGCCACCCTCCTCCTGGCTGTCCCCCACGCCCCAGCCCCGGACCCTCAGCCCCTGCTCCTTCTGCACTATGCGCATCAACCTCTAAATGTGTCCCAGACTCTGTTGTCCCAACGGCCACATCCAGCTGCCACATTCTCTCCACTTCCATTCAGACTAGATTTTTAAAGAACACCTTCATGGCTGACTCCACCTCCTCACCTCCCATTTCTTCCTCAGCCTGTTCCCTGACAACTCCTACTCGCCCCTTCTTCCCCAGGCACTGGGCTCTGCTACTGGCCATAATGTCATCCCCCAGCGGAAGCAGCCTCCTTCGCTCTCCTGTCTCAGTCACAGACCTCTCATCTGGGCTTCTAGGCTCATCTCTCCACCGGCGCCCTGGAGTCTGCGTGGGGTCTGTCGCTGGTCCCTGGGAAGCGTGTCCTGTTCTGACGTGTTAATGAGCAGGACGCGATGCTATGTGCCCGTCCTGAAATCAGCCGCATCCACTAGTGTGTCCCATGATCAGTATTAACAAAAGGAACTAATCCTCCCTCAGCACTCAGAAGAACAGACACAATGCAGAGAAAACTTACGCTAACTGAACGACCACCATCAGAAGAGTATACACTTTTTGATGTCAAGTGATTTCACCAACATTTTTTCAAACTTCTCTTCAAATTAAGCCTCTTCACTGTCACCTGCCCTCGAGGGAATTTCTAAGCAGGACTAGAAGTTCTTTTAAATTGTGACTGTAGGCAGAAGTGGAGTCAATGTCTCCTCTTTCGATATCCGCATGTGGCTCCTTGGGTCCAGCAGCAACAGACGCCCATCTGTCTCGGTGTGGCCACCAAGGTTAGCTCATCTCACGGTTCACACCTCAACTGTGTCCACGCCACCAGACACGATGATTTTACAGTGCGTTAAAGATTTGTTCCAGGAAAGAAGGATTCTTCTAGACAAGATTCATGGCTTTAAACAAAAATCAGATTTCCTCAAACCCTATCCGCGATCAGTATCTGGCCTGAGAGTCTTTATGGTCTATTATTTCCTTAAACAGATGTATTATTTCCTTACTTAAACATTGTTTTTATATCTATGAATAGAATCAGGATACTTCTGCACACTGCTGATACAATCTGGCTGATTAGCCAGGGATCGATTTCATGAGTGACTCGGAGACGATGTTTTGTCACAGAAAAGCCCTTGCGTGAAACAAACGACCGAGCCCAAACACCGGCAGCCCACGGTACCTGCCGCCCCGGTTCCGCCAGCACCGCCCACCTCCCACCAGCGAGCATGCTGACAAGATGATCGACTTATCTTTCCATTCCCAAACAATGCTGACGATAAGTTGCCAGACTACAGAAAAAGTTCCACCATACATTACATTTCTCATAATTATTCTTAAGGCTATAATGTCTTTATATGTTTACACACCAAAAAACTCTTTTTACCAAAATAGTGCTTATTTACATTCAACCTCTGTGTCTTTTCACGGGATTCCTGTTACAGTGGCGGTTAAAGCACAAGTACCTTTTGCAACATGGTTGTCATCGAAACGTCAGCTCTTCATGTCCCTGCTCAGCCACTTACCTAGAAGGAGAAAAACGACAAGTGAGTCTGAAATCGTTTCAGCTTATCAACAGCGGCAGTTTTCACATTTCTACTAAAACCAGGTTTTTAGTGGGTACTGATTAATCACTCAAAATTGTCACTATTGTAAGTGTAAAAGAGTAAAACAAAAGTATTTAAATATCTTAAGAGCTCAGAAAACTAGGCAAGTAGAGGAGGTGAAGAGATAGAAGAACCATATGTATAAGAGGAACAGATTTAAGGAATCATGAAAACGTCCGTCTGACCGTGAGGAACCTCAGGCAGAACAAAAATCACTCCATCCTGCTATCTGACCTCAGCTCTGGTTTTTAATCATGTTCTTTCTCCTTTCAATCTGTACATGTGACTGTGTACCCAGGTAAAGGGGCAGATAGAAACCTCACGTGAATATTTAAACTTAGCTAATATACACTATAAATATAAAACATTGTACCACTTTCCCCCTTGTTCTGTAATCATTTCCCATTTGCTGCCTAGTGTTCATGTCATTTTAATGTCTGCAAACCTGTGCACTGAGCTGTTTCATAATTTACTTAGCCATGGCCTTTCTAATGCTATTCAGATTACTGTCAAGTTTCTGTAAATACTAATTCAAGTCCATGTTCTCCACATACATCCCTCTACCCTCTTCTCAGTCCCACTCGCCTTCAGCCCTAGTTTTTGCTGATTTACGCGTGTGCCTCTGTGTGTGGTGTACATCCTTCCTCACCGCCGTTTTCCCCCAGATCACACTTCAGTCACGCCTACGACTTTTCCAGCTGAAGCTCAATATCGATTGTTTTAGTTCAACTCGTCGAAGTCCAACCAGACGTACTAGGATTGTGTTCGCTCTATCAACAGACTTGACAGAAAGTGACATCCCAACAACTGTTCGCCCTGTCCTCCAGCTGTACCCAAATCCTCCTTTTCTTCCCCCAGAAAAGCATTGTTTTCTCGTGCAGTCCTCGCACGCAGCATGCGAAGCTTAAGACTATTCAACGCCTCTTACCGCACCCATCGACAGCACCTCGTTTCCCGCCACGTGTCTCCCGGAGACCCGCAAACACCATCAGTCCCTGCACTTCCGCTCTGCGTTTGGCCTCTTTAGAGAGTTCCCAGGCTCTCTAAGTCCCTGGCGTTTCTCCACTCCCAGGATAATTTTGATTAGGTAACTGTCGTCATCATGAAGGGTAAGTCCCGGGTCCTGCCTCTGTGAGTTCTGGAGCCAGATCTGTCCCTCCCAAAGTGTTCCTTTTCACTATATCTTGCTGCCTCCTTTAGAAGATTTGGGTTATTTACATTTTACTTCATAGCAGATTAGACAACTTTTTCTTGCCAAAGTCTTGTTACATTCAATCAAGTTTTGCTAAACGCTCATCATACTGTATCACAATGTATCCCATTTTCATGAGATGTGAGTTCACCTATGGTATCATTAAGCCAAACATTACTAATGTTTCCATTTTATTTTTTTGTTACTCCTCAAGGCAGATTAGAACTTTAACATCATTAACAGACATTCAAACCACGAGTGGTCGTGGTCGTGAAAACCTGAAGGACTCAAAGCTGACAGCTCGAGATGCTCCCATGTCTGGAGTCCCTACATCGGTGTCCTGGACCAACGACAGGGGAATCCCTAACGTGCTTTCGTAAAAGCACAGAATCTCGAGCCTCGTTCCAGTGTAATCTGTAAGACTGGACCTATTTACACCCTCTGCAAGGTGATCCTTCTGCACGTGAGAGTTTGAGAAAAGACAGGAATCATCGGGGCCCCCAGGCCTTCAGCGAGAAATTTGGGGCAGGAGATCCGAAGTGTTCAGGAAGCCTTCTTGGTGGTTCTGAGGCAAATGAAAGTCTGGGGACTGCTGCCCATGCGGAGCAGGCCTCCCACCCTCTCCGCACATGTGAGCTCTCCCTCAGGGACAGTTCTAGAACCACTTTGGAGCCCGGGAGCTATTACTGTGTCTCCCAGGAGGCACCCTGAACTTCATACCGGTCCCTGGTATGTACAGTGTTCAGCGCCCACTGTTTCTCTTCCAGTCCTTGTCTTACGTACCATTAAGTCTAGATTAAAAGATTAAAGTTTCAGCAGATGTAGTGTTCACATTTACATAAACTTTCTAGGAGCCGCCAAAATTATCCACAGGTATTCAGACACCTAGGTCCCAACAATCACTTCAAACTCCCTCAGAACTGTGTGTCGGCAGAGTTCAGCTGGTCAGCACAATGCTTTTTGTCTCTTCCAGGCAACCTTCTCTGGGCCTCCGAACGATTCAGAAAGCTCAACAGTAGCGTTCCGCAGACGTGTCCACGGAAAAGGCCGATCAAACTGAAAGAAGAACATGGCCTCCAAGTATCAAAAGAATGAACCTTCACAAGACCTCGGCCGACCGAAGCCCCAGGCCGACAGGCAGCAACATCACAGAACGTTAAGGTGTCCCTGCTGCTTTCCAGAGCAGCGGCGTCGCGGCCACAGCGCGGGGCGGACGGGCAGTCAGCGCTGCATGTGCCTGTGAGCGGGTGTCTGTCAACACCTGCGCCTCCTTTTCATTTTAGTCCCCATTTCAAGAGCCAGCGGGGACCTATGCACCAGCCCCTGAGGCCCGGCTCTGACACCGAGCTCACCAACAACACCCACGTCCCCTCGGATGCTGACACCAGGCCTGGGTCGCTGCACGGGCTCTGATCCCCAGGAAACGGAGACTATTCGGTGCCCCGGAGCCTGCAAGCCCCTCTCCTAGTGACAGTGTCCTGTCCTCCGTCCTCGGTGTAAAGTGCCCTTTCCTGTCTTCCACAGGCCCCCCATCCGACGAGACTCTCCCAGTCCCAGGTCTGCTTCCTCTCCCTCCCAGACAGAGTACTGAGCTTGGAGGTTGGCAGAGTGACACCTCTGAAAATCGTGTGCAGTCGCTAAAGTGCAAAGAGTCGGCATCTCTCCTCCCTCAACAGGAAGCCCCACGTGAAGACAACGTCTCACTCACTCAGTCAATGGTGTTTTTTCACCTGATTTTAACAACTACTTAAATAGAGCCACAGGAACAGCTGCTTTTCCCCGTTCAAATGTTTCCATTCATACTTCACCACTGTCAGTCCCAACTGACACCAAAACCCACATCTGAACAGCGGGAGAGTATGTACACGGCTGTGCGGGAGCCCCGGGCGCAGGAAGTGGCGGGTCTGAAACCCTAAAAATGACACCCCCCCAAAATGATCCGCAGCACCTCCAGGGTCCTGGCATCTGTTCCTTCCAGCCTGGCTGGACAGGACACGACTAGACAGAAATAATTAAGAACAATAGTAACCTACCACTTACAGAGTGTCTCCAAGTACCCAAAGTTGTGCGGACTGCTTGACGTGCATCATCTCGGTTACTATTCAAGACAACCCCACGGAAACCATCCTGCACTCGCGTTCTACCGACCAGGAAAGCGAGACCGTACTGCTAAGAGACTGGAATGAAAGTCAAAGCAGGTTTCCTGATGTACGAGCCTGGGTCTCAGCCACCCACCGCGGGTTTACAAGCCAAGGTGACGTGGGCGGACGGGGCAGCACGAGACTGGGTGGTGTGTGACCTCTGCAGAGGTGGTGAAACCAGGCGGGGGTGTGAGGCAAAGACAGGAAGAAAGGAAGCGGGAGGAAGGAGGAGGGAACAGAAGGACCCAAAGGAGGACGAGAGGAGCCATCGTGGGCCTCCCGTGCAGGGCGGGACTTGTGGGGCCAGCTCCGCGCTGGTCTGTCTGAGGCAGAGCTGGCACGGCAGACCTGGAACTGTGTGTCGGGACCAGATTCTGCAGTTGTTTGGTGTCAGGCTCTGCAGCTGGACCTTCCATGACGGAACACAAGTCCCACCTCAGGTTTCCAGTAAGGAAGAGACGGGACCATATGGAGATTTAAGGAGACTGCCTGGCGGGTGGGCAGGCTGGCCTGGACGGGTCACAGAGAGAATGGAAACCGTCCTCTGATAAGGACCTGGCAGAACACCTCCAGCCTCAAGAATCAGAATCCCAGCCCCCAATGTCAAATCTGCCTCTGTTAAACCTCTGGAGAGATCAGTGAACTTCCCTTTTTTGCCCAGGGTCAAGTCCAGGGCTAACACCTGCCGAGGCTCTGAGAGGCCGGCGTGGCCACTGCTGTTTTAACTGTTGAATCTGCATCTGGACCCGTCCTGACGGGGAGCAGGAACACAAACATCTGCTGAACATGTTCCCGGGCGACACGCCCGATCACGCCAATGTGTGCTTCTGAGCCCCTGCTATCAAATGTGTGGGACAACAGAGGGAATGCGAAGTAGAACTGCATTTTCACGCAGACATCTCTTGCCCACCTCTGACATAAGCCACTCCCCCTCCCGGAGAGCAGACACTGCCTAGGCAAACTCGGCACAACGCACGGGCCTGGGCGGGCCCTGCTCTGAACATGTCAGCTGCAGAAAAGGGCAGGTTTGACACAATCAGGGAAATGTGGGTATTGGATATTTGGTACTAAATTATATTACAAAGTATGCGATGGTGTGGAGGGAAAAAAGGCCTGACTAGTGAGAAGTGTAAGGAAGTGTTTACCAGTAAACCGGCGCGCCTGATGGTGTTCTCTTTCAGACAGAGAAGTGTGGGGTAGGAGACATCACACAAAATTAGCACAATGATGACGGTCTTGGAAACTGATTAGAGATATAAAATTTTATATATTTGAAAACGTCCATGAAAGCCTCATGGAATGTGGGCAGTAACACAAACACCACAATTTTATTCTCTGCACAGAGCTGTCCTCCAGGCCCCCTCCAAGTGCGGCTGTGTCACCCACTGCTCCGCATCCTGGCCACTGCGTCACCAAGTGCTGGGGGCGGTCAAGGTGAGCAGGATGCGTTCCAGCCTCACGGCCTCCCCCAGAGGGGGCCACCAGTCATCCAGAGGTGCAGGGGGGCCATGCTCTAACTCAGCATCCAGAAATCTCAGTCTGGTAGAGAGAATGAGGGAGGAAACTGAGGCAGCAGCAGGGAAGTAAGGGGGATGTCACGCAAAGCTCAGCCACGCAGGGTTTACCATCGTTAGGGGCCCACCCTGTACCTGATCCCACCCTGCACCTGACCTGCTAGGACAACCCCGAGTTTTACCGTCATCTGTGCTCACGGCTCCCGCGGCCCCAAGAGGAAAAGGGAAACCGTGCTAATACTGTAAATGTGAATCAGCTAAATGAGAACAGTATTGGAGAAATGCATAAATAAATAGTACAAGGTCATTTGGACATCACTGGGAAAACTACGTGAATATGCATTAAGCCACACAATGGGTGTTTAACGGGAATTCCTTTTGCTGAACTCAAATATGTGGCACTTAGAGCCAAATGCTACAGAGTTTATCTAATTACTAAGGCCACGCCTGTACTCTATTAAGGAAGTTACTTTCCTAACTTTCACTAATGTTAAGATATGGGACAGAAGAATCAGGAAGTACACACCTCAACGGTTCTTTGTAACTTGTCTCTCACTTGATTTGAATGAAAATAATCACCTGGGTCCATAGGACGGCTTCCCAATCCCCCTCCCCCCACCCCACACAAGGTGCTCAGGAGGAGCCCTGGACGGCAGGTCCTTAAAGGCCTCTTGGGCCAGAACATGGAAGATCAGGCTGACGGTCACAACCCACAGGCTGGCGATTCCTCCAGGAGCTGCCCCCTCCTGGGGAAAGGCCACCCTCAGTGTCCTCCCTTCCACCCCAGGCGTGTTGCCCACAGACAGAACTCGGGCCCCTAGCAGCGAGGTCCGAGTCGGGAGCTCCCTGCTCAGGGGAGGAGAAGGCGTCCCCAGCCTCGTCCCCATCTTCCTGGCCTGACCCCCCCCAGGTGGGTGGGGTGTGAGGCCTGGCCTGTGTGCCCCTCGGCCCTCTTTCTTCCCCCTCCACTCTGTTCTGGCAAGGATGGCTGTGCTTCCTCCACAGGACACAGAGGCGACCTCTGAGAACTATTACTACCCAGACAAAATGAGGGGCTCACAGGCTGAGAGAAGGAAGAATCCGTGATTGTGCTTGAGGAGTGGCCAGGTGGGGAGATGGCCCTGCTCCAGACAGAGCTTGTCCCGCCCCTGGTCCCGGGTCTGCAGCACCCGCGGCAAAGCAGCAGCTCTGTGGCAGCTCCTGCCCCGCGGTGGCTGACAAACAGCTGCCTCCGGAAACAGCACCGACCGATGCGCACTAAGTCAGGCTTCACTCCGAGGCCGGCCGGCCTGCGGACCTTCCAAGCGTCTCAAGTGAGTTCCTTTCGCTGGGGAGTTTGGGCACAGCCCCTGGGACGGAGGCAGCGGGGTGACTGACGCCTCCAGCGTGTGGTTTGGGAGTGAGTCGCACTCACAAACAACACGGGGTGAAGCAGAGGCCACAGCTCCCCGGGGCACAACCCCGGGGGCCTGGGGCCTCCACTCGGCACTGACTCCAAGTCAGGCAGTTTTCTCACTTGTCCCCGAAGTTACTGCCACACAGGGCACTTTTCGAGCTGCTGCTGTCCATGCTTGATTTCAGAACTCATAAACGCTTAGGAAGACAGACCTGGCTTTAGCCTTCCCTGGTTTGCTGCTGTCATTGGCACTTTTTAAACCCAGGAGTCTCACGTGTCTCTCCACTTTGGGGACACATTTGGGGGGAGTGTTAGGCAGATTTTCAAAGTGACTGGACTATGTAAGCCAGTTGCTTTCGAATGTAAAGTGTTGCCTTGGGATCTTACGGGGATCACATCAGTTATCTGAAATTCAGGGCCCGCCCCGCCCGCCGCTCTGGGGTCCTGCGAGCGCCGTGGCAAATCCATGGTCTCGGCGCAGTGTTTAACGAATACTTAATTCCCCGGAGAATGGTCAGTGACCTCTTCCTGCCTCTCTGGGAAGGAATCGAGGGCGTTCTCCACCTGAAAGTCCACAAACTGGCTGAAAAGAATCCCAATCTTCAACCGTGAATGAAAAGTCCTTTTGCAAACCCTGCTGAGGGATTATCTGCTCTTTTACCCTGAAAAGAGGCTTTTCCCCACTCACGGCTGTGAGGGAACAGCTTTGTGGGGAGAACTGCGTTCCCCCGGGCACAGGACTGGCGTCAGTACTGAGGCCTCCAGCAAGCAGGCCGGCTGCAGTCTCCCCGAGCTTTTCCCGAGACAAATGAGATGTGGCAGCAGCAATCCTCCGTGGCTCTGCGCTGGTCACGGTAAAAGGGCCCATTAGGAAAACCTGGTCGAGGGGGTGGGGTAACTGAATTACGCTGGGGTCACTGCGGCACATCCGCACTTCGAGTCTGGGCACCTCCCTCCGGGTGGCGCCGAAGCTCCTGCACAAGACCCATCCAGCGCACCAGCTTCGGCCCTCGCTGACCGTGTGATTTGTTCATAACCCTGCCAGGCACTTAGTGAGTGACTGACATTGTGCCACGTGGGCATTTCCTCACGAACTCTGAGGGAAAAGGCGATATTACCCATCAGCCCTGGTGTTCAACCCCGCAGCCCCACCCGTGCTCCAGCTCGGCAGGTTTCACTGGCGCGACACAGAGAAGCCACAGCCACAACGCAGGTGTACAGCCGCTCTCACTCCCGCTCCCGCTCCCAGGAAGCGATACCTGCCCCTGGCCCCACTGGAAGGCAGGTAAGGTCCCCTGGGGAAGCACCGGAAACAGGAGCTCGACCTGCGGCGTGGGACAAGACATTCCGTCATCTTCTCTGGTGCTGTTGTTGAGAACCAGGCCCTGGAGCGGCACACAGCCTCGGGGAGGCAGCTGCACCACGGAGCCAGCAGGACCCATGCCACCGACTCCTGCCCCCAGGACAGACGGCCCTGGGAGTGACGGACGACGCCGGCTGACTCGTGTGCCCACCGGCAGGCCACACGCCCTCAACAGCCAGGCTCCAGTCACTGTCATTGTCCCAGCCTGGGCGGTGGCCACGATCCTTCATTCTAGGACCTGGGGCCCCATCTAAGATTCATCCAAGCACAGAGGGCAGAAAGGCAGGGCAGCAGGCAGCATGGATCCCCTCCACCCACGGGCCAAGGACAGGACAGCTGGCCATGGGTGCTGCATCGGCCACCCCTTGGACCGTGTCCAGGGAGAAAGAGGAGGTGAGGAGGAATGGACGGGGTCTGAGTGTCCTGCCAACCACTAACTCTCATCAGCTCAACGTTTCCCAGGCCTGTTTAAGCGCTGATTTCATCTCCGGAACATCTCTCTTTGCACGGCTTTGCAGCACAGTAATGAGCCGAGATGGTGAAGGGCGATGTGTTCCCACTTAACACGCTATAAAAGAAGAAATAACTTTACAGCAGCGCTTCCTGAAGAAAACGTCGCCACCCCACAGACCTCGGTGACCCCGAGTCCTTGCAGGACGAGGGCCCATCCGCCCCCCTCGCAGCAGGGGCGGTGCCTGCACTTCCTTAAACCCAAATTAATCATGACCCTGGAGGGACAGACAAATGACTTGAAAGAGGCGGTCAATGAGTCGGTCCCAGACAACATGGGGAAGACAGAAAAGGCTTGCCGGCCTATCCACGCACTTCCTGACGTCTCTGTTAGAAGAGCCAAAATGCTGAAGGAGCCTCGTGTGCCCTGGAGAAACTCATGCGGGAGGTGGTAGTTCTGGGAGAGGTCCTGGGGGTGAGTCAGGTGCTGAGGTTGAACGGGCAGATGGACATGAGCCCCTGAGTCCAAGAATCTGTTCAAACTTCAGACATTTAATAGTGATAAATGAAAAGGCCTATTTGTGATATTTAAAAAACAAACAAACAAAAACCCCAAATAATTCACGCGATGACATCACCCAGGCAGCTCCCGGTGGACCCGGTGATCTTCCCAAACAGCTGGGATGTGAAATGCAGACCACACACGTGGCTCTTTCCAAGGATACATTGAAACATAAGCCTGTTGGATCACGGCATGCTTTACTCCTAAACAAAGTACCGTGGTGTACTTTTACTTCTTGTAGTAATTTTGTAGAGTAGAAATAATTGGTCATTTCTTTAAGAAAAAAAATCAGAAACCCAGCAAAAATAAATGGGGGAAAACAAAAGGAAAGATGTAAGTCATATAACATGAGAGCAAAAAAGTCTAAGGTAGGACTTTCACATCCAGGTGAGCTATGTGTCCCCTGTGGTCCGCCGGGTTCAGCACGGCAGAGCTGGGGGATCCACTCCTCCGGAGCCTGCAGCATCCATGCTAGAAACATCCCCTGCACCCCAAACCCCAGGGACAAGGGTGACAATGTGGCCCCTAAAGAGATGATTCCTGGTAGGCAGAGTGTCCCAGTAGATTTAAGGCCTGTCTCTATGGACAAGTAGGTCAAGAGAAACAGTGCCCCGGAACTCAAGGGCTGTAGGTGAAAGAGTCTCTATTGAATAAGCTTAAAACACTGTGGACATTTTTTTCTTAAGAAAACCTTCATACATGGAGGTTTTAAGAAGAGAAACATGTTGATTACAGTGTAGCTACAACTACAGTTGACAGTTTCGTAAGGCCCTTGACGTACCTGGTTGATAACTTGACATCAGTCACGGGACCCACAGGGGCAGGGTTTACGCCCTGGTTCGCTCTCCCACCGGTGCCCCAGGCTCGGGCGCCAGGTCAGCACCCACAGCCGCCCTGTCCTTTGTCTGCTGCCCTGACACGGCCGTGTTGGCACCACGGCGGCTGACAGCTGCTTTCCCTGTTTGAAAGGCTCTGCCACGCAATGCGGACAACACATTTGTGCGGCGGTCAGCGGTCAGCCACGGATCAACGAGCATCAGACCAAGCCAAGGCCATGCCGGTGGGATGGAGAGAATTGGGGAATGAAGGCTGGGTTTAGCTCTCTGAGAATTCCAGTGGGTTTCTCTGGGGGTGCAGGTGGGTGAGGATGGGCGGTTAAAAAGGAGAGAGGTCTCCCTTTCTAGAAAGTCTTTCAAAAGAAGATAGCAAAATTAAAATAATTTAAGGCTGTTCACATTGCTAAAACTTTCAAAAAACATGTTTTGATGTTGAGTATCTTAGTTATATTTTAAAGTACGAATCTTTATTTTCAGAATGCAAGAAAACCTTCCTCATATTTTTTGCTTCACAAAGGTTGTATTACAGAAAATAACTTGTGACTCTGTTGTGACTCTGGACTCGTTTTCCATCATCTCTCATGATTAGATGACACCCAGAGCCCACACTAACTCTGGAACCTGATGGCATCGGACAGCCTATTGACCACTCCACCGTCCAATACATAACCACACAGTTCCCCACCAACGCACGTTTTAACCTGCGGTCGTTATCAAAGGGAGCGTGAAATACTGTCGGTAGCACGTGTATAAAAAGCAATAAAATCTACAGCTAAAACCATCTTGAAAAAGCTAACAACACTAATTTTAATTTTTGCTAAAAAAAGAGATTTTAGCTAATAGGCATTATATTATTGAATACAACTATAATTTCTGAGAAAAATTATTCAGAAAAGGCGGCTTTTCTTGACACACTCAAATGGTTTAAAATAAGTTATCATGAAATGGTAACGTGTGTATCATATTTATCAAAGTTTGGCTAAATACCAGTCAATGGCAGACATAAAATTAATTGGGCATTTGCTATATGCCAAGAATTGTTGAAAATACTAGGAATAGGAAACACACTCTATCCTCAAGGAGCTTGCATTCTGGTGAGGATAAACAAATCAGTCCACCCTGAATGTTCTGAAATAACAACAGAGTGATCACTCTTCCCTTCATGCAAAGCGAGGGGACCCACCGCTGCTAATCTGGGGACACTGTGGAAGACTTCCCACTTATACATACATGTTCACGAGTAAATGCTCGACTTTCAGAGAGTAAGTATTTTTAAAATCACAGAAAAAACATAGAACACACACAGCTTTTACTCACATATTCAAAATAATCATTGAGTGTTTACGATGCGAGCTTGGTGGGTACAAGCAAGAAGACACGATCCCTGACCTCCACTGGGAAAGTAAATAAAACTGGAGGTGACTGTAATAGAATAGGGTATCACAGGCGAGACCTGAACCAGGGAGAAGTCAAAGAGAAATAAATGATTTCAGGTTGGCAGAATAGGATCTTGAAGGATATAGTACATATTAACCAAAAAACCACAAAAATCCACCCACAGGAAAAGACTCGCCAGGGTTAGGCACCACCTGCGTCGTTGTGGGCTCTGTGTGCACTGCCTGCATCTTCTGCCGGTCTGAGCTTTTCTCGGAAGGCAGTGGAACTACTCACAGATGCCCTCGGTCCATCAGGGTCGGGACTCTATTCTCTGTTAGGGGCAGGCCTATCTGCTCTGAACTTCGTGCTTATCCCTCTGTCCACACACTTGCTGGAGGGTGGTTAGCCACCTGAGGCGTCCAGCACAGTGTCTGCATTTAGCTGGACCAGAACGTGGGCATCTCCCAGTGCACACAAGCCCCACATCACATTCACCTCCCACCTCTGGAATCTCGCCTTATTCGTGAGCAGGTCCCCCTCTGGGCAGCGACACCCCGTGAGTCCCAGAGACGACCTCCAGGACTCGCCTCTTGCCCAGACCCTGCCCAGGAGCCCCAGCTGCTCTGGAGCTGCCACCAGAGCTCACACCTGGCCTCCGCCCTGCGAGACAGGTTCCCCAGGGCTTCCCTTTTGTGCTGCCCTTCCCTGGAGATGTACAAAAATAATCTCAAGGAAAAAATGAATCTCTTAGCTCAGAAAGGAACAGAGGAGTATCAGCATCAACAGTAGTTTCTGCTACTGTTGTTCGTGCTGCATGAAGAGGAGACTCGAGCCTGACGGTGGCTGGGGGAGGAGGTCAGTGGGGAACAAGTGAACACACGGAGAAGAAAAGGATATTGAGACCAAAGGCCAAATGAAAATGGCTTAAAACTTGATGAAGTAATAAAGCTGGTATTTTGAAAGCAAAGACACCAATCTAGGGAATATTTAATCACAGGCAGGGTGATCGCCAAGGAGCCAAGGAGTTGTGACCGGAAGATTCGAGCTCACAGATCTGAAATAATAAAGGGCTCAGTCACGCTGTCACGTGAGAGAGGCTGAAGGTACTTAAAATAATTTGGAGGGCTTGTGAAGCTGATTTTAGGTTAAAAATAGAATAGAAGATGGACCAAGCAAGCACAAGGGTAGCCAGAAATATGCACACAAATACGCACAAGTGTTTCTGTGATTCTGAAACGCCCTGCTTGGAAGGAAGGCCGGGAGAAAGGCAGCCTGGGACGCAGTCTCTCCAGTAAGCAACCCCCCACGAGCCAAGCCCACCAGCAAGCGTCACTGCGAAGGGGACCTGAAGGTGCGGTTTACACCTTCAAATGGTTGAAAAATGTATTTCATGACACGTGAACATTACAGGAAATTCAAATCTCGTATTGGAACATAACCACACTGCTCGTTTGCGGTCATCCCTGGGTGCTTTTGTACCAGAGCACAGTTGAGTAGTAGCCATGCGACGTGACCCGCAAAGCCAAGAATGTTCCCACCCAGCCCTTCGCAGAAGAGCTGCCAACCCTACGACTGGAACTCCAACTCCCGATCACTCTCTCGCCCACGGGCCGCCATGTTTAACAATTTAAATCAAAACTGGCCAGAGTGCGTCATTTTTGTGATAAGAATCTACAGAGAAAGTTAAAGGCTACAAAGTTATATTGTTATCTATCACTTTTTTTTGAAAAGCTTTTGTCAGAATTTCAAGTTTTTCTGTAATTACCAAAAGTATTGATCAGTCTAAGTCACGTTTTCATAGTCACTTGGGAATTTATGAAATGGGACCAAATTTTACTCAACATTTACTGAATGATTTTTTTAAATCTCTATTGAAAAAAACTCAGAGTTGAAGCTCATCCTCCTTACCAATCCCTGTCTGGACCAACAGTCCAGGTGCCGCCTGGCAAACTGCAAAAGTTGGGAGAATTACTTCAAAAGATGGGTGAAGAACTTAAATATTCTGTTTTAACCTAACTAAAAGTACTTCCGCCTCGGCTTCGTCCAGTAGGACCCAGGCCCCTTGTCTGACTGCGTGTCTGGTATGTGGGGTCCCCAGTCCTCTTCTTGGCCTTTCAAAGTCAGCTCCCTTAGGGACTGGGGGTTGGGGGGGATTCAAATGTCAACCAAGTGTGAGGCCATCTGAATGCGGATCCTTCCAGAATTTAGAATTTCTCCCCAATCTTTCACAGTCACCTGGCCCATCCTGACTCTGTTTGATCGAGTCTTTACAAAGCATTCCCCTGCAGTAACTTTTCCAAACATTTCATCTGCCTCTTTAACATTTAATTAAGCTGCACAATTGTAACAGCAGTACATGGAGGAAGAAGCACAGGACCCCAGACTAGGCACCCCTCACACACCCTCTCCCAGCGGCAGGGGGCAGGCCAGCCTTGCCTGACACCCGTATCCCACTGGACGCTTCACAAGCTAAGAAAGGTTCGCGTCTTTCATACAGCACTGTTATTTTCATGGAATTTACCTAGAAATATTTCTCATATTCTTGTCTGCCTGTGTTAAGTGATAAAATCAAGGGAACCTGGGGTGCTTTGGTGTTTATCTCTCTGTTACTGACGCATTAGGCCTGGTATTCTTGCTTAATTCTAATGTGGATAATTTCATTTCGCCTGCGTGAGCTTCCCCAAAGTTCCGATTAGATGTGGCATCCTCTGGTTCTGGTCCTAAATCAACATTCTTGTTTTTCCGAGCCACGGAGCAGCTGCCGCATTCCATTTCCCAGATCGGATTTCCAGCCACTCCGAATCAGCAAACATCATTCACAATTTGAGATGGAAAATGCATTTTAACTACTAATAAATATTTCAGCAACTAAAAAGGATTTAATATTTTCTTTCTTTGTAAACTGACAATCTTAACCCTAACATTGCTAGGAATTACTTCTGTTTATTTTTCCCTAAATATGGGACTGTAAAAACAATTCAAGGGTCAAGCGCTTAGAAAAAAAAAAGTCTTCATTCAAAGCAGCTGGTACATTCAAATGTTCGTGAAACAGAATGTGTAGTATATTTCATTCTTACGAAGGAGAATGAGAATTCACTTTATACCAGAACATGAAGCACTTACGCCTGTTGTTAAGCATAGTTGTGATTTTACTTCTGCACATCTGCACATCGGATTTTCAATAATAAACTTTCATGACGAGAAACAGACAACTGGAGCTGCTATTCTCTAGGAAAAGACTGTACTGTCCCAACTTCCCCTCAGTCTCGGGTCCCAGGGTGGGAGGGAGAGACCGAGCAGGACCCCCTCCATTCCCTTGGTGTCTGTGAGGGGTTCACAGGGAGTTCAGCAAGAGGGTGGGGGCACCGTCTCCCGGGGCCGGACGCGGCAGTGCCGTCACGAGGCCCCAGGCGAGCCTCTGGCAGTGTGTGCGTCCTGGCCCCTCGGGCTCCCGCATGTCGCTCTCCACCTGTCTGTCTGACCCTCCCTGCCGGCTGCAGGCAGTGGGGCACCTCATCGCAGAGCAGAAGCCCACACCTGTGCTCTGCGTCTCACACACAAGCCTCTTCTCGCTCTTAAATTGTCTTGCATTCCCCCGGTTTCCTTCTCCTCTTTATGTGCCTCTGTAAATAGTTTCAAACTCTTTTCTGCTGGAATTCTGATTGATAAGCTGCACAATCTCGAAATACCCCACAATTCATGCAAAAGGACAAAGATCTAAGTTAATAGACCTCAAAGCACATAGAAGCTCCAAGCAGGCATCTCTAACTCAGCGAAGAGCTACTGTGATTACCACCATAGTGAATCCCTTTCGGCTGGTTTGCGCTCAGTTTATGTATTGACTTTCTGTGTATTCAAAGCACTAACTACCTGAAAACTCCATGGGCAAAAGACTGATTATACTCATTCAAGAGACCACTTAACTGTTGGCGAGACATTTCATGTTCCACGGCAAAAGAAATCCCGAATGGCCCAGGAGTATTTCACATTCGCTTTAATGATAGAAGCAGAACTTCAAAGTAACTAGAGAGTTGAAACATAATTTCTCAGAGTGGCCTTCATTCATGTACACACCTCTCAGCTAAAATTCTAAAAACGAACTAGCTTCCCTACCTCCGGTCACTCGGTTTCTCAATCCACACTGCAGGCTATCATCCCACAAATACCTACCAACCTACAAAGTGCAAGACATGGTTCTGGGCCTGGGGTGCCACAGAGAGTGGGGCCCCCCCAGCTGCTGCTGATGACAGAAGAGAGTGCACAGCCATCCTCACCGGTCGTGACCCCTCACTTTACATCCAGGACCACGTCTCACCGTTCCTTCAGGTCCATGGCTGTCAATCATCTGGGTCTCAGGACCTGTTCACATGCTCGAAAGTTATTCAGGCCCCCAAACAGCTTTGGTTTATGTAGGTTATATGGCTAGCAATGCTTACCACATTCAGCATTATCATATAAAGTATATTCTCCAACAACAAAGGAATGAAATTTATAACAAGAGGAAAAAAATTGGAAATTCAAAAATATGTGGAAATTGATCACACTTCTAATGATCAATGGCTCAAAGAAATTGCAAGGAAAATTAATTAGATAATATTTGAGATGAATTAAAATGAAAATACAACATACTGAAAGTTATGAGAGGTGATGACAGAATGGGGGAATTTATAGCTATGAATGCCTGTGTTAGAAAAAAAAAGACCTCAAACCAATACCCTAATCTTTTACCTTAGGAAATTAGAAAAAGGAGAGAAAACTAAACCCAAGGCAGACAGAAAAAAATAATAATAAAGATTAGAGTATAAATAAACAAAATAGAGAATAGAAAACAAAATCAACAATACCAAAAGTTGGTTCTTTGAAAAGATCAACAAACTGACAAACTTTAAATAGTTGGATTAAAACAAAAACCAGAGAGAGATGACTCAAATTACTAAAATCAGGAGTGAAAGAAGAGACATTACTACCAATATTACGTGGAATAAAAAAGGAGAAAAGGGAAAATGAAGAACAATTGTATGCCAACATATTACATAACTTAGATGAAATGGAAAAATTCCTAGGAAGACACAAACTACGGAAATGACTCAGGAAGAAATGGAAAATCTAAATAGACGTGTAGCAACGAAGAGACTGAGCCGGTAGTCAAAACACTTCCCATGGAGAGAAGCCCAGGACCAGATGACTTCACTGGCAAATTCTTCCAAATGTTTAAAGAAGAATTAGCATCAACCCTTTAAAAACTCTTCCATAAAACTGGAAGTGAGGGAACACTTCCAAACTCATTCTGTGAGGCAAGTATCACCTAAGACACCAAAACCAGACGAAGGCCTCACAAGAAAAGCACAAAACAATATCCCTTGAGAACACAGATGCAAAAACCACCAACAAAACCCAGCAAACCGAACCCTGTAGCCCACAAAAGGGCGACACATCGTGGCCAAGGGGGCTTTAGCCCAGGAACGCAAGGTTGGCTTACTGTCTAACAATCAATGTATGTGACGTGCCAGGTCAACAGAATAAAAGAAAAAAGACACAATCATCTCAACAGACACAGAAAAAGCATTTAACAAAACCCATCATCTTTTTGTGATAAAACACTCAACTAATTAGGATTAGAAGGAAACTTCTGAACCTGACAAGGGCATATTTGAAAAACCTACAGTTAACATCACACTGAGTGGAGAAAGCCTGAAAATTTTCCCCATCAAATAAAACCAAAAATAAAATGTCCACTCTCGTCACTTGTAGCCAACGTTGTACAGGAAGTTCTAGCTAGGGCAATTAGGGAAGAAAAAAATAAAAGGCATCCAGATTGTAATGTACACGTGTGATATTTTAGGTATAAAAACTGTAATTACAGGAAAATTCAAACCCTGGAATTCCCTGAACTCTCTAGAACAAATGGTTTTCATTTCATTTTTTTATTCATTGAAAAAGCATTTCTCTCATACCTTAAAAATGCTTTCCGAATCAAACATGTAAAATAATTACAAAGAAAAAAACTAGTTAATCTGACAAGACAGTCATACGCCATAAGACCTCAAGCTGGGTACTTGATTGACTAATTACATTGCCTTCTGATATGAAGAGAAAGAACCCTTCTGGAAGGGTGTGGGCTCAGACCAGAGCCTATAAACATTTTCCCACTGGTTTTGCCGCTGTGCTCTTCAAAAGTCCCATAAAAAGCACGGCGCTGGCACCCAGCTGCCCTCGTTAGTGCCCCAAAGACCGAAGCTCTGCTGTCGGCACCGGACATTCCAGAAACAATGCGGCCCAGCTCTCTCCGGGAAGAGGGTGGTGTTTGAAAAGCAGCTCAGAACTGTTCTCACGGGACAAACCATCCGTACCTCTTTACAAAGCTAAAAAGGAATGAAACATTTACTTCAGGCGAAGGCACCGTTCCTAACTCTGACACAGCAGCGTGGCAGGAGCGCTTGGCTCCTGGTTTCACGGGGTGCTTGGCAGTGAATGCAGGTGGGCGAGGGGGCACACCAGACACCGGGTTACATCCCTCACCATTTCAGAGGCGGATGCCCGCGTGAAGAGCTCAGCAACTCACAGCAGTCCCTCAGTGAGCCGCCACGACCTGAACTCAGGGCTGCAGACTCACCTTCTTAGCATGTCCCCCAGGCCTGTGAGTTCCACCCACATTCTCTTTTTTCTCTCTATCGTCTTTTTGCTTTCTTGATTGTTCCTAACAAAGAAGAATTATCTCGACTCATGTTTATGATAGAATGCTGTCATCCTGAAAGAGCCCCATTAAAAACACTGCCCCGGATAAGGATGAGGGGTCCCGTCAGGCGTGCTGGGTCACTCACGGTGGCATCGGATGGCACTGAACCCTCTCAGGAACGCTGTACGTCATCACGTAACTCCCCCAAAGCAAAGAGCTATTCCGTGCACATGCAGCTGACGTTCTGTGCACCTGCATTCGAAACCCACATAGGATTTATTCCAGAGCCCATGTGTTCAGCAGGTGAAAACGTCCTTGAGAACCAGGCATGTGGGAACAGAGAGATTTAGACAACCTCCGTGAAGCACGGTAACCCAAGTCTGGTCAGGTCTCAGGCTAAATCCTGGTCTGTTGGACAGGCACAGCCTCTGGGAGAATCCTTGTTCCCCAGAGACGGATGTAGAAGTTCCCAATGCCAAGAAATTCCAACCCAGTTAGTAGACTTATGCAACGTCCACCTTTCTGTTCCCTAAAAGACATAAACCCAAGAGCTCCCATGTAGACCCACTAATTCGGTCTTTGTCAAGCAATAGCCCTTTTCTTTGAATCTGTGGCTTCCCACCCAGATGGTAAAAGCCTTTCCATGAAGACTGTTCCTTCCCTGGTTTGCACTCAGCTCCTGGGCTCGTCCTGGGCCCCATATCTGAGGCAAGGAGAGCTCTGAGCCGCCCAGCAAAACTGCTTCTAAGATTTACAGGTGGTTTCGTGGTCACGCTTGGGTTAGATCTAAGTGCTTCGCTCCTTTCAGCACCCCCGACCTCCCCTAAGAAGCACGGCTCTGGAAGCATGTGCGTGTCGACAGAGTTTGTTTGCCATCGGAAAAGTCCAGCAGGATTAACAGGAAGCAATTCTTTCCTCTGAGCCCTTTGGCCAAGGACCGCACATCGCATCAGCCCCAGTCACCAGTCCTGGGGAAGCAAGACCGACAGCCAAAACGTAGTCCCTGAAGAATCTTTCCACTTGAAACGTTCGCTTCTCATTTATTCCACTGGTGCTCATTAACTCGCAGAACTAAGCAAGCCCCTAATTTAGCAAGTACCGCCTTGTTTTATAAAATAGACCGTGACAGAATTTTAGAACTGAAGGTGTCAGTAGTCACTTTTTCCTACCACGTCATTTTTCCAGATACTTGATCTAAGGCCCGCAGGGTTCGAGTGTCTTTTCCAGTCAGCAGCAGGGTGGGTCCAGAACCCAGGTTTTCTCAATTATTCCCTAGTGTTCAAATACAGGGGAAAAAACCTTGTGTTAAAAGCTGGGGTCACGGTCAATGGCAAACATGACACCAAGAGACTGTGGGGGAGACGCAGGAAAGGAGGCTGCCTGCGCTGTGGTCTCAGGTGAGCTCCTAGTGATGGCACACTGCCGGGACCCCTCCCCGGGGCGCCCCTGGGGCAGGTGAGCTGCTGGGGCGCTGGTGGAACCCCAGCACGAAGGGGCTGTGTTCCATGACTTCATAGAGGGGGCTGTTCCATGACGGCAGGGCGGCCACCAGCCAGTGCACGTTCCTCAGGGAGCAAACAGACGCTTTGGTAAGCAACCAAAATGTCACCTGGTTATTATTGTTCTTCAGGTAATAAAGGTCATCAGTTTGGGAAAATGAATCTATAAGTGTGAGCGCAGCCCTCTCAACCATGTGATCTGCAACTAGCCAGGCGGGGAGGAGCTTGGGTGGGTGGTCCTGGGTGGCTGCAACTAAGCACCCAGACCTGCTCCCGGTTAGAAACTCCCCCAAAGAGACCACGGGCAGCGGAACAGAACATTTTGGCTTCCAGCCCAAGGAGCTGGCAGCAAATAAGAGATCAGAGAGGCTGCCAGCTTCGGCCGGACAGCTGCCCTCCCCTGAGGCCTGGAGCCTTCCTGGACACGGAGGGGCCTGCTGTGGCCGGGTCATTCAGAGAGCCCGGCCCGTCCCTGGGCCTCCACTCCTGACCCGTTCCCAGGCCTGAAGGCACAAAGTGAGAGTACTGAGTTGAAAAGGCAGGGCATTTTAGTGTAAATATTGAACAAATGATCTTAATTATCTCATGTAAAAGTATGGTGCTTTGAGAGAGTGCAACTAAGAACATGCTGAGCTCTCTCTGTCGCTTTGCCCAGAAACAACGCAGCCAAGTCTCTGCTTAGCCCTCGGCTGGACGTGTCTACACTTCCAAAGGCTCTGGGACAGACAGTGGCTGGACACGGGTCTTCATCTACGCCCATCGTGTTTTCCTGGGTGAGGGTGGGGTGGTTGGCACTGGACGAAACCGCTGCAGGAGTCCCACCTCTCACAGTGGCTGTGTTAACATCAAGCATGTCCACCTGCATCTGTGGTGGGGGTGGGGTGGTTAATTCACGTGGGTCTCGTGATAACCGGATGGGTGAGGGGCTGGTGCCGAGGGGACTGGCTGGGCAGAGTGGGCGACAGGCATCCTGCACGGTGGACGAGCATCTCACCAGCAGCGGAACAAGCTGGGGCTCTTAGGACTAGACCTTCATTTGTTCTATATCTGCCATCTGATCCAGCGACAAGGTTCAGAACCTTCCACCAGGACAGAACATCCCCGCTGACGAAACATCTGTGTGGGTATCCGTGTGGAATCCCGTGTGGGTGACGACAGGAAAGAAGGAGAGAGGGAGACCCTTGCTGCACATCTGAGCACCAGCAGCACAGGCATTCCCGGGGAGATCCCAGCCCCCTGCGCTATCCCCAGCCCCCAGAGGACCACACACAGGGGTCTGAGGAATGCTGGGTCCCTTGCTGCCCACCTGCCTCCACTGCGTGGTAACTGACACTCCAAGCCCAGCTTCTGGGCAGCAGCAGGTGACTCAGTGAATCGCTGCAGCAGAGAAATACATTATTTCTTCTGTCAAAACCAGAGGCTCATGTCGTGTGTGTGTGTGTGTGTGTAATAGGCTTGGCATATCCATGGTGCCGAATTCTGGGCAAATCTGTCCTTGAGAGTTTAAGCCCACTACATGGGAGAAGACCAGAGGAATGTTTTCTGATGGGTGTGATGTGTCTAGCAGAGCCATGAGCAGCTGCCCTTTGAACCACAGCCACGGTGGGGAGAGCACAGGTCACGTGACAAGGTGATGATGAACTTGGCGGGTAGATGACGGCGTGTTCTCGCAGACTTGGTACTTCCCAACTCTAAAAGTATGAACGATCGATAAGCCTCAGAGATGCCTTCCTCCATTTCTTAAAAAACCAATTTCATCCACACGTCTATTGTTCATATCCCTTTCCAAGTTGTTTATCTTTCTTTTTTCTCCCTGGAGTCCTCTTCTCAATGGAGCCTCAGTCTGGGCGTCCAGCTTGCCTAGACTGAAGAGCCCAGTTTAAGCAAGAATCCTGAGAAGTCAGGTGAGAGAGGCCCCCACCCAGAGTGTCTGGCCAGACTCCTCCTCCCCACCCTTGATACATGGCCACCAGCTGTCGTCAGCAAGAGTCCTCCCACCCTCGATGTCTTCTCCTGTGAATGAATGAATGAATGAATGAATGAATGAAACCGTGTAGTTTAAGGTGCTTATTTCTACACCATCTTGTGACCATTCCTAGAAATGGCACCTTCTCCTAAATCCTGATATCTTGTGAATTAAGAGCTCTTCCCTATTTCACCCAGATTTCCCACTGTTCCCAACTGTCCAAAGTACTCAGGAAGATGGAAGTCACCATTGATTAGCTAACTTGTAATAGTGGCTCTTCCAATATCAAAACATGTGGTGATGGCCCAAGGCAGTGGGGAGTGCTGGGTGGAAGGGGACAAAAGGGGAAAAATTGGGTCAACTATAATAGCATAATCAATAAAATATAATTTTTTAACAAAGGGAAACCTTTTTAATGACAAATACAAGAACAACAAAAGCTTAAGGAACCAGCCCCTCAGTCCGTGTTTGATAAAGGGAACAACAGTGTGGGTGTCGGCGACACTGCTTCTGGGGGGAGTTTCTGGAAACTGAACTCCAGCAGATATTTCCAGAGCGCTTGCTGGCTCGTGCATCACGGCTCAGGCTGCTGTTCCCACTCAGTCCGACTTACCGCAAACACATCAGGGACACAGTGGACTCATTACAAAAAAATAACTTGCTTTATTTTCCAAGAAGAGAGTCCACAGAATGGCTTTAAATATTACATGCACCCAAATGTTTTCTTTTAAAATCAATAGCCCAGATGACAACATCTTTTCTCCAAATGCCTTCCGGTGCTTAATTCCTCCTGGTGCTTCCCGGATGGGGGCCATGTGCCCCGCTGAGAGCTGCCTGCCCCTCAGCACTGCTCTCCAACACTGTTGCTTGGGGTTCACCCAAGGGTCTTACTATCCAATGAAGAACGCATCACAGTTTTAAATAGGGTATGTTGTAAATACCTGTTCACATATAGAAATTCCTAACAAGGAAATACAGGAGAAATTTACAGAAGTGCCAAACAGGAAATAGGGGAAAAATCGGAGAGGAAGGGAGAAATGCTGCCCCCTGCAGCGTGCCCCCCACCCTGTGGGGACACAGGTCCAGAGTGGAGCCCCACAGCCTCACAACCCTGCCACTTACTCCTCCCAAGGAGACTGACCGGGACCTGGCACCATGCTGGATGGCATCACATTTCTCATTTCCCCTCTCTTTCTCTGCGTGTTTGGGTGGCAATTGGCAGTAGGAAGAACATTCTGCTCTACCCCACCTGTTCTCAACGTGGACTAATTTTAGATCCAGTATGAGGAAGTTGATTTTTCACAATTACAAGCCACATTTTCCAGTTTGGGCTTTATTCATCATAAAGATGGTATTTTGGTTGTACTCCTGGTCTGTCCTTTTGCTGGCTCAGATCTTGGGTGTGGCGGTGAGTGCTGGCCATTGGTCCCCTAAACCCTCTGTAACATCCTCCAGGCAACGAGGGGCTGGTCTGAGCAATTTCAGTACATGGGTCAGAGCTGAAGCTGTGCTCTTGAGAAGTGAGTGCAGAGGAATGACCAGGTGACACAGACAGAGAAACAAGTGACCGGGGGTCCAGCACCCTAACACGTTCCAACACAGACACGTCAGGAAACCATAGGGCACTGTGGGGACAAAGCAATCAACCCTGTTGAAATAAACTCAAAATCTGTGAGGGGGTGGGAGAAAGAAACAAAAGATAAAGCCAGAAGGTTAGAGCAAGCGTCAGAAAAATTTAGACATTTCTGGACAGCAATGGGGAAATTAAGTGTCTGAACAGATCTGTACTAGACATGAGCTTCTAAAGACATCAGTGAGAGGCAGCCCGCTGACCAGCCCAGAAGGGTAAAAGATACCCAAGGGGGAGGAGAGGGACCCAGAGGGGGCTGAACCAGGTGTGCAGGGTGGAGAGAAGATGAATGAGTCAGTGAGCCGACGAATAGATCAATGCTCGCATGAATGAATACAAGAACCACTACACAACTGAGTGATATTAGGCAACCATTAATTATAGGGGACAAGGAGAAAGGAAGATAATTTCAAGATTTCACACCTGCACAACTAGTAACAATTAAAAAGATACAGAAGTTGGATATGACAGCGGCAGAATTAAAAACACAAGTGGGAGCAAGTCATCAAACTTTAAAACTTCTTCTTGTCAAAGGAAACCATCAACAAGGCAAGAAGCAACCAACAGAATGGGAGGAAATAAGTGTAAATCTTATTTCTGATAAGGGGCTAATATCCAAAATATATAAGGAACTTACATGAATCACCAACAAAGTGCAATTTAAATGAACAAAGGACTTAAATTTTTTCCAGAGAACACACACAAACGGCCAATAGGCTCATGAAAAGACCTCAAGATTGCCAGTCCTGAGGAAAGCGCAAACCGAAGCCGCATGAAATAGCGCCCATCTGCGTGACCACGATCAAAAGCACAGAAAATGGGAGGGGTCAGGGAGAGTGGGAAATGGAACTCTGTGCCTTGGTGGTGGGAATGAGAAATGACGCAGCCACTGCGTAGAGGTTACTCCAAAAAATGAGAAAGTAGAATTACCTTCTGATCCAGCAATCCTACTCCTGGGTATTTATCCAAAAGAATTCAAAACAGGGACTTGAAGAGATATTTTCCAGCTATGCTCATCACGGCACTAATCGCAACAGCTGAGCAGCGAAACTCCCCCGAATGTCCTTTGATGGGCAAATGGACAGAGGGAGGGTGGGGTCCGCATACACAAAGCACCATGCAGCCTTTATTTTATCGAGAAGGAATCCTGTCACCTGCTATGGCGCGAGTTGACCTCAAGGACATCGTGCAAAATAAGGCAGTTACTAAGGGTCAAATACCACAGGATTCCACTCACAGGAAGTGTCTAAAGCCGTCAAGATCAGAAAAAAGAAGAAGGTGGAAGCCAAGGGCGGAGGGAAAGGGAAGAAAAACCAGTGTTTGTTGGAAATAGCATCTCGTCGTCACAGGGGAAACCGTTCTCGCGATCTGACCCTCAATAATGTGAACACAGTCAATGCTACTAAACTATACACTGAAAACGGTTACAGTGGCGAATCCGACGGTTTGTGCTTTTACCACATCAAAGAAAGAAATAGAGAAGCCTGTGTTCACTTGTGGGCAGACAGGGAGGCTGACATTAAGCCAGATTCTGTCTCAGGTGTGCATGCCTGTCGCCTGTGCCACACGTCCTCTCTGACATCAGCAGATGACGCCGTCCAGCATGACTGCCTGGCACACCAACCTAACCTCCAAGTCATTCATTTGGAAGTGCCTCCGCTTCAACGCGGCCTCCACGCAGGTGCCCCTGAAAATCCCTTCCAAGTTGCAGTGAGCATGAACAAGAAGCGATACTCTCCCCACCGAAGCCAAAACAAAGCGCTGCGGGGCAAAGGCAGTGTTCGGATGCCACCTCCGGCGGTGGCTGCTTCACGACATTCGGAGTTAGAAGCCGTGCTTTCACGACAGAGCAGCGTGCCCGGCCATCGAATTCTGGTCCGTTCTTACAGGCAGGGTGGGCCGGACGAACAAAAACGGGCTGACCTTTATTTTTCTGCTGTAAACCCATGTCAATTCATTTCAATGCAATTCAATTACTTCGTGTCTATGTGGCCAGGAACCAGGGTGCAAAGGTGGGTCAGGGTTCCTGCCCGCGAGGAGCTCAGGGTCGAGTCTAGCAGTTGAGGCCACCACTTCCACGCACAAATAGAACAACAAAAGCTCTCTGGCTATGAAAACACAGGTTGGGGGAAACTACCACTTCTTGTGGGAGTCACAGAAACCCCAGCAGTGACGTTTGGGAAGGGCAGGGCAAGGGCTGACACTCCAAGGCTCTGCTGTGTCCTGGGTACTTGGCGTAAATTCTCTCCTTGGTTCACTTTTCCAATGAGGAATGGAAGGCCCCTGCTCCAGGGCCTGGGTCCTTCCCCAGCCAACCGCTGACCCGGGGCCCCTGCGCAGGACACGGTTCACGCTTGTGACTGTGGGGACGACATGGAGATGCGGACGGAAGACGAGTCTCAGAAAGTCAGGGGGACTGGGCTGGGCAAGGCCTGCTAGTCCCTACAAGCCATCGAATTAAAACCTTGTGGGCCAACGATTTTCAAACGAAACTCGAAGGACATGCTCACACACGAAGTTGTACAGTTTTTCGACTGGGGAATTTGGGGCAGAATTTGTTTTTTTATAAACCGTATTTAAAGAAGACCCACAGTGGCAAATGGAGGGTCAGTGCCGACTTTTCAGCCTGAGAATGAGATCACATCCCACAAGTGCTTCCAAAAGAGCAACATGGGGTCTGCGCGGAGAGACCAGCGTCTGGGAAACAGCTTGGGCCGGAGACCAGAGGGAGACTTCCGCGCTAACACAGGTAGAGCTGCGCAGGGCCTATTGGACTCAGACGGAGGGGGAAGGATGGAGTCAACCTGCAACCACGTGGAACGTGGTCAGCAGCTGCCGTGGGACGGAGGTACGGGGTCACGGGGAATACGGGGGGTTCCCACTCGAGCACTGGGGAAGTCAGCTCTCACTGAGATGGGAGGGTTGGTTTGGTTTTGACACGTTCAGTTTGAGGTGTTGGCAGGACACACAGAAGAAGAAGGGCCCTGTGTCCGTGGCCTAGGGGAGCCCCTTCATAACACGTACACCCACCCAGTCCTCAGTGCGCCTGACCCGCCTCACAAACCCACGTGTCAGTCACACCTAGATAAAGGGGACTGTGAAAACAGTCCTAGGAACTTTGAGAGGGGGGAGGAAGGGAGGCGGGATACGAGCAGGGGGAGGCGTCACCAAGTGGTCACCTCTATAAATCAGAGGGCTGAAGGTACTTGTGCCCAGGGGCCCTCCCCTCCCCCTCCCCCTTTGAGTTACTAAACTCAGTGCTCACGTGGCTACTCATGTCCCAGCTGTGCTTGAGGCCACATGTGGCCAGATGACTACACCCTCACAGATGCCACCTGAGCAGCAATGTCACGTCTCAGGGGCTGTGCTGAGCTCACCCTGCAGCTGAGGCCCCAGCATCCACCTCCCGCAGGGCGCCCAGCTCAGCGGTTTCTGTGCTCACCCTCCTTACAAGTCGTCGCCTTCTGGGGTAATTGGTCCCTGAATTCTCACCGGAGCCCATTTCCTTCTACTGAAGGAAACTGAAATGGGAGCCTAAGGAAGAAAGACAGTCTACATTCCACTGACTGTCCTGATTTAATGACGAGTCCAGGCTGCTGCCCTGGCAGAGAAAAGGCAGAGAAAAGGCGGAGACAGCCCAGTCAGGATGCTCTTCAGTATTGGAGCCCCACCTTCAGGTGGCTGCTAACACTGATTGAGTTAATGTCTTTATTCCAGCAATTACGCCATCGATTTTGCATGATTCCACATTCTTTTCTTCTACCTGCCAGTGGGATTTTATACCCACATTAATTGCTGAGTACAAACTCCACAAAACGTTTGATGGCTCTTTTGCAATCTGTTAGCAGAATGGGATTTCCTGAGCCACCGTCCACCCTGCCACAGCCGCACCCCTCACTCAGGTCACACCCCTCACTCAGGTCACACCCCTTACTCAGGTCACGCCAGCAGAGGAGGCATGGGGACCGGCATAAACCAAGGGTGATGTAAGAAATTTCTCTCTAAAATGCATTGTAAAGATGAGCTGAACATGCCGTTCTTCACATTACACAGTAAAGTCATGATATCCTATGAAAAGATGTTCTCTCTGGTCCTACTTCAAGGAATAATTTCATGTGAGCAACTGACATTAAATTTTCCAGATACTGAAAATCAAATAACCAACTGCTTCCTTCAGAGCCTTCCAGCGAGCTTAGCCCCGAATCAACATCCCCCCCAGCAAATGCATATGCTTAATGGTGTACATTTTTCAGAACTAGGCTCACTCCTAAATTGATTTTACTTTCTAACCCGTATCTTTCCTTTGCCTTAGTATCTAACCTATTCTCATTTAGCTTTTTCATTCATATATATATATAATATATATATATGAATAGATGGATCAATTAATGATCCATTACACCTGTAGCATACCCTTAATTTTACTTACTTTTCAGGGTGATGTAATTTTTAGAATGAAAAACTGCACTAAGGATATTTGCCAAACATAGTACATTGCTGTCCTTGAGAAGATCATTAATAACCATTCTTTTCAAGAGAGAAAAGATTTCATTGTAACACAGAGGGTCTGGCAGAAGTGAGGCCTGCTGGAGTGTGGTTGGTAGGGTAATAATACGTGTCTAACAATTTATAGTTTTAATCTGAACATTTCACCTAAAATGGCATATGGTGTGCTTGAGTGTGATCTGGCTTTGTTACAGAATTACATGCTTATGATTTTGTAATGCAAGATTTCGTAATAAAAGGGGGCGTTCTTTGTGCCAGACCCTGTACCTTTGGAATCACGGGCAACACGAGAATCCCGAGTCCCTGTCCTGCAGGCCTAGGGATTGGAGATGAGGGTGGGTGGGGTGGAGCGCCAGGGTTTTCCATCTGATTTGACCATCTCTGGACACCTCGGGGCCCCCAGAGCTCCAGTTTGGAAGTGTGACTGCAGGTGTTCTCAGAGAAATCAGAGAGGAGGGTTGAGGGAGAAGAGCCAGCGTGATATGCATTCTCCCACACGAACCCCTTCAGCGAGTCCAACTGCACGTCTCTGTGGTCGGCTAGAAAACGCCCCTCCCCAGACACCTATGGCCTAACCCCGCACCTGTGGCTGTGACCACACGTGGGATGGGCCACTGCAGATGCAGGAAACTGAGGACTCTGACATGGCCAGACTACCCAGGTGGCCCATGTCATTGCAGGGTCCTTTTAAGAGGGGAACAGGCAGGTCTGCAAGGGAGAAGGCACGTGACGATAGACCAGAGGTTGGAGTGATGATCCCTGGAAAGGGAGGATGCGGCCAGGAGCCAAGAAATGCAGGAGATGCTGGAACACAAACAACGCAGAGAAGCAAGCTGGGCCCCAGGCCTTCAGGGGGTCTGCCTGCCCTCCAGCACCTGCAACGCAGACTGTCAGGTAATAACTGTTCTTTTAAGCCTCTAAGTCTGTGGAAATTTGTTTGAGCAGCCGCGGGACACTCACGGATTGTCTTAATGGTAAAAAGTAAAGAAACGACTCTAGTTTTCAGAGTTTTGAACCATCGCTTTCTTCCGTGGGAATGTGACTTTAAGAGAAGCACCAGATATGTGTTGACACTGAAAATAATTTGGGGTGAGGGCCATTCACCTTTTATTTCAAACACGTCTTCTGAAATTTGTTATAAGAAGCATATATGACTGTTATTGGAAAATAATGAGCTTACATGAATAACTGGGGTTTGCCTATCCAGTGGGGTCTGCAGTGTTCCAGCCCAACAGGAAGTCCATGCCTCGCCTGGGCCCTCAGAGAAGCTACAGGTGCAGACACAGCTGGACGAGGGTCTTGCTGACGAAAAAGCAAGTGTTTGGGCAGCAAACCTGCATCTGAGAACAGGTGGGTGTGGGTATGATTCCTCCAACAAGGTGGCCACGAAAACATCTACATTGCCAAGGCACTTGGCAAGATTTCCAGGAAATGTCAGGCCTCTTCCTCCTCATTTTACAGAAAGAAGACAGTGATCGAAAGTCCACCGATTTCCTACTGACTCAACACACCTTCAGCCTGTTTGCCAGCCAGGGTCCTGTCGTCCACCACCACAGGAAAAATGCCAAGTGGCTCCTGAGAAAGAACATGAGTCAGATAGTTCTTCATGTCAGAATCTCAGACACAGCTCAGAAGTATTTTCATTGTTAATAGTTTTAAACTTGTTAATAAGTATCCACAATTCCGAACAACAACATGAAAGCCTTCCGACATCCAATGTGAAATAGGAATCAAATCCAATAAACCGGAAGCTTGTTCAGCCTTCTAACTATGCAAGGGGTTTTGTTTGTCTGGTCACAGATTTCTCGAAAGACTAAGACGTAGTGGGTCTGTCTGTGAAAACCGCGTGTCCGGCCTTGACTTTGGGCAGTGAGGTGAGGCTGGATCTTGTGTAGGGAGTTGATCACACCATGCAGATTACAGGTAACAGCAAAAAGCATGTAATTTCCTCTCCAAAACAAAAGAAGCCAGACCTGATTGGGCTTCCGGGTGTCCTCCTTGGGCCTTGGGGAAGGGGAGCATTTGGTGAACAGCTGGTAGAAACCAGTGCTCACACCTGCACCAGAATCCGGCTCTGTATCCAATTCTGGAAGTGAGGATGCCTCCTAAGACCGTTGTTGGACTGGCTGGATTCACCTGTGCAAAGTGCTCGTCCAGGACTTGGCCATGGCGAGATGCCATGATGTCAGCCTTGTGTGATCTCCGTATTTTTCTGTCCCTGATGAGTCCCCACAGTACTAGCTTTCAGATATATATGCCCCCCAGACACCCCAGAAGCTAAACCATGGGCTCTCTACAGATGCAAGCCTTTGGCCCTGATGCCCCCGACCTGCCACTGCCACCCGAACCCACAGCCTGCCCCTGACCAGGACTGACTTTCAAGGGCAAGGGGTGAGCAGAGGGTTTACACAAGCACAGCAGGCTGTGTCCCAGAGCTCCTTCCAGCGGGGCAAGATCCCCCCAAGGAGCCTTCAGAAATGCCAGTGCCGAGTGGGGTCACCTCACTGCAGTCCCGCCCCGCCCCAGGCCAATATGCAGACCTTCTATTGTCCTTCAGCCCACAGCCCAGACCTAGAACACAGTACTTGCTGAGTAAGTCCCTGCTCACGAATGAGGGGTGGCACAGACAGACACTCCCTCTCCACAGGTGGGGACAACGCAACAGAGGTGTGCAGACCCAGCAGGAAAAGACCACAGATGGGCATTTTCAAGAGCTTTTCCTCAGAAGGAGTCCCAGGTACAGAGGATGTGCAAGAAGAAATTTCTCCTGTTACACACAATTCTTTTCAATCAAAAACTAATCTGTACCCAGACAATAGCAGGCATGGTTGCTGCCTCTGAACTCGGA
Organism: Desmodus rotundus; assembly: GCF_022682495.2. Lineage (NCBI taxonomy): Eukaryota > Metazoa > Chordata > Mammalia > Chiroptera > Phyllostomidae > Desmodus > Desmodus rotundus. The sequence continues at coordinate 454,044 of NC_071395.1, read as the reverse complement.
ACTAACTGGGGCTGTGCCGGAAGGAGACGGGAGAGTGAGGAGCCTCCCAGTCCTTGGTCTTTCCCTCTGTTCCACTCTGCATGTAGTCAGCAGTGCCATTCTGAGAGTTTGTGACGCTCCGAATCTCAGTTACTACACCACACGTCATTCGTCGGCACCTGGCCGCACTTTATCACGAAGGAAAAGCCATTCAGTTGGGTCCATATTTAGCGCTGTCGCTGTAAAGCCCCAGCACACAGCACACTGTTCTGTGAAAGTAGCGAACAGAGCAGCCGCAGTGCCCAGTGTGTGCCCTGTGCTCAGGCTGCCACCGGACCCGGTGCAGCTGCAGGCCGACCCAGAGCGCTGGACCTGTCTGCCGCCTGCACCCCGAAACTCCTGGGCCAATGAGCCAAGTGCAGGAAATGGACAGGAGTGGGTGTGAGAGGGATTGGCTGCACCCCATTGTGCCAGCAAAGGTGCAAAAACGCCTCCTTACTTCAGAGACAGGTAGACGGTGCTCCTGAGAGCTGAGAGGGTCTCAGGTGAGGGCAGGAGAAGGGGGTGGACAGGCTAGAAGCCTGAAGCCTTCAGGGAAGGAGGGCAGTGGAGAAATGAGGCTGAGCCATTACAGAGGCAACGACTGTATGGAGAGAGAAACTCCAAATGGGCAGGAGAGAACCCAAACAGGCCTTCTAGGAGTAGCTAGAAAAAATAATTGAGCACATCAGCTTCCAGGCCGAGGCCACCTATTCTAGAGTAATGCTGGATGGGCGCGCTAGCTTGTCCTGGTTCTATTTAAGTCCCACACTGAATTTAGACAGTGCAGGAAGAAATACAGATTAAGTTACATCAGGGTGACTCTCTAATCCAAAAACCACACTGGGGGAGAGGACGGGACCTGGTTCCACCACTCAGCGCAGCACCGTGTGCTCTCTACCAGTCCCTTTCTGGGCAGGAATGTGCACGGTGAAGCCCCGAGGCCCAGGCTGGAAGCTGCGACCCGGCTGTCCCGCTGGTTCTCCGCCTACAATGCTGGGGCGGAGCAGGACGGCCTCGCCCCGCAGAAAGGCTCTCTCGGCAGCCACGGTTTGTCTTCTCTGTTTTGCGTTTTCATTCCTGAAGGCAGTCCAGTAAAAAGAATAACTTTCGTTACTGCTCAGATTGAGGGAAAGTGAAGCAGAGAAAAGAAGCCTATTCATCAAGCATCCCTTTGCCAGAGCTTGTCCCGTGGGCTCCGCCTGTGTTTCACTCAACCGTAGAAGAGGCCGGCACAGCTTCTCAGACTGGGCAGTGGCTGTGCAGTGAGCACTGCAGCATTTCCACCGGTTATTTTATTTAACCCTCAAAGCAATGAAGGGACTGGATATTGTTACTAATCCCAATACATGAAGGAAGAGAAGGAGGCTCAGAAAGCACGATCTGCCCAAGGTCATGTGAGTGGTAAGTGATCCAGGGCTGAATTACAAATCTGTCTCACTGTAACTCTCCTGTTCATACTAAACTAACAGGCAGATAGAAAAAAAATCCAATAATGACTCTCCTATTAAAGTATAACTTCCTTAAAATTCCATACTACTATTCACTGTAAATACATAAGTAGGTGAGGACATACCGTAAGAAAAATATTTAAACCAAACAACAAAAGAAACACTAAATATCCATAAATATAAGGCCAGTTAAATTATGGTACAGTAAAAAGAACAAACCAATTGTCTTTGGGCTCATCAAAAAGCAAAGGAGAGTTATTTCACTTAGCATAATGCTCTCTAGTTCCATCCATGCTGTTGCAAAGGGTATAAGCTCCTTCTTTCTCTCTGCTGCATAGAATTCCATTGTGTAAATATACCATAGTTTTTTGATCCACTCATTTGCATGGGCACTTATATATATATAACAATAGCCAGGGGGGAGTGGGGAGGGGACAGTGAGAGGGGATTACAGGAACTACTATAAAGGACACATGGACAAAATCAAGGGGGAGGGTGTAGGTCGGGGAGGGAGGTGGGATTGACTGGGGTGGGGTGAAGGGATGGGGAGAAAAGGCATACAACTGTAATCGAATAACAATAAAAATTTTTTTAAAAAAGCCAAGGAGAGGAACTTTCTGTGGAACGGTCCCAGGCAACCAACACAAAAGGGACGGAAGTGTTAAGCAGTCACCGCACAGCCCTTTGGGGGGCCCTGGGCTGCGCATCGAGGCTCACCAGTGCGACAGCATCAGGTGAGATGCTGATGGAGACATGGCAGTGAGCAGATGGGCGGACAGCGGGGACACCAGCCACACTGCTGCTCATCTCAGTATCACTCAAGGAAACCCAAGACACAGGGGCTCCTGCGGGGTCCTGCAGTCCCAGGAGCAAGCAAGCAAGCACCCCCGAGGGCTCTGGCCAAAGATATTGGGCCTGAACCTTAAGACATCTCAGACCAACGGGCCCATGGCCGAGACCCGTGGGCGACAGCACCTGGAGGAAGCTGTCAAGCCCAGAAGGCGGGTCTTTACTGGACAATAACCTCACTTCTTCAACCAAAACATGGCTTTTTTTTTTAAGGAAGAGAATTACTAAGGTTTAAAAGCATTTCAATGGATGTCATTCATACATGGACCCAGTCTGGCTCCTAATTCAAACACAACAATTATAAAAAGGAACTTTTTAAAAATCAGGGAAACTGGAAAACAGACTGGACTTTGAATTACATTAAGAGTTGTTATTTTTCTGAGATGTGATAATGGCCCAGTAGTGATTTTTTTTAAAGTCCTATGTTTTAGGCATACACACTGAAATATTTGTGGGTGAAATTACATGATAGCTAGAATTCATTTTAGAATACTCCAGAGAAAAAGGGGAAGCTATAGATGAAACCAGATTAGCAAATGTATTATTATGGAAAATTTCCAACATACACAATAGCAGAGAAATATGGTAATGAATCTGCATTCATCCAACTTCAACATCTTGCTGATGTTGGTTCAAGCTATTCACCCACACATGCTTTTTTCTTCTGGTGTATTTTAAAGTCAGTTGCAAACATCACACAGCATATCATTTCACTCATAAATATATCAGCATGCATCTTTTATTGAGGAGGACATTTTTTTACATAACCAGCAGACCACTATCACACCTAACAAAGTTAATGAAATTCTTTTACATTATGTAATACACTGTAAGATTGTCAAAACATTGATACGTATGATGGAGCTGGTAATAGGCAAGTGGGGTTCATTATACATTCTGATTTTCTGCATGTTTGAAATTTTTTATAGTAAAACATTTGTTTAAACAATAAGTCAACTTTGTATGTACTGAAATGGAAAATACCCAAGACATCAGAGAAGTACATGCGGAATGCTACGATTTATGCTTGACAAGTTACCAGCACCAGGGAGAAGGAGGACTTATTTTTCCTTAGAAATCTTTTGAATTTGCTTCAGTATATTATACATTCAAAAACATAAATCATTCATCAGTTACAAGAGAAAATGGACAGCCATCTGGGTGTATCATGTATCACTAACTAATCAGCTGTGATTATCATTCCGGGCTGAAACTGATCTAGCATTGGTGCCCTACCAGATTGGTACAGGAAGATTGCCCCGGTTTGTCTGAAATCAGAACTCTGCAGCCACCCGTCCAACCAAACACTCCAGAGTCCTGGGCTTCGGGGTCCTGTGGTCTGAAAGGCTGCAGGTTGAGCCCACCACCTTCTCTCCTTACTTATTTCCTCAGGTTTGGCTCATTCTGCTTCAAAAGTGTCATACTTCTGTGGCACTTCTTCTTTGGAAGTGCAGGCCTTGGCTCACTGCTCTGGGAGTTCACACTGGGCATGAGGCCCAATGCCCATGGAGGACCCGCCTCGGACCCTGTGCTGTCCTATCCTTCGCCTGCCTGCCACTCAGTGTGGACGGACTGACATGCACCAGGTGAGCTGTCCTTGGGGGACATGCCGTTTCTCCAAATGAAATGTTAAACGATGTGAACGGATCAGTGAGTGCCTCAGCACAAGGGCATCGTTCTCTTCACAGCATCAGAGGTGACTGAGGCGGCGAGTTGGGACCTTAAAAAGCGCCAATACATCTCCTTTTAAACACTTTTCCTAAATTTCTTCTTTTCAATTAAAATGGACAATGAAGCCAGCATAGTAACCATGGAATGTCACTCCCTATGTGAAATTTTAGGGCAACAATTATTTTTAGTAACATCTGGGCCAAATGTTCTTGTGGCATTGAGTTTATTCTGAAATTGAATACCATGCACTCCCAGGATGAGGTGTTTAAAATTCTGTGGTATTATTCTACAAGTCACTTTACATCCAGAAAGAATTTGCTTTTATATTTTATATATACAGTTTTGGTAAGCATAAAATGTACAATATGAAGAAACAATAATCTTTTCTGGGCAAAACAAAATAGCCATGTGACTATGAAATGATGCAAAATCTACTTTTTGACTCAGCATCACTCCTCATAAGGGAGGGTTTAATGTTTCCTTTGTTGAAAAACCCAGTGATGCGAAGCCACAGGAGAGGTTATGATTGCAGGTCACATGTCCCAACACCAAGGTGGGAATGATCTAATCTTGGAGACTTTCTGGAGCCTGCTTTCTCTTGCTCTTGACAGGTCACAAGCAAGCCCCCAACAACGTGTTGTGGAGGGCTCCAGCCAAGGATTTGAGAAATTGCTTTGCTAGAAGCAAGGCCCAAGCAGCTCAGTGTGGATCACTTAGATTTGGTTTTCTGTTGCTCTGTTGTTTGATCACACTGTATTGTCTTACAGTGTCAAACACAACCTCCTTAGAAGTTTCACATCCTTGCTTGCACCTTCAGACAGCAGGGCCTCTCGGTGGATGCAATTTTGTGAACAAGCAACATCCCCTGGAAAGACACAGGTAACCCTGAGGTCAGTGGACAGGTGACCAGCCAGGTTAGGGGGCGAGAACTGATGCGCCAGGAGGAAAATATAACAACCTTGCAGCAACAGCGTTCTGAGAAGTATTTTCACTAGAGCATTACGTGACACCGATCACATTTAGGAAGTCCTTAATCCTTGCGTGGCAAGTTAATTTGACTCTAGAGCCACCACGTGTTGGGTACAGTTGAAAGAACTATGCTTTTTATGAATAAGGTCCTATAGTATAATATTTTGTTCCCTTGTGTCACTTTCATCAGGAGCACAGAGCAGGTCAGCATGACTCGTGAGCACTGCCCCTGTCTTCTAACCACACAACTTATTAACACACTGACATGCCCACAACCAAGGCACTCTCCCTCATCGGCGAATCAGCACCCTGCCCCTCACCAGGTCTGCCTGCTGTGTGTGTTGCAACCTTTATGTCTATGTACACAACTCTACAGCTTAAGGTACAAGAGGGTGAGCTTTGGACTGAGAAAGACCTGGCTGGAATCTCAGCAGACAGGCAGGTCCTTTGATCAAGTTCAGCTGACCACCTGGGAAATGTCCCAGAATAAATGAAGTGTTCAGCTGAAGGCAGTTGCTATTATTCTCGTTATTATTACTTATGATGCTTCCTCAAAACCAGTTTAATCTGATGCAAAAGGTGCCAATCAAGTGGGGTAAGACTAAGGGATAAGAGACTAACAATGTCAACAAAATACAAATTCGAAGTCTGGGCCTTGAATGATGGCATTTTCTTCTCAACTAAGGACAGTGGGTGGTCTTTTTGTAAACTGATATTCACAGGTCCGTTTGTCTCCCAAATCTGCGCAAAGGCTGTGTGTACGGGGACTTGCAAGGGTAGTGCTGTGCCCCTGATCGTCACAACCAAGGACAAATTCGCTGAAGACCTACATCAAACCCAAAGCCCAAATGACAGCACACAGACAGAGCTTTCACAAGGAAGCCCCCTGCTTAGCAGTGTAGGCAGCTGGGCGTAAATTAGGGTTAAAAGATTGTTCCAAAAAATCAGCATTAATTGAAACAGACTAGAATGCAGCAGTTCAACTTCATGATCAGAACAATCAACCATAACTTCCACTGGCCCCGGTCAGGGACGCCCAATTTACCAGCACAGTCACCAGGGACCTCGGCTCCCACAGGGCGCAGACAATGGGCTGGCCTGTAGCTAGACTCAGGGCTAGGAGCCCCATGCTCTGCAACAACCCCAAAAGGCTTTTGGCTCTGGTTGCGAACACATTGGCAATAACTTAAACCCACTGCTTTGTCTACAAGAGGCATGTGCTGTGCTTTCTGCCCGAATGGTGCCTTGAAGGCGCCCAAGACTGAAGGAGTAAAGTTTGCGGGAAGACAGCCGCCGGTCCCCCCCACGGCTCCTGGGAACAGCGTGTTTGCATTTCCTCTTGGTTACATCTTTTCCAGAAAGGCTGTATCTTTATTTGGAGTCTCTGTCTCTCCGTAGTTTTAACATTAATGCCTAATGTCCCTTTCTCGCCCCCTCCATAACCTGGAGCTTAACATAAGAAGTCAGCCACAGGGTGCCTTGAAGATGTCGCCACTTAGAAATGTCACACGTGCAGCCATTTGTTTCTGAGCTGAACTGTGCAGGCTCCTGAGAACAGGGCTCCAATTATTCCAGTCGAAACCACTCAAAGCCACCAGAACTAATTGGTCCCAATATATCCCCCTAGTGTCACGTCCAGAATGAAAAGCCGCCGCGCTGACCAGTAGCTACTGGTTAGTGCATAGTAAGGGTTCAGTCAGGGGCCTCCATCTCGCAGTCAAGGTTTCCAAAAATGTAATTAAGCAACTCCCAGTCTAAACATGAGTGTGTTGCTTTGACAAACAGCACTAACACAGATGTGGTTCGTGTGACATTTATTCGTATTTATATCGATTCCAGACAAATATGGGAATCCCACCCTGAGCAAGATTCGACAAGTCATTCACAGACGAGGTTCTTTCTGCTCCTGTTGTGGGACATCCCAGAGCCGGGTCACCGCGCAAACCTCCACCGTACACGACAAGAAGGCGTGTGAAGTTCTGTACACTCTATCACTCAATCAACAAGGATTCTTCTGGAAACCTCTTTGGAGTCTAGCGGTAACCCAAAGAAAGCAAATTAAGCTGGAACTTGATTTTAAATTAAACATCTCTTACATGCTTTATGTTTGCCACCACAAACAGGGCCTGCCAAAAGAAAGAACATTAATATGACGCAAAAGACTACCCAGGTGGGAAGAAGCTGCTCCACGTTCTCAGGTACCTGAATCGTCCTAACAGAGCACGACCCCTTTGCCCCTCAGGGTCCACACTCCAGGGAGGCTGCTCCCCTAAGGAGACAGGGCTTCCGTCCTTTCAAAGGACTTGCGATCTATCCCAACATATCCTTAGGAAAGTGCAATAGCAGTGATTTCACTGTTCTGTAAATCCACAGCTCAGTGAGAAGCAACCTGAAATTGAAAACACTTGACTTTGCAGGCAGATGCTCTTTCCCTAAACTCTGTGGTTGTGGAAGGTGCACTGAGTTGAAGATCGGGGGTCTGGGTGCTGGTCCTGACTCTGTCTCCGTCACACATGAAACACCCCAGTTTTCCTGTCTGTCAAGGAAGGGAGGAGCCATCTGTCTGTCTGTCTGTCCGGCTGTAAGGCCCTGGCTGCAGTGGTCCCTGGGAGGCAGAGTCGGGGTGTGGCCAGCCCCATGTGGTGATCACAGCCATCACCAAAAGGAACCAGAGCAGAGCAGATACAGGTGAGACAGAGCTCGTGTGAGGGCGATGGGTAATGAGCAACTTTCTGCCATTCCTTTTTATAGGAATGAAGCAGGTGTGGGGGGCTGGTGGGGACAGGAGGGCTCCTAGGTTTCGCCCAGGAAGCAATGGCCAGGCATGGGTGTGGCTCAGGGCCCCTTCAGGGAGATGGCCTCTGGCCTGTGGCCAAGAAAGGGGGTGTGGTCTCCAAGGGTGGGGCAGGAAGAGCACCCTGACTGTCCCTGTGCACCTCCATCCCCCAGAACAGCTGAATGTCCCGCCTGTCAGCTTCTGGTAGGTGCTGACAGAGACAGTGAGGCAGCCCTCACAGCATAGAGCCAGCTTCATCCAGCAGTAGGGAGGGGCTGGGTGGGGCATCCAGGGAACGTGCGTCGCCTGTGGCTCATTCCAGGGAGCAGCCCTGCCAGGGGCTCGAGGGTGAAGCAAATGTGTGTGTACTTGGTGCTCACACTGCTCAGTGGAGACATGGCCCAGGAGCCCCTGTGCCCCAGGCTCTGCATGTGGGGCCAGCTCCCACCCTGGGGCTGCCCGACTGCCCCTGGAGTCGGCGCTGCAGAAGCCTGGCACTTTGCCCACCCAAAAGTTGCCTCAATGTCTGCACGTTCTGGGCCCAGTCTGTGGCCCCAAACCTAGTTTCCGCAGACACAGAAAAGACCAGAGTTATCCCTGAAAAACAAAAGAATATTTTTCCAGGGCTCAAAGACACAGCCTCGCTATGTAACATGTGCTTATTGTCTTGTGTATGGAATCTCGCACACGGGCCTAGAGCTCTGTCAAGTGCTCACGGCAAATAACCTCATGAAGCCGACTGTACAGCCCCTTGCAGCACACGCCTTTCAGATGAATGCGGTGTGCGAGGCCCAGGCTCGGTGCGGAGAGAGGGGCCCCTCTGCTCCGCGGAGGCCACACCTAAACATGGCAGAGTCTCGGCTGACACGCGCGTGGGGCCGATGCTCTGGGTAGCAGAAACACAACAGCACGGGAGGGGGCTCAGAAAGCGACCCCCTCCCCTCCCCCCGCTCTTCCATCGCTTTTCAAGCAGGAAAGACTGTGTGATGGGAACAGAAGAGAGGATTCTATCACCTTCCCTGCCAGCACCTGTCCGGCCAGCCGAGGGTACCTCTGATCAACGTGCCCATTTAAAAGGTGTCGCAATTTACCAGAACCAGTGGGCCGCGCTGCGTTCTCTCCCACACCCAACACCCAAAGCCGATGGGAGGCGAAGCACTGACTGTGCCTTCAGGGTCTGCCGAGGGGACAGGCGCCACCCAACCCCTGCCTGTCACCGGTCAGAGAGCACAGCCCACCAGGTCCGGGAGTCTCAGCTCGCTCCCTCTCCCCAGACCTGGCAAATCCGCCCTGAAGCGCGAGCCCAGAGAATGCAAATCAGAAAAGCACGCCCCTGAGGACACTCCGCAGCCCCGGCTGGGGACGCCCTGGGCGCCGCCTGGGAGCCCCACCCAGATCCGGGGAGCGCGGCCACAAAGGGCCCCGGGCCGGTCCCAGCAACACCTCCTCGCGACCCCGGATCCCGGCCTGGTCCTGGGGCACTTACGGGAGCAGCAGCCTCGGTGCCGGCGCCGAGTCCCGCAGCGGGAGGGCCGGAGCGGCGCGGCCCGGCTCCGGCGGGCTGAGGTCTCCGAGACGGCAGCGCCCACGTCCCGGCTGCAGCCGAGACGGCGCTCACGTGCGCTGGCCAGTCCCCGCGGCGGGTCCGCGCCCCGCGCGCCACGTGACAGCGCTGACGTCACGGCAGCGGCTGACAGCCCCGCAGCCGGGGCCGCGGGCAGCACCAGCCCTGCAGGGGCAGCCTCAGCATTGACCTAGGCAGGTGGCACAGAGGAGGGGCGGCCCGTGGACGTCTACAGGCAGCCTGGACCAGCCTGCGGGAGGGACTGGAGTCCCAGCCGGCTCTGCACGGAGACGCAGGAGTCCTGCCGCGGGGTGGGGGGGGGTGGGGGGCGCGGGAATATGTCCCCCGCAGATCACCACCCCCAACCCCTGTGCGTTGTCACCTGTATGGCCGTGCACACATGTTCAATCCACAGCACACCAGGGGTGTCGCGTGGACTTTATGTGAGCTAGTCGGCCCCGCTTTAGCTCACGCAGAGCTGAGTCCATGCACTGTGACAAAAGCCACACAGTCCGACAGACAGACAGACAGGGAGTCAGCAGCGCTGTCCATGCCGGCGTTCCCTGGGCAGCAACCACTCACTCATCACCTACTAGGCTCCGTTTCACACAGGTTTTTTCTTTGGCACAGGGGTCCTATTTCTGTGATAAGTCAAGGAAGTAATAGCTTTACCAGGGCTCCGTGTAAGGTGTTCTGTGTCCAAGGCTGTATCCGAAGGCTGATAACACCACGTTTTATCCTAACACCATTACGATGATTGGTGATAAATGTAACCTTTAAGGTTATAGTCAAAATTATAATGTTACGCTTTTATGGAGCATAATCAGAGCCGAGCTAGGCAGTGGTGACCAGAACGGGATTCTTCTCTCTCTCTCTCTCTCTCTCTCTCTCTCTCTCTCTATCTCTCTTTTTTCTGCATTACCTGCATGGCTTCCTGAGAACCTGCTTTATCGACTGCACTTCAGATATTTATACAGAAACAGGACCTGCCACTCTGGCTCCTACACTCAGCGACCGTCGTGCACGGGTGTCATTTACAGCAACTTACACATAACAGGTGTTCAATACGTAGAGAATACGTGAACGGCTCGGTGTTATTGTTTCTATGGCTTATTCCCAATAGAGACTAATGAAAATCAGTTTTCCCAGAGAACGCCTACGGCACACCAGTCACAAGCACCCTGGTCATCTGCTCAGAAAGCACAAGTTTACACAGAACAAACAGGTGACTTAGATATTATGCATAAACTGACAGATGGGTTATTAGATAAGTGATCTTACAGATTAATAGATATTACTACAATACTCTATTTTGATAATAATTAGGATATGTACTAACCAAATACTGATATCACAGCATTAGTAAATGCATAAGAAAATAGCACCATTCACTTTAAATGTAAGAAACAAAGACAAAATAATGAAAACCAACAGTTTCCATATTTTATGATTATTCTGTGGAAAAGAACATGTTAATAAACTTAGATAGGAGAAAATATCTTTTCGTACTTGAGAAGTGTCATTTTGTTTAGACTTTGTTGGCATCGTGCTCACCTTTATTTACTTCATGAGTATAACTAACTTTGAACGTTTTAAAATAATAGCCCTGGCTGGTGTGGCTCAGCGGATTGAGCAGGGGCCTGCAAACAAAAGGGCTGCCGGTTTGATTCCCAGTCAGGGCACATGCCTGGATTGTGGGCCAGGTCCCCAGTAGGGGGCACATGAGAGGCAACCACACATTGGTGTTTCTCTCCCTTTCTCTTTCCCTTTCTCCCTCTCTAAAAAAATAAATAAAATCTTTAAAAAAATGTTTTTAGATTAAACTATATAATAGTTTCCAGGAATGTGTCTATCTCTACACCCTGAGCTTCTGCCACCGTCTCTCTACACAGGCGAAGGAAAGTGGGCAGTCGGCCTCACATACTGGCACACTCCTTCCTCACGCTGCAAAGCTGGGAAAACTCAAACACCGAGGAGGCTCAGAAGGACTCTGAAGCCCTAGTTCACATGACCACCGTTGTGGGTCCACGCAGCTGTTGGTTTGTGCTCCCAACAACACACTGAACCACTCTGACTTAAAACTCTCCGTGGGTTGCCCGTCTCATTTAATCCCTGCGCACAGCCTGCAAGACCCTCCGGCAACAGCACTCCGGCGTTTCTCCAGTGCTTTCTTCCCCAGTAAGTAACACACTGACCAGCACACTGCTGGCTGAGCTATGGTCCTTCAAGTAATTAACACGCATTTTCCATAATATATTCCATTAGGACAGATGATCAGAAATGGATTGGATGTGGCTCAGTGGATTGCGCACCAGCCTGCGAACCAAGAGGTCGCCTGTTTGATTCCCAATCAGGGTACATACAACCAATCGCACACTGATGTTTCTCTCCTTCTCTTTCTCCTTCCCTTCCCCTGCCTCTAAAAGTAAATAAATAAAATATTTTTCAAAATGAAGAAAGAAGTGGAACTATTGAATCAAAGGCAGAGGGCTGCTTCCTCAATGATGTGTTCAGGACACTTCTGGCTGCCTGACCCTGGATGCCGCCCCCTCCCCATGCCATTGGGTGTGGCCTTGGTAGCAGATCTCTGCTTAAAGGAAGAGGCTCATCCAGTTCTCCCTTGGTGCTGGGGTTCAGACCTGCCTGATCCCCACACAGTGTGCCACTCAGCTCACCACAGAATGGCTGCGTGGAGGAGGATGGGCCCCTGAGACCATGGGAACGAGCAGCCCTTCCCACCTGACCCACACACTCCATACTGCATAGCAGAGAGAAATAAGCTTGTTTTCTCAGGACACATCATTTGGCTACTCTTCGTCACAGTATCTTAGACTCTATCCTGACTAGTAAAAATGGTTGTGACTTTTTAATGTCACAACTCAATTCATATTGTCCAATTACTTGGCACAAAGCCAAAAATCAAGCGACATTTCCACAATGTGCACGAGATTACAGTTTTACTAAATTCTTGTCAGCACCAAACATTATTTCTTTTAACCAACATTAAATTTGATAAAGGAAAATAGGATATATTTTCTTTATTATTAGGAAGTTGAATATAATTCAGTATTTAGTTTTCACTGGTATTCCATCTTTTGAGAATTGCTTGTTCATGTTTTTCAGGAGTTTTTTAATCTTTATTGGATTTTTAGTATTTTTCTTGTCCATTCTGTTTAACTTTTACATTCTGTTTAAGTCTGCTTTGGGGAAACATGTTGAACTGTTTTTATTGTCATCACATTTTTGTAACATTTCCATTGCAGTTTGTTCTGTTAAAAGCTTTCCTAGTGCCCACGTTTTGCACCCTAACTACCGTTCTCCCTAACAAGAACTAGGGCTCTTGGACGGAAAGGCTGAGTCAGATATGAGGCCAAGAATGAAGTGGCGAGCCCAGGATATGGCCTTGTGCCCCAGGCAGGAAAATTACTGAAGAGCAACAGACCCAGGAGTGGCCCTGGGAGGCCCAGAGGCTGCTTCACCCTGGCATCTGTGCGGCTTACTGGGGCCAAACCCAGCCGACAGCATTTATGCTTCTCCCCAAGTTCAGTCTGTGCAGACCTCAGGGAGTCAGCCATCCACTCTACTCAGCCCCCACTGAGCACCTCAAAAGCTGGAGGCCGACAGCTCCTGGGGACGCATCACACACCATGCGTCAGTGGCCTGGGTGCGCATGGCTGAGGGATGGGCGGCTGGACTCCTTCGTCTCTTGTGTATCTCTGTGTCATGGTCCCATGTGCTCCTTGAATGTGGGGCTTCAGGGTTGTTGGGCTTCACTAAAAGCACACGCCCCAAGAGAGTGCTGGGGAGAAGTAAGGGAGATGTGTCAACATCACATCGCGAGAACATGTGGCCCAAGTATACTGTGTCACCTTCCTCAGTAAACACCATCTGCCACAGGATGCTATGGTGGACTGATGCGTTTGAATCTATGAAAACCCTAATACTCAACACAGAAAGAAAAAACACATTTGCCACTAATTGAGATGACGGTTATCCCAGTTCCTCACTCAAAAAATTGGTAAAGAGATTTAAGTGATCACTCTTTCTTTACCACGCGGAATTCTAATCTCAGAGAGACAGTTAGCTCCCACTTCTCCAACAAAAGATTCCAGATCAATGAAGCAAAGGCCCAGTGGGACTGGAATATGCACATTTTCGACCAGCAGAGAGGAAGTGGCTGCTAAGTGCACGAGTGCGAGGTTGGCAAAGATGGGACAATAATTTGAAGCCCAGTTATCTACAGAGAATATTCACTTGTCTCAAAGGGACAGACCACAGCCTTATAGGGAGTGAGGTGGCATTCCCATGACGCTGACCCAGGGCTGCAGTTCAGCATCTTAAACAGTAAAACAACCAGGAATTGTGCAGCTCGTGACACAAAACAGCAGGACGGTCGTAGTGTCCCCCATGGAATACTCCTGCCGAGACTGTGCTACTGACTCTAGTCACAGCTTCACAGGAAGTATGGTGGAGGGTTAACTGACAGTTAAATGAAACCAGAAGAAAACAATCACATATGTGAATCCAGAGGGTAGAATTCTACAGAAAACTAACCCAGTCTCTTCAACAGGTAAGCGTGGTGAAAAAAGGGCACCAGGTGTCCTGGACTGGGAGCCACACGGGGTGAGCCATGCGGGTCACAGGCTGGATCTGAGTTTGAGCAAATCAGCTAAACACACACACACACACACACACACACACTCTTTAGGGACACAGGAAATCTGAGTGTTACTAGGTATTAGAAAATCATCATTAAGTTTTAGAAGTGATGATAATGTTGTGCTCAGTTAGGAAAAATCCTTATTGTAGAGATGCATACTGAAGCTGTATCTTCAGTATGTCCATGATTTACTCCCAAATGCTTTAAAAAGAAAATAAAGCAAATATGGCGAAATGTTGCTGGTAAACTGATATAAGGAATGTGTGAGTATCCGTCAGCTAGTCACTCTGTTTTCATGTTTTGAATATTTTATAGTAACTCCGGGAGTTTTCTAAATATTCACTATTTTCCTATATTTTTCTGGCTTGATTTTTTTAACCATTTAATAATTAAAATTGGTCCCAGCTGGTGTAGCTCCATGGATTGAGCTTGGGCTGTGAACCAAAGGGTTGCTGGTTCGATTCCCAGTCAGGCCACATGCCTGGGTTGCAGGCTAGGTCCCCAGTGGGGGGCCACGTGAGAGGCAACCACACATTGATGTTTCTCTCCCTCTCTTTCTCCCTCCCTTCCCCTCTCTCTAAATAAATAAATAAAATATTTTTTAAAAATAATTAAAATTGCCTGGAATTTTTTTGGAGTATTTTTTCTTTCCCTAATTAACAAACCAATTGTCCTAGAAATTTTATTGAATAGCCCCTCTAATTCTCATTTGTTATACCTGTTCTTAAATCACTGATATATTGGGGTCTGCTTCTTTTTTTAATTCTATTTTTTATTTTTAAGTATATTTTATTGATTATGCTTTTATAGTTGTCCCATTTTTTTTCTTCCCTTCATTCCCCTCCACCCTACATTCCCCTCCCACAAGCTTTCCCCCTCTTAGTTCATGTCCATGGGTCATACATATAAGTTCTTTGGCTTCTACATTTCCTACACTATTCTTAACCTCCTGCTGTCTATTTTATACCTACCGTTTATGCTTCTTATTCCCTGTACCTTTTCCCACATTGTCCCCCCTCCCCCTCCCCACTGATAACCCTCCAAGTGATATCCATTTCTATGATTCTCTTCCTGTTCTAGTTGTTTGCTTTAGTTTGTTTTGTTTTTGGTTTTTTTAGGTTCAGTTGTTGATAGTGGTGTTTATTGTCATTTTAATGTTCACAGTTTTGATCTTCCTCTTTTTCTTAGATAAGTCCCTTTAATATTTCATATAATAAATGCTTGGTGATGATGAACTTCCTTTAACTTGACCTTATCTGGGAAGCACTTTATCTGCACTTCCATTCTAAATGATAGCTTTGCTGGATAGAGTCATCTTAGGTGTATGTAGGTCCTTGCCTTTCATGACTTGGAATATTTCTTTCCAGCCCCTTCTTGCCTGTATGATTTCTTTTGAGAAATCAGCTGATTGTCTTACGGGAACTCCTTTGTAGGTAACTGTCTCCCTTTCTCTTGCTGCTTTTAAGATTCTCTCCTTCTCTTTAATCTTGGGTAATGTAATTATGATGTGCCTTGCTGTGTGCTTCCTTGTGTCCAACTTCTTTGGGACTCTCTGAGCTTCCTGGACTTCCTGGAAGTCTATTTCCTCTGCCAAATTGGGGAAGTTCTCCTTCATTATTTGCTCAAACAGTTTTCAATTTCTTGCTCTTCCTCTTCTCCTTCTGGCACCCCTATAATTCAGATGTTGGAATGTTTAAAGTTGTCCCAGAGGTTCCTAAGCCTCTCCTCATTTTTTTGAATTCTTGTTTCTTCATTCTGTTCTTCTTGAATGTTTATTTCTTCCTTCTGCTCCAAATTGTTGATTTGAGTCCCAGTTTCCTTCCCTTTACTGTTGGTTCCCTGTATATTTTCCTTTATTTCACTTTGCATAGCCTTTACTTTTTCCTCTATTTTGCAACCATACTCAGCCATTTCTGAGCATCCTGATTACCAGTGTTTTGAACTCTGCATCTGATAGGTTGGCTACCTCTTCATTGTTTAGTTCTTTTTCTGGAGTTTTGATCTTTTCTTTAATTTGAGCCACATTTCTTTGTCTTGGTGCACCTCTTACACATAGTAAGGGGCAGAGCGTTAGGTATTCGCCATGGCAGGGCAACCCACGTTGCTGCATTGTTGCTCTGTATGGGAAAGGGGTCAGAGAGGGAACAGTGCTGCTTGCTCTCCACCAGCTTCCAGTCACTTCCCCCACTACCCTAACCCACAAGCAAATTGGGCCCTTCTGGTTCTGATTCCCAGGTGGGTGGGTTTGTATACATTCTAGCACCCCATGGGTCTCTCCAATGAACTCTCCTGTGAGGCAGGGAGATTCTTCGGCCACCGCAACCCCCACAGGATTTTTCAGCCAGAGGTTTTAAGGCTTTTATTCCTGCACTGGAACCCTGGGTTGCATGGTCTGTCTCGTTTCCCAGTTGTTTCTCCTGGTTTATCCACATGCAAATGGGGGACCACCAGCTGCTACCTTGCCATGTATCCTCTCTTCCCTGGGTGCCCGTGTCTGCCCCTCCTGTCATCTGGATGAATGTTTCTTCTTTAACTCCTTGGTTGTAAGACTTCCATACAGTTCAATTTTCTGGTAGTTCTGATTGTATTCTGCTTTTAAATTTGTTGTTGCCCTTCATTTGATTGTGCAAGGTGGCAAAGTATATCTACCTACGCCTCCATTTTGGCCAGAAGTCAGGGTCTGCTTCTGAGATAATGACCCCATTGACTTGTGTGTACCCGCATGGTTGTAATTTAATCACGTAGCTTTATGTAATTATGGCATTGTTCTAATTTAATCACATGGCATTATGTAATAATAAAACAGCCTTCTCTTGGTTTTCACAGCTATTACTGCCCATTTGTTTTTCCAGATATTTTTGAAATTTGCTCCCAACCTCCAAAAAAATCCCTTTTTTTTTAAACAGAGATTTGATTAAAATTGAATTGGAAGAATTATCATACCTACAACACTTTTCAATGAATATTTAATCTCCCTCAACTTTTCGAGCTCTGGTTCTTCATCCTTCCTCCTCTGGAGTCAAAAGGTGCCGTGTGCACACCCGACCCTGTGTAGTTCTGCTCTCAGGAGTGACAGAAACTGGCCAAGGCACTTGACAAAACTCAACACGCTTTCATGATAAAACTCTCAACCAAGGAGGTACAGGAGGAAGGTGCCTCACCATGGTGAAGGCTGTACGTGACAGGCCCACAGCTGACCTCAGACTCGACAGTGAAGCAGGAAGCTTCTCATCTAAGAACAGAGACAGGGATGCCCACTCTCACCACTTCCACTCAGCACAGCCCTGGATGTCCTGGCCAGAGCGATCAGGCGAGAGAAATAAGTGGAGGGCATCTAATCTCCCTCTGCCCATCGGTTTTTAAGGACCCCATGGTGGCATTGAGGGCCCACCCGGATAATTCACCCCTTAAATTACTTTCTGTCAACCTAATGTACTCAAAGTTTGTACTCAATCATTTGCTCAATAATTTTAATTATTCTTGCATAAAATAAAGTGCTTTGTGCAAAAGAGAAATTCTAGCAATATAAGATTATATATAAGTTCCCCTTTCCTCTAACTAATCCCACTTCTCAAAGATAAGCACAGAACAGATGCATCAACACCTCATCCCCGTGTACGTAAACAAACATGTATTCGCATAAATAGGAAGGAGCCATCAGTCACCTGCTGGCAGAAAGTGATGATCCAAGGGCACTCCCTCAGCCTGTGACGCTCCCAAGGAGCAGGGAGCCATGTGCCCTTCCTGCCACAGAAAGTATCTCTAACTCATAAACTGTTAATTCCACAGTGGCATGTTAAAAGAAGACTGGTGTCGACAACAATTTCCCCTGGTTTCCCCCTGAAACACCCTTCTTCAATGTTGCATGGGCGCCTCAAATACAAATTACCTAAAATTCAACTTACCAACTTCCCTAGGAACCCGCTACTCTTACGGTTTTCTAAGTCTCCCAGTCACTGTGCCAGAAACTTGGGGTCTCCTTTTCCCCACATCACACATCCAGAAAATCACCGAATCCTGAAGAAGAGCACTCAGATTTATACGTTGCTGCATTCCCGGGTGGGTACAGAGCACTGTGGATGGCCCCCCAGCCCCCCCTCTCAGAGTCCCCTCACCCCCCTCCACACCACAGCATAAACTTCATCTCATTAGGACTCACCCTTGCTCCTAGCTCGCTCCTAGACTTTGCTCTGGGAATAGTCCTGAGAAGGTCTGCAATGTGCCGATCAGAGGGCTCCAGCCTATGTCTCCAGCTTCGTCCCACCTCACAATCTGGTCTCAAACCACACTTACCTCTTTTGTTTTCTAAAGAATGTTCGCTGACCCATGCATATGCTGGTTCTTCCACCTGAGAATGTCTCCCTTCCCTTTCTTAGTTGACCCTGTTCTATCCACAGGTCTTCACTTGGTCCTTGCCTCCCCCAGGAAGTCTCCTCAAATCCCTGCTCTGAGTTAGGGGCCTCTCCTGTGCAACCTCAGCATCCTGCACTTTTCCTGCTGTTTCTAAATCCTTAGCCAGTGTCATCTCCTTCCTTCCTCCACCCCTGGGCCACGGGACCAGCTGCCTGGTCATAGCACCCAGCAGAGTGCTGCAGAAATCACGGGGCCTCAGCAAATGCTTGTGAACTGCATGGACTCGTGCAGGTGGAAGGGATACAGCAGGTCCTCGAGTCTCCGTGCACCTGTGCTCAGGGAGGCCAGCCAGCGCACCGCTTGAGAATAATGACCTGGATTATAGCTTGATTCTTTACAGCATTTTCTTAACGTAGGCCTAAGACAAACAAGCCTCCCCCAAAAATGAGCCCATTCTTGTCTCTACAGGAAGAAAATCAGAGGGTGATTCAGTTTTGAACGTATGTCCTCCTTACCCTTCTGAATTTATGCAGAAGACAGTAACAGTGATGGAACACAGAACCACTAGTCCCTCTGTTCTGCGCATTGCTGTCTCTGCCACGTCCAGTGACAAGGCCCCAGCTTTGCAGCCTCAGAACCTCCATCACTCACAAGCGGAAAGTCACTGAAGCAGACTTTCTCACAGGGCTTCTTCCTCTGAACACGGAATATAGAAATGATTTGAGTGATTCTTTCTCAGTTCTCCCCAGGACGTCAAATAACTGGTACCATTCTCGATGCAAAGAGAAGTTAATTCGTGACACGTGATGGGTGCCTTTCCGTCACTGGGACCTATTTCACTCCCAGAATTGCGGAGGCTTACCTCCCATGGAGTAAATTACACATGTAGTTTATACACATATATGTACATATGTCTGTGTCTGTGTGTATATGTATTACATGTATACACATAGTATTTAACTTGTAAAGGAAACTCGTGTCACTAAAACTAGAACACAGTATCATCACTAATCACACTGAGGCTCAAAAATTATGGACTTTGGAGCCAAAGGGTCAGATGTGTTCAGGGACACTTGAATGGAGCTGCCACATCTTGGGGACTCAGCCTTCCTCCCTAGAGAAGGAACCATGTTTGTCTCAGCTTCCCTTTTTATTGAAAATTGAGCTCCTAACAATTCGGTGCATACTCCTTTTCACGGACTGACTCAATGGATGAGTGAATAAATTGTAATACTTTCTGGATTATTTTCTAGCATTGTTTCATTCCATATATGATGTGTGGATTCTTGCTCATTCATTCAACAAGCACCTACTATGTACAAGGAGATAGGTTATACGCTGCATGTCACAATTCATGCTCTTTATGTTTAATCCACCACTTCACACTCATTAGGAAAACATAAAAAAACAGAAAACAATAAGTGTTGGCAAGGATGTCTAGAAATCGGAACCCTTTGCACTGTTGGTGGGAATGTGAAGTGGTACAACCGCTGTGGAAAAGTCTAGGCAATTCCGCAATAATTACAAATAGAACTACCATGTGATCCAGCAAATCCACTTCTGGGTACACACCCAAAAGAATTCAAAGCAGGGACTCGAAGAGATATCTGTACCACCACGTTCATAGCAGCACTATTCCCAATAGAGGGAGGTGGAAGCCATCAAGTGTCCGTTGACGCATGGATGGATAAACGAGCGTGGCCCACACACACGTGACAGAATACCAACCGGCCCTAGAAAGTAGGGGAAGGCTGACATGCTACAAGATGGGGGAACTTGAAGAGATTACACAAGCAAAATAAAGTGCTGCAAAAGCAAAAATACTGGATAATTGCACATATACAAAGTTCCTAGGGTCGGGGAAATCGGAAACAGAAAGTAGGTGGCAGTGCCAGGGGCTGGGAGGAGTGATTGTTTGATGGGGACACAGTTCCAGTTTTGAAAGAACAAAGAAGTTCAGGAGATCGATGGAGATGACAGCAGTACAACAATGTAAATGGGATGTCACTGAACTGTGCACTTGAAAATGGAGAAAATGGTGAAATTTAGGACACATACATGCACAATATTTTGTAAAGATGAATCTGGTTGTACTTTCTCACCCCCAGATCTTGACATTGATCTTGCTTTAGCTTCTGCAGACCTTCTTCGCCCTTCAAAGACACTCCACCTGAGCCTCGGGACTCCACAGCAGCTGGGACCCTTCTCGGGTTTCCTCCGCTGGGACGCAGGTCGGGTCATCACGTCCAGTCTCCAAGTAGCAGGCCCAGATGCAATGTTTAGAAGATGGATTTACACTGTCTGCAGTTCCAGCTGAGGCTACGAATGGGGTGCAGTGGAGACAGGTGGCCTCCAGGTCTCTCCCATGCTGTTGGGAGGTGATGTCCCCAACTGGGTTTCTTCTGCAGCTGGCGATGCGCTCCGTCCTCACTTGGCTCATTTTGCCGTTTAGCCTCCACAGGGATCCCAAGGAAGCAGACGGATGTGTAGGGAGGTGGAGAGGGGACCAAGGCTCACACAGCGGGCTCCAGACAGGCACTGGTGTCCCGCAGGAACCCGCTACATACTCAGAACAAGCACGCAGTCCCCAGCTCAGGGATGCCAGATCAACTCAGAACCGTTTGTGTTTCCCAAGTGACAGGACCTGGAGTCAAACCCTGTCGTGTTGACTCCCAGCCCAGGCTCCTGGGATTGCTGTGCCTCGCCGTCACTGCGGAGCCCGCAGCGGCCACTGTCTGCTCCCCACAATCAGAAGTCTGTGCCCACACTCTCCTGTTGGCAGACGCGCGCAGCTCCTGGCAGCACGTTCTTCCTCTGATGAAGGCAGCTCATGATTCTGGCTGGTGAGGAGGGGTGACAGCCTCCCCTTGACACTTAGCACCTCTCTTGGCACAAACAGACAGAGCCACCAGCTCACGTTGATGAGAGACATTAAACCTGTCGCCTGGAAGTCACCAAGTGTAAATTCACGCTTGGATTCTCTACTCCCTTGCAGACTTAATTACACTTAAACTTCATTTCCAGGAGTATGTGTCACAGGACTGACTTGACTTTATTGGCTAGAAATAGGCAAAGCAATAAATAGGATAACGACATACTCTGCTTTTACTAATCGTGCAGTCAGTTCAATACCTTCCAACAAGACCTGATCCTTCTCGCAGACAGGAGACTTGCTATCAAAACACGGTATTAAATGCAACAAATTCTTATAAATGAACTTTAAATACACAGCGACTGGTTTTCTGAGACACCCAAGGTTAGAAATCTGAGCAGATGGACTATTAACTGCATGAAACCTTTCCAAAGGGTTTTCATGACTTTCTGTAGCTTGTCCTAACACGGTATTGCTCACTTTTGCCTGGTAGCACCTCAGAGCTGAGGATCACAGTCACTCCATAAACCCAGAGATGAACGGTGATGGGGTGCTGCTAGTCACTTGATAGAGGAAATTATTTGGTTTCTATCTGCACTTTAGTTTTCTCACCTATGAAGGAGACAATTGGACAAAATCATCTCTAAGCATTTTTCAGTCTTTGAGTCTCTATAATTTGGTAATTCAGCAATATGAGAGCCCAAAATGTAAAACAGTTCCTATTTTTTAGTAAGTGGTATAATGAGATAAAATTGTTAACAAGGGGTTTTCAGGGTAAATTATAATGATAAAGATTACTTGTCTTAAAACTTTTTAAAAATTTAATAAGCTTTTATTTTTCAGAATGCACAGCTGGTAGGAAGGACCTGTTGTTCACGCATCTTCCCAGCAGCTGAGGCAGCCCCATTCTTGGCATTTCTGGTGTAAATGACTTGAACTCTGAGCTCTGAAACTACAGGAAGAAGTCAGTCACTGAGGATCCCCACAGGGCTGCCTGGCTGGGGCACTGGGCCTCCAGTGACTCAGAGACGACAGCTGGGGTCACAAGCTAGAGTTGGGAACCTCCTTCCAGAGTCTGTCCTGAGTCACTCTGTTAAGCGAGACTGGTTACTGAGCTTGTCCCGAACTTCACCTTTGGGTCACTTCTCTTTGGCCTTGCCCCCGGATTGGTTCCCTGGGTCTTTGTCTTTCTTGGCCGACTTTCTGGCACCTTCTTTTCATTTTCCTTGGCAGCTGCTACCACTGCAGTCCAGCTAAGATGCAGGACAAAAGGAAAGCGAGTGGTTCTGGAGACTGAACTACTTTTCTCAGTTACTATTTGATAACCACTATTTTACTATGCCTATAGTAAAATTCTTTGACAAAATATAACTATTTTTCCAGCCTTTCATAACAGTAATATTGACACGAACCACCTTAATATCTTAACTTTTGGCTCATTTGTGACTTGTTTTAATTTCATGGACAAAATAACAATAAATTGTATCAAAAAATATGAAAATTAATTTAAAATTTTTCTTACCATTTTTAAGCCCTGGCTTGTGTGGCCCAGTAGACTGAGCTCCAGCCTGCAAACCGAGAGGTCACCAGTTTGATTGCCAGTCAGGGCACATGCCTGGGTTGTGGGCAAGGTCCCCAACTGGGTGCGTGGAGGCAACCAATCAATGTATCTCTCACATTGACGTTCTCTCCCTCTCTTCCTCCTTCCCTCCCCCTCTCTCTAAAAATAAATTAATTCTTTTTTAAAAATAAATAAAAATACAATTTTTCTTGCAATTTTTTAAACTTTTAGGTTTTTAACAGTAAAATTGAAGTTCTTCTTAAAGTAAACCATATTGTTGTGGCTTTATTTTAAAATTTGGACCAAAAGGAATCATGAGTTCATGTTATCCAAAAAAAACCTAGTTTGGAAGTAACAGATGGCAAGTTTAAAAATAATGCTTTTTTCCAAAGCATTCTATAATAAGCATGTATCAAATTCATAATAAAAACATAAGAAGAGAATAGCATACCATGGAAATAAATTTTTTAATCTTCTTTTACACCAGGACAAAACTTGTCTACTTCCTTTCTTTTGGCTCTTTATTTCTGCACATTTCTGAAGTCAACAAGGCAGGGAAGATAGAAAATTATATAAAATGTAGCATCTGTATGTTTCCTATATTTCTTTAAGCAGATCAAATATTTTATTTTGGTTTTCTATTTACAGTGTTTATTGGTCAATGTTTATTGTACATAATTTCCATGAAGTTCCTTATGTTTGCCTATTTTTTTAAATTAGGGTGGTATTTTCTTATTGATTTATATATGTAATTAGGAGTCCTTTGTTGGCAATGGCTTTAAAATGTATTTTTCCAGCCAGAGGCTTGGCTTTTACTCCTAACAGCACCTTTAGATTTTCAGAAGCTTTTAATTTTAATAAAATACAACCTCTGTGAATTCGTCAGGACAGAGCTGCTTGGAAGTGGCAAAGAATGTTTGCTGACCTGTGGTCATGTTTTCGGTGGGTAGAAGCTTTGCTGTCCCCGTGTCACACACAGTGTCCTATAACAAGAGGCCTGTCCCTGCTGAGCTGCCAGACCTGCACTCAAGGGCATGACCAGGCCTCACACACCTGCCTGACGCCAATCATCAGAGATTGACCACAGGTGGCCCACAGGTGATGGCGGCACAGAATAATCCAGCCCAGGGGGTGTAGCACTCAGACGCCATAGAGCCTGTAACATAGCAACCAGTGACTCACAGCCCACGTGATGAAGTCATCCCCTGTGATGTGGCCTTGTGGCTGTTGTGACATCACAGACAGATGAAATAGTTTCCTGCTGTTTGGCATAAAGTGTTCCTCTTCTTGTGCTGCAGGGTGAATGTTGTCGCCTATCATGCTGGCCATCGTTCAGTCATCTCAACATGAAGGACATGGACTGTCACCCATTTTTAGTGCTAAAAAGATGCCAATTCACTGCAACACACCTGTATGCAGAATGCTTCCCAGTCATTCAGTGTTGAGTTGGCATTAGGTCAACTTTGAGGTCCTCACTGCCTACAGGGCATGCTGAACAAGGGAAAACGAGGAGTCTGTTCTCTAAAAGCAGCTACCAGTGTCCATTATCTACACAACACACCAGTAACATTACCTTGGATTTCTCCTTTAAAGAATCAGCTACATGGCAAATGCATGCATTTCCTGTATTTTTACTATTTATAAATCTTCAGGTATTTGGAAATTCTATCTAGGCAGATTCTAATGTTTTCAATTTTCATATCCAACACAGTACAGGCTGCTCTAGAAGTAAGAGGTTTTATTCCTCCTTGATTTCCCAATACCTGTGATTTTTGGTTCCTAAGAAGCTCCCAGAATAAGAGACCATCTTCTCTTCCAATGTGTGCCCCTCGCTGTGCCTATCCACCACGTACAGCTACCTGGGCCTCAACGCCAAATACTTTGGTCAACATTATAAAAATTTTACAGGATATCTCAAAATAAGATCGATTTTTTATGTAATTGGATTTAAATATTAAAGACTCTAAGGTTCCAAGTGGAAATGCACAACATCTGGGTCTGCTTTATAAGGGATTTTTAAGCAAAGCATAAGTAGCAAGAAAGTTTAAAGGAACAAAACGCTAAAATGTTTTCTTGTAACTACATTGTCTGGTTGTTGTACCTGTGCATATGCCCATGGCTCTATTTTTCTGTAAGAACAGTTGAAATGTAGTCTTTCATGACAGTCAGTGAGCCTTCTGCAATTTTTTCAGAGAGGAGCCAATAAAATCTGATCATGTGTGGTCTAAAAGCTAAAGAAGAATCATGTGGCATTTTCATCCAGTAATGTTAAAGTTTATACGTTCACATTGTTGATAGGAGTCGTCTACCCTGATAACATTTCATTCACATGTGTCACACACGGTTGAGAACATATGGCTTGTCCTGGGCCATCTTTGGAGGCATTCTCATCAAATAGTAGCTTTTTGAAAGAAGAAAAACCGTTGAAAGCGTGAAGCATGGAGTGGGCTCAGCAGACAGAGTCCCTGGGGTCCATGCTCAGGCCCGTGCTGCCCACACCCTGGGTCCCCGCTGACATCCAAGTGCAAAATCTGTGAGTCTGTAGTGCGGGTGCTGTCGTCTGCAGCCTTCACGTCCACTACGCAGTCCCTGCCCAGTTGCACAAGCTGCCACCTGGAGGGCACAGAACAGCCCATCCTGGAGAGGAAGAGTTCCCAGAGTCCCCAGGGGAACCCGTGTCCCAAGAAACCGGGAAGCCACTGTTTCATCAACTTTTCATTTTCCTCTATAACCTACTTTCCGTTTAGGTGAAGGCAAGAAGGATCATCTGATAAAATAATTGTAAAGGTCTGAAATTAAAACATGTACAAATGCTTGGGTGAAAGTCACCTGCAGTCTCACTCTCCATGACTGAGGAAAACACTCAACCTGGTGGGAAAATCTGGAACTGTCTCAGGCATTTGCATAACCGAGATGATTCTGTGAGTAAACGAGAAGAAAATGAGAAGCTATGCACTATCATACTGAACCTCGCAGAGGGCCGGGGCTGACAGCCAGGCCGGGGACGACTTGGGCATTTTTAGTATAGCAGGTACCTCCCTCCCACTGACGACTGCTAGTCAGACTGACGTTGAATTAAACCAGTATTTTCAACCCATGCGCCAGAATTTTCCAACACACAATACCTGCCCTGGCTGGTGTGGCTCAGTGGACTGAGTGCCGGCCTGCAAACCAAAGGGTTGCCGGTTCGATTCCCAGTCAGGGCACATGCCTGGGTTACAGGCCAGGTCCGCAGTGGGGCAGCGTGTAAGAGGCAACCACACATTGATGTTTCTCTCCCTCTCTCTCTCCCTTCCCCACTCTCTAAAAATAAATAAGTAAAATCTTTAAACACACACACACACACACACACACACACACACACGATACCTGACTATTGAGTCAGGGGCACTGACCTCTTTTCCCTGAGGCTGTCAAATGAAGAAATGAGGACAGCCAACACAATAGCTGTCCAGTGTGAATGCATCAAAATTAGACCTTTTTATTTTTGTCATAGTGGCAAAAAATTTAACTTTTTTGGTGTGCCGCACAATTTTAATAATTAGTTTATATGTGTCGTGAGATGAAAAAGGTTGAAAATCATTGAACTAGAGCAAGATCTTTTGAAGTTTCCAACTGCATGATTCTGCCTTGAGTTTTCTGAAAGAAACGGGCCCGGTAATCTATACTTTGTCCATCTGTAATCTGATTTCTGGGACCATGGAAAATTACACTGCATTTATCTTTTGAATGCAGCGGACGATGCCTTGGGGAAAATATTCCCTAATTATCCAAAATCTTCAGATGAGAGAAACTGTGTAAACCAGCACTGCACTTTGTATGGTCTTGCAATTCCCTTGACGTGACACACTCAGCTTCCTAGAAAAAGTTTCCATGACGTTCAGCTCCAAACCCTGCACCTTCATACCTTGAGAACTTTAACTCACTGATTCTTTTTATGAAATGAATATTCTAGGAGTTACTACTCTATACTAATGCAAACTAGTACTTCCTTCCCATCCGTTGCAAGCTAAATTTTCTCCTACGAAACCTTGACTGCGTAGAATTAAGTAAACCAAAGGATTGAACATTTTCAAAACTTCACGGGGATGTCATAGTTCATTCCTGCCACAAGAGGGCGCCGGCAGTCCAGTGACTGAAGCACAGAAAGCATCCGTTTTCAAGCGGCTCCACAATTCAACTTTTTTTCTTTTTTTTTCCACATTTTTTAAATTGTTGTTCAAATACAGTTGTCTCCATTTTTTCCCCCACCACTCCTCTCAATTTCAAATTATTGAAAAAGTAATAGAGTACAGGCTACAGTGTCAAATGTTTAGAAAGTATAACTCATGGCTTAATTTTACTGTTTTCTAGTAAATATTTGTAAACTGACTTTTAAGCAGTGCCATAAAAATAATAACAAGACATAACTCAAAAGGCTGATTCTAGCTTGGGGACCTGAGAAGAGGCAAACTGGTGTGAGCACTTTGTTTTGTGACAAAAAGAAACTGGCCCCAGCGAGGCAGTGGCTTCGGGGCACGGACCCGTGTTAAATGGGGGAAATCACGGTGCTTGGAGGCCTGTCCTTCAGCTGCACATCCAGAAGAAGAAAAGACCTGTGGACACCTGGAACCCATCTGATGCAGCCCTGCAGGAACAGGGAAGCGCTCCAGGGACACGCAGGAGCCGAGGGCTGCCTCCCTCTGCAGGCCAGTGTTGCCGTCCCCAGCTCAGTCCCCAGCTTGGTCCCCACCTCTTCACACCACACCTGCTGCTCCTGGTTCCCAAACCAACCCTACCTGTCCCCAGGAAATGCAGCAAGGTGGGTGGGCGCCTGTGCTCGAGAATACACAGGAAAGCTGCCACATTCAGAATGCCAAGTGCCAGCATCAGGCAACCTGTGAAAGGGGCCCAACACCTGCCTGTTGTTCCCTGGAAGCTGGTGGCTCTGCCGGCGGCGCTGGCACCTTGGCCTGAGCAGGGTGGCCTGAGTTGGCCACTCACTCAGTGACTGGCTGAGGGTCTAGGGGACAGAGGGAGCCCCCAGCTTGGGGACTCCAAGACTGTGTTGCAGCTGAAAGGAGCCATCACTGTGGGTGGGAAATGTCAGGGAAACCGTGTTGGAGCTGGGATGAGATCAGTAGGAGAACAGGAGGGTTGGGGGGAAGGGACCTGGCACAGCGCCCCCACAGGCCTGCCCCACAGTGCCAGCTGCAAAGGGGGTAGAACCCTGGGCCTCTCCTGCGGTTTGGCTCAGCCAGGACACCACGGGGAGTCCCTCCCACCCTCTGCACAGAGGACAGAGGACAGCAGTTTTGGGGTGTGCTCTGGCAGTTTGCTCCCACTCCTAAAAATTATACCGGAGAGTCAATGACCCCTGAGGCCGAGACTTCTTATGCATGTGCCAATCCCCGCTCCTGGGAATTGTCACCTTTTGGGGTGACCAGAAATATAAGTGGGAGAAGTCACCCCTCACTCATTCATCAGCCCACTGAGCTCCACCATGGTCCCCGTCCCGTGTGATCACCGAAGCCACCGCACGCAGCAACACCAGCAAGAGGGACACAGGGCCCTGGGTGCACACACAGCCTCTCCACTCTGCAGTGGCCCTGGCCGGACAACATCTGCCCCACCCCACCTTCCTCTCTCCAGCGCCTCCTCAGTAACCTGAACAAGCTGGTCCCTCACTGCCCTCCCCTCCCCTGTAGTCCAGGACCGGCCCTCCTTAGAGCACCCACCTGTCCTGGGCTCACCTGCTGAAGTTTGGAGGTGGCGCAGGCAGGTGGCAAAAACAGCTTTGGAGAAATCTTTAGGCCCAAGGTTGCATGCAACATCACACACACACACACACACACACATGGCGATAAACACCAGATCATACAGGGGGACGCATTCCACTTAGGGTGCTGCTGTCTGAGGGGCTCTGTCCTCTCTCTGTCCTCCTGATGGCATCACATACACACTGGAACAGGGGAATCTGGCCTGAAGGCTTTCTGTGACCACAACTCTCCCGAGATTGAGCCTCAGCAGCTGTGTCCTGGAACAGAGGAAACAGCCTCCCTGTGCCCACACTGTCCTCAGGAGGCCAGCAGGTGCTCACTCACCACTGGCCTGCTTGGGTTTTTCTCACTCACACTCAACAGGTAATTAAAAAGTTCGGTTTGGAGCATCTTTTTTGAGTTCGTATAGAAGAAAATAAAGTGTCAGAAGGTACCTACTGTTGAATAATCCTGAAATGAACCCCTTTCTTGGTCTAGGATAAGTCTCAATGTCAAAAACTTGCTTCCCTATTATCCAGCCCCCCACCCCTCCCAGGCACACCACCGTGCAACACCAAAAAATACTGCTGTGAGTGTTTCCAACCCAGTGACTGTATTCAGTAACAGACCATCCGGCTCTGCAGGGTAGGACAGCTGACCGGGAAATCTTAGAGTAAACAGCCCGTGCTTTGCCCTACATTTCCTGAATGTAGCATTTTCTCCCAAATTTCAAAGTTTATTTGGGCCCATAAACAAGTGTTTGCCATTAATATTTATGGATCTGTTTTCAAACCTAAGTGCAAAGCCACCCAAGACAGTGTCTCTCACTAGCAACTTGAAATCTTCACGTGCAGGTTGCTGATACATCCGGGGAGACTAGATACAGAGTGGCGCCGGCTGAAACGCGCAGGGATTGAAAGAAAGTGACTAAAGGTCGTGGCTTTATCTGTTTAGTTTCTGGATTTTCTTTTTTTAAATAATTTTTTATTTTTCCATTGCAGTTGACATATAATATTTTCTTAGTTTCAGATGTACAGCCAGCGATTAGACATGTACTAGACAGTGATTACGACGTGATCACCCGCCTGGCCCCACACACGGTCACGACAATATTACTGACTGTATTCCCTGCGCTGTAGTTCACATCCCGTGAATGTTCTGTAACCACCAACCTGTGCTTCTCCATCCCTCCCCCTCCACCCACGCCCCAGGCCCCCTTCCATTTGCAGCCATCCGTCTGGGCTTTGTGTCTGTGATCTGTTTCTTCTTCTGCTTGGTTGTTTATTTTGCTTTTTAGACTCCACATGTAAGTGAAATCTTATGGCCGATGCCTTTATTTTAAAGAATAGCTCTACCTGGAATTGCTGTTTACTAAGTTGGTTATCTGCAGTCCTTGTTCCCAATCAGCCCAAGCCCTTCAGAAGCGCGGCCATGTTTCAAAAGCCAACCGAACGCCTTCCAATTGCCCTGCTGCAGGGGGCCCTGCAACACACGCAGGACTCACTCGTGGTCGTCACCCGCGTGGTCGGCCTTCGCAGAGCACATCCAGCGCCAGCCTGCGAGGCGTCAGCCCACTACCACAGGGCAGAGGAGAGGAAACAAGGAACCGTAGCCTGTGCCTGCAGTTAATGGACGCTTACAGGTTGGCCTTAAGACACACATCAAGCAACTAGAGGAAAAAGGAGATTTCAGGAAAGAATAATTGTCATTGTGAACTGGCCCTCTCAGGGATTACGACGGCTGGCCACTCTCATTCCCAAGGGACACACAGCACCAGGCTCTGCGGAGGCTGTTTCCACAGCGGCCTCGTCTTGCACATCTGGCTCAGAGGTCCCCGCACTGGGACCTTGGATTTTGTCTCTCACTTGTGCCCCTTCGCTCTGTAAAGCCCACACTCGCTTGCTGTCGCACAACTGTCACATGGTAAACATGTTTTTGTAAATAGGCAAATTTGGTGGTGTGTAGCTCCTGATTAAAAACTGGGTTTTGGCTCAGGTGCCCCTTATAAATTGGAGTAAGAACCCAGGAACCAGTCGGCCTTCCAGAAGGGCACTTAGCATTCACAGCGTACAATATTTATCACTGCGTTTTCCGGATGTACTGAAGATACTGACTCACTTGGAGGATGCCTTACCAAAAAACGGAAGCGTGAAAACAGCTTTTACCCCTCTCAACAGCTAATGTAGAACTCATTGTATTCTAGGATGACAGCCAGATCTTCTCATCAATGAAAACAGATGAGTCAGGGTCTTTGGGCACTCTCCGAAGCAGAGGACTATGAACCCATAGTGCTGGGATTATCCTGATAACGGCAGTTATCAGTGTTTAGAAATCCTTCTATCTCGAAATTAACATTTCTCCTTCCCAACCCTAGAGTGGGGGAGGGGAATAGAGACTACCAGGTAAAGTCTGCTTTTTTTCTCTCTGATTTTATTGTTGTTCAAGTACAGTTCTCCGCCTTTTCCCCCCACCCCAGCCTAACCCCCAGCCCTCCCCACCTCCCTCCCATAAAGTCTGCTTTTTGTCCTGTCCCATTACTCTGCCCACTTCTAACTTCTTTCATGCTTAATATTACAAGAGTAGCTGGATTCCAACAAATAAAACCAGAAACTAGAGAACAATCATTAACATAAATCACAGAGCCAAACCAGCCTGTGTAACAGTCAGTACTATATAACTTCCAATTTGAAAAACAAATCTACTCTTCAAGTTAGTGCGTTCACAAACACTTTGCGTCTCCACCCCCAGCCCCCCACTGTTCCTAAGCGAGAACAACACCTCATCTTCCCAACAAAAGGTATTCATCCACGGCTCTGGGTGCACCCCAGCCATTTTCACATGCAAATATGCCGGTATTTACCACTTTGCACGTGTGAACGTGATTTTACATTTAAAGTCCAGTGGCCAGGCTTGAGAGACCCCAGCCTGGGGTCCAAGGATTAAGATTTCGTTTCTAATTATCATTTCCTTTTGGTGCTAATGTGTTTGTTCCTAATTAGTGCCACTCACTGGCCTGGTGTAAGCCGGATTAAAAGAAATTCCTTTGATTTTCCTGGTTTCAAAGAAACAAAAGAATTTCTCACTTTGAAACAACCCCCCCCACCCCAGTTGTGGGTGAGGAATGTATCACCTCAGGACCTAGATAACCTTCATTATAACTCACACTCTCAGGGCCTCCTCAGCTTTGAAAGTTCTGGTTACTGTTGCTGCCTTCTCTTTAGGGAGCATTCACTGTACTCGAATAATGATACGCATATTGGAATTCACTTTAAGGATTTTATAAATATGTGAAGACATTCATAGATTTAGTCACTGCCTAAAATGGAATAGCTGAAGCTGTATTTACAGAAAAGTAAAATGCCACTTTTGTCATCAAATAATAGGAACCTCCAGTAAGCCACATCAGGCTTTCCCTGCTGTGCATGATTAAAATTTAAATTAATATGTAATTTAAGGGTGTTTAAAGTTATACAAGTGAATAAATTTCTTTAGATAAATGTCAGGCACTTGTCCTATTTTTACAAGTCTTTGGATGAAAGGGCTTTACGTACCAGGGAAGCTCATGTGAGGTAAGCAGCACGTCATGGCATTTTTCCAGCTCAAGGAAATTACGTTTTTGCCCAGAAAAGAGCATATTGGAAGGCTGGCAGGAGCCAGGGGCTCTTTGCCCTCACATTAATGCTGCTTCCTCCAAAACTCAAATTATGTTTCATCTGAATCCTTTCATCTATATCCCATGTATGAGCTAAAAAAGCAGTGTTAATACAGTACAATGCAATAATGTCCTTTAAAAATATATTTAGAAGACTACTCTTAATAACAATATAATTTTTTAATTTTCATAATTCTTGTGCATTTTACTGTTCAACAAGAGCTGGCCTTTCACGCATCTCTACTGTCATCCCCAACATGTGTGATCTTAAAACTACCAAGGTCTCAGCCACTGTGTCACGGAAAACTCAGCATCTTCCTTTAAAAAGCTGACGTGGGGTGTCAGCGTGCATACTGAATTGCAACAAAGACAGTGTGTTATAGTGTTCACACATAAATTCACATTTGGTGCATATGTGCTGTGACCCATATGATGTGATAGGTGAATATATGTAGTTTTTTTTAAGAATTAGGAAACATAAATAGTGAAGGAAAAGACTGATAAGTTTGACCACCTACTTATGAATAAAGTAAAAAGTATGAAACCTGGAATATGAGGATCTCAGTCCAACTGGGAGAAGTGATGTGACCACATGTGATGCACACTTGCCTCCCAGTCACCTAGAAAGGGACCAACGCCCCAGTGGGACAAAGACCAGACAGCCTCTCCAGTAAGTAGGGAAAAATGCTCATGAACGTAAACAGCTGTCTAACCTGATGACAAATAAAGGAACGCATGCTCACCCAACGAGCTGTGTTTTGACCATCAGACTGGCTAAGAAAAAAAAAATGAGAGCAAACACTTCACCTTGGCCAGGCAGAACATAAATGTGTGTCTTGACTAGAGAAGATAATTCAGCAACACATACTGAAATTCAAGATGCACAGTCTAACCTGGGAATTCTACTCGAGAGTTTCATCCCGAGGAAATACTATCAATACTGTGAAAAACTGGAAGAAATGGAAATGTCCCAAAGGGTAGAATTATCTGTTAAATGTAACACTCTCTAGCCAGCGAGGAACTCTGTGCTATTTCATCCAACATGTTCAATGAGAAGTACAAGACACAGAGTGTTGTACGTGGGGGTTTAAGTGACAGGCACATAGAAGGTGGGAGTGAGGAAGTTACCCCCATGAACAAAGCCAGCAAAGACATATTTTCCTTTAACATAGTTCAGTGGTGAAGCTTTATGAGTACACATTATGCTGTAATCAGAAAACGCATACTTTAAAGAAAATACAATCTGTGGCCCGACATAAACTGTGGAAATGACAATGTGGCAAATAACCAACGTGAACCATACAGGGGTCCACACCCCTTCCCTTCGCACCCACCTTACTGCCAGGCCCACAGGGAGCAGAGGGAGAGCGTGCAGGCCTGGCCTCTCCATGCTCAAGAGCTGTGGGATCCGGACTGAGATCCCCCGATCTGTATGGATTTTGCTGTAATGCTGCTTTGGATCATCTGGCATTTTGTCTTGGGGGTGGGGGGGGGCTTTCATTTAACTTTAGTTTTACTTGGTTGGAAGAAGAAACAAAGCAAATCTGATCGTGTGATTCCTCCGGTGCACTCCTGCTGTGGGTAACCATTGTTTGAAGGATGAAGCCTGAAGTCTTCCTTATCAGAGCAAAGAAGGCCTTCAGCCAGTCTTAACCTAAGTCTCTGCTCACCCTGCACCCCCAGCCACATACACACATGCACTCACTCGGTGCAGAGCCTGCTGAGTCCGAAAGGCTGGCCCACCCCTTCCACCCAGACGCCCTCCCCACGTCCATGTAGGTGTGCTACTTATCGCACTTCATTTTGTCTACATGCTTGTTCTCTGCTCTAAACAATAACCAATTCCGTACAGTGGCCACGTATTTAGCAACCAGTACCTGGAATATTGTTGTGCCACCACTATTTATATCAGTAAGTCACAGCAATGCTTTGAGAAGTGTTTTCAATCCAGCTAATTTTAGAGATTTTATAAACTAGCCATTTCACAGGAAGAATAATGAAATCCAAATGAAATGAAAACAAAAAAGTTTAAGCTATAAAATTATTTCCAGAACAAAACCCAACTACAAATCTTATAGACAGCTCTGTGGACCCAGCTCCCAGGGGTCATGGCAGCTCCCTGCCTCCTGGGCCCCGGGGCAGAGAGGCCAGTCTTGCTAGAGGGACAGTGCTGCTGGGAAGGAGAGAGACTGCTGGTCAGAGGAAAGCAGATCAGCCTGGTGCCCTGAGAGGGGCAGAGCTGTCTGGTGAAAGCAGCACAGAGGGACCAGAGGTGTCACGAGCTGAGCGATAACAACCATCCGGTGCTAATGCCCATTTGTTTCTGCTCTTCCTGCTTTTTTCCTCCTGTCCTCAGAACTGGACAGCACAGGTAAACAGCGAACCTCATTTAAAAGGGGCAGGTTGGGAAATAAAATAGCCGAGCTAGAAAAACCAGCCTGCAACCGAGATTTTATTTCTTAAGAAGAGTTTTTCCCAAGAAAAACATATCTTGTGCATTCTCTGAGCCTTGCATGGGCTAGGCCCCCAGGAAGGCTGAGACAGCCATGCCCTGAGGATGTCACAGACAATAAAAGAGAGCCACGGTGCCAGTGACAGACTTCGGGTTGGAGGCAGAGACCAAGGCCTGATCCCCTTGACCTGGGACCCTCAGCAAAGGCTCCCCAGGGTTACTCTGGTGACTCTGGTGAGCCTGGCTGGCAAGGACACGAAGGTTTGGAATGCAAACAAAGGAATTTAGAAGAGAAGCAAAAACTGCGTGGCCATTCAGAGGGACAACCGTAGAGGAGCTTAGTATCCTTGTTAAGAATTAGACTTTGTCCTAAAGGCCATGGAGGGTCGTGGAAGAGTTTCAGACCAGGAAATAATAGGATCCAATATGAGTTGCACAAAGATCCCTCTGGCAGTTGAGGGAAGGAGGCACTGAAGGGGTGACTCCAAAGACAGTCTAGTCAGAGCAGGGGGCGTGCTAACAGGTGTTCCTTGGTCATCCCAGCAGGGTAGGAAAACATCGCCCAGGACTGAACTGTCACGTAGTATTTTAGTGCAAGAATGTCCCTGCCCCGACTCTGACCACTCTCCTTCCCAACCCAGGAGATGGTCCCTGGAGCTTCCAGCTCTGCGTGAGCATCAAACCCACTATGAACTTGTTTCTAACTTGGGCCACCAGGAACACCCGAGGAAGATGTGAACACAGAGACCACTGATTACAAAAATTGCCTTGACACTCACCTGGGCTCCGCCTGCATTCTGCCTGGGCTCCTGGAAGGTTAGCTGTCAGTTTGGAGGCCATCGAACTGCCCATCCCCTTCAGCAGAAACTGTAACAACAGGAACTCACACTGGAGCGGGGCGGGGGGGGGGGGGGGGGTTGGTAAAGACTGTCCTCTAAAGAGTCTATCATTCAGTAATCTGCCAAAATTATTTACTGTAAACAAAATAGTTTAGATATAAAGTTAAAACGTATATGTGTGAATACACAAATATTCACGTATATACATTAGTCTGTCTGGAAAAAGTCCAGCCATTGTTAACAACGAAAATGGTTTGCAAGAAGACATCAGTGTCACCTGGCAGCAAGGAGGGTGGACTGGAATGCACTTGCGTGAACATTGACAACTTCACCGTATCAGTCAGTGGGGGTGGTACATGCTGTTGAATGAGCATGTGTACTGTGTGGTCATCTCATTCAAAATGAATGAGCAAGTACAGCAAAAAATCTGCATCCAATTTTGCATTAAGCTTGAACATTCCTCCGCGGACACTATTTGGATGATTCAGAAGGTGGCAGCTGTGGGCAACTGGTGATTGGCAGCTTCACCATGACAATGTGCCTGTTCAGGGCGCATCACATCTCATGCAGAGGTTTTTGGCGAAACATCAAATCACCCAGGTGACTCAGCTCCCCTACAGCCCACATCATTTGTGGAAGGAAAAGTATTAATATTTTTTAGCCCCCACACTATACACACTAACACAATATATACAACAGCATTTTATCTGGTGTTGGAATGTTCAAATACCCTATAATTTCAGAATTACTAAGTTCAAGTGGTGCCCGTGGGTGCCCCTCTCCTCAAGTGAACACAGAACCTGTCTGTCTGTCTGCTCTGCAAACGCAGTTTCAAGACAAGAGTCCCGCACATTTCTGCCCCTGCTAGTTAGTCTCCCACCAGCTGGTCCCAGATAGAGCAGAGCAGTGTGAATGCGTGAATATCCCAATGTGTGCGGCATTATTCACAACACACAGTGTGCAATTTCACAAGCCAGCCGAGTGTACCCATCTGCTTTGCTTAGAGCAGCCCAACCCCCACAGCAGCCTGGTTGGGCAGATACTATTTTCAAGGGAAGAAACTGAGGCTCAGAGAGGATGTAAACTTTCCAAAGGGTCTACTTCTAGTGAGGAATGAAACGTGTATTTGACCCTGGACTTTTGAGGCTAAATTTTATGCCCCCTCCACTATCACACATTACTCTATAACGAGAAGAGGGTTGGGTTTTTTTTTCAATTCTGTGAAAACGTTTGGGTTAGACAACGCATATACCACGACAACTCTCTGTACTGCATACTACAGCTAGTGAGTACTGACCCAAGTGTGTGTCACTGAACTTCATACATAAAGTCCACAGTAAGCTACAGCTGAATACTTATAAACGTGCAGAAAACTCATCTTACTGTGTATTTTCCAGTAAATCATGCATGATTCTGAAATCCAGACAGCCTATACTTTGATTTCTGTACTTTTTAATTTACTTCCACAATAATGGAGTTCTAAAAATAGGCTTAATTTCCGACTCAGGATATAAACATAGTATTGATTCTGTGACTTGAAATTTGGGGGAAATGCCCCTTTAAGAGAATGGAGAGATGGGGTGGGGTGGGGAGTCCAGTTCAGGGACCATCTCAACGTGAATACCCACATCCAAACTGAAGCAGATTAGAGAGCGAACACGTGTAGGATTAGGTCTCTGTAATCACCTGCTTTCCAACAACTGACACTGTGCCTGCCGTCACAAAGAAATACAACCCCACATCTATTCCCTGCCTATTCAGGATGCATTTCTACAGGCCCAGCACCTCCACCAGAAACACGATCTGCCCACCCCACTCCCCTGAGCTCCACAAGCCGCCTTCCTGGCCCTGGAATCACCACACGGCCCATCGCGGACTGTTCTCGGTTTTCACATTTGCCAACAACACTTCCCGAGACCAGCTCCCTGCTTCCCAGACTCCAGGCCTCTTGTCTGCCTGCTCCTCAGCAGGGAGGTCTCTGAATCAGCAATCCACACCTACCCGTGCTCCCCACACCTGCCGTGGCTCATTATTTTCATAGTCCTTATCATTCACTTACATTTTCAAAGTGTGGTAAAGCACAGATAACAGAAAAGTTGCTGTCTTACCCATTTTAAGTGTGCAGTTCAGCAGCTTAGTGCAGTCACGTGGTTGTGAAACCATCTCCCAGACTGAAGCTCTACACGCACCGCCACTCACTCCCCACCCCTCGCCTTTTACTCCTCCAGGTCCATCCGTTTTGGAGTGGGGCAAAGATGTCCTTCCATGCTAAGGCTGAACAATATCCCACTGTGTGGATGGACCATATCACGTGTCCATCGTCCTTGGACGGACACTGGGGCTGCTCACATGCTTTGGCTATGATGCATCTGTGAACACGGGTGTGCAGACATCTGTTCAAGTTCCTGCTGTCGACTCTCGTGTGTGTGTCCACCCGAAGGTAGAATTGCTGGATCACATGGTAATTATACTATTTTTAATTTGTGGGGGAACTGCCAGGCTGTCTCCCACAGTGGCTGCCCCGTTGGCTCCTCCCAATGGGAGCGAGGCTCCAGTCCGTCCACACCCTCACCACACTCACTGTTTTCTGCTTTTTAATCGTAGCCCTCCTCACGGGCGTCAGGTGGTGCACATACTGATGTCCCTGCCCTCATTGCCGATCTCCCCCACCTACTAGAGTAGAAGCTCCAGGACAGACGGACTTCAGTTTGGTCACTGTGGGTTCCCAAATCCTGTCACGTTGCCTGACACATATAAGGGTCCAATAAGTACTGCTGGATGCACTGACGATACGACATCTTAAAGATCTCTTTGATCCTAGCATAATTATGTATTCAAACTGCAAAGGTAAAAGACTAGTGATTGTAGGAATTATTACATAGACAATCTATAACGGATCCCCTTAGAAATGTGCGTGTAAATTCAGACCCTGTCTCCACTGATGATATTTTAACATTTAAACCCAGATGTAATTCCAGCAACGTAATGTGTACATTGCATGAACTGAAGAGCAAATTCTTTCAAAACACATTCTCAGCAATTGTCAACAACACATACTTGTTTCTTCCTGTGATCACCCGCTAGCTGTGTCAGCTAACCGCTGTCAGGCCCTGAAAGAACACTCTTACACGATAATGCATTTGATCACCATGGAAATACAAACCACGAAGTTTGTGTCAAGCCTTCAGAGAGACACCTAAACACAAGAATCTACTTTTCCTTCCACTGACATGGGTAAAGTGAGTGTAAACTTCAGGTCTCTAAACCCTGCAGTGGTAAATATCCAGGCGTTTGCAAGGCAGCTTGGAGGAAAGGGTGTCCTCCCTGATGAAGAAGAGGTGTGACCGGAGGAAGACCTGGCCACCGGCTGCTGTTCCCCCAGCGCTGCTTTCTGTGTTGGACGACACTGCAGGAAGAGGTGGTGCTTGGAACCCTGGCAATCCCACAGCACTTCTCCGAAGAGCCAGGGTAGGCAAGCTTTGGCTCATGGGCCCACTGTATCCCTCCTCCTTCCCTAACGATCACAGCCGAGTTTAAGTTTCTTCCTGTGCACAATAACCTTCCCATTTGCCAACACGATCCTGAGACGACAAGTCTCTGAGTTATCCACTACACAGAAACTGCTTTGAAAAACCTTAATTGTTAAAAGCACATCGTAAAACCAGAGTCTGTTTTTCCCTCTGGTCCTCACGTGTTGGACTGTGGGGTGTAGAGAATTCGGGCCTTACCGGAGTCAGGGGTGCCGCGTCGGGACAGCGGTGCAGGGAGACCAGCACGGGCGCCACCCCGCGTCCTCAGGCCCGGGGGAGGCACGGAGCGAAGGGCGGGAAACCAGGCGGAGGGCAGCCCCGAAGGCGCTCCCGTCTGGATACCGGGAGGAGCGAGAGAGGGCGGGATGAGGATGCAGGAGGCCGGGAACCCAGGAGGAAACCGCGAGTTGAGATCAGAAATGAGGCCCTTCACGACAGCGCTCTGGACTGACTCACCTCCTGCCGCGTCGCCCGCAGCTCCTGCTCCAGGCTCCCGCCGCCCCTCCGCTGGGGCCGCGAGCCCCTCCGTGCGCCTGCGCCGTGCTGCCACCTCGGGCCACCGGCCCCGCACCGGGACTCCCGGGTCTCAGTCCCGCCGCGGCCTCCTGCTAGGCCCCCAGGCCCCCGCTCCCCTGAAGCCCCTGCTGAACCCTGAGCAGAGTCCACACCCCAGGCGTGCTCTCCCACTAGCCTGTCCCACATGTTTGCACCTGATCGCCAGGGGCCCCTGGGGAGGAGTGGGGTCGCGTGCTCGGTTGCAGGCGGGGCTCTCCCCCCAACACGCGAGGGGCCGATTCCCCCACTCCACCATTCGCTGGTGCGTGACCTTGAGCCGAGGACTGCGCCTCGGTATCGGGATGGTTCTTGTATCTACCACACGAGCTGGATGGAAAGGAGATGAGGCCATGGAGGGAAAGGCCTCATCGCAGAGCCTGGCTCCGAGGAGTGGGGCTTCATCGTCACCACCGATGGGGATGGGGTCTCGGCGCCAGCGGGAAGGGCTCCACTGGGAGGGGAAGGCCCGCAGAACTCGCAGGACCCCAGCTCCGGGTTTGCTACGTTCTCCACCCAAGCAGCCTCTCCCACTGGGGGACTCATCCTGCCCCACCCTCCATAACGATGAAGACAAAACCAGGGAAAAGTGAACAACCCCTGGACAGAGAAAAGTCCTACAAGAACCAAAGGGCTGTGTGATTGGGGTCAGAACAACTTCTCCTCCGAAACAGGAAGGAAAGAGCGAGAATACGTGGAAGTGTTCCTCCGTGGGCGGCGGTGTGTCCGGGTGTTCTTTTCTGACGGAGGACGTGGCTGTGCGGAGACTCGGGTGTAAAACACTCGTGTGTTTTACTCGGGTGAAGGAGTTAGTCAGAGATGCAGCACCCCCAGTTGTAGCGCACCGGGGGGTGCTTTCTGCGCGCCCACACAGGACTCCCAGAAGTCTGACTTAATCACAGCCCTGGTACAAGTTAGCTTCTTAGATTTATAAATGCATGTTTTCTTAAAGTAAATATTTATTCCTCGGTGTCTAAACAAACTGTGTGAGCACTCCCAGTACAAATACTTGGTAACTATCTTGGACAGATAATAGCACTTAATATATTGATTTGTTGGGTACCGTTTTTAGCTCAATTGTGCAAATTTACCATTGAGAGCAGAGTCCATGTAACTTATGTTAAACATCTGTCATTCTGACACTTGCTGGCTGACCAGAGGTCAATACCGGCATCCTTCAGGGCTGCCACCACCACCAAGTACAGCGGGGAGCTCTGAAACCAGCGGAACCCGGGCCCAGGAAGGGCAACCTGAACGCGCCTGAGCCACAAAGGAACTACAGTAAAATAACTGAGTAATGACATTAAAGCAGAGACAGACATCGACAGAGAAACTCAGTATTCGTAAAACCTGTGGGAAGGTTTCTTTTAGGTTTATAAGCCTAATCTGGAGGACAGTCAGAAAAACAGGTCAGACAAACCCAGTTTATACTGGATCACACGCTGCAGCAAAATGACGTGATCCCTCCACATTGATTACCATAGAGTTGAATAAAGGTTAATGGATTTGAAAAATTGCATTTCCAGGAGCCTGGCTTTTAATGCCACAGGCTGACGAGCTACCATCCATTACAAGAGATGCACTGAGACAAATGGGTTGTGCTGAGACAGGGCGGAAGATCCGTTACCACTTTAGTCCATACGAAATAGAGCATTGGGAAGAACACAACTGTCTTCAGAGCTGTGTGGGTAAAACAAAGAGTGTTTAATTTCATTAAAAGGGAAAGCATGCCATGTGAAGCGTTCGTGATGTCCTACAGCCATCTCAGGTTAGCTGCTCCTCTAACCACGTCTGACTGCCGACACCAACCTCAGCCAGCAGGACAGCTTCTCTGGCTTCCGCCTGGGCTCCCAACCCCTGGCCTGCGCATCCCCAGAGGTCACTTCCCATCCTGGCCACACAGCACATGCTAGCAGTCTGTATTCTGCCCAGCGGGTCTGTTCCCAGCCTGAATCTAATCAAGAGTGACTCAGTAGGCTGAACCCTACACATCCCTCCCATCCCCACAGCTCAGCAGGGCCAAGGAGGGCCGAATGCACATGTTCAAGACGGAATTTGCAGAGATGCGATTGGGTCAGCGGGGACATGACGGAAACCCCAGAAATCAGTAAATAACATTTGAATTGGTTTTTTAAATTAGATTAATTTTAATTAAAATTTTTTTAATTAAATAACATTAGCATGAAATAATATTAACATGCAAATAATGACAATGTCCCAGAACAAGGAAGAAAGACATCACAGGAAAGACTGGGATTCAGAATGTGATCGGGCTGTGTCGAGAAGAGAGGAAACAGAATTTCACACCAAAACCCCAGGAGATAGTATTTCTAATGCAGAGATACTTTTAAGTTACTGTACTTTTAAATGTCATCCTATATTGAGTTCCATTATTCCCTATGAATGCTTTTATTACCTCCATAAAGTCCTGAATTAAAGAATGGCTTCCAAGCATTGTTGTAAAAAGACACCTGGTCTAATACCTGAATGTATTAGCCAAGGTTTTGGTGTTCAGATGACCCAAGCCAGATAAGCAGTATCTACCCCAGTGTTCTATGTTGCATTTGCAGAAACGGACCTTAGCAAGAGCTACGATCTTAAACTTTTTATTGCTCAGCCTGTGTAATACATTACTCCTCTCCACTAAAACGCCTGCCTGCAGCCACCGCCCCAGGATTGCTAAGCGGAGGGGCTTGCAGGCAGCAGTCTTTCGGGAAGATGCGGAAGCCCTAAGGCAGCACGGAACCAAGTTATCTGTGCAGAGTAAACACAATTTTTCTTAGACTTTATGTTACAAAATTGATGAATAGCAATGTTTCCTAACACTGCTTTTATTCAGATTTCAGTCAAGATTGTGAAAACATGATTGGCGATCGTTTTATGTGAAGGCAGGTTTCCCCGAGCAGGGTTGGGAGGTGGCCCAGCAGGGGAATTCCCTGGCACAGAACAAAGTCCAAGATCAGGAATCCAAGACTCTCCCTGATAGTTGCACCAATTGTCTTCCACTGATCACTCCTGACCACCTAGGATGTGTCACTATCCTTCCTGCCTCCTCACCAGGATTTCCCCACCTCTGGGTCTCCTCATGCTGTGCAATCTGGGTCTGAAGACTTTTTATCCAGTCTCTGGCTGTCAGAATTGAATCCATTCTGCCATGTCTGCCTCCAATTTCAACTGCTTCACTAAACCTAATACGGTTTCCCTCAACCACGGCGCTGTTCCGTTCCTGGACTTACCCCACCCTGTGTGACCCAGTGAGCTGTGCGCCCCCCCCCACGATTTGCCTGCTGGGTCTAATGCCGTCTCTGTGCACCCACTTAACTAATCTCAGCTCTAAAATGTGGGTGGTCTGCGTTCCAAGTTGTTACAGAAATATAATGAAAGAGGGAAGCTGAAAAGTGGGCAGAAATGGTGCTTATTAATAACACTCTGGAGCTGAGTAAGTACAGTTTTCAGCCAGAGTAACTGAGACCAAAATTGATGTAATTCAGTTTGTTACTCAGCGTAGAGTTTCTACATTGTTGGATCTAGTGCTCAGGGGGGAGAAGGGGGAAAAGTAGCCTTTGATCCCAAAGTTGTACTTCTGGGACATTATCTACCAATAACATGTCCAAAGTCCCCTTAAACCACGTCTTCTTAAATACCAATGTGAAAGGATGCACTTTAGTGAAATGCCAAAGCACCTGAAATCCACTCATAAAGAGTGAAATGAACTATGATGCACTTCATTCTATAAAATAATAGGTAACTGAACAAAACATGAAACGTATGAATCAAAATGAAATGAGAGAAAATCTGTATGAAAGGAGCAGAATATAAAGCAATGCGTGTAGCAGGCTCCCACTTACGTAAACAGAAGGGGAGGGATATGAACACAGATATTTTTCTGTAAACACAGAATATTTCTATTTCTGGAGGGAATACATGAGAAGTGGCTGCTTCTGGGGAGAGGGACTGAAGGGTTGGGGTTTCAAGTAAGGTTACTTTGTACGTATATCCATCTATAAATACAAGAAGTTATTACCACATTCTTAAGTGACTTCTGCAATTTTAAAAAGTACAGTAAAATTATATTTATAAACTGTTAGAATAATGTTCCTTTAGTTAACCAAGAAGCTTAGGACACAAACAATTCAAATCAAAATTACATCGTTTTTCCACTATGAAGTATAAATCTGTAATAGTTTATTGTTTAGTAAGTACTTGCACAAGCATTGTCGTTATAGTTTAATAATGGACCTATGAGATACAATAATTACAAAAGTAAGGCTTAGCAGGATCAAATAATTTATTTACTCAGAATTAAATACACCCACAGCACCTGTACGGGCCTGACTTTGTGTCCTCACCTACAGGGAGGGGAGAGGCTGGTGCTCAGTAACACACATCTCATAACAAGAGCTGAAGTTACGTAGCATTTACCAAGTGCCAGGCATGAGCCACATGCCTTGTGTACGTTACACGGCCAACCCTTGAACAACATGGGTTTGAACTGCGTGGGTCTGCTTATGTATACGTGATGTTTTCCAGCAAACACCTGTACTGTTTTCAGTCTGCAGTTGGGAGCCTGGGAATGTGGGGGCTAACCGTATACATGGTCCTGGCACATTTTATGCAGGGGACTTCAGCATCTTTGGACTCTGGTTCCATGGGGAACTGATCTCACAGGATACCAACGGATGACTATAGTTAAGTTTTGGGGGATCAAAAGTTATACCTGGATTTTCAACTGAGTGGGGGTCAACACCCTTAAGCAACACCCCCTGTTGCATTAGTTAATCCTAAACTTAACTCGGTGCAATGGCTACCTCCATGACCCCCATTTCACAAGTAAAGCAACGAGGCACAAACGGGTAAGTAGCTTGCCCAAGGTCACACGGCTGGCAAGTGACTAATGCGGACTTTGTACAAGGTATGAGAACGCACAGCCTTCACTGGCAAGATCCGTCTACACTCTCCACAAACCCACATCCACGGCAGGGAAACAGTGGCCCCAGCCCTGCCCCTGGAGAACAGCCGGGCAGGAAAGGCCTGTCCCAGCCCACAGAGTGGACTGCAGGCCACCGGGACAGGAAACTCTGGGCACTGGCTGCTCAGAGCAGTTTCAAGGGCAACACCCTGGCCCCACGCACCCTCACTTGGCAGGACAGATGTGGCCAATGAGGCCAACAGTGAGTGGCCTCCTGAGCCCTGTAACAGCCTCCAAACTCCAAAGGCAGAACCCAAGTCCAGAGCTACTGAGCATTTGATAGTCAGGCAAAGAAAAATCGCAGTGTTTGCATATAGTGATTTACGAAGATTTA
Organism: Desmodus rotundus; assembly: GCF_022682495.2. Classification (NCBI taxonomy): domain Eukaryota; kingdom Metazoa; phylum Chordata; class Mammalia; order Chiroptera; family Phyllostomidae; genus Desmodus; species Desmodus rotundus. The sequence goes on along the minus strand of NC_071395.1, from coordinate 409,234 downwards.
AGCGGGAAAATATTTCCTGTGAGATACTTATGTAACTAGTCCTGTCACATCTGTGTTACCTCCTGAGCCAATGACAAAAATAATGTGCTCAGTATACCAATGTCACACCAAAAAATTTAATTAAAAAAATTTTTAAAATAGCCCTGGCTGGTGTGGCTCAGTGGATTGAGCGCCGGCCTGCGAACCAAAGGGTCTCCAGTTCAATTCCCAGTCAGGGCACATGCCTGGGTTGCTGCTACATCCCCAGCTAGGGCATACTAGAGGAAACCACACATTGATGTTTCTCTCCCTCTCTTTCTCTCTCCCTTCCTCTCTCTCTGAAAATAAATAAAATCTTTTAAAAAATAAAATAAAAAATATTTATTCAAAAAAAGCAATTGGCATTGAATTCATTCTCATTTGATGAATTAAAGTAACGAAAACTACTTCAATTTGCTGTAAACCCTATAGGTAACTTCAAGGCAACCCAAAGGACAACCCCATAAGCTCAGTCACAAAGCCCCGAACAGTAAGAGTGCTGGGAAGGGCTCCCTCCAAAGTCACAATGTCTCGAACCAGGAGAGTGAGACAGTCAACTGTCCTGACTATGAAACAAGGCATCGGTAAGACCAGGTGCTAAGCCCCTGAGCTGTAACAGATTTGGCTATGACCTCGAGTATGTAACTTATCTCATCTGGAAAATGGGGATGACGGTGTCTCCTTCCTAGGATTGCTGGGGAAGTTTTGTCTAGCGCAGAGCAGGCCTGGCTCATTGTGAATACATCATCCTCACCACTTGGGAGGTCTCTAAGCTTCTACAGCAAACACCGAAGGAACATTGGTTTCTACCATAAATGAAATGACACCAATACCCACAAATCTTGAGGAAGGATTGATCATGAAACAAGAAAAAGGCGATTTTCCTGGCACCGATTATAAAGGATGTCAGATAGCTCTCCAATTCTCGGAACAACCGTTGCCCTGGACACTCCCCTCAGAGCTCACCGGAAAGACAGTGAGGCCCAGGAAGATGCTGGCAAAGTGTCTTAGCTTCAAGAGCTCAATGGATATTCAGTTCATTAATCGATTTAAATTTTATGGCAATAGCCATAAGAATCATATGGGTCTCTTAATACACATAATATATGTAGATAGAATATTAAATAATTACTCGCAAAACTACCATTTCTTAACCTTTTCTTTTACAAAGTCAGAAAATGAATAAATGCAGACCGGAACCCTGAAAATTTGGCATTCTAGTTTGTTCACTAGTTTCACTTAGATGTTTAAAACTGTAGGCAAAACTTCTGTACCTTCTGTACATCTTTTCTGTGAAACAAAGAAATAACCCTTTTCTTAAGAAGAGGGGAAAGTTAAATATCTAGTATATTAGGAGCCTGAGAAGACAGATTATGCTGATATAGTTTGTTCTCCCTTAACATGACAGAATGAAGTTGAAGTACGTTTTTCTTCCACCTGCTCACTTTTGGAAACCTAGATGTTCACACCGTGTGAAGGCCCTGGACTACTTTAGGTATTTGAAGCTATATCATATCAGTATTTTCCAAAAGCTTTAAAAAAATCTTTGTCCAAAAGATGTAGTTGTAAAAACAGTGTATATGATTTGTGATGTGTTCTCTTTTTTTAGTTTATTTTTATTGATTCTAGAGAGATGGGAAGGGAGGGAGAAAGAGAGGAAGAGAAACATCAATCAGTTGACTCTTTTACATGTGGTGACCAGGGACGAGTGCGAGCCCACAACCCAGGCAAGTGCCCTGACCGGGAAATGCGAACCAGCGACCTTTCGCTTTGCAGGACTGAGCCTCACCAGTTAGGACTGGGATACATATTCTAATAACATATGAGGTAGTTAAAATGTATCATGGGTATCAGAAATACATCAACTAGATGCAACATAAATTCAGTCACACAGTGACTTTTTAAGTCTATGCAAACTTAGGTATTATTTTTAGGCTTATAGGAATAATCAAAACAAAAAGCTGAGAAATAAATGTTTTAACAGACAATGTGGAAAGTACTTTAAGAGCAATTCAAACTTCAAATACTTTGATCCTTTTCTTCATTAACAATACCTACACCGGCTAACGGGTAAGACTTTTGTCCTCTTCATTTCTTTATGGCATGAATCATTACTGAGTAAATATTTGAATAAATAAATCTCCACATAGCATATTTCCACAGAAATCAGCAAATATACTAATTTACCAATTAAGTATATTTATAGTCACCCAAAGCTTTTCTTAATATTTTCAATTCTAAATTTCCACATGTATCTAAGGTTGTAACCACTGAATTTACCTGTTGTTGAAATCCATGCAGCGGCTTTAGTTAGAATCTCTCACTCCTGCCCTGACCACTGGGGTTCCGTGGGTTGGGCATCTTCCCACAAAGCCAAAGATCACCGGTCAGGCTCCCGGTCAGGGCACATGCCTGGGCACCCACCCCCCACTGGACGTCAGTGTTTCTCTCCCTCTCTTTCTTCCTTCCCCCCACCTCTAAAATAAATAAATAAAGTTAAAACATTTCTTTCACTCCTTCGGAATCCTGTGTTTTCTCAATTATATATTTTTCTCTCAACCATGGTTTATAAAGAGGAAAACAATTCAGATTTTAATTCATTCTGATACAATCCAGAATTGATTTGAAAAAGTATTATTAAAGAACAAGGAGAACCACGCCTGGGAAACAGTGACACATTTAAAATACGTACTGTGACTAGGGCCTAAATACGGGGTCCGGCAGAAGTAACACCTGCCTGAGTGTGGTTGGTAGGGTAAAATATAGGCCTAAGAATTTATAGTTTTAATTTGAACATTTCAGCTAAAATGTCACATGGTGTGCTTGAACGTGATTTGTTTTGTTACAGAATTGCATGCTTATGATCTTAATTGCCTGCTTCATTACATTTTTATGCAATAAAAATGGGGCATTATTTGCGCTAGTCCCTCCCTGTATTTCACCACTTCCCAGGAAAACACTCTTCTCTCTTCTTCTTCTTTTTTACTTCTACTTTGGTCAGAATCACTCACAGGCAAATGGTGATTCTGCCCAGAGGTTGTCAGTACTTCTGGGCCACCTGCTTGGACTAATCAGGCAGACTGGAGTGACCCGTAATTCCAGCAACCTGTCTCTACACCCTGTGCTGAACAGGGCACAGGTCACTAACGGCACCTCCAGAAGGTCGTGTGAATGAAATCTGAACACAGGACACCAGTCCTGCTGGACGCTGCAGCTGCTGATCCTGAGGGCCTGTAACTAGTATCCACTCTGCAAAACAACAATGATCTTTCACGCACATATTTTCTAGTAACTGTTTCCATACACACTTCTTAGCTCAATGGAAGTATTCTAAATATAGAATGAGATTTCACAGGTATTTTTGAGTGCATACATTCTATTTAAATCAATGTATTTTACTTCTTCAATGCTTATACAAATATACATACAAGCATAAATATAAAAATGATTTTTGCATAGGATGTGATTTCTCTTATATTGAAAATAGGGATAATTTCACCTTCATTCTTAGATGCACAAATGTCACAAACACAGGTTTAATGATGCCTGCTACCACACTGCTTCAGGGGAAAAAAAAAAAAAGCTCCGAGTGCAACTAAAAATGCACTGTCATGAAATTAGCCCTGGATCCTAGAAGGATTTAAAACCCTAACCAGTTTCTTTGGGACACAGAGTCCCATAAAAAAAGAAGCAAACATTAATTTTTAGTCTGCACAAAAAATGCACATAAGCAAAGTTTGTCCCCTACCTCCCCCCAGCCCCCAAAAAGAAAACACCACCTATACATACTGAAATCCAAAGGTGGCAAAGACCTTATTAATTATCAGCCAAACTTTCCTGCCCCGTGTTCGTGGATCCTAAAGCCCCTGGAGTTCCTCTCCTTTGCCAAGTGGCCCTAAAGCAAGGCCGCTCTGCTGGGCACTGTCTTCCTGCCCTGACAGGCTCCAGGGACGCACCGCACTTGTTTCTAAACAGGAGCCCTCCCCCTGTGGTGGAGCTGCCCCTTGCAGCCCGGGGAGATGGTCACACCCTGCCTGCCTGCCGGTCTGGGCCAGCCGACGCCTGCGCCTGATCCGAGACCCTAACTGCTGATGCTGTGGTTCTCGGCGACGGCAGCGGGAAAAAGCCAACTCCGCGAGATACCAAATCACAGATCAAGCAGATGGGGAACTCCGTTGTTTTCCTTTCACCGTACAGAGAACGGGGCCAATTTAATGGGCTCATGACGTTCACCCCTGCAGGTTGGGGACCCCTGTCCCCACAGGCGCGGGAAGGAACACGTGTTCTCTGGTCAGTGCGGTTCTGTCTGAAAGCTGAGCTCGCCCGTAACCTCAGGACAAGGTTGCTGTCTCCCGCGGGTGGGGCGAGCTCCCAGCGCCCCGCCCAGGCCCTCAGAGGGCTTGGGTCTGGGGTGTGGGTCCCCGGAGGGCACCCTGGGCGCCTCGTAACAGAGCAGCTCCCAGGGGTCATGTGACAGCTGGGTGTGCACCTGGTGCGCCCAGACCGTGTGCTCCAGTGCACATGGGTGTGTGCGAGTGTATGAGCGTGTGTGAGTGTGATCAAATCAGAGAAGCGCTGCTCAGAGCCCCCCCGCCCGCCCTCTGGGTCCGGGTCCCGGTCGCCCGGCGGGGGTCCGGGGCGAGGACACAGGCCACACTGCGCACCCACCTGACGCATCCGCGGGGGGCTCGGCGGTGTGCGGGCCTCGCCTCCCGAGGCCGGCGCGGGGGGCGACGCCATCCTCCTCCCGCAGCCCCGCCCGGGGCTCCCTCAGCCGCGGGGGCTCCTCCTCCGGCACCGCAGAGCGCGGGGCGCGGTTGCCCGGGGTCCTGGCCGAGCCTCCCGCGCGCCCACCGCCTCCCTTCGGCCCAGAGCCTCGGCCGGGATCCTCCCGGCGCCGTGGTCAGGACACGAGAATGACCGGGACAGAGGCTGCTTCTCGCTGCTGCCCCGCGGGGGACGCCGAGCGCACCGACCGCTCCAGACTCGCGCCCGCGCCGGGAGGGGGGAGGGGAGGCTCCGCGCGCCCGCAACACTCTCGCTCCCGTGCACACTGTCTCCCGTGCACACTCCTCCGTGCACACTGGTCCACCCGCACTCCTCCATCCACACTCCCGGGCACACTCACCACGGTGCACACTCACTTCTCCATTCACACTCACACGCACAGTCATCCATCCACACTCTCCTGTTTACACTCTCTTCGTCCACACTCGCTCCTGGACACACTGTATTCTCTGTGCTTACTCGTCCATCCACGCTGAATCTTCTCTGCACACTCATCCCTTCATCCACCCTCGCTCTCTGTGCACGCTCACTTTTCCATCCACATTAACTCCCCTGCGCACTGTCTCCTCTGTGCACACTCCTCCATCCACACACACTCTCCATGTACACTCACTACTCTGCAGCCAGGCTCACTCCCAGGCACACTCACTTTTCCATTCTCACTCTCTCCCATGCATACTCACATCTCCGCCCACACTCACTCTTGGGCACACTCACTTCTCCATTCACAGTCACTCCCAGTCACACTTACTTCTCCATCCCCACTCTCACGCACACTTACTCCTTCACTTACGCTCACTTTTCCATTTACACTCACCCCTCCATCCACACTCAGCACTCCATTTCCGTCCACTCCTCACTCTCGTGCACCCCCTGCAGTGAGCATACGTGGCTCGTGCACAGCGCCCCATGGGGAAGGAGGACTTGGTTTATGGGGTGAGCGTGGTGGGAACGGCTGGTGGGACCTCAGTCCTGTCAGACGCCGCCATGCCTGTGTCTGTGGCGCTCTGGGCGTTCCTCCCTCCCACATTGTGCACTGTGACAAAGCAGAGACTGCCTGTGCTTACTTGGTGGCTGTCCCTTGTCCCCTGAGGAGCACTAAAGACAGAACCAGGCTTCGGGGACCTTGACCTGTGCTGGACCAGCCCAGAGCGGCCAGTGGGCATGGCTGAGTCCCTGAGATGCAGGCAGAGTGACCACTGCGGGGTACGGACCACCTTGGAGCATCTGCTCACTGCCCTGCTGAGGTGGGGATTTCTTTTGCTTTTTCCAGGTATGATGAAGGCCCTCAGGGTATGGATTGTTCCCTTTCTTATGGATCTGCGTAGAAATGACTCGCACCTTTAAAATGGGCTTTCCTTTCCCACAGACAGGGTTTCCCCCCACCCCCAAGCTACTGCTCCAGGCCTCTAACCCCCAGGCAAGCTCCTCAGACCCTCTCCTCACAGCCCCATGGAGCCCAGGCCCACAGGCGTTCCTGCAGGTAACACCCTGCACCTGATCCACTTCTCCGCTCCATTTCTCCAGACATCAGGCCCCAGCAAACTGTGTCACCAAACCTGCTGATCAGCTCTCAGGCCTCACATGTCTTTGACCTCTCAACTCACTCCCTTCCTTCTTTCCTCCCTCCCTTCCTCCCTCCCTTCCTCCCTCCCTTCCTTTCTCCTTCCTCCCTTCCTTCCTCCCTTCTTTCCTCCTTTGTAAATCAGACCTTCCTTCTCGCAGTGTCTTCCCATAACTTCTGGACACCATTCTCTCTCCCTCATTGGCTCACTTGCCTGTTGCTGTTGCTGCTTCCCGGTCTCCTTTCCTGTGGGTCCTCGTCTATGGTTTGAAATGTCAGAGTTCAGTCCTTTCTCCTCTGTCCTCAGCCCTTGTTGATCACACACAACTCTTGGCTTTCAATAGAATCTGTATTTGATGGACATTCCCAAATGCACATCTCTTCTCCCAATCTTCTGTTGCCAACAGCCTCTGCCTCTCTACCTGGATGTCTAGGAGCCTCCAACTTCCCAGGAGCAAACTGAGCTCCTTCTACCCCTCCCCCTCCCCCGCCAAGTTAACTGTTTGGACACAGCATTTCCCATCTTCCAGAGGCTCTGCACAAAAACCTCAGGGATATTCTTAATCCTTGCTTGTTCTCATCACCCACCTTTCATCTAAGAGCACATCCTGTTGGCTGTACCTTTGCACAGAATCCAGCTGCCTCTCCCACCTGCCTAATAGAAGAGTCCCAAACCCTCTGGCTGCCTCTACCCCTAATGCACCCCACACAGAAGAAGAGCAGGAGCCTTTCCATGGAACAGGAAGTCTGCTTGACCCATCCTGCGCCTTGGCCACCGCCACTGGACTCCGTGCCCCGTCCTCCCCTTGCTCACTCCAGGCCTCCTCTCAGGTCCCTCGCACCTGGGCCACTGCTGCCCCACATGCCCATGTAGTCACTCTGTCACACCCTCAGGCCTCCCTGAGTGCCCTGTGTCCTGGGGAGAATTGTGTCCCCAAAACTCATAGATTGAGCCCTATCCCCCAATGCCTCAGCATGGGACCTTATTTGGAAATAGGGTGTCTAACATGCTGATTTTTATGTGGCAGGGTAGTGTGGCGGTTAGGAGGGGGAAGCCTAGTTAACAACTTTTCTGTACTTAGCATTCTTATCTGTGGAATGGAAATAATGATACAGTTACTTTACTGGGTCTTTGGACTATTAAATGGTGTCATGGTCTTGTATGTAAGCTTTATAAACACTCAATCATGGAGTTGTGACAGTTTATTTATGTAAAATATCTACCCACAAATGGAGTCTGAAGATAAATGTGGTTTAAAAAGTTGAGGGAAATTTGGTGAGGCAGGTGAAGGGAAGTTCTGCTGGGGCCCCTGCTGCTCTGTGTCTGTATGGAAACCAAACCATGGGCTTCAATGTCTTATGCCTTCAGGGACTTAATTCAAACTCACAAAAAATGAGCATGACAAATAACACCACGGTTTTAAGTGGGCACATACGTAAGTAACAGGTAAATACAGGTGGATTTCGAGACTGATGGATGTGGACAGGTAGACATGTAACGTGACCTTGAAGTACGACTATATCCTGTCTTCACTTTATAAATCCTGGTGTTGCTTGTTGCACAGTAGAGAGGGGTTAGGTGGCTGCCGTGGGCTGAGCAAGGGCCCTGTTCGGTGGCGAGAATGTGAGATGGTCACCACGTGGCATACCTCTGTTGCCTTGACATCCTAGTCCCAGCCATCCCTCCTCTTTACTGCTGAGCGGGTGGGTCACTCAGCCTGGGGCCCTGGTGTCGCTCTGGGCCTGTCACCTTCCCTCTCACCCGAGAGGCCTCACATGGCAACACCCTGCCTCCCTGTGTCCCTGCCCTGGCTTTCAGATGAACTTAGTACTGTAGTTTCTTAATGGCCCTGCAGAGCTGCTTCTGTCCGAGAACTTTCAGCCTCAGAGCTCGTTCCTCTCGCTTCCAAAGCATCAGGGCTTCCCGTCCTGCTCTCCTTCCTCTGAAGGAAAAGCCCCGCTTCCTACTGAGGAAGATGTTCTCAAGACGGACCGCTATAAAAGGATAAAAAAGGAAAAGGCTGATAGATTGTCTACAAGAAATCATACAGGGGCTTTGTATTAAAACTTACTCCATTATAATATGGGTATGAGAATGTATACATACGTGTGTTTTTAAATTTTGTGTATAAAGAGAAAAAAATTAAAAGCTAAATGAGAGGCAAACAGAAAGTATTTATACAATTTTTCTGGCCAGAGGGAGTTAATACTCTTCATATATAGACAAGTACATTATGAAAACTGAATAATGGTTTCAGGAAAACTCACAAAAGATGAGTGATTTCCAAAGAGCTGAGGAAAAAATGTTTATCCTCATTAGAAGTAAAATAAGTGCAAACTCAAATGACAAAATGCCATTTTCACTTGTAAATTGGCGGAGAAGAGGTTTTAAGGAATGAAAAATCTCCCAAAGCTCAGAAAGAATGCTCAGGCATTGTCGATAAAGATGTAAATTGCTACAAACTCTCCGAAGGGTATTTTGTCACCTGGACAAAAAAAATCCTTAAAAATGTGTATAATTTTTCACCTCAAAAATAATCCCAAACATGAGCAAGGTTTTTCATTGCAGCACTTTTTATGATAGTCAAAACTTGAACAAGCAAACAGTCGCAGTAACTAGGATGTGTAATAGAATTCTATTTGGCCATTCAGCTAATAGAATAGCAAGTATCTCAGGAACAGTGGCGTTCATAACAAAGTGGCTTCAAGTTATTAGCTAGCTGTGTGTTTCCACAGTGCCCTTCCCAAACCCCCCCCCACCGGCCGGTCCTGCCTGTGTCCTGCCCTCTGCCCGCTGTTCCTGCCACTCCCTCTCCTTGGAGGCCAGGTTGCCTGTAACTGTGGCCTCACACTTGCTGCTTCCACCTGCCCAGGATGTCTCACCTGTCTTCCCATGACCAGCATCTGAGGAAGCCTCCCTGACTCCCCCGGAGAGACTCAGGGTTTGTTCTCTGGGCCCTAAAAGCAGCTTTCCCGAGTCCAGTCCTAGTTTAGTACCTGCACACGTGTAGTCGTCTGCTGCACACTTACCGCCGCCACCACACAGTGAGCTCTCAAGAGTGAAGGCTGGACTTCATGTCTTCCTGAATTCCCAGTGGCCAGCACAGCTCGTCACATTTATGTGTCAGTAAAGCTTGCGAGTGAACAAGGCACAGCTGGAAGTGATGTTGCATCACAGGCTGGAACGCTGCTTGGAGGGTCCACCAAAACGTGTGGGTTTGTATCAAACACGAAGCAAAGAAACACAGCCACATAATTGCTAACTTACAATTCTCAGAACAGCCAGCACTTCCCAAGTGTGTGCTTTCTTTCTTCAAAGAGATAACTTCTTATGGAGTTAATTATAAATGTGTATGTTTTATATTTTCTTGGGTACACAGAACTCTCCAAATAGGATATCCACTGCACTATGTTAACAAATATACCTGAAGCATGCACTAGTCAGCACTTCAATCAATCCCACGGGCTCCTGATCCCCTGCTCACAGAGACTCATCACCCCTTTCGCCAGGAGGCACGGAACCTGTGCCGGTCCCAACACGGCAGCGTGTGCTGTTCTGACAAATGACCTGGATTTGGGATTCCATCTCTATAATCTGTGACACAAGCTATCTCTCTAAAACTCATGGGTTTTGTGCAGGGTGGTGCAGGGGTGCGGACATCTGAGTGGGACAGAAATCATGTATCACTGTGTCTGGGGACCCAGTGAGCTCGGAGCAGTGCTAGCCACTGTGGTTTCCTGTATCTGAGTCCCGTGGGTAGAATTCCTCCCTCATCTGTGGGTGTCGATGCCCCTCACACACTGATCCTCGCCAGCACCACGGGGGGGAGCAGGGCAGCACTGCACTTGGGTTTCAGAGAAGGAAAGTGAGACCCGGAACCGGCTGGGTCCGATCCCCAGTCACGTGGCTAGTGAGTGATGTCTTCAGCGCCCTGTCCAGCACCCTCTGCTGAATCACAGTACTCTGGGGCTTTATGAAAAATCATGGGTGTTCTCTGATTGGGACTAAGAAACATCTGTTCTTTCCCTTCTACCTGCTTTTCTGTTTGCTCAAATGGACTGAAGACCATGAGTCAAACATGAAATGAACATTTCTATTTGTAGCCAGACTGGACCATGAAAATGCTGAGTCAACCTCGTGCCCTTACCCGACCCCTTCTGGTGTCTGTCACGGGTGCATTCCGGAGGATCCTGTCTGTGTGACAGCGCCCGGCATGCACGTGGTAAGTGGCCACCGCATGCAAATGTCCAGAACTGTTATCCTCAGCATGCCACCTGCCCGTGTTTGTAACTGATGTTCAGGTATTCTCTCCTCCTCCACGCTCTGCATATAACTGGAAAAGCAGCTGAGGACCCATCCGTCAGAGAGTGCCACACGGTATAACTGGCATTTTAGGTGGAATTTGTACTTGTAGGTCCCTAGACCTGCCTTCCACACTAAGTGATCTGCCACACTAAGCCCTAAGGTTTAAAAAGGCTCTCCAGGGTTTTCAGACAAAATAAGAATAATAAATCTCTAAAGAGAACTGGGCCCATTCCCAAATCAACATATTAAACCAATATGCATAAGGTTCAAAACAATCTTAAAACTAATCCACAGGACTTCCAGCTACACAAAACAAACCAATCTCCTGTGAGGCAGAGATTCTAGCTTACATGGCTTTTGATCCAATTCTTATTAAATGTAGGTCTTTTCTCCACATAAACCTGAATTCCCACATTTATTTCTGCTTCCAGCACGAGTATCATGGGATTTCTGTGGACTTCTGCAATTACTCATCCTCTGGTCATTCATTAGCACCTACTGTCTGTAGCGATTGCATAATCCTGTGGCTACCTGGCTGCGGAATCACCTAGCGGTGACGCACATACCCTGACTGCCGCTGGCTGTGTCACTGACAGCTCGAAGTCAGGCTGTGTCATAGACTTGCTTTTATCCCCACAGCCCAGCCCAGTTTCCACAAACGGCCATCAGTAGACAAATAATGACTGTTGAGGATTTAAGTCCCCAGACATGAAAAAAATCACTTTAAAATGGGCATTCTTTTTTCACATGGGAAGTTTAAAAAATTATTTTTTCACTTTCCTGTTATTATTTACTTCTTCAAAATCATACGGAATGTAGAGAGGCAAGTTTTGAGGACACATTGGTCTTCGGTTGATGACTCACTGATACCACTTGAAGTTATTGCAGATGTTTTGACTCTCGTTATTAGAAGTATATGTCAGTATTTCACAAAATTTTATCAATTTTCTAACTAGTTCTTAAGCTGTCATATTATTAATTAATTAATTAATTTTTAGACAGAAGGGAAGGGAAGGATAAAGAGGGAGAGAAACATCAATGTGTGGTTGACTCTCACATGTCCCCTACTGGGGACCTGGCCCCCAACCCAGCATGTGCCCTGACTGGGAATCGAACCGGTGACCCTTTGCTTCGCAGGCCCACACTCAACCCACTGAGCTACACCAGCCATAGAAGCTGTCATATTTTGGGGTAAAATGTTGATGAGAAAGGCAATGTGTGCTCACAGCAGACAACATACAAAGTTCTCGGAAGTGAAAGATCAGAGTCCTCCCCCTATGGTCCGGCCCACACCCTGTACCTGCTGTGTGTTGTTCCTCACGTGTCCTCACTCCAGCTCAGCCCACACACCTGCAGAGGTGTAATGAGCACACCTGGGGTTGTGTCATGCATGCTGCTTCCGGGGTGCCTCTCCCTGCACCATGTGGCACGTGTCCACAAGAGTACACACACATCTACTGTGTTATTAAAATTTTGCATAATACACAATACCTACAAACAACTCATGTAACACATACGCAACAATTAAACTGCCAGGAGCCTATACGGATACAATGAATCCATGGATTCTCAAGATTAATTTGCATTAAACTGAAGTTTTAAGGGATAACTGGAGGTGCAGCTGCAGCTGCGGGAAGTGAGACAGCAAGGCCCTTGTACGCGTGGCCCAGGGCCCCACACTGCCGTTCGCGAGCTGCAGGACAGCATCGCCGCCAGGACACGGACACTGACACTGACACCCACCTTATTCAGCTCCCCCCATGGCAGCTGTACTCCTGGTGTGTGCGTGTGTGAGGGCGTGTGAATGCGTGTATCATTCTCTACCGTGTTCTCACCTGCGTGGATTCCACCAGCAAGACAGGGAACAGCTCCAAGACCACAAGACCCTCCATGTGTCCCTTTACAAACACCCCAACACCCGGCACCCACTGATCTGCCCTGTACTTCTAAACCGTGGTGAGAAGGAGCCACATGTCCTGCCAGAGAGGTAGGTCAATAAACTGGTCTGTGAATAGTAAAAAAAAAGCTCTATGAAAGGAATCATGCACACGCCACCTTTTGAGATTGACATTTTTTGTTCACAGAAATTCCTGGAGATTTGTCTGAGTGGCGGCCTGCCTTGGAGGTCGCGCCTTTCCCTGCTGAGCATAAGTTAGAATCGTAAAACCACAAGTAGCATAGTGTTATTAGACACCAGAGTAAGGTGGAAGAGGTCAAATACAACCAACTCTAAAGGTCAAGGTTATGGAGTTAACGTTGGCCCAGCCTGGGTTTCAGGAGTGTAAATGTAACGTTATGAATACAGTTCTGGGTGAGGCCAGGGACGTTCTTTGCAGTAGAAAATGCCTAAAGTTAGAAACAGACACTGCGTCTACACTCACTTTAACATTTGTGCAGCCTGAGGGACAAAACTGTCACTGCAGGTTGAAAGGAAACTCCTTCTGAACGGGGACATTTTCCAGGTCCTGCAGGGCAGAGAGCCCAGTGCACAGAGAGCCAGCTGGGTGAATAGGTCAGCCCAGTCAGGTCCCCTGCACGGGCTCACTTGGGATTTGAACAGCTTCCCGTGGGGACAGGGAGCCTCGGAGCCCAGGGGGACCCAGCCCACTCAGAGCAGGGAGGAGAACCACACACCCAGGACACATTCAACCTCACAGCTGCTGAAAGGGCCATAGAAAGTGTTTCAGCAAAGAGAAAGACGGCTCCTTCCCAAGCCCGTGTGCTAAGAGAGGAAACTAAAATAGCTCCTGGGAGAGGGTGTTGGCTAAGTGGAGCCTCGTGATTCCCTCTCAGAATGGAAGGGCCTGCAAATGGGCAGCTCGGAAAACCTAAACCGCGTGCCCCGCAGTTTGCAGATGGACGTTAAGGGGACTTTGCAAAAACATCCCAGAGAGCAGGAGAGATGAAGGGTAATGTTCCAGCAACAGAGTGAGTGGGGTCTAGATTCCCAAGCTGAACGATTATTTCCTGTTTCTGCTAAGAGTGCTCTCCGTGTTTGTTAGCTTTTAAGGTCAGTATCTCTTTTTGCAGTTTAACAAGCAAGTGAAGTTTCAGTGTGTGTCCTTGAAACAGTTTCTTCACACCTGTCTGTGCGTCCTTTATTCTAACCCTGCAGAAGCGGCGAAGGGGAGGGCTCTGCACCCAGGGCGTTCAGCTCTCCAGGAGCCAGAGCCTCAGGGCCGCGCGCGGCCTCTCCCTCGCATCCTCCCACTGCCACTCTCGACTCTCCCCACCGCCCCTTCTCTCTCCGCCTGCAGCCGTTTCACCGCAGGGACTTCTGCCCAGCCCAGCCCCGATCCAGTCGGACAAAGCGTCTGCTCAGGGTGCACCTCTCTCCGCCTCCGCGGCGCAAAGGTCTGGCGCGGCGCTGGGTGGGGCCCAACTCTCCCCAGCAAGGCGCACGCTGCTCACCTCCTGCGCCCCGCACCTCTTCCTGCACACGGCGCCCCACACACCGCACACCGGGTGGGAGATTTTCAAGGATATCTGAGAGTGTTTATCATAAGCACCAACAATATTTTTATATTAATCATTTTATCTAGAATAATTTCTAAAATGTATTATAACCTCCACACCTTCTGAGAAAACACGAGGCCTGTGCGGCCCACGACTCCTCATTGCCGTCTTTGAAGCCCCACATTTTCTGTGCTTCTGTCTCCTTCTGGCTGACGTGAACTCACTGGTTGCGTGTGACCGCCGCTCTGCTCTGCTCTCCCCCAACACCACCCATCAGAACGTGGACTAGCTGGGCTGCGGCTGTGGGCTGAACCGCCCCGGGTCCGGGTCCGGTGGCAGGCGCCGGAAGGCTGCTCTCAGAGGGGACCTGACAGCAGGGGCTGGATAGGAATGACATTAATGTGTAAAATTTAGTGACAGTCCCCAAACCAAAGTCCACCAAACAGAACTTAGTATTTGAACACGCACCTAGTCAGGAAACAGTGGTAAGATACGGTGTTGTGAACAGACACGAACAAGACTGATGTAGCCCCTGGCCCAGGCTGCCACCCTCCTCGGAGAGGCAGATGAGAACAGCAGCAGCTTGGGGACGGGAACCCGGACCCACCCCTCCCCATGCTCAGCCGCGCGGCTCTGCAGGGAGCAGCGTTTCTCCCTCGGTTTCACCTATAAAGTGCCCAGGCTGAAGAATGGAGTTAAAAACACTCTTGCTACTGGGTTCTTTGCAAACGGACTCAGATAATAATTTAAGCAGTCAACAGTAATATACTGTACACCCAAAAGTTCGAGAGAGAGCTCCTGTGTCAAGTGTCCTACCACAATAAAATAAAATTTAAAAAAGGATAATGTGAGAATAGCTGCTCGTTTGGCATTTTCTCCTGTGGAAACGAGCTCCTCCAAACTAAAACAGCTGTATAAATCAACAATTTGAGAAGAAAACTAAATTCTCACCAAAACGACAGCTCATCCATATTTTCCTGGCCAGGTTCTCGGGGCCCTTCAAATGCAGCCAGCACACCTCTGTCCAGCCACCTGTGACTTTGGACGCCTGTCAGGCCACCTCCCCTCTGCGACTCAGGACCACAGGCGACCACCAGGCCATTCTCGGAGCAACTGTGCTGAGCACCTTCTATCCATGACCACATTTAATCACAGGAGACAGTGGGTACTGGTTCATTTTCTTTTATTTCATCTTTACTTTTGTATCGAGGTAAACTTGACAAAGAACATTGTATCAGTATCAAGTGTACAACATACTACGTCCACATTTGTATATATTGCTAAAGGACCACAACGGTAAGTCTAGTCAACATCCATCACCACACGTGGTTACAATTTTTTTTTGTCGTGATGAGAACTTTCAAGACCTACTCTTGTAGCAACTTTCGAATATGGAACCCAGCATTACCACACTAACCAGTCACCACACTGCACCGTCTGTCCTGTGACTTACTGATTTGTGCCTGGAACTTTGTACCTTTGGCGCCTGCACCCATTCCACCGGCCCCCAGACAGGTCTCCCACACGTGACAGACAGTAAAACTCTGGGGTGGCAGCTTCAGCCTCTGTTGTTCCACTGAGATGTGTGGGTGAAGCCCACAGGATTTCAGACTTAATACAAAAGAATGTAAACTATCTCATTAATATAGGTTATGTTGACTTCATGTTGAGGTGGCATTTTGTGTTATTAAGTGAAATGCACTATTAAAATTAATTTTACTTTCACCCTGGCTGGTGTAGCTCAGTGGATTGAGTGCCGGCCTGCGAACCAAGGGGTCGCCCATTCGATTCCCAGTCAGTGCACATGCCTGGGTTGTAGGCCAGGCCCCCAGTGGGGGCCTCACAAGGGACAATCACACATTGATGTTTCTCTCCATTTCTCTCTCTTCCCCTCTCTAAAAATAAATAAAATCTTTAAAAATTTTAATTTTCCTTTCTTCAACATGCTACTAGAGAACAAAATTACTCATGTGTCTCATATTGCTCGTCTGGGGGTCAGCACAGCATGTGGCCCGAGTCCCCCTGGCGGGGGGGGGGGGGTGGTCAGAGGCAGGGTGAGAGCCAGGCACACGCAGCCCCACACCCAGTGCCGACACACACACGCCGTCCTCTGGTCTTACTCCTGGTAGTGTCACTAATGACGTGCCCCTTTCCAGCACCTCTGCTTCCTCCTATGCACAGATCAAGTAAATCTAGAAAACGAAATACAGTCCCCTCTGGGGAGAGAGCCCATGGCGTGCTGGGGTGACCGTCTTTTTCCTTTAACAGTATCCAGACGAGAGTTGTTTAACCCACAATGTGTGAAAAGGTGGTGTCCCAGGAAAGGCCTCCAGGGAAAATGGATCTATTTCTGGACACAATGGCCCCCTTCACTCGAGGACATGAGTGGATCTGAGCCACTAGGTCAGCCCTTGTGTTTCAGCGGCACCTGAATCCCCACCACAGCCTCCTATGGAGAGCCGTGGGGTGCCTTCCTGGCAAACAGCCTCGCTAGAAATATCAGTCACCTGTACGGTAAAACTGTGGCTTGGTGTACAACTTCTGTATTATAATCAGTTATGTTTTTAAGTTGATAAAAGTATATAGTTCCAAATTGAAGAATTAAAATAATAATTATTACATTTATTATGTCTTTTTCTATGTGTTCATCTATAAAGAGACATAAATAGTACCTACCTTAAAGGATAGTTAGAGGTTAAAAAACTTAATATGTGAGCCCTGGCCAGTGTAGCTCAGTGGATTGAGCACAGGCTGTGAACCAAAGGGTCACTGGTTTGATTCCCAGTCAGGGCACACGCTTGGGTTGCAGGGGACGTCCTCAATGGGGGCCACATGAGAGGCAACCACACATTGATGTTTCTCTCCCTCTCTTTCTCTCTCCCTTTCCCTCTCTCTAAAAATAAATAAAATCTTTTAAAAAATTTAATATGTGTAAAGATCAAACAGAACGGGCCCATAGTAAGTGGTCAGTAAATGTGAGCCACTATTATTACGAAGTATCATGGAACATTGGCTCCTTAGCTTTCTGCGCCCCTGGGGCTCCAGGGAGACACTGAGGGTCACACAGTTCACAGAGCAGCAGGACAACAGAGCCCAGAGCCAGGGTCCCAGTTCTGCGCCTTGTCACTCAGCTGTGCAAGTAGGGTTCTTACAGGAAAATTAAAAATAAAGAGAGGAGAAAAAATTAACACTGCCATTCAGCTGGCTCTGTCCTATTAACACCTTGGCTTATTCTTCCAAATATTTTTGATTTAAAAAAATACAATAATCTGATTTAATAACATATTACAAATATTTTTAAAGCCAATAAATGTGATTTAACTACATCTGTTTTTGGCTGCATAGGCTTCTATTTTATGAGTAATCAGTTATTGTTATTTATTTTTAACTATTCAGATTGTTTCCATTTTTTAATTTCATGACAACCTATGTAAGCTGTGCTGTAATGACGATTCTTGCAGTTGAATAATCCTATGCCTCCCTACTTACGGCCTCTGACTGAGTGTCCAGCCCTTCAAAACGTATACAGTTGACCCTTGAACGTGGGTTTGAACTGCATGATGCACTTATACATGGACTTTTTTTCAATACTATAAATGTATTTTCCTTATGATTTTCTTCACATTTTTTTTAGCTTTATGGCAAGAATACAGTATATAATTCATGCAACAAACATATGTGTTCACTGACTGTTTATGTTATCGGTAAGGCTTCCAGTCAAGAGTAGGCTGTTAGTAGTTAAGTTTTGAGGGAGTCACATGCATTTGTGAGTGTGTGGGGGTGGCGCCCCAACCCCTGTATTAATCAGAAGTCAACTATGCTTACATATACATTTTGAAGCTTTAGATACATAATACAAATCTGAAAGATATTACAAAATTATATTGCCATGAGCAGTGAGTGTATGAGTAGTCTTCCTCATATTTTATAAACAGTGTACATAGACTTTTAAAATACCTTTCCCAATTTATAGGTGAAATGCTATACACTGTTTTAATTGGTATTTCTTAATGACTAGTGAGTTGACCTCATCCCTCCTATTTCCCATGTGGCCTTTGCTCGGCTGAGCACACTGTGTCCAGGACTGTGTGTAGCACTTGATAGACGTGGAACTTAATTTCCACAACAAGGCTGGTAGTTACCTGCTGTTACTGCCCCCATTTTGCAGACAAAGATGCTGAGGTGTGGGGAGGGTAAGCCCGTTGGCCGAAGTGAAAGCCAGTGAGGAGCCCAGCTTTCTCCAATTGGCAGGGTACCTAGGACATAACAACCAGCCCTCTAGACTGCCCGAGAACCCCAGTCGGGCCAGCTCCCTGGAACTGTGCTCCACAGGGCAGTGAGGAGGAGCCGTGGGAGGGGACCAGACCCACCTCAGGTCGTCAGTCGTGTCAGACACACAACCTCAGGAAAACAGCAGGCACATGTGACAGCTGCCACTTCTCGTCATAGGCTGTGCATCAGTTTCAATATAAATAATGTTAATCGAGATATTCAAACATTTTTAGATGCAATCTGTCAAAATACTCCTATTCCGGGGCACAATCTACAAGCTACCTTGTGTGCCAGATGTCTTGTGATTCTCGTACAGCTCAGCCTAACACACTATTTATAACCCCGGGACACTTCGGAACCTTTCAGCTTCAAAATGGAAGTTAAAGAAGAAATGAATTTATAGTGCCCTTCTCACACATCACTGAGATAATTCAGAGGGGAGAGCATATATCCTTAATCTTTTGACAGTAATTGTGTTCCATTTTTCAGAAAAATTACTTTTGAGTCGGCAGTGGACGAACAAGAAAACAGCTTGCTTTAACAGTTTATACCCCAGCCTGGGAGGTGAGAGGGGGCATGGAGGTTACACATAAATGCATTTCAGACAGTTAAAGGGGCTACAAGGAAGAACAAAGCCGAGCAAAAGTGCAGAGAATGGCAGGAGTGACAGATGGGAATGGTGCTATTTTTAACAGGAGGCCCTCGCTGACCTCAGACAGGGATGCACTGGAAGGATGAGAGGAGCAAGTGCACACAAGACCCAGGCAGGCGGAGCGGCCGGCAGGATGGAAGGTGGAGGGTGGGTGGGCCGGTGCACTGCTTTCTGGAGACGATTTTCGGAGATGGGGCTGCTGTTGCAGGAATGGAAGCGGGGCCAGGGAGGCCGCCACCAGCCCTGGGAGCTCAGACCAGGCTGGGCCACAGGCGCTTCACGAAGGGAAGGCTGCTACAGGTGACACTCGGCCTGAGCACTGGGACTTGGTCTCGGTCGTCCATCCTTTCCGGGCACGCTTCGCAGTGTTTGTATGGGCACATTTCTCAGTAACGTTTTTTTCCTGATTTTAAAGCTAATATTCATTGAATTTATTTTGAGAGGATGAAGAAAATATACAGTAATATCCCCAACAAGATAGTAAAATCTTGAAAATTTAACTTATATTCTTCCTTGAACAGTTGAACACATTTTACAAAATTTCTTCCTGTCTTTCTAATTTGCACATAGTCGAAGATGCAGGGCACATAACACAGTCGGCATCATAATGTTGACATCATGGATTTTTTTCACTCAACACAGACTCTTAACAGATCATTTAAAGTTTTTTTAAAAATATGATCTTTAATGGATTCAACTAAATTCATTTTCTGAATATAACAAACTTCTGTTGAATGTTCCTATATATTTGATTCTCCTCTTTGGGAGAAAAAAAAATCCTGGAAATGGAGCTTCTAGGTTAAAGGAGAGCAATTTCTTGAAAGTTCTTCAAGAGATTAACCATTTCTTGTGAAAATTCCAGTTGCGCACCAACCAGCGGTGTCTGGGGACGCTCTTTTCGTTGGACCCTGTCAGCACGGAGTGGTAACTTTTTTTAAATTGCCAATTTTCAAAGCAAAAGAAAAGAAAAAGATCATTCATTAATGCTTTAATTTGCATTCCTTTGACTGCTTAAAGGTTTAAATATTAAGTCATACTTACATATCTTGGCTCATCTGCCCCTATTTTTCTGTCCATGTCCTCCATGGGGGTCACGGTGGGGTGTTAACTGCAGAGGAAGAAGGAGGCTCCCTGGGTGAGGACATTTGGAAAGGTCCACATCCCAGGCCTTAACTGAGGTCTTTCCTCAGCTCGTCTGGTCCAGGACCTGGACTCCTTACCCAAGGACGGCTCAAGCTACCCAAACTCACAGGCTGTAAACACAGTTTATTTTAAATGAGGTGTATGGCCAGAAACCGAACATGTGTCCTATTTGCAGATCACTCCTTTCCCATTGACTGGACAGGTGGAAATCAGTTTAATCCTAAATTCATCGGGACAGTTAAGTGCCTGTCACCTGCAGGTCAGTATGGGCAATGACGGGTAATTCATGGGTTTTCCCTCAGACTTTACAGTCATGCAGAGGACAAGGGACTCCCAGACAACCCACTGTCACACAGGCAGAGCAGACCAGCAGGGGCGGCAGTTGTCTGCTGAGCAGATGGGGAGGGGAGTGAGTTGGGGTTTTGCTAAACCATAGTGGAGTATCCTCCCCAGAGCAGGACCTACCGGTGTGCCTCCAATAAACCCCGGGTCTCCTCTCGGTCTGTGGGGAATGCGAAGCGCTGGCCTATGCTGCGCGCCCTGACACCACCACTCCGGCAGCTGCACCTCAGCGTCAGTGGTATCTCAGTGTCCTGCCTACAGTGCTGCGTCTTTAAGGTCAGAGCTTCAACTGCATTCTGAGCGCTGGCCACATCTAGAGGGACAGCTCATTATGACTTCTACCTGCATGGGGTGCACTATGTGGTAAATGATATTTTAATACAATATTAATATCTCTTTATATATTAACATATTTTCTTCAACTTGAAAGCTTTTTTCTTCTGTGCGCCATGGGAACTCTAGTGCTACCCCAAGTCATCAACCTCACCTGGAGCCAGTTCTCCAGGAGTGGATCCCTGTCTGAATCTCCTCCCCCTACAGAGTGCCTGGGGCCTGGTCACCTAGAGGAAGTGGGGTCTCATCTCCCCCAGAATCAAAGTAAATTTTTGAAGTGACCCTTAAGCCCCATGGTCAGAGGTGAGCTCAGCCCCACACTTGGCTCGCGTCCCACCTCTCCCCCATATTCACTGCACACTAGCCATGCTGCCTTCTTGCAGCTCAATATCTGACACAATCCCACCTCAGGGCCCTGGTACTTGCTGTTCATGGGTCTGATGGCTGCATTGCTCCCCGCTCACATCCTTCAGGTCTTTGCTCAAATGCCCTCTTCCCAGTGAGCCCAAACCCAAGTGCCCTGTTTAAAATAATGTGCGTACACGTTCTTCCCTGGCTTTATTTTCCTCCACAGAATGTACCATAATCCAACATGGCATATATGTACTTATACCTTTATTGCCGTCTCCCTCCACTAGAAAGAGTATAAGATCAACAAGGGCAGATGATTTATATTGTTGCCAATACTTAGCTTTTAACAGCTGCACAATAAACTACTGAATGCATCGTCCACATTGCTGCTTGTACTGGAAGATCTAAGAAAGTATTTTAAGAACAGAACATGACAGGAGGCATGAGACACAGACAGGCCAGCACCTGAGGAGATGGGCACAGGACAGGGCTTCCTGAAGGTCAAGATAAACTGGTCCATGTGATCATGTCTCAGAAGGCTGAGCCTCTCTGGTGGGCCAGGAACATGCTGTATTAATCCTGGCCACTGAGGAGACCTAAACTGCCCTGAGTTTCCACTGCACCTTGAAACCCTTTGTGGCCATGGTTCATTCATGTTAATACATTTGTCCTTTTCCTCCAAGGGCAACAGCCAAAAAAACAAAACAAACAAAAAACACATACACACACAAAAAACAGATGGGAATGACTACATAGAGCCACCAACTACTGTAAGAAATAAGGACTGAGCCCTGGCTGGTGTAGCTCAGTGGATTGAGCGCCAGCCTGCAAACCAAAGGGTTGCCAGTTCGATTCCCAGTCAGGGTACATGCCTGGGTTGCGGGTCGGGTCCCCCATGGGGGGCATGCAGGAGGCAACCACACACTGATGTTTCTCACCCTCTCTTTCTCCTTCCCTTCCCCTCTCTCTAAAAATAAAGTGGATAAAATCTTTTAGAAAATGTTTTAAAAAGTAAATAAACAAATAAAAAAGAAATAAGGACTGACTCTGATAAACCAGATCCCGTCAACAAAGAGCACATCACTTTGTTCCTGGCTCAACCTTGACGTAGGAAAATTTAAAAGTAATCTAAGAGAATCTGGTGATTTAATAAAACTGACTAATGCCAGATCCAACCAAGCCCAACCATGTCCGCAGAAACAAGAGCAGTCCTGCAGACCAGTGGGGAATGCAAGTGAACAGGACGGTGCAGTCAGAACTCACAGCTTAGAGAGGCAGTGTCTTTAGTCACACTTGCAAGAGCTGGGGCTCAGAGGCAGGATGGGGTGGGAAAGCTGCAGAGCTAAGGAAAAGTTACACTGCTCTGGCAATGTCCAGTGAGGCGCTCTTTCCTTCTAGCAGTTCTTTAAAACAGTTGGAGGGAGACACGCCCAGATTATGTCAGTGTATCACACAGACACCGACTGGACTCATCAGCCTTTCCTTCTCCTGGAGAACAAACAGGACACTGGGCCCAGTACACACCCCGCCATGGGACCAGGTTCACGGTGGCCCCAGGGACTCGGTGTCCCCAGGTCCAGCCTACAAACCTTTCCCTTTGGCTCAGGTCTAGTCAGTCACAGTCCTGAAAGCAAGGTACATTCTTGAAAAGCATGGTATAAACGGTATCAGCTTGACAGGAGGGGCAGGAAAGAAAAGGTTTCAGAAATATTTAGCAGGGCCTCACTTAGGATTTGTCCTCCACCCTGTGCTGGCCAGGAACACTTCTAGAAATTTATCTGAAGCATACAAATACTTATAGTAATCAAAAGCAGGAAATTACATGCCAAGCAATAATGGATTGATTCATATGTTATGACAGGTTAACACAATGGCATACCAAACAGCTATTAAAAGCAATGATGCTGTTTTGGGGAGATGAACAGTTGGTGAGTGACATCCACTGGCCAAACACATGCAAGATCATAAATACTAGTACTACCTCTATCTTGCACAAAAACCTCACTTGGAGACAATGTTTATTGGCAGAAAAATCCTTACAGTATACTATTCAGGAGACATGGGAAGTTATGAAACAGTATAATAACGTGTAGAATTTTGGTGACTTCTTGCTCTTATATATTTTCTAATTTTTTTCCTCAAATATATTATGTAATTGAAATATAATTGAAAGAATTTGTAAATTAAAAATTCAGTCATTTTTCAGTTCTTGAAATAATTTAAAAATGTATTTCCATTCCTTTACTTTCTCCCTTACTCTTTATCAAAGTTTTTTGGCTTTTTAAAAATCTAGAGATGGGGCAATATAATTGGTTTCCTTAGTAATTGCAGCTGAAGCTCCCAAACACTCTTCTTTGTTTGTTCGTTACTTTCTTTTAAAACTGGGTGGATTTCCTGACTAATAGGTATGCATACTAATTATCAATCCAATTTTATTCTAGGAGCTTCAACATTATGACTGTGAAACAGCCTGATTCAAAGTTTAAACCAACAATTTTAACAGCTTAAGTCGACAATTCTAAGTGGGTCATCAGTTCCTCCTAGAATTTTTAGAAGTTTTCAACATTGCAATTTAAGTTTAAGGGCCGATGTCTTATTGTGGATGTCAACAAGGGTTCTCATATTAAATGTAAAGGTTGTATTTGAAGGATTCTTCAACTTTCCAGTCATATTTAAAATTAAATAAAGAAATGCCTGTTCATGAAAATATACAAACAGGACAAGAAAACATTAAAATTTTCCACCTTTACTTTAGTTCTTCACCAAAATGTCCATGATCAATTTCTTATTATTCAATGTATTTGTTGTTCTAAAGTGTGTATGATACATGCTTTCATTTTTATTTAAGATTCACTTTTTTTGAGAGAGAGAGGGGGAGGGAGAAAGAGAGGGAGGGAAACAAAGTCTTCAGCTGGGGACCTGGCCCGTAACCCAGGCATGTGCCTGGACTAGGAATCAAACTGGTGACCTTTTGGTTTGCAAGCCGGTGCTCAACCCACTAAGCCACACCAGCCTGAGCATGATAATATGGTTTTAAAAGGAGGCCAATTCTCTTTAATGTTCACCTTGTGGTTTGTAAGGGGCTTGTACTGTAGTACTGGCTTGCAGCATCTTTTCTCCAATTTTAACTTCTGTTCAGTATTCAACGGGATAAATGTTCCATTATGTAAACAGCTAGTCTTTTTTCAGATGAGGTAAAGTCTTTCTTTTACAAACAGTCCTGGAGTGAGCAAACCAGTTATACAAAAGAACATCTAAATGTTTGATTCTGTTTATCTAAAGCACAAAATCCGGTGAAAGTACTTCATGCTGTGAGGGAGTTTCTGGTACTTAACAGTGTTTCTTGGTGGGAGAGAGGGTACCCGTGTGTGTTCCTCTTGTAAAATGCATTGATCGTCACTAAAACTTTAAAGCACAGTCTCCAGTGTCCCTGCCATTCAGAAGCTGGAAGGTGGTTGTCGGCGTGACTGCTGCTTGTAGGACTGAAGCACTGATGCTCATGCAACACGGAGTGACCGGCTAGGTTCCTTTTTTGTTTTAGCTCCGTGCTTCTGCATGCGACTATGAATATGTAACTGTAACAAATATATGACTGACACAGTTTCCTAGCACAGCTTTCAGGGATCCCCCTGTCTCTGTTTTTGGCCTCTTGCCATTATCTGATCACGGTTCCTATTTGTCCATCAAGCTGTAGGACATTCCCATTAGAACTCCACCCCTAAACCAGTGCGTGTAACAGCTGACCGTCACACTCCCACCCCACCGGCTGGCTGAAAATCAGCTCTGGTTGCCTACTCTCAGCTGCCTTGTTCTGCATCCGGCACAGACGCTCAGATTACCTCAGCTCTACATCTCCAACACCTTCCGGGTCTGATGGCTCCCAGGGTGTCAGCTCACCCCTAACCAAGGCTTTGCACTCAGAGCATCCTTTCCATTTTCACTGCACTCTGCTTCTTCAGGGTGGAAATATTCAAGTGGGTTTCTCACCTTCTTTCATTGATACCTGTTTCTATCTTCCTCACTTTAAATAACTGACATACTGGTGTTGGTTTCATTAGGCTGGTATTTCATATCTTCCTTTACAATATTCAACTGGCTAAAGGGCAAACGTGAGTCTGACATTTAAAAATTCTACCGACCAAGCCTATGGACCTCTGCGTGGCAGCATCTGGAAAGTCACCAGACAACTGTGGGAAAAGCCCAAGAGGCAGGGGTACCTTCCTGGTGTGCCGTCTAATTTCCATTCTCATTGCTCTTCTATATTATAAGCTTCCCAAGACACTTAACGAATCAAATGTGTGATTTGTTTTTTAAAGAAAAGCACTGTTTTAATTAAGGTCGTATTTGGCTGCGAAGAACCACCTCTTGCTAACCCAGAAACACTGCTGCTCCCATACCACCTGCAAACCTCAGAGGGTAAGAAACGGACCACAGACACGCAGGGCTCATAGGCACCCCACACAGGGAAGCTGTTTTATATTTACAGAGATGTTAGTAATTACATAAAGTTCTCCTGCATACCAATCAGTAGCAAAATCCATCCTATAAAAAACAAAGGAGAGTAATTCACTGAGGACAGAGTTAACAAGCATGTGGAAAATAACCAAGCTCGTGAGTGACCAGGGACTCACATGCTGGTGACATGCATTCCTGGCTCTCAGAACAGCAAAAATGAAAGACCAGTTAGACAAGGTATGAATGACAGTTTAGCATAATAAGTGCCCAAACACACCTTGGCCCACTTGCTTAAAACATGAGGAGCTGCACAGCCCCCGCCCCCAGCTCCTCCTTCAGGGTCTATGCTGAGATGGAACGCTCACCGCAACAGAGAAGAGCAGAGAGCACAAGTCCCCACGGACCAGGCCACCTAAGTGACAGTATGTGCATGTCTGCACAGCAGTGGCTGCAGATAAGGAAATGAGGAAGAAAGGAGGAAGGTGAGAGGGCGGGACAGAGGTTGGTGTCTGGAGCAGGAGAGTCCAGACCCCACACCGGCCAGTAACTAGGGCCTTTGGCAAGTGCTTCGGTTTCTTCACTTCAAAGTGGTGATAATAATTATTAAGCACCACTTCACTGAGATGACACAGCAAAAACATTAACAACAAGGGCCAGTAAAATTTTGTTTGGTGAAAGTGATATTGAGCTACTGCAAGGTGCTTAAATAAAATTAGTTTTTCAGTGTAGGAAGCAAATCTCACTGAGAGGCACAAAGACAGGTACACAGTAGGCACTTTAAAAACAGAAATGTGAATCCTGAGAATCTGCAACCTGAGAATGAAAATATCCTTTATACAACTAAATCATAACATCTGCAGCACATATTCTATTGAACTCATTTAAACAAATATTTGTTAAGCAATTACTACATAAAGTGCTAGGAAAAGCAGGGTGTTCACTTACCCACAGATCACAGGCTCACAGAGACCTGAAAGGTCCTGGACAAGGAGGACTGGACTGTCACCTGCAGTCTTGACCTTCACCCTGCAATACAGGCCCACCGTCTGTCTTCCCCAGGGCTGTAAATCCCCAGGGCAGGGGCCTTACCGTTACTTTGTAGTTCTAATGCCCAAAGTGTCCTTGTCTGATTGTAGCAGGGGCTAAATAAATATTCCATTAAATGAATTCAAGAATAAATGAAAGCGTAAGTGAATGGGGTTTTTCCTCCTCCACCTTTGTTCCTAAGATTTATCCCACAAACTGATTTTCACTTATTCTCTTACTGTCTCCCTCTGCCCCTGGGACAGAAGCTCCAGGAGAGAGGGATCGGAGTCTGAACTGCTTCACTATCATCTCCGGTGTCCACACTCAGGCATTTGTTAAGGAGCATTTATCTTGTCTTAAAGACTGCCAGGGGGAGATTTTTTGAAATTTTACCTGATAACATCTCCAAAATCACCTTAAGACCATCGTTCCTGAGGTCAACTGAGCTCTTGGAACATATGTTTACTTTTGATTATTCTGAATCAGCTGGAGCACAGGGAGTCACAATGCTCACAGCAGTGTTTAGCAACTATTAGGTTTTTCTCTCCCTCCTTCAGTGTGCCTACCAGCTCTGCTTCATGGACAGAGGAGACCTATTTTTGGAAGCTTATTCCTTCCAAAAATAGGTATGTGACCCCAACAGAGAGGTGGTCAACTCCTCCAATCTCTGGCTGCAGGCCCCCACAACGCACCAGAGGGGCAGCCAGAGTAGGGCCCACCTCTGGACAGAGCTGCTGGAACAGGGCTCTGGGCCTGAGCAATGAGCCATGGGGTTGCCCAGGGCCTTTCCCTACTTTCTGGGTAGACTGAAACGAGTCACAAGTGGCACAGGCTCCAGAGTGGGGGTGGGGGCGGCTCTGGGAAGGCCTCCCCTGCTCCAGCCTGGGATTTCCTGGGTAACATGGGAAACCTCAGTCACGCTAATGCCAGTCTCTAGATTTCCCCTCCATGTGTTCATAGTATTGGGTACATTTTATTCTGTCTTCATTTATGGAATACAAAGGCAATACTTTTGAAACTGGTATTTTAATTGAAAACAGGTCATATGGTCTGTTCAATGGAAACTCAGGCCAAGTGTAATCAACAAAACAAAAGATCACGCACACGTCCGTGTACAGTATAGTTGACCTGAGCAGATGTGCAGGACACCTGAAATGGAAAAGCAAGCTGCAAAATACGTGCAGGGAGAGCCTGCTCATGTTTTCTCAACAATGTATTTATGTGGTACTGGTTTTTGGTGGGGCAAATGTTACTATTTTAGTAATATAAGAACAACAAAATAACAATAAAGTTCAACACATTTTATTTACTAAGTCACTTTGAAGTTGATTTATGTAAGATAATTTCAACAAATGTTTAATTAAAAAGTGTGGTTACAATGTACTTGTCACTACAAAAAGAATCTTATTTACAAGTTCTTTTAAGTAAATGTAGGTTAAAAAATTCATTATGCATTACTAATATAATGAAAATGCATTTCTTAAGAGCAGCTCAAGCATCCAGTGAAATCTTAAGAGATGAACCAACATTTTTTTCATTCATACTCGGAAAATCTAATGTGCTTACTTGCTTGTTGAGTCTTTGCGAGTCTGATCTTTTCAGCTTTGGTGATTAACTACAGAGAGAGAAATCAGAAATTAGAATGTATTGTGTACCTAAAAACAAAAAGATAATTACCACTAGAAAAAATATACAACTATCAGCTGGAATAAATTTTTTTTCAAAAGACAGAGAGAGGAAGACAAATGAGATAATAAGTCTTAGGTCAAATCAACGACAGAAAGAACTGTCAAGATTATGATTTTCTAAGTAGACTAGGTATTAAATCTTTAAATTAGCTAAAACCCTCTCACTTTAATGCCAGATTACTAAAAATTTTCAATTAAGAACGGCCACACTCCATGCAGGCAATTTTTGTTACCTGCTAGGAGGGTTCAAGACCCACATCTATTTGCTGCTGCCTGTCTCCGTGGGTCTGTGTGGTGACCCCCACAGACACTCCCAACAGGCTGTGCAGTCGGTCAGTGAGCACACTGGGCTTGAGGACCCCCACGCTACTGGAATGAGATGGTGTCTCTGGCTGACTGCTACCCAAAGGTTTGCTTACGAATTTAAACATGAAAATATCCCAAATACAATCTGCTATTCAGAGTACTTATTATTTGATATTTATTACACCAGAACACAAACACGAATATTTTCCGAGAAGGCATACAATTAGCTGGAATGAAGACGACCAATAAAAATGTCTAAATAATCCACAAACTTTCTTGATAAAAACATTTTAAATGTTTTATTTGGCCTTGGAAGAAATGAAAATCTCATTCTCATAAAAATACGGATTCTAATAAGCCACCACTAACACAATTTCTTTCAAGTGTTTGGTGACGCGTGGCTGTTGGCAGGAAGTCACTTTTAGGTTATACTAAAGGCCTGTTCCTCGGTGAAGTGAGTCAAGATGTAAAAGCTGTCACATCCGCATGCTCTTCACGAATTTTATGAATTCTGCCTTTACCTGATGAATATCTGACATCAGTAATTTATAGAAAACAACCATTTTGATAAAAACAACAAAAATTCAAATATGCTTTCTTTCACTCAGCTATGGACCAGGTCAGGCTTCACGTCAGGAAATATCTCCGTCTCACTGTGGGATGCTAGCCTTCTCAGAGAAATTTACCTCCCCTTACTAAGCTGCTTGCTCTCAACGCTCCAGCTACATCCCATCGCCGCCCCCTCCCCGCAAGGCCTCAGCACTTCCTGTGGCCCCACTGGAGAGCTGTGCCTCTGAGTGTCCTGGCTGCTGTCTCTCTATCCTGAGGTCCCAGACAAACCCAGCTGATGAGCAACTACCCCACAGAACCTTGTGAAATTTTCTGCACAGCACTGTCACCACCTGACTATGCTGTCGCTCATGGCTGTATCCTCAGTGAGTGCTAACCACTATGGACACTCAAAAATATTAACTAGCCTTGGCTGGTGTGGTTCAGTGGGTTGGGCATCATCCTGCAAACCATAAGGTCGCTAGTTCAATTCCCCATCAGGGCACATGCCTGAGTTGCAGGCCAGGTCCCCACTGGAGGGCATGTGAGTGGCAACCACACATTGATGTTTCTCTCCCTCTTTCTCCTTCCCTTCCCCTCTCTCTAAAAATAAATAAATAAAATCTTTAAAAAAATTTACAAAAATGGGACCTTTCTGAAAAAAAAATTACTAATTTTACAAATATAAAATTTAAATAAAATTACACACCAATTAAAGATAAAGTATTATTTAACAGAGTGATTTCTTTTCATTTTGGTGCTGAGTTCTGGATTAATGACTTTAACATTTAAATAGTCTCCAGCAGGCTTTCAAATTAACTGTTCACAGACCTGAAAGGGTGCTCAGGAAGGAAGGAGGCCTGGGGTTTGAGCAAATGTCTGCATTCAGGGAAACAGAATTAGCAAAGACCAGTAGGAAACCTCCCCCAAAATCACCTTAAATTCCAATGAATGCAGGTGATGCAAAGCTGATGAAAAACACCTGATTTTTAAGTTTAAGGAAAAGATAATTTTATAAATATAAATCCAAACTAATAAACCTAGAATACTGAAAGTGTGACCTTTTTAAGTGCTAACCAATGAGAAAAGGATGTACATCTTTATAGGTTTACCTGACTATAAATTTTGATAATAGTTACCTAAGTTATTATGTGCCCTGTTTTGTTCTAAGTACTTTAAAATGCACTAGTCTTTAAATGCATTACAATTTGTTTTAAAATAATAAACTTGACAGTTCATTAGAAACAACTATTTAATAAATTACCCATTGTCATTTAAAATAAAATTACTGAAAGAGAAGCTTGCTTTACATTATTTAGTGTATTTAAACTTGTTTACATCACCTGTTGACTATTCTAGAGAAAAAGTAACAAATCTTATCAGTGATGTAGGGAACATAATGCATAAAGTTGCTCAATCTTATCTCTGAAGGCTCACATCCTTAAAAGCCACATTCTAAATACTTTGTGTCTTTGCCCTTAAGACAATGTTTAAAGAATCATTTACCACCCAACCGAAAACAGAGCAGCCAGAAATCAACTCTGCTTTAAGTTATAGCACTAATTAAAAAAAAAAAAAGAAAAAAAAGCAGGAAGGAGAAATAGGAAACTCTAAATTAAATCACACACTTGTGGGGAAAATAATCCTAATTTCATGTATTTCAAAATACAGAGAATAAGAATTCCCCCTTAATTTAATGCACAGTATATACCATGTAAATGTCTGTTCTGTACAGCAAACCCAAGGTTATCTTAGGAGCACATATCACTTTCAGAAGTCTGTCAGACTCCAAAACCAGTTGAGGCAACAAACAAAACAAAACAAAACCCCCCACAAAAAATAACTACATGAAAACAAAATGAGAGTAACTGATTACCTTCTCAGTGCCTCTTTTCTTTTCCCGAGGCTGGTTCAGTTTGGCCTGCCTGTCTACCAAGATCTTCTGCCAATACCTCTGTTCATGATCCCCTTAAAAACAAAGAGTAACATTATCACTTCACTGAACAGACAGGTACATATGAGGAAGCATATCTGAGGCATTACACTCTCAAAAGAACTGGAATAGTTGTCAGATTGTATTTAATGCTACTTTATGCATTTGAGTACCAAAAAAATACTTGTTTCATTAGCCAAACTCAGAAAATATAATACAAGCACCCCACAATACCATTGTTAAAAAGGAAGACTCCATGAAGTTTTACCAGAAAGAACCTCGAGTTTCCAGCAGTATTTCTTTTTAATTTCTGAATGTGCATCTATTACTGCTTGTGCATCCTCAGGGGATTTGAATCTCACGTGGCATTCTGTGTCTCCTTCCAGCAAATCGACATAAACCACCTCTGAAACTGCTGCCAAGGTGTCCTGCAGTAGAGGTTAGCAAAATGTTATGTCAGCGAAAATGTTTCCTAACAATGCTAAAGTTTTTGCAATGGTTATGTCAGAATGTGTTATGCTACCTGAAGCTTAAAATGACAAATAACTATCCTACATCAAACATTTTTTCTAAAATATATGCAAATGCTCTTAAAAATTGACATGGACACACTTGAGAACCAATTTGACATCAACTCTAGACATAACTTTCTTTAATTCAACCACTCCCTTAAAAATCTTACTACAATGAAAACATTGCATAAGGACCACAGATTTGAAGAGCAGAATGAACAGAAACCTCCCTTCCACCCCCATGTCAACAAGAGGAGTGCTAAGTCCAGGTGTAGTGAGAGTAAGGAACAGAACTAAAAATAAAATAAAAAATCTCACAATGGATTGTGGCAGAGGTGTGTTTCTCCTCACCTATAACTTAAGTCAAAATAACATGACTTAAAATACACATGACAACATTCAACTTTTTATAATCATTCATGCAAAAAAAGCTTCAGTGAACTTAAAAAAATTCTAGGTTCCTGAGTGGATCTTTAAAAACACAGCTCAAAAGCCCTTACTTTTTGGTGGAACACCTAAGCAGTCTCCAAAACAAGCTGCAGTCCCCCAGGCCCCCTCCAGTGGAGGAACCCTGCCTGCCACCCCCCACCCCCCCCACCCCCCCACCCCCCCCCCCACCACAAGGCCTGCTGTGAGGGCCAATTAACAGCATTCCTGCATTCGGAATCATCTCTTCACCACAGGTTCTACAGTAAATACAACACAATTATGCAGGAATGTTACACTAATTCCTCATTTATCAAAATCAATTCATAAAGCTAAAGAAGTGACTGAAGTTTCCCAACCAAAAAAAAAAAAGGCGACATATCCATCTCATACCCTTTATCTTTGTCCCCAAATTTCAAGCCACGACTCATTTAGATTACTTTTAGATTTTGGGTTTTTAAAGTCTGAATTACAGAGGGAACTGAGAAACAGATAGAAATATCATTTCATCAAAGAATAAGAGAAGTTTACTAGTTGGTGATGAAGGGTACGTATGTAAACACCTGTGAGTCTGCAGAAGCCAGGGACTAAGTCTTAACGTTTACCATTCTGCCTATCACAATGGTGGCACTTAATAAATGTTCGCTAATTCAATGAAAGAGAGAGAGAGAACAAATATAATTGTCAGTCCTTCCCATTTCTTTACCTAGTTAATAGTCCTAAATTTACACAAAAGGTCGAGTTGACAAAATCTGGCCACTGACTGGTAGTATAGCCAGGTAATTGATTTGTGTAACTTATTAGGGCACCACCATTCCAGATAGTTACGAAATATGCATTACAATGCCAGCGTAATCTCTGGGCTGCAAAACCTCCCTAGAATGACAATTTGCCTGGAATCCCACTGGGCAAGTCACAAATGGCAGTCAGCACCCGCACAGCTCAGTTTTGTTCCACACACTATGAACTTGATTAATAGCTATTTTATGATTGATGATCATAAATGAAGAATTTGTAATTGACATAAATCTGTCAGTCATTCCAAGTAACAAAGGTCAAGTAGTTTTTCTATTAAATCTTCTGTAATCTAACCAACTGCAGCTGCATTTACATCCTCAATTTTATCCCTCCTATGTGAAATTCGACATTGCTACAATGCTCTGCAAGCTGGCAATATCAATTTGGAACAGAATAAATCCCTCATCTGTATTACAAGGAGAATCTAAACTCACGAGTTAGTGACAGCGGCAGAATTTTAGGACAGGGCTTCAGAGAAAGGGTGCTGGCACACGACTACAGTGAGCAACTGGATGGTTATGCAAGTTAAAATGTGACTGGTGTGAGGACGAAAACCAAAACATACTACAGGACGCTGAATGTCGTCCACACAACTTACTCATCTCAGCCATGCTGAACAGCTTCTCACCTAACTGGGTGACAGGCTCAGGGTAAATAAAATACAGTACTGCCTCACAAAAGAATATGTCAGTAAGAAAGAAATATTGCTGTACTAGTGTTCAAACAGCTGTGTTAGATGAATTATATGAAGTGAAAAAAAAGACTGTCGAACAGTATTTGCAATGCAAATTATGAAGAACTCTGGACATATCTGCACATGCACACAAAACTTTTGTAGTTTTTTTCAAAATACTTGACACTTTTCTGTAATTGCTTCAACTTTTTTAAATGAGCATGGATTGAAAAATACCAAAAAAGATTTAACATGATATTAGAAAAGGCTTTTTTTTTCTCCAAAACAAAAAAACTGTAATTCCCAATAGGATTCATCAACAGACAAAACACTAAATACAAGCTAAGAAAAAAAATATACCTATTATCTCTTTTATCCAAAATAATTTTGGCTTTTTTGGGGTCAAAAACTTTCGAGAGTTTACTGAACGCTAAGAATGCTAATGAAAATAAAAAAGTATCTAGTTTGCTTCAAAACCTGACATGAGCAGATAATTACAATTTTAAAATAATTTCAGACCAAGTCTAATGTTGATTAAATCTTCTAAAAATTTTGGCACTGAGTATTTTTCTAAAATCTATTTTTCTAACAACATAAAAAAGTCCCCCAAAATGGGACACTGGGAAAGAGTTGTAGCGCATCCACTCCTCCAGTTAAGAACTGACTACAGCCCGGTTTTCTCGCCCACAGTACAGCCACGGTCATCAGGGGCGCCCATCAACACACAGAGACCGCAACTTCCCTGTAGAAGGGCGCTTGTGCCCACAGTAAATGTGACCCAGCCAGGAATTTGGTCTTTCAATTCTGCTTCAAGTAGAATTTAAGAGTCACTGTGGACTCCAACTCCACAAGCACCAGGGGAACAAACTCTACTGCCATGTGTTTTCCGTATTCCAAACAAATGCTCGCAGGGGAGTCCCGCACCCTAGGGCTCCGGGCCTTACCTTGACTTGCTTCCTGCCCGGCAGCGGCTCAGGGCTAATGATCTTCACAATCACCCCACTCACAAACTGCGGCCCCGCAGCAGGGATCTTTGGGGGACAGCACTCTTCGTTTGCCGCTGATCGAGTAGAAAAAGACCAGAAATAACTTACACTTAATCATTTAACACTTATGATGTCTCTTTAAAATAACATCACCATTTCTTCAGCTGTTAAATAATTAATTTACTTAATTAAAAACTTATTTATGTAATTAACTTATGTTGTAAGTCATTGGGGTTCAGAACAAGCCCCCCTGACCAAGTCACACAGCTCATTGCTGATACCATGAAATGAAATAAAAAAGCTTTTATAACTGTAAATGCAAACTGTTACTTTTAGAACACTTGTAAATTCTTCCAAAAAAATGTACCCTCTCCCTGAACCAAAAAACCAAAAGTACTTAATAGAGAAATAAACAGGCATGGAATAATACAGAATATTCACTATAATAATTCAGATGTGAAAATTTAAAATATGCCCTAATATTAAAGATTCATAAGAATCTTGTTTTGATTCATTTCTGCTTGTGGTTAATACTATGGAATGATATTGCAAGTGAGAAATTATAACCTTTGTCTATACAAACTTAATTCATAAACTAGGCACTTGTTACTAAGTTTGACTTATGAAAACTAGGGAAAATTTAAATATATAACTGATTAGAAAAGATACTGCTTTAAAAGACTCCTTCGAATGTTCTTATATCAAGAATAAGTCACAGATCTGGACCACTTGCCAATCAATAATTTTTCTAATGACTATTGTATACTTAAATTTTTTTAAATTAAAGTTTATCCTATAATAACTCAGAAATAGTATTTTACTATATAAGTACAACATATATGTTACAAAAACTATCATATTGCTTACATTTTTCATTTTTTTCTCCATGGTCTATTTCCATTCCTGACTCCAATTTTATTTGGGATATTGTTTTTTTCAAAGAAGCCATACTGGCTTTTTGCAGTGCTAAATATTCTTTTTTCAAATCCATCCATTCGGTCCTGTAATGAAAAAAATGTACATTAGAAATAATGAATGATTAAATATATACACTCACTTAAAACACTCAAATTATTTCCACAGTTCTAAATCCATCCAGCAAGCAAGTGTAGGGAAGCTGCCTCGCCCCAACATTCAGATTAAATGTTTTTCATCTGTCAATTCAAGTCTTGAGCATACTTCAATTTTAAACTTTTGAAAATAAAGTTTTAAATTAATTAACTGGTAACATGTACTAGAACAGTCATCTCTGGGGGAAAAAAACGAGAGATTGAAATTTAAAGATTACTTGTTAAACTGCTTCCAATTTCAGAGATAACATTCCTTAGTATTTACTAGCACGAAAAGGAATTCCTAAGGGAAAAACACCCCCTGGAAGCAACTTATTTACATGCATTTAACATGTAGATGCTTCTTCCAGCAGCTTGAGCCCCTCCAGACAGAAACACAATGGCCCTCCGGGCTCCTCTGAGCCCTTATTGTTAACTCTAATCTCTGCCATCAAACAAGCAGATAGGAGAGGTTTTTAAAAAGGAGGAGATCTTGTGGTAATGGTTTTAGCTGTTAACATTGACATCTGTATACTTCAAAAAAAAAAAAAAAAGTTCCAGACCCACCCAGGATCATCCCTTCCCAGAGAGCTGAGACATTAGAATATCAAAAGGCTCTTAATGATTCTCAAAGATAAAAAGGCAAAAGGAATTCAGAGTTAAGGATCCTATAAATACAGGAGCCTGAAGTCCTTGCCTTTTAACCTTCCCGACCAGGACAAGACTTTGTGGAGGTTCTAGTCCAGGAAGGTTAAAAGCTTTCTTCCAGAAGGTATGCCTGCCACTCTTTCCTCCCTGGCTCTCACCCTCGAGTCCAGGGGCTCCCTTTGACTTTAACATGGAAGTGCTTTCTGTGACTGAAGTAGTAAGTGCTTCCATGTTTTAGTAGAAGTGAGTCCCAATTACCGCTCTGCATGCAGCATGGGAATTTCTCACCTGTTTCCAGAGGCCACAGGGACCCCCTTTGCTCTAACATGGGAGTACCTGCTGTGTGAAACAAAAGTAAGTGCTTCCATGTTTCAGTGGAGGTGTCTCCAAACCCACACTTTTGGACCCAATTTTATTTTGTGAACTTACTTTATAGGTTAAAGGAAATCAGGACTGCAAGATTTTCCAAGACTAGGCTTCCCACCACTTAAACGTGGATGTACTTGCTTTGGAACTAAACAAGTAAGTGCTTCCATGTTTTAGTGATGGTAAGTCTTGCTTTTGCATTTTCTCAACCCTGACCTGCCATCTGTGGTGTATTTCAGTGAAGCCCTAAGTCTGTTAAGAACACCCACTACTTTAACATGGAGGTATTTGCTCGGCAGATAGAAATAAGTGCTTCCATGTTTTAGTGTGGTTGTTGCTTTTTAACCCTCCATTGTGTCATGCTGTGCGCACACCTGGGCTGAGGCGGTCACTGTTGCTAATATGCAACTCTGTTACCACAAACTGGAATTGCACTTTAGCAATGGTGACGACCTGGGCTGACTGCCGACCGCGCCACCCACTCACTTGGATAGTACACGCAGGGGAATAACCTCTTCTCCCATTCTGTGCCTCTCCTTGTGTTTTTTCTTATGCTTCCTTTTTGCCTTTAAGAGCAATCCCTCTTTTACATCTCCCGTCTCCTTTTCCTCTTCAGTGGAGACTTCTAAATCTTTACAAAATAAAGACAGGGAAATTGAGATAACTGTAATAGCAAAATAAAGACCAAGATCAAGAAATAGTTGTTTTGTCAAGTACTAAGTCATACCTTTGTTTTCTTTGGACACTTCGGAGGCTTTTTCCAGGATGTCTTTCTGGTCCATTTTCTTGACTTTGGATTTGGGAGTTGGGCAGCCCGCATCCTCAGAGCTACTTCGTTTCCTCTTCCCTGTTGGGACCAAAGGTAAGCTGGTCCCTTCAGCTTTAACCCGCTTTTTTTTCTTCTTTGAGGGTGGCTTTTGGGGTTCAGTACTCTCCCCTTCAGAGCCCTCCGACGTGGTCCTGGGTCTCTTCCCTTTGC
Source organism: Desmodus rotundus (assembly GCF_022682495.2). NCBI lineage: Eukaryota > Metazoa > Chordata > Mammalia > Chiroptera > Phyllostomidae > Desmodus > Desmodus rotundus. Next base: position 371,615 of record NC_071395.1, on the reverse strand, counting down.
CGGTGCTGCTCTCCTTCCCCGTGTCTGTGTTTGCCTCTTTGGTCTGCGCACCATCTTCCTTCTTTACCCGGCCTTTCTTCTTCTTCTTCTTCTTCTTTTCTTCTGTAACAACACTAACATTAGTGTTTACTACTGCAACTACATCCACTTAAATGTTTTCAGTTAAATATCTTAACTCACCAGCTACTCTAAGGGCAGGAATGGGCTTATTTTTCACTGTTTTTGGGAATATCCCAGGTTTCCTTGGTGCTTCTTCTGGTGGGTTGTTAAGAAACTGAAATAAAACCAGCAAAATTTTGCTACCGTTTCAACACTTGCTAATTTTCTTTTGCTTATTTTCTTTTTAGATTCTGGACCTACCTCAATAGCTTTTGCTGCTTGTTCTTTTGTCTCAAATTCCACAAATGCAAACCCCTTTGGATCTCCAGTGGACTTGTAGTGTGGTATACTTATGTAAACGACATTACCACATTTCCCAAACACTCTTTCAATCCAGCTATGGTTAACATTTTTGGGAAGTAACTCCTAAGATAAATCAGAAACAAGGATTCTTAACTCATGGTCAGTGAACTTTGACCTGGGTGCTGAAATGGTTCGCTCTGCCTAGCGGCTGTGAGCTCCTGGAGAAGGCTTACCACATACACGGTCCGCTCATCCTCGTCCTGGGGCCTCTCGCCCAGAGGCTTCTTTCTCCTCACCCTGGTGCCTTCCAAGTCCAGCTGTGAAGGCATGCATAAAATTAATAATCAAATAATCATGCGAGATAATACTGTGATGTAAAAACAATTCTTACCTCTACAACTGCTGAACTTTTCAGTGCTCTGGCTATTAATTTTTCATCTGTGGTCAGTTTTTTCATTTTGTTAAAAGACACCAGAAGGGATATGTCAACATCTAATGAAAATGTAAAAGTGAATATAAATAGATTAAATCTCCTGCAGTCATAGCTAGAAATCTTAACACATTTCCCACCTTTTAAAGCTAATAAAAGGTTTTAGAATTTGTACTACAAAACTGCCTTGTCTTGAATTTCACTCCTAAGCACAGGGAACATGTCTCTCATGCCTGTCCATTCACATCTGATAAATACACATGGTAAAATTGTCTAATTTCAGAATAACTGCTTTCGTCTGAAGTTCTAAAATTCTATTAAGCTCTTAATTATGAGCTACAGTTCTTACAATTGAGGTGTAGAGTTGAGAACATGCACATACTGTACCTCGTGTACATGTTCTCAACTAAGTACATATAACACTAACGTAACAGCAATACAGTATAAGTAGAATTACACACTAATTCAGAAGTAAATAAGCTAGTCAATAGCAGCACACATGACGTCTGGCTCTGAAGTAATTTTTCTTATATTGAAGCAAACTTACATCCATCTCTAGATTTTTCTATCTGCTCTCGAAGAAATCTGTCCTTGTGAAGATTGGCATCTCCAAACCAGAAGTCTACTTGCTTAGTGATGTCTGCAAGCACCTGTTTAACTCTGGACCGCTTCTTCTTTTCTACCTCTTTTTTTTCTGTACTTTCTTCTTCCATTGCCTTTTCTTGGTTTCCTCTTTCAGTTTCCATTCCTGTGAATTAGAGAGGTTAAATATAAGTCTGGTAAGAGCAGAAAATTTAGATAAGTCCTTAATTATAGGGCAGTAGTTGGCTGGATAAACTATTGGCCTGGGTTCCTTTAACCAGATTATCCTAGTATATAAAATCTGTATCGCGATGCTACACTTTTAAGTCTGTAAGTCGAAGTGTAACTAACATTAAGGAACTCCCCACAGACTTCAAAAAGTTAATTCACATTTTTATGCACAACTTCCAATGAAATAATTCTTGATGTTGAATTTTTAGAATGTTAATTTCAGCTCACTATATAGCAGAATTTGACAGGTCAGTTGTGGAAAAGGCATTTCACAGGTGACCATCCCTGCCCAGCACTGATTTCTTGGGCACCAACTCCCAACCCCTCCCCTCTCAAGCTGTTCTGACTGGCTCCTTAGCTCCCTGAAGCTCTAACACACTATCCGAGGGTAATATGGCTGCTCCCTTACTTGCTGAAGTCTTTTTCTGTACCTCCCTAGGCCCAGAATGGATGAAACCAGTGGTTTTTGTGTTATCTACTATTGCACCCATCTCCAGTCCCTGGCACACAGGAGTTATTCAAACATTTGTTGAATGAATTTTGTCATTTTAATTAAACCATGAGAGGTATATACACAAAAACGAATATCGGACCAAAGTCTCTCTAACATTGGGCCTGGGACAATGCAAGCCTGCCTGAGGATAGGTCCGGTCTCACGGTTTTCTTGGACACGGGAGGGTTCAGGCACAGGGGGAGGGCTGGATCTGCCTCTGGCCCCATCAGCTGGTATGCAGGCCTTGGGCCCACTTGACCAGACAACCTAACAGACTGGAGGGCAAAGGGGGCTGAAGCTTTCCCATACTGGGGTGACCTAAGATGCTTTGGCATCTCTGTGGAAGCTGCACATGTCTGTGGCAGGTAAGGGGCAGTAGCTGTGGGCTAAGTGCTGGGGCAGGCCTCCAGAGGACAGGAAAATGCTATTCCTACCTCATCTGCTGCCCTCGGTATCCTCCTGTGAAGCTTAGTAAACAGCACTGGATGAAGCCTACTTGAGTCTCTGGGTCTCAGTGAGAACCTGTCCCTGCAGCAGATGCGCTCAGTGACAGAGGGCACAAAGCCCCCTTCGAATCTCCAGAGTCACCACAGGAGGACTTCAGAACAGGCTTCAGCTGATCGGCCCAGTGTGCATTTTTAAAATAGACACGCAAGGAAGTATTTATTTAAATGGTGCTAGCGTAACACATAAAATGGAGCTGCAGGTCAGAACTCGTCTCAAAACAATCAGGTGTCTTCACTGCAGCAGCCACATCCCTCACCTGATACTCTTACCCGAGCCCACCCAAGGGGCTTCCTCCCACCATTCTGGTGAGGGTCAAGAACATCAGCAGTTCCACCGTCTGACCTCTCAGCAGCGTCTGAGGTGAGAAATCCCCGAAAGACACTTTCCTCGTGGGGCTTCCAGGAGATTTTTCCTCCTCAACCTCCTTTTCTGGACAGCGCCCCCCCCCCCCCCCCACACCTCCTGCTTCTCCTGCTCCACTCTGATGCTGCCTAGCACTGGCCTCAGTCCTGGGCTCTCTCCAGACCCCCACACATCCTTTCAGAAGGTCCCAGTTTAAGCTGCTTGGCTCTAGGCTGATGGTTCACACATCTCAATTCTCCAGCCCTGACTTCTCCCCTTGGCCCCCCATTCCAATATTCAGCCGTCTATGTGACACTACTTGTTTATCTGAACTGTATCTCAAGTTCAAAATGGGAAAAATTAAACTCTCACATTTTAACAAACTTACTTTTCGCCTAGTTTTCCACACCTCAGAAAATACCAACTACAGAACTGCAGAGGGCGAACCCTCGAATCCTCCCAGTTCTTCTTACTGCCCCCGCCCCCAGCAATCCATCAGCATCACAACCACCTGGTCTGCACGTCTCTGCGGGAACTTCAGCCAGCTTCGGCCTTCTTCCACCAGCATCCAGTCACCAGACTATAAGCATTTAAGTATGTAAATGAGATCCTGTCAACCTCTTGCACAAGATCCTCCCAAGATTTCTTGTCACACTCACAATGAAGTCCAAAGTCCTACTCCGCTGGCCTGGGATGTCTCACTGACTCTTCTCTCACAGTTCTCTACGGCAGCCCACTGCAACCAGGACCTTTCTGTTCCTTCAACAGGCGAAGGCCCTTCCACCCCTAGCCACCACTTCCGGCTTCCTTCGGGTCCCTGCAAGGGTCCCTTGCTTAGAGGCTTTCTCTTTGACTGGATCAACACCGTTCGCTCCCTGCTAACTGCGCCCCCACTCTCACTCCGGTCTCCTCTCACCACCACCTGGAATTACGGTTTTGTCTGTCCACAGCACATGTGCACCGGTAGTGCAGGCACTGCAGCTTGGTCACAACCTATACATCTGCTGAATAACTGAATAATGTATTTTAAAGTCTTATGAACTGTGAAGTATTAAACATTTCAAGTTCTTTTGTAAGGGGGTGGGATTGTAAATAAAATTCAAATGTATACTATGATTATCACTACAGCAGGATCCACTGCTAACTTTCCTTTCTGAAAAAACTAGAAACTGCAGAGGGCAGACTACCAGCTCCCCAGTCCTCCGCTGGTCGAAGCCACCACCTGAGGACGCGGCGGCAGAGCTGCACACGAGCCACAGTTGTCTCGGGGACCAGAGTTTCCCCCCACCCTCATATCTCAGCCCAGAGCACGTCCTTCACTGCTTCTCCTAAGGCCTGCTTGTGTGGCCGGAGAATTAAGTCAGAAACTCTCCCCCGGGTGCATAATACACACCTGCAACTGAGATTTAAAAAGTATTTTCTGTAGATAAACAAAATATACCTTCATTTTAGAGGAAGGCTCAGATTACACAGAAGGCAACAAGGCCTGGTACAACTCAGCTTCTCTGTACAGCGGCTGAGGACAGGAAGCTGCCCGGTCAGCTTTCTCCTTGTCCGGTGGTGACACACAGCTGTGTGGTCACCCCATTCATTCCAAATGATTGTCTTTCCCACCATCCTCATCTTATTTAAGGATCCATATTCCCCTGAGCTAATCAATCAAGCTATTTACCCAGCTGTGTGGGTTTTTAGCCAGTTACCTCATCTCTCTATGGGCTTTACATAATGTGGATAAAAATCATACCTACATAATAGGATTTTGTGAAAATTAATCAAAATAATGTACACAAAACACTTTAAATTGCTACTATATAGCACACACTCAATAATATGTAACCATTATCATTTATCATTTACCAAATCTGTCCCCATGTCCTAGCAATTCGATGTCCAAAAAGGCTCTTATCTCCATCTGGTGTTCTCCACCACTACTGTCACCATAACATGGGGACAGTTTATAAACTGTCCTAACAGTCATCCACTCTTCACAGAAGCTGTAACTAAAACACATCCGATTTTGTGACTGATGCTAAAACTCATCAGAAGTTTCTTAGCACCATCATGTAACAGCACGTATTTTTCAAAAACTTAAATGAACCTTAGCCTTAACTGGCTAAGGAGGAGTTTTAAACAAGGAATAAGAGTTACTGTGTAACAGCGCCAATCAGTTTACACACGTTGTTTTAAATCCTCACAAATCCACGATGTGGTTTTTCCAATTTCTTTTTACAGAGGCTCAAAGGTTCAGTGACGTGGACAAAGCTCAGTGAGCTCAGGCGATGTGACCCCTCGTTGCCTCCTGTCCCCAAGCACCCCTTCTGTGTTCCGACTCAGGGCCTCTTAACCTGAGAACATGGAATTTGAGGTGGGTATCAGGAATTCTTGTGAAACTCATGAAATTGTTAAATGATAAGTTTTAATTCTTGTGAAACTCATGAAATTGTTAAATGATAAATTTTAATGGAGAAGTAAAATTATGAGTCTTGTACAAGGTGATTTTTAAATAATTAATCAGGGAAATAGTAGCTTTAAAAAACAAAGGCAAATTTAAAAATCAGACACACACAAATATTGGGTTGTCCAAAAAGTCCGTAACATTTTTTCCGTAAGTTGGCTCTAATAGTGATTAGTTGTCTTTAACTTCATTCAAAACAATTTTGTTAGATTGTATTGTGACACTGTCATATCAGTGTGCATTTGAAAAAAAACTTATCAAAATTGAATTTTTGTGTAGCCATTTTAATACTGAAGATTGAAGAAACTATGCAACATCTTCCACATATTATGCTTTATTTCAAGACAGGTAAAAACACAACTGAAACGCAAAAAAAAATGATTTGTCCAGTGTATGGAGAAGGCGCTGTGACTGACCCAACGTGTCAGAAGTGGTTTGTGAAGTTTCTTGGTACTGTTGACATTTTTGCCAAATAATCCTTTGCTGTGGGGCTGTCTTATGCATTAGAAGGTGTTTAGCAGCACCCCTGGCCTCTACCCACTAGAAGCCAATAGTGCGAGAGAGCTGACATACTCAAAATATCCAGGTCAATAAAGTTACTGCTGAAAATGAAAAACGTGTACTTTATGGGCTTTTTCGCCAACCCAATATAAGCAATGAGGAAGGCTGACACAAATTGGTTAATAGATGCAAAACCGGTGAGGGCAACAACTGCAGAATGTATGAGCTGCAAGACCGATTTCCATTGTTACCGTTTGCTACAAGTTACCAGTTGCAAAGCAGCCCGATGACTGCGAAGGGCACCGAGAACCTGGAAGAGCGCTAGACAAGACACCCAGTATTTCCCGTTTTCTGCCACTTCAAAGTCTCACAATCTCTCCCCGCAAGCTATATGCACTTGTTTTTGGGGTTTTTTTTTTTTTTTTTGCACTTGTTTTGACACTTGCACGCATTTCCCCGGGAAAGCCTGTCCATGGTTTTTAAGGAACATGGTGCGCTCAAAGGGCTGACAGCCGTGGCGCTGGACGCAGCCGACTGGCCTCTGCCTCCTCCACGCCCAGGTAACGACCCTGCAGCGCGCCCCCCGCCCCGCACTCAGCACACCAGGTTTGCTCCCTTGCTCAAGGGCTCAAGTCCTGACGAAGAAAGTGACTTAGAGGGAAGATTCAGGTCCTCACTTCCGCTGTCCTTAGGCCACCAAAGCTCAAACCTGTGACGTAGCCCCACTTCCCCCGTGACTCCCTCCCCAGCCACTGAGTCCCAGGCCCAGACGCTGCGGGGACAACGCGCCCGCGCCTGCCTCCGCCCCCAATCCCCGCGCGTGCGCACTGACGAGGTCGCGGGGGCGTGGCGGGGAGACAGACAACGGGACGCACTGACCTATATCTCTATCTTAGCGGCTCCGGGCCCATTGGGAACTTACTCCGTTCAGGTCCCAAAATACAGGCCAGAGATTGAGTCCTGGAGCCCTTTCCGTCTCCTGAGTCTCACAATCGTGGTTGTGATCGCGTCATAGGACCAGCGACACCTCAGAAAGTGACACCGTTTCCTGGACGCCTCAGAAAGACGCTCCGAGGCGTAGCGCCGTCGCTACGTCCCAGGCGTGCGGCTCGGGGGCGGGGCGTCGAAGCTTGAGGCCAAGGAGGAGTTTGATTGGCGGGTGGAGAGTGCGGCGTGGGCTGTGCGTCGGGTCGGCTCCCGAGTAGTGACGTCAAGGCCGTTGGCGGGAAAATTGGAAGTGGGTTTGTGCCTTGGATGGGAGTCGTGCGCGCGTCCCGGCTTCCCTGGACTGAGGGCGTAGAGCCGAGGTGGTGCCACCGACTCGGGGGAAGGGACGGAAGAGGCGACCCCCAGAGCGGGCGGTGAGAACAGCATGTAGGCTGGGTGGTCCCGGGGTGCAGCCCTCGCAGACGCGTCCCGGATGACGCGGGGGCGGGGCCTGGGGCTCCTCTTCATTAGTGATACAGGGCTGGGCCCGTGTAATGGGCCTGCTCGTTAACAGGACGTTGTAAGAAACCATCCGAATTAGGGATTCGGAAGGAGGACCAAAAACGTGTGGCACTTCCCGGGAAGTGGCCCGGACATCGTGAGAGCGCCGAAGTTCCTAGCGCTGTGCGAACAGCACGTCGTGTGAGCGTGCCGGCGGCTCCGCACGTCCCAGGCCGTCCCGCACCCCCGGAAGCTTCTGTGCGTTTAAACTGCCTCCTATCGGTGGGTCGACACCGGAATCTTTTGACATGTGGACAGATGGGGACTTTATACTTTCTGGGAATGTTTATCCTGATACCTCTCTTACATACCTTTTTCCCGTTAAATGGTAAGGAAGGGGTGTTGACTGTCCTTTGAATGTAGAAGTAGGGCTCTTTCAAATATTTTAAAATCCAATCAACCTTTGTTTTTGAGGTTTAATCCTTGCCATCTAACTTGGCACTTAGGAGGGTTTTGACCATTTCAATTTCTTTTAGGTTATAACTCCCACAAGTAAAACCGCTAAATTAGGAAAACAAGGTATTGTTCTGGCAGGTCCTGAATAGCCTCTGAGCCATCCTGATCTGTAGGTTGTGGGGACCGCGCCTGCCCTCCGGGGCGATGGACGATGAGGACCGGGCCACTCCGGCCCCTCACGGTGGGCGCTCGGTCTCAGCCGCGGAGCGGCAACTGTGGGCGTGAGCACCAGAGTCCTGATTGCTTAGTTTTGAATTTTGAACCTGCCTTTTACTTTATGATGTTAGGCAAGTTGTTTACCTCTTATGTACTACAGTTTACGTTTTTTTGTAAAATGAACATAAAAAAATAGTACCTACACCTGTAAGGTTGTGACCGTTTTGCCAGTGTCTGGCATATCATCGCACTGAATAAATGGTAGCTGTTGTTAAAAAGAGGTGATGTGAGTGCCTGCCACGTGCCAGGTGCTGTCGGCCGTCTCACGGGCGTCTGCAGAATGTGCAGCCTGCTCCGTGGCTGGGGTCTGGGTGCTCCGGAAGCAGCGGTGAATGCCCTGTTTCTCTGGACCTTCCGGTAACCCTTGGCATTAGCAATTGCGGCGGGCTGGAGGGCTGGAGGGATGTAGGATGTGGGAGTTGTGTTTCTGCAAGGCAGTGTGATGCCTCTCTGGGTCTGGGCCCTGTCCTGTGACCTGAGTCATGGAGCAAGTACTCACGCTGCATCAGCCCACCCCAGAGCAGTCTTTTTAAGTCCCAGGTCAGGCTGTCATCTTGCGAAAATCCTGCCGTGGCCTCCTCCTGTCTTTAGACAGAGTCCAGACCACCCAGCATAAGATGGAAGGGCCTCTGAATCTTGTTACTGTTGCTCTCTTTTTCACTCTCTTACACTTGATGCCTTAATTGCACTACTCTGAGTCCCCTGATCATGCCTTGCTGACTTCCACAGGCCTGTGTAGGGGCATATTGACTCCTATTTGGAAGTACCTTCCCTGGCATCTTCCCTGGTTAATGGTTTTCAGCCTGCACCTAGACAGTGCATCCTTCCAGAAGCCTTGTCTGATGAGCTGGGTGTCTCCCTCCCCCATGCTCATGCTTGTCACATTTTATTGTAATTACTGTTCATCACTGCAATACTGAAAATTTCTTGAGGTTAAGAATAGAGTTTTGTTCATTTTAGTCATGTAATAAGTACTAAATAAGTATATGTAATTTATAAGTAATTTGTAGCGGCCTGTTTTATATGTATAAATGAGAAATGGAATCCAGAATTACAAATTACAGCTTTATTGAAACACCCCTACCTCTGCCCTGGTCTTGAGACCCAAGCCTGTATCAGTGTCACCTGCAGGGCTTGTTGAAACACTGCTGGGCCCTGACCCCACACTTTATGATTTCATAGGTCAGGGGTGGAGCCCAAGAATTTGAATTTCTAACTAGCTTCTAGGTGATGCTGATGCTGTTGGTCCAGGAGTCATATCATTGGAACCAAGGCTTTAGGGAAAAAATAATTTTCTTTGGCATCTTGGTGTCTTCACCAGCACTGATTTTCGATTTCCAAATTTGCCCACAATAATAATAATATCCAATGACATAGAATAACTGCAGAACGATAACTGCATAGATAACTGCATAACTGCATGACTTGCTGCAATGATATTGAAAATTTTTCCCTTGCAGAGAAATTATATACGGTATGAGATAGTGTGGTATATTGATTGACTTTTAAGATGTAAAAGGAAAAATTTAAAGCACAAGGGGTCCCTCTTGTGGTGACAATAGCAATTCACAAACTTTACAAATCAAAGCTCTAATAAGGAACCCAACCTGGGGGCAGGGGGACTCAGGGATACATGTTATGGCACCTGGAAGGATTTTTGCAGACTACTAATCATTTACTTATTTTACTTTGTTTTCTTACCTGACAAATGAGAGTGCTGTCACTCTCATTGTGTCCCCGGGGGCAGGTAATTGGACAGAACCTGGGTTTACCTTGGTAACTCTGACTCCTCACAAGTCAAGAGTTTATGGGAAAAATTACACTTGATACTTAGTTTTTTCATCAGGGTTGAGTATTCTTTGTCATTTTTCATTTTAGGTGTTATAAATAGTTGAATAACCACTGATTATTTTCTAGACCTTTATGGTTTAGAACTTTGGAAGAAACAATGGAAAGCCAAGAATTTATTGTAAGTCTTACCACTATTCTTTTTCTTCCTTCCACATTTTACAAATGTTGCTAGAGTTTCCAGATTTAGCAAAAAATCCCAAAGCAGGACTCTTGGTTAAATTTGCATGTCAGACAAACAGTAAAGAATTTTGTAGTATAAGTGTTTGTGTTTAAACATTGCCTCATAGTTTAACTGGCAGCCATTTCTCTTGTCTGCTATGCACACTTGGGTTACAAAGTCCTTTAGAACAACGTCTTGGGAAGCTTCAGGATCAGGAAGTGATTCATTTCTCTTGCAGGACTGGTGCGCCTTTTCTGTCTAGACCTGTGCTCTTAAACTGTTTGGTCTCGAGACCCTTTTCTACTTTTGAAATTATTGAAGGCCCCAAAGAATTTTTGATTATGGGGCTTATATCTATTGATGATTTTTATATTAGAAATGATAAGAGAAATTTTAATAACACTTATTAAAAACAATAAACTTGTTACATTTCACATAAATTACATTATATAAAAATGGCTGTTTTCCAAAACAATCACAATACAAAGAAACATTGACAAGAGTAACATTGCTCTACACTTTTTGCATATTTATCCCCTTAACAATTGACTTAATTCTCAGATCTGCTTCTGCGTCCAACCTGAAATTGAATCTTACAGTGTTGCACATGAATAACTAGTACACGACTCTACTATGCTTTCCCTAAGGAATGAAAGGGGAAAGGCAAGTAACTTCCTGAAACTAGTTTTGAACTCACAGACCCCGGGGACCTGCAAGAGTCTCTGGACTGCACTTGGAGAACTCACAGATTGGGAGTACAATGTAACCCAACATTTTCCCTTCCCACGATGACTAAGCAGCTCAAAATTACTTTTGTTACTCAGTTAACTTCATTTTTTACTTAGATTTTACTTTTCTCCCCTCCCTTACCTTTTACTACCTAGTTTCTTTAAAAAAATTTTTTTTAAGATTTTATTTATTGCCCTGGCTCATGTAGCTCAATGGATTGAGCACCGGCCTGCGAACCAAAGGGTCGCTGGTTGGATTCAAAGATTTCATTTATTTTTAGAGTGAGAGGAAGAGAGGGAGAAAAACATCAGTGTGCAGGAGAAACATTGATTGGTTGCCTCTTGCATGCTCCCAACCAGGGACCTGGTCTGCAACCCAGGCACATGCCCTGACCAAGAATCAAACTGGCAACCTTTCAGTTTGCAAGACAACACCCAACCCCCTGAGCCAAACCAGCCAGGGCTGTATTTTCTTTTTTGAATTGATTTTTTATCATTGTTATGATATCTGTGCTTTTATTTTGATAAAAGATGTCTTAAATATATTTTGTTTGTAGAAGGGTATAAAATATATAACGTTTAATATTTATAAATAGAAACCATTTCTTTACTTTGTGCTTTTGGATATAAGGTACTGTATACTCATCAAAAGATGAAGAAATCAAAAGTGTGGCAAGATGGAATTTTGAAGGTCACTCACTTAGGAAACAAAGTAAGTACAAATTCGTCAATGACAGCAGTCAGGAGCTCTGTGTCTGGTTTCAGCAACTGCAGTCCATACAAGGTCGTATCCTTTAGAGAGGGTTGGTCTTTGGATATCTCTGTGTTCAGGTCGTGTCATTATCATTTTTTCTTTTCTTTTTTACTGAATTTATTGGGGTGACATTGGTTAATTCTTCTGATTTGAATAGATGAATGTTTAGCCTGTCCCCATCTACCTATCTGTCTATATCTATATGTTTACATCCTCATCTGAGGATATATTTTGATTTTAGAGAAAGGGGAAAAGAGAGAGAAACATCAATGTGAGAGAGAAACAACAGTTACTTGCCTCCCCTATGTGCCCTGACAGGGAACTGAACCCACAACCTCTTTGTTGTACGGGGACAGTGCTCCAACCAACTGAGTCACTCAGGGCCCCATTTATATATTTTTTAGTCACTTAAACTAATTAATTCATTCACTGGTCGATGTTATTCTGTGTATTTTCTTTTACATTCTTTCAGTTTGATTAGAGCCAAGTCTTCAAAACCTTACCAAATTTGTGTTATATTAAAAAGACGTCTGACTGGATTTTGACTATCCTTCATGTCTTCTTGTGATACAAAATCATAATATTAAGGTCATGCTAGTGGTTTCCAACTTTTACTACCTCATTTATTTATGTCTCCATTATACACCTCACACTGGTGGATTATAGGAGCACAGGATAAATTCAAATTAGCCCCAGAGGTTTTCCATGATGCAGGAGAGTTAATAGTATCACTGTGTCCTCAGCCACTGCTCACACTATTCCTCTGCTCCAGCGAGGCCTGTTCTCTGCCCACGCACATTCTTGCTGGCTTCCATGCACTGAGTCGTCATTCACCAGACGCTGCTGGTGGGCTCATTGGTCAGGAACGGGACGGAGTTGTGTGTGCCTCTGCTCCCCGCACAGAGTGAGCAGCATTGACGACAGCCACGCTTGCTAATCCACGTCAACAAAGTGGGCGAGCCTTCCCTGACATGATTTATTGACAGAACAATTTTAGATTTGCTGTTGAAGATGTTCAAGAAACGCAAAATTATGTTGTGTCCCATTTTAACATTTATTTTGTTTTAATATAGGCAATTTTATATGATGACAAAGGACAATGTTTGGAGAGTTTATTTCTGAAGTGTCTTGAGGTATTTTAATGTGTCTACCTTATTTTTAAGTATGGTTTAAAAATCTTTAAATATTTCTTCTATGAATGTTGTTAAATAGTACTGTCAAGGTACTAATACTAATAATTATAGCTAGTGTTTATTGAGCATTTATTATTAGCCAGACTCTGTGCTGGAAGCATTTAGATATTTTGGATGTGATGCTCACATAGCCCTGTGACTGCAGATTAGGAGTGCGGTGCAGGAGCTGGTAACTTGTCCACCTTAGCGTGGCCCTGGTGGGGCCGGGCTGTGGGCCCAGGCAGTGACTCTAGTCCGACTCTATGACATGGTTTTGATGGGCAGAGAATGACAGCAGGAACTATTTGTGGAGTTAACTCCTATTTAAAATTTTGTCTCATACATTGGTTCTTTGTGTTTCCTGTTGGACAAGGAAGGGAAGGGAACCAAAGGCAGGTTGAGTGTGAAGACTCCAGACGATGGGCTGCGTGTTCCAGGTCATTTCCCACTCTCAGATCCTCCTGCAGCTCAGCGTGTGTGTCTGACGCCCCTGCTGGGACATGCCGGCGTGGACGTGGACAGACCGCCGGCCTGGCTGCATCTGGGGAGAGTGTGTTCAGTGCAGGGACTAACAAGGTGTTAAGACGCATCTAGTCATTGTGCTGATGTGGGCCATAGAATTTAATCTACTTTTAAATTTTATATGACACTAATAGTGCTTGTGACATTTCTATCAAAAGAGGGTCTAAAAGCACTGTTTTAATTGGTGCTTCATTGGTGGTAACTCCTGTTATTTCATTTACAATCATTTTACTAATTAAGCACATTATCTGTGATTATCTGATTACACTGATTTTATCAACTAGGTTAATAATTTTATTTTTGTGCCATAGTTAGATGGTGGCAAATGTTATACTTTGTTTTCCATGATGATTAAAATGCTTTTTTGTAATATGGTTTAAGCAACTAATAATTATAATATTTAATTTGTGATACAGATATATATTTGATATTTAATAGCTCTAGTTTTAAAAAATTACAGTTAGTTGTATGGATTCCGAATGAACTTGAGAGGAGCCATACCTTCTTTCTCTTTGTACCTGCAACCTGTCACAAAGAGCCTCCTGTAGGTTCCTGGCGTAGGGTTGAATAAACCCATTCATGACATCTTTGTTATATTATTATCCTTTTTTTGTGCATGTTGGTACTTAACTAGTACATGATAATAAATAAAGAATTTAGATACTATGCATTGTGTCTTACCAGTGCCAGTAAGCTTACAAGAACACATAAGCCATCAAATAATTAGATGTATGTGATTTTGACATTTATTCTTTAACATCTAGGTGAATCCTGGAGATGACTTAGAAAGTGATCGGTACTTGATCACAGTGGAGGAGGTTCGAGTTGCTGGAAACAGAGCTGTTCACCAGAAGGTTGACCAAGAGGCGCCCGCTCTCCATCCAAAGAAGTCGATGTCTTCTGGCCGGTCCCTCAGATGCCAGCCTGCTGGCTTGAAAAGGAAGTTCACTGTAAGTGCTCTGTGAAAGCACTGGCTCAGTGTACACCTGGGAAGTCATTTCAGGAAGCAGTGAATTTTGAAGTGGTTGTTGTAGTCTCGTTGACTATATAGTAGATACTTCATAGTTGATGCTTAGGTAGAAAGTAAAACCTAATTAGAAAAACTCTTAATAAAAATGAGTTTACATTTTAACTCTGCAAACCTTATGTCTTAATTATTACTTTACCTTAGAAAACATACACATTTCTTTTTAGCCTGTTCATTTCACATTTTCTTTACAGGCAATAGAATAGCTAATGATTGTTTTAATATTTTTAGGGTTTTCAAGGACCACGTCAAATGTCAAAGAAAATGGTTATGGAAAATGGTGAATCTGCTGTGTCACTGGAGGCTGCAAACCCTGGCCTTACTTTTCTTTCTCCATTCTCAAGGGCACCTCCTTCGTTTTCTGTTGCGAGCAAGAAAGACGTAAACAGTGTGCCAGCAGACGCTGAGGACACTGTCGTCTCCAAGCACGGAGGGAGAAACAGCCCAGCTCTCTCCTCAGTCGGCTCAGCCCATTCCTCCAGGGGTGACCCGGAGTTGCTGTGGGGAGGGAAGCACTCCGTCTCTTTACTGGCCAATGAGCCCACAGAAAGAGGTAGTCTGGCATCTCACTGTTCAGGAGCTGCACAGAACGTCAGGAGCAAAGCACAGATCCTAGCTCTTCTGCGGTCCAGATCAACTAGTACATGCAAGGAAATAAACTCTGCCATGGCAGGATATTTCCCTCAGGTGCAGCCACAAGGAAGTTTAAGAATTCCTACTAAACCAGAGTGTTTAACTGATCAGGAAGAGTGTGCTGAGGGGAGCACAGGAAGCTTACAGTACCAGCAACCATCAGAGGATACTGTGAGAAATAAAAGCCGGTGGGCCGCATATTTATCCTCACAGAGCTCACCTGTTCATTCTTCTGCTGTAGATGGAAATGACCTAGAAAGGAAACCCAAGGCTCTAGAAGATAACATACGTTTAAATTTGAGAGACCATTTGGTACAAAAAAGGATACAGTTCTTTGAAACAGATGCTGAAAATAGGAAAAACTATGAAGGCAAGCTAGGAGATAATACTCATCCACTCTGGGATCAGGATGTAAAATTAAAAATTCCTTCATTCTGTGAAAGCATCAGCTTACCCGTTACCTGTGGCAATGTGGAAAATGATGGCTTAGTATCAAAATCTGATGTTCAAGAAAATACTAACGTATATGTCGATCAGAATGACTGGATGTGCACAGAAGGACCACTCACTAGAGAAGATGTTCAGGAGGTAAACACGTGTGGAGTACCAGACAAGGAGTGTGAACAAGCAGTGCCTTACCTGCCAGAATCTGACTGTCTGCAGATGGAATCTTCGCTACGCAGCAGTTCTAGGATCTCTGATGCCATTACTGGCATGTTTTCTGGAAGGAGTGCTGGTTGTGAAAGTCATAGTATTCAAGAGCCCGTGAGGAACGTAACACAACCAGTTTTGGAAGTAAATTTTAATCTGAACAATTTTGAAACCAGTGACACCGAGGAGGAATCCCAGGCAAACAGTGGAATGCTGCAGGATCCAGAGGGCTGGGAAAAGGACGCCTTGACCAGAGACTGCAGTCCAGGTGTTCAGACAAGAGGTGAGGCTGTGCGCTGTGAAGAAGGTGGCAGCGCACCTCTGCCTTTCTTAACGCCTGTTGGGGGAAAACCTTTGGTAGGGACATTTCCTACCAAAGAGGCTCTGCTGTCACAAATCTGGGGTAAAGCTGGACCCACTGGAGATAGAGTAGAGGGGTGGAGTGACCCAGCTCTAGAGTGGCCCAATGAGGCAGATATGGTTAATGAAGATGTTGAAACACCCACCCAGAAAGTCAGAAGTAACTGCCATTTTGCTTCACTCCCAAATAAATCTAAAAGCATAAACTCACAGTTACATATTCCTCATTTTTTAAGCATAGACACTAATCAGACTCTTGAAAGCAACCTATTTCCAGAACAGACTCAGCACCAGCCTTTCCTTAGAGAAAGTGACTTAAATGAAAATGATAACCAGGTTTTACCGTTGACCTCTGGCAGCAACAACATTATCCAGCTAGTAAATGCCAGTCAGAGTCATGCGGATGGGTGCATTGCTCTTGATGAATCAGACTCCCAAGTTTCCAATTCTTTGTTTTACCCTCTGGGAAGAAAGCAACCTATTTCCAACGACACAGAAGCACATGTTCCTGAATCTGAAGATGTGGGAGGGATTCCAGGTTTAGCCCATGACCATACTGACGGAGATACTGCTGGAGAAAACAGACAATACTGGAAGAGTCCTAGGAATTCTTCAGAACCTTCTGGATTAGGAAACGGCATTTCCCTTTTAAAGTCATTGTCTGAACACACTACGGCTTTAGAAGGCTTGGAAATGCTGAAAAAGAAAAATGCTGCATGTGCACCACGAGGAATGCTGCAGACCCATGGGCCAGCGAACAGTCCTGAAGGTTAGAATTGCATGTCTGTTCTGAATTGTTCTCTTTAGAGAGCAAAGGATGAGAAGATACTTGCTCTGGAGGCTGCATTAGAGAATTACATGGTATTTCAGTAGGTAATACACGGACTTGGTGAGGTCACTTCTAATAGAGGAAAATGCAGTGAGAAGTGAGTCTCCCTCCTTTCACAGCTCTCAGCCCACTCCCTAGGCAGTGCAGTTTCTGTCCAGAAGTGTCCTACGCACACCTGAAGGCCCCTGTCAGCTCACCTGTGTGTGTGTGTGTGTGTGTGTGTGTGTGTGTGTGTGTGAGAGAGAGAGAGAGAGAGAGACAGTCCGTTCCTATTGTACCTTACGTTTTTGGACATGTGCTAGGAGCTACTTTAAAAAAAAAATCATGAGTTCATAGTGATGATCTCTGATTGCACCTCTGTGCCACATGGTTCTCTTTCCTCCATCCCCTAGTCCTTTCTTTCTTTGTTCCCAATGGGAAAGGGCCCAGGTTCCCAGCCACTGGTCTGTTTACCGCCTCGGGGCTGCAGTGCACATCAGATGGTTTTCAGGCTGCTGCCCCAATGTCACTGCCAGTAAAGAGCAAAATTTGTAGAATTCACCAATCCTTTGCAGTGTTTTTCTTTGTTTTTAGACTAGATCCTACTGAGAATATAGAGTTGCATATTATGTTCAAAAGTTAACTTGGGTTACTTTATTCTCTTCTGCATGATTAATATAAATAAAGCTAAGTTCATTGTTTATGTTCAGACGGAGAGCTTTTTTGGCCGTCCATGTTGATTTTATTTCTGACTGTAAAATATTGGCCTGGTTCAAAAGTCAAAGCCATATAAAGGCATGGGCTTCCCTTCTTATGCCTCCCACCCCGTTCCTGCCTGCCTGCTGTGGGTAACCTCTGAGTCATACCTGTGTTTCCTTTTGCAAAAATAAAACAGCTTCCTGTAGTTTGTTTCCCCTTGTTCAACAAAAGGTACCGTGCTCTACACGTTTGTTAGAACCTTGCTTCTTTCCACCCAGTCTTACATCCGGGAAGTCCCCTAGTTCCTGGGACCCGTGCTCACTCCGTTCACAACTCTAAGACTCCTGTGCGGAGGGACCCTCAGTTCTGCAACCAGCCTCCAAGGCTTTACTCCTAACAAACGATGTGACATAAGTAACCTCATAAATCTATGTAACTATGTGGGCTTTCTGAATATTGTTGGAGGTATGCAAATACCTAGCAGTAGGGTTGCTGGGTAAAAGTGTGTTTATAGAGAACTTGAAAATTCCCTCCATAGGAATTACACCATTTCTCATCCTACAAGCCATGTGTGCGTGCCTGTTCCTCCACAGCCTCACCAAACTGGCCGATGGGAATTGGCATCTCGGTGCACTTGAAATTTGTATTTCTGTTACTACAAAAGAAATTGAGCTGCTTCTCATATGTTTAAGCATTGTTTGTATATATTTTTTCACGTACTGTCCTACCCTTTGTCAGTTTTCTAATGGTTGTTTTTCTCGTTCATTTGTAGGAGTTCTTTCTGTATTAATCCTTACCAGTGCTATGTTGCAAATAATTTTCCTTCAGTGTGTCATTGGTCTTTTGACCTTGCTTATGGGATGTTGGCAGCAACATCTTTAAAAACACATTACATACAGGACATATTAGTAAATATACACATGTGTATGAATGAACAGTGTACTTTGTGATACTCATAGAAAAGTTAAAATTAAGCTCCTATTTGAGTATCTCAAGGGATTCCTGATAAAAAAAAAAGGGATCAATTATTGTACCTGCTAAAATGTTTCTGTAAAATGTAGTTAAATTTGACGATATTATAATTCTCTAAATAATTAAAAATAAGCAAAAAACTTAAATAACTTGGGTAGTTATAATTATATACTATTATAAGGTTACAACTTCCTACACTGAAGATTTCATAATTACAGAATTTCCTTTTTGGAGATTGCTCTTTTTTTTCTCATCAAGTTGGAAAAGAGGGCTACAGCTGATTCTCTTGATTTTCAGTCATTACATTGCATCAGGTCACCAGTCACTGACGGAGGGGCCAGGAGCGGTTGTTTTCAGGGCAAATACAGGGTTAGGCTCCTCTGGTCAGAACATCTTTATCAGCTCTTCAATACAAAGCCTGGTTATATGTGTGTTTCCATTTAAAGACACCTTAATTTACATTGTTGATTCATTAACATGGAGGTCTGGTCATCAGGTCCGTGACAAAAATGTGGAAAAGGTGTACTAAGTAGACTAGGAGAAGGACCCAGTTTACGGTCCTTGTGTAAGATCTGAAACGAAGTTAGAAGTGCTAATTTAGAATTTTTTTTCCAGGGTGAAGGCAATGAAGGGAAAAACATTAGTTTTTATCCAGCTCTTTAAATAACATCAAGTTCCAAAGTCCACTTTTTTTAATTTCATTGAAGGCATCTGGAGTTTTTAACAGGAAAATAATGAAACCAGAAATAAACAAATTGGCTAAAAATGAAGTTTTTACCAGGTATAGATATGACTTTTTTTGCAGTAATAATTATTTTAAAATGATCATGTTCTTGGTGTCTTCAGAAGAAATCGAGATGACTATTAAATACGTACTTTTTCTTTTAAGAAAAAAAATTATATTTTTAAACAGATAGCCTTGAGGTAGTCTGGCCCAGCCATTCCCCACCCTCCCTCAGCGGGACCTGTGGCCCTGCCTCTGAGTCCCTTCTCCCACCGGATGTGGGCCCCACCTGGCGGCTTCCCTTGCTGTCAGGTGTCTGGAAACGTTACTTCCTGTGAGGCCTGGCCGCCATCTTGTCTGGAACTTCTCATATCTCATTGATCTGAAACCCTCTGGGCCTCAGTCTGAATGTAGCCGGCTTATTTGTTTATTTTCTGTGTCCCTCCCTTTTTGAGGGACCTTGTTTGACTCTTTCACTGGCTTTCCAGTGCTTGGCACACTGAGCTTTGAGAATAATGGAAGTTTTTTTCAACAATTATCAAGACTTTGCCACATCTTAAAATTTAATTTATATTCCTTATTTCATTTGGTTTTAGAAATAGGTTTAAAAATTTTTTAGAGCACTGCCAGATGTATGATGAATAAAATTGTCGGGTTTTGTCCATTGTAGCCGGGAAACCATTGGTTACTGTACTTTCACCAGCTATTCCAAAGTCTCATCTGACCCAGGATTCTCAACAGGTACATTACTTTCTCTATCACTGTATGCGTTTGTTTTGATATTGAATGTTCTGTAATTTATAATGAGGCTGTAATAATACAGAGGGCCCTACGCTGTCTAGTTTCACGACCTCACGTCTCATCTCAGTCATGTTTTCATCCCTCGGCCAAAAGAAGCACCCAGCAGGTCCACCTGCCCAGTAGTTAGTTGTACTGAACAAGGGAAGTACCGTTTATTTTTCTGAGTTTTATTGAGATATATTTGCCATGTAGCATTGTATTAGGTTAAGGAATACAATGTAGCATGATACATGTATACATTGTGAAATGATACACAAACATTTAATTTTTGAGTAAACACAGTTACTACAGGCACTCGGCCACCTCACAGCTTCTCAGACCTGGGAGCAGATGAGATTTCTGTTCCACACTGATTCTCCCAGGTGAACGGATTTTCATCAAAGTGTTTCCAAACACCCAGCCTCTCAGGACACGATGCTGCTGGGAGAAATGGCCTGAGAGCCGAGCTGCCCCGAGTTAGCAGCGGGTCAGGGTCTGACGCGCCGGGAGGCACCGTGCTTCCCTCAGATGGGAAACATTGGCAGAGCTCCAAAGCACCACGCTGCACGGTTTGGGGACCATGGCAGTTACGTGAAAATAACAGTACTAGTGAGGGTGAATTGAAATTCTAGAACAAGTCGTCTAGATGAGCGTTTCTCAGTGGGGACACAGCGTTTTCGGAGGGACAGCTCTTCCATTGTAGGCACTGCTCTTTCTAGCAGGTGTGTGGAGAAGAAAAGGTGAAATGTTCCATTTGTCCCTGTTTTGTACCTTACTCTAGTTTCCATATTACTGGTCTTTTTTTTTTTTCTTTTAGTCTTGATTTTTCCCTCTTCTTTTTTAAGTACAAAAAAGATTAAGATAAAACTCTACCGCTCAGATAATTATTACATTTCCACCCTTTTTTGGCCAATTTTTAAAAATATGGTGAGGTTGATGTGTACATATAATTTTACATCCTTTCCCCTTAATGTCGTATTTTCTCACATTATTAAAAACTTCATAAATATCCTTCAGAGGTTAATATACTATTTCATCTTGTGTACACCCTACACTTGGACAATCAGTTCACTAGTTTTGGACATTTTGATTATTTCCAGCATTTTGCTATATAAGTAAAACCTTAGTAAATGTTTTTACACATAAATCATTGTCTACATTTAAGTTATTTTCTTAGATTGGATCCCTGGAAGTGTAACCTGAAAGGCTAAGAACATCTTCCCTGAGTTCTTGATATAAATTGTCAGATCTAAATATCTTACTGTTTACAAAATGGTACTTACTTCACTTTATATTTACCAGTGCTGTTAAGGTCTTCTGAAATTCTTACAGTGTGAAAATGGTGTTTAGTCAACTTCAGTTTTTATTTCTTTGGTCATTATGGTGTTCTTACATTTATGTCTACAGAAGTTTGTATGTTATTTTATACCTTATTGTTGCCCTTTGTTTCCCCTTATGTTAGTGTTCTCCAGGGGTGAGGAAAGAAAATGAAAATGAAGTTGAAGCAGGTGAACCACTGCAGTCTTTGCAGGCGAGTTAACTTTTAATGTGTAATAAAGTAGCTGGAAGTTACATTTGTGCATGTGGGTGTGACTTGTAATTCGTATTTGCATTTTACGTTGTCGGTTTTCAAACTCATTTGTAACCATCACTTAGCTGAACCTGCTGTCTTCTGTATAAGTGTCCTGCGTGGGAGATAGGATTTGGTCAACAGCCAGTCTTTTTTCATAAAGCCATTTTACAAACTCTCAGGCATCCCCTGACCCCCGAACTGCCATTACCGGTTTTAGCTGCACTCACAGCCCTGCTGCCCGAGACAGCAGGACAGGCGGCCCCTGTTGGGGTGGCTTAGTCAGTCATCACCATAATGATGAAGTCCAGCAGGCAGCAACTGCCCCATTCGCTTACCAGTGGCCACATTCTTGGTGGGGGGTTTTCTACTGGAAGAAATAGGGTTTAACTTTTTCAAGGACAGTTTCCACCAAATATGACCTGCAGATAAACACCATCAGTGTATTTCCCTCCAGAATGAATTGCCATTAAAAATAAATGTCACTTTTTTAAAAATAAAATCTGTTGTAATCTCACAGCCTTTCAAAACAAATTTTTAATCTACTTAGCATTAATGTAGGAATACATTTGTATTTTTATAATGATTTTACTGCCTTGAACTAAAAGTGATTAGTTGCTGTTGTTGATATTTTGTGGTTTTCAGTTGCTAGATGATTCATTCTTAAATAAACTGTTATACTATTAACAGTTTTTCCTCCTCTAACTTCATACTGGTTTTTGAATTAAATAATGCTCATTAATGTCAGCATTAGGTCTAATGGGTGATTTATAGTAGTTTTTCCCAGTAGTTTTTTCCTAGTGTTAAAAGGTCCAATTAAAGTGTTGGGATTCAGATTTTGTAATGAGGGTGAGGTCAGTCTGCGTGGTGTCTTCTCTGCTGGAGCACCCCTTTTCGAGCCGCTGGTCACATGACCAGAGAGAAAGAAGCAAGACAGAGAAGAAAGGATAATTTCAGAGGGAAGCCCAACTTTCAGTTTTGGAGTATTTTCCCATCAAACTCATGTACACACTGATATTTTATTCTAGTTCTTTTCCTTGGGAAGTGAAGAAGAGCCAGCTTTTCCAGCTGTTACTCCTAAACAAATAGCAAGAGAAACCTGGGACCCTCAGGTAAAATTCGTGAAGAACATTGATTTTCTAACTCAGTGTATTTTCCTGCTCTTTTTACACAAGCATTGGAGTTTTCATAAGCAGAATGTGGGTGAGTGTAAGGCACAGGTAGCAAACATAAGGCCTGTGGACAGAATCCGGCCCTCCACCTTATTATATCCGTCCTGGCACCTTGTCTCTACCAGGCGTCAGCGCTGAGCTCTCACTTAACTGTTAAGGAGTAGTTACACTTATACAGTCCTAAAGTTACATTCAGCCCTTTGAAGGCAACTGTAAGGCTGATGTGGCTTCCAGTGAAAATGAGTTTGAAACCACCCCTGGTGTAAGGAGTTCTCGTTTTAAGAACAAGAGAAACAAGAGCCTCCTCCCCCATTTCTGCACTTCAGCCCTCTCCCTGTTACTGGAGAGCTGAGCAGCGCATGCACAGGACCCCCAGGGGGCTGGTCGTGAGGTGTACAGCATAGGGAATGAAGGTTCCTCTCAGCCTGGGTCAGACATGGTGTCCCCAAGTGGGCTCCGCTCCACATCAAAAATCAGTGGGGACAGCAGCATCCCAGTGCCTGGCTGCTGGAGCCAACGCTGTTCCTGAAACCCAGCAGGCCTTGGGGAGGGAACTGCGGCTCCTGGGAAATGAGGCTCCGTGTGTTTGTGGAGAGGCGGCTTCCCATCCAACTGAGCAGAGGTGCTCAGCCTTTGATAGGCCAGACTGTTTACATTGAAATATTTCAAAATTCAGAATAATGTTTTTAACAAAAGTCCTGTAGAAGGGGCATTATAGATTTGATTTTCCTTTCAAATGTGTGATTTAGAATATTCATTTTAATTAAGAGAATATTCGGATTATGTATTGTTACCATTTTGTTCCTTTATCAGAAATACATCCGTCCTTTAGGTACATCCAGTTGGCCCTATTAGCGGTCTTATTTTCTCATGTTCTGGGAGGGCCCGGCCACCTGATAGAGTTCAAAATCCCAGAACCCTCCAGGGACAGCAGAGAGAGCTGAGAGCCTGGAGCCTCCGCCTGGGTTGGGGTGGGAAGCCCCCTCTGACCTGCTTCCATGTGGGGCTCACACGGGCCTTTGCTCTCAGGCACTGGGATCAGATCTTTGGGAGCCAGAGCCCACCACCTCTTGGAGTGGGGCCAATACTTGCCGAACTCTGGAGGAAAAAGGCTCCCTGCACTCCTTCCCTCTCTGCCTGGGTCACGTCTACTGGGTGTGAAATGATTTGGGGCACCCTGGGGAAGCAGTGGTCCGGTCCTTGGGGAGCTTGCAGAGGGGCTGGTTCTCAGGGTGGTGGCTGGCAAGTCTACAACAGGACGTCGTAAGGCACACTGAAGCGTGGGGAAAGGGGCAACCTCGAGTTTCCAGCTTAATTAGTTCATTATTTCTGCGTCCTTGCGCTCGAAGTAAAAATCCACACTTAACTACTGTTGAACCGGAACTCAGTTAAATCAATGCACTTTAGTTGCCTCTGATGTGTTTAAGGATAACAGTATTTCCTTGATTCAGCCTTAGTCCCTTCATTAATTATTCACATTCAGTAATACTTGGTAGGAAGCTGAACGGTGTATTCTTTTCTATGCGTAAGCACACTGTGAGTGTGTGTGTCCAGACACACTCATGCAGTGCTCATTTCTCGTTTACTTCCAGCCTGTTGAGTTTCAAGGGCATCGAGTGCAAGGATCGGCCACCAGCGCTGTGACCGTCCGAGGGTGCAGCTCCCAGCTGGCCTGTGGTCAGGCTCCCAGCTGCCTCGGGCAGCCCGGCTGCGTGGCGGGCACGTGCGCTCCGGTAGCAGGTCCGCCTGGTGCTCGTCCGCAGGCTGCCTTCTTGCAGGTAAAAGTATTTTTATAGTTTCATCTTGCCAAATAATTTTCTTTATGTTAGTGGTAAATTTTGTAAAGGGAATATATTTAAATATTTGTACAGTTGTGAGTTAAAAAGGACTTTAGTAACTTGACAAGAAGCATAACATCTGAAATCAAACTAAATAAGGCAAAAATATTTTATTTGAAAGATTTACTGCTTTTTTAGGATCAGGAATTTAAAGGATTACTTTTCACTTTAGAAAAGACTAGGAATTTATGACCAGAGTGTATAGGCAGGTTAAACACAGAAAATTTTTTCCCTTCAATTATGCCCCTGACTACGACACTGAGTTGTTCTCATTGCTACCAGATGGAAGTCATGCAGAGGGAGTGCCATGTATCTTTGAAACTGTCTTTTAAAGACATTTTAAAGTTTCCCTTTTGATTAAGCCATAATGCACAGAGAGAATCCGCACAATGTTCAGTCATTACCACAGAGCGAACCACCCTTAGGAAACAGCATTCCCAGAAGTCCCCCTCTGCCCAGTGCTGCTTCAAAAAGTGTGTACAGTGTGTAAATAGAGTAATACACACTTTCTTGTGCCTTTTGTTCAGCTTGGCAGTCTGGAAATTCGTCTTGTTGTTGCCCAAGGCTGCAGGCAGTCATTTCCGTTGCTGGGGTGTGTTCCACTGTGAGAATACACCCCAGTGGAGCCGGGCTTCGGGCCGGGTTGTTCGAGTTTGGGGGAGTGCTACAGCTGATGCTGTGTGCTGTCGTGAACATGGGCTCATGTGATGTGCTTCTGTTGTTCACACCATCAGCCACAGCATCACCTGTTGTCACTTTTAGGGGACAAGGCCCAGCTGCTTTCCCAAAGGCAGTGGTCCCACTCCCATCGCCTGGGCTCTCCCGCAGTGGGCGCTTTGATTAGACTTTGTCTGAATCGCCAGTCCACACTCTTTCCCCTCCCTCTTGACATGGATTGTGGTTCAGGGTTACTGTTGCTCCTTACTGTTCTTAAAGATAAAGACATGTGTTTCTCATACCCTGTGTTTTTGGAGAGGAGAATACAGTGCTCTGTACTGGCAGAGAAATTCACGTCCACTTGCTGTGTGCTTAATTGTTTTCCACATGTCAGTATAGTCATGTTTACATCCTGAGTTTGTAAGAAATATTCCAAATGCCTGGACCTACCCACAGAGGTGAGTGTCTCTGGAATCAGTGCGACAGATTTCCACAGAGAGCCATCTCGGAGCTTTAGAAACACTGCTGCATGCAGCGTTTGGCTCCCATCGCTGACTGTGGAAGCACCGATGCGCACCACTAAGGAAGGGGCCATTGCTAGCAGGATACCACACTTTGCCACCTGGACCTGGACCTTTTTATTAAACATCTTTTATGGCGGTAAAAACCGTGTCATGAAGTGTATAGTCTTAACCATTTTTTGTACAGTCAGTGGTGTGAGGTTTACTTAGAGTGGGATGAACAGGTGTCCCGAACTCTCCACTTTCACTTAAATTTTTCATGTCACATTTATTGAATGGAGTCTTTGATTGGTGCGGGCTTGGATTCTTACTGTGTATCGCACTGCTGTGCTTTCCTGCCTTTCTGTGAACACAGCGCTTTTTCGTTCAATGCTAAGTCATAATGCAATCTTTCTGAAGACATTTAATCAGCCAAGTGATTTCACATGCACTGTCGGCAATGCACAGCTCATACTGCAGTGAGCGCTGGGTGCTGGCTGATGTGCGTGTCGTTGCACATGCCCAGAGGGACGGTGAGGTTGCCAGTGTCACTTGTGCTGTAGATGTGAACATGTCATCACACGGAAGGTGCACTCCTGTTTCTACGGTGCTGAGGTGTAAGAAATGTGCTTCACGAAAACCGATGAAATGTGCTGTGCTCTGCCCTCCCTGTGCAGTATTGGCTTCAAAACATTTCTGTTTTTCTGTCTCAAATTATAACCACAAACTGTATGCATGTGTGTAAATAGAAAGGTAAAAATATAAGTATGTATACGCACACTACTACTTCTTTCTAAATAAGCTAATAAATGGAACTGTTTTCTAGTTCCCAGATGAAGAAAACTTTCCAAAAGGAGGTGATATCTTCAATATTGAAGACAATTTTCAAGTGGTAGCTGAGTCTAATGAGGACTCAATTGCAAATGATTGTAAGTAAATTGTAAGTATGAATACAAGTAACATTAAAATGTTATTTGACATTGAACAAACTGTTATGTAAAGATCTTCGCTTTTCTTTCCCTACAGCAATTTTAGATTTTCCTCCTGAAGATTCAGAACTCTCATGTCATTATTTGGATTATAATTTCAAATCAGCAGAGAGGACTTCATGGGAAGCAAATAAGGTATAATGTCAAAAAGTTTTACTATTTGGCAGTAAAAAGTTTTGGTGGTCTTATAAAAAAAAATCTATTAAAAACTAAAAGATAAAAATGTTAACACTGGGTGATTTTTTAACATGATCAAGAAAGTTTACCAACAACCAACTAACATTATTTGAGTGATGAAGTGGCAGAGTAGCTTCCATTAGAAAAACAGAATGCCCATGACTGCTGTGTTTATTACTTGAAGATGTTTTGACTTTTGCAATAGCACATGAAATGAGAGGCATACATAACTACAAGTAAGAAATAGAATTAGAATAATCAATTAAAATGAGAAGTTAGAAGAACTTTAGGAGATATACAGCCTAGGCATTATCTTAATCAGAAGTGTGGGAGACGTGTGGAATAGACTGAAATTTTACTATGAATTATAAGATTCTAGAGTAAATAGGAATTATCAATATTTATTGAACGCCTTCTGCAGGTCAGGAACTTGTAAACATGGGTGTAGAGCGACTGACAGGACAGCTGTGCCGCCGGCCTTCAAGGCCAGCAGGGAGACAGGTGTTAGTAGGGAGAGCAAACCAGCCGGTAAGCTAAGCTGGTGGCTGCTTCTGCAGCCCTGAGACCTAGGTGACTTGGGAGATGACTCCTGCTGTAGGGAGCGCCTGCTCTGAGGTTGCAGAACTGGTGGGCCGAACACAGGAAAGTGCCCACCAGCTGGGCGAGGAGGTGAAAGAGAGCACAGTCGGTAGCCAAGGCTGGGAAAGTGAGCTGCAGGACCATGCGCCCCAGGTCCTGCCAGTGGGGGAACCACCTGGATGTCATCACCGAAGGGGTTTCCAAGGGAAGTTTGCATGACTGAGTTTCTACGGCTAAAGGGCTTTGCTGTGGACAAGGGGCGGGACCCACGGGGTGAGTGTGGGAGCAGGAAACGAACGAAGAGGAGCCCTGGATGACAGTGACTGAAGCAGGGGTGGTGGCAGGGGCCATAAGGAGGACTAGACCCAGAGGAGAATCATGGAGGTGTCTCTCCCCCAAGTGGGGGAGAAGGAAAGAGAGAGGAAGGTGCCTGACTCCCCGGGGTGGACTCAGGCGATGTCCACAGGTAGGTGAGACGGAGGGGCGTGTCAGTCAGCTCGGCTGCCAGGACAGAGCGCCACAGCAGAAATGTGCTCCTCCCAGTTCCCGGGGCCAGAAGGCCAAGATCCAGGCTCTGGTGGCTACCGTTCTGTCATGGGGACTCCTGGCTCTCAGTTGGCTGCCTTGTCTCTGTGTCCTCCCCTGGCCTTCCCTTGTGTGTGCAGGGATCAGGGGCCCTTCACCTAGCCTATGACTTTGTTTAGGCTCTGTTACCTCTTAAACGCCGTTTCCAAATATGCTAACATGGGGGCTTCAACATCCATTTTGGGAGGGAGGGACACACGTCAGTCATACTAGATTTTTAAGGTGATTGATTTCTGGAAGCAGCAACCAAATTAAAGGCTTCTAAAGAGAGTAAGCGTGAATAAAGGGACTGTTGAGGCCTGGAACATATCAAAGCATGGCACTCATTTGGGAGCAGTGTCTTGGAAACTTAGGTCAACGACAGATCGACTCCAGACCTGTCACTCCTTGGGTCTTCCCGCTCCAAACATGACTTCTCTGCCCGAGCCCCTCAAACTGGAAATCGATCTTCAGAACCAAATTCCAATGACCCAGATCATTCAAGTCAGGGTCTGACATGTTCCAAATAAATCCAGCAGGTTATATGTTCTGTATTTCACGTTATTTCTATTATTTTTTTTGAATAGCAAATCGTTTATTAGTAAGTACTAAGTACATGGTTTCAGTGGCGATAATAAATTCACCTGAACAGGAGACTAATGAAGTGAAAAGAATAATGTTAGGCAACCATCAGAAACACTGGCCTGTTTGGCCATCGTGTAGAAATGGAAAATCACTCAGAGGGCAGATCTTAAAGAAGACCTGTCCTCTTGTTAGTCCATACAAATAGGTCCGTCGTGCCCGGAATGTACATTGTGTCGATCATCACCTTCTAACAAACGTGACCCACTGGCACAGAACTATGGATTTAAAGACATCTGATGGACTGTTGGTGAGGATCTTGCCTCCTTCCAAACCAAGGACTCTTACAAATACTTGATTTGGGGTCACTTGGGCTTTTTGCAATCACAGTGCCACCTGTTTGGATGCAATAAAAATGTCAACCGAGATTTTCTGCGAAGACAATACCCGGATTTTGAGTCGTAGGCTGCGCTGATGGGCCAGGACACACGACACACGGCCTGCATCAGAAGCACGCGGAACAACAGCGGGCTGATGGCACAGCCTGCGAGTTGACAGGTTTTCCCCAGAGCTCCATGAAGCATGTTCTGTGCAGGCTCTGCCGCCGTTGGCTTGGGCCTGCTGATAGTGCACTCCTTGTTGGGGTTGTTGCAGAGCTTCCAGGAAAAAAACATTAAGAGTGTCTCAGAGCAAGAATGGGTGATCTGTGGTTTCAGGGTTCCCGGGACTCGGGGGCCTTTCTCACCTGGCCCTGCAGAAGTCCCCACTATTGAATTTGGTGAATTTATTCTATCCTGTTCCTTTTGGGAGGCTCTTTGCTCACTATGGGTCTACCTAATCTGATGGAAGGCATTATTTTTACAACATAGATTACTAGAACCCATTCAAACTGGGGAAAGCGCGGTAAGAAGATTTTGGTCTGTGACTTAGTTTCTTCTGGATAGGTGACGTCACCAGAGCAAAAGGTCTCAACATTAAGCCCTGTGTCTACTTTTTCTTTGGACTCGCAAGATGAAGACTTCAAGGTAGAATTTTCTGAGGAGTCCCTGAAACCCAGGACTTTACCGGGTGAGCATCACTTTCTCCACTTGGAGAGTTCTTCTGTGTTGCTCTAATGTGTGTTGGTGTGAAAATTTTTATTGTAGCGATGGCTCTCCCTTCCCTCTGGCTCTGGCTCCTCCTCCCAGCTGCTGTGCTCCCCTCGGTGACCCCTGAGCTGGGCTCCCTGTGGCCCCTCCTTCCCAGGGGGGTATCTAGTCCACACCATCAGTTGACCAACATAACCCCTGTGTCCCCTTTCCTGCTGTGGGGTCCTGGTAGTATCAGCAAGCTCTTCTGCTGCTACCCAAGCTGCCTGTCAGTCCCCGGTTCCTGCTTCCCTATGAGTAACTTCCTGCTTCTTGATGAGTCTCCTTCCTGTAGGATCCTGCCACTGATACTTTCTTCTCTGTCCCTGTGATTGTCACTGTGTCTCCCCTGATTCTGAAGTTAGGTTGGATGAGGAGTAGCATCATAGGCAGTTATTTTGTCACAGGTGGATGATAGGAAAAAGAACTTTGCGATGTGCATGGGTGTTTGGGCTGGAGCAGGTGGTTGGGGTGGTTGGTAGACGAAATAGCTAGGGAAGGGTTGGTGTGGGTGGTGGGGTGTCTGAGACACGTGAGGGGATGGTGCAGTGACCGGTGCCTTCACAGTCACTCCGGAGGGTCTGCTCTTCGCTGGGGTTCTGACCGCTCTGTTCCTGCTGCTCGATGACTTGTTAAAAGTATCGTTGGCTCACCTGCTGCTCTGCTAGCGTCCCAAGTGATTTGCAGTTTATTTCCAAAATAATAGAAACTGTCAAGAAGGTACATTATTATAAAATAGGAAACATAGCACCGTCTGATAAAATCTGTAAGCTTATATAGTTCTCATGCAGCATTATTTGTTAATTTATTTATTCAACAAATATTATTGCTCTTTACATTTTCAGGAGTATATCCATTACTGACAGCCAAAATCTGCCAAAACATGAGTTTGCAAATCACAAACTCTTCTCTCAATACCAATAGCTCAAACTAAAGCTAAACATCTTTACCCTGAAGGTCGGCATATTAATCCATGGTTGTAATAAAAATGTAGAGGAAGGTATAATGATATGGATAAACCATGGACTTCAGTCTCTAGAGAAAGAACATAAGGTTGAGAACGGGCTAGTTCTGGGCTCTCATTGGATGTGTTGCCCTAGGCCTCAGTTGTCCCATCTGTGAAATGGGGGGTGATTCTGTTCTTGGCGAAAACTTCAGTGCAACACTAATACAGAGTGTGGTGATGGGGGTGGGGGGTATCCTTAGCAAGGGGGTAAGAGAAAGTTTCAAGTTCATCCGCCTTCAAAAAGTCTCAGAGTCTATTAATTCATCTTTGAAAATGTTTTTGAGATTGAAACCATTAAATTTTTTTATTTTAAAAGAAATAAAATTATGTGATTTTTTTTCAAGGCAAGTTGGTATTTTTTTGCTTTTGTGTATAGATACCCATGGGTGTCCAGAGCCTGGGTGATGACCTTGATACATTTTTATTTAATTGGCTTTTTTTTTTTTCCAGTAATGAAAAAATTCAGTTCTCTGGAGAGTCATGACCTTCCAAGGCACCCTGTATTAAGTAGAACCCAAGTTCCCCTGGTCACGATGCCCGCAGCTCCGGGACCCCTGCCTGGTGGGTGTGCAGAGCCCATGCTGGGTCCCCTATACTTGGGGCCAGAGGACCAGAGTGAAGCCTCCTTGTGCCAGGCTTCCAGGGAAGTGACCCCTGGGGCTGTTTCACGTCTCCACGGAACACCTGTGCAAAGCAAGTGGCTGAAATACCAGAACACAGCCCGGGGTGGCCTGCCCACTCCAAGTGGAGCTCGGCCGAGCGCCTCAGTCGGCTTTGCCGGGGCAGTTTGTGGGATGTGCTGCCGTGCTGCAAGTGGGAGCCTCTGCTCCATGGAGGAAAGTCCTGTGGGGGGCAGCCCTGTGGCCTCCGCTCACCTGCAGGTGCTGAGCTGTGCGCTCCGCAGGCAACAGACAGGCGCTGGCCCCCAGGCCGGTGTTTGCAGAAACAAAACCCTTTCTCTGAGTTCAAAGCTGACTTCGGAGACGGAGGAAGTCCAGAGCCTGTTGGGAGGGTCTGCATGCTACAGCCGCCACGTGACGCATTTGCAGGTGAGGAGGCAGTCCAGGTCTCAGCGCACTTTCTCCAGTAGCTGTTGTGCCAGTGATTTCACTCTTGGAGCTGATGGCTTTTTGGTTTTGAGTTTTCCATAATGCTAGTTACAGCCCCATCTTTGATGTAAGAACTTTCCTAGCCTTTTGTGAGCATTAACTGAAGTGACACATTTGGAAGTGGCAGGTGCGGTGTTTGGCACACAGTAGGTCCTCAGTCATAGCTCCTACTGTTCCCACCCCACTCCATTACTGCCGTTACTGTGGCTCCTTATTTCACACTGTCAGCTCTGTGTGCTGATCAGTCGTCATCCAGGTAAAGGTGCATCTGGTGACCCGTTGATAGTTGTAATCAGAGATGGAGATGCATGATGGTCCATTCTCATCAACTACTATTCCCTAGCGAAACTATTTAAAGCTCATTAAGGGGCTGACAAGAAAACTTAGTTTTTATTGAAAGTGTCACGCGTAGCCATTCTTGCTATACAGGCTTCTCATTTAAACTTAGAATATTATTTTCAAGGATTCTGGAAATTTTTTTAAAATTGTTTATTGTCTTAAACATATACTATATAGAAAGTAATTTACTCATTAGTAAATAGCATTTTTTTGTGGTTGTTATAATAACTTGAATTATTCCATTTCAGGAGGTAGATGTCTCTGAGCTATGCTTCCCAAGCCGGCAGAAATTACAATGCGCGTCTCTTCCCCGAAGGCAGACTCACATACCAGCAGTGTTTCAGTCTCCCTCGCATTACAAGCAGGTCTTCACGTCCTGCCTCACAGGTTCAATGCCACCTTTTTATGTCAGGACCACGGATGGCAGCCTAGTGTGAGGGGTGTAGCTGTGAGAAAGTGTGCTAGTGCAGGCTGTGACCTTGCATGTGACATTTTTTACCTGAGACTTGTTATTTTCCATGTTTACTCCAGCTTAATATCAAATCAAAATTGAGTTTTAAAAATGGGAAGTGACAGTATTATCTTTTTCAAGTTACAGGTTTTTCATTTTCTTTTGTACTTGAAGTGTTACAAATGGTTTTGTTAAGTAGGAACTTTTAAGTATGATGCATGGTTTGATAGCTTGTTTTGTTGTAGGTGGGTAAAACTTGCCTTTAAAAAGTGGATATTAGTATTAAGTTACATTTTACTCTGTCAAAAGGCTCTTTTAAAATTTAACTAACAAACAGCACATATGTGTCACAAAGAGAAAATCACTTTGTGTTTGGTTTTCCCCTGTGTCTTTTTTGTAGAGCATCTGAATATACTGCTCTTCGGGTTGGCACAGAGGCTGCACACAGCTCTGTCGGCAGTTGACATGTCGTTTTACACATCACACGGAGAAAAACTGAAAAATGTAGAAAATAGGGTGCCATCCTGCCATCACCATCAACCAGCAAAACTTGTCATGGTTCAAAAGGAAGGTCCAAACAAGGTCTTGCTCCCTCTTCCCGTCCCGTTTTCCACTAACACTTGTCTCACAAATGGTGTACGTACCTCCTGCTTTCTGACAAGCTTGGCAGAAGTTAAGTCTTGATGCAGAGCCGTCGGCCTGGGGCTTTGGTAGTTAACAAGCTCTCAGTATGTTTTCACAGACAGATGATCTGTGTGCAGGGACACAAACTAGTGAGTGAAGACCAGCCTTCAGGTAGCTCAGGAACTCACTGCACAGTGGTGGGCGGAGAGACACAAAAGTTTGGAGGGACACGCCCAAGTTCCAGAGAGAGCCAAGGGCCTGTGTGTGCGGAGCCGACAAGACCTGAAGGGGTGACCCAGTACTAAAGCCAGAGGAGGCCAGGGGACAGAAAAATACCCTGACAGATGTATTTTGCTGAGTATGGACTGGCAGGAGTTGGTAAAATGTTTGTGTATCGCCAGGTGGTTGGTCCTCATTGTAAAACACAGGAAGAATTTTCCTCTGCTGTCTGCATATTGAGTGTGTAAACTTGCATTCAATGTGGTTGTCAGAAGCAAAAGTTCATAAATAATCTTGGAACCATAGAGTAAAATGTTATAGAGCTACTAAAATTTTTTTAAAGATTATTTGATGACATGGTTGCCATACTGATAGTCTATCGTTGGCTCTAGGGGTTAAGTTTTAGAGTAGAAAATGTATTGTTAGCTCAGTCTTACGTAAAACTTGAAACAGGTTACACGAGTGTACCCTGTGTGCGCACACTCCAGTGAGAGGGAAGCCTGGACTGGAGGGCGCCCGGTGCTCCTCAGAGCTGATTCTAGGCAGCTTGCAGGCAGTCTCTAGTGATCATCTTAAATTAAAAAAACCATAAATCTTATTTTTCAAATAAGCTTATATTGTCAAAATGTAACTTTTTGATAAGGAGAAAGCAGAAGGACAACTACGTGGTTTTAGATTAATGAAAAGATTAAGTTGTACAGTGACTAATTTCCTGGAGTACATTAATGCCAAGCAACCTTTGTAAAAGTCTTAAACAATACAAAAACAGTAAAAAGTAGAAACATTTCTCTCACTGAATTTTGTTATCTCCTTCCCTTAGGGTCGTCTTTTTTATACCTGTGATGCACCCAAAGCTGACCGATGTAAGTTTTTTAAGTGGCTCGAAGAAATGAGCTCAGGACATTTAACACGGGAGGAATCCCCGCCCGCCATTGTGTTGAGCGATGTGAAGAGCATTGGCTTGTACGTACGAAGTCGGAAAGTGCCCCTCTATGAGGAATGCCAGCTTTTGGTGAGGTGTGTTTTATGATAACAAATCATTGCATCCAATTATATCAGGAAATGGTAACATCACAGAACTATCATCAGTTTTAAAAGAGGCTGAGATTAGCAAAGTCTCTACAAGACAGAGATCTTCCATGTTTCTGACCAAAGGGGCCATCCTAGGAACAACAGGCAGTGCCGGCAGTCCCAGGGCAGCTGCAGGAACGTGACCCCTCTAACCACTTTGATGGACCTTCACGGTCCCCAGGGAAATGCTGTTGGAGAGACTGTGAGCACGGTTTTCATCAGGGCAGGATGACAGGTGGCGCCTTTCGTGAGCCGAATAGCCTGGCGTTTGGGGTAATAGAGCGGTGTGTTTTGGAAACACATCTCACAGAAGTGGGATCACCCAAAAAGTAAATATAATGAGCATTTGCCTGATAATGTAAAAATAACAACATGTGCTGGGGGCCCCTATGTGCCAGGCACTCTTCCTCGCACTTGCGTGTCTTGGTCCATCATCATCATGACCTGTAAGACGTGGACGTGACGGGGCTGGCTTTTCACTCCCATTTCACAGTGCCAGCAGCTCCTCAGTTGCGGAGGTATTCCAGATGCTTTCTCTGTCTCGGTCTCTTTTAAGATGAATGATTGTTCTGTGAGGGCTGCTCTTTTCTTCCTTTGACACAGTGTTTTTATTTTGTGTGGATGTAGGAAAGAATATAAACATACACACATCCTGGTTCTTTCATCCTGTATTTTAAAACAAGATTTTTAAAACAATTATACCTTTAAACTTCTAGCTATGAAATTATAAGTCAGCCCTGGGAGTGTCGTGGACAGCATGCTGACTGTGGTCAGTAATGCTCTATCTAGTGCATTCCAAAGCTGCGCACGGGGGAAACCTTAACAGTTCTCATCACAAGAAAAACATTTGTAACTATGTGTGTGGTGATGTATGTTTACTAGACTTACCATAGTCATCATTTCACTATATAGAGAGTTATTATGTTGTACACCCGAAGCTGATACAGCGTATATGCCGATCTTATCTCAATTAAGAACAAATGTATGCCTTAATATTCAAATTCATTTTTGTTTTTTACTCATTTTGCAGAAAAGGATTTGATTTTCAAAGGAAACAGTATGGCAAACTGAAGAAGTTTAAAACTGTAAATCCTGAATTTTATAATGAACCTAAAAGCAAACTTTATCTTAAGCTGAGTCGGAAGGAAAGTTCTTCAACTTACAGCAAAGGTCAGTTGATGAGTCGGGTTGGTGCATCGCGGCGGCACTCAGCTCTGGGGACTCTTTATAGATGTGGATGCGTTTTTTCAAAATTTGATTACTTTCATTTAGTTAGCCGGGGACCTTTAGTTTCTCCCAGAGTGGTAAAAGTACAGCTTTTGAAGGGATTTTTAAAATCCCATTTTCCTTTTAATAACAGTACTGTGATGTGTAGGGCAGTCCCTTTCTCAGTGAGTCATCTCAGCCGGTCTCTTCAGCTCTCAGTGGAAATGCTCTTTCAGCCGCACCTCCTTCCCAGCTTGTTCCCGGAAACGCCAATCCAGATTCCTCCCGACATGTTTCTGTAAGAGCTCATGGCCGTGTGTTCAGACGTTATACATTCCGGACGTAACAAATATTTATATGCAGTGAAATGTAAAACCAATTTTTGGTTGTATTGCTATATTTAAATGTTGTATGTTGCCTAAATAATTGAAATATAATTCAGAAATCCAAAATTGTCTTGGAAAACTAAAATAGTCAAAAAGTACAAAACCACAAACAAAACTATATTAAAAGTCAGTATTTACTTGTATAGTATAGTATCTATATATCCGTAATAAATATTACTATCTTAATCTTAGTTTTGCTAACAAGAATAACTTTTGGCAAAAGTGATCTATTTTAAATATCTACAATTTCCTTAAACTTTTTCTTTACTATTTTAAATATATCTCAACAATTTATTTTCAAGGCAAAGAAACACAGACCTAATCCACTTCATGAGAAGCACAAATGTGGAAATCTGAGAGTTATAACCTCAAAATTCTTTTATAAAGTGAACAGTGTAGGCATATTTTTAAAAATCAGTTTATGTAGTTCATTTGTGGAGAGTTTATGTAAATATAACTTGAACACTTAAAAAAGAGAGAGACAACAACAAACTTATTTCTGTACTCCCTCCAAAGAGACTTACTCAAATACAAGTTTAAGTAATGGGCTGGTTAAAAAAACAAACAGGAAGAAAAAGAAGTTTTAGATGGAAAAGTTCCATCATCAAATGTGATTTTTCTCCTGAAATGCAGCCGTTCTCAACAGCTGCTCTTCCGCTCCCACTTGCTCCCACACAGGATGCAGGGGCAGCTGTACCTGCTGCTCCGCAGTGCAGGCCAGGCCCCCCACCCGCCCACCCTGTGCACTCCGAATGACCTGGCCCTCGAGCGGAAGCTCGCTCTGCTGAAAACTCGGGGTGTTGCTCTTCGGAGCCTGTGGTTTCCTCCAGAGCCTTCAGACCCACACACACAGAACAGAGAGCACGGGCTCACACTTCCTTGCTTCTGCACTGGGTTTGTTTCTGTCATTTCTACCGCTGATGGGTTTCAAGTACGTCTTCTTCAGGGAACACTGTTGGGGGGATTTTTGTTCCAAACTGAAGAATGGCAACTACTTACCTTCCACCGTGTTTGTCTGCCGTCCTGTCCAGGAAGCGGTCACTGAGCTCAGGCTTCAGGACTCTGACACCTTGCTTCTGCGAGTCGTCAAAATGCTGCCCTTCTCTACGTGGTGTTCTCCGTTACTGTGACCCCCGGGCACTGTCGGGCTCCTTCTTTTTCCCCAGTTTGAAGTATCATTTCCGTTGGGGGTCAGCGGGTGTCTCCCGGCCGGGGGAACTCTAGCGCCCCCTTCCAAAGGCTGTGCTGGAGGATTTGCCGTGCCGCTGCTCCGGCTCCACATTCCGTCTCGGCTGTTTTTCGTTTTGAAACACTCACTGTCTTCTTTGCCAATATTTGGCTTCTTTGTGGTTTTGCTCACTGGTAATAGTTCCTGCCTGCTGTAACTTAATGGCATGAAGTGTCCTTGGATGATGTTCTTCTGAAGCATCTTCAGTGACTTCACAGCAGTGTCATTTTGTCTTGGTCTTAAAAGGCTTTGATAGCGGCTTTTAGCACATCCACTTTTTCTTCTGAAGAGGGTGCGTTGGGAATCTGGTATTGCTCTTTCAGTTGCACTGAAATCAGGCTTTTTGCAGATTTTTTCAAAGTTGATATCATCACCAAGAGCAGACTTAGCTACTAATTAGGTTTCAGTTCCTTCGTGACGCAGATCTCGCCCCGCAAGATCTGCTGTTGAGGTTTCAGTATTCCAATACACATACACACGGACTACAGAGGTCCTGTGGGGGAAAAGGGACAGCGCGGCCACTCTCTCAAGAGGAGAGTGCCCCTACCCTTGCCTTGACCAAGCTTTTATTGGTTTTCTCCGCCCCTTACATCAAAGAAGGTCCTCTTTTACTATACAAAGGTTTGTTTTGGGTGGTTATCTTTGCAGACACAGGAGAGGGTGTGGCTGAATACATCCAAGGAGGACATTTGCAATGTAAAGGGAGAAGTGGTCCAAACGGCTAGGTTCCAGACCTGGAAGGTCTAGCCCAGATTTTAGGAAGGTAAAGATACTCAGTAAACATTTGCTTCCTCAATTCAGGGAGAGGGAGTTTTAGCAAGAGTAAGTCTCATAGCAGTCAAGGTACAATGCAGGCCTGATTCCCCACGGGAGAACCTGTCCATGGGCGTGGGTCCTGCCCGCCAACCTCGCTCCCCACTGGCTTTTCCGAATGGGGGCTGAGCCACATTTCCCAGGCGTGGGACGCTTCCCCACACCTTCGAGGCATGAATTTCCTCAGGTGACCTTGTGCTCATCTTTTGTTTCTGAACTGCTCGTCTTCAAGGCCTTGGTTGAGTTCGGTCTGCTGCCCTGAAGTCAAACACCCCTGACAAGTTTTCAGATAACTAGAACTGGAATTCTCTTCACTTCTATCCCTCTTCTCCTCATTATTGAGGTTCAGAGTCCCACGCTGAGCCTTGGAAGATCTAGGGCACAGGTGGCAAACACAGGGCCCGCAGGCTGAATCTAGCCCTCCAGCTTCTTTTATCCCGCCCGGCACCTGTTTCTACCTGGCAGCAGCGCCGAGCTCTCGCTTAACTGTTAAGGGGTAGTTACATTTGTACAGTCCTAAAATTACATTCAGCTCTTTGAAGGCAACCGCGAGGCTGATGTGGCCCCCGGTGAAAATGAGTTTGACACCCCTGCTCTAGGTAGAGGCCCCATGGCTCCAGCCGAGAACTGTGCCTGCCATGTGGTGCCAGCGTCCCTTCCCGGAAACTCTATTAAAGAGGGTTTTTAAAGGGATGGTTTAATAGAGTATATATTGTGAATTGTATAATAAACCATTTCTAAAAGACCAGTTTCTCCTCTTGGGCACTCTGGACCTTTTAAAACTCAAGTCTGTTCCCAGAGACCACTGCATAGTAAGATGGGCACAGCTGTGTGTCCCCCTGCCTCCACCAGCTGGCTTCACCTCCTCGGCCTCCCGCAGCTCGCTCTGAGCATTAGACACAAACAGCACGGGCATTTGAGCGACGTGTGTGTACTGGGAAACGGTTCGTTTTTAGTTCCGGGAAATTGGTCTCCATCATTCTTTCACATCATCTGCCTCTGATTTTTATTTCTCTCTCCAGGACTTTTCTTGTTCCGATGTTAGACCTTCTGAATCTATCCTCTGACTCTCTTCCCATTGCTTCTATATTGTCTGGAGTTCTGTCCTGTCTTCCTTCTAAATTGCTTATTTTTTAAATACATCCATTCTGCTTTTTATCCCTTCAATTATTACTTCACTTCAACTACCATATGTTTTCTTTTTTTTAATATATTTATTGATTATATATTTGGAAATCACTATATTAAACATGTCACCTCAATACAAAATTTCTTAGAGCCTTTACTTTGTTGGTGTGCATCAGACTTTTCAAGGTGGGGTGTGGTTGAGACTCATGGTTGGTTGGTTACTTTTTTTTTTGATATATTTATTGATTATGCTATTACAGTTGTCCCATTTCCGCCCCTTCACTCAACTCCATCCTGCCCACTCCCTCCCTCCCACATTCCCCCCCTATAGTTCGTGTCCATGGGTCATACTTATAAGTTCTTTGGCTTCTACATTTCCTACACTATTCTTACCCTCCCCCTGTCTATTTTCCACCTATTATTTATGCTACTTATTCTCTGTACCTTCCCCCACTCCCCCTCCCACTCCCCTATGGATAACCCTCCATGTGATCTCCATTTCTGTGGTTCCCTTCCTGTTCTAGTTGTTTGCTTAGTTTGCTTTTGTTTTTGTTTTAGGTGTGGTTGTTAATAACTGTGAGTTTGCTGTCATTCTTACTGTTCATATTTTTGATCTTCTTTTTCTTAGGTAACTCCCTTTAACATTTCATATAATAAGGGCTTGGTGATGATGAACTCCTTTAACTTGACCTTATCTGAGAAGCACTTTATCTGCCCTTCCATTCTAAATGATAGCTTTGCTGGATAGAGTAATCTTGGATGTAGGTCCTTGCCTTTCATGACTTGGAATACTTCTTTCCAGCCCCTTCTTGCCTGTAAGGTCTCCTTTGAGAAATCAGCTGACAGTCTTATGGGAACTCCTTTGTAGGTAACTGTCTCCTTTTCTCTTGCTGCTTCTAAGATTCTCTCCTTCTGCTTAATCTTGGGTAATGTAATGATGATGTGCCTTGTTGTGTTCCTCCTTGGGTCCAGCTTCTTTGGGACTCTCTGAGCTTCCTGGACTTCTTGGAAGTCTGTTTCCTTTGCCAGACTGGGGAAGTTCTCCTTCATTATTTGTTCAAATAAGTTTTCAATTTTTCATTCTTCCTCTTCTCCTTCTGGCACCCCTATAATTCGGATGTTGGAACGTTTCAAGATGTCCTGGAGGTTCCTAAGCCTCTCCTCATTTTTCCGAATTCTTGTTTCTTCATTCTTTTCTGGTTAGATGTTTCTTTCTTCCTTCTGGTCCACACCGTTATTTGAGTCCCAGTTTCTTTCGCCTCACTGTTGGTTCCCTGTACATTTTCCTTTGTCTCTCTTAGCATAGGCTTCATTTTTTTATCTAGTTTTCGACCAAATTCAACCAATTCTGTGAGCTTCTTGATTACCAGTGTTTTGAACTGTGCATCTGATAGGTTGGCTATCTGTTCGCTGCTTAGTTGAATTATTTCTGGAGCTTTGAAGTGTTCTGTCATTTGGGCCATTTTTTTTGTCTTGGCGCGTCTGTTACTTAAAGAGGTGGAGCCTTAGGTGTTCCCGGGGCGGGGCAACGCTGGTCGCTGTGCTGTGACGCTGTACGTGGGGGAGGGGCCAAGAGGGAGCAATGGCGCCCGCTTCACTCTGCCGGATTTCAGCCACTCCCTCTGCCACCCACAATCAAATTGGGGGCCCTTCTGGTGCTGGCTCCTGAGTGGGTGGGTCTGTGCACGCTCTAGGCCCCTGTGGGTCTCTCCAACGAACTTTCCTGTGAGGCTGGGAGTCTCTCCTGCTGCCGCCCCAACCCCCACGGGTGTTTTCAGTCAGAGGTTTGAGGCTTTATTTCCCCGCGCAGGAGCCCTGGGTTACGAGGTCTGCTTCGCTCCCCGCCGTTTGTCCCGGTTTATCTGTGTGTGACTGTGGCGCTGCAGGGTCTGCGAGTGGTCGGACTGCCTGCCCTGTTCGTCCCACACTCCACCAGTCTCGGTCCCGCCACAACAACTCGAGTCCTCTCCGCCCCAGCTGCCGTCTCCGCCCCTCCTATCGGTCTGGATGAATGTTTATTTTTTATCTACTTGGTGTCGGACTTCCTTGCAGTTCGATTTTCTGTCAGTTCTGGTTGTGCGAGGAGGCACAGTGTGTCTACCTACACCGCCATCTTGGTTCTCTCCCCAAGTACCGTATGTTTTCAAACCGGTATTTTTGTTCGTGTCTTTTTCCCAGTTTCTTGCTCTCATTTTGTGTTGTTACTACGTCTCCTCTTCGTCCCTCTACCAGCCTCCCTTAAAATCCCTTCTCCATCTGTTCTGGTGTCTCCTTTTCTGAAGGACTCTAATCCAGTGTGTTTTTCTCTTGAAGTCTTTGTGCCCCTTAAATGTCTCATTATTTTGGCCTATAAACTGATTTTCCCCTGAGGCATCAGCTGTTCTTTCTAGCAATGCAGGGGGCGGAGGGGGGCAGGCGTGACCCAGTCTGGTGCTGCAGTGAGCTCAGGAATTTGGGCTCAGTCTCAGCTCTGCCATTTCCTGACCCCCTGTCTGTGGATGATTTGTTTAACTTCACTGTCCAGAGAATGATAATAATACCTATCTGACATTTAGAATGTCTGTTGACCTGGAACGTAATACAGGTTATTGTGTTTTACTAACAGCAAAGTCCCCATAGATCCATAACCTACCATGGGACTTGCATCTAGTCACCTGTCATTGGTGCCCAGCAGTCACTCAGGCTGCCACCCCTCCCCCGCTAACAGCCCTCCCTTTTCTGTGGTGCCACCCACCCCCCGAAGTCCACCCTGGTAGCCAGTGGCTGAGAGGGTGACATGCCCAGGTTCAGCCTAAGGGCAGACTGTGGAGTCCGGGGTTGCTCCACCATCCTCACTTGGCCCCCGAGGCACCTCTTCCTGGGGCTGCTGAGCTTGGGGTTTTCCTGGGAGTCCGCTGGGAAATTTCTCTCTTTTTTTTCCAGATTTTCTTTCCATCATTGGTAAGGACTAGTAATTTCCCAGCTTTGTAGGATTTCATCATTCTCATTTCTCTTTCTCATTTCCTGGGGCTCCAGTAAGGATCACTTCCGAAGTCGGTATGGCTTTCCCAGCCCTGACCCCATGCACTGTGCTGGGGCCACACCATCATTTCCGTGGTGTGCAGGACTGTTCCTGTTGGCTGCCTTGAATTAGATATCTTGTTACAAGTTGTGGCAAATGTTGACTAAAGTAAGCATCTGGGAATAAGTTGTTTAAATATATGTTACCTGAACTGGCAAATACTTTTAAAAATAATTAGGTATAAAATAACCATAATATATAGCTCAGCTTTTTATAAAGTAGTTTCCTAAACATATTTACTAAAATAATAGTCCTGGGGGGCATTGGTAAGAGTTAATTTAAAGAAAATAGGTTATGTGGCTAAATAAATTTGGAAATCGCTATATTAAACATGTCACCTCAATACAAAATTTCTTAGAGCCTTTACTTTGTTGGTGTGCATCAGACTTTTCAAGGTGGGGTGTGGTTGAGACTCATGGTTGGTTGGTTACTTTTTTTTTTGATATATTTATTGATTATGCTATTACAGTTGTCCCATTTCCGCCCCTTCACTCAACTCCATCCTGCCCACTCCCTCCCTCCCACATTCCCCCCCTATAGTTCGTGTCCATGGGTCATACTTATAAGTTCTTTGGCTTCTACATTTCCTACACTATTCTTACCCTCCCCCTGTCTATTTTCCACCTATTATTTATGCTACTTATTCTCTGTACCTTCCCCCACTCCCCCTCCCACTCCCCTATGGATAACCCTCCATGTGATCTCCATTTCTGTGGTTCCCTTCCTGTTCTAGTTGTTTGCTTAGTTTGCTTTTGTTTTTGTTTTAGGTGTGGTTGTTAATAACTGTGAGTTTGCTGTCATTCTTACTGTTCATATTTTTGATCTTCTTTTTCTTAGGTAACTCCCTTTAACATTTCATATAATAAGGGCTTGGTGATGATGAACTCCTTTAACTTGACCTTATCTGAGAAGCACTTTATCTGCCCTTCCATTCTAAATGATAGCTTTGCTGGATAGAGTAATCTTGGATGTAGGTCCTTGCCTTTCATGACTTGGAATACTTCTTTCCAGCCCCTTCTTGCCTGTAAGGTCTCCTTTGAGAAATCAGCTGACAGTCTTATGGGAACTCCTTTGTAGGTAACTGTCTCCTTTTCTCTTGCTGCTTCTAAGATTCTCTCCTTCTGCTTAATCTTGGGTAATGTAATGATGATGTGCCTTGTTGTGTTCCTCCTTGGGTCCAGCTTCTTTGGGACTCTCTGAGCTTCCTGGACTTCTTGGAAGTCTGTTTCCTTTGCCAGACTGGGGAAGTTCTCCTTCATTATTTGTTCAAATAAGTTTTCAATTTTTCATTCTTCCTCTTCTCCTTCTGGCACCCCTATAATTCGGATGTTGGAACGTTTCAAGATGTCCTGGAGGTTCCTAAGCCTCTCCTCATTTTTCCGAATTCTTGTTTCTTCATTCTTTTCTGGTTAGATGTTTCTTTCTTCCTTCTGGTCCACACCGTTATTTGAGTCCCAGTTTCTTTCGCCTCACTATTGGTTCCCTGTACATTTTCCTTTGTTTCTCTTAGCATAGGCTTCATTTTTTCATCTGGTTTTCGAACAGATTCAACCAAGTCTGTGAGCATATTGATAACCAGTGTTTTGAACTGTGTATCCGATAGGTTGGCTATCTGTTCGCTGCTTAGTTGTATTATTTCTGGAGCTTTGAAGTGTTCTGTCGTTTGGGCCATTTTGTTGTTGTTGTTTGTTTGTCTTGGTGCATCTGTTACTTTAAGGGGCGGAGCCTTAGGTGTTCACCAGGGCGGGGTAACGCTGGTCGCTGTGCTGTGACGCTGTACGTGGGGGAGGGGCCGAGAGGGAGCAATGGCGCCCGCTCCACTCTCTACCGGACCTCGTCACCCCCTTCGCTACCCACAATCAAATTGGGTCCCCCTGGTGCTGGCTCCCGAGTGGGTGGGCTTGTGCACACTCTAGGCCCCTGTGGGTCTCTCCAATGACCTCTCCTGTGAGGCTGGGAGTCTCTCCTGCTGCCGCCCCAACCCCCACGGGTGTTTTCAGTCAGAGGTTTGAGGCTTTATTTCCCTGCGCTGGAGCCCTGGGTTACGAGGTCTGCTTCGCTCCCCGCCTTTTGTCCCTGTTTATCTGTGTGCGAGTGTGGGGCGGGGGGCGGGGGGTACTACCCGCCGTTCTGCCTGCCCTGTTCTCCGC
This sequence comes from Desmodus rotundus, assembly GCF_022682495.2. Taxonomy (NCBI): domain Eukaryota; kingdom Metazoa; phylum Chordata; class Mammalia; order Chiroptera; family Phyllostomidae; genus Desmodus; species Desmodus rotundus. The sequence goes on along the minus strand of NC_071395.1, from coordinate 327,125 downwards.
CACTCTGAGTCCGGCCCTTTCGGTTTATCTGTGTGTGACTGTGGGGCCGCAGGGTCTGCTAGTGGTCAGACTGCCTGACCCGTTCGTCCCACACTCCACCAGTCTTGGTCCCGCCACAGCAACGTGAGTCATCTCTGCCCCGGTGCCCGTCTCCGCCCCTCCTACCGGTCTGGATGTATGTTTCTTTTTTATCTACTTGGTGTCGGACTTCCTTGCAGTTCGATTTTCTGTCAGTTCTGGTTGTGCGAGGAGGCGCAGTGTGTCTACCTACGCTGCCATCTTGGTTCTCGGTTGGTTACTTTTAAAATATGCATATGAACATTACACATGAAATCTTAAAATGTAAATATATTTTTATTTAATGATCTTTTGAAAACCAGTCAAGGCTTCTGTTCAGAATATAGGTTTTCTGATTAGAGATCCTTTTCATCTGTCTTGTATGAACTATGCCCACAAATCTACCACGCACAAATATACCATTTTGAATCATTAAATATGGAGCAGGATTTAGACACTTCTGGAGCAATCTAAGTGGAGAATGATTTCAACTTTTCCACCCCTTTTTCTAATGTTTTGTATTTATCTCATCTGTACTTGAGTCAGAGGTAGTTTTTTGTGTTTTGGACCCCTTTCTTTAGCAAATCTTTTTCACTGTGTTTCTAAATTGTTTGCTTAAATTTTCTTAAAATAATTTTTTTCTTCATACTCATAGTGGTTCAGATAACATATGATTAAGTTATATAGTTGTAACAACAGATACAGCTGGTTTAAATAAATTTTAGAGCAAATACAGTCAACTTACAGTTGTCTCTTTGTAAGTGTAAACCCTGCTGCCGGTAGAAACTGTGCAGGTGTTCCGGACAGAGGCCTGGCCTGCCGGCTGTAGGTGCGTGGTGTGCTGTGGAGGCGGGGGGACAGGTTCAACAGGGAGAATGCAGACTGTTCATTACTCCAGAGCCTCAGCTGGAGGTTCGTTCCTCCAGGTCTGTCAACAGAACTGGGTTCCATCCACGAACTGCTGACCTTATGTGAGCATGGAAACCACAGTGTGCTCCCTCTAGGAGCCGTGATTCCAACCTGTGTGTCACAAGAATGTTTAAGACACGCACTACCTGACTGCTTGGTCGGGGCACTGACCTCCTTTTCCCTTAGATTGTCAAGTTAAAAAATGACAGCAGACAACAATAGCCTTGTGGTGTGAATAAATTCAAGTCATACCAACTTTTTTTGTCAGATTGGCAAAAAATGTATTTTTTGGAGTGCCGCAGAATTTTAGTAATCAGTTTATGCCACCAGATGAAAATGGTCGAAAACTGCTGTCCTAGGCTAATAGTCAACCTTGGGGAAGTCTGATGTAACTATAGAGCCATTTTAGAAGAGAAAGATGAGTTAGATGTCTTTGCTTTATTTGTACTGTTTTTTATAATTATAAAATAACTTCAAAAATAAAAGTAATCTAGTTAAAAACATGGATATGAAATGTTATATGTTCAGGTCCTAGTTTGGGTGGAATCTCACAGATGACAATAACTAATTTTGGTTTTTTGAGAAATAATGTAGAGATAAGCATCTAAGAAATCCAAAATAGCTTTGGATTGTGCATAGTTCCAGTCCCTTAAAAAGTGTCTTTTTTCAGACGATCTGTGGGTGGTGTCCAAAACCCTGGACTTCGAGCTGGACACTTTCATTGCGTGCAGTGCTTTCTTTGGGCCATCGTCTGCCAACGAGGTGGAGCTGCTACCTTTGAAAGGCTACTTCCCCTCCCGCTGGCCCACGGACAGTAAGTGTCACTATGCCCGCCTTAATTTACAGTGAAAGAGAGAAGCCATGAGACACACTGTGATGGAGATGCCACCTGGTGTGCGATTCTTTGATTCGAACTGAGAGACAGCACCCACTCGTGCTTCCTGCCCTGGTGTCCCTGGAAACGTGTTTGACAGTCAACCGTACAAACATGTCTGCCGTCGCCGCCCCAGAGGCATCAGTGCGATAAGACCTGGGGCCCTCACTCCAGTATATTTTGTTGAAGTTGAATTTACACGGCGTGTGCCTGATTTTAAATAAGAAATTTGTCAAATAATTTCCTATGTCAGATTCTAATTCTTTTAGTTTCTTTAATTTCCATGGCTTGGTATTCTAATAGGGTACAGTCAGTAAAGAAGTCATTTATTTTTACATGGAGAAGCTCCCAGGTTTTGAGGAGATCCTGAGAGCAGTTGGGTGAGAGGGCGCGTGATCCCTGTGCCGGGAGCACTGGATGACACCGGCTGCCAGCGGGCCCTGTCCATCTGGCGGTGCCTGTGTTGGGAGCCCGGGTCAGCCTCTGACGGGGGATGTGGTCTGTGACCAGTTAAAGACACATGTTTTTAACTTCCGATGTGTTCTGTCAGAACTGAGTCGCCTCGTGAAGGGGACATTTGTCACTTTCCACACATCTGTTCACGTCGGTTGTAATTGTTTCCTCACAAACATCAGCATCTAATTTCCTGCTTTCCATGTATTTCTATGAAATAATTAAGGAAGAAATGCAACAAAATGCCCAAAGAGCACACAGATGCGACAGGCATAGGGTAGGCTGTTGATTGTCACCACAGCTGCGTGGCTGTGCAGCTGTGCGGGGCCCTGTGTCCTCAGTGCAGCTGGGGACGCACATACAGCAGTGCACCTGTGCTCGGGGGCTTGCAGTTGTGGGCTTTGTCCTCTGGGTTATGTGGATCCTCAGTGGGGTCTCATGCTCCCTTTTCCTCATGCTGAGTGTTCATTCTCTGTCCTCTCTGCAGCGGTGGTCCACGCCCTGCTGGTGTGTAATGCCAGCACGGAGCTGACCACCTTGAAAAACATCCAGGACTACTTTAATCCGGCCACCCTGCCTCTCACACAGCACCTGTTAGCGATGTAAGTCGTTCTCCACGGGGCCGTGATTAAGTGGGAACATGAGAATGAAGTAAAAGCACATCCCGTAAATGTTGCCAACAAAATGTTGCCTTTCAGAGACTGTGAGATTACTGTCTGTCAGTAGTTGGAAATTAAAAGAGAAAGGGAAATAAGCCTTGTTTCCCATCAACCGCCTGTTCACCCATCTGGCTGTTTACTGTGGTCAGGCTAATGAATGTGACTGCAGATTTGTTCCATTTGCCTTAAGGAGCAAGAGTGTGGGGTTTTTTATTTATCTGTACTTTTATGCCACAAATTATCTAACATTTAAAAGAATAATTTTAGCTCTCGCTGGCATGGCTCAGTGGATTGAGTGCTAGCCTGAGAACCAAAGGGTTGCCGATTCCATTCCCAATCAGGGCATATGCCTGGGTTGTGGGCCAGGTCCCCAGTAGGGGGCGCGAGAGAGACAACCATGCACTGATGTTTCCCTCTAGGGGGAAAAAAAAGAATAATTTTACAGTATCAAAGTATCATGTTGTACACTTTAAATTTAATGTTATATGTCAGATTTATTCAATTAAAAATACTTAAATAAATTTACAGCTTGATTCCAGTTTGAATACTGGTACCAATTTTATTCTTGATATAACCTATATCTCATTTTTAATTTCTCAAGCACCATACCCCCTTTAAAATATTGGAAGTGATATTTTATTAAATTAATTAAAATGACAGAAAACTAGTTTCATATTTGGAATGTTATGATCTGTTTGGTGGTGCTTCATTTTTCTCACCTCATTGAACTCCTATGTAAAAAAAAAATCCATATAATTCCAATATGTGTTTTTCCTACTTTGAAATAAATTCAGTCTTTACAGAGCTAAAGCCAATTTATTCCTTGGCAGTTTTACTTGAGACAGAGGCTATATTGGGCCTCGCTCAGTTGGTTAGAGCGTCGTCTAGATACACCAAGGTTGTGGGTTCGATCCCCAGTCAGGGCACATACAGGAGTCAACCAATTAAATAAAATAACAAATCTATGTTTCTTTCTCCTTCCCTCACTCCTTCCCTTCCTCTTGCCCCCAAAGCCCCCCCTAAAAACAGAGCTATATTAATTATCTAAGCCAGCTTGCATAAAAAAGCATGGGCTTCAATGTGGGTATACCACTTAAGTAGCTGTGTGCTTTTTGGGAAGAACATGTAGTATTTTCTGCATCTCTGTTGGGGTAAATTAACTACTTCCTAGTGTTGTGAAGATTACAACAAATAATATATGCAATGCTTAGCATAGTGTCCGCACGTAGTAGGTATACTACAAATGTCAGTTCTTGTCTCTCTTACCCTCCTCCAGATTGGAGTGTACACATGTTTGTGCCCACAAAAAGATGTCCTCTGTGATGTTTGTAAAGTGAACTCACTCACCTATTTTCAAAAGCTCCTCATTTTTCTCTGATTTTATTCACTGCCCTTTTATCAGGTCATCGTCAACTGCAGTTAGCAACAAGAGAGTGGATAGAAGAAAATTTATCCCTCCAGCCTTCTCAAATATCAACACAAAATATGACCTGCCCAGCCTAGAAGCAGCATTGCAGTTAGCAAACGAATTAATCGAGGCACACAAATTAAACGAGGATCAAGCTACGGCTCTCACCCAGATAGCTCGAATGGTGGCATCACACGGACGTGCCGAGGAAGAGAAGGGGCCGCATACCTGCACCCTCCCCATCACCGTCGTCCATGGTGAGGAGCAGGGAGAACGGTCAACACCTGGCTGTATGTAACCCTCTGTCTCCCAGTCTCCTGCTCAGCACCTGATTGTATACCAGCTTCTGTAACTTGGTCTGCTCCTCTATCACTTCCTAGTCAAACATGATTCCAGAAGAACTCTAACGAGATGCTTTGAAGCTACTTTAGTAAGCTATAAGCAGCACACAAAGGATGAGAAGCGCTGTGCACCCATTACTAGAGTATCCAGATGTCTGCGTGTCACTGTCATGGTGGACATCACCTCTGATGAGCAAGGCCTTTATTAACTCCTGGTCGACTCACTCCCCCAGCACCCCCACAGCTGTCCTAAACCTTCCTTCTCGTAGCCGAGCTGGTCCCTGCCCTGTGCCTTGAAATTGATCTTGCCTCCAACACAGGAAGATGCAGATCAAAACAACGTCCACTGCACCTGTGTTTTCTGTTCCTGCCCCTGGATTCTGTCCCTGTGAAGGAGCTTTACTTTCCCCTCATGCTAACTCTCCATCTGGTTCTGTCCCCTCATTAGCGTCTTTCCTCTCTCAGACGTCCACCCTGAAGCAGTGACTTTCTGTCCTGTTGACCAAGCTAGACACCAAGGATTCATCCTAACTTAGTCTTTCTAGCTACATGAAGTGCCTTTCTCTTAATCACCCAACTCCCCATCCTGTTCATCTGCTGCCCCATCAGATGAGTCACTAAGATGCCTCACTTCCTTGTTTCTGTCCTTCATGGTGATTCTCTCCAGTTCCCTCCATCCAAGCCTCCACCTACCTCCACAGTCCTAGTGGGTGAGATTGGGCTCTAGTCCGTCTTGGGTGGAGACCGAAAGTGAGCTCCCAGAGCCAGAAGGGAACTGACTTATGTAGACTGAGCTCCCTGCCCCTGACCCCTGATCGATTTATCCTCATGCAAATGAGCACTCCAAATTCTTGCAGTTTGCTCCAAAAGGCACAGTCCTGATTGGTCAGAATAGAGCTGCTATGATTGGTCAGTTATGGCTGCACAGCTCCAATTAGACAGGCAAAGCCTCAGTCCCATTGGTTGAAACAGGATTCCAGGAGCCTCTGTAAGGGCTGCTGGGAGGGCAGGAACACAGTGCCTGCTGCTGCCTGTCATGCAGTGGGAGGTGGGGGCCCTGTTTTTTCACTAGGGCCCAGTTAGCCACCAAGTGACCTTCTTATAGGTGCCTTCCTTCTCAGGGTTCACACTTTGTATTTCTAAAACACAATCTGAAAAACTAGTTTTTCCAAAACACAGTCTGATTAAATCAATTCCACTGCTTAAGATCCTTCAATAACTTCCCCTGGCCTTCAGGGCAAAATTCCGTTTTTTAGCCATATCAAGCAGAACTCTTGTGACTTGCCCCCTTGCCTACCTCATCAGCCTCGTCTGGCCTGTTCGCCATGGACTATGGAAGTACTCAACAGCCACATGCTTCACTCAGCCTCTGCCTAGAGCAACCCTTTCTTTCTGGGTCTGGATGTCTTACTCTGGGAAACTGAGTTCTGGTAAATCCTGTTTTTAAGAAGCATTGCCACCCCCACCAAACCAGAAAGAAGTGCTTTCTCTGATATAATCACAGTGTTTCCTACCATGTTAATTACTTCTTACTAAATTTACCGGTGTAACATTAATAGCATTATGTAAGTTTCAGGTGGACACGACCATCACTTGACATCTGTGTGCTGTAGTGCGTGCTCCCCTCCCAAAGTCTAGTTTCCTTCCATCACATACCTTTGACCCCTTTGCCCACTGCTCCCTCCCAACCATGTGATTTTATTATTGTTCCTTTTCTTGTTTATCTTCCTAAGTGCACGGTGGTCTCACTGAGAGGTCTTTGGTTATTTATCCCTGTGCTAAGCACATACTGGGCACTTCGTTAATGTTTTTTTTTAATAAATTAGTTAAATAAAAGAGAGGAAGGTAAATTATTTCTTGTGCTTTCAGAAATTTGCTTACAATATTCCCTTTATTTTTTCTCTTGCTTCCAAATAATTAGGTGTTTTTGGAGCAGGAAAGAGCTATTTGTTGGCAGTGGTGATATTGTTTTTTGTGCAACTGTTTGAAAAGAGTGAAGCTCCTACAGTTGGAAATGCAAGACCATGGAAACTTCTAGTTTCTTCTTCCACTAATGTAGCTGTTGACAGAGTACTGCTTGGGTGGGTATGACACGTGTGTTTATGGCTCCTGCTTTAGGGTTACTGTTGAGAGAGGCACTCTCTGCCTCAGGCCCTGAGTGCTGGGTTTGCCAGAAATGCAGGGCCTTTGTCTCCAGCTCAAGCAATAGCCAGGAGAGAGTAACAGGCTAACTTACTGGTCTGTAAGTCAGAGAAAATCAAATGTCAAACCTGGCAATTTTGGCACAAGGATGGGGTGCTTGTGTAAAAATCCAAATTTAGTCAGGAACACATAGGGCTGAGGGGTGTATCCCCACTGGGATGCCGAGGACGCGGGGCCCTGACGGCCCTTATCCACAGCCCCAGGGTGGTGTGGGCAGCCGGCAGCCTTGACTGATGGGCTGGTGTCTCCTGGGCCAAAGAGCCTTGCTAACTGCTTGAGCTAGGGGTCCCCAAGCTCAGTGTTCCTCCTACAGCTCAGCCCACTGCACGTGCAGGCTCCCTCTGGACCCCTCCCCCACCTCCACAGGGCTTGGGGACCCAGGGGACCAGTGCAGATGGGGTCTCTGGCTGGCCCCAGTTCCCTGAGCGGAAGCCCCTGTCTCTGGGTTGATTACCAGGGAAGGAGCTGCGGCCCAGATGTAGGAGCCCGTGACAGTAAAACAGCTGAACAGCTGAAGTAGGGTTTGGTTTCTCTAAGGGGGCTCTGAAGGCAGTAACACGAGCTGTTCTGCAGACACAAAGTTTTTGTGATTTTTAAAAATTTTATCTAAAATGCAAAGATGTTACATAGGACTTTACCAATATTCTAGTGCAGGGGTGTCAAATTCATTTTCACCAGGGGCCACATCAGCCTCACGGTTGCCTTCAAAAGGCTGAATGTAATTGCAAATCCTTAACAGTTAAGGAGTAGTTGTATTTATACAGTCCTAAAATTATTAATGATCTCAATGTCAACATAAATGACAAAGTTTGATTAGGAGAAATAACTCTTTATGTGTAAATGTAGGCTTTTTAAAACTAACTTTTATAATTACATAAGTTAATGCTTATGGTAAAAAATATGCAGTCTATACAGATATTATATTCCTTTACATTTTTTATACATACACACATTTTGTTTTCCAGACTTGGTATAAACAGTATATACTGTTTTGTGTTGTGCTTTTAAATATTCTTAGAAAACATAATTTTTTGTAGCTCTATTATATGCAATGATTTGCTTATACCATATTTTAAGCAATATTTGATCAGTCAGTTCTTTCTTAATTTTTCCCCTTATAAATAATATTGTGACACAGATCCTTAAACATAAATCTTTATCTCCGCTTCTGATTTTTTCTTAGGAAAAGGTCCCTGGCCTAGATAAAAGACAGGAACATACTTCGGGAGCCTGCCCTTCAGAAAGGCTCTGCCAGGGTGCAGTGTCCCAACACTTAATAAGCCCTCCACGGAAGATAATGCGTGTTTCAAAATCCTCTATAAAATGCATCTTAGTGAAAACTTAGCCACTGTGCATTTACTTTGAGTTTAAGCATTTCATATTGAATTATATAGCTGTAAAGTTATAAAACATGAATTTTAATAACATAGGTATTATATGAAACTTTGTTTTATACTCTACTTTCTAAATAATTGGAATCTATTTTACTGTGTTTTGTTCAAAGGCTTCTCAGTCTTGGATTTGAAAAATTTGTCAGAGTCGGAAGCATTAGGAAGATCGCCAAGCCAATTTTACCTTATAGGTGAGGAAGCTCAATTCCAGAAGTCACAGAGTGTTCACAGAAGTATAATAATGTTACAGAACTCTTACCCTAAATTTGGTTTTTGAAGAGGAGTAGAGAAAGTTTCTTGGCTAACTTAGAAAATCTGTATTTAACTTTTTTGGAATGTTTCAGAAATGGAATAAAGAGGGGTACTCTTTTATATAATGCTTTTTTAGCTTGCATGCTGGCTCAGAAAATGCAAACGAGCAACTGAAAGAACTACATGCGCTGATGAAAGAAGACCTGACCCCCGTGGACAGAGTCCACGTGAGGAAGAGCATCGAGCAGCATAAACTGGGGACCAACAGGACCCTGCTGAGGCAGGTGAGGAGACCCAGCCTCAGCTCCGCTCTTAGTTTACACTCTTAGTTTACAGAAACCATTGGGATCTTCTCCTTCCTGCTGATGGGAAGCAGAAGATCCGAACAGTCAGCCACGACAGCTTAGATCTCACTGAGGTGTGAATTTGTGAGCAGATCCAGCTCACGGTGGCTGAGTCTTGAGTCTCCTTTTCTCTTTCTCCCTATTTATCCTTTTTTAGTCTTAAAGGGGAAAATGAAGAGGGGGGAATATAGCCCTAGCATGTTAAGTGAAACTTGATTTTTTTTTTAGGAGAAGTAGAAGGAGAGAAGGTCCGACCCTGGGCAAAGTGACATTTGTCTTTGGTGCTCCCTTGAAAGCCGAGCCTCTCAGGGTCCGTCTGTGCCCCAGAGTCCTGGGGCCCAGACCATGTTCTAGGTGTTGGGAGCCAAGACAGGGCCCGTGGGACTGTACTTTGTCCAGTTCTGGTGCAAGGCAGCCTGGGACCAGCTGGAAGGAGACAGCAGTCACAGGAGAGCTTGGGGAGAGCAGGGGGACGCAGGGAAAGAGGGCTGTGGGCTATTGGACCATGTGGCTGTTGGTCACTGTCTGCAAGACACATAGGGAAATCAGCCTGTTTCCAACCTTGCATTGGTCAGCAGTGGCTGAAATAATGCTGCTCAACAAATAAAACTCCTGAGATCATTGCGTCTGGCGAATGGTCCCCTGACAGGGTGGCCAGAGTGTGGTGTGAGAGGGCATCTTCGAGACCCAGCCAGCCTCCTGGGTCAGGGCCCCGCCCACGCCCCCTTCTCTGGCTGGGGCGGGTGGGAGCAGAGGGGACACTGCAGAGTCATTGGGCAGGGGGCAGGAAATCACAGGCATCTGCCACAGCTTTGGGTCCAGAAGTCCTCAGAAGGGTCGCACTGGCCTTCTGCTGCCTGAGCTAAGGAGCAAGCTCCATGGCCCCAGCCCAAGCCTGAGGGCTTAGCGGGGCTGTGCTCAGTCCCTGCAGACCTGCTGACCCCATGCCCTGTTCATGTGTAAGAAGGGCTGTTAATGGTCTCTGTGGCAATTTCTAAGGGAGAGCTCCGTTACTGTGATGTATCACTTGTTAGTCTTGCCTGTTCACAAGTGAAAACTCTTTTTAGAGTAACATTTTTAAAGAAGCTTAACAAATTTCCAATTATGCATTCAGGCCTGATACATTCCTAAAGTGACATCTTTACAGCAAAACTGATTTTTAAATATGCTTTGTAGTTGATTGCTTCCTAGCTCAATAATAAAATAGTTTGCTGTCAGAGTCTCAGCAATTTAATAAATTAAAAGATACAACTAATATAATTTTTTAAAGAAAAAACTTTTTTATTTGGGCTTTTATAGTAGATATTTCTGTAAATAAAAAAAAAATTGCTTCCTGATTCACGACATCAGGGTTCTCACCCTAAGGTGGTTTTTGTCCAATTCAGTTACAGATACGAGGCACTGAGACAGTGAGCTGAGTTGCTTGCTAAAAGGTGACCTCTGCTGGGTCGTTTTACTTATTTCTGTTTCTCTTTTTAATTTCTGTTTTTAAGATTTTTTTTATTTTTAGAGAGAAGGGAAGGGAGGGAGAAAGAAAGGGAGAGAAACATCGATCAGTTGCCTCTTTCACACACCCTGTCGGAGCTGAATCCACAACCCAGGCCTCTGCCCCCACCAGGAATCAAACCGGGGACCCTTTGCTCTGCAGGATGACACGGAGCCACATCTGTCATGGCTCTACTCAGTCACTTTCAAGGAACTGAATGTTTAAAACCGGAGGTTCTAATATAAAAATGGCTGTAGGATTTTTGTTTGGTAAAGAAGGAAAACCTGCCTGACAGAGGGCTATTGTATGTGATGAATGTTACTTATCGTTAAAGAAGACAAAGGGTTTACAACATTTTCCTGTTTCAGTCACAAGATCTGGGGAGGGAGTGTCTAATTGTAAAGCATATTTTTGTCACATTTGTTGACAAAAGATACGGTCATTGATTTTCCTCTTTTTTATATTTCATTCCAGAGATTAAACGTTAGCTTTTATCAGGCTTTTGCCTTGAGAATAATGCTGTTCTGGTATAGTATTTAAGTCTGTATGGTTCAGATAAACGTACAGCTGTTGTACACGTGCACTGAGTATACTTCTAAGTCACGAACGTGTTAGACAGTTAGGCCAAGGCTGTTGGTAGGCGTGTCCAATGCACTTCACAGAGGACGTTGGCCTGTGCTGTGTTTATTCAGCCTCATCAAGGAGGACAGATGATGTATGTTATGCTTGATGTTTTTAAAATCCTGGGTGTAAAAATGTGCCTTTCATTCTTATTAATAGGCTATGGCTTAAGTAGCTGTGTCCTGTGATTTCCACTTCTTACGTGGAGGTAGTGACTGTGTGGCCATAGTGACTTGTGGTTTCTGATCACCAGCTGTCACCACCAACAAGTTCTAATCTCACTACAAATCTTTGGCAAATACAGCCTCTCATTTTTTAAGTAGTTGACGGTGACAACGTTCTCTCTGTCCTGCAGGTCCGCGTGGTCGGAGCCACCTGTGCGGCCTGCCCATTCCCGTGCATGGATGGCCTCCGGTTCCCGGTGGTGGTGCTGGACGAGTGCAGCCAGATGACCGAGCCGGCCTCGCTCCTGCCTGTCGCACGGTAACCCTGGTCCTTTCCAAGGATGCAAGGGTGTCACAGCCGCTTCAGACACTTCCTTGGTCCAAACTCGTGCCAAGCGTTTGTGACAACTTTAGCAATTCAAGTACTAAACTGATTGTTTTTAAGAATGCAGAGGGAAATTTGGGGGGTTAATGTATCAAAATTTTGTTAGATCTCAGTTTAGATGTCTGGATGACGTGATCCTTAAACCTGGATCACTCTCGAGCCGGGATCCTCCCAGAGCCTCGCAGGTCTCTCACTGGGTAAGTGGTGCCTCTTTGGCCATTGTCTGAGGACTCGGCTCTGGGAATGCTCTTCAGCTGCTTTCATAGAACATGTTCAGTTTCTGAAAATGAGTTTTAGATGATGAGGTATATAAAGTATATAAAGAAAAACAAGTTGAAAATTAAAATTTGTCTTAGAATTTAGAAGACTATGAAATCTTAGCTCTCTCAGCCACTGAAACATTGTACTTTTAGAGCATCTCTCACTCAAGGGTCCTGAAGGCGGCAGAATGAGTCCTGGGCTCAGCAGGCCTGTCCCCAGGGGAGGAGGGCATTGGTCCCAGTTGTCAGGACTGGCAGGATCGGTTGGTCCCCATCACAGGCTTTCACTATTTCAACTGGGTCCTTCCTGAGCAAACGAGGGGGCATGGGTACCCCTGCCTAGGATCAAGGGGTGGAAAAACTCGAAGGCCCTGCAAGGAGTGGGGAAGAGGTGCGCTTTGGAGCACCCTCTGTGTACCAAACACATCACACATGTTCTTCCTTAAGTCCTCACAACAGCCATGCCAGGTACTTTCACATACAGGTTACTGGTAGAATATGAAGCTTGTGGAGATTAAATAACTTGCTGTGTCCATAGAATATAACAGAGCTAAGATTTGAATATAGGTTTTTGAAATGGAGGTTCCCATGCCCCAATTCCAACATGGTACAGGGAGGGGTTCCCCACCACCAAGTGATTCTCTGACACCAGCAGGGTATCCGGGAACTCAGCTCAGTTCTGACACTGCGACCTGGGGACAGCCCCAGACCCGCAGGGGAAGGGCTCAGTCCTGCAAGACCCCACTTCAGGTGCCAGCCGCAGCCCTGGGCTTCTGACCACCTGGGTGCACACTGGGAGTTCCAGTGACCCCTCCAGCTCAAAGCCGATCACAAGTCTAAATTGTCACCTGGACTTCTTGACCAGCTGGCTGTGAATCAGAGGTTCCAGTGACCACCCCCCCACCTCGCCCCAGCCTTGGTTCCATTAGTTTGCAAGAGCAGCTCACGGAGCTCAGAGGAACACGTTACTCACTGGGTGGCGGGCTGCTTGTGAAAGGATGTAAGTCGGGAGCAGCCAGGTGGAGAGTGAGCGAGAGGCACAGGACAGACAAGGTGTGGAGGGGCACGGACCTTCCGAGCCCACTCTGGCCTCCAGTTGACCAGGTCTCCCCATGGTCACCGCCCCGGAAGCTCTGAATCCTCATGCTTTTGTGGAGGCTTCATCACCCTAGGTGCGATCAACTCACCAACCACTGGTGACGGGTCCACTCCAGCCCCTCGCCCCTCCCTGGGGGTCAGACTGAAAGTTCCATCCCTTCAATCACATGGTTGCCCTGGCAACCAGCCCCATCCTCAGGTGCTTTGCAGAAAGTTGCCTTATTCACAGAACAAAAGGCCTTGGTCACTTCCATACTCGGACATTCCAAGGGTTTCCTGGGCGAGGAGCCAGGAATTGTGGATGAAGACAATATGTGTGACAAAGAGATTTTGGTCATCTCAAGGACCAAGTATATATTTCTTATAAATTACAATATTGCATTTTTTCTATAAAACTTGGGCATTTTCCCTGACTTACTCCTCTTTGGAAGATGTAAGTCCCTGAGAGCTGAATGTACTTCATCCTAAAGCAAGAGTTGAAGCCAAATGACTTCTAAGAAAGCTTCTAGGTCTACATTTGTAGATCCTGAAAACCATTGTTTCTCCACGTGTGTTCTGTGGAACATGGGTTCCATGCAGAGGCAGGGGACACTCTGTAGGCTTTATGTGGAAAACCATAAAGTTAGTGGAAAGGGTTTCTTTACTGCACAGCTGCTCCGCCATTTAATTGACGCATTAGCACTATTAAGCCTTGTTTTCAGAGCGGTGGTGGTGTTTGAAGTCTTTGAAATGCATTTTATAAAATAGTACCATGCCCTGGCTGGTGTGGCTCAGTGGATTGAGTGCTGGCCTGCAAGCCACGGGGTCACTGGTTCGATTCCCAGTCAGGGCACATGCCTGGGTTGTGGGCCAGGTCCCCAGTAGAGGGCACGCAAAAGGTGACCACACACTGATGTTTCCCTTTCTTCCTCCCACCCTTCCCCTCTGCCTTTAAATAATTTTTAAAAAGAAGAAAGAAAATAGTGCCATAAATGTCAACGCGAGCTTGTCCTGTTGCTTGGGCTAACTTGGAATTCTGTTTTTCAGGTTTGAGTGTGAAAAGCTGATTCTTGTTGGAGATCCCAAACAGCTTCCTCCCACTGTTCAGGGATCCGATGCAGCTCACGAACATGGATTGGAACAGACTCTTTTCAATCGACTTTGCTTAATGGTACTGCTGCTAAACTCACCCAGAACTACCACTGACTGGTTATACACTATGTAAGCTGACGGAAAATGGAAATATTTCCATCAGCTTACCTGGAGTTGTTTAGAAAGCACTCACCTTAAAGATAAGTAGAACCCTGTAATTTAAGTGCCCTTTATAAAATGTCTTTTCCTGTGTATTTTAGTAGTAGATAGAAACTATATTGCCTTTGCTCTAAAATAAAATAAAACTATAATCTATTATCTATGTCCCTTGTCTACTTCGTATTTAAATATTTTTAAATTAATCGTTGCTATATTTTTAATGGAGGTGATATTCACATGACATAAAATCAACCTTCTTAAAGTGAGTGAGTAGCATTTCCTATGTTCACAACAGTGTGCAGCCACCACCTGCCTCTGCCTAGCTCCCCAATGCATCCATCCCCCAGAATAAACCCCACACCAGGTAGCAGCTCCCTCCTGCCCCTGGCAGCCTCCCGTCTGCTCCCAGGCTGTGTGGACCGATCCCTCGGGACACTTCATCTATCACAGTCTCACAGCTTCCCATCCTGCAGCCTGGAACCGTCCCCTGTGTGACCTCTTGCATCTAGTTTCTTTCACTTGGTATGTTTTTGAGGTTCATCCACGTTGTAGCACATTTCAGTACTCAGTTACATGACAGTCGCCCCTTATCCGAGGGGTACGTCCCAAGACCCCAGTGGATGCTGCGGCTGCGAGCCCCACATAGACTGGGCTTTTTCCCTGCGCCCACACACTGTCTGGCTTCTCTGGGCCGCAGCTGAACTGCCAGCATCACTGCTGCTCTTGCACTTTGGAGCCCTTACTAAGAAAGTTGGGGTGACTTGAACGTGAGCCCTGGGATACTGGGACAGCCCACCTGATAACAGACTGCTGAGGGACTGATGGCGGTAGTGTCCACAGGGTGGACGCGCTGGGCGGGACAGGTCAGGAGGGTGCGCGATTCCTCCACTCCGGTTACTGGATAGTGAGTCCAAGGTCTGGCATGTGTTATAATTTATAATTTTGTGATGTAAGAGTCCCTTACCATGACAGTATTTTTAGTAATTAAAAAATTTATTTCCAGTCTACTTTATTCATTTACTAAGAGTAAAATATGGCAATCCTTTTAACTTTTAAAATATGTCTTTTTTCCCTTTAAGAAGATAATGCTGTTTCAAGTTCTTATTCTTCTGCATTTAAATTTCCGAGGGCCACAAGCCAGTTGTGCTGAGAACCCAGTACCGATGTCACCCTGCAATCGCTGCTGTCGCTAACGACCTGTTTTACGGCGGGACCCTCAGGAGCGGCGTGTCAGAGGTGGAGCGCAGCCCGCTGCTGGAGTGGCTCCCCACCCTGTGTTTCTACAACGTGCAAGGACACGAGCAGGTGCCCGACGCAGCGTGGCTTCGAGTCAACCCCGCTTAGTGTCTGGGCCTAATTTTGTGGCTGCTGTTTGTGTGATTTTCTTGGTCTTTCCCAGACTTTCTGGGAAGTGTAATCTTGGATCTGTTTTTCATTCCAGATGGAAGGAGGTAACAGCTTTCACAATGAGGCAGAAGCTGCTTTCACGCTGACACTGATTCAATCACTGGTTGCGGGTGGAGTAGCGGGCTCTGTGGTCGGGGTGATAACGCTGTACAGAGCCCAGGTGTACAAGGTGCGTGTCGTATCTCTGACTTCATCAGGTGTTGAATAGTATCGTTTTCTCTCACAGGGCTTGATACTATACTTGTAATGGTTTGGGTTGGTGCTTGAAAAACTTTTGGGACCATAATGTATTCAGAAGAAACATTCTGATTTGTGTCTGGTCTGGCTTTTTTTCTGTATAATTAAATGTAAACGTAACAAGGTTTAATTAAATTCAGTTTACAGCTGTTGGGGCAAAAATGCAAATAAACAAATTAGAGGGAAGAAAATGTGCTGTGTGCTTTGTGTTTTGGGGCAGGTGGGACTGAATCTCTGTTTTCCAAAATAGTCTCTCATTATTATTTCATTTTATCAGTAAATCAAAGGTAGATACCAGATATTAATGTGTATATGAGCCAATGACTTGGAACAAGTTATTTTTATTTTTTTAGAGGTTTTCATGTTTCATTATTAGTGTACTAATTCTAAACTAGCGTTTCTAAGCAAGCTTCCCAGCATCAGATAAATCAACACTTTTCAGCCTGTTTCTTGATTATAGTGTCACCTAGTTACTTATTTTTCATTTTAGAAACTAGGCAGATCCTTGCGAGCCCTGGAAAAGAGTGACGTTTCCACTCTGGCTAAGCTAAAAGGGTCACTGTGAGGGCTGCGGCTTTGTGCTGCCTGTCCCTGCACGCGTGACCCTCCTCTCGCCTGCAGCTGTGCCACTTGCTCAGGGCCGTGGCCTTGGCCCACCCCGGCCTGCGGGCCGTGCAGGTGTCCACGGTGGACGCCTTCCAGGGAGCGGAGAGGGAGATCATCATCCTGTCCTGTGTGCGGACCAGACAGGTGGGCTTCATCGACTCAGAAAGGAGGGTGAACGTGGCCTTGACCAGAGGGAGGAGGCACTTACTGATCGTGGGGAACCTGGCCTGTCTGAGGAGAAACCGGCTGTGGGGCCGTGTGATCCAGCACTGTGAAGGTAAAGCCAAGAGCTGTTGGCGTCGAGCATTTTGAACTAAAACTGGCTTTGAATGGAGCGGGTCAGGGCGGGGCAGTGCTGACTTTTCCACGCTGGGAGGTGGCGGAAGGGCTGGTTTGGGGCCCCCTGAGAAAGTTGTTGCCTCACAGCTTCTGTCTTTTTAGGAAGGGATGGCGGATTGCAGCACGCGAGCCAGTGTGAACCACAGCTGAACCAGCTCCTTAAAGATTACTCTGAGAACCACGCAGCAGAAAAACAGAAGAAAAAGAGAGGGAAAGACAAATCTGAAGATACCTCTCATTCACAAAAAGGCGTAGAGCCTTTGTATGTATAGAAACTCAAGTTCATTTCACACTGTATGTTTTTCACATTTTTATTACCCCAAAACCCTAGTTATCAAAAAGAACTTCATGATATTTAAATAACATTAACCAGATGCATGTGAAATTTGCTCTTCAAGAAGTATACATTGCTTATATTGAGATAGACAGATGTTGAACGTAATATAAAATCTTACCAATAAAAATGAGTAAAAATTAAGAATTCTGCTAAAAACAATTATACAAGGGGCAGGGGGGGAAGCCTTCAAGGCGTTTTCAATGTTACTCCAAATTAAGGGAAGAGCTCAAAAGCTCACCTACTAGGACATCCACGCAGTTCCACCAAGATGCTCCTTCTGAGTGAAAGCTCTACCAGAGTTTTAAATGTGATGCCCTATCGTTTTATAAGTAAAGCATATTCACGATAAAAATTTTAACAAGCACAAGAAGAAGAACACTGGAAGTCCACCCCTGGAGACGCGGAGCCAGCTGTGGGCCTGTGAGGGTTGCGGGTGCATGAATGAGGGGGAACAGGTGGGCGACCACCTTTGCTTTGTTTTCTTCTAGCTCTTTTCCTAGGTGTTTATTTGCCTAGTGTATCGGTATAGATAGTATATAATGGATTTTTAAATTTATTATAAAAATACATTCTGCTTGTAGAAAATCATTGCTGACTTATTGCCTCTCTTTTTCCTACGCTTATATTCTATATGTGAGTAAATTAAACAATTTGTCGTGATTTTGAGACATTACCAAGGGAGCCTTGACTCATCATCCTACATGGAAAAATGGCCACGGTTTGATGATAATCAACTATCAATGCAGTCCTTACCCATTAACACAATCTGCGGTCCAAGCCACTCGATGTTCATTTTAAAGATGCAGAAAATGGCTTACTTGAATTACTTTGCAATAAAATTGGCAAGTGTACCTCTTTAAAACCAACAGACAGGACTTGTTTCGTGAGCCTCTGTCCCAGTCCCAAATGCTAACCGACTGCGGCCCGGGTGTCTCGTGCATCTGACCAGCCCACGCAGGCGCCCGCAGCCTGAGTTCTGCCCCCGCTGCCCCTGCGCGCCGCTTCCTGTGGAGTCGGTTCGCAGCTAGCTGGAGCTGGGTCTCGGGCTTTTTTCCCCAAGAAGAGTCTGTGGATGGGACGCTCTGGAGGCTGTGGAGTGAGGGCATGTCTCTGTCGCGTCCCTTAGGCGCTGCGTGAGCGTGGCGTGTCCTCAGCACAGTCACACAGGCAGGGGGACGCTCTGCTCTGCTCATCCCTTCCTTCAGAGACCCGGTGAGCGAGGCCAGGGAGCTGCCCACTTCCTCAGAGGTAAGTGTGATCCGTCGAGGGACACGGGTGGCGGTCGTGGGGGCTGGGTCTTGACGCATGCGGAGCTGAGCTGTACTCGCTGAACCCCGAATGCTCGCGCAGCCTCTATTTCTATTTTCAGAAAGAAAGGCCCTGACGATACTGGGTATGGAAAATGTGCAAATCCCAGGCCAACACCTGCTCAGTCTATTCTGTCTCACATTTCAAAGTCGGGTAGACACAAACCGAATTTCTAGGAGTGTCCCATTCAGTAAACGACAGTAAACTTCCTCGTGGTTTTACACGGTGCTCCAAGGAACTGGCCAGTGTTACCATGAGAGCTCTTGCCTGTCTGTAGACAGCAGTAATGTGGGAACGGTGGTCTCCCGTGTGGTGCTCAGTAAGCGATACAGTTATACAAGAATGCTCTAGATTTTTACCTGTGGAAAAGGTCTATTTGCTCACCACACAGAGAATGAAATTTCTAGGCTTTATTCATGAGTCGCCTTTGCTCTGCAGGACATGTGTGTTAGGTTTTTTTCAAGGTTCTTGCAAAACATTACATTAATCCCTAGTGAGGACAGGTCCTTTCCCCAGTATATAAATGATGAAGCCAAGGGTCAGGGAAATCGAACCTGTCAGAACAAGTACTGGGCAGGGCGGGACCCCAGTCCCATCAACAGGCTCATCTCCCCAACTGCACATGAGCCTCGGATCCCCAACTCTACAGTCCTCATGGCCCCAGACACCCACTTCCCAATGAGTTACCTTGGTCACTTCATCTTGTAACAATTTATTAACTGTTTATTTGCACAGTATCCTTCCTAATGAGTATGTTCCACTGGAGAAATGGGGAGGGTAGGCTTTCCTTGGAAGGTCTCCATTTGCTGCTAGAAGTTCTAGTTTGCTACTACTTATTGCAACAAAAACTGATTGTTAACAAAAATGTACTAAAAGCTAAGCTGGTGATTCTCTTATTATCAAAAATTGATTTAAAAATAATACGTGTCACGCTCATCTCTGTAGCCAGCCCTATCCTCATGCACATACACTTCAGCATTTGTTACTTGAGAAAAACTGCAATTTAAAGTCTGAGATTATGAAGCCCAGCTTGAAACTTCATAGTAAAACATAAATTTTGGTGTTCTTTAATATTTGAGCAAAAAGACTGAGTTGGAGATGCCAAATCAAATCCCAAGGCTGCCTGCCCTTGACTGTTTAAAGACAGCTGTGAAATAGCTTTGTGCTAACTCAATTCTTTTATATTAAATAAGAATAAAATGGAAATTGGTGATTTACTTGACAGATATTGGACCCTGAAAATTAAATAATTGTTCTAGAAACATTAGCTCAACGTTGATTTGAAATGCCTGCCTTCTAATTAGTCATGAGTGAAACGGATGTTTATTTCCGTTGTGTTTTTTGTTTATATCAGTGTGACTTGATCATAAAGGAAAAATACAACCCACACATCTCTGCCACATGTGCGGTCCTCGCACCCTGAAAGACTAGTTAGGTTGGTATTTTTAAACTCTGCTAGTCTTAGTTATGGATTTTCCTTGCCATTCTTTCTAACTGGGCAAATCTGGTCCAGTTTGTGTGTGTGTGTGATTGTGTGTGAATGTATTAAGTTGGCTAAAAAATTCCTTTGGTTTTTTCCATATAATGGCTCTAGTAGTGCTTAGTTCTCTTTCACTTTATTCAAAACACTTTTGTTAGATTGTATGGTGACAGCTGTCATATCAGTGTGCATTTAAAAAAAAGGGTGAACTTTTTGTAGCCATTTTAATATTAAAGATGGAAGAAAATACACATTTTCAGCATATTATGCTCTATTATTCCAAGAAAGGTAAAAAACACAACTAAAATGCAAAAAACAAGACTTGTGCAGTGTATGGAGAAGGTGCTGTGACTGATTGAATGTGTCAGAAGTGGTTTGCGAAGTCTTTTGCTGGAGATTTCTCGCTGGACGATGCTCCGTGGTCGGGTAGATCAGTTGAAGTTGGTAGTGATCAAATTGAGACAGTAATTGAGAACAATCAACATTCCACCATGCAGGAGGTAGCCGGCATACACAAAATATCCAAATCAATGTTGTTATCGGCGAACATGAAAAACGTGTCTTTTATTAAACAGACGTTTTGGCCAACCCAGTATGTGTGTGTGTGATCAGACCCCCTGGTCTGTGACTCTGCTATCACAGGCCCAGTGCTCTGAGAGGAGAATAATGGCCTCCTGACCCACGTGGTGACGTCACATGAAGACAGAGTCAGGGCACCAGGTGGGGTGTCGGGAACAGCCATCCAGGGCGATTGTGTATGTTTTTCCATAAAATAAAAGACATCATCCTCCAGCAAGAAATCTCCAGCACGAAACTTCGCAAACCACTTGACTTGTTCGATCTGTCACAGCGCCTTCTCCATACACTGCACAAATCTTTTTTTGCATTTCAGTTGTGTTACCTTTCTTGGAATATTAAAGCATAATATGCCAAAAATATTGTGGATTTTCTTCCGTCTTCAATATTAAAATGGCTACAAAAAATTCACCAATTTTGATAAGTTTGTTTAAATGCACACTGGTATGACAGCCATCACAATACAATCTAACAAAAGCGTTTCAAATCAAGTTAAAGACAGCGAAGTGCTACTAGAGCCATTGTTTGGAAAAACCCAACGAACATTTTGGCCAACCCAAGAGGACGTGGTTTCAGTGTTGTGATTGGTGCTGCCCAGATGCAGAGTTAAAATAAGTGTCCTGCCTCACCTCTGAGGGCCGCCATCAGGGTAAGGACGGCTTCTGTCAACAGAGAGAGCCAAAAGCCTAAAAACAGAGGACAGCAAAACTGAGAATTAAACATTTTCTGGATCCTGATGGCTTTTTTTTTTTTTTTTTCCTTTTTCAGCTGTGACTCCAGACAGGATCCAAAGAGGAGTTTTACCATCTTGTCTCTGGGTTTTATGGAGACTCACTTTACCCTTCTGTGTTAGCCTCCTAAGGCACTGCGTCAACCTTAAAAGGGCACAGGAAAGGGTGCCGATGGCTTTTTTAAATGGAAGCTTTAGATGCTGTATTTTGAGGCACAGAATTAAAGGGGAGGAAGTTTTTAATCACTACTGAGGGTCGGTCAAGAGGAAACATTTAAGAAAGATTAGATGCAAAATTTCCTGCTAGCAAGTGTTATTAAATAAGGGAACGTATTACTGTGAGACATCGAGGGGGGAAAAATCTTTCTTTAGAAATCTATCAAAAACCCTGTGATGTGAGCTCATCCCTGGGAAAATTAGATGTGATTTACCCAAAATATAGAAAGTAACACCACTGAGCAGCTTGCCTAGCACTGAATATCTGTCCTATGCAACAATGTTTACATTATATATGGTTAAAGGGAAGATTTTAAGTGTTTGTATTCAAGTTACAGCAACCCAAACAGTCAGACTCATGGCCCTCAGTTTTAACTGGACAAGTTCAGTGACCTCACTCACCCACTCCAACCAGCTCCCATCTGAGACTCACTTCCAGTCTTTGATGAAGACTACCAGAGACAGAAGGGCGATGCTTTTAAAGTAATAATTTCTGACTGTAAAGGTTGCACAATTTACTTGGAAAACACAAAGAAGAAAGCTTACCACTGTCCAATGGCAAAACGGTAAGCACTATAAATACCTATTTCTCCAGGATGTGCGTGTTCACTGTTCCCGCCCCTGCTCAGAAATGCATATTGTCTGCAAATTGGGGGCCTGTTAAGCACCTACCATGATTTTCAAAAATTAAATAGCCATTAGAAAAACATGAAAGTCTGCGTGACTTGCGCACACGGCAGCACTGAGTCGCGTGGGGGGCGTCTCTGTCAGTGCGTGTGGGCAGCTGAGAGGTCTCAGGTGAAGGGCTCCCAGTCGGTTACCCGCGGCGCTTGGAGAAAGTGAAGGACGGGCCACTTCAGCGGGGAAGAGATGGGGACCCGGCGGGAATAAGAGTTGGGGCGTCTGATCCAGGGGGTGGGGCCTGAGGGCACCCGCGTGCCTTCCTGCTAAGATGGGCGTCAAAGGCCAAGTGAGAAAAACGCGCTTCCCCGCCCTTGCCAGCCTGTCCCGCTGGGCGTCCCTCGCAGCGGACGAGCGACTTCTGCGGGGCATGGGGCGTGCGGCCCAGGCTCGCTCTCGGCCTCCCTTCCGCCGGGACCGGCGGGGCGTCCGATCCGCCACTGACGCTGCGGCGGCTGAGGTCGAAGCCGGGGCGTCCGGGGTTTGCAGAGGAGGCGGGTCGAAGGGGCTGGGCCCGCGGGGCCACCGCTAGGGGAGCAAGGACGGGGGCGTGAGCGCGTCGTCGGGATGGAGCCTTCAGTCGCCACGGCCGCCCGGGGACGGGGCCTCCGCCCGCAGTCCTGCGTTTCCTGGGACCCGCTGGAGTTGGCGCGGCGGGGGCACGGCTCCTGCGGGGACGTGGCCCAGCTCCCGCCGACCCCGCCGGCCGGGGCGACGCGTGAAGTCCGCCACCGCGTCATCAGCAGTGGGGTGTGGCGTCAGCGGCTGCGTCATCGCACTAATGCACCGACTGCGTGGCGTGGCGATGGCGTCATTGCGCTGATAGGTGTGACCTCAGCTAGTGCATCCCACGCGGTGGACCGCACCCCGCGCAGTTGGCGCCGGCGCCGGGAAATGTTTGGGGGGCGGTGCGGAGTGACTGCGTCCGCTGTGAGGTGGACCCCGAACGTTTGGGGATCCGGAATATTCCTTCAATCCCGGAACGTAAGCGGGTCCCGACTCTCCAGCCGTCTGTCTATTCGTGGCCTGCGGGCTCCCGGGATGGGTGGTGGCGCTGCTCCCGCTCCGCGAGTGGCCTGTGCGTGAGTCCTAGTGACCCCAGATCCTGTCCCCAGGGGCAGGCCATGCAGCTTTCGTCGTTGATCCGTCCAGCGTGTTCACTGCACTGTCGCCCTTTTCATTTCTACCAGCGACGACCGGGCTGCAGGTGTTTCCAGAAGAAAACGCATTTGGGGCCTTTTCCATGGTGGGGACAGTGGGGCATCAGTCACACTTTGGCCCCTCGGGCGGTGCTTGAACAAGCCCCACGCGACACGGACCTGTCACCACCTCGCCACGTCGCCGCTTCGCTGGTCTTGCGGTCACGAGGCGCAGGAAGGAAAGAGGCCTCGGTGAGAAGCGCGGAGGGAAAGCTGCTTGGGTGACACCGACGGAGCCGTCTCTGAGGGACGGTCACTGGGACGGGATCGAATGATTCGAACGACAAAGCGGGCCCTGCGGCGGCGCGGTCCACACGCGAAGGGGCTGGACGGGACGAGGCAGGGAGCCTCACGGTCCGCGGGGGTTTGTGTTTGTCCCAGAGTCTGCTGTCCCTTCTGCGCTTCCCCGGCCGGTGTCCCCTCAGCAGGCAGAGGGGGGGCTCCTGTCCCCATCATGCCTGTCCCCTGGGGGCAAGGTCGAAACCGGGTGGGGGTGGGGACAACAAGGGCCACAGAGAGCCCCGCGCAGGCCCAACACTACCGCGCCCCACCACCCGCCCGCTGACACCGTGCCATCCCCGCCTACCCACCCCCCGCGCTGCCGCGGGGCCAGGACCCAACGGGGCATCCTGCGGTTTGGCTCTCCACTGGGGGGTGGGGGGGACTGTATTTTTTGGGAAAAGAATGCCCCGTCCTGCAACAGCCGAGTCGGACGCAGGGACCACTGTCCTCTGGCCATTTGTGGGGTCGAAGTGTGGATGTCGCCGGTGGCCCCGCGGCGATAGCCACCCTCCACGCGGGGCCGGGTCGTGGAGGAGTTCAAGCTTCTTAGAGCAACAAAGACTTTGTGACGCCGCCTCCGCCCGTCCGCACACGCACCCGGCCCCCTCTTCCCGAGGCGGCTGAGTGTAAATCATTGTGTCCCGTCTCTTGATGACCGCCTGCTTTGAGCTTTTGTTCCCTGAAAGTGGGATCGCGCAGTGAAAGGGGCTGGGGATGAACAGTTTGACCCTTCAGGACAGTTCACGCGGTGGACAGCGCGCCCTCGTCGCCACCCTCGCTGAGGCCGCCCGCCCTCCCCTCCCCCGTTTCAGCCCTGCTGCGTCCGGACAATCTCGTGGACCACACAAGTGCCTCTCGAATGCATTTAAGTGAAAAGAGGACTAGAAGAGCCCAGCTACCACGCGTTGGTCACGTCTTCCCAAATCTGACTGCGAATCCAAATTGCCTTCTTTCAGCAAAACCGAGCAAAATGCTGAATACAAAGAATTCTGGGACTGGGTGTGAACCATTGGCTTCTCCATTGCACTAGGTTGTTGCATTTTTCTTGGTGTTGTTTCTTCTAAAAAATAGTCTTCATAGGAGGAGATATTTCCAGAAATGTTACCAGATATGACGCTTCTCTTAAAAGCGACTACAACACACACAACCAACATTCTTAGACTCATATTCAAGGTGCTCTACCTAGAGGGCGCTTTTTAAACCGCCGGTCATCTGCACAGTAATCTAACACCCCACACCGCATACACCCAAAGAAGTCCTTACGTTACTGATAAAATCCTGTGGACTCTATCATATCTTTACAGTTACATGGAGACCAGTTTGTGTCAGTCTTTGAATATGTACACAACCTTAAGTTTTTCGGCATACTTCTTCCTTTTGATGGAAATTCCTGGAATCAGACACGTGCAGTTGGCCTGAACACTTCCCCATTACTGGGCACACTTCACTGCATTATTAACGTGGTGCTCGGAGAGTATGGAAGGCCTGGGTTCTGACGAAGGAAAGCCTGGACCTTCCAGAGCATCCTAAAGACATACAGTCTCAGGAGAACACCAGCACTGGGGGTCTGGCCCTAAATACTCCCCACAGGCAACTAAAGGAGCCCCTTGTGTGTGTCACGAGCGCCGAGCAGCCTCTGTTCTGTGGTTACACAAGGCTCCTTGGGTTTTCCTTAAGTCTCCGGCTGAGCTGCGTTCCCAGAAAATCAGTCCAACACTTCCTAGCTAAACCAGCATTTTAAAGCCACCTGTCTAAAGAGGCACTAAAATGTACGGTCCCCTGTTTTCTGTTGGCTGTGCTGAGATGCAGGTATGCAAGGTTTGTGCCATCATTCCAGCGTTTATGTTCAGCACTTCGGTCACTTCCTCAGAGACCAGCTCTCTCATTCTGTTTCATTCAAGTCAATGTGAAAATCGGGCTTCCACTCCCATGGGCCCCTCCCATCTCCCCCCAGCCAGAGGAAGCCCTGGAAGGGTTCCTAGTTTGTTTGGTGTCAGTGACCGTCACCTGCAAATCAGTCCTAATGTGCTCTCTCCTGTCTTGTCTTACACTTGACCCAAGTCTTTTATGAGGTTCTGATCCAGCAGGTTCGTGGTGCGGATGAGACCAAAGAAGGACGGGAGGTGGACGCTGCCCTCTGGAGAGAGTGGATGTGTCTCTCTGCGTTTTAAATCTCTGCACCTCTAACAAATGAAATCAAGCTGCTCTGAAAGGACTCGGAGGGAACTGGGCAAATAATGCTTTTAAATTTAGGGAATTTGCTGTAAAAGGTGGGGGAGATGCAAAGCGAATACCAAGGAGCAAAGTGAAGATCGTGGCAATTCTCAATTTCGAGACAGAAGGAGATCTGGCGGCTGGAGGTCCACGTCTCATGGGACCCTGATTTTCACTTTTTCCTTTGTGCCTTCCAATCCTGCTGTTACCTCCCTGAAGAAAACCTTACACACATCAAAACCACTTTCATCTCCTCTTCTGAAATACAACTCGCTTCCAATTCCTACAAACCCAACGGGAAAGAGATGCACAGACAATATTCTCTTGTCACCTTTCAACTCCTAACATCCCAAGTGCTCTGGCTTCCACCTAGTTTGCAGAAGGGATCTAGAGAGACGGCCCTGCAAGCTGGAGCCCGGATCCACGCCGGCACCACACACTCCTCTGGGGGCCAGGGGTTTTGTCCCTAGAAAAGTCAGCCAGGTCGACTAGAGGGTGGGCGTGAGCGCGGGCAAGCAATTCAGAACAAGTTCCCCCAGAGCCCAGTCGCCCTTGAGCTCTTTTTTTTCTATTGAAAGGCCGAGAGAATCGGGAGGACGGGCCCCTTGTCCCTACAACGCCCCCAGTGCGGAGCAGGGGTCACGGAAATGTCAGCGCAGCCCCTGCGCTTGCGGGACAGCCAGTCCGCAGCACTTCGGCTCAGCTCCTGCCTTTTTTAGGTTCCCCTGCAGGACGGCTCCTGGGGTCACTGTAAAAAAGGAGCCGCGTCAGGGCCCGGAGCCTCAGTTTGTCAAACGTCCTGAGAAAGCCCCGCGCCCCTCTCTAGGTCCCCTCCCGGAGGTGCCTCCCTGCATCCTGCCACGTCCGGTCCTTCACCCGCCGGCGTCGGTCTCTGCGGAACAGAGCACACTTGTCCCCACGTGCCCACCGCGCGCCACCCACACCTCGCTCCTCCCTTAGCCGAGTGCTGCGCTTAAAATCGTTTACTGTTGGGGCGGCTCCCAGGAGGCTCTGCCCCTCTGGGGCCCCGCGGCACCAGGGCCGGCCGCTCTCCCGGGGGTCGGACCCACATCTGCGGGCTGGGGGAGGGGGTCCCGCCGCCCGCGAGCCCCGGCCCCCGCGGAGCCGCTGAAAGGGAGCGGGCTCAGTGCGCGTGGCTCGCGGCCCTCACGCGGTCCCGGGCGCGCGGATTGGCCAGCTGCGTCTGGCGACCTCCATTCATTAATAAATTAGCGGCACGCTCCAGCCGAGCGCGAGCCACCAATCGCGAGGCGCGGGCCGGCAGCCTCGGCCTCCGAGCTGCTAGCACAACCTCGAGCTCCAGCGGGAGCTTTGGAACCATTTTATGGTGATTAGATAAAGCGGGGAGAAGGGGGCCGGGTAGGAGGATGGGGTGGAGGTTGGCAGGCGGGGGAGGAGGAGGAGGCGAAGAGAGAAAGAACTGAATGGCGATAAAGCGGTGAAAGGGAGCAGCGGGGAGGGGCAGGCGTGGGGAGGAGGAAGGAGGGGAAGGGGGCCTGGGGGCTATCCGATTGTTTTCTGGGGGGTATATAAGGGGTTTTAAGGAGAGTCGTGTGCCAGACACGCAGCCACTGAACCACAAACCGCTTCGCTTGAACTGGAGTGCTGGGGGGTCGCGTGCCGGGCGCCGCCGGCCCGGGGCTGAGTGACAGACGGACACGCACCGCAAGCACACGCACGAGACCCGCGCGAGACGAGCACGCGTCCTGAGCCGGCCGTGCGCGCATTCGGAGAGCGAGCTGAGTAGGTGTTTAACTCGGAGGGCGGTTCCCGCACCACTTCCCACCCCGTGCCAGCGCTCTTGGGTCGCGCGGAGCTTGGTTGCGGGGCCTCTGCCCCTTCTTGGGTGGACGCGGGCCCGGCGGGCTGGCGCGGGTTCCCCACGCGGGGCGCTGGGGATGGGGGGGTTCCTCCCCAACTGGGCTCCTCTCGGCGCGCTCCCCCGGGACACCTTCGCTTCTGCGTTGACGGCCGTTTGGTGTCCTTCCACCCCCCTCCCGTTCGGTAGGATGTTCGTGAAATCCGAGGCCTTGGAGGTGAAGGAGGAAGCGGACATGCTGGTGCTGCTTGGCGCAGCCTCCCCGGCGGCAGCGCGGACACCGCAGGCATCCAGCGCAGACGAGGACGACGAGGAGCGAGGCGTGCAGGGAGCGGAGCGTGGGCCGCGCGGGGCCGGGCCGGGGGCGCGGCTGCTGGGCCTGGGGCACGAGTGCCGGCGGCGTTCCTCAAGGGCGCGAGTAGCTTCCCGCGGCGCCAAGACCGCCGAGACGGCGCAACGCATCAAGAAGACCCGCCGGCTGAAGGCCAACAACCGCGAGCGTAACCGCATGCACAACTTGAACGCCGCGCTGGACGCACTGCGCGAGGTCCTGCCGACCTTCCCCGAAGACGCCAAGCTCACCAAGATCGAGACCCTGCGTTTCGCGCACAACTACATCTGGGCGCTCACTGAGACCCTGCGCTTGGCTGACCACTGCGGCGGGGGTCTGCCCGGCTCGCTGCGCCCGGAGGCCGCGCTGCTGAGCCCGGGCGGCGCCCTGGGCAGCGTGGGGGACAGCCCGTCGCCCTCGTCCACGTGGAGTGGCACAGACAGCCCCGCGCCTCCCTCCTCCGCGCCCTCCACCTCCACCTCCCCCTACAGCTGCATCTTCTCCCCCGCCAGCCCTGTGGGGTCGGACCGGGACTGCTGGCAGCCGGCTCCGCCCGACAAGCGCCGCTGCGCGCCTCACCGCCCAGCGGTCCGGGAGTGCGCCTAGGCTGCGTCCCCGCCGCGCGCCAGTCCTCACTCCGTGTTGTCCCCGCCTTCCCCTCCGCGCCCCTCTCCGCCCCACTTCCCGCGCCCTGGAAACGGGCTCGAGTCCAGAGCAGATGCAGACGTCCGGCTTCTCCGCCGTCTGTAGGTCCCCTGGCGAAGGGCTTCCTTTATTCAGACGGGCTCTGAGTTATTGAAGCTGAGATGGAGACGATCGCCAAAAGGATGGTCGAGTGCGGGGGAGGGGGGAGCGCTTCTAGGGCTAAAAAGACGCTGGGAGGAGGCGGCGCTGGCGGGTGTCGCCCCCCCCCCCCCCCCCCCCGCAGCGCCGAAGACTGTGCTGTCCGAGCGAGTCTCCGGGGGACGCAACGGGTCCCTGCGTCCTGTCCCCTTGGCTTCTGCATAGAGATGTTAATGTCGAGTAGAAAGAAACGCATCTTAGCATGTGAATGACGTTACTGGTAATAATATTATCCACAGATTCGCGGGGCCTGGCATCTGCTCCGTTCCCAGCGCTGCCTGCGGGCTGTGGGAACTTCACCTGTCAAACCAAACTTTCCCTTTCTGACGCGCACTTTGTTCCGTCTCCCGGATTCGCCACAACACCTATTGTCCCATCTTTCTCTCTCCTTTTTCTTCTCCATTTTGCCATCTGTCTCTTATGATTTATAAGGGAAAAAGTTGTTTTGTTAGAGGGCCAGGTTAGAAGTCATTGTATAATTTGTAGGCTTTGTACTGATTGAATGCAAGCGTGGAAATCTAGGCTGAACTCTCTATCGAAAGCAAAAATGTGGAGGAAAAGGGAAAGGGGGGGTTGCCTCATGCATTATTTATCTCGACCTTTTAGGGGAGAGGGAACTCCCCTTTCTTTCAAGAGATTAAAAATAAATCAACAGACTGAAAACCTAAGCAGACACGGAGCTCTTTGGGGATCAGCCACACACGTGTTCCCCTCTATTTATTATAAAGAAAATTTTCATGGGAAAAGTATGTATTTTTTGTATATTCTACAGAGTTTATTCTAGTATGTATTTACCTCTTGAAAAAATGAGAAAATTGTTCTTGTGATTAAACTATAAATAAAATATCTAATTTTCATAATAATTGTCTGTAGTATTATAACTTTTTCCTGCTTGTGTGGTTTTCAGAGGAATAAGTTGTATTTTTCTGAAAATCAAATTGAGTAGGGCACTTGTGTTTTCATCAGTGTCTGTATGTTAGAATCGCACTAATGTATACGGTCCAAGAAGCCACAAGAAGCTGAATTATATTTGAAGTGCTGACACTGAGTGTAACTCTCAGCACAAACAAAACCTGATTTTTAAGAAATCAGTTTCTGAGCAAACAAGACTAGTTAAAAAGGGGAGGACAATTAAGTCATGACAAGCTTCAAAGTTCAGAAACCCTGACTTTAAAAATTAGTGAAGGCGGAATTTCTTGGTGGAGCGTGTAGAAATTTGGTTTTTACACTTAACTCTTGGAGTTTCAAGGGCCATCTGTAAGCTGCAGGGGTTTGGTGGTGGTTTCCAAGGGCCCCTTCCAGCACCTGTGAGTAACTGACCATAAAGTCCTTATTGAAAGCCAATTCCCTTTTAGCCATTTTAACAAGCTTGTCGGCCTGAAAAGCAAACTCCCAGAGAAAAGAAAATATTCAGAGCGCGCTGAAAGAACAGCTCAGCTTTCCAATCATCTTTGTTAAAATAATTACATCGTCAGAAAGTGAAAATGTTTTCCTAATCTCCAAGATACATAATTCTAAATCTTGCCCCTCCATCTCCAAAGCAGAGATAAGCGACCTTTGAGTGGCCTTGGGTCAAGGATGACCAAGTAAGCCTGACCACATTTTAGGTTGGAGCCCCTTGAGGGAGGGTATCCATGACAACACAAGCTAACGTAAATCACGTTTGCAAAGAAAAGTTGGTCGTTCAGCCTGCCCTGCCCCACACACTTCATATCCTCTCGTGGTTTGGGCCAAATCCTCCACTCTGCGCAAAGCTACGGGTATTTTTCCTGAGATGTCTGTCTGAAAGTCCTCCTGTCCATCCATGTGGAAAATATGGAGCGTTTAAGACCTTCTATCACTCCACTTCCCTTTTTTTACAGTCAAGGGAAGAACCACCCCAGGTTGCTCCGCTCTTCACAGCTGGGCCTGAGAGAGGCCTGTTGGAAAACGCCTTCTCCTTTAAAGAGTGTCGTCTTATTATCATGTGATAGGAGGAGAAAGTAGTTCTCCTACCTCCACTTGCGTTACTGGTTCTTAACAAGCCAAACTAACAAGCAAAGCGACCGCGGTGTGGGAGTTTCGGGACCTCAGCGTTTCGATGCTGAACCGCTGTCCTGGTGAGGCGGCCCTGGGCGCGCCCGTTGGAAACGTGCGGGGGAAACAGTCCCCGGCCCCGGTCTGTGGCCGCAGCCCCCGGGCGGGGTGACTCTGCTGAGACCAACGGTGACCCTGAGGACCTAGGCGGAGACACCTGGGTGCGGGGATGGTCCAGGGACCCCCCCTCCGCCGACGGAGTCCGGCAGCCAGCTCGGCCGGCCGTTCCTCCGGCGCCAGAGCCCCGTCCTGCGGAGCTTTCAGGTAGGTCCCCAGCCGCGCCGGCCGCGTGCCACACGTGCCACCTGCGACCCGCGCTCTGACCGTCGCATCCGCACCGGGAGCAGACGTCAGCTCCGCTAACCCGGCGCCGCTGTCGCTACGGCGTCCCTGTTCGCGGCTGCTAAGAAAGACGTTTCGGCCTCATGCGCGCTGGCCCCCCACGCCCACCCCGCGGCGTCCTGTCCCCTCCCGCCCGCGTCACCCCCTCTTCCCCTGGCGGTGACAAGCCGGGCGGGTCGGCGCCCCGCGCTCCACCTCCGGCCGCTCGCCGACGACTCGCTTCCAACGCGGCCGCCGAGGAGTAGCCGCCCCAGGGGCCGGACCTTCGCGGCGCGGCGCGGGGTTCTGACCTCGGGCCCGCGACGTGGGCTGTGCTCCTGTGTCCTGCGCGGCCCTGGCCCTCGGTCGGGCTCCCTTCTCGCTCCGCAGAGGTTACATCAGTCCGCCCGCCGGCTACCAGCGAGGGGAAGGGGCGGCGAGCCCCGGGCTCCCGGGGTCCCGATGGCCGCGCACCCTCCACCCGGTGGCCCAGGACGGTGTCACTTCGGACGCGCACAGCTGGCGCCGCGGGCCGCGCCCGAGCCGGTCTCCGAAGCCTGAAAGTCCCGGCGCCCGGGCCCAGAAGGAAGACGTGCGAACAGAGACTCGGTGACGCTGGGTGAGACCAGTGACACGCGGCTCCCGCGCTCCGGGTCGCTGCAAGGGGTCTGTGGGGCTCAGTGTGTGATAAGCAACCCCCTCCACTTTATTTTTCTTAAAAAGTGGGTGTTCGCACAATCACTGCCCCGGGCACCGAGGCAGCATCGCGGATTTGCGGGGAGGCCCGCTGTTGCCTCTTTTAAGGATCCACTTTAATGATTAAACTTAAGGAATGTTCCCAAAAGGGAGGGGGTGACAGGAGCTGGTTGTCCCCTCTCCATCGGGAGGCTCTGCGTCCTGCCTGAAGCCAGGGTCGGTGTGCGTCCTGGGGGCTCGGAGGTGAGGGGCTGCTCACCCCGGAGAAGTCCGGTCCTGGCACCGCACTTGGGAGGTTTCAGAGGGTCCCCTCGTCTGGGACCAGAACAGGACAACCGCGTGGCCGGGTGGCGGTGGCCGGGCCCCTACTCCCGGCTGGGTGACAGGGTGAGCGCCGCAGCCAATGACTGTTGGTCCGCGCAGCGACGGGAGAAGGCAGGAGGGTCTCAGCCACACACCTGCTTCAACGGCCACGCCAGCGCGACAGGGACTGGTCAGCCTGGGCCACTGGCGGGGGACCCGACGGAAGGGCGGGACAGGACAGGCGCCAGGGAGTTGAGCGCCAGGGAGACCCGGACACAGAGAGGAGGCGGCCCGAAGTGCAGCCGCGCCCCCCCCCACCCCCACCCCTCATCTGACCCGGTTCCTCCGGTGACCTACCGAGTCCGGGTCAGCTCATTATCTATGCTTATCTGTCGTTTTTACTGTTCAAGGCAATAACTGTGAGCATTAGGTTTTCTTCAAACCCAGCGTCTGGCGAAAATCAAATTTCTTAAGAAATAGAAAGACTTGGGATCCAAGATTCCTCCCGATCGATGCAAATGCATTTCACAGCGTTCATTTGGTTGGGTTCATGGGAGCTGGTGGACACTGTGTGGTGTGCGTATTCCAAAGACCGCAGAGACAAAAAGTGAAAGTTATTTCAAGGGACACAGTCCCGGGGGCTGCACCGCCCTGGCCTCTCAGAGACCCAGGGTCGGGCGTGCATCTGCTCCCGTCCTGTTGCGTTGGGGCGGACTGGGGACGCACCTGGAGCCAGTAAACAAGGGCGCAAAGAACGGACACCTTTCCCCCCTCTCAGGGGATGGAAAACAGCTAAGGAAAAGCGCTGCAGTCCCTGGAGAACGGAGGCAGGAACCTCCCAAACAGGCAGAGACCTGGCGCCGGTTCCCATGGCAGCAGCTGGCCATAAAGCCTAATTCCTTGTGACAAAGAGGTCATCTTCCTTTTCAGATGTGCTCGTGGTCCCTCTGCGCATTGTATTTTCCCATGAAGGCTTTTCCGCCGCGCCAGGGCTCTGTGGGGACTCCGAGTGGGGAGTGGGGTGGGGGGTGGTTCCCGCCTCCCTGGTGTGAGAAGAGCAGAGGAGCCAGACCAGTGCCAGGGGGTGACAGGCGGCAGACGCTGTCATCACTTTCTACCCACAAGATGCAGTCTTGCTCTGCAGTTGAAATGGTTTTAAAAGGAGGGCTCCTGGGATACCTTTGCTGGTAATTTGATTTTGCAATTTTTTTCAACCTTTTACTTTTACTGAAACACCATATGCAAGCCAATGCAAGAAGATGGATTCGTTGTGAGGACATGATTAATTTATTTCCTTGCCTTAGTTTCCAGATAATTCTGGAAAAGACATCAAATGAGGTAAGCCTTAAGCTCTTGTGAAACTTCCTTGGCTGGTACTGCTCAGTGGATTGAGCAGCCTGCAAACCAAAGGGTCACCAGTTCGATTCCCAGTCAGGGCACATGCCTGGGTTGCTGGCCAGGTCCTCAGTAAGGGGCATGGGAGAGGCAAACACACACTGATGTTTCTCTCTTTCTCCCTTTCCCTCTCTCTAAAAATAAAATAAAATCTTTAATAAGAAACACCTGTGAAACTATGGGGAGGGAGGTCTAATCATGAACTTAAGCAAGTATTATATTGATACATTAATACTCCTTTCGTATCACAGTGTCCAGAATGGTCAACATGTTTTCTTGAATCAAAACTGTGTAAACTAAAATACTTCTCTTGACTCTTAAAATCCCAGGGCAGCCGCTTAGAAGTAGACAAGGGAGAAAGTATGACTTTCCTGGCAGGGAGACAGAGCAGCCCCAGAGTCCTGGGTTCAAGTCCACATTTCTCCTGGACCTCAGGAGATTAGTTCACTCCTACAGACACCGGGCCTGTGCCCAGTGGCTCTCCAGCGGGATGATCACTGGCCGCTGCCCGGGACGCTCCTGGCCTTGTCTGCAGACCCGCATGTCCATCCGACCACGGCCTCAGTCTGGGACGCTCCAGAAAGGGCACATGAAAAATGAGTTTCATGTTTTTGGGGGTTTTTTTGTGAGCAAATAACTCTAAAAGGGTTTCAGTTCTACTTGAGTGGAACTGGTCAGGAATCTTAGCTGACACCGCTGTGCTATGGTGGGGAAGGTTTTCTAGGCTTCCCAGAGCATTTTCAGAGCACAGCGGTTCTGGGCTGAAGAAGCTTTGGTGGGCTGCTGAAGGGCTGGCCAGGGGTGCCCACCCTGCTGTCCTGGTGCTCTGAGTCTCTCGGACCCTCAGCACAGCAGGTGAGGTGGCTTTGCTACACTAGACAGCAGGCGGGAGCCAGTCCCGACCGGACGGTGTCTGCTCTTGGCCTTCCTGTAACCACTGCTCCTGTCCCTTCCCCCAAAGGAGAGCGATGTTCGATTTTCTCCAGTAGCCCTCTTTTCCTACCCCAGGGAAACCAGGAGTGTTATGAGATCTGGGACAAAGAGGCATCGTAAATAGATGGTGTCACGACTGTTTCATTCACGGCACGCTTTTGAATTTTAGAAATTTTGCTAGCATGTTGGAAGGGATCGGGAGTCTGTGAGCAAAATCGAACCAGGCGGCTCTGGTCCCACCACATGGGACCCTCACAGTGTTTCCCAGAATCTCTAACGTTGGCAGCCTCCGGCGGCTGTCCTGCCCCCTGGCATCGCTGTGGGAGCAGAACAGGCCTTGTGCTGATGGTGCCCCTGCATACACGAGGTAACACGCATGTGTGTTCCGGTAGACATGCTTTGCGTTGTTCCCACATGTCTCTGCCACTCTTACTCAAAGTCTGTCACTTAATTTCATTGCACTGCCTATGGTGGATTGTCCCCCCATCTCCGACGCATCTGAGGTTCCCACCCGTGGGGCTTCCTCAAGCCCCTGGCAGCCAAAGTATCAAAGCTGCTTGGGCTTCTGAGTGGCCACGTGAAAAGCAGTGGTCCTGTGAGACCCCCAGTGGGTGCTGCCTGAGGGGGGAAGCCTTGGGAGTTAAAAGCCACCAAGGTTGGATGACGGTCAGTACAGGAGATCACACTCAAATTGACACGATTCTGTCCTTATCCGAGGGCTACCTAACTTATTTGTAGCAGAAAAAGTCTCACAACCAACCAAAACTTGGTGCTTCACCTTCTGAAAAGTTTGAAGAGTCTGTTCTAAACACCCTTTTTATTTGTGTTTGTTGGCTATGCAACAAAACTTCAATGCCTCGAAGCCTACAGCCATCCTCAGAGAGATTTCCACGGCAACCACTGTAACCATTTTTGAGGGTACAGCTCAGTAGTGCTAAGTGTGTCCACAGTGCTGGGCAGCCAGTCTCCAGAACTTTCACTTGAAAAACTGGGACTCCGTACCCCTGAAACAACCACCCATCCCCCTCCCCCAGCCCTGGGCACCGCCAGGCTTCTGTTGCTACGAATCTGAGGGCCTTGCAGACCTTATGTAGTAACAGGTGTTATCGGTAAAGCGTGACGTAGCCCTGCGCCCATTTTTCTCTATGTCAAAAATAGACGGAAAAACCAAACATTTAGTTGCCTTTTATAACTGTGTCTTTGAAAATGGAAGCTGGGCCCTGGCTGGGTGGCTCAGTTGGTTGGGACATTGTCCTGTGCACCAAAAGGTCACAGGTTTGATCACCGGTCTGGGCTCATGTCTAGGTTGTGGGTTCGATCCGGGTCGGGCACGGTACAGGAGGCAACTGATCGATGTCTCTCTCTTTATCTCCCTCTCTCCCTTCTTCCCTCTCTAAGATCAATGATGTGTCCTTGGACGAGGATTAAAATAAAGTAAAAACGGGAGCTGGAGGCTGGAGGAAGCAGCCGGCTGTCCCTTGCCCTGGACAACAGTCACACTGACATCTGAGGCGTGCAGTGTGCTTGCATCTGGTCTCATCTTTCGTTCAGCACGGTGCTGACCAGAAGCTTGTAATT
The DNA here is from genome assembly GCF_022682495.2 of Desmodus rotundus. Lineage (NCBI taxonomy): Eukaryota > Metazoa > Chordata > Mammalia > Chiroptera > Phyllostomidae > Desmodus > Desmodus rotundus. The sequence continues at coordinate 291,063 of NC_071395.1, read as the reverse complement.
CTAGGTGGGGAAGAAAAGCAAACTTTTAAAAAAGATTTTAAAAACATTTTAAGCTGCTTTGAGGCAGAGGACGACTCTTTCTGTGATTCAGAGACTCCAGTCCCCTCATCTCCCTCCACTGTAAGGAGTCTCTGCTCTGGGCACCCCCAGTCTATCTACACATCACACAAGCGATTTAAAATTGTCCTTCTTTGGGGGGAAAACAGATTAAGTCTCAGCTCCCCATGAATAGCTCTGCTCTATCCTTTTTAATAAAGAAGAGTTAGACTGGACCAGTGCCGATGGCATATTTACCTTCATGAGCCAAAAAAGAAAAAAGAAAAAAAAAGTTAATTACTGCTCGGAGCAAGTTAGTCCGGCTGTCCTGAGCTGCCTTTTATTACTTGCTCCCTTCATTAGTTTCCCTCCCTGGGTTTGCTGCTAATAGCTGCCTGGTCGCATCGGCTCAAAGCTGCATCTGTGCCCTGAGCAGAGAAGCGGGACCCTAGCCAAGGGGGTGGAGCCAGGGTGGAGCGGCTGTTTGCACATCAGCTCCTGTTAGTAGGATGCCTGGCTTGCCCAAGGGGTACTGAGGTCATGGAGTGTGGTGGCACAGCCAGCGCGGCATGGTGGCTGGGAGTCATGCTGGCCCCTGGGAGCAGGGTGCCCCTGGCGTCGGCCAGAGAGATGCCTTTTCTCAAAGGCTGATGACTGCACCACTGGGTCACTGGACCCTGTGGAACAGAATGGGAGTCCTGGCCTTCTGGCAAGTTGAAAAAAGTTTTACCTTTCAAAAAAGTCAATGTTTGACTGAAGACCCTGTTGCCTGTATCGCAGGGTGGTTGACGGTTCGATAAAGGACTGTGTGGAGAGAAAAAACACCGCATCTCTCTGTGGAAATCTGAATAAGTTCTTTAGCTGTTCTGAACTCTTCTTTACTGATGTATAATTGACATACAACACTGTATGCGTTTCAGGGGCACAACACGCTGACGCGACAAAGGCACAACTCAGAGGTGCTGCGGGTGCACTTCCAGACCCCCACAATAGAGCAAATACTACAATAAAGCGAGTCACATGAATTTTTGATTGCCAGAGCATAAAAAAGTTGTTCATACTATACTACAGTCTATTCAGTGTGCACTAGCGCTATGTCTAAAATACAATGTATGTAATTTAATTTAAAAATACTTTATTGCTAAAAACACTGATCATCCTCTGCGCCTTCTGTGAGTTGTTGTCTTCTTGCTGGTGGAGGGTCGGCCTTGACGTTGGTGGTTGCTCACGGACCAGGGTGGCTGCTGGCAGCTGGAGTGGCTGTGGCAGTTTCTGAAATAGGACAAAAATGACCTTTGCTCTGTCGGTTGATCTTACTCTAAGAAAGATCCTCCTACAGCGCAGGATGCTGTTCGGTAGCATTTTACCCACAGTCGAGCTCCTTTCAGAATTGCAGTCGGCCCTCTCAAACCCAAGAGCTGCTTTGTCAACTGGGTTTGGGGAATATTCTAAATCCTTTGTTGTCATTTCGACAAGTTTCACAGCATCTTCACAAGAAGTAGATTCCATCTCAAGAAGCCGCTGCCTTGGCTCATCCATGAGAAGCAACTCCTCATGCATTCAAGCTTTATCCTAAGATTGTAGTGATCCAGTCCCATCTTCAGCCTCCACTTCTAATTCTGGTTCTCTTGCTGCAGTTACTTCCTTACTGAAGTCTTGAACCCCTCAAAGTCATTCATGAGAGTTGGATTCACCTTCATCCAACCTCCTGTGAAGTCACTATGTTGGCCCTGGCTGGGTGGGTCAGTTGGCTGGAGCATCATCCTGATACACCAAGGTGGCGGGCTCGACCCCTGCCCAGGGCGCATGCACGGTCCACCGATGCATGTGTAAATGGGTGGAGCAACGTGGCAATGTTTTCTCTCTGTCTTCCTCTCTCTCTCTAAATCAATAAATTTAAAAAATAGTTGCTCTGTTGACCTCTTAACACAAATCATGAACGTTCTTGATGACATCTGGGATGGTGAATTCTTTCCCCAGGTCTTCAATGGACTTTGCCCAGATCTATCAAATGAATCATTATCTGTGGCAGCTATAGGCTTACAAAATGTATTTTCTTAAATAATAAGACTTGAAAGTCAAAATTACTCCTTGATCCATGGGCTGCAGAACAGATAATATGTTAAGCAGGCATGAAACCAACATCAATCTCATCATCCATCAGAGCTCTTGGGTGACCAGGTACCTTGTCAGAGAGCAGCCATATTTTGAAAGGAAACTTTTCTTCTGAGCAGTAGTCCTCAGCGGTGGACTTAAAACATTCAGTGAGCCGTGTGGTAGACAGCTGTGTGGTCATCCAGGCTTCGCTGTCCATTTGTAGAGCACAGGCAGGCAGAGAGAGCATCATTCGTAAGGGCCCTAGGATTTCCAGATGGTGAGTGAGCATTGGCTTCAGCCTGAAGTCACAGCTGCATTCACCCCTCACAGGAGAGCCAGCCTGTCCCTGACGCTGTGAAGCCAGTACCTCTCCTCTCTGGCTGCGAAGGTCCTAGATGGCATCTTCTCCCAATACAAGACTGTTTTGCCTGCATTGAAAATCCTGTTTAGTGCGGCTGCCTTTGTGAATCATCTGAGCTAGATCTTGCTGCTTTTGAATGTTATGTTATTGAAATGGCTTCTTTCCTTCAACCTCTCAACTAACTTTTGCCAGCTTCAGACTGTTCTGCAGCTTCCCCACCTCTCTCTAATTCTTTTAGGGTGATGCTATTAGTCTTCTTTTAACCCTTGGGTAGTGGTATAAAGGAATGATTCTGAGCCAATCAGGTTGCTGTGGCTCAGTGAGTTGGGCGGCATTGTTCCCACAAACCAAAAGGTCACCAGTTCAATTCCTGGTCAGGGCACAGGCCTGGGTTGCTGTCCTGGTCCCCAGTTGGGGGTGTGGAAGAGGCAAGCAATCGTTGTTTTTCTTGCATATCAATGTCTCTCTCCCTCTGTCTCTCCCTCCCTTCCCTTCTCTCTACAAATAAATAAAATCTTTAAAAAAAGAATAATTCCAGTATTAAGAAAAAAGCAGGCAGTGAGAGCAGTGTTTGGTTACAGGAAGCTTAAGGGCCTGTTTTACTTGTGGGACATGCCTGTAACCCAGCAATGCTCCCCGGTGTGGCCAAAGGGGGAGTCAGTCGCACTCTGTAGTTTGTGCCACTTGAAAAACCACCTCTTCATTGCACTTAGAACACCGGGTTTCTGAGCTGCGACCAATCATATAGGCCTGCTGTGTGTCTTATTTGTAAAATAGTTTGTGCTTTATATGAAGCCGATTATGTGACCATGCATACAGTGTAGATTAGCAACATTTATCAATCGTCTTTAAAAATCAGATCACAGATGCATTCTGGCTGCACAGGAAGAGAGCCCTGCCCGAGAAAAAAACCGTCCTGGTCACTGGAGGCCAAGGGCTGGAGGGGGTCACTTTCTCCAGAGTTATCACATTGGCAGATACCTAAAATAATGATCAAACTCAACATCAACACTGCACTGGGGACAGGTTTTGTTTTGTTTTTTTACCAATTTTAATTTGTGAACCAAAAATAGTTTATTTATGTTAATTAAATAAGCATTAAAATAAAAACCCTAGGAAATGAGGGACTGGCTATCAGTCAACAGTGAAGCAGTTGAGCATTTTCACTTTTTCTCCAGACAAAAAAAAAAAAAAAAAACAAATAACAAACAAACAAACAAATAAGCAAAAAACCCTGTCCACCCAGGAGCTAATCCATTTTCCACACTCATTACCATTCAGATGAGTCTTTTGAAAAACAAAGATGTCGGCATAGCTCTTTCCAGTGTCTGAGAACGCCTTTCTTGTTGGGTTCTACAAATAAAGAGGACCCTCTGGATCTAATTAAGAGATTTTTCACCTGCCATCATTTATTCATGCGGCTCCCAGACATGCATGGAACACGTGCAGGGTGCAGGGCGCGATGTGAAACACTGTATCACACCAAGCGTGGTGCACAATGGGCCAATCATAAGACTGCACTCTCAATTCATCTTGTGAGTTTTAATGATTCAGTTCTCTCATTCAACAAGGCCTCGCTGACGGCCGGGGGCTGGGCTGGCCCTGGGGCTGACACGCTGAACTTGGTCCCCGCTGTCACGTGCTCCCAAGCTAATGGGGAGGCAGACACATAAACAAGTAATTACCGTGCGATTGAGGTCCTGCCACAGAAGTTTGTGACAGTGTAAGGAAGCCTCTGTGTATGACTGAATGTGTGCACACGTGTGTCTGTGTGTGCACGAGCACGTGTGTGTGTGTGTCTGTGCGTGAGCCTCTGTGTGGGCCTAGGGTGGAAAGGTGGGTGTGTCTTCTCACTTGTTCCCTCCGTCCCACACTGAGAGGGACAACAAGGGTCAGTTCTACTTAAAGTTGTGGACGGGGACCTTTCCAGCTGAGAAGCAGCCACTTAGTCTGGATTTTTAAAAGGTTTCCCCCCAAGAAAGTGGGTGTATTTCCTTAAAGGTCACACTGTTGCATTTAGACTTAGGTGCTGGTGGCTCTCTGAACCATACCTCTTTTCATAAAATATTGTTAGGGTTGAAAGAGAAAATAACTCTAGGGTTATTTTGCAGGGACAAAGGGAACCCATTTTCAGCAGAAGGGAATAGATAATTTTTTCGAAGGAAACACTCCAATAAATATGCAAACCTTAGCGGTCTCTTCTTTTCCAGCAAGTGTATGAGTCAGCTGTATCAGACTACAAAATCCTTCCTGAAAACAATATTTTCTTGATAGGTGGGTTGATTTTTAAAATTATAAAACATTAGTTTTCTTCAAGGATCTTTTCAGTTCACCTTTTAGTATCTGAGATCCAATCCAGGCTGCAGGTGCTCTGAGCACAGCATTTTTCGTGCCTCTTCAAAAACTGCTGAGGAAGGGAAACAGTTGATGTTCACCACATGACCAAGCACTTAATTCCTACTGATCTGTACTTTATTTAATTCTTAAAGTTATTGGTGACAAAGCCTGGCCTTCTCCTGATATTGAGGGCAAGGTGGAGCTGTCTGTATTCTAATCATCAGCTGCTGTGTGGCCACGACCAACAGCAAGAGGCTGCTGGCCTGTGCAGGGTGCATTTGCCTCCCACCTCCTGTCTCTGTCCCACTGGTAACCCAGAGTGGGACGTAGTGAAGCTAATACTTGGCGATGCACTTTCAGAGAAGCCAAGTTTAATCCACCTTGATACGAGATCCAGTTGTCTTGAGAGGCTTGGGGATGATGCTTGCTGTGTGTGTGTCCTTGCTCAGCTCACATGGTGCAGAGGCCACACCGTGGTGACTCAGGGACATGAGGCAGCAGGAGGGATGTGCAGACCAGTTTGGCTGGAGTTTGTGAAGTTGCACAGAGCTGTGGTGCTCTCTGTAATACCCAGTTCAGTCTGGAAGCCCTAGGACTTTGGCATTTCAAATTTCCTTTGTTGGAACAATCTATGGCTTTGAGTTTTTGCAAAGGCCCCTGGGCCCCATCGCTCTGAACATTTACATGCATTGCAGGGTCTTCCTTGTGTTTCTGTGCTGGGCAAGTGGGCCGCAGGCTCAGAGCCTATGTTGGCCTGGCCAGCCCGGCTCTGGCACAAACATGCCCTGGAGGCTGGGAAGGGTGCAGCTGGCCAGAGGCTCCTGTCTCTGGGTCCCGTGCCCGCTGATGCAGGTGGCTCAGGGACCTCGGTCCGGCCCAAAGGGACAATGTACACGCCCCAGGTGCCCCGCCCAGAGGGAAGGCTCACTACTGAGAGCCAATTGCTGTGGGTCCTTCTGTTATTTGGAAAAGACCATGTCAAATGTCTAACAGTTTCTACAGTCCCTGGCGTTGTGGTGGTTTGTGTCGGAATTGGAGGCTAACTCTGATGTTGGCGCTTCACGGGGAACACACACACGGCCCACGGCTGCCCTTGGCTGTAACAGCAGGTTTAGGGAACACGCCGGCAGAGAGAAAGGGCGTGTTTAAAAACTCAGTTAAAGGCAACAAAATAGAGCACTCTCTGACTCTAAATCCCTTTCACTAGAAAAATGGCCTGTACTTTAGGAGAGAATGTGGCATGTCAAAATACACACCGAGTATAAATAATGAAGACATTTCTGGTAATAGTACTGCCTCAAGTCCACCAGAACCTGAAAGGAATCGCTATTCTTTCTCTGTCGCCCGTATTGTTCCCAGTGTCTAAATGTCAAAACACAAATTAAATATTAACATTATTTTAAGTTTTAAAAAATATTTAATTAGATATTTTTCTTACATTAGTTTTAATTAGTGTACTTATTTAATATAAAATTAAACACTATGTATTTTTCTTCTTGCTTTTGAAAATCAGTTTTAAAAATAGCACACGCCCAGAGATTCAATTATTTAAAACATACTGTTTTCTGTATGATAAACATACAGAAAATGTTAGTATGATAAACATTTGCTTTGGCTTGGTAAGTTAAAGGCTACACCCCCGGCTTGCACTGTGAGCTCATTTCTGCAGGAGATTCATGCAGGATTTTATTCCCGTGTGGACCGCACCACCGGTATCCACGTTAGTAACCCGATACTGTAGCGGCAGGAATCCCTACACCCCTCAGGAAGTGCGTCACTGCGTCTCTGTCACCTGCAGGGGCAGCCAGACCAGGAAGGGGCGGCCATGCCTGGGGATGACCTTGCACCTCCCAGGCAGGTGGGTTCTGCTTTGTGCTGTGGTCTGCGGAGGAGATGGGGAGATGGAAAATGACATACTGGGTAAGTTTTCTTGTGAAATTCTGTTTTCCACCTTTCCAGCTTCCATACGGCTCCCCTGCTTGCGAGGGGAGCCCTTTGTCTGGGCCGCACAACAAGATAACCCACTTAATCTGCTGGGAGCACGTGAGTTGCCAAGTGCCGTTTAATCTGCAGAACACTGGGGCAGTGCCCTGTCACAGGCCAGCCTGACTTTTCCATGAGAAAGTGGCTCCCTGGGCCAATGATGGATTGCTTGTTCTCTTTAAACAACAGCTAAGATGGCGAAGGCCCCGGGGGGACAGGCCGAGTGCAGTTGGGAATGGGCAGATCCGACGCGGTTCAAGTTCACCTGACAAAGCCACCGCTCTGAGAAAGGATTATTCACACTGGCTTTATGTGCTGAAAGCGCGAGCCCCTGGCACAGCTGCGAAGCTTGCTCACACGGCCGCTTATGCACCATAACAAAGAGATTTGTTTTTCTCTCACCGGCCCCCCCCATTTCACACCTAGTCTGCGAGGAGCCTTCGTGGAGGAGTCTGTGTGTGCAGACGGCTGACAACGAACTTGGCCATCCACAAGAGCAGTGCCCGACCTTCCCGACATCTGAGGGACAAAACCGGTCTCCTCCTGACTAACTCCACCCCTGGAATTTAGCTTTTTAAATACTGTCATCTCACAACTCCACAGGCAAAAGATTAAAATACAAAGTCATTATTTAGTTCAATTTAGGAAAGTGATAATGGAGTTTTTGTAAAAAAATCACTTGAAAATTTCCCAGTATCAATTTTGCTATCAGAAAGAAATATGAAAGACTAGGGAGAGAAATTAGAAACGTTAAAGAACCACTTCCCTGATTGTACCAAACACGCAGCTCACATGGCAAATCCCTGCTGGTCCCCAGGTGCTGTTTTGTCATTGGTTTCTCATTCCACTTTCAGGGGACAGACCGAGCGAGGGGGAGCGGCCTCTATAAGTGCCTCCAGCATGAGTCCCCCCAGCCCATGGACAGCATGCCGCTCGTGGTCACCTGGCCCGGGTCTGTTTCATTAATGCAAGATGGAGATTTCCAAATTCTATCATGCTTTATGCCCTGTTTGCAAAGAGCTTATAACCATGAATTGAGTTTCAATTTTAAGTTACTTTTGATATTATAATATTATTTCTTCCCTTTATTTTGTTAATAAGGTAGTTTTTCCCATTTCTTTAATAAACTTGTTAGTATGGGTTCTTCAAGAAGCAAATCCCAAGAGGAGATTAGACACACAGGACATGTATTGGGGAAAGGACTGTAAGGGACGAATGGTGATTGTGTCAGAAGCAAAGAGCCTCCACAGGGCCTCACGCTGTCATTAAACGTGGGCCTGAAACTGACTGACACTCACCAGCTCCCCTCACAAGTCACGGCCCAGAGACCCGGCCCTGAGAGACCCGGCTGTGCCAGCCCCGTGCACCTGCGGGAGAGACCGCAGCCCACAGACGTCAGCCCCCAACCCGTGCCACCCGAGGCTGGTTTGGGCTCTCAGCGAACGGCCTGGTCAGAGACAGGCGACGGCAAATCTCATTGCAGTCTGTGTGCTGGTGGTTGAAGAAGTAAGAAATGCCCCGTCTTCCAAAGTTGGCAGCGATGCCTTTCTGGTCGGCAGAGTGGATCTGGGGGTCTGTCAGGTAGATGAGCCCCTTCCCGTCACCAGTCACCCAGCCTGGAGGGGGAGGAAGCACGCCTGAGAGCAAGGTCCACTGTGCATGTCGGCAAAGCCTTTCAGGAAAACTACGTATGGACTTAGACACAACTCAGTCACCCCCGGCTCTACGTTTAATGCATTTCTGCTGCAGGATTTCGTATTACGAAGTCCCGTTACTGTTTTTAAGAAGAACTGAATGTTGGACAATTAAATTTGTCATATATGACACACCCAAACCACCGATTTTCAAGGAATTACAGAGCAATAAATTGTACTTACATAATTACAAAAATCACAATATTGAACAGTTTTCTCATAATTCACACATTTCCTTAGTGCCTTTTTCATGAATTTGTGTATTAATTTGCTTAACAAACATTCACTGAGCGCACACAGTGTGTGGAACAGCGGTTCAGACGCCGGGCACTCTGCAGTGGACAAGCTGCCAGCCGTCTGTGCCTGTCGAGCTAAAATGTTTGTGAAGCGAGGCAGACTGAAAGCCGGTCTGAGTAGGTATAAGTCACAGTGTGACAGGAAGTCGTGCCAAATGCTGTGGAAGGGGACAGAGAAGATCTGGGAGGATGTCATCGAACCACTACCAGAAATAATTAGAAGTAACCTCTTTTATCATTTAAACAAAGTGCAGAGTGTTGACTAGTGATTCTGATAAATAATATACGAGACAAACAGAAGGAAAATTAAAATATGAATGCAGGAAATGTAGAAGAAGTCAGATTCAAGGACACACAGCTCTCAGTTCCCTAATGACCCCAATATCACACCTGTAACAAAGACAGAAGGCGGAAGCAAGGAAAGAGCCAGAAGATTTTCACACATCGAAACATTCACCATGAAGAAACGTAGTCACTCAAGTCCACCAGGCGAAATTTAAAAATCTGTCATGGATTTGCTCCAGAATTTAGTCCAACAGAACGTGAGCCCAATCTTCACAGCGACTATCTGACATCTAAGAGACACAGGCTGTAGATATTTTCTCAGGCATCATTTGCTACATAGAGTCAAATCAATTAATTGTAAATATTCACTGAACAGTCTATTAAGGAGTAATTGGTAGAGCTAGTGAAAAAAACCTCGTGTTTACAAATAAATAATTCTAAATATAAAAAGTAACCCCCTGTTTCACATACCTTGTAAATCTACCACAACTTCTCTGTGATTAGAAAACTCATAAGAAAAATGGCCATAAGCCAGGCCATATTCCGTGGCTTTGTATTCTGTTTTCACCACTTTTGTGTTATTTGATAATTTTACAAACTCTCCCAGAATGTAAGGTTCCACACTGACACATCCTTGTATCCTCTTGCCCTCTAAAATCTGAAAAATAGAAATGGGGGCCTGTGTGACCTAATAGTGAAGGCACGGGCTTTGGGGACAAGTAGATACCACTTTGAACCTCAGCTTTGCCACTTAGGAAGTTACTTCTAGATTTTGGTTTCTTTATTTACATGTAAAGTGCTTAACATGGTATGGCACATAATAGAACCTGAAATTATTACTCTTGCATTAAAATGCACACATCACACATGGGCTGTGATGTGTGATCCCCCAGGCAGCCTTGCAGAGGGCGTGGCCAGATCGTGAGTGGGGCCCCAGGCTGCTCTCCCAGCAAGAGCATTTCTGTGTGCGACCAACTTTGTAGACTTGTTTCAGAAGGTGAGAGTTGATGTTTGTTAAATGGCTGGCATAATACTCGACATAAAGACAGTACAAAACAGAAGACAGTTTATCATTGTAATAAAAATGGGCCTAAATAGGTCTAAAAATGTCACAAAGTAAAAAAAAAAAAATCCTTTAGACATGAGTGAAGATCTTTGGAGAAGCAGGGTCTTCTCAATCCAAAGAGGAGAGAAGTTGGTGGGGCGGTTGCCGTAACATACTCGGAGAGGCATCTTTGTGAAGAGATTAATTAGCCTCAGAGGTCCCAGCAGACAGAGCTGAGTCATGGGTAGAAAGCAGAGGAAGACAGGTTTGGAACAAAACCTTCATAACAGGTCTATTGGAAAGTGAACCTAATAATCCTGTTCTCTCACTACCGTGTTGAAGCCACGGTGCAGGGTTGGGGGCCAACAGGTACGAAATGGGGTCTGTGCACCACACGGAGGGGACAGGCTGTCAGGCACAGTCTCCGAAAGTAGAGAGGAGGTGAAGAAAGGTCTACTGAGGGCTGACCTGACCGTGTGGGGCCAGGCACACGACCCACAGCGATTCCCGTGTGACCGGCCCACTCGGGGCAGCCAGTCCTGCCTCGTTTACCTGTCTACATGGATGAAGCAGGTAGAGGAGGCTGGTGACTGAGCTGATTTTCACGAGAATGATGGTGGAGGAAAACAGATGGTAGGCTGGGGAGAGAAATCTAACCTATGTTTATGGGCCAGCTCACCCAAGAACCTGTTCTCTTCAATCTTACCAGCAGTATCGCAGACGGGATATAGAATATCTGTGTTGGGATCTTCTGTTCATAAAGTCTCTTGTTAAATTCGGTCACATAGTGCTGGGCAGTCATCTGTCGCTCCACATCAGAGAAATGGAGCCACAGCTTCTTCGGGTCCTTATACTCCTTCCCAACATATCTATGAACAAACAAAACCACCTCAGTAGCCGTTTCCTGGAGGATGCAGCCATCCCTGCTCCCTGCTTCGCACCACCATCTCTGACCCGGGTCCCCTCACTGGGCAGCTCTGCCCTATGGGCCCTCGGCCCACCCCCGTGCAGGTGAATCTGGGCTCCCAGCCGCGTATCTACCTGGACGCAATGCATCTCAGGCCTCAAAGGGTTCTCTTGCCTTTTCTGCAGGCTTGTTTATGTATGAGAAGTATGGCTCTCATAGTTGAACTAGCTCCTGCCAGCACATTCTCTCTCCTGCCAATGGGCAGATGCTCCACCTTTCCTATCTTTCCCATGGGGTGGCAACGTTTCCATAATGGGTCCGAGTCATGTCGGTCTGTGCAAGACAGCTGACAGAATGTTGGCCAGTCCGTGGAAACTGTTACCAATAAGTTAACCAGGACGAGGGAGTAGGAAGCTGAAAACATATTTTCTGGCCAGCTTTCTCCGCCTTTTCAAAATCTCATTAATGATTACAGTGGTCCCTCCTTATCTGGGGGGGGGGACCCCTGGTGGATGCCTGAAACCACAAATGGTACTGAGTCCTACATATACTACATTTTCCCTATATGCGTGACAAGGATTAATTTATTAAGTCAGGCATGGTAAGAGAGTAACAACAGTGACTAATGGTAAATGCACTGTAATGAGGTATGTGAATGTGGCACTGTGACATAAAATCGGGGTGACTTGAACTCAGGCACTACGATACCTCAATAGCTGAGCTACAATGGAGACACTGCTAAGTGACCAGTGGGTGGGGACATGCTGGATAAAAGGATGATTCACGTTCTGGGAGGGATGGAGGGGACCATGTGTGGTGTCATCCAAATGGCACACGTATAAAACTTATGAGTTATTTGTTTCTGGAATTTTCAGACTGTGGTTGACCAGGGGTAACTGAGATGCAGAAAGCAGAACAGTGGTAAGGGGGCAACGGTAGGTAGCAGAGAGGAAAATTAGCCCTTTTTACAGGAGTGGCATCAACGTTTTCAAGCAATACCTCCCCAGCGTTTCCTCTTGGTGAAGGTGATGGACCCAGAAAGCGTTTCTTTGCCTGCCTTTCTTCTTCACTTTCAGGTAGTCCCCCAGGTATACTACAGTTTCCTGGGCCGTCCACAAGTCAGATTTCTTAGAATATTTCAACAAAAGAGCATCTGTAAAATAAAAGATGAAGAAAATGGATCTTATTTTCCAAATGATGTCACAATTGATGGACAACGTTGAAGTAACACAGGTCCTCATCCAGCATATCTGAAATCTTCAACTTCTTTGTGCATTTCTCAAATGTCAGCCTCTTCTGTGACGACTGATAAAAAGGTAGCAAAGTACAATAAGCAAGAAAAGCTCTAGAATAAAATGAAGAATAGCCCTTGAGCCACAGAATCTTGTTTGTGACAGCAACTTTAAGACAAAGGCAGCGTTTTTGTATGAATAGCAAGGACAGTGAAGGGCCTTAGAAACACAAGACCCCAGACGGTCCTGGCACAGGCCCCACACCTTCTCCTGGCCACCTGGGGTGCCAGGTGTCATGGGCAGCAATAAGTCCAAATTGTACCTCAGATGTTCCCAGCAACTCCAGGGATCCAGATTAGACATTAAAGCACACCCTTTTTTCTCTTCCTTGTTTTGTTTAAGTTGGGAAAGTCTAGGAATTACTTGAAAAATTATAGCTACTGTACAAAGATGTAAACTCAACTGAAAAAGGAAAAGGTAGGATAAAAAAAAGGACCACCTCTGCCTTGAAGAACGGAGGAAGCGGGCGAGCAAGAAGTAGCTCTTTGAGGAGAAGGACTGACGTGAACCCCAAGGAAGAAATGCTACATTTTAGGGTATTGTATGATGACACTTTTATGTGGAATAAGGGGAGAGAGAGAGAGAGAGAGAGAGAGAGAGAGAGAGAGAGAGAGAGAGAGAGAGAGAGATATCAGAGTTGTGGTTACTAGAGGTGAGGGTGGGGCGGGCTCTGGAGGAAGGAGGTCAGACTCCAGTGTAAGAAGCTGCGTCCACAGGACGCAGCCAATAGCGAGCCTGTTGCCGCCGGCGCTGCGGTTTGGAGATCCAGGAGTGTTGTTCAGAGAGGAAATCCTGAGGGTTCTCATCATAAGGAGACTCTTTTTCCCTTTTTTCTCTCTTTCATTTTTATTGTATTTATATGAGAAGATGAATGTTAGTGAACCTATTGGAATCACTTCACTTGTAATCAAACCTTCATGCTGCACGTCTCAAACTTACACAATGATGTATGTCGATTATTTCTCAATAAAACTGGGAAAAAATACCGATGCCTGGACCCACAGCCCAAGGTGTCAGACGGGCATCTCTCAGGTGAGGCCTGGAGGTTTAAGAGCCTCCGGGGCCCATGTGGTGCCTGACTGAGAACCGCCACCTTAGAACCCAGAGCTTAGCCAGCTTCATGGCTTCTTCTGAAGTGTACTTTGCAGTAGTTAAAAAAAAATCAATAATTCTTCAGTATCTTAGACATTATGAAGGAACTCTCTGGGCTAGGAGGAGACCTTTGTCTTGTTTTCTTCCCGGAGCCTCTACCCCTCCTGAGCCGCCCTGGATGTGTGCCTGGCAGGTGTCCGCATCCCGGGCCGCTGCAGGAGGGAACCTCAGGCTGCTCCTCAGGCGGGAAGCTGGTGCTGACAGGCGGGTACCTCACCATTCCCCTCGCTAGCTGGAGACCTCTCGGTGCACAGGGGTAAAGCTCTCTGCCCAGTGGAAGGCTGGTGGTCTGCTAGGCCAGACTCTCTCTCCTGGAAGCTGTGTGGCAAAGTGCCGTGAGAAATTGCTGCTTGTGAGTGAGAACAAAAGAACAGGCGCTGCGAGGAAATGGCACCCAGAGCCGCCCCAGAGCCTGGCTGTCCCCAAGGCTGCTGAGATTCCCATCTCCAGATCGCCTTGTATGTCCTTCTAGCAAACCTCCAAACACAGATGGCCCGAGTCCTGGAGCCTCTGGAGCCGCCCAGCTGAGCCAGGGCAGCCTGCAGGGCACCTTTCTCCACACCTTCCCAGCATGATAGGGCCTCCGTCTCCCCTGCACTTTAAGGGATGAACACCAGCTCCTCCACGGTCCCCAGCACAGAGGTGCCTCCCAGCTGCACCTGCCTGAGGCTGCCACACTCACCGTATGCCCGGAGTAGCTGGCTGGGTTTGAACACCCCTGTGTGCTCCAGCCTCTGGAATAGCCACTCATGTGTCACCCCTGCCAGCAGCCTTTCAAGGTCATTGGGCTGCAGGGTGCGAGCCTCGAGGGTCTCCTGCCTCATTGACCCTGCCAAGGAAACAAAAGAGCTCCCGCTGGAATTCAGGTAGGACCAGGGGCTCCCCGCCTCCGAGGACCCGCTGGAGAACATGGGAGAGTTCCACCAGCTCGCTGAGGACGAGCTGGAGTTGTGGCTGCAGTTGAGCACATCTTCAGGCATGTTCCTTTCCTCGGTGGTCTCGCAGTCCTCATGGCTTCTGGGGACAGGGGGCAGCCCGGTCCCTGAAGCACAGGGCTGCCTCGGGGCACACAGCCCGGGATGGTCACGCTGCCCCATCAGGTCGAGGAGCTGGCCCTGCTCATCCACCGTGGATGCGTCAGGGTCCACATCTGGCTCTGGGACTGAGCACCTGCTTTGTCCCCTGTCCGGGTTCTGACCAGGCCAGAGAGGAGAGACAGAGTGACATGCCACTGTGGAACTTCTGCCTAGAGAATTGCCCGTGCCTCCGTGGGAGCCCAGAGGTGTGTCCTCTGTGCCATCTGCTGTTTCCCCTTCTGGGTCCACCTCAGCGGGGCTCCCTTTCAATGCAAGGCCAGTGCCATGTGTGAGTTCTCCCTTGTCTCCTCCGGACTGGTTTCTGGCATCACAGCTGGTTTCTGGAAAGTTATCGATTATTTCAAAGGTCTCTTCATCTTGGATTGAAGGAGGGGGGGCCATGTTCTTGGGCCAACCAGGATCAGGAGACCAAGAAGCAGACCCAGATGAGAGTCTGGGATGAGCAGAAGTATCTCTGGAGCCCGTAGTTCTGACTTCCTGCATTTCTTCCAGACCTCCCTCCAGCTGCCCTGTGCTGGAGGCCAAGAGCGTGGCCCTGGCACCACAAGGTGGACAGGACTCTGAACTATCTTCCTTGGACCCTGGGAAAGAGAGGCCATGAAGCTCTGAAGCCAGTGAACACAGGGCTGTGCTTCCCTCGTCACTCCCCTGCTCTCTTGCGCCGGCTACAGGACGCTGAGCGTCCCCCAGATGCTCTCCACTAGGCTGTCCTCTGGTCGGGCTCTTGTCTCCATGGTCACTCACATCTTCCCAGCTGGTAGAAGCACTGCACCCTGATAATGTGCTCCAGGAACAGGAGCTCTGGCTATCATTCAAAGTAGCTACCCTGCCGCTGCGGTGGCCTGGTGACTCCATCTCAGTCCCCACATCTGGGTCCAAGGGGACTCGGAAGATATCTGAACGGGCCCAGCCTCTCCTTCCTGCCCTCCTGGGTGCCTCCTGGCCATTCTGAGCAACCTGGGAACAGGACATTCCCCCGCCTGCCTGAAGACATGATCTGTCCTCCATACTCATGGTTTCTATGCTTTTTGTGTCTGTTTTAAGTGCAGTGATTCAGATTTCCGGGTTGGCATCTGTTTGTTTGTTTTTGTTGTTTTCACAAGTGCTTTTAAATACTTCACACACGGAAGTGTGGTGCTGTGAATAGGTTTCAAGGATTTTCTGGAAATCTACTTGTTCGTGCAGGATGGGCTTGTGTAGCCCACACTCGAAACCCGCTGGGACATAAGCCCCGTCTTCTGAGATTGCAAAGCTCTGAACCTGCAAATGGTCCTTCACCTGGCTGACAACGCACACGACTTCCCGGGCAAGAGCGACTCGCTCCTGACTCCCAGCAGAGGCACTGAATGCATACAGCTTCCCCATGGCCTCGCAGCAGAGCTGCCCAGCCATGAGGCCTGGCCCTGTCTCCCCGTGGAGCCGGCGGTGCACCGTGGCCAGGCCGAATGCTGCTCTGAGGAGACTGTGGAGCTCCTGCCTTCCCATTGCTGGCTCATCGTGTCTCTGGGTGAGAAGGCCAATCTCGAAGGCCTCTCTGGCTTCCCTCAGATGCGCAGTTCTCATGCCTGGAGGACAGTCGTCAGAACCAGTGTAGGACAGCAAGCACATGCCACGGATGTTCTGAGAAAATAACACATGCAAAATCAGACATGGACCTGAGCACTAGAGGTGAAACAGGAAACCTGTGGAATTCCTGGAGAACAGTCATTAGGATACTATGGAGAAACAAACACTGAAGTGTAGGATGACAAGTGTGTGCCATGGGTATGATAGGAAAAACACACAATCGAACAGTGAATGCAGGGTTTTCTTGGTGACAGCGGAGGAGGGACTGGCAGGTGGGACTGGCTGGCAGGAACTACACCCTCCTGCAGCCTCCAGTGTTTTCCGTCTGCGATGTTACGAACGGAGTCTATGCATGGGATGTGGTAAGTTTCTCTACAAGAATAAGGCTGCTGTAGAGAAACACATTGTTTGTTCGGTAATAGAAAAATGGACTGGTGGCCCCGAAGCATCCCATGCGTTTGAGTCACCTGGGCAGTGTTGCAACACTAAAGGTCTCTGGGGACCAATCCCAGAATGTTGCATTCACAGGATCAAGGGGGCAGCCCAGGGCTGTGCATTCTGAAAAGGCCCTTGGTGATTGTGAAGTGCTGGGGACAGTGCTCTGGAGCAGATGGCCTCCACTCCTCTGGGGGAATTAGTGAGGTCCCACCAGGATGTCCCCACTCTACCCATGAAACCTCCGCACAGGACATCTGACCCTGTGATCTGACCCTGATGCCCACCCCACGCCCCACTTACCATGGCCGTGAGTACGAAGAGCGGTGTGTAGGGACTGAGGGTGGCTGCTAGCTTGCAGGCTTCGGCGGCTGACAGCAGGCGGTGGTCTGTGACCCTCAGCAGGCCCTGGGAGAGAGCAGGGGCCACAGCAACAGGCAGGCTATGAAGCCGAGTCTCAGGGGTGCCCTGCCTCCCCCAACCTGTCTCAATTGCTTGAGAACTGGGCCACAGAAGAGTGACTGCCTCTCTCCCGCACCATCCCCACCCCAAAGAGGGCTGGCATGGCACCCTGACAGCATCATCTGCACCATCCACTCTGGAGGAACCCCACACGTTCTGCAGCCAGATTAACGGCTGGTCTCTGAATTGTTCTCGGCAGAGAGCCCTCTGATCTATAGTTTCACAGCAATTAGGTCCGTCCATTCAGTTTAGAAATGTGCACGAGCACCTTGGTGTCAGCTGCTGTTCTAGACACAAGGACTCGCAGGCGATGAGCCTGCTGGGAGCTTGATCTCTGCTGAGGGGAGGGGACCCACACCCCATGTGAGGGTGATGCATATGGGTGGGGCTGGGGAGGTCCAGGGGACAGCTTCAGTGAATGAGGTACAGAGTCTTCCCCCTGTGTTTGTCTGGCAGCAAAAGCAATGGCTGAGGTTCCAGTCACTGCCAGCAAGCTGCGTGGGTTTGTCCTCATGCTGCTGGCACTGAGTGTGGCCACTGCTGTCACTTGGCACTTCACAAAAATGGCCACCTCGGAGATCATGTGAAAACCTCAGCTTCCAGACAGTGTGGGAGCACAGGCCAGTGTCCTCCCGCCGAGATAGACCCTGGCGGTCCCGGGGTCTGGCTCTGCTCCGGGCAGCTTCCTTAGAGGCTTCATACTGCATACCTGACCCAGTCTCTCTGGACCTCAGCTTATGTCTCCCTAGAATGGGGGTGACACCTGTTGCCCAAAGGACTTCATGTGGATCATATACACAGACAGGCTTTCTGGATTGTAAAGCGATGTGTAAACAGTAGGAATCATTATTAGTAGGGCTAGGGGCCTCGAGAAGTGACTGATGCTCTGATTTGAGTAACTGATGATGAAACTTTAAACATGTTTAAAAACTTAAAAAACCATTTTCCTTTGTCGTCGAGGTGGCCCATGTGTGGAAACTGAATTCTGTGCTCATTTGGAAACTCCTTCCCCGTCACTGAATGACCTCTGCATATCTGGGGCCAGGCCAGGTGCTGGGGCAACACAGCCCACAGAACACCCCGGAACTGTCCCCAGCAGTGTGGATGTCACCCGTGAGGGGAGACGCTGTGCTCCCTGACTCTAGCACCCCACCATCTGCACCCCAGTTTGGTGAGCAATAGTTACCAAGTTCATCCACGGGCTGTTTTTAAATTTCTCGTACTCTTGATTGCTCATGGACATGAAGAGGTCTGCCAGAATCCCTAATGATGTGGAGATGCCCTGTAGGGAAAGACAGGCAGACAGACAGACAGACAGACAGACGGGAATTCACGGTGAGTCACTGCTTGTGCCCCGGCCTGAAGGCAATCAGCCCTCCCTGTGGACCAGCACTTTGTGTGACTGCTGTTCTTGTGACACAAGGACACTATCCCACACTGAGGCCACAGACACCATGCAAACGCAGCTCTTTCCACTTGGGCTTGGCCGAATTGCTTGGCCAGCTCTTTCCATGTGGCTGTTGGCAGTTTGAGGGACAAGGCAACCTGATGCCGCCACAAACAGGAGAATGTGCCTGGACTTACAGAGCATAAACCATCCGGCAGGAAAGCAGATCCTGCTGCTTCGCTTCTTGAATAAAGGCGCAGTGTAAATAATTAAGGAACGTCTTCGCCCACTTCATTCAAAGAAATGATTTTAGGTACAAGCGCCTAGGTGCAGTCAGCTGGGCTATGGAGCCATGCAAAGGCTAAACGCATGACAAAGCAGACAAACGACTGGCTCACTAGAAATAACTATGTAAGTGGATAGTTACAAATCAAAATAGAAACACTAGGACTTCTGGCCAAGATGGTAGGTAGACACACTGTGCCTCCTTGTACAACAAGGAGGACAACGACAAATTTAAAAACAAAAACAACCAGAACTGACAGAAAATTGAACTGTATGGAAGTCTGACAACCAAGGAGTTAAAGAAGAAACATTCATCCAGACCAGTAGGAGGGGCGGAAACAGGCAAGGTGGCGGCTGGAGGACCAGGTGGTCCCACATTCACATGCAGATAAACCAGGAGGTACAACAGGGGAGGGAGACTGACCACACAACCCAGTGTTCCATCATGGGGAAATAAAGCCTCAAAGCCTCTGAACTAAAAACACATGTGAGGGTTGAGGTGGCAGCTGGAGAAACTCCCAGCCTCACAGGAGAGTTTGTTGGAGAGACCCACAGGGTCCTAGAATATACACAAACCCACCCACGAGTCAGCACCAGAAAAGCCCAATTTGTTTGTGGGTAGTGGGGGAAGTGACTGAAAGCCCACAGAGAACAGAGCAAGCAGCCTGTTCCCTCTTGGACCCCTTCCCCACATACAGCATCACAAAGCAGCAATGTGGGTTGCCCCGCCCTAGTGTACACCTAAGGCTCCACCCCTTACTATGTAATAGGTGCCCGGAGACAAAAAAAAAAAAAAAAAAGGCCCGAATGAAAGAACAGATCAAGGCTCCAAAAAAAATACAACTAAGCAACAAAGAGATAGCGAACCTATCAGATGCACAGTTCAAAACACTGGTAATCAGGATGCTCACAGAATTGGTTGAATTTGGTCACAAATAAGATGAAAAAATGAAGGCTATGCTAAGTGAAATAAAGGAAAATGTACAGGGAGCCAACAGTAAAGGGAAGGAAACTGGGACTCAAATCAATGGTGTGGACCACAAGGAAGAAAGAAACATTCAACCAGAACAGAATGAAGAAATAAGAATTCAAAAAAATGAGGAGAGACTTAGGAACCTCCAGGACATCTTTAAACATTCCAACATCTGAATCATAGGGGTGTCAGAAGGAGAAGAGGAAGAGCAAGAAGTTGAAAACTTGTTTGAACAAATAATGAAGGAGAACTTCCCTAATTTGGCAAAGGAAATAGACTTCCAGGAAGTCCAGGAAGCCCAGAGAGTCCCATAGAAGTTGGACCCAAAGAAGCACACACCAAGGCACATCATAATTACATTAGCCAAGATTAAACAGAAGGAGAGAATCTTAAATGTGGCAAGAAAAAAGGAGATAGTTACCTACAAAGGACTTCCCATTAGACTATCAGCTGATTTCTCAAAAGAGACCTTACAGGCAAGAAGGGGCTGGAAAGAAGTATTCCAAGTCATGAAAGGCAAGGAACTACATCTAACATTATGCTATCTAGCAAAGCTATCATTTAGAATGGAAGGGAAGATAAAGTGCTTCTCAGATAAGGTCAAGTTAAAGGAGTTCATCAGCACCCAGCCCTTATTACATGAAATGTTAAAGGGACTTATCTAAGAAAAAGAAGAAGATCAAAACTATGAACAGTAAAATGACAACAAACTCAGTTATTAACAACTGAACCTAAACAAAAACAAAACCAAAAACAAACTAAGCAAACAACTAGAACAGGAACAGAACCACAGAAATAGAGATCACATGCAGGGTTATCAGTGGGGGAGTGGGAGGGTGAGAGGAGGGGAAAAGGCACAGAGAATAAGAAGCATAAATGGTAGGTAGAAAATAGACAGGGGGGGAGGTTAAGAATAAATAGTACAGGAAATGTAGAAGCTAAAGAACTTACATGTATGACCCATGGACATGAACTAAAGGGGGGGAATGCAAGTGAGAGGGGGGGTGCAGGGTAGAGGAGAATAAAGGGGGGAAATGGGACAACTGTAATAGCATAATCAATAAAATATGTTTAAAAAGAAAGAAAGAAAGAAAGAAACACTAACTATAGGCCAGGAGTTCGGTGTGAGTGAGAACAGAGCAGCACAGGAGCAGGCGGCCCGGTCCTGTGCCCACGTGGAGCCAACAGAACAGGACCAATGCAACTGGTAGGCAGCGAGGTGAATTATGCCACCGGAGATAACCACTCAGGACAAACATGTGCAGAAGAAAAAGGTTCACAACCAACCTTCTTATCTGGCTGAGGAAGCGTCAGGTACCCTGCGATGGAAGCCCACGTTAACTCTGCCGCTTCGGACCACATGCCTGGAAAAGGGAGGCATGGGGGTGACTGCTAGCGTCTGCTCTCATGACAGAAAATGCCTTGAAAACTACAGAAGGGAGATTCATTAGTGCCTGTCAGAAAATTCCAGGCTGGGTCCAGTTGACGGCAGACAATAATCCACTTTCTGGTGTGTTTAACGCGGGCGACAGGGAGAGAGTAAGAATTGCTGCACACCACACATGTCCTGCGTGTGAATGTAAAAAAACTCACCGCCACTATTTACAAGAGTAACAATTACCTGCCTCTGTTAAGTTTTCAAACACTTTAGTGAGTGCATTTTAAAGTATAATTGCAGTTCTGTAAACTCTCCTTGAAAACTTGTAAGTACCTTCAAGGATTGAATGGGGACGGTGTCACTACGTCAGGGGACCAAGGGTCAGACGCCAGAAATAACATGAGAACCCCATGTTAATGCTCATGAGGTACAACTGTAAATTTCAGAACTCAACAGAAAATGTCTGTGTCAGGAGCATTCATCACACTCCTGGGGCCCTAAACGTCCTCCTCTCTCACATGAGGACGCGGAGAGAGGCGGCTAGACGTGGCAGGTGCGGGCAGGCGGGGCGCACCTAGCTTCTGTAGGATCTGCCCTCGGATCTGCACGCAGACGGACTGCACCAGGACCCGGTCACTCTCATTTCTGTACCGCCAGGTGCCTGTGATAAATGAGGGATAGAGAAATGCATTGCTGGCCTTGAATTTATGCAGGAATATCACGGTGAAATAAAACTGTTCTCACAGAAGCCTTTGTGAGCACACATGATGGACATTCGAGCAGCAGCCTCCTCTCGTGTACAGTGCGAGGTTCCAGCTCCTCCTCATTAAGGTCCAGGGACTAACTCCTCCCTCTGCCACCCTGGCCCCTTCATGTCCCTTCTCACAGAGGGCACGTTCTTTGGACCGCTTCCCCCTGGCTCCAGAGCAGACCACTCCTGCTTGCTTGGGTCTCAGCCTCAGCACTGTGGCCTCCCAGGCTGTCCCCATCAGTGTGGCCCCAGCATCCCTGGGTGTGTGGGCTCAGTCCCATCCTCCCAGACCACACACAGGAGAGTAGGAACAGGCCCAGCACCTGCATTGTGAGCCTTTCTGAAGAGAGCAGGGCAGGCACCATGCTGCTCTCCACCTGACTTGGGTGAGGAAAGTGGTGAACGGCTTGGTGTTTATTGTGACGAGGGTGGGGCTGGGATTCACTGGTGAGTGAACGTCAGCCTGTGCAGACACGGGCAAGATGGGGAGGGCAGGCTGGGCAGGACCGCCAGGGCGGAGACCCACTGGCTCTCCCTCCTCGTTACTGTCACGCCACCCTCTGTTTGTGCCCTAGCTTTTCGTTCCACTGCATGGGTGCCTGTGCATGTGTTTTCACACATGTGCCTCTGTGTGCATGCATGTGTGTGAGGTGTAGAAGGTGAGAAGTGTGCACAGTGTGTGTTAGTGATGGTGGCCACAATGAGGGGCACGTGGTCAGTATTTGTATTCTAACCTGCCTCCGGGCTTTATTTTTAATTTTTTTCCATGTCCCCCCATTCATAATACAGACCAGGCAAAGGGCCTGGGCTGAGGTTTCTATGGGGTGGGTTTACTCTGCCCCCTCTTTCTGTACAGGTGGTGTAAGAATACAGCCTGTGGGAAGCACCAGGCCTGCCTCAGGGTTTCAAGGTGCTGGGGACCTTATACTGAAGCACGTTGAACTTAAACTCTACTGGAAATTGTATTCAGCTTATCAGGAAACTTCTTGACCAGAATTTCAGACAAGATATTGGGAGGCGTAAGTGATTTGTCACCCAACCATTACAACTTGCTTCTGTCCATGTGTGGTTAAATACTGAAATGTTTTTTATTAGAGTTCTTAGGTAGCAAAGTTTAGTTTCCTAGCCATTCAAATGCTCTGTCCCCTCAATTCTGTCCGAGGCCCATGGAGTTACCTGCTTCAATGGTTACCGTCCATTAGGAAACCCTCTCTGCAATGAGGCTGGGAGATGTCACTGCATTCTGCTTGTTTTTAACTAGAGAGAGTGGCAGCTAGGGAAGGGCGCGGCTTGGCCAAGGCCCCTTCCTTTATTGGTGGCAGGTGGAGCGGCAACAGCTAACACCCAGCAATATGGGGTCCCTACCCTAGACCCCTGGAGGCCCCGAGGGCGGAGATCTCAGGGAGGGTGTGAACGCACTTTACCTGTCGCTCCATCGTTGCTGATCAGACTGCTCAGGATATACTCCGCTTTTAAAAGTTTTCCTGAAAAGCAGCAGCCGAATGCCACACAATCAGCTCTGAGCACGGCTTCACACACCACCCACTGTAAGAGCGACCACACACTACAGCAGGGCCGCTCTTGGGAACGATCTGTTCCGAAATCTAAAGCCTGTAACTTCACCGTCTACAAAAGGGAGAAGACAGAAGTCCCGGGAGGCGGTAAGGTGGGAAGTCTGGAGTGGCGACCTGAAGCATCCTCGGGAAGGGGCAAGTCCCCAGCTGCGACGGTGGCTCCGGAGGGAAAGCGAGCGTCCCAGTGCAGCATGGCGCGCAGACAAGGCTCCCCCACCACGTAGGAGGGGCCTAACCACCGACTCGGTCTCTCCGCGAGCCGGAAGTGCAGTTGCTTATCTTACCCCCCCCCTCCCCCCCCCCCCCCCCCCCCCGTGCCTGCAGGCCCCTGGCGGCCTGTCCCCTGGGACCCTCAGTCCACCCGCCTTGGTCACAGCGGCCTCCTTGCCGCCCCTGGGACCTGCAGGCCAGCTTGCGCTCCAGGTCTTTGCACCGTTTCAGTCTGGCCAAGTGGGGCAGGGCCTGCTCGCTACAGGCCCCCAGTTTCCGTGTCACACAGCAGCCACACCATGCACAGCGACGGTGCCACGTTGGCTCTGTCGTTGCCACCTGCTGCCATCAGAAGGAACGTTAGTGGTCAGCGTTCCCTCAGACCCAAACAGTATAAGATGTCCCCGATCAGGGGCATTTCCAGGAAGGAATTTCTCCTAAGGTCAACTCCATCCCTGCATTCCCTTCAGAGAAGTTAACGGTAAGACGCGGGCACACTTCAGGCCCGGCTGCAAGGACAGGAAAGGGCCGGGGCTGCGCTGGCCCCGGCCCGGCAGGGCCCGGAGGGCCTGCTCACGTGTGGAATCGAACGAACACACTGCACTAACAAGCGGCAGGGAGACAGACTCTGGATGGAGAGGCGGCTGACCGCTGGGGGGCGGGGTGGGGTGAAGGGAACGCCCCAAAGAGAAAAAAGGAGATTCACGTACACGGACAACAGTGCGGGGATTGCAGGGGGAGGGGCGGAGGTGGGAGAGGGTACGGGGGACAAATGGTAATGGGGAAAAAAAACCCAAAAAATAAATTTAAAAAAGTAAAATGAAAAAAAAGACAGCGAATGGGCTCGGGTCTGAAAAGCCCATTTCTGCCCTGTCCTGACACCTCGGTCCCTCTCTGGAGTCCGCAATCGTCGCAATCGTCCCAATGAGTGCGGTCGGCACAATTCCTCGTCGGAGGAAATGAAGTAAAGACGTTTTAACCTCCCACAGACCAGAGTCATCGACACCGCAGCAATGGCTGAAAACGTCTGTAAAAACGAGCCAGTCCTGCTCCTGCGAGAGGCAGCTTCCGATGTGGGCCCTCATCCTCTCTCTCTTGGAAACGAGAGCGAGAGCGGAGGACCACGCATCGCCCGCCTCACGGGTAACGATGGCGGAGTGTGCGGAAGTGGACTCAGCCGGTCGCTGCAGGCCCCGCCCCCGCCCCGCCCCCTGAACGGAAGGGCGCCCGGTGCGTTCGCACGCAGCTGCCTCGTTTGCCGCTGCGCTCACAGTGACAGGAAGAAGGAGCGTGTTTCCAGCCAAATCAAGTGCAGCGCGGTGCTGCGGGTGACGGAAACCCGCGGATTACCTCAGAGTCTGTCAAGAGCCCGCCAAAAGGAGACAGGACAGCTAAGAGAAAGCGGAACTCTAATCTGCTTTTTAAAGGCTCTTGGGCAGAAGCACAGCATTCAGATTCCCTGTTTGAAAGCAGCAGGACGGATTTGTTAGAAGACAAAGGCTCCAATTAGTACTTTTCACACCCTTTCACGATTTTCTCTGCGGCTCTGGCTCTGAGGCCCTTTATGCCAACTCTTTGTGCTGGGGATGAAGGCGCTGGCAGGCAGCGGTGCGCAGGGCAGGGAGCCGCGGGGCCCTGGGCGGGAGGGGCAGGGTGCGCCTACCTGTGTTGACCGACACTCGGGCCTGGCGAATGACCAGCTGCGGGGCCACTGGCGTGGCGGGCCACAGCTTGTGCAGCCCCTTGGCCACCCGCAGGACTTGGCGCGACACGTCGAGCCCGTACAGGAGCCGGTCGCTCACGAACAGGATGGCCGCCGCAGTGGCGCAGTCCCGGGCGAGGATGGAGGCCCTCAAGGACACCTGGAGGTCGTGAAGGGACACAGTGAGCTGGCGAGGCAAGGCGCGCAGTCAGCAGAACGGGCGGCCGAAGAGAGTTAGGACAGCTCCGATGCACCGCGGGATCAACCACGTCCCTTCCCTTCTATTCCCCTCCACTCCTAAGGTTGTACGGGGATAAGTGCGCCCGCCAGGCCTGTCCGGGAAGAGTCCAGCCACTTCTGACCTGAGGAGAACAGTCTGTGCGACACCGGCACCGGCGCGACCCGGCCGCCAAGGACAGCGGACTGGAATGTGCTCACAGGAACAGTGACGACTTCACTGTACTGGTCGGCGGGGGCGGCGGACGCCGGCCCGGGACCGTGTGCGCTGTGTGCCCGTCACATTCAAAATGACTGAGCGAGTAGAGCAACGCATCTGCCTCAGGTTCTGCGTGCAGCTCAGACATTCCTCCGTGGAAACTATCGGAATGACTCAGGAGGCCGCAGCTCTGGGCGACCGGTGATGGGCAGCTTCCTTATCACAACCGCCGCTCACGCATCCCGAGTCCTGCAGGGGGTTTTGGTGAAGCGTCAAATCGCCCAGGTGACGCGGCCGCTACAGCCCGGATTTGGTGCCCTGCGACTTCTGGCTTTTCCCAAACTAAAGTCACCTTTGACAGGGAAGAGGCTTCAGACCGTCGACGGCATGCAGGGAAATATGACAGGGCGGCTGACGGCAGAACCGTGGGAGGTCCCGGGGCGCCTGCTTTGAAGGGGACCGAGGCGTCATTGTCCTATGTACGAGGTTTCTTATAGCTTCTTCCATAAATGCCTCTCTTTTTTCATGTCGCGTGGCCGCATACCTTCTGGGCAGACCCCTTTGTTTCCCGACTCACTTCCTGACTCTGCTCCGTGACCCCAGCCCAGGGAAGGGGCTGCCTGGCCCGGCTGACAGGTTTGGGAGCGGGAGCGGGCTGTCCTTTCTCCTGGCACAGGCAGGCCGAAGGGACGGATTCTTCCCGATGCTGTGCGTCCTGTCTCCCGGCAAAGCCACCTGTGTGGGCTGCCTGCTTGGCCCGGTGAGTCCTGCGCCTGCCGGGGGAAGCCCACGCAACGCTGGGGTTCGGGTGAGCGGGTCCCCCGCGCTCTAACGCGGAGTCGTATCTCCCAAGCCAGCCTCTTCCAGAACGAGCGGCGATATGCAATCTGCGCATGCCCAGGTCTCTGTTAAACAGCCCCGCTCCAGCTCCAGAACCCAGCAGGCTACGGGGAGCGCCGTCGGCCAGACCTGCGCCAGGACCGGCGTTTCCAGGCCCGACAGACCACACCCCCCAGGGAAACCGCGCCGCCCCAGGCCGGGCCTCTGAGGCAGCAGCGTCTTGTGCTACTTGACCTCGACCCCACCTCCCCACCCCACCACCACCCCAAAGCTAAGAACGCCGCCCACACCTGGCTCCATGGCTTCCTGAACTGGCTTCAAGAAAATGAACTTACTAATCTAAACTAAGAAACACAGAAGGAATTTCCCAGTCACAGGATGGAAAGAAGCAGGAAGTAGGGTCTAGCTGGGACCCTTCTATGGGCAACACCAGAGTGAAGACCCGGGAATGATGACTGAACGCCAACCCCCATGCCACTGGTGTGCGTCCCTGAGCGGGGGCCTCCTTTCGGCCCCACATGCATCTTTGTAGTGATGTAGCTTCATAATAAAACACGCTTCATCTTATGAGTTTGCTCGGGTGAGCCTCTGTTCCTTCCCACTAAAAAAACAACTAAAGCAAATGCTCAAAGCTTCTATTGGGGTGTGTCCAGTAAACCATCAATCTGAAGAACACAAGTTTTTTGGTGTTTTTAAAAATTTGTCCTCACCCAAAGACATGCTTATTGATTTTAGAGAGGGAAAGGGAGGGAGAAAGAGAGGGAGAGAAACATCGATGTGTGGTTGCCTCTCCCACATGCCCTGACAGGGGACCAAACCTGCAACCATGCCTGTGCCCTGACCACAAATCAAACCGGCGGCCCTTCAGCTTGCAGGGCAAAGCCCAACCAACTGAGCCACACAGGCCAGGCCTGAAGAACACAAGTTTTAAAGGAGAACAGCTCATTCATTTGACATTCATAGAATATAAATTCAAAGATGGAAAAGAGCCCTGGCTGGTGTGGCTCAGTGGATTGAGCGCAGACCTGCGAATCAAAGGGTTGCTGGTTTGATTCCTAGTCGGGGCGCATGCCTGGGTTGCAGGCCAGGTCCCCACGTAACTAGTGTGGAGGACAATAATGTGTGAGAGGCAACCGACTGATGTTTCCCTCTCTCCTTCCTTTCCCCTCTCTCTAAAAATGAATACATACAATATTTTTAAAAAACCCCAAAGATGGAAAAGAAATGGGTGTTTTATGTCTGCCCCGCTTTGTTTGCCACGGCTGGTCTCTGGAGGAGGCTTCTCTGTGCTGGGCGCACAGAGATCCCATCTCTGGTCTGCAGCCTCAGCTGCTTTCTGCAGAACTGGTGGCTTCAACCACTGCCAGGTTCCCCATTAGATCATTTAATTTCATTGTAACCAGAAAATCCAAATAAGATAGGGAACCTGAGGTTGAGAGGTTACATGACTCCAAAGTTACAAAGTTGGAAGAGTCAGGGTCAGGAAGGAACTCAAGTCTCTATCTTTTGCCTTCTTTTTTTAACTATGGTCAAAACACAGAACATAAAATGCACCATATTCACCATTTTTAAGCATACACTTCAGTACTTCAGCAAATACGAACTCTAAACCCATTAAAGATCCCCCTTTTCTTTTTCTCTCCAGCCCCTGGAAACCACCATTTTACTTTCTGCTTTTATGAATTTGACTACTCTAGGCACCTCATATAAAGGAAATTGTTATGCTATTTGCCTTTTTTTGTGGCTGGCTTATTTCACTGAGCGTAACGCCCTCCGGGCTCATCCATGCTGTAGCAGGGATAGGATTTCCTGCATTTGGAGGCTGAACATTACTCCACTGTACGCATGGGCCACGTTTTGCAGATCCATTCATCCACCGACAGACATTTGGGTTGCTCCAAGCTCCCGGTTATTGTGATGAATGCGGCAAATACCTCTTCAAGACCCTGCTTTCAATTCTTCTGGATAAATGCCCGGGGTGGGGTTGCTGGATCATGTATCAGAGGAAGCGCCACACTGTTTTCCATAGACGTGGCACCATTTTGTGATCCCCCAACGGCACAGCGGCCCTGCTTCGATGTGCTGTGCTGTTTCAGGCCTGGAGGAGATGTGGGTCGGCCACTCAGCACGGCACCCAGCACACTGTGGGTGCTGAATAAACGACAGGGAAAACTACAGAAGAATTAGGGGAGAAAGTCGATCCGTGCATTCCATGGTTGTGTATGACAAAACTGTGACGCACAGAAATGGCCTCCTAAGGGACAGCCAGTGGATTTTCAACAGAGTAAAAAGTAAATAATAGTCACACACCAAACACCTCTAAGGCTTATCTCAGAAAATGATCAAACCTCCAGTGTTTAAAAATACCTTTCTTCTCTTCACCCCCTCTGAGGTGCGCAGTTACTGAGGTGATGTGGCTGGAGGCACCCTGTCCCCCGCACGTGCGGGCGGCTCTGGGCTGAGGCCGTGGGGGACCTGCCTGCCCGCACCTGTGAACAGGCTATAAAGCCCACTCTGCCCCTCGTGAACACGCCGAGTCTCTAGCGTGGCCTCATCTATTCCCCCTCCTGTTCGTAATAGATCGGCACACAAAAGCCTGAGAGAGGGTGACCTGCCAGACAAAGGCCCTTTGAGCTCCTTGGAAAGTAGACTTGGAGGAGATGGAAGGGGTCCAAGTGGCCCTATTATTTCCACTTGCACTAATTAGACATTTTTCTGTCAGCCATTGAGCACTGCTGAGAGGCCAAACTCGCTGAATTCATTTCTAAAGTGTTTACAGAAGTTTGCATCTGTTTGTGTCTCTTCAGGAGGAAAATAAGCACTTCAATAGCATTGTGGGAACCCGAAGGAAGCTGGGCTGGAGGGCCCAGTACCGCAGCTGCATAACTTAGCTCCCTCCAGGCTGCGGGCCCTTCGGATGCTCGAGGAGGGGGTCGGGGGAGGCGGTGGCAGTGGGGGGGGGGGGCACGTCCTGCCTGGCTGCTGGCTTCTCTCCCCTTGTGACCCGCGCCTGCTGCGCAGGACACCAGACTGGGGGTTTCGTCCTCGGGGCTGGCAGCACTCTGAGAAATTAACACCCACTTTCATTTGCTGCCAAGGGCAGGCAGTAAATTCCTCAGCAGCAAAGCAGAATCACCAGCATCCTGGGAAAGTCCCCCAGGAAGCCGGGAGCCATGAAGGAGGCCCGAGCGCATGGTAGCAGGACTTGGAGTAGCTGTCCCCATGGTCCCCACTGCACGCAGCCTGGTCCTGCACAGTCAGATTAACTCAAAAGAGTGCTCCGCCCCCAAAAGGCAGAAAAAGAAAACAACACAGGCCCTGCAGGGCAGCCTGGGGAAGGCGTGCTGTGTGCAGGGACTCTACCCGGTTCTTTCTGCGTGTAGGCCCACACGGACCGACACCGCTTGAGGACTCAGGAGCATGGCCCTCTTAGACGTGACACAGTGACGGAATTCAGTGTTGGCCAGCATTGGGTAACTTGAGGTAAAAATGAGCAGGAATGCTGTCCCTCCATCCTTCCTTGGTGCTGACTCAGGGGGAGCCTGTCTGCAGGGCCTCCACATTGTGTGTTTTTCTTGTCGTGTGGTCACGTGAAGTCCACACACATGGCTGTGTGTGCAGGACCGTGCTGCATGTCTGCAGGGACAGGCCACACGCCGGTTGCCTCACATGTGTCTTTCGGAGCAGAAATTCGGGCTAATTGAGTTTAAGGCACAAAGGGAACTTCAGGGCAGGGAGGCTGAGTCAGGTGCTAAAGGAATTAAACTCTGCAAGGAGATTTCAATACACAGATGATTGAAAAAATGCTAACGAGCCTTTCTCAAGGCTTTTGCTGAACAGAAGCAAGGAAAAGTGTGCCGTTTTCATGGCTGCTTGCATTAGCGCCAGCCCCTCCCGATGCCCAGCAGCAGCGGATCCCGAGATGGGTTCATAGCAATGACAATGGCAGCTGATCTCATGGGGGGCGGGGTGAGGGGACTCAGCCCAGAAGCCATCTGGCACTGTGGTTGCCAGGAGCGGAGGAAAGGGAAATTTCGGCTGCAGAGGCGTGCGCGTGGTGAGCACGCCTGCCCAGAGTCACCCCACCTGCTGCAGGGCTGGGGTTCTGTGCTTAGGGTCTGCCTGCCTCCTGACGTGTGAGGAGGAGAAGGGGAAACCCAGAATGCTAACACTCCGCGGGTCCTTCCTTTGTTTTCCCAACACAGTACTTTCCCAAAAGTACTCAGACTCAAGTACTTTTGGAAAACAGTTATAATCTTTTCTATCTCAATGCCTCCTGCTCCCCCCAAATCTACTGTAAACATCACCTTCTGTTTAAAGAAAAAGAAAGCAGTGCCAAAATAGACAACCACCTCCGCATCCTGGGGCCGGGTACCTGCGAGCCTGACCTCTGTCCTAGAGGTTGTTAAGGCCCTTGTGGCTCCAGCATTCACCCTGACTCGCCCAGCGTGCTAGGCCCTCCCACCACAGCCCCCTCACCCACCTCCCCATCTGCTCCCATGGCAGTGGGCCCTGAGAACTCACCTCAGCAGCATCACAGAATCCACGTGAGCACTGGATGCTCTGAGCTGTGTCTGAGAGTCTCCCAGGTCCCTTCCCCTAACAAGACTGCAACCCCTGGGGCAGCTGCACTGGGCTGTCTGTCAGTCCCTCCGGCCCTCACTCGCCTCTCGCCTCTCTAAATCCCACAGTGCGTTGATGCAATGACTTATGAAAGAAAACATTCTTCACTCCTGTGCCGCTTTCTGTTTCTGTCATGTGCCTCTGGCCATTCCAGCCGTGGTTTCTCTTGGAGGAGGGTGGTGGCCTCACACTAGAACCACTAGGGGCCTTGAAAGATCCATACAGCGCCTGGACCCATCAGTGCAGACTCTCTGCAAGTGCAGCCGGTGGCTCAGGGCCGCTGACTGCAGAACCCCCGAGCTAGCCTGGCCTTCCCCTCTGCCAGCCCTCCTCCCTCCAGCCTGCCCAGGCAGGTGAGTTATCTGATCTGGCACACCTGCTGGGCTTACCTCCTACTTCACACCTTCCGCCCTGTTGTGCAGTGAGAGAGGCCCTGCCAGGGACCATGGGAGTCTCAGTGAAGAATTCTCCCACCCACGGCCTGGATACCTGAAGCTTTACTCTCTACCCATTTAGAATAAATAATTCTGCGATTGTCTTCCAGTGGGTTCTGAACACAGGAGAGGAAGATGGATGTTATTTATTCTCAATTTTAAAATTCCCAAATTGTACCTAATTCTCTGCCTAATTTGAACTCTATCCAAGCAAGTGAATGTGGCTGGAGAAAAACACACAGCCATGATGCTGAATTCGTGCCCAGGACCCGACACGGGTCCCCAGCAGGCCTCCCAGCCACTACGCTGACCCCTGTGCTCTTCGAGCTGCCATGGCCCTTCCACCTCGTCCTGCTTCTTATTTCACCTTGAGACAGTCCATGAGAAGGGCTGTCCTTGTGCCCACGCCCACGCCCACATCTGCCAGCCCTGTGGTGCTCCCAGCTGCGCATCTCCTCCCACGCAGGCTCAGGCCGCCCCGCCTCTGTTCTCAGCTCCTCCCTGTCTTCCTCCCAGATACCATGTCATGTGCACCCACCTTCTCCTCTGCACCATTCATTCCCTCATCTCTGTGGGATCCTTCTCACCAGCAGACAAGCATACCCTAATAACTTCCATGTCAACACGTCCTCCCTGAGCCGTGCGTCCTGTCTGTCTGTCTGTCAGGATGCTGTAACAAGAACAACACAGACTTGGGGCTTGGGAACAATAGAGGCGTGTCCCACAGTTCCAGAGGCTGGAAGCCCATGGTCAAGGCAACACAGGTTTGCTGGCTGATGAGGGCTGGCCTCCAGGTCCACAGATGGCACCTTCTCACTGTGGCTCCCGGCGACCTCTTTCATACGGGCACTGACCCCACTCAGGAGGGCTCATCACCCCCAAAAGCCTCCACCTCCAAAACCGTCACTTGGAGGTTAGATTCCGTGGTACGAACTTAAGGGCACAGATGTCCAGGACACGGCAGTCTCTCTGCAGCCCCTGTTCCGGTTCTCCGTCTCTTTGAAGCTGGTTCCCGAGGCATGTCTGACGTCACTGTCTCCTCTGCCTCACCTCCAGCTCTGTCTTCACACAGCTCCCATGAACCCACCACCCCACCCTGTGAGGAGCCAACAAACTTCCAATCCGTGACTGCTTGTTGGCTCTCCTTGTATTCAAACTCCTAGAAGCATCTGCTGGTGACAGTCGTCCCTCCAGTAACCATGTGACTTCTGGAGTTTCCCACTGTCCTGGTGATTCTGAAAACGCACCACAGCCATCTTTGGACGTCCTGACAGTGAAATCCAGACGGAGGCCTGGGTAGTCTGTCTGACCTTAGCTCGGCCTGTCTTGCCTTATAGCTGTAACTGTGTTAGCTTCCACCCATGTCACTGCACAGCCGAATTCTGGCTGGCCCCACACTGTGTCCTTTGTCGGTCGGCGGGTATGTGATGACAGCAGCTGCGTTTCTAAGTGCCGGGGCCTATGACGAGCACCCCAGGTCACCCCCTCACTGTCTCCCCCAATAATCCACGAAGTGGGTGCGATTGTTGCCACTGCTCAGGGGCAGCACAGTGGACGCGCACAGCTGTCCCCGATGATGGACCTACCGAGGGGCAGCCCTGGGACTCAAACCCAGACAGGGCTCCAAGCACCTTCTTCAACCCAACCTGTGCCGCCTCCGCTCTCTCTAGAGTGTCCTCGTTACCAAAACCCTGCCCTGGCATCAGGCAGATGTGAGTGAGCACCACCCACTGTCCTCGGGCTTCCTGCTCAGTCCGCACGAAATGACCATCGCCCAGATGGTTAAGGGCCTAACGGTGCCTGCTGTAATGTCAGCAGCTGTGCATGCTGAGAGAAACCACAGACTCTTTGTCACTTCGCCGTTCTCAAACTCCGGAGCATCCCAGGCGTAGAAGCACAGCAGAGGCAAACGTTTCATCATTAAGGGTTAGCGCTGCTTTAATAAAACCTCACTAAGAGATCCCAGACAACGGAACTCTGACGTGTGCACAAGAGGAATGGCCTCCGTCTCCTGATGTGGCGTTCATGTGTCCTCATCACATTCTTGAAGAACTCCTCCCCTACTCCTCTGGCTGCCTGTTGCTCTGGCTCTGATGCTCCCCATCTGTTGTTCTCTCTGGGTCCAGGTGGAGGCAAAGGAAAACATCCAGCGGCCGAGCTCACAATGGCTTATAAGGCTGCTGGGGACTGGCCTGTGTCACTGCTGACTACGTTTCATTGGCAGAGACAGTCCTGTGGCCACGCCTGGGAGGACTGAGCAACGGGCTCAGAGCATCTATACAGGTGAGACGTCCCACAGATGCGAGGCCACCCAACCACAGGCCTCCGGCCAAGTGTGGTCCATCTCTCCGTCCTGGTGGCCAGGACATGGGCTGGGGATTCTGCTTCTCTTGCGTTTGTGCCAGAGCTCTGAGTGAAGTGTCTGCTGGCCATGCCAACAGTAACGCTTTGCTGAACGAAGGAATGAATGTGCGGTGTGCGTTCTCTTTGCTCTTTGCATCCTGATGAAAGAGGGCCAAGCTGTTAAAACCCCAAAGCACAGAGTTGAAGGTGAAAACTTTGTTTGAGCAAATCAGTTGCTGAAAGAATCATAGTCGTAATGATACCAAGCTCTGCTGTCTGGTCCTCTGTGATTGACAGGAATACCGGGTCCTGCAGTGAGTGGTTCTTAGTGCGCTTTCAGAGCCTGTGTTAACCCAGAGCTTATCCATGGAGGGAACTTTGTCGTTTCCCTGAGAGCCTCTCCCACCTTACCCGGTCAGCACACCCGTGTCGCTTTTCAACTTCCTCATAAATCCACACTTTACTTATCTTTTCCTAAAATCACACTGGGGGGGGGGTTAAAACATTTCCCTGCCATCTTGTAACAATCAACTCTTACATTCGTTCCCGTTTATTTATGTTTTAACTCTTGACCCTTTCATAGTTTAAGTTGTTCAACAATTAAAATATCAACAACTTAAAGCACCAAGATTAAGATATATTAGAAAAAATTTTTCTGGAAGCCAAATTGACCAAACTTGACTTATCCACAGATTTTTCACCCAAGATAGCATAAGAAATCAGCTTGGCATTTATTTTCTTGGTCTCCCGTGGAATACTGTGAGGCAGCAGAGACATGTCCCAAATATCTGTGGTGTGAAGGCTGCCGATGACCTACGATCTCGGCTGCAAAGCTGAAGAGAAAATGGGAGACAGACCCTACTTCTGAGCCTGCTTCCTCTCCTCGGATGGCACTTCAGCCAGCGTGTCATAAACATGGCCCTCTGGTCCCCAGACAGGAACCCCGCTGCCAGTTCCCAGGGAGGAGTCACACCAGGTATCAGTCACACTGTCGTCCCTGCCTGGCACCTCAGTCCCAACCGCCAAGGAGGGCAAACCCAAGCATGCCCTGTATCCACCTTTTAAGAGCTGTATTTTCATATCTTCTACTCATTGCGTAGATATTGTTCTTTCCAGAAAAGTGAACGTCCCTGGAAACAAAGGTGGCACCCACACCGAGGCCGGCCAGGCCCCTGGGCCCTCACAGCCAGGCAGGCTCCCGGCTGGAGTAGCGCCCGCCTGCCACAGAAACTAAATGCCTTCAGTACTTTTGAGAAATCCATCAAAGGTTTCCCTGAATGATATTTATAAGAGCCTCACTGTTCTCTTTCAGAAACCGAAACGCCTTCCCCAGCACTTGAAAAAATTGCTCGTGCTTTTCATCTCTCCCTCTCAAAGTGTAAACATTGTTTTGAGTGAAAAGAGCTGAAGGAGAGCTTACTTTCCCTTGAAATTTTATTTTTAAATAAGAGAAGGAGAAAATCCTTTTTCTTACTAATACTAATAATACAGGTCAAAGTGTCAGGCAATATACAATTAAACAGAAAACAAAAAGTTCCCCCTCTTTCCCACCACACAATGGCCCGGGATATAAATCAGCGATTGAGATGAAATCACACTTCAAAGCCGCAGGGCATTTCTATGGCTGAGGAGACGGTCGGAGGATGGTAACCCTGGTCGGCAGGGTGTCCCTGAATAGTCGGAAACTAGTGAGAGCGGGAGTGAGGTCCCCACAGCCTGCAACCCGGGATGTGCTTTGTCCCCCAAGGGCAGCTGCAGTTATCAACAGATGTTTTTGCAATAAATAATTGGTATCATCCCGGAAAGGACCCACCTACCTGGGGAGAGGACACAATGCCAGAAACCCTGCCCGGCTTTTCCAGCCACATTAGTCTCCCATCTCCCAGGTTTCTGGGGTGTCCGCAGGTGTTTTTCAGGGAGAGCGGGGCTGACTCCAGTCGGCCAGCTTCGTGTGGCTGCGGGGGAGGGTGGCCCCGCCATGAATTTCTGCCTGTGGTCACACACTGGAGGAGGGCCGACAGGGTAGAACGGGGATGGGGGCAGCGTGGAGGGCAGGAAGCGTAGCACAAAACACACACATCTTTCTCGATTAAGCAACATTTGAAGGGCCCAAACGTCAGCCACTCAGGCACTCAGCTGTCTACCGCTCGCCTTGTATCTTACGTGCTCCATTCGACCTTCTGCTTGTGAAACTAACTTAAACATATGTAATGATCCTTTTAAAAAGGAGGGAAAGCATTTTATGGGAAGGATTCATCTGAGGAAAAACACTGTAGAAAGCTTAGATGTAGGGGAAAAACTGTAAGAAGAGGAAAGAGGAAAAACTGTAGGGGAAAAACTGAATAGACGAACTCAGCAGCCTTCAAAGGTTTCTTTGTGAGAACAGAATCTTACCATAACTGATTATTAAAAGTTGGCCAATCAGCCTCAGGAAAGTCTAATATTGAAACTGGTGGCATGGGGAGATCCACAAACTGTGGAGTCTCCCCTACCCTTTCACCAAGCCAGGGCAGGGTGCCGCTGCGTCCACAGGCTCAGTGGTCCCGGGCTCTGCGGAGCACAGGTGCCCAGGTGCAGCGCGACGGGCTCACTTTCGCAGATGTGACTATGTGACTTATTGCTCGCTGGGTCGGCCCAGGAGGAGATTGCTCCCGGGGGAAATCCAGTAGACCCAGTAGAGGCCAAAGAATCCAGTGCGCCGATGTGAGCAGCGGCACAAAAACCTCTCATAGGTCGCCTGCCTCAGTTTCCCCAATGGTGCCGTCTACTCAGGAACGGGAGGGAAAGGGGGAGGAATAATGAGCCGATTTTTACAACAGCCTCACAGCTGAGAGCAGGTTGTCTTCCTGCTCACACACCCCCACCAAATGCAGCAGGAACGCCGGCTGCTGTAACATCCCCTTTAGTCTTTTAGCTGATGTCAGCACCAGCACGGGCTCTGAACTCTCTGAACGCAGGGTGGATGCACTGAGGAGCCTGGGGCAACGTGGGGCAGCCCCTCGTCTCTCAGGCCACATGTGGAATTCAGAACTTTCTAGGCCCCAAGGCCAAAGCAGGGGTTCTGCCCTCACCTTGTGGAAGCCTTGTCAAGTGCTCACATGCCACCACCCAGCGGGATCACACAGGGCTTTCCCCAGAAGTGACAGGAAAGAGGTTTCTATTCCGCCCGCTGCCCCACCCTGGCCCCTCTGGGGCTCCTGCCTGCCCCCTCAATGCCATCACCACCCCACTGTTCTCTCAGGACAGTGGCTCCCAAATGCGAGCATCACGGTCACCTGAGGGCTTGCCTGGTGCTGGTAGACAGACCCTCATGCCAGAGCCTTTGACTTGGTGACAGATGGGCCCAGGAGTGGCTGTCCTCAGGTCTCCAGGTAACCCCACCCCTGCTGGGGGAGGTCTCCTGTCCAGCGTTTCTGCCTCTGCTCTGTGCTGCCCAGTGGCATAGTGGCCTTAGCCACACATGGCTATTTATGTAGAAATTAAAATAATATTAAATAAAACTTTAAACAATGCACTCTTCATTCTTACTCGACACATCTCAAGCACTTATGAGCCATGTGTGCCTGGGGCTGGCACATGGGGCCGCAGGTAGGGACACTTCTGTTGCTGTTGGTGTCCTACCGGACAAGGCTCCCTTCAGAGTGAGCTGCCCCAAGCTCTGCACCTGGGCCCCTCCCGGGACAACTGGAGTCCCCCACCCCACCCCCCGCCACTCACTGGTCTATTCCCTGGGCCAGGCCAGCTCCCTGCACCGCATGCAATGTTCTTGGTGGTCAAGTGGGAGGGTGGAGGTAACAATCGCCAGAGAGCCGTTTTGGGAATTCAGCGAGGTGGCACTTGTGCAAGCGCTTTGTAGACTGCGCAGTGATGTGTAAGTGATGGTTATCGCTCCACTCCTCGGGGCGACAGCAAGCGCACTCGAGCAAAGCCAGGCTCAGCCTCGCACTGGGCCCTGCAATCTGCTTTGCTTTGATGCAGCCCCTCTGCTTAGCTCAGCCTGGCTGGGGGCAGGGGCAGGGGCGGGGGGCCGTGGCTGGGGAAGGTGCAGTTTCACTGTCTCTACTGAATCTGCAAAGATGCTGTGATGTGCACAACGACCAGGGTCTGTCTTGTATTTTTGTTTTGAAGGTGAAGACAGTGTCTTGTACACATATTTGGAGATGAGCCCAAACACATTCCCATGTAAACCCATAAAATAAAAAGTTTATCGTCATTGCTTGTAATTCCTAGTCTGCAGACAAACATATTTTTATGTGAGAAAAAAGTGCATATAAGCTCATACACTCTCTTCCTTGACAGCCTCTGAGACAAGGTGGATGAGGAAGGATGTTTATAAAAAGCCAGCAAGTGCTGCTGAGGCTGCCTCAGACCCTGAGCAGAAACCGGGGCCCAGACCCGGCTCGAGCTCGGCTCCGAGGCTCGGCCCTCGCGGTGGGGCTCCGTGGGGTTGGGGAGGGGGCACGTCAGCGGCTTCGACGTGATGGAGGCGGCGAGGGCGCAGGGCTGCCGGGCTCCAGTTGCTCAGACGGAAATGGTGGTGAATTTACTTGCAGGGCGGGGCAAAAGCAGGTTTACACTTGTAAGTACACGGAACACAGAGCTGATTCTAGTTTTATTATTACATTATTTTCCACACGAACAACTGTAACCCTTCTTTTGCCCCACCCTGTACTTGAGCTACCTGACTGGTAGAAAGAAGCATCTCAGAACAAAGGTGCTGTGCAGCGCGGCGCGGCCACACTACTGCTGTGGCCCACCTGGCCGGGGAGCGTTCCAGGAGACAGGTTGCTGCTCAGACCCGCTGAGCACCCCTCCCTTTCACTTAATCTGGTTTTCTGACAGCGATTCCTGAGGGCTCGCGACACTTGTCTGGAAGCTGTTTCCCCCTCATTAGTCAGTCTGGCAGAGGTGACCACGGTGCGCACCTCAAAGAAATTCAATCTATTGCACCACTTAGGTCTCAATGCTTGGCTGGTGTTGCAGGGGGGTGGACGGTGGGGGGGGTCAGAGGGACAGGTGCCGTGGGTCCCCTACCAGTAACGGCTGCAGCCCGGGGCCAATCACGTCCTGCAGGTTGGCTTTGTCCTCTGGGCCCACGGCTTGTTTGTATTGCCACCTCTCAGGCACAAAGGGCCACTTCATGTCCTTGGCCTCCTGGATAAGGGTCCTCAGCTCGCTGGGGAGGGAAGCTGGAAAGGTCAGAGTTCAGGGGAGGAAATGGCTCTCAGAAGAAAGGCTAGGAGCTCCCCATGTTGTGATGTGACGAAGCACCTCGTGGCGGCGGAAACACTCCCCTCGTCCTGCCGGCTGGTCTGAGCTGCGGCTCAGGCTCCCAGAACAATGGCGAGAAGCTACCTGTCCCTGCGGCCCTGCAGGTCAATGGGGGCAGCGAGGCATGAAGAAAGGTTTTTAGCAGGAAGTAAAGCACTTCAGCGACTATCTCTGCATGAAGAATCAGAGACAGGAATGCAGGAAATATTATTTTCCCTGTAAAGTGAGAAAGGGGCTGAGCCAGAGTGGCATTTGGGGCCTGTGGCAGCTGGGGACGCAGGCTCTTTGTTCTCCAAACCTCCCCATCCCACACTTTCACTGTGGATGACCCCCGAATGCAGAAAATGCACACAGAGAGCCCAGACGGAATTTGAATGTCCTTCCTTCACAATTGCAGACATATTTAATTCCTCCATGGCCACCCAACCTAATTCTCTACGCAAGTCCACGATCTCCTATGCAAACTTCGTAGACCCAAAAATCTCTGGAAGCTTGAAGGTTTTTCTTAAGTTTGACACCCAAAGTGACTTGAAGTGACTGGAGGCTGTTTCCAGGTGTGTTTATCCTACAGAAGGAGCTTAGTCAAAGGTTTTGCCGCAAAAATGTTCGTGCCTGGCTCTTGATGCTGCCCAGGCCCTGCTGGGGTGTGGCTGTCCTGGAGGCCACAGGGAGCAGCATGCCCTGAACACCTGTACCCTCTGAGTCCTGGAGTGCACACCCTTCCCCAGGACGCCAGCCAGGTGCCTCCAGGTGCCTGTCCTGCAGACACCGCAGGCTCCACACCCCTGACCGGGCTCAGCATCTTCCCCACCTCTGTGTCCCCTCTTACTGCTGAGATGGGCCCTCCCACCGTGTCCTTCACCGAATTGCCCAAGTCT
Organism: Desmodus rotundus; assembly: GCF_022682495.2. Taxonomy (NCBI): domain Eukaryota; kingdom Metazoa; phylum Chordata; class Mammalia; order Chiroptera; family Phyllostomidae; genus Desmodus; species Desmodus rotundus. Next base: position 250,933 of record NC_071395.1, on the reverse strand, counting down.
GACACCAGGACCCAGTCTGGACCATTTGCTCTCTCTTCCTGTCCAAGTCTAACTGGGCATCACCTCTGTGGACTCTGAAATCCATTTTCCCTCTCATCCCAGAGATTCCTGCCTGTCTCACTGCCCGTCTTCCACATTGCTGACCTCGTTTTCCTAAGACAGGGGGCCAGGTGTCGGCCTGTGCCAAGTGGCTCCCACAGCCTGCTTATGCTGTGTGCCCTGGGGAGCTGTGTGCGCACCTGCAAGCTCGTGGGAAGAAGGCCCAGAGCCTCGGTTATGTCATCACCAACAGCAGAAGATGTGGGCGTGGGCGTGTCGAGTGGGAACCCTACTTCTGCAAGGAGCACAAACCACTGCAAACCCAACGAAGAACAGGGAACGCACTCACGAGGGACACAGACAGAAATGGAGGACTGGAGAAGCGATGAGCATCGCTGTGACTTCCTATTCTCAGTGATGGAAACTTCCTGAACAAGGCCGCACCTCCAACTGAAGGCACAAACTATGGAATGAGCAAGAAGCCAAATTCGTCAGCCCTGATCATGGTGCAAGGTGGATTTATCGGTACGCGCCTTTATTTTACAAGTGGGACGTGCACGTAACCTGAGAAATGTGTTGATGATCCAAAACGGAGGGACAGGGCCCGTGTGGGGACAGGTCTCTGGAAACCAGGGACATCTATGGGAACTGATGAGGCGCAAGAGCCCGGTGTGAAAAAAAGATGTGCCACCATTGAGAAGTTGCTTCAGTTTTTTAGTAATTGAAATTTATGGCACCCGCCCACTCAGAGCCTTTGTTCCTCCTGAACTAAACTGTTTCTTGTAGCCTCCTGTTTACTGAAGCCTAAAATGAGAACTGACAGCAATTCAGGGCAACAAAGTGGGCCTCCTCCCGCCCGCAGCCCCATCCCATTCCGGCTCCATCCGCGCTCTGCTGGGTCACCTGCCCGGAGGGGAAGCTGGTCAGAGAGAGCCTCACCTCCACTCAGCATGTCCTCGCTCGTGCTGGGCGTGGGTGCCTGGGTCATCCGGGCCAGCAGGTGCTGGCAGTCCTCCAGGAGCGCCGCTGCGGCACCCCGACGGTCCTGCATGGCCCCCGAGGAGGCAGTGTCCCCGGGTCCGCACTCCGTCACCTGGGAGAAGACATGGAGTCTCAGCTGAGGAGGCCCTGGTAGGACTCAGTTATCTGCAGTACTCAAGCAAATGCCGGGAGCTGCAGGAACGCCTGCGGCCTCTGTCCTGGCAGAACCCGAGGTCCCACGTGGGTGACCTTGCAGTGAGCGCACCCCTGATTACGAGGCTATTGCATCCTTGCGGTCAGTGCGGACCCCTTGACCTCGCCACGCCGGCCTCCTCTGGGGCCACAGCAAGCCCGCCGCTCAGACAGGTGTGAGGTGGGCCCTGAGAACCGCGGATGACTCCCCGGGCACATTCTTCGCGCCACCTGGACCAAAACAGGCAATGACAGTAAAGCTCTTCACAGCCAGGCACACTCCGAAATAAGAGGGGAGCAACAGAGAACCCAACTTCCTAAGTGTATCGTACGGATAAATGGGTCTCCTTCCGCTGCAACTGAACACGCTGGTGCAGAGCTGACAGGTGTCTTCAGTGAACAGGGCCACATTGTAACGGAGCTTGGCTCCTTTACAATGGGGTCGGTTTGGCTGGAGTGGGGTAGAGAGATGGGGAGAACATGCAGACAACTGTAATTGAACAACAATAAAATAATTGAAAAATTGAAAAAAATATATCCTTCCAGGTCTTAAATTACATGCTCAGCCGCAACCTATAGAACCCAGGCTGTCTATTGCGGAAGAATAGCTGATTTTATTTACTGGAAAACTCCTGGCTCTTTTGAGAACCCATCGTACAATATTTTTATGTATACTTTTCTCTGTGGTCTAGAAAGGATGGCTTGAATCTAAGAGGTTGATTACTAAATAAATATACGTCCTTGCTTTTGTGTCTGCACTCGACACCCTAATTCCTGATGCACAAGATCATACATCTCTCCTTTCGTCTGAGTGCTGTGAGGGACATGGGGCGTGCGGGTCTGTGACAGAGCTGCGACCTGACCCAACCATTTGGGTAAAGTGAGGGCAGGTCAGGGGGTCCCTCCGAGGGGTGATGCCTGGATTCAGCTCTCAAAGGGCACACTGCTTAATGAGCGAGAGGAAGTAGAGAGGGAACTCGAACAGGGCAGGTTGGCTGAACTAGAGATAAAAGGAGAAGGGAGGCTGGAGAGCTTAGCAGGGCTCTGCATGCCAGGTAAGCACCTTTATGTTTCCCCACACGTGATGGAAATTCCTGGTAGCAGTAGGAACACGAGCAGCTTGGCATTTCGAAAAGATGTCTCGGTTTGGCTGTAGCACGCACTGGGGGTGGGGAGCAAGAGAGAGATGGCAGGTGGCTCGGTTAGGCACTTACTGCAGTAACCCAGGTGAGAGGTAGCAAGACACTGGACCAGAGCGAGAGTATAGGAGATGCAGCAGATTGGCGGACTTGCGAGCTGTGTGGGAAGTAAAGGCAGTACCGATGTCAGATGGATATGATGGTCGTAGAGATGAGACCTAAATTCTGCCTTGTCAGAGCTGAAAGCTGAACGGATGCTGTTACCATACTTGAGACAGGGAACGTAGAAGTGGTCTTCCTGTTGCAGGAAGAAAATACTGCAACAGGAGAAACGTTCTGGAATCCAGCCGTCCGTGCAGACTTGTGAGGGTTGTGGTCAGCAGAACAGAGGCCGGAGCCGCAGAAATGCCCCTTCAGGCAGCGGTCTTGCTGGAGCTTTTGGCCAGCTTCACTTATAAAAAAGTCATTTTTGATTTTAACACATACCAATTTTTGCCCTCCTGAACGATTTTTGGCACTCTGTGAACTATACTTTATTTCTAAATTGAATAATGGGTGTTTCCTGATATTTTCATAGCCTATGGATTATTTTTTCTTTACTTTTCTAAAGATTTTATTTATTTATTTTTAGAGGAGGGAGAGAGAGAGAGAGAGACATCAGTGTGTGGTTGCCTCTCATGCTCCCCGTACTGGGGACCCCTGGTCTGCAACCCAGGCCTGTGCCCTGACTGGGAATCGAACACAGGCTGGCACTCAGTGCGCTGAGCCACACCAGCCAGGGCTATTTTTTTCCTATTTTAATGTCCCCTGTATATTTTTTTCTTAAAAGTTAAGTAAAAAGAGGCTATAAAAAGCAGTCAAACATACAAACAGATAACTGTGGAATAACACTAGATACCCAAGAAAGGGAATCATTCACACTAAGGCGCATTACATACACCCCCAGCCCGAGGCCACACGGGTTCAAAGAGGAGGCCTTTGGTGCTGCCCAGGATCTCCTGCCTGGGCCTCACCCCCAGCTTATCCAAACCAGCTATGCAATGAGAGTGTTCCGGGTCATGAACGGGTCACCTGCCAGCCTCAGGAAGACAGAAGAAGAAAGAGAAGAGCCCCTCACCATGGGGCTGTGCCTCACTCAGCTACAGTTACCTCTCCATCAGCACTGTGACAGGTGACGGGCATCAGCCTGGCCTGAGGCTGGGAGAGCAACTCCTGAGGTCAAGGTGAGTCAGGCCTGCCATCTGGTCCTTCCTGAGGCTCCAGACGCCCTTTCCGGGAGGGTCCTCTTCGTGTCTCTGCAGCCCAGGTGAGCAACAGGCATGGACACCCAGACACACTGACTCGGTAGGGCCCTGAGTCCAGGGCCACCACAACATCAGGGGGCATTCATAGAGCCGGAAAACATGCTTTGGAGACTCGGAAGGGCCTTCCATCTGAAAGGTATGCTCTGGGCGGTGGGCATTGTCCACCGACTCCAGGTGAAGTGCAGGACGAGCCAATGAAGGGGCGGAGGAGAGGCAGGGATGAGCAACTGGTCCGAAGCCCTGAGCAGAGAGCAGGAGAAGAGAACTCTGCTGAAAGGGAACTCTGTCCATCTTTAAAAGAACAGATGGCACTGTCTGTGCTGCCTCGAAAGGGGCCGTGGAGATGCCCGCTCAACCGTCGGGATGCAAACCCACGGATGCCCCACCCCGGGGGCCCTGGCTGTGCAGGGAAAACGCTTGGAGCACCAGTGACAGGAAATCGCCAGGGCTGGGGAGTTGACTTACTTCTCATGAGGCCTCAGTGCCAATGTGGGGACTCAAGTTAATATTGCAACAAAACGCTCTCAATTCTGTGTTTACAATTTCCACAGCCGGGAGAGTTCTTTTGCAAAGAGCCATGTGCATCTCCTGAAGTTAGAGATGGCCCACGAAGGAGCAGTCGGTCTTGGGGAAAGGGGGAGCCGGAGAAAATTGCGACATGGAAAGGAAAATTGCTTTTCCCTGTCTGTCATCAAAGGCAACCAAGTGCCTCTCACGCAGCTGCCGGCAGCTTCCTGGGCTTAAATGTGGGTTCTGCTCCTGACTAATCACGTCTCCCTTTCCTTGTTGGAAGAGATATTAATGCGACCAGTCTCACAGACGGTTATTATTTTTCTTTTTAAGATCTTATTTTTTAGAGACAGGGGAAGGGAAGGAGAAAGAGAAGGAAACACTGATCAGCTGCCTCTAAATGGGGACCTGGCCCACAACCCAGGCCTGTGCCCTGACTGGGAATCGAACTGGCGACCCTGCGGTTCATAGGCCAGCACTCAGTCCTCTGAGCCACACCAGCCAGGGCTCTCACAGACCTTTTTAAGGAACAGTTAACATATGTGAAGCACAGGAGGCTACCAAGTAATAAGTGCTTTGTATCAGATATTGTCAAAACCTTTTTCAAAAAATAAAACTTCATTTTTCAAAGGGTTACCCAATTTTTTCTTAGTTTATTTGGATTTTGGTTCCTTGTTGGTTTCTCTAGCATTCATGGTTTTGAGAAAGGAAATTGCTTGGTTATGCAGAGTCTTTAGGTTCTTGATATCTTTCCCCACTCAACCCACCTGATAATGGGATTGACCCGTAAATAATTCTCCAGATCCACACTCAATTAATGAATAGAAATTCTATCAGAGAATTGAAACATTATGTCCAGGTAAAACATTTTCAGGAAGAAAGATGTGAGTTTTGTCTGCACTAAAACAAACCTGAAGACCCAGCCGACGTGGTTTAACCACCTGGGGCCCCAGCCCAGGCCGAGGCATAGGACAGGGAGCCCTGAAGTGGCTCAGGGACAGCGTCCGGATTACAGATCAGACAGAACACTCTGGCCCCTTATCCCCATCTTTGCTCCAAGACACACACAAAGCTCTGTATTTATTTTATACTTAAGAGTGTCAAAGCGCGGGGGTGGGCCTCTGGACAGGGGACTGCAGACCACACTCCTGGCGGATAATAGCCGTGTGCCATGTGGCCGTGTGATCCCTCAGCATGTGCGTGTGGTCAGCAGGGCCGCCGCAGCCTGGGGGGAGCCTCCCACCGGCCTGGGAACAAGTGGGGACTCGTGTTTCCTTGAGTGGCAGCCCCTGTGATGGACACCCGCTCAGCACCCACCCCCTCAGGAGACCAGACACCCACATGCCAACTGCTTCAACACAGGGACCACCACGCACAGCCCAGTGGCCAGGGGCCCTGCAGACAAGAGGATTTTCCTTCTGCTGCGAGACCTTGGGGGAGCAGCATCCACAAAGACAGGATAGCACTTTGAGTTTTTGTTTGCCCAGCTCTTGGCCGCCAGCCTCCCCTGACCAGAAAGACCCCTCGGAGCCCCAGGCCCCTCTCTCCACAGCCGCAGAGCCAAGGCCCTGAGCTCTCCAGGCTGACTTGGGAAGTAAGAGGTTTTAGGATTTCAGGACCCACTCTCTGTGCAAGTTCTGTTACTGAGTGAAGTGCCGCAGAGAGAATGTGCTCCTGGCTCGGGGGAGCCTCCTTGTCTGTGAGCCGCTGCGCTCGCTGTTTTTGGGAGTTCCTCAAGCGGAAGAACTCTCATTTTCTCCTTTCTCTAACAAGGAGGGCAGAGATCTGAGACGTGCTGTTAATTCTGGTCTTTGCTTTTAGCTAATGAAGGAATATTTGCGAGTATAAAACTAATGGTGATACAGGAAAAATTTTTAAATGACTGGATCACATTAGGTTTTTCCGTTTCCTTAATGCTTGGATTTAATAGCTAACTTAGAGGCTTAAAATATAAAATAACATGTATTGTATCTACAAACTGCTGAATGAGGGTTGAGCATTTGCCGAGTATCTGTTACATACTGTGCTTCATACTTTTGAAGGTTACTGAGAAGCAGAGTGGACTTGTCCTCAAGACAAACTCACCGGGGCGGTAACACACGTATGTGAGCCGAGTTCCTGGAAATCCCAGAGCAGCCTTCTCACCACAGGGACCAGCTGGGGAGTTCATTCCATCCTTCACACCCTAACTGGGGTGGGGGAAGTCTGAGATGTGGGGTGGGAGGTGGGGAGAAGGTGACATTAAATTATAGTTTAGGCAAGATTGACTACAGATCGCCAGTGTTGACGCGGAAAGAAGTCACGTCACAGCCCTCGTACTTCTGAACACATTTGAATTTTTTCATAATAAACAATGTTTAAGGTTCTGTTTTGAGGATAGAAGCAAACAGGAATGGTCTGGCTAAACTCTGAGAAGCGGCGAAAGGCCACCCTGAACTCACTTACACCTGCCTGGTGCTGGGCTGGGCACTGGCCCCTGACGAGAGCTCGTGCCGTGAAGTGCAGCCCAGACTGTGACTGTCCTCTGGGGTGTCTGTGTCGCCACCACTGAGGCCCCGTCCACCTGCGTCCCAGCACGCAGCCCTTCCAGGCACCTCGGCTGCCTTTCCCTGCTCGTACGGGTCAAAATCACACCGCAGTTCATCATTATCTGAAGCAAAACAAACGAAAAGGTTGATATGGCCCAGAAACCATCATGCCGGTCACTCCAGAGCCATCAGCCCCGGTGGCCAGCCCCGCCTGCAAGACCCGAGAGGCCGCCTCTCCCCACCACAGGGCAATCGGGGGAGAAGCCACGCTGGCTTCTGCCAAAACTATTTTACTTTCCACAGAATTAAAAAGTTAGACAATGAAAACAAAAATTACAGACTGTGGGAAGAAAACCTGCACCTTCCCCTCTCTTTAGAAAGTGGTAAATAGGAACCGTGGTCTGCTGACTCGTATGCTTGGGGTTTCTGAACTAAGGTGCCTGCCGTTTCTAATCCAGGTTTGTGCTCACAGACCCCGGGCAGGTGGAGGGGACTCTGTCCTCGGGACACTCTGTCCTTCGGGTGCAGGGCTCGAGACTCAGATGGGACCTGGAGAGGCCGGCTTACTATCCCTCCTCCTGGGAGGAGAGCGTCAAGGGTCGAGCAGGTTCAGTCATTTGCCCCATCAGACACCTGAGAAAGGCCTGTTTGGGCTTCCCAGGGGCTCTGTCTGACCCTACAGGTGTTTTTAAAACCATTTGCCTTCCAGGAACGGACACTGTCCTGGTAACTTCAAAATGTATAAATGTGCACACAAAGGCAGGCATGGTGGAAGGTGTAAGTGCTCTTAGACTTCCCACAAAGCACTTCTGTGAACACACACGGATCCCCACCTGCTCTTTCACTTTGCTGCTCAATCAGCATGGTCCCAAGAAAGCTGGTCAGCTTCTTTAACGCCCTCTAAATATACCAGGAAAGAGACACTGAAAAGTCGGAGACTCATTCAACCGTCCCTCCTACTATTTTCACATCGGAGAGACGACTGCTGACAACCAAATTCTCCCTGGACCCCAGTGAGCGATAATTCAGGGCCGAACAGCCCGTCTGCTCTGCGTTCACCAGGGAGGGGAGTTTGTCTCCTAACAGATAATTAAAGTCCCCGCAATGCACTTCCCAGGATTCCTCTCTCTCTTTTTCCCCTTATAAAAGAAGAAACTTTAGCTTAAAGATTAGATTTTTCTTCCTCTTTCTAAAGCTGGGTGTACCAACTGGCGTCGGCTGTATTAAAATCAGGAGAAACCTCAATCAAAAAGCCCCGTGGAAGGCAGACTTGGTTAATATGCAGCAACATGAAAGGCTTTCTTTTCATCCTATACAACTACAGTGTGTAAATTGCGGGGGCTCGTTGGCGTGGACCTCGGCTGCGACCTCGGAGGTAAACTGGATTTACATTACTTTCTGACAAGAATTAAATGAAGGCCTTGTGGGTAGGCGGACAGCCTTCGAGGCTGCAGCAGATGGGCATGAATGTGCTCCCTAGGAAAACGGTCAGTGACATCTGTGTTCTCCGAATTCTGGTGGTCTTGGCCAATTACAGGGGGGGCTAAGGGGGGGAGGGGGAGGGGTGGGGTTGAGCAGCACCGAGCAGCCAAAGCAGACACAAGTGTTTGTGTTTGGAGCCAGCTCCGGCCGCCCGCTGCAGCGAGGTTAGCGCTTTATTGTCATCACTCAAATGGAAGCTGCGGCTTACAAGCTATTTGTACACCCCAGTGAGGGTAATATGATTTTTCTCGTTTGACGGGGGGAGCCGGCCCCCTGGCAGCTGATATCATATTTTAGGGCAGTGTCTTGGAGACGGGAGTTTACTTTTGTGTCTCAGAGGCAGGCTGATGGTGTTGCTGCTGTCTGCCGGTTTACGGGGGGGGGGGGGGGGGGGGGGCAGGGGGGGCACTCGCGTGTCACAAAGACGTGAACTCTGAGACAAAACAGAGATCTTCCCCCACAACATTGCTCTTCAAAATCTCCTTCTTTCCTCCTTCAAAGGGGTGTTTCCCGATTCACAAGGAAGTCAAAATCAATGTTTCCTGATTAAAAACAAGTCAAGCGAAATTACATCAGGGATCTTTCAGGAAGGGAGAGAAGGTTCCTTGAAGAGACAGTAGGATGAGCCCTGAGCCCGGCTGTCTGCAGGTATCAGAGCTACTGTGGAGGCAGGAGGGGAGCCTGGTGAGCCCAGGCCAGGGGCCCAGTCCTCATGCCCGCTCCTGGCTCCCACATGCTCTCAGCCCAAGACCAGGATGGACTGATCTCGAGCTGAGAGCAGGAGGCCAGGCACGGTTCACTCACTCACTCAGCCCCAGAGGAAGTGGGGGACGGCCTGCAGGGTGTCCCAGGCCCGGTGCCGTCCAGCCCTGGCGCCCAGAACAGAGGCTTTGGATCTGAAGTGCCAACTCTGGCTCCACCATGTGCTGGGTGTGAGACAGCCGGCAAGTTACTTAGCTTCTGTGAGCCTTGGATTCCTCCTGTACAACACAGCTAACAGTAGTGTCTGCCTCTTAACGAGACTGAGATACACGTGCAAAGTGCTGCTGATACGGCTTTGGGAGCTGTTCTCATCCCAACTTCAGGGAGCAGGGCAGGTGGCCCAGCCAGTCCCGAACCCCCAAACTCATTTTTCAAGAAGAAAAGCACTATGTTCCGCTAGTTTTTGGAAACTGAGAAAACTGACTTTTCAAAAGAAACTTTTTTAATTTTGCTTTTTGGAACCTAAGGTCATACTCTAAAATTACATACTATTTTATAATGCATAAGATTTTGAAATTATGATTTCCTGTAATGAACTTGCTAATCATCAAAAGCAGCTAGGTATCTCTAAATTACAAAACAGTCGACCAAGAGGCTACTAAAAGAATGCATTCAAACAAGAAAAAAAAAAAGAATCAAGCCGTATTTTTAACCCCTTTTCCTAGTTGCAGACATGGAAGCAGGTCGGTTATTACACATGAGGTTTAGAAGACAGTGGTTGGATATAAGCTGTTTACCCCTTTGTCCTGGGTGTTGGGAACCCAATTCACACAACGACTGTTCAGAACAACAACAGCAACACAAGGAGGCCTGTGGACCTTCCAACCCGGAGCCCCTGCTGCTGTGGACACCCACCTTGCTGCGTGTGAAGGATATTTTCCCACGTGGACTCTGATCCTCTGATTTTCTGCTCTTTGTGACTTTCTAACGACCAGGGTGCAAGAGCTGCAGCAGGCTGAGCCCGAGCTGCGCGAGGTGGCTTTGGGGGGAAGCCTAACTATCGGCCCACAGAGAAGTCACCTCTTCTTCCTCCACAGAACTTTTCTCACCATGGACTCAATGACAAGAATGCAAACAAATGCAAGCACAAATTTTTAAGTTTTTACAGACTGTGAAGTTTTTATCTTTCTTAGACTGCAATAGCACAAACAATTTGGTCTGATCCTGTTGGTGCTGAAATCTTGAGCGATAACCAGCAGAGAGGCCTTTGTCTGCACGGGACCCAGAGGAGAATCCGCACGGAACAAAAGCACCTGTTGTTCCCCCTTGTAATGGCCTTAGAAGTGACCGTTGGCTGCCTTCCCCACACTCCTCAGGCTTCTCCCCACACTGCTGCCTCACACATCATTACTGGACGTAAAAGGAGAATAATTGAGGAGAAGATCAATAAATTTAACAGCTCTTTAAGGGAAGACATAATGAATTTGGTACAGCACATATTTTTAGATCAAAGATGCCTTTGAAGTGACAAAACCCTAATCCATAAACTCCTGAAGCACTTCCTTTCTCTCCCAAACTGCTTATTGTCAAATAAAATGGAAGTTAAGGAAATTATCTTTATCTGAAAATGGCCAAAAGAAGCCATCACCTAATGACAGCCTTGTCACAAGCCACAATTGGGGAAATTGTGGGGAAGGCCTGGCCTAACAAGCGGGGGAGCAGGCTTGCTGTGAGCCCTGATCTGGCCCCGCAGCCGCTCGCGTGAGACAGGGAGTCTTTGTGAGGGCCAGCAGCGCGGTCGGTCATGAATATGTATTATTTCAGGAAGAGACAAACCCTTCAAATCCGAGATAGGAGATAGATACCCAGAGAACTGAAGCCATTCGGCTGAGTGCGGTGAGACGCAGGGCGCTAATGACAGATCACGCGTGGGAAACCAGGGCACAGGCCCTGGGTCGTGGTGTCTCCAACACCCGGTTCCATGCTGATCAGGCCCCGGGTTGACTTCCTGTGAGGCATCAAAGACACGTACTGGAAAATTAGGATGAAGGTAAAGGGTTTTCCAATAATGAGCAGAAGGACATCGTGCAGAAAAAAGTAAAAATCACAAATAAGAAGTTTTAAAGTGAAATGGGGAAAACCTACTCCGTATGCCCTTTGTAACACTAAACTTACTGTTTTAAAAAATTGATATTCTGTGGATGATCTTTCCTACCAGGATGAATTGTGCCACATCAGTCCTTCGGCAAAGATCTAGTAAGATGCCATTGAATTATTGAGCTTTGGTTTTTCTACTCTCTTTGAAATTTAATTTAGTTGAAATATAAATGTATATATATTTAAATTAACTTTTTATAGAAGCAGATACATAAGGCGGATAAGAATACAATTTTTCTTTTCTACTTTTGCTTCTGATATGATAAAGTTTGGTTTCCCGCTGTGCGAAAGACAAAGCTTAGTTTGGAGGATTTTCGATCCTGGGCATGTTTGCCTGAGACATCTACATTCATTAGCATCCTCGCCTCCACGGGAGCCGCCTGAAAGCCCCGCCAGCTCAGGCTAATCCTCTTCACAGAGCTCCAGGCTCCGCTCCATGTGGCCGCAGCACTTTGAAGGCCAGGAACAGAGTCCTCTTGTGCGCCGTCTGCTCACCGACCCCCCCACCCCCCTCACAAACCACTGCGTTCTGAGCTGTGAAACCCTTGTGCTGGTCCCGGAGAATTACGAGGAGGCTGGAAAGCTGGTCTGCGCTGGAGGAGATGTTTATGCTGACTTCACTTATTCCTGAGTGTCTGTCCACCATCCTTTCAGCTAAGATGAAAATGAACTGTATCTCGGCATTTTTCTTCCTTTGATTAGGATCAAGGGCTCCCCACAGCTCTGTCAGGGACCCTAATCCTGGTTAATCAGGGGAGAGGCACTCGCAGGTCTTTTGCCTGTACCCGCATTTCTACAGGACAATGTGAAATCAGAGACAGTGATTCCCAGGTAGCTCCTGTGCTACAGATAAGGATCACTCTGCTGAAAATAAGCATCAAGCGGATAACCCAGTGTCCAATTTCAATAAAATGTAAAAAACAGTAAAAATTATAGTGTGGAAAACGTATGTGGTTTTTGGTCGTCGTCGCTGAAAACGAAAGCTAACAGGTAACATCCGTCATTCTAGCGGTGACACCCCCTCGCTCTGCCCAGACCGATTTTTTAACAGGAAAGTGGCATGCTGTAAACAAAACTGCTTTTGTTCTTCTTATTTTATGATAATTAATTTGTAAAAAAGAATTGGTTTAAAAACTGTTTGTAATTTTGAAGTAATTATTTCATAAAAAGTTGCTACGGAAGATGTTCATTATCCTGCTTCATGTTATTGTACTTCAAGCCCCAAGTGGTGAGTCCTCCCAGGGCTGCAGTGAGGCTCTGCCAGCGCCTGTGGGGGGCGCCGGCGCGTCTACCAGCCTTAGGGAGAGTAAAACAAAACCCCGGATCCCGAAACTTATTCTTACGTCCCCACAATTTCATTATCCCTAAATAAGCCCCTTGCAGTGTGAAATTTTATGTAATCTCCTAAAAAATCTGTCTCAACCAAAATAGGACAAAGGCAAAAAAGTCAATTTTTTTAATATAAATTTGCTTGTTTTCTTTCTACATTCTACAAAATTCGTGGCCTACATATTATAAATTCCATGCCTTTCAAAACTAAGAATTCTTTAGAATTAAGCTTTGTGACCTTTTTCTTCCAACATAAATTATCCAAAACTTCCACAGGGTCTGCTATGTTCCGGAACCCGCAGGGATGTGGGCAGACAGACACAGTCCCTGAGTTTTGGAGGCTCAGGGCTCAATGGAGATGACAAACACATGTGCGCCTCATGTCCAGGACTGAGCAGGACCAGATGTGGTTGGATTCCTAGCAAAGCATGCGTGAGGAACGGGGAAGGGGAGATTTGGTTGTTACTGTTTGTTCAGAAGGCTGAATACGGGCTAAACATTGATGGACAGGCAGGATGCCAAGTAGAAAAAAATGGGAGAGGCAGGGTCTGGGGACACGGAAGTGGTGCGGAGGATGCATTTCACACACACAGGAAGCCAAGGACCTCAGACTGTGACTGGATCAGCAGGTGGCCCATGGCCCATGGAGACTTGCAGACAAGTGGAGCTGTCTGCAGGAGGCGGGAAAGGCAAGCTCAATGTGGGAAGCACCACAAGGGGCCCATCACTGAAGCCACTACCTGAGATTTTAGGAGACAGAAGACACCGACTTCTGGGGAATTCCTGCACCAAGGAGACACACAGAGGAACAATGGCCTGTGGGGAAAAAAGCAGCTAAAAATGGGAGAACAAGGAAGAGGGGAGGCAGGGTCCAGGGAATACGTTGTACAGGAAGCCACAGAGTGAAGCCTGGGAAGAGGCCCCTGGGTCTGGAGGCTGGGAAATTCTCCCCGATCTTGTGAACAGACACACGAGAGAAGGGCAGAGCAGAAGCTGATGGACAAGTGCTGGACCAGAAAGTGAAAGGGGTAAGTGTAGATGACTATTCTCAGAAGCATGGCTGTTATGGGAAGAAAAAAAAATGAAATATAGCCTCTTGGGAAATGAATGTTTCATAAGAGGCATTAGATTTCAACATGTATAAGCTAAGGAAAAGATTAGAAGGCAAAAAAGAAGAAAAGATGAAAGGGAGGGATTATAAATGATGATAAAAATCACAAAAGAGATATTGGGTTGGCCAAAAGTCTGTTAACATTTTTTCTTTAAGTAAAAGGCATGTTTTTCATTTCTACCAATAACTTTATTAACTTGGATATTTTGAGCATGTTTGCTCTCTCTGCTCTTGGCTTCTAGTGGGGAGAGGCCAGGGATGCTGCTAAACAGCTTCCAATGCACAAGACAGCCCCACAGCAAAGGATTATTTGGCAAAAATGTCAATAGTACCAAGAAATTTCACAAACCAGTTGTGACACACTCGATCAGCCACAACACCTTCTCCATACACTGCACAAATCTTTTTTTGTGTTTCAGTTGTGTTTTTACCTTTCTTGAAAGAATAAAGCATAATATGCCAAAAAATATTGTGTATCTTTTTTTATCTTCAATATTACAATGGCTGCACAAAAATTCACTGATGTTGATAACTTTTTTAGAAAACTGCATGCTGATATGACAGCTGTCACAATACAATCTAACAAAATTGTTTCAAATGAAGTTAAAGACAACTAAGTGCTACTAGAACCATCGTTCGGAAAAAACGTAACAGACTTTTTGGCGGACCCAATAAAAAGGGGTTGGTTTCAGAAAACAGAAGGAATAGACTTAGATACAGAACATGGTTCCTCCAAAGCAGAAGAAGAGGAGAAAAGAGTCGCTAATGATCTGGAGAGAATTGGAACGTTCACTATGGATAACACAGCATCCTCAGTCAAATAAACTGAAGGTTGCAGTGAGTTGACCTGAAACAGGGATCGGAGGTGGAAATAGCATTGGGCAGAACCGCAGGGACAATCAACAAAGACAAATAAGAGGGTGGATGAGCCAGCGTGAGAACCCAGCGGCGGTGCAATGGAACCCCACAGAGTCCATGGGAGTCTTGTCTGCTCTTCCTGGTCTGGGAAGTACATGTAACAGAGGGCAAAGGAACAAACCATCTAAACTGCTGTAAAAACGCAGACGACCTTTTAGCCAGGGGCTAGACTCAGAAGAGGCTCAAGGGGGTGGCAGCAGGTGCTGAGCCCGGGCAAACCGGGACTGGGAGATGCCTGTGAAGGTGAGTGAAAAGCAGGAAGTAGGGCTCCTATGGACACCCAAGGGCTCCTATGGATAGCTGACCACTGATGCAGAGTCTGACCACAGCGAGGAGGTCCAGGTGGCATATGACAACACTTCATGTGGGCAGTGTGGTTTATTGCTGCCTGTCAGCTACCCAAATTCTCTTTTGCAATGCTATTTTCATAAATCTGTAAATTTTACCTTATCTATTTTATTTATTGTTAAATAAATAATATAAATGGGGAGTAAGAATTTAAGTTGTTCTTGAGTCCTATTTTTAATTTCACGTAATTTCCACTTTGGGGGTTAAACCCACACTAACTGATTTGGGGCCCTGTTGTAGACTACTTCCCACATTTCCCCTCCAGAAATTGTAAGATTGAAAAACGTGAATCTTTCCCACTGTGATATCAGCTCCACCGGGGGTGGGGGGGGGAAGGGGTCTGCTTTGTTCCCTCTATTAGCCTGGGGCATTTGGAATCTGGGGTTGCTCCCAGCGCATGTGAGGTGCTCGAAAAATATTCGCTGTTGTTCAGTGTTTACACAAGGAGCTATCAGCTGAATGTGGGCAACCTCTCTTACTCACTTCACCCTATTGGTTGCTTATTGTGTGTTTGATAAATCAGCCAAAAATATTTCCTTGTATTTCAGCAGCATCTGTACTGTTCAAAGAAGGTAAGATGCCCTTTATTGTCTCTGTGACTGTGAACTCTTGGCCTGTGCTCTTGAAGGGGCAGGAACGTGCTCACGTTTGTTCACCCTTTAATCTTTTACCTTCAAACTGATGTAAACTTCGGAAATCTCTTGGAGTCAGTCATCAGTCTTAGAAATTTCCACAAATTCATTACCTGATTGCATTTAAGGACATCACCAGATTTTCTGAAAATTCTGTGACAATGTTCAGTGCCAGTCACCCTCAGAGAATGAGCGAGTTAATTAGGCTTCAGCCCCATGGACCTTTCCGCCCCTCACCCCGACCCCAGCCTGGCCTTTTCCGCAGTTCAAGGGCCTGTGATCTGCTCTTCTTTCCAGCGCCTCTCTGCTGCCCTCTTCTGGTGGCTCATAATAGCACAGGGATAAGAGAACACTTGATGTGTGTGTTTACTTACAAGGGAAAAGAAACGTTTTGTTTTCAGGACCAAGAAAGAGCTAAATAAATCGCAAGACTTAGTAATGACCAAAAGAAACGGAAAATTTCTGTGAAACATTGAAATAGTGATGAATATTATTTACCTGGCTGATAATCTTTTTAAACTCGATCTCAGTAAAAATCCATTAATCTTCTTGGATGTCATTATAGAAAAAAATTCACTAATCCATTGTCTCAAAATCGGTAATATTTCAATATAATAATGATAAAATTATCATTATCCATATCATACTTGCACTATGTATGGAGAGAGAGTTTGCTGACCAAATTAATACCACAGTGAATCGGGTCTTCAAGCACTGCCTGGCCCTCTGCGCTCTGTCCAGTCTCCAGCCATGGGCTCCTCCCACTCATCACACGAGGGGGCACCTGGGTTCTGACCGCGACTCTCACATACCGGTCCCTGCCAGACCTCCACGTCCGCCTCTTTAAAATTAGGGAGTGTTGCTAACTAAGGTCTCTAAAGTACCTTCCAACTCATCGATTCTACAGCGCCATTTCTACCCTGTGAAAATTCAGCAGGGAGCATCGCGGAGCAGTGTCCGCCTGGCCGGCCAGGGTAGGGCCCACGGCGATGCCGCCGGACTCAGCGACAACTAGCGTTCATTGGGCTCCTGCAGGAACAGGGCTGAGGCCCCCAGTGATTAGCGGCCAGTCCTGGTCACACAGCAAAGCGGGGACCGAGCTGATTCCCGCAGGGCGGTCAGCTTCTTGGCTCCAAGGCGCCCGCAGGCTCCCACCGACGCCTGACACCACGAGCGCAGGACAGACTTTCTGCTCGGAGACAACAGAAGGAGAGTCTGAAGGGGCCATGCAGCCAGAAATGCAGGAGAAAAGCCAGGAGTGCGTGGTGAGAGGCAATCCAGTCACCAGCATTGAAACTGCAGAGAGAAAGACATGAAGTCTAAAAAAGTGGCCCTTGGATTTGGCTAAGGTGATGAGAGGTCATTTTAATGAGTAGAAGTATATTTTTTAAATGTGCCTTAAGAAGTCCCTGAGCAGAGCAGGAAAGATGAAGGGCTTTGGGTTGTCTGCAGGGAGGGATGGCCCAGGACTGCAGCTCAGAGTGTTTCTGGCTGCTTCTTGTGACCTGGCCGGTGGCCTGCGGAAGCCCCTCCCCAGCCCTGGGTGTCCAGTCTCGCGCCCGTGGGGAAGATGGGCAATGGAGTGGCTTCCAATGCACCTTATTAAATCACCTGCAAGTTTTGGAAGTACGCATGAGCCCTCATTCATTAACATCTCAGGAGAGATGCTATTCACTCACATTTTATTATCTCTCACGTGACTTAGGACATGACTTAGGGAAGCAAATTCCTGGGTAGGGGTACAGTTTTCTGGGAAAATTATGACCTGAGGCATCTAACCTTTAATGAGAGGTTAAGTTACTGTGGAGAAGTGGTCACACCAAAGGACACACAAGGAGTATCTAAATGTTTCTGTTTCAGAAAGGAGAGACATTATGAACGGACAGGGCTTTTGGTGCTTGTGCAGCAGGGAACGCGCTCCCAGCTGAGCCCCTGACACCGTGCACCTTGGGGTGCGATAGGAGAGTGGACAAAGATGCGATGGACCTGGGTCAGCGGGGTCGACTCACAGTCACATGACACTGCCATTCCCCCTTCCCTTTTCCCATTCAAAATGAGCGAGTGGAGCAACGAATCTGCATCAAATTTTGCGTTAACCTTGAACATTCCTCTGTGGAAACTATTCGGATGACTCAGAAGGCCACAGCTATGGGCAGTTGGTGATTGGCAGCTTCAATGTCACAACGCGCTCACTCAGACATCCCGTCTCACGCAGTGTTTTTTGGTGAAATATCAGATCACCCGGGTGACTCAGCCCCGCTACAGCCCAGATTTGCCGCCCTGCGACTCCTGGTTTTTCCCAAAACTAAAATCACCTGTGTAAGGGAAGAGATTTCAGACCATCAGTGAGATTCAGGAAAATACAACGGGGCAGCTGATGGTGATTGAGAGAACTGTGTGAGGTCCCAGGGCACCTACTTTGAAGGGGACCAAGGCGTCATTGTCCTATGTACAATATTTCTTGGATCTTCTTCAATAAATGTCTCTATTTTTCATAGTATGTGGCTGGATGCCTTCTGGACAGACCTTGTATCTGTCTATAATTTTACTTTTTATCCAATCCTAGAGGTCCCCCCCATTTACTTTGTCCCACCTCCCTAATCTATCACCAGTGGATTTCAGGGAACCGCTTTACCATCCTCTCCTTTGACTGTCACGTATAAAATAAGCTGTAGAATTGCCATTCTCTGGAGCATTTCCTCGATCCATTGAGATTTTGCTTCCCAGCAGTTGTCGTCAGTTTGGCTCAAATAAACTCACTCAGTTCTCTACAGGTTTGAATGGTCCTCGCATTGCCAGCAATTAGGAAATTCAACAGATTGTAAATATCAATTAAGCTCTATAACCAAGGGCCAGTGAAGTTCAAACACACCACACTGGTTCAGAAAACCTCCACTTCACAAACACAGGAGTGCAGCATTTCCTAAACGTCAGGCATTCACAGGTCACCTGCAGTGTTTGCCACACCGGCATATGACCTGTAATAGTATTTATTTAATCGTTTCTGTGAAATCAACAATAAATTGGCTCATTCTCTTTTTACTTAACATCTTTCTGAGAAATAATATCTACGATGTCATCGATTTTATACCGTAATTATCATTTTAATTCACATTAAACTAAGCATATAACTCAAAGTTTCAATGTCTGGAAGGAGCCACCCCGAATCAGTAGCTTCTGTACCATTTACGTTACGTCAAGTTTTGCACTCACATCTACCGAGTTTTGACATGTGAAGGTTGATACTCACTTTTGTCTTGAAGAAGATGAAAAACACCCTGAAGAAAGTTCATTCAGCACAACCTCCTTGAAATACTGTTTCTCACAAACAGCTTCAGTTTCAGGAAGTAGAAATGTGAAAGAAAACAAAGCCGGTTACTGTCTCACATGATTGTGTAACTTCCAGCAGTTTTGTAGCTTAAGACACACCCCTTTAGGGATCACTTGGGGAAGGGTGTTCTGGGAGTCATATTACTACAGGAAGTTCCTTCTTTTAAGCAGAGTGCAAGAAAACTCGTGATTTGGATGCAGAATGGAGAATCAGCCCCCTGCCCACCGAGGAAAGAGAATGTCAGTGAGAAATAAGGAACCCGTGTGCTGACGTGTCATCGAGAAGCAGACTCACATTAAAGCTCAAGCCAGCACCTGACCTGTTCCAGAACTAGACGGAATTAAAGTGCAGAGGTGAGCTCATTGTCACAAGGACACATGTGACCAGGTGTATCGGAACTGAAATATGAAGTTAGGATTTTTCTTACAGAAAATCTCATCAAGCTGCTTGGACAGTGAGGACTGTCTGACTGTGTTCCATGGTAGACATGGCCCTTCATTGACAGTCTGAATCTCAGCTACAAATTTGGACCAGAAAGAAAAGAAAAATCAAAAGCACATGAAAAGATTTTATATGTTTAACATATTTTATTGAAAAATTATTTTTTCAAACCATAAGACAAAGCCTATTTAGAAAGTCACGGAAAGTGAGCTGTGGAAGAGATGGGCTTGAGAAACAAGTAACAGAAGCAAAAAAAGTGCCCTTGGAGCTCAGGGGGAAGAGAGAGAGAGAGAGAGAGAGAGAGAGAGAGAGAGAGAGAGAGCGCGCTCGAGAGCGCGTGAGCACAAAACGAGTTGGGGGCGAGGGGTGGGGAAAGGCCCAGGCCTGCTCCACAGGGAGAGCCACTGCGTCCCATCCCAGGGTTTTTATCTGGAGGTCCCAGGGGAGGGTCCCTACAGAAAATTCCTTGGCGTCCAGGTGTGTCCTTCCAGCATCTTGTCTCCACTGACTGTCGGCACCAGGACAGGGGGCATGAGTCAGCACAGCTGGTCCTGACGTCAGCCTCGGGGTCACTTGTCCAGTTCTGCTGCTTTTCTGGGCCTGGAGCTGAAACACGGCTGAGGCCTTGAAGTATTGGATGCGGGTCAGAACCTCATTGTCCTGGGGGCTTCATGCGTAAGGGCTGCTCTCCAGCCCCTCAATGGGGGATCTAACCCTCGTGACTAGCAACATGCCAGGGGAGGAAAGGTCAGGGGAGGGTCCGAACCGCCTGACCAGCAACATGAAAGGTCAGGGGTCTGTCAAATCGCATGATCAGAGATAAGCTGGGGGAGGAAAGGCCACCCTATTGGCAAGGTCCTTGCTGTCCCGGTTTTGCCTGTTGCTAGGCACCTGAGGCTTTCTGCCCCCCTGTGACCTTCTGTACCTGGCCCATCTCCTTGCTCTGCTCAAGTCTGTCTACCTGCCAACCTCATTCCCCCTGAAGGATCTTGGATCCGATGGAAAAGTTATTGATGTCAATGATATTTTATCTTTTCTGGTCCTCTCTAACCCTGCTGGGTTAAAGAAGGGTGCTCTCTGGCGAAGGAGTGAGGGGTTTCACTGGAGGAATTCCGTGAGCCCCGCAGAAGCCTTTTTAGTCCATCACTCCAACTCTGATAACTGGGTAACAAATTCCAAGGCAAATCGTGGTTTCCAATTCTGCTTCCAAACAAAAGAAAAGAAGGAAATACTCAAGTGCTCAGCTATATACGAAAGTACTAAATACAGTAGTCCATATTTATAACACTTCAAACATGTTTATAATAGTTCACTATGTAATTCTTACTATATGACCTTAGAAGTTCAAATAACCAAATGACAGTGATGTAACTAAGCTCTGTCTCCGCTGACTTATGTGAAGAGGTTCTCTGTATGCATTTCTGCGAATGTTGTTTTATTTTAGCTACCACTGACATTCATCCATTTTTTTAAGAAAACCCTAAATCTCATTGAGAAAGAAATGCATTTTTATGAATTCATAATACTTGTAATGTATAAGTCAGTATTGAAAAATTGCAATACTTAGCATCTATGGCCCGAGGAAGTAAAAATGTTACATTCAATGTCCACATGATTTTACTGTGAAGAAATATGGTAAAGTAAACTTACAAGCATATCAACTACTTAATATTAGTAGCAAATTCTGTGGAGGAACTGGAATGAAAATAGAATTTGAAGGAGATGAAAGAATTATAGGAAATCTACGATTGTTAAGCTTTTATGTGTACAAGAATTTGCACACGGATTTTAAAATGAATGATAGTGGGTAACAAATCACTAACATAATTTTCTTTGGAAACACTTAAAAGTTATTCAACATCTGACTTAGATCTTTTGCAACTATTTAAGGTTATGATAAAAGATGAATGTTGACTTTAAAATGTATGAGGAAGTTATTGTTTTTATAAAATTCCTTTTTGAGGGTTGGTGAGCAAAAATGTTAGAAATTCAGTGTTTTGGCGTGGGACCGAACATTCAGGGGCCTGGAAGAGGGTACTTGGGAACAGAGAGGAAAGAGCGCTGGTTCTGCCACCATCGCGCAGGGAAACGCACTGAGGAGAGGCTGTCTTCCTCACCAGTTGGATAACAGTCACGTCTGCTCCAGCAGTGAGGCTGGTGGAATCCTCAGAGACAAGGAAACATGAAGAAACAATGTCTCATTTATAATCACAATGTTGATTCCCTGGCTGGTGTGGCTCAGTGGATTGAGTGCCGGCCTGTGAACCACAGGGGAATCGGTTCAATTCCCAGTCAGGGCCCATGCCTGGGCTGCGGGCCGGGTGCCTGGTTGGGGTTGTGTGAGAGGCAACCTGTGTGTCTCTTGCACATCAATGTTTCTGTCCCTCTCTTTCTCCCTTCCTTCCCTTCTCTCTAAAATTAATAAACAAAATCTTTTAAAAAAATCTGAGTATCTTCAGAAAACTCAGTAAATTAAAATTACAGAAAGAAATGGCTATATTTCTTCTTGGCTCTGGGCCTTCCAAGCTCTGAGATGTTTTCTGGGCCTTTTGTCAATTTTCAGGAAGTCGGGGAAGCCACAGTTGCACAAGTCTGTGCTTCAGGGGTTTTTGTTTTGTTTTTACTATTCTGATCTTTACTACTAATGTTTTGCCTCTAGAACTTCATATAACATTGAACTGAACAGTTCTTACACTTTTATTTTTACATTTTTATTGATTATACTTTACGATTGTCCCAGTTTTCCCCCCTTTGTCTCCTCCACCCAGCAACCCCTTCGTTTATGTGCCCGGGGTTTAAAAAGGGAACACGGGGTCAATCACCGCTCTGCTCTTCCTCATCCCCCTCAGTGTTTTCAGTTTCAGGGCCATTTTTCTTAACCCCTTGCCAGAGGCGGAAACCAAGATTGAGATGAGCTTCTGATCTAGAATTGAAGGCTTATTCAAAGTCTCATTTGGGGGCATTTAGCGAACCAAGTATTTCATCCGAAAGGAAACAGGAAGAAAACCCAGCATCATGCGTTTTAGCAATTGCTGCACTTTCTCTATTACTGTTACCAACGACAGCTACTTGGTAAGTCCTCTGCAGAGTATGCGTTGCCATATATTTCATTTCAAAGGTGAGAGGTCAGAAATTCCAATGTGATAATATCATTTTATTGTGCGAGTTTATTGATAGTCAAACGTCTTCCTCCCGCTCCCCCGTTCTGCCGCTGAAAGCTGAGACTCTTTCTGTCTTCATGTCAGAGAAGCAGTAATACATGTTGATGATTAACAACCAGAAAAACTGCAGCCTACCCGGAACCCGCGCCCCTGGAGGACACACCTTCCTTCCCCAGGCGTGACCCTGACCCCAGCTCCGCGAGTCCAGAGCTCAACAGCCACCCCCGCCCCGTCCCACCTCCACCCCACCCCTGACCCTCCTTCTCCCCGAGGCAGAATAGCTTCGCCGGTCCTCGAGGTCTGAGCGCTTCTGCTGCCCCCGCACCGCCCTGTCCTGCGGAGCCGGGGACCCGGGGCGCTGCGTCAGCCCCGCTCCGGGCGGCGGGGCGGCGGGGGGTGAGGTGCCGGCCCCTGGGCAGCTCACAGTCTGCTCATCTGTCAGGGGACCTGCTCTCCCGCCCGGACCCCGGAGAAGCCAGCGCGCAGCCGGCCCCTCGCTGCCAGGTGACCGGCTCCGCTCCTCGCTTCCCGCACCCCGTCCCAGGCCCACACTCGTTGCGGAGCGCGGGGCAGGGAGTCGCCCTTAAGGTGAAGCGACTCCGTTTCGTCTCGAAGTCCAGCTCTCAAGTCACCCCGGAGGGCGCGCTCGTGTGGGGAGGTGCAGTCCCGCCGGTCGGTGCGCCGCAGCCCGGCCCCGGGCTCCGAAGGCTAGAGGGTCGGGGTGGGGACGGACACGGTGGGCGGGCGCGGGCCCGCGCGGCGGCGGGAGGGGCGGGGCGGGGCGGGGCGCGCACCGTGGTCGCCTTGGGGGCGGCGGCGGCGGCGGAAGGGCCAGAGCCCGCCGCGGTCTCCGCGCTGCTCTGTGCTCCGCGTTAGGAAGGAGAGGATTCCGCGGTCTCCGGGGACATTCCCTGGCCGCGGTCGGGAGGAGGCGCGCCCATCCGTCCGCGGGTCGCGGTGCAGAAGCCGGGAGCCGCCGGCCGGCCGCGGGTGAAGGAGGACGCTCCCCGAACACGGCGCCGCGCGCCCGGCGCCCTGCTGGTCTGCGCCCGCGCGCCCGCCGCGGTGAGTCCTGAGTCCCCTCCGCGCTGAGGCGCCGGCGGCCCCCCCATCCCCATCCCCATCCCCACGCGCGCGGAAGGGCGGCGACCCTGGGAGCTGGCTCCCGCCCCTGGGTCCCCCCGGGAGCTGCGTGTTCGTCGGGGAGAGGAAAGCCGTGGGGAGGCGGGGATGGAAGGAAAACTGAGAGGGGTACGCGCACCACCCAGGACAAACTCCGTTCGTGCAGTCGGCCTCGTTTTAAAAAGCAAACGCTGAGCGCGTGAGGAAATGTCGGCATGCACGACCACCCGGGGGCGCCGAGCTGGTAAACAGCGTGGACACCTGGCTCCTTTAACCAAAAATATCTCTTTTTGTGCGTGACAGTTGAAGGCCAGACCCCGTCTGCGGGGCGAGGTAGCGGTGTCTGCCCTGGCGTCGCCGGACGTCGGGCGGGAGGCGGGGTCGGGGCTGGGGCCGTGGGGCGGGGCGGGTGTCCGCCCCGAGCGCCTCGGCGCCCCGGAGGCCCCAGGTGGGCGCGTCCGCCCGGCGTCCCGCACCCGGGGCCGCGTCCGGCCTCCGCCACGCGGGAACTCCGCGGCCGGCCCCCGGTGCGCTCTCGTGGCTCGGTGTCTGTTTATCACTCGCTGCAGACCCCGGCGCGGTGTCACGCCGCCTCTTCGTGTTGGGGGTCACGGTTCACAACATTACCAGTACTTAGCTAGTCTCCGCCTTCACGGAATTCCATAAAATCAGGTGGTTAGGGATTTCGGGAAGAAACTACATTAGGAGCACGTGGTACAAAGTTCAAAGGTACCGAGTGTGGGTGTGATGGGGAGTCTCCTTCCCGGAGCCCGGGTCCCCTCCGCAGTGGCGCCGCTGTCGCCGCTGAGAGCGCATTGGTGCGCTTGTTTCTTTGGTGACTTAGGTCAGATTTGAAAAAGCTGCTTTTGAGCACCAAACAGACTAGTGTCTGCGTTCCCTGAGGTCAGAGGCGCTGATTTATCCAGCTGTGGGGCTCCCCAGCAACCTGCTCAGGTACCAGTGGGCACGAGTAAGATGCAGGAGCCCGGGCGGGGACCCTGGCGCTGCTGTCCTTTCCCTGGTGGGCGACACCCAGTGTCCCTCCGCAGCACCAGACTCCGGCGGGGCTCTTGCTAGTTCTGATTCGCACACCTGGGAGGCTCCCTTGCTGCCGATTATGCTACTTAGAGGAGCTTCAACTCAACATTCGGGATGGATTTACCAAGTCCGCCATTGCGTGTTGGGTCTTGCTGTCTTGGTTTCGTAGTGATTTGTACCACAGAGCGGCCGGCGATTTTGAGGTTCCTTTCCACTTACAGCTGGGTGTTGGGTCTGCTTGGACCACGCAGTACGATTCCATAAAGTGCAAAAGAGTCGATTACACAAGTAAATTTAGAATTAAAATGTATTCCCAAATGAATAAAAAAGAAACTTGCTTATCTATGTCACCTGTTGAATAAATCGATAGTTTGACTTTTAGCAGCATAACTTTGAGAAACAAAAAAGAAGTTGAATGTTGAAAGTAAATAGCAGGAACCATCGAAAGAAAATAAAGCATTCTGCCTTTTAAAGCTAGCTCCAGTATTAGCATCTACGATAGATGGCAAACAGAAAACGCCGAAGTTACCATCACCCTCACTGAAGGCTACGGATTCCCAAGCCCCCAGATACAGGATTAGAGAATATTTCCCAGCGCACTAGGTTCGAGGTCTCAGCACAGCTGATGACGAATGAGGGGACTTCATATGTGTAGATACGGGAAAAATCATGTGTTTGTATTAGTAGTTGAAAAATGCAAGGTCTGTTATGGCCGTTGTGTGAAGAATTTTTGTAAGAGTAAAAGCGACTTTTACAGCAGCTGGCTCTCGAAGAGGAAGTGAAGTGTTATAGTGGAGGGAAGATTCTTTCTGTTTATTATTATTATTATTTATTCTACTACAGTTGTCTAGATTTTTTTTCTTCTTTTTGGCCCCCTTCACCTAGGGAAGATACTTTTTTAAAAATGTTTTTCTACTGTTTGAATTTTGTGATCATGTGCGTGTAATTCTTTTAAAATAGTTTCTAAATGGTAGTTCAATGTCAAAATAACCTCTCAAGGATTTTAGGAACCAACTCTCTGATTGTGTTACATACTTCACTCCACTGGTTGTGAGGTGTTTGTGCAGAGAGGTGCAGGTGGGGTGCGGCCGGCTGTGGGAGCAGCAGGCTGTGGCTGACAGATGTCTGTGCTGCCTGTGGTCAGTGACAGTTTATCTGTCCAGTCATGAGGAACCACTGACAAAAATGAGTAATCCAGGATGAGTAGAAACCATATTTAGAACTACTTAGAACTGTTTAGGAGACTTTTAAAAGTTATATAGTGTCTAAATTTTAAAATCATAAGAGTAACCCTGGCTGGTGTGGCTCAGTGGATTGAATGCCGGCCTGCGAACCAAAAGGTCACCAGTTCGATTCCCAGTCAGTGCAAATGCCTGGGTTGTGGGCCAGGCATCTTACCGATTTCTCTCTCCCACATCAGTGTTTCTCTTCTTCTCTTTCTCCCTTCCTTTCCCTCTCTATGAAAAAAGATAAATAAATAAAATCTTTTAAAAAATAAAATCAGAAGAGTAATAACCTTTTAAATAATTTACTATTTTTAACCATTTACCTACTAAAAATATAAATGATAAAGGTAAATGTTGCAATTACTTATGACTTTTAAATCCTTTCTTTAATCGGGTTTCCCAGTTCGCATACATCTAGTTGTAACAGTTCATAAACTGCAGGGTTTATGGATACACCCACTGAGGACATTCAAACCAAGGGGCTCTTTATTCCTGGTTCTCTTTTTAAAGTACAGCCTCTGCATTTTGTCTGGGCCCAGGTCACCTACGTGAGAAGGAACCCACAAACTAGTGTCAGCACTTACTCCTTTTATCAGATTACCTGCACGGTCTTTTCCTCAAACTCAAAATGGAAATAACGATAGGAGAAGGTAACACACCAGTTCACAGGGCTTGGGATATGACTTCGCATGTGATTGAAAGTATCCTATGTATTCTTTTCTTAATTTAAAATCTAAATAAATCGTCTGTCGGAAGATTGTCCTCAAATTATCAGATTCGAGCCCCCATTGCCTGACGCAGGGAGGAACTAACGCGCCGCTGTGCCTCTTGCAGGCGCGGGGGCTGCCGCTGTCATGTCCAGTTTCGAAGACGCTGACACGGAAGAGACCCTGACTTGCCTCCGGGTCACCGCCTACCATCCGGGCCAGATGCAGACTGGGATATTCCGATCAATAAGGTTTCATAACCGCGAGAAACGGCCCTCCTGCGAAGTGCTGAAATTTGGCCGGAATTCCAACGTCTGTCATTATATTTTTCAGGACAAACAGGTTTCCCGAATTCAGTTTTCCCTGCAGCTGTTTAAAAAGTTCGATAGCTCAGTTCTCTCTTTCGAAATTAAAAATATGAGCAAGAAGACCAGTCTGATTGTGGACAACAAGGAGCTGGGCTACCTAAATAAAACAGACCTGCCGTACAAGTGCATGGTCAGGTTTGGCGACTACCAGTTCCTGATGGAGAAGGAGGAGGGGGAGTCCCTGGAGTTCTTTGAGGTTCTGTTCATGATGTCTCCAAGATCACTCTTGCAGGAAAACAACTGGCCAGCACATACACCCGTTCCTGAGTACTCCAGTACTCAGGAAGTGTCCTCCGGAAGCACTTCTCCGATCGAAACTGATGAAAATGAAGCATGAGCAGGGACAGCAAGAGGAGAATTGAGGATGGGGAGCTGTGTAGACCCCTGCAGACACTCCCCTGGTTGTGTGTATCAGTGTGACGTATTCCTGTCATGTTACGCTGTCAAATTTGGGGTCTAGTGCTACCATTTTGACGTCTGTTGTTTGCGTTAGACATCGATGTGGCCACCTGCTGCATTCCTGCGTGTACTGAGAATAATTTAAGTGTGCATCTGTTGAAGGTTAATGTACAGAAAGTATTCTTTGTGATGGAGGGAGTGTTCTCAAATAAGGTTACAGTATTTTCTTTTTATGCTTGATTGCAGTTCCTGTGTTTTGTTTTGTGAGAACCGTCTCTTGGTCATAGGATTTCACAGCAGCTGTTGGTTTTCAAGGTCAAGGTTACGCCGGGCAGTTGTTACTGGTGTCGTAGCCTGTTGGTACTTGTGGTACCAGAGTACTGGGAAAGAGTGTATTGTGTTTTGGAGTGATGTCTGTGCATCACTGTGGTTTTAATAGAGGAGCTTATTTGGGCAATAATATCTTGATTTTCTATTTTCATTTGGTGGAATTGTAGTGTTTATTCCAAAGAATAAAGTTCTTGTCTATATTTAGCATCTAAAAACAATATTTTAAACATTTTCATGAGCCACCGTGTTTACTATAAAATTGTTTTCCAGTTTTCCTACCAAATTTTAAACTGATTTTTATGTACTACAGAATTTTAAATTCCATGAATTCAAAGTGTTAACAGCACATCCATGCACACAATAAAATCAAAGCCTAATCCTCTGACATTCTCTCTGAAGCTCAGAGGAAAGAACTGTCCTGGGACTGTGGTCAGGGCCAGTGTGGCCAGTGGGGGCTGTGCGTGCAGACACCTGCAGCTCTGCCACTCAAGTGTTGGGGGGCGGCATTCTCTACCCACCCCTCACCCCGAGGGCCAACACTTGCCACCAGGAGCACCCAGGTGCTACATGACTGACCAGCCACCCAAAAAACCTGATCTCCCAATTCCAGCTCCACCCAAGGGTCCACCTGGGTCCTCAGGTCACACTGAGTAATAGCTGCTTAGAGGGCTGGGAGGTGGGGTGGTTGGAGAGAAGGCCGTGCAGCTGCACCGGGGAACTTCCAACGTGCCTCTTACTGGCTCGTTTGTCCCAGCAGCCAGACTGCGCCAGAGCTGCGGGGAGGGCCTGTGATCAAGGGCTTGGCACCCGCTGTGACCTCTGACTCCACCCCTTCTTTTGTCCCCACATCTAACCTATCAGACAGTCTCGTGGGCTCCACTTCTAAGATGCATCTGCTCTGCATTCCCACGGCCACAGCAGGGGCCGCCCTCCCACAACCACCCCTGCACGGCAGCTGATCCAGGTTTTCCAGAATGCGTGTGCTCACTCTGCACACCAGCCTCCTAGTCCACATCGAGTGAGACCCGCCCTGAGTGGTCTTTCCACGCTCAGAACAGGCCAAACGCTCCTGCCTCACCCTGTGCCCGCTGGTCCCTGTGCTCGCCCCTTGCTTCACGAGCCTCCTAACCGGGCTGGGCTGTCTCCTGCTCAACAGCATTTCAGTTCAAATGCCATCTCCCCACAGAAGACTCCCTGGGCTTACCAAAACCAGTCTTTTGGCCCCTTGCTACCCTTTATCCTATCATCTTGCATATTTCCTAGTGATATTCTATGTATATGTTTACTTGTTATTGTCTCTCACCAGAACGTAAACTAAAGAGATGAAACTTTGTATCTTTTTGCTGCCACATCCCCATCACCATACCAGACACAAGATTCTTTGACACGTATTCTCTGGATAAATCAATGTCATTTCTAGTGTTTTTATAAACGTGTAAAGAAAGATAGTATCTGTTTCTGCCCTGGCTGGTGTGACTCAGTGGGTTAGGCATTGTCCACAAACCGAAGGATTGCCGATTGATTACTGGTCAGGGCACGGGCACGTGCCTGGGTTGTGGGCCAGGTCTGCAGTACGGGGTGTGGGAGAGGCAACCACACAGTGATGTTTTTCTCCCTCTCTCTCCCTCCCTTCTCCCTCTCTAAAAATAAAATCTTTTTTATAAAATCCTTTTCTTAGCTGCAAAAATACAAACACCCTGAAGTTTAGTTCCAGCCTGCTTTCCTAATTATCTCCTTTTTGTTTTCATAGCACATTTAATAAAATAATTATGTATGTCAGAATTATTGCATGTTTATGGAATAAATAATAAAAAATAGTTTTTAAATGTAAAAATGTGTTTATTCACAATCCTTGAGAAGTTACCATTCCTTCCAAAAATTCTTTATGAACAAAATGCCAAAAAAATTACAATAGTAGCTTATGGCAAACCAAAAATATACATCTGATGTATACAAACTTTAGAAAGCATAGCACAGGCACTGGGAATACAAATGACCTTGAAAATATTTCCCATGACATAGTTACAACTTAAATTTTAAGACAGACATAAACAATAGCATTATCTAAAATGTTTTCATATTTGAAGTGTCATATTATTTCTATGAGCTAAACAGAGATGAAACTATAGATGTCATTGCCTAGCAGTTCAGCTGTGGAAAGGACCACGTAATTTTTCTTAAGTACAGCCAGGACTGTAAGTTACTATGTACACCTGACCCTTCTACACCATCGGGAACATGCGCTGCCACTGTTGCAAGAAAAAGAAACACGAAGGCAAAAATCAAGAGTTTGCTTCCTGAAATCACATCAATCCTCAGCAAAATCAAGAAAAGCAATTAGGGAGTGTCTTACGTCCTTGGTCTTTTAAATTGATACCTCGACTTCAGAGAAGAGTTTGTTGTATATCACAAAAAGTAGTTACATATATTGATATACTTAGTTCTATCCCATTAAATGCACCTTGTATTACAAGGCAAAGGAAAACAATAAAAATCAACAGATCCTTTCACACCAGAAAGGATCTTATTTACCTTGAAATTTACCCGTATTACCTTTTAAGGTTTCCTTTCTTACCAAACCATGCACAAAGAGTATGTTCTGTGTAAAATCTTTCTAAGACCAATCATTGGAAATACAAAATTTTAAAAATGACACCTAGAAATTTAATATATCAACAAACTTAAAGTCAGTATTCATTTATAGTGCATGTAAAAGGAAGTGAAAAACCTGTCTATTTATTTTCTTCAATATTACTTTTGATTACCAACTTTAACGGTCCAAACTCTGAAAGCTTAGTTTGTCATATCATATCCTTTGTTTCAGACTAAATCAATATTATCACACTTGGATGCACAGTAAGTGTAGAAAAAAAAGATACTTGAGCATTTCTTTAAGGTCAGCTACTAAAATTAATTGTGGTTACTATGAGACAATCAAATTTAAACCAGTGGTAGGAATAAGTAATGTTGGGAAAAAACCACTATTCTAACTCTGAATATGGCAGTCCATCCTCATGCTCGCTCACGTCTGCTGAGCATTAGCACAAAATGCCTTAATGTCTTCACAGTTAGCTACTGAAATAAGCTTACGAAAACATACTAACTCAAACTATTAAAGTTATTTTAAAAATGAAAATCTACAAATATTAAACAGGAATCCTACAAAGGAGTTGAAATAAACACAATTGATAACATGACAGACCATTCACTTGTTTTTGGACAACAGAAGGCAGGTGATGAATTGCACTTAATTCTGCAGCGCTCGGACACGGCCGGCCCTCCTGGCCGGCCCTCCTCGCCGTTCGGACAGCATCTCCGGCAGGGTCCCTGCCTCCCTGAACCGCGGGGCCGGGCCTTCAGCACTGGGTCCCGGCTGCTGAGCAGGGTCACAGGACCTCACCCTCTCGCTTCTGCTGATCTGCACGGGGCTGCTTCGCGCCGGAGTCAGTGAGTTCTAGGACAGGGTTCACAAACCCAGAGTACTCGGAATTGCCGTTGTCGTCCACGTCAGCGCCCACGAAGTCGCTCTCCCACTCCAGCCCGTTGGAGTCGTCAGAGGCTGATGCAGCGTGACTTCCCGGCGTCCGGCCCCGACCCCGGAGTGCCGCCCGGAGGATGTCTTCCTCGGTCCTAGAGCGCTCTCTCACCGGGAGCATTCGATTCATTCCTGTAGTTGGAGCAAAGGTATTAAAAACCACAGTGAATACAACACCACCACCACCCACTTCCATCTATCCCGCACCCAGTTCCCGGTAATGCTTTGTACGTGCCACGCGTGTTATGCGCACGTCACCCTGCTCCGCTCTACAGCCGGGAAGTCGCGCCACACGAAGGGAGGGGCGCCCCCCACCCCGCAGCCCCACCCCGCACGCCCCGCGCCCCTCCCCTCCCCTGCCACTGCCACCATGGAGCAGACACGTTTCCAGGGAAACTATTCTAGACCTAATTCTGAACAGCAATTTGGCCAGTAAACTGGGAGTATCTACATTCTTGGAGGAAAAACAGTCATTGTATTGGCAGAGGGAGGAAGGATAGAAATTTGTAAGTGTAGGATCAACATTAGTAATAGAATTAAAACCTGGGACTAGAAAAGGGATTATAAGAGAAAACCCATAGACACATTCAGTAATTTTGTTTTCTGACCTTACAGATTCAAACCCTGCAGTTACCAGATAATACTTAAGCCTGTATCACTATTGTCTGTCACTTGTGAAAAATCATGGACTCAACCCCGCAGAGCAAGATATTTCTATAGACAAGATAAAAATATGAGCTTCATGCTAATATAATTTTGTGGATTTGTATTTCACTAACACTGTATCTAAAAGAAGCTGGTTCCTACTAGTTTCTAGTGGGCTCTGTCCTCACCTAGCTAATTAATAATTCTGTTAAGGATTTAAATAATGACCTCAAAAGTTATGTTATCTACCAGTCTAATTAGTATAGGGCACAGATGACAAAATCAGGAATTAAAATAACTGAAAGGCTTTAGATCAAATGGAACACGACGCTAAAATAAATCAATTTAAGGTCTGCTGGAGTCCACACTTCGTCTTAGCCCAAAGGCCGGGAAGCGACTGCTGACTGGGATCCAAACAGGCAGTGATGTAAGAACAGGATTGGGGAAACAGTATCTGGGTGAAAAGAAGACTTAAGTTACTGCAGTCTTTGGTAAAATTATTCAAGTCCCCGCTGTGTACGCTTCTTCGTTGATAAAACAAATGGCTTGGACTGGAGGCAATCTAAGGTCCTTTCCTTCTCAAAATTAGATGAAAAGTTTAATGCTTATTAGTTTTCTTAAAGGCCTGTATTCTATAATTGGTTCTTCCTTTTTGGATTATCTATTTCTTAACATGAAAACCTGGACCTTATTCAGTGGAATAGACTTTTTTTAAAAAAAATCCACATTTTAGCTATAATTTTGAGTACTTACTATGTGCAACAGTCTGTATTTGGTGTTTTATAGAAATTTTATTTAATTTCCACAACACTCATGCCTTCATTTGTTCAAATATTTGTTAACTGCCTATTCTGCGCCAGGCAGAAGGGACACACCAGTGAATCATCCTTTAAAGTAGGTTTCTATTCTCTTTCTATGTATACAAACTGCATCTTAGAGAAATAAAGAAATCTACCAAAAGTACAACATTGAGGAGGACATCTAGGTAAAATTCAAACTCAGTCTGTGTTACAGCTTCCATAGTACCAAGAAAACTAACGAATTGCTAATTTATTTATAACGGACTGAAGTAATTAACTTTGGCTTTAGGTTGCCCACAAGGGGGCAGCAATTCTTACTGACAATCCATGGGGTGGATTACAAAACCCTCAAAACGAGAAATTAAATTCTCTAAACCTTAAAAAATACTAAAAATTGAGCAACTTTCTAAATAATTTATTAACTAATGATAATTACTAACAACAAGAGTCTAAGAAATTTTTTTACTGATTTTTCTAAGTCTTGCATTCATTTCAGTTTAAATTACAGTAAAATACCAACTTGGTATCTATCCATGAACACATTAAACTAAACATCTCAGGTACAAGGTGAATGTCAAATACCTTCCTCATCTTCCCACTCTAGATCTAAGGATGTGCTGTCGTCGTTCCCACTGGTCGATTTCGTTTTGGTCATTAAGTCACAACTGCTTTCTGTATTGGGTGTCAGAACGGTGGCGTCCGACGAGAGTCCTAGGACAGACACCAGAGGCCAGTGAACGGGGTGTCTGTGTCCTCCCCTCACCCGCCTCTCCTGCAGTAATCGCCTGCCCAACCGTCACTCAGCCCTTTGCTGTCACAGGCAGCGATGACTGAAACCACTACATTTGTGTGTTTGTTGAGAACACACAGGGCTTCCCCCCTTTCTGGTTTTTTCGTTTTGCCACCTAGCAGCACAGGAGACATGCAAATGTAAATGCACCATCGCTTTTCAAGTGCGACGAACCTCCCCAGGTATTATTCTTAATAGTCTATTACAAAGGCAGCAAAAAACGAATGAAGAGAAAAAAATGACAGAACAAATGAAAAAAGGTCTGTATTTTCAAGAGGAACCACTACCATGCTTCTACTGCTGGGAGTTTTCACTTGGCCAATGTGGAGAAAGTCATTTTCATCTTACGAGTCAGTTTCTAAGAATTAAAAGAAATGCACTTTGCATGGCTCCCTCACCTCCCCTTCCTTTTCCTGGGGGGGAGAGGTGAGGTCAGAAATGGAAAGCAGAGACCCTGACTCCCACATGAATCTACAGAAATAGCCTGAGACTATATTTTGGTCCGACCCCTTTTGAAAAAGGAAAGAGGATATTGTTTAGTTGAGGACTTCTAACTGAACCATCTGGGCCGTATGAACCGAAGGGGGATGTTCTACAGAACCACAGCTAGGACCTCCAGTTACCATCTGTTTAATGTACCTAAAGGAAGCTTAAAATGTACACAGAATATTTTAAAAGACTTACTACTGCCTCGAAAAACTTCATATTGTGACTTTATATTTCTCAAACAAGATTCAAAGTCGTCTTCTGGTCCAGAACTGTATTAAAAGTGAAATAATTTTTTAATATATTCATAGGAGATATAACACAATGCATATTTAAATTAATGTGACATTTTTGGCTTGATGGTTTATCCCACCCAAATTCATAATTGCTGCATAAATAGAATAATTGAATGAAAATAGGTCTTAATTTTCTTAATGTTAGCAATAAATTGAAAATAAGATTTTGGTTAACCCTGATGTCAAATCTCCAAAGCTTAGCCGCAAGTATAACTTTACGATTTATGATAATGAAGTGTGGGAAGATTCTCTCATTGAGGAAACTCTCTTCCCAAAACGACCACACACGCACTTTATTGTGAGAGAAGAGGGGGCGAAGGACGCACACAGCAGGGCGTAAATAGCTTATCCCGGGCTGTCCGTGGGATGCGGCATCATTTTCTGCACAGACATTGTGACCACTCTTAAAGATGCAATAGCGTCCATTTGAACAGATGATGACCACTTTTCAAGATAAAGAAAGCAAGTGGTCTCAGTACTCTTGCAGGACAGTGTCTTTGCGAAGCAGTCATGGTTAGGGACACGCACACTTGAGTGTGTGTACAGACATACAGAGAACATTTTCTACCAGGAGGGAGGGGGTTCGCTAGTCACCTCGGACACTCGGCACCGGCGGGGGGGCGGCATCCAGGCGCGGCGCTTGGCCTTCCCTGCTTTGGAGACACGAAGCAGAGCAAAGTCACTGCTGCACAAGTGTGGTGGTTCAGACTGTGCAATGCCCAAAATGTTCTCTTTTGTAGTTTAAAAAGAAAAACTTAGAAAGTTATTCTATTGAAGTCTTTTTCCTTAAATTCATCCCTGTTCACTTCTACACTGTTATATTTATGGGTAGAATTTCTCTCAATTTACCAGTGTATAATCCTTAAGTGGTCAGAATACTCAGTGTTTTAAAAAAATAACTAAGAAGATACACACACACACACACTTAACATCCTTATTACACCTAGGAACCGGTGCTAACTAGAGGATGAGGGGCAAGAAGGGACTGGTTAGGACGGAGCACAGGTTCCCTTCTGGGTGGAAGCAGCAGCGGGGCCCAGAAGGCAGGGCAGAGCAGGCTCTGACAGCGACTTGCTGTGAGTCCCTGGCGTGTCTCTTTACTCTCCGTTTCCCCATCTGCTGATTATAGGGGCTGCGAGACGCCCCGGCAAACGACAAGGAAATGTTGTGGTGAGGGCCAAACGCGCTGGCCTGTGCCTGTGAGCCTGTGCGCAGCCTGTGGAGACTGTTGCAGTCTGGGAGGCACAAAGTCAGAGAACCCAAAGAGATGCTGCACAGGTGATGCCTGCGGCCTTTCAAAGGCGAGCAGCAGAGAATCTATCACAGTAAAGGAGTTGTCTACATTGTAACCAGAAAAGTACTTTTATTTCTTAGTATAGGTGAGTTAATTTTTAAACTTTCTATTTAGAATTTACTAAAAAAAAAAAATCATTCCCCGAGTAATGTGACTATTCTGCGGAAACACACGAGAGAGAGAGATAAAAGACACAGGTCATGCGGAAACCACACAGCCTAGGACAGGTGTGACTGCTCAGCTTCTCCATGTCACGGCGGCCGACTGTGGTGTGATCTGCACTGCGTCGGTTCACACGGGAGTAGAGAGTTCGCGTGGGCTGACTGTGTCGGCAGGTACTGAGCAGGCCATTGGCCAGGTGCTGTGGCACCGGGACTCTGGCCCTGCCGTGTGCCTGCTGTGGAGTCTGCAGCAGGCACCTCACCTCTCTGCCCCCCATTTTCCTCGTCTATGAAACGGGGGACTCAACACACTACCTGTCCCCTAGGATCGTTATGAGGATCACAGAAGGCGAGACTTGTGAACTGCTGGGAACAACACACCCGACACTTAGCCAGGGCCCTGTCGTGTCTGTTAGTAAAGCTGTCTGGCACCCTGAGGACGCTCAGGTCATCAGCACGGGGTAAAGATACGTAAACCTGTTGCCTTCTCTGAAAAGGGGCCAAAGATTTCTCAAGGCCCAAGCTCCCAGCCTCCCACAGACACAGGAATAAAGATGAACAATATGCAAGATCCCTGTGGGGCAAACTGCCCGGCTTACCTGACTCTGGGAAGTATAAGAAGTTCTAGCAATTAAAGGACTTGTTTAAAAAAAATGAACAAAATTAAACTTACAAAGGCTATTTTTGCCCTGTTTCTAAGAGTACATTTATTTTTCCAAAAGAATACTGGATTTTAGAAAACGGAAAGTGATGTTTGGGATAAACAAGAGTTAGTGTCTGCTAATCTCAGGCAAAAGAGCATTCAGAACCAAGGATGTAATTTGATGTTATTTCCAGCTGTTAAAAGTTCAACTAATTTGCCTTTAAATTCCTAAAGATAGAGGCATGAATACACTTGTCAAACAGAAAGCCCTTGACTCTACAGGACAGGAAAGTGCTGACTCAGCTCTGTCGGAGAAAACCAGGAGCAAGCAGCCTGGTGGAGGCTGGTCTCCCTCACCTCCTCGCGCCTTCGCTGCATGGCTGCCCTGGCTGCTTCACGCTGGGCAGCGTATGAAGCTTCTTCTTCTAGTCTTAACTTCTCCTCTTGTAAGGCTAACTGTGCATGAACAAAACAGTAAGGATTAACAAAAGCAGAACCTGTCTAACTGCTCTAAAAATAAAATGTTCCTATTTATAAAGTAAAAAGTAAATTATTAAAAAATTGATCTCTACAAAGCATAATGGAATTGATATTTTTGTGATTTCTCATGAAATCAATCATATTACAGAATTCTTTAGAAACTGAAATTATGATGTAGCAGCATCTAATCTGCATAAATACAAAATTGCTTCTTTCTCAGAATTCTCAATAATCGTTCTAACACCTGTCACCTGACCAGTTGAAGGGTTCTGGGCCTCCTACAGCCCATCATGTCACCATCAACTAAAGTGAACTAAATGAGCTTCCAGGGGTCATGTCTCATCATCCCGGGTCTTCTGATTTGTCTTACTATCAAGTTGTTCAAAAATTACTTTTCAAAGTTAAGTTCTTGCCGTTCTAATAGAATGCAAACTACTTGAGTGATAATCTATTGCATTTCAAATGAAAGTTAAGCATCAACCTGGCTGGTGTGGCTCAGTGGATTGAGTGCTGGCCTGCGAACCAAAGGGTCACCCTTTTGATTCCCATTCAGGGCACATGCCTGGGTTGCAGACCACGTCCACAGCACAGGGTGTGCGAGAGGCAAACGCAAATTAATGTTCCTCTCCTTCTCTTTCTCCCTCCCTTCTCCTCTCTCTAAAAATAAATAAGTAAATATATATTTTTTTAAAGTTAAGCATCAAATTTTGAACAAAATTATTTTTCCTTACGCTAATAAATATTATAAGCTGTTACAGATCATCTATTACAATTACAGGCCATTTTGTGAATACATTAAAATAAATACAACATTCAGGACTATTAGAAGTGCTGACTTCCCTTACTAAGAACAAATTTATCTGAAACGAACAAGACGACTTTTAAAAACCACACTTATTGTGAAACAGTAATTTTTTAAAATTGGTTTTAAATACAAAGGTGCATGAGAGTCGCTACTTCTAAATTAAGACTTTTCTTAGGATACTGTATTCTCTTCATTTTTGGCTGCATATGATTGCTGATATGAATTAACCTAAACTGAAACAAATTGTAATAGGCTGAAATAATTTTTAACTTTTAAATAATTTCATCTGTATATGTCTAAATAGAGGTCCAATGACTTTGTATGCAATATATTATTTTAGGACAACTTCCCCTATAAAGACCCTTTATAATAACATATAAAAGCAACATAAAAGACTTTTTACCTCTTTTTGAATTTTCATATCAAGATCTTTCTGTTTCTCAGCAATAGAATCATAATGCCTCTCTCTTAAGTCAACGATTTCTTCCTCAGTGAGAGGCCTACACAGAAAAATGAGGGTGAAAAAGAAAGAAAACTTCTGATGACTGAGTCCAAATAAAACACTCAGAAAACCAGTGAAATTCTGAAATTTTACTATAAAATGTATTGACGCAATTTGATGTGTAACTTCGTCATAGGAAAAAGCAGACATTCTAACACTTGCTATATTCTGGCAGAAGGCTGAGGAAGGTGACATGGTACAGCGCATTTTTTAACTACAACCACCTCTGAAGACATGTTAGGTCCACTTCACTCTGGCTCTGCCGCAGCCCTCTGACCGCCTCCTCCCCGAGTGTTCACCACGAAGTATCCCAGGCTGCCCACCCCGCCCACGCACTGCCCCCCTCCACCGCCAGCGTGGGCGCTGCAGCAAATCTGCGCCACCTTCTCACAACACACCTCCTTCCTGCGCCCCTGTCACAGCGCCTCCCTCACCCCCGACTCACTCTGACCCAGGGTGGACTCGCCCTTTCTGCTGAGAAGGGCCAGAGCAAGTCCTACACGTTGGGCCCTCAGCCCCCAGCAACAACCCTCCCTTGTGCACAGTCAAGCACCCCTCATACCCCACCCCAACCTGCAGAATCATCACACAATCCCTGAGTTCCTTTGTCAAAGTCTGTTCTCTTTAAGGTCAATCTCACCCAACTTTGGGAAATGAGAAGCATGCACCAACAAGTCCTTCGAATTCTGCCACCCTCTTACCGAAGTCTGCCCTCTCCCCAGGCGGAATCCTCAGCCTGCCCAAGGCCTCTGCTCCAGGCCCACTCCTGACGCTTTCACAATGGAGCTGTCCCCACCCAACCTGGGAACTCTGTGCTGCTCCGCCTGCCAGCCCGCACCCTCAGCCCACTCTCGATCTGCTTCCACCTCTCTTTGGTGGGAAGGAAAGGAAATCCTTCATCTGACATAGGTCCACCTCCAGCTACTGCCCCTTCTTTCATCCCCTTTCAGCCCAGATTCCAGTAACTAAATGTCCAGTATTATCATGATAGCACACCCAGCACTTAGCGCGTGTCAGGCTCTCTTCTTGGTGCTTTATGTACATTAAGTAATTTTACTCCTCACAGCAACCTTGTCAACACAGAGATTATGTGTGTGAGTGGGATAAGGGAAAGACAGGTCCGGGTCAGCACCCAGGACGTGGCAAAGCTGGAGCCCCAGCAGGCTGGCTCCCTGCTCTGGGCTCCTGTGCTTCCTGCCCTCCACATGCTTCCCCCATTTTCTCAGCAATCACTGCAGTTCCCTCTGCTCCATTTCTGATCACTCTGGCACAGGCAGTCACAGGTCTAATTACTACAGAAAGATATTTAAAAACCTGTAATTAGTAGAACATGCTTTAGAACGTCATAAGAAAGTGAAAGGAGATAAAGTTTAAAAATTAAAGAAAATGTAAATGGTTTTTTATTTACCAAAATCCCACATTAACCACCTAGAAACAACTTAGGTTCAAGAGGAAAGCAGGGAGGCACTACGCACATTAAATTGTTTAAGGCTCAAGGCAGCCTTTTGAGGCAGGTTAGGTGCCTCAGCCTCGCAGGAGGAGAAAGGTCAGGGTCTGAAATGGAAAGTGTTCAAAGCAAACTGATGACAGAGCCCGGAGCACTTCTGCAGTCCCCCCAGAAGTTACTCAGAGACAGACAGACAGACAAACCTTACCTATGACTGCTTCCTGGGCTTTCCCCCTGTAAAAAAAATTAATTAAAAAATAAAAATTTTCATTAGCTGAATTCTATTTCAAGTAAGCCAATACAAATTGTACTTAATCAAAATATTCGCTCTCATCTATTTTTCACACAATAGACAAGGTTAATGAGTTTTTAAACGAAAAACTTCAAAATTTTACTGTTTTGGAAAGGCAAAATTTCATTTAATATCTGCTTAATTATATGAAAACAAAATGCAGGATATTAATTTTTCTTACAAATATTTATCGTGTACCCAGTGAACATCTGGGATCAGGCCGGTACCAGACATGTCTTTTGTGCCCTCATCACTCACGAATTCTGTCTGTGCAAATTCACTGACAAGGGAAGTGTGTTAGCAGCCTCACAGCCCATGCCCCCTGCCCACTGAGGGTCCCTCAGAGACCAGCACGGAGCAGCAGACACCGGCGCTGCCCACCTGCATGGCCCGGCGGAGGTACAGCACACAGCGTTTCGCCTTGTTTCAGCTCTGTGCTGTGTTCTTTCTACAGGCCACTTCACGCGCGCCACATTTCTTGTAGCTGTATGTTTTTATTGGTGATATCACTGATAAAATGACCCCATGCACAGTGCTGAGGTGCTGTCTAGTGTTCCTCAGCACAAGAAAGCTGTGACACTTCTCTGATGGAGAAAATACATGTGTTAGATGAGCTTTATTCAGCCTGAGTTGCAGTGCTGTGGGCTGTGAGTTCAAAGTCAGTGACCTGATAACATGTATCAAAGTGAGGGGACAAACGGGAACATAAAACAAGTTTGTATAACGACCAACAGATGGAAATGCTGTGAGCGGGAGTGTGCAGGAGTGTGCAGGAGCCGAATTGTTTGTCCCCTCGGAGTGAGTTCCGGAATTCTCCACCCCGGCACCACAGTGACTTCATAAAACCTAACCACCGTGATGAGAATCAACTGTTCTTCTTATCTGTCACAGAATATGAAATTACCTACAGTATTTTGCATCCTAATAACTAATTTCAAGACTGATTTGGGTTCATGTATCTGTCTTATACAAATATGCTATACACATCTGACAGTTAAAATATATGACAAAGTAACAGTAGAAATAAAATTCTAAATGGTCCAAATGAATCTAGGAAACAGCACTACACAATAGGTCAACCAGACCAAACATAAAATATGACGTGCCAGAGAAGGAGACTGGTTAGCAAAACAAAACTTAACCCAAAACCAACAGGCACCTTCGGAAAGCACCTCAGGAAAACACACGGAGCCACAAATTCTTTTACAAAGCAGCATGGTCCTGGCCGGGTAGCTCGGCCGGCCCGGGCGTCGGCCTGACACACCAGGGTTGCGGGTTTGATCCCTGGTTCAGGGGCACATGGGGGCAACCAATCCGTGTTTCTCCCTTTCTCTCCCCTGCTGCCCCTTCCTCTCTCTAAAAATCAATGGACATATCCTGAGGATTTGTTTTAAAAAAAAAGATAATGACAAAAATCAGAAACTGATAGTAGAATGAATATGTATAAATTCCACCCTCAGAAATCCATTAAAACTATGGTTAAAGAAGAGGTCTACACTGGACTGTTGAGGAATTTTACCTACCTAATGGCAAGAGGTTAGAAA
Organism: Desmodus rotundus; assembly: GCF_022682495.2. Lineage (NCBI taxonomy): Eukaryota > Metazoa > Chordata > Mammalia > Chiroptera > Phyllostomidae > Desmodus > Desmodus rotundus. The sequence continues at coordinate 209,718 of NC_071395.1, read as the reverse complement.
TATCCCTTTTTAAAGTTCCTTGAGTTCTAAAAATGCTTTTAAAACCTGTTTTATATAACTGATATGTATAACATACATAGCTGACATACAGAACTATATATAAATTACATATATGTTTTACAATAGAACTATAAATCTGAATTACTTGCTAAAATAAATTAGTGAAAGAAGGAAATAAAGAACTAATAATAAACAGTAAAAATAAACCCAAAAGATAAAATTCTAAAATAAAAGAAAATGAAGTAAATGCTATTTAAAAACTAATTAATTGTTAAAACTGATTAGATGAGTAAAGAAAACCATGTGAATTGTACACTACTGTGGAAATACTTACTTCATCGCTTTCTACTAGATTCTCAAACTGAAAGAACAAGAAAGCCAGTGTTAGAAGAAAGACCTGTCTATGGTACCTGTCCCACAAATAACAATGTCACACTTTCACCTAAAAAATAATGTATCTTCCTATTTGTAGGATACTGTAAGTCTCTATCCATCAGTTCATCTGATGTATATTTAGCAGTCCTACCAGACCGCCAAGAAAAGCTATCTCTGGTTTATGACTTTACATGAAAAACAAAAGGAGAACTACAGCAAGTTCCCACATAAATCAGGAACTGATAGAACTTTCCCCTGAATCAAGGATTTCATACAGATGTTTAAACCCACACTGCCAGAATCTTCCACTTGAATTCAGAATAATTTAACGTCATAAGAAGGAAAATTACTAAAAGAAAACGGACTGAAAAAGATATCTGAACAAGAATTTCTCTTATAACACTTCTATTTATTCATTCATTCATGTAGCTATTTATGGAAAATCTACTAAATGGTAGCACTGCTCCCAATACAGTGTCCTTCTAGAGATAGGAATGCAAACAATTCAAGCATAATGTGATGAATAGTACGTAAAATTACCTAATGAAAGTCATTACCATTAAAACATTTGAATTTTAAATATAATTTGATAAATAACCACTTGAAAGAAAAAAGGGTTTTCTTGTTAATATTGGTTTGTTGTCTCAAGATCAAGAAAACAATGAAAGGTTCAAAAAATACAGGAATCTAAATGGATTACTTAAAACTATTTAAAATTATGATCTTGAACTTATTTTTTATATTGGTTTGTGATTTTTTAAAAAACTAATTTCTGGTTTTTATTTTCAGGACCTGGATATTCTGCCAATTTCTCCCACTGCCCCTTCCACCAGGACCTCAATTCTTCCCTTTTCATTAGCACCAGTAACAGGGAAATAGACAGTTCACACGAAATTCAGGCCCTGATCCTTCTCCCTCAGTTGAAAAAAGCCCCCCAAAGGCATTTGCATCCAATCAAATCAGTGACTCTACTCACCTCTATAGTTAAATGCTCACCTCTTGAGCATGTTCTAAAATATTTGGATCTGGGAAGAAAAACAGAAAAACAACTTTAAAATCAAATTTAATCCCGAGTTAATATAATGGAATAAAAACATTTTCTCAACAGCGCCTTAAAATCTTTAACATATTAGTACCTTATATTTATCAAAATAAACCAGGAAATTTACCTAAGAATATAAATAGTCCAGACTTTTAAACCTAGTTATGAGTGTTTAGTCAAACAATATTTTTCTGTTGGTACTAATATTTACTAAGCCTGTAATAAATTAATTTACTACATAAAACAGAATACAGATAAATTTAAAAATGTATCTCATTATTTTTACTGTATCAAGAAAACTATCTTAAAAAAAAACTATCTTGTTAAAGTACTGACGTACTAAATGCTTATGACAAGAGCATCTTCCGACTTTTGTGAAACATGCAAAACGACAGAAACCTGAAAGGATTAATGCCAATACACTGACGGTGCGGTCTCTGGACGGGGGACCTTGTTCTCTGGACGGGGGGACCTTGTTCACCCGAAGCTAGGCGCTGCTGCTTCTCTTCCCAAGGCCACGCAAACAAAGACAGTAACACACACACATCAACCACACAGTCTGTTACAGTGATGTTTCCCGCGGGCCCTCAGTAATGCCTTTAATTTTAATCTTTCCCTGCACGATGTACAGTTTTCTCAGTTATACCTCAGTGAAGCTGACATTTAAAAAAATTAACCATTCTCTTCTGCTCCTATAGTAAAACTTACATGTAGTCAAACAAGCATCTTTGTTATGTCTGCTCTGCAGACACGTCCACCCTGAACTCAGTATGCGTGTCAGTCCAGGACAAGCCACTCGGACTGCTTTACTGCGGGAAGGGCCAGGAGATTGTGACTTTCACTTATCATGTGGCTCCCGTTACAGCTGCCAAAATTGATGGAAAGAACTCCTCACCCCCCTGTGTGTCCTGTGCCGCTCAGTCGGCCCTGACTCCAGGTGACCCCCTGAACAGGTGACGTGCCCAGGGTCCTGTCCTCACAGCCCCACTCAGCCCAGGAGACTCAGCCTGTGGCTTCTTTCAAGGAGTGAGTCCTTCCCACGTGGGGTCTCCTCTTTCCCTGCCGCCGCTCTGTCCCCGGCATCACTGTCTTCTCTGAAGACCCCCGCCTGCTCACAAGGTGCCCAGCAGGACAGCTGCAGTCTGTCACCTGTCCCAGCGACCTTTCAGGATTATTTGTCTGGGACCCACTGGCCCATTGTTCTGGGGGTTCCGGGTTTCCAACACCCTACTGCAAATGAGTCTGTTTCCCATCAGCCTTCTTCACTGTCTGACTCTCACGGTCCCAGCCTTGGTCTCTAAGGACACTTCTGGGCTCCTGGTGACCTGATTCCTCCACTGCTGCCCTCCGCCTGCTCCTGACGCCTTGACTGCCATCTGCACTTGAACTGAGGACTGAACCAAGGTCAGCACAGGCTTTAACAGTTTTGGCATCCTGGTCGTCTGTGTTGAAGTTGTGCATTTCTTCTGTAGCCATGATTTCTGTCTTCCTGAGGGTTGGCCACAGTCCTGCTTTGCCACTTTCTTCTTGCGCTCTCGTCAGAAGTCGTTTCAATCCCGGCTCCTTTCTGCCAGTGAGGTGGGGTCACCGGCAGAGCTGAAGTGACTGGTATTTCTTCCACCTGAGAACTGCTAATGTGTCAGGATTCCTGGACAGAAAGCTCCCCTTGCCTGAATATTCAGGTACATCAGTTATGATGATAGCTGAGCTGCTGAACCAAAAACACTGCAAGAATAATGATTTTAAGAAAATAACAGTGGATTTTCCTTCTTTCTTAATAGTCTAAAGTTCCCTAAAGCTGCCCTGGACTTTACATGGAGAGAAAGATAAAACATACTCCCTGAATCATGGTGTAGACCAGGAGGTAGCAAACCATGGTCCATGGCCCAAACCTGGCCCAACGCCCATTTCTATAAACCAAATCTGTAAAGGAACAGTCACATTCATTTACTTGATTATTGTCTCGGCTGTTCTGGTGCTAAAGCATGCGACCTTGAGTAGCTGCAACAGAGACTTTCTGACCTGCAAAGCCGAATTATCTGACCCTTTATAAAAACTGTTTGTCAATCCCTGATATAGAGTAGATTTAAACCTGTGTAAAATATTATTTCCTCGGGGCGATATGATTGTCTCAGGGTGCTGTAACAGGTTTCATAGGGAAGGTAATCTTTACGGGTAAGAGTTCTCTGAGACAGGAAAAGAACTACCACACATAAGGGTGATGGGAAGGAGCCCAGTCTGTGAGGAGATGGGATACTGAGGGTGTGCAGGAGGGAGAGCAGCGGAGACCACTGATTCACGGGCCAGCCCTCCCTGCCCCGTGCGGCCTAACTCGTGCTCAGGGAGCGAAGTCCACAATGCCCATGCTGTAGTCTAAGGAAAACGTGACTAGGCTGGTAGAATAGAGTAAGGTTAGATTATCCTGTTACTAGTTTAAACTGGATACTACTCTCAGTTGGGAGGTTGTATTTATTAAGAAAGGTGAAATCGTAAGGTTTCAGAATGAGTGTGAAATTAGAATAGATTCAGTGTTTTTCTTTTAATGTTGTTCTCACTGATGTGTATGGAAGAACAGTGAATGAGATGAATGAAAGAACAGTGAGTGAGATTACACTCTTTACCCAAAGCAGAGCTGCATATAATCCCAACTACGCAGACCTCACGCTGCACACTGACTACCACAGCTCACCCCTTCCCAGAGGAAGAAAGGCGGGCAATTCAGCCTTAGGAGCTGGGTGCACAGGAAGCCGTAAAGCTGGGATGGCGTGATCCCGAGTGGGCTCCAGGAAGCCAAGCTCCATTAGGTGACATTCTGGAGAGGCAATGGAGTGCGAGTTGCAGCCCCGAAGCCAGTGGCCAGCCATGAGAAAGACGATTCCTGAGGGAGACGTAGAGCAGAAGGAACCAGGCTCAGCACGTGTTAGGGAGAAATTAAACAGCTCATTCGAGAGAGAGAGAGAGAGAGAGAGAGAGAGAGAGAGAGAGAGAGAGAGGAGGATGAAGTTGGTGTCTTAGAAGACTGAATGAAGCTGTTGAGGGAATTGGAGAATACACGGAGCAGAGGAAGAAGAAATCTGGGGGAAAAGAAGAATGCACTATTTCAGATATTTATCGGAACACAGACATTAGATAGGTTAGATAGGCTGACTTGAGGAGCCCTGGCGCGTCCCAGTGTATCTCTTCAGCAGGCAAATACAGTGCTGAGCCTTTGTCAAAGAGAGCCGCTCAGAAGACATGAGATTTGGGAGTGGTGGTAGTTGAAATCATAGCAATGGATGAAATTTCTTCAGGAGTACATGTATATGTGGAGGGAACTAAACAACGGAAAGACAGAGGAAAATGCCAAATTTAACAGACAGGATAAGAATGCCAAGAAAGATATGATAAAAGTGGCCCTGGCCAGGCAGCTCAGTTGGTTAGAGAGTCATCTCCACGCACCAAGGTTGAGGGTTTGATCCCTGGTCAGGGCACATACAAGAATCATTCAGTGAATGCATAAATAAATGGAACAGTAAATTAATGTTTCTCTCTCTATAAATACCATTTAAAAAAATTTTAAAGAAGATAAAAGTGATGTGGCAGAGGTTAAGTGCATAGTTCCAAGAGAAGAATGGCTTATCACACAGAATCAAGAGCCAAGTTGTTAATCTACATACAAGATACTCCAGTGACAAAGTACAAGATAACGCACTGACAAATAATGGCAACCAAATATCTACAGAATAAAGAGCCATGAGCTATGAGACAAATATAAATTACATGAAGTTTTTATGATTACCCCTAAATTTTTGCCCTTAGATGAACTATTAGTTAGCTATCTATAGTTGAAAAAAAGTCCTACCAGGTGGAAAAAAAAAAAAAACAACAGGTGAAATTTAACCTTATTCTGTAAATAACAATTAATTATACATTCACCTGTGTCTACATGTTTACTAGAAACTCCTAAAATAATATTAAAATGAATGTAAAACAATAAGTTTATCCAGAGATTCAAGTAAGGGAACTTGTACAAACCTATGTTTACGGATTAAAAGAAACAGATCAATACCAGCATCATATTTTATTTCTTTTTTATTGATTGAGTTTGGAGCGAGCACATAAGAGTGAGAAACATCGATTTGTTGTTCCACTTATTGATGCATTCATTGGTCAATTCTTGTGTAAACCTTGCCCAGGGATCCAATAGCATCTTGGTATATCAGGACGAGCTACCCAGCCAGGGCGCATCATATGATTCTAGATGACCATGTCCACAGCCCACAAGCTCTCCTTGCCTCCACAAGGCTTGTTTGTTCAAGGAGTTCTGCACACAAGCAGAAGGGCACAGATGCAACATTACGGTTCCTACCTGCGGACAGTTACACGTGATCTGTTCTAGAAACTGAAAAGGCCTTATTTCTCACACAAAGTGGCTTGGCATATTTTCAATTCTAAGTGTGAATTCCTGGGATATATTTATTTAACAATAACAAAGCTAATTCCCATGGACTTTGTTCTAACCTTTTCCACACCCTGTAAAATAAAAAGCACACAACTGACTAATCATGACATTCGGTACTGTACGGACGGGCTTCCCTGGGGTTACAGAGCTTCGGGCCTCTCCAAGTTCCAAAAAATTCACGTGAAAAGGCTACGCACGGCCTCCGCTACAGGCACGGAAAAGCCGAACGACCGGGGAGACCCGGCAAGGCCAAGTCCACAGACGCGGCGTTGCTCCAGCCGCATCCAGGAGGCTGCACCCGAGAGCCCTCCGCGGCGCCCACGCCGGCGGCCAGTGTCCTTGCTGCGCCGGGGCGGAGGACGCAGGGGCGCTCCCGCAGGGCGTGTCTTGGGCTGCGGAACCGGTCCCGCGCCCACCCTGGAGGCCTCACCACCCGGGGCGCGCCCACCAGGCGGGAGGCTAGACAAGCGCGGGGGTGCCCCGCCCAGCTCCTCCCCCCGCCCGGCTCCGGCTCCGACGCCCGCGAGGGTACACGGCAGCGGCCGGCCCCCGTCCCGCGGCGGCGGCGGCGGCGGAGAGGGCCCAGCTTACCCTCCGCCGCGCGGCAGCCGCCCCGCGTCTCGGCGAAGCCATCCGAAGCACTGTGTCCAGCAGCAGTTGCCCATCGCGGCCGCCGGCGCCTCCTCCGCCTGCTCCAGGCCCGGCCCGCAGCCGCATCCGCGCCGCGCGAGCCGACGGGCGCCGGGACCCACAGCGGGCCGGCCAGGCCCGGCGGCGTGGGGGGCGCGGCTGGAACAAAGGCGGTGACTAGGCCCGTGGCCTCCCGGTGGCGGCTACTTGAGGACGGGGCGCCGGGGTGCGGCCTCTCGCCCCGCGGGCCGACCGCATGGCGCCGCGCGCGCTTTAGCCCTCAGTGCGAGGTGCAGCTCTGGCTGCCGAAGGTTGCCAGGCCACGCCCCCGGCGGGCCCAGGCCACGCCCGGAGTGCCCAGGCCACGCCCCTGAGTGCCCGGCTCGGCCTCTCGCTGACGCTACAGCCACGCCTCCAGCCTCATCGGGTTGGGATAGGGCGAGCTCCCACGGAGGCCCCGCCTCCTCCGGCAACTTGTCTGACGTAACTTCCGACAGCTTCTGGTTGGGCGGCCAACACCCTGCGACCCGCTTGATTCCGGGGTGTGGGTGTTTGTTTCGCTGGACCTTGACCTGACCCGGGAATCCCAGAAATGAGGACGTTATAGAAAAAGGATCCAGGAATGGGGCTGGATCTTTGTGGTGATGGAAAACCTGTATCTTGGTTGACTCACTGTCAATATCCTGTTTGTGATACTGCACTATAGTTTTTCAGGCTGTCACGTTGGGGAAAATAGGGTAAAGAATACATGTGATTTCTATTATTTTTTACAACTGTGATACCACAATTATCTCAAAATGAAAGCCTAGTTTTTAAAAATGCAACTATATGTACTAGATGAACACGTTTTCCAATAGGCATTCTTACAAACCTTTATTAAAAGTAAATCTGGTTTCAGTTAAAATCACGAATGATCCTTAGAATGAATGAAAATGATTAAAACATTAAAAAAAATGGCTTCAATGCCCTGGCTGGCATAGTTCGGTTGGCTGGAGCCGTCGTCCAGTAACTGAAAGGTTACCGGTTGGATTCCCGGTCAGGGCACATTCCCAGGTGGCGGGCTGGATTCCCGGCTGGGGCACGTGCTGGAGGCCGCCCACCCGTGATTGTCTCTCACGTGGATGTTTCTCTCTTTCTCTCTTCCTCCCTCTCTCGAATGAGAATAAAATGAACCTTTTTCAAAAAATTTACTTCACTGATCAAAACAATGCAAATTAAAATTCATTATTCACTTGTCAGGTTGACAAAAATTTACAATTCAAATGTCCAGTCCTTGCAGAGTATGTGAAGTAGTAGTATTCTGAATTGCTAGGGATAGTAAAACTCTGAAAAATCCTTTGGAAATATTTACCAAGAGAAAGAAACAAAGTAAATGCTCAACAATTGGAAGAATAGTTAATTCGTTGGTGTATTCTTACAATATTATGATACCGTCAGAAATGGTTTTGAAAAAACTTTAATAACATCACAAAATACTGCTGAATAATGTTGCATGAAAAAAATCAAGATAGAAAATGATATATAATGAGTTCTCAATCATGTTTAAAATAAAGCATATACATCTTACATACACATATACATTCTTTCTTACACTCATATTCCTAGGGGAAAATAAAAATGATACGGTAAACATAAAAATATTAGCAATAATTATCTCAAGATTGTTTTGAGATTTTTTCTTATACTCCTCAATTTTTCTACAGTGATCATTTCATACTTCTGTAATTTAAAAACCCCTTTTTTTAAAGCTAGCCTATTGGCAGAGAGAACTGATACCAAATTCAGTGAAGTCTGGTAACAAATGCAGACATTTAGAAAGTGATGAGAACTTGAATGTGGATAGATTATAATAGATTGAGTTCAGATAGTTTAATTTTTCTAGAAATGTGTTAATTACCAAGCTGATATAAGAGGTTATTGGAATTAACCATGTGATTTTTTAAACCAATTTTGAATCTTATCTTTATTTTAATGTAGCTTTAAATTTTTAAGTGTAATTTATGTATTTATTTATGTATTTAAAATTCTGACCCGAGGATATGTTTGTAGATTTTGGACAGAGAGGACGGAAGAGAGAGAGAGAGAGAAACATGGATGTGAGAGCGAAACATTGATCAGTAGTTTGAACTGGCAGCCTAGGTATGTGCCCTGACCAGGGATGGGACCTGCATGAAACCTGTTGGTCTAGAGGGACAATGTTCCAACCAACTGAGCCATCTGGCCAGGGCTAAATTTTTAAAAATTAGTTGATCAATGCTCTGCTATTACTTAAGCAAAATTAGCAGAAAGAAACTCTGTAACTGGGAGGGATGTTTCAACTCAATTTTACAGATGAAAAAGAGGACTCCCGCAGGGATTGCAGTCCTGCATCATTCAACAAGAGTGTGTTATGAGAAATGTGACATTAAGTGATTTAGACGATTTCATCATTGTGTGAATGTCATGGGATGTTATTATACAGCCCAGATTGTCCAGCTCACTGCACACCTGGGCTGTAAGGTGTAGCCTACTGCTCCTGGGCTACAAACCTGTGCAGTGTATTTCTGCACTGAAAACTGTAGGCGATTATAACACAATAGTAGGTATTTATGTACCTAATCATAAAAAGAGTAAAGCAAAAATATGGTACAAAAGATAAAAATGGTGCACCTGTATAGGGTGCTTACTGTGAGTAGAGCTTGCAGGACTGGATGTTGGTTTGGGTGAGTCAGGGAGTGAGTGGTGAGTGAGTGTGAAGGCCAGGTCATGACTGCCCACCACCATGGGCTTTACACAGACTGTATACTTAGGCTACCTCAAGTTTACAAAACAACACAAAATTAAATCAAGCAGTAGAGAAAATGCTGCACCAAGAGATGCAGTAGATGTGAGATTCATGAGGCTGCTGCCAGCATAACACGGCATACTGTTGTACACCAAACTTTTTAGAAATAGAAATAGTACGTTCTAAAATAATGATAAAACGTATACAGCCTGGGGCAAAAGTAGGTTTGCAGTTGTGGGTATGTGAAACACAGAGTTTATTCTTGCATTATTATTTGTTATTGTATTATTTTCCATACAAACAACTGTAAACCTACTTTTACCCCACCCTGCAGCAGTGACCACATAAGAAGTGTACAACCCCATGGATAAGTTTTTTAACAGTTTAGGGCAAACTGATAACATGAGCTGAGGAGCAAGAGCTCAAACTCTCCTGAGAATAACAATTGTGCATTTCCTTTTATGCATTTGAAATTGAGGGAAGTAGGAAGATTACATGGAGGGAGGAGAAAGCAAGGCAGGAATGGATTACAGGATGGTTAAGATCATGTGCCTTCTTGAGGGTTCCTACCCCATCCAGGGGGATCACTCCTGGCATTTCACAGGTGTGTGACCACCATGCACAGGAACAATGGACAGGATCAGCTTAAAACCTTTCACTAAAGGAGGTCTAGGCCACGGGCCCAACTACCCACCATGGGCTGCCCGGTTAGGGATTTATGATCAGACCACTGTGGGATGTTACTGTCTAAAGAACCCCCTTTATTTTTGTCCACACAGTAAATTCATCAATGAGTAACCTGCTCCATCATCATCATCGAGCACCCTGTACTGTACATATCGTATGTGCTGTGCTCTTACAGGACAGGCCGCGTGGCTGGTTTGTTTACACCAGCTTCACCACGAAGGTGACCAACATGCTACCGCCACCAGGCAGCTACGGTGTAGGAGGAGGTGACCGACTGTGTCAGCCTAATGGGATCGCTGTCATATATCCGGTCTGTGCTCTTTGGCTACACAGCATGACACCATTGTAGACAGTAATAAGAAATAGCAAAAGTTATCTTTTTAGTTTCTTGATAAAATTATGGAGCAGTCTTTCTGATGGAATTTGGGGTAACACTCTAACACTGTAAAAATTAAATCAGAGAGTGATTTTAATCTCCTCTACCAAATTCTGGGGAGTTTGTCCTTTTTAGGAATTACATTTTCATGCATTCAGCTTATGGCAACTTATTAACAAGTTTAGTGGGTATTTCTTATATTTTGTGATGATTTTTTCAGCTGTTTTGCCAAAAAGTTATAGGTTCTGTTTTTTGTTTAAACATGGTCAATGACATAAATAAGAGAATGTCACATCATTAAAAATACAGCTTTATAGATTTTGAGGTATTTAGATTTTTTTCAATCTTTAGAGTGACTTGAAATATGCTGTATTATTTTCTGTGGTAATATTTTAGCATGTAATTTCTGGCATGATGTAAAGAGGCAGCTAGAATGGCATAAATAGTATGTTTTCTGTGTCAGACATGTCGTTTGAGGTGCAAGTGAGCATAATATGAAGAAGTCCAGAAATTTATTGGAAATTGGCCCTAGACCTGGACAAGGGTCAGACCTAGAGAGAGCGGAATTGAGAGGCAGGGCAGGCAGCAGATGAGGCCAACACGAGACCGTGTGTGAACGAGAGATGCTGTGTGGTGTGAAGGGGAAAGTACCAGCCATTGCACGGGGCGCACAACACACTTCACAGGGAATCAGACTGCTGAGAACTGACCAGCGACTGAGGAACACTGCGGTCATTCAAGGAAAAATAAGCCCGCGAGAGAGATTGAAGAACTGGGAGAACCATTTTTTTTAATCAAGGGATGGGGTATTTCATAAAACTTCTTCCCTGGGGTCCTTTCTTCCAGGACTGATGTCTGCAGTAGTTGGCAATAAAAAAAAGCTCATTCTACAAGAAAATTGCCTTCTGTGCAATGAATAAAGTTAACAGCGTCAGCAAACGAGAAGATTGCTAAATGCAGAGGTTATGGGATGGAAATGTAATAGTCAGGGCTTATGAGTTAATTATGAGCCCGAGTTCCTCATCACCGCTTCTTACGTTCTTCTGCTTTTAGAGGTAGAAACCTTTACTTTGTAAATACAGTTTATCAGACACTATTCTATTTTAAAATAAAAATTAATTCTAAAGCACTTTCTAGAATACAAAGCCTAATCTCTACAGTGTTTCAACAATCAGGGAACTGTTTCGAACATATACAGGATTAGAAAAAGAAAAATATGACTCTCCATTGCCCATCACTATTTAACAATTATCATCCTTCGCCCGTCTTGTTTCATGTATCTCCCCGCACGTCCCCCACCACACACACACACGTTCTCCCACCCGGACAGTGAGAAGGAGCAGGGCCATCTTCGGAATCCCAGCTCTTGCTGAACCCGGCACAATACTGAGGTGCCAAGGTGGACAGATAAACTCTGCAGGGTGACAAGTCCTGCAAAGGAGAAATGGCACCAATGCTCTCTCTAACCTTCGGCAGAGCACCGAAGGGAGAGGTGGCCGCCATAAAAGCAGGGGTTAAAAAAAAAAAAAAAAAAAGCTAAAGATTTAACCGTAAAGGCTGACGGAATCTTGGGGAGCTGCAGAGCCTCATTCACGCGTCATTCTTCTCCACTGCCCTCTCCCCGAGGCTCCCAAGAAAGATGGGGTGCGGCGGGGGCCAGATGCGAGAGCATGCTCCTCGGTGGTACACAGGCGGGAAAATGTGGCACCTGCTGCACTCTTCCCACGCGCAAAGCAAAAGCCGCCAGCAGCTGGGGGAGGGACAGGGCACACTTCGCTCGCAGGGCCCAGGCCTGGACCTGCTGCCTCCGCCGGGGCGGGGCGGTGGACGACCAGCAGAGGCCCGGCCGCTGCAAGGCGACTGGAGGAAACCCTCCCGCCGCCAGGCCCAGTCCCCAGGCGCTGAGGACAGAGCAGAAGCCGAAGCCACGTGACACAGTGACGCGGAGGAGGACTGAAGCGCTCTGCCCGGAGGGTCCGGAGGCGCCGTGCGCTGCGGGCGCAGGGGCAGAGCCCGGGGAAGCCTGCACCCAGGTCTGCGGACCCTTCCTTCCCGCCAGGAGCCAGCTGCCCATTTTGGCTCTTTTTATTTTACCTATTTATCTTTATTTACATCTATCTATCTATCTATCTATCTATCTATCTATCTATCTATCTAATCATCTATCATCTATCTACTTTAAAGTGAGGCCCGAGCTAGTTCTCAGGATTACCTGCAAGCGGGTAGTCGGAAACACTTAGGAAGCTGCCACCTTCAGGCACAAACGTAGAGTAGATGTAATGGGCCTTTCTTGTTTGAATGGGATTGAATTCGTTATCAGTGCCTGTCGGGCGTCACTTAAAATTGTCTGGCGCCCTCTTTCTGCCACCGACTTGCTAGTTTTTCCGCGAGTTTCTTACTTCCCAGCTCTTTCCAGCAGCAGCATCCCTTTGTCCCCCTTATTAAAGCTGTCGTCTACTGCAGCAAAATGCAGGGGACGAGATTTCTAAAAGACAATGATTGGGATTAGGAGTTTAATTTTAGATTATTTAGTGTGTGAAAAGTCCTAGGTTTTGTCACATGTCAAACATTATGTGAGATTTCAGTCTTCACAGATTAGGAATATGCTTATTTAACTGATTTCTTCTTTCTTCCATGAATTATTTTTTAAATTTTAGACTCATCTTTAGGAAGCATCAGTTTATAGTGAATGCGTACACAAGGTCATGGTCTTCTTTTATTGTTTCTCTCGGTCTCTGGGTTTTTCTGAGAACAAATCATCATCATTAATTCCTCCTCAAAGATCCTTGGTTCTGGTGGCTATTTTTCTTTTGGTCTACAATTAGATCGTAGTCGACTAGTTATTTTATTGCATCTGTGATGTGAAGGCCCGAGGGAACCATGCAACAACCCGGTGGCCAGGAGCCTTGAGACCTGAGTGACAGTCCCAGGTCTGGAAGAAGAGGCCGGAGGGGGGGGGGGGGAGGGCAAGTTCTGTTAGTGCTCTGAGCAATACTTCTGACCCTAGACCCTAACAGAAAAGGCAGACCCCCAGAACAAAGCAAAACATCTCAGCACAGAAAGCACAGGCCGGCTGAAGTCACGAACTGCTCCCCATGCAAATGTGTGTGCAACACAGGTGAGAAATTTTACTTGATCATTGTTTTGAGAAAATACTGAAAACAAATAATGAAAACTTCTACGAAATCTGTATTTAAATGTGCTTTTCGACTTTGCCGTGTTTGAACTTCTGCACAGTGTCCTTGGAGGAAAACAAGGCAACAGCGCCGGGCTTAGGGGGCAGACGAGGGGGCGACTTCAGTCCTTCGAGACGCGGCGCGGACTCCCAGGCTGTCCAAGCCGGGCGAAGCGCAATTGAGCAGGTTTGCAAGGCTCTTTGAGTTATCACTGAGGGTGGGATTAGTGTTTAAGAAATAAGAATTGTGGGTCTGATTGTGTTAATCTGATTAGAGTAAAACAGGAATTACCGCCGACCTGAGGGAAACGCCCAGGCGTGCCCACCAGAGGCTGTAGAAGGTTCGTGCTGGGCGTGGGGTTGGGGGACTGCACCCCTCCAGGGCTCTGGTGTGGCAGAGAGGAGGAGCAGCGAGGCAGGGAGCTTTCTGAAGCATGTTTTCAGGGGTTCCGGAATTTAAACTTTTATTAAGGGATCCCAGGTAGGCAAACAGTTGAACACACAACTGTAAAAGTTAGGTTCAAGGTAATAGCCAGTGATAAAAAGGCCTCAGTTCGAATAGTGTTCAGTGGAGCGCTGACCTGTCCTGACCTGATGCTCCTTTCCCAGAGGCCACTTAGGGCCCCGCCCGGCGCACTGGGACCGAGGGCTGCAGAAGGTTGTCCTTTCTGCCACCCACGCATGACCAAGGCCCGCTGCGCCTTGGGCCGGCCACTCATGCAGTTTTTATGGCAGCCATTGAAAGCTGTTTGGAAATTTCCGTCTTGAAGGCCAACACCTCATGGAAAACTTTGAGAAGCATTTTATTTATTAATAGAAACTCAGTTTGTTAACATTCTTAGTTTGCATTTTTGCAGCACCTTTTCTCTTTAATTAAATAAATTACCTTGTCTCTTTTCTTTCTTTTTTAAAAAATTTTTATTTATTTATTTTTAGAGAGGGGGAAGGGAAGGAGAAAGAGAGGGAGAGAAACATCAACGCGTGGTTGCCTCTCACGTGGCCCCCTACTGGGGACCTGACCCAAAACCCAAGCATGTGCCCTGACTGGGAACCGAACTGGTGACACTTTGGTTTACAGCCTGTGCTCAATCCACTGAGCCACACCAGCCAGGGCTTTCTTTTTGGGGTGACATTGGTTAATCGTATATAGGCCTCAGGTGTACAATTCTACAATATATCACCTATATTTTGTATGGTGTGTTCACCACCCCAAGTCAAGTCTCTTTCCAGCCCCACTGATCCCCCCTTACCTTTTTCTGCCTCTCCCACCATGCTTCCCCTCTGATCATCACTGTGCTGTCATCTGTGCCTGTGCTTTCTTTTTTCTTAATTAAATAGATTACCCTTTAAAAATAACTCTTCTGCAAGGCAGAGATCAGGTGGAAGGATGCAACAATTCACATCGATTAAAAAAATAACCTTTTATTATTCATTTACATGTACTGTATTGTAGGAAATAAATTAAGCAAAAATGATTAAATGAAAATATGCCCACCACTCAGAGATCACCACTCCTTCTCCCCTTCTCTTCTGACACCCATGCCTCTTGCCTCTGTCCCCGGTCTCTAACACCTTGACCCAAGTGGTGGCAAGGTGGCGTCCCCAGTGATAGTCACCGGGGAGTGGCAGTGTGCGCCCGTGACCGGGTAGGGCTTCCCGGCGTCGCTGTGGGTGCCCCGACGGCCCAGAGCAGTGAGGCTGGGTGAGGAGTAAGCTGGGCACCTCCTGGGACAGGTGGCCATTAACAGCTTACTATATCTCCTGGAAAATGTATGTAAAAATAAGTATGTATGATAAATATTCCAAGTAAATATATTAATTTTAATGTATAAATATAACCGAATTAATTTGCATTTAAAATTTAATCAAAGTCAAGATGTTTTTTAAATCTCACCTGATAATGGCTTGCCTGTAACTGACGCTTACAAAGAGGAAAACTGAGGCACAGCCTGACTGCCGGGGGGCAGGAGTCAGGGATGGATGGCAAGTGCCATTCTTTTTTACTGTCACCTGTTCAGTGTCCAGATACCCTTCATGGTCATTATTGCATAGTTGGAGTAGCCCACCTTCAAAAAAAAAGAGAGAGAACACACTGGAGATATTCAGGCAGAAATGTTTTCAAATTCCCACCAACCAAACCTGTTCGTGTGAAGAAAGCATGTGCGCGGTCAGAAGCAGGTATCAGCCCTCGCGAAGCCTCCCACTCCAGAGTACCAGGGGCCACTGTTATGTCCCTGGAGAGGCCCATTGGTGACACGGGGTCTATGGATGCCCGTGGCTAGGTGTGCGTGCATGGGAGCTCGCCAGGCTCACGACCCATGGCTCATATTGATTCTCTCCCGGGAAGTTGCCCGGGAAAGACTTCTGTGTTTCCAGCCTCGGAACTCCCCGATGGGCACACTGGCTGTCCCAGAGGCCCTGGCGGTGGTGGGGCATCTCAGGACCTCTGAGCCAGCACTGCCCACCAGGGTGCTCTGCAGGCACACCCCACGCCCAGCAGGAGCCTCCAGAAGTACAGGAGACAAATCAAACCCACAGACTCTCTTGGGAGTGAGCTAACTGCTTTGTATTTTAGACATTTAGATTCTTATTCTTTCTCCCTGCCCTGGAAAAGTATTAAACATTAATCAAATGCTCACGTGGAAGGTTACAGATCAATAATTTTTCAAAGAAGAGTGAGTTAATGTGTATTTTATATGGCTGCTATTAAACAATGTATAAAAAGAAGAGGCTAGATCTGGCTGGTGTGGCTCAGTGGATTGAGAGCCAGCCTTTGAACCAAAGGGTCGCTGGTTCGATTCCTAGTCAGGGCACATGCCTGGGTTGTGTGCCAGGTCCCAAGAAGCGGGCGCATGAGAGGCAACCACACACTGATGCTCCTCACCCTCTCCTTCTCCTTCCCTTCTCCTCTGGCTAAAAATAAATAAAAGCAAAATCTTTTTTAAAAAAGAGGAGTTTAAAAAAGGAGAAGCCATTAGAAACTCAAGTTGTATGATAACACAATACATTTGCAGTGAAGGAGCTAACACACAGTTACTGTCATGGCTAAGGATTCAGGCAGAGACTGTTGGATTAATTTTAAAATTACACTTTTAACTTTAGAATAGTTTTAGATTTATGAAAAATTTGCAAAGATTGTACATAGGTTTTCTGTATGTCCAGCCTACATTTTCTCCTAAAGTTAACATTTTGCACTTACATTTATACTTATAGTGCAGTACCTTTGTCACAGATAGTGAACACATATTGATAGATTTTTATTAAAGTCCATATTTTATTCAGAATTCCTTTGCTTTCTCTAATGTCCCTTTTCTGTCCCAGAGCCCTTTCTATGCTACCACATCTGACAGCCATGTCTCCGCAGCCTCCACTGGTAGGTACCAGCCGCTCAGACTCCCCTCGTTTTTGCTGACCTAGACAGTGCTGAGGGATACGCGTCAGACGCTTTCTGTAGAAAGTGTGGTTTAGTTTTTTCAGATGTTTTCCGTACAATGAGTCTGCAGTTAGGGTTTCTTGAGAGGAAGACCCCAGATGTGAAGCGACATTCTCACCCTGTCCTGTGGAAGCGTGGGTGGACAGCAGCGATGACTGGGGACAGTGAGCTGACGTTGTGTTTGTCGGGCTTTTCCCTGTGAGGTTACTGTCCTCCTCCCTGCCACACGTACCAGGTGGGGAGCTGTGCTCCACCTTCTGGAGGGGACGGTGTCCATATAAATGATTTGGAATTCTTCTCTACGGGGGATTTGTCCATTCTCCCCATTAATTTATTCATCGAATCCCTATTTATATTATCAGGATGAAATCATGGATATTTACTTTTCCTTTGAGTTACAGTCCACTACTGTTTTATATAATGCATTGCTCTGATTGTTCCAGTTTTGGTTATTGGGAGCTCTCAGGGGCCTTTAGACCTTGTGTGTGTGTGTGTGCGCACGTGCGTGTGAGATTTTGGCACTTTCTGACTCTCTGGAACTATAAGACCCCCTCGTTATCTTGAATAGTCCCCGCACAGCCCTGGGATCGGCTGCTTCTCCAGGAAGCCCAGCTTCCTCCCTCAGAGGGTGCACTGGAAACAAAGTTCCAGCCACTAGTGGGTGTTGTTACTGCCCGGCGCTCCTGGCTCGGAGATAACTGAGTGTGCGCTGTAAGGGAAGGAATATTTCCCACTGTTCTTCCAGGTTCAGGAGCTGGATCTTACAGCAAACTAATAACAGACAGATTAAAGAAGAACACAGGTACATGAGCATTCATCACACTTTACTGTTATATGCATAGCAGCATTGCAGACAAAAATAAACAGCCCCTCCCATCAACGAGATTTCAGTACTTCGGTACCATCTGACTAGCGGGAGTGGGTGGGGACGCAGGCAGACTGGGGGACAGTGGGTGCTTTCAGGAGAGATGAGTGGGGTCGTAGAAGAGCCGGTCTGTGGGCGAATGGTGATTTCTGACAAAGTGTGTCTGGCGTGGTGCTGACTTCTAGTCTCCTTGTTTCGACAGGCGTCGTTGGCGTTGCCTGGTTGATGGAACTCCCGGGAGGGGCTTTGTGACCAGGGAGCTGCTCTCGGAGGCTGTCCGGCAGAACGGGGAGTTTACAGAAAGTCTCTCCTGCATTTGTTGTTTTGCAAGGGCCTCAGCTCATAATAAAGGAAATAACAAGTGTATCAAATGGCATATTTTGGGGGTGACACGTCCTAAACTACTTCAGTACTAGCCTGTTGTATACACACATCTATACTTCTTTCGGGATTTATTCATCTGTGGCTGTATCGAGGTAAATGTGATATTCTGTGTCCTGTATTCAAATTTAAAAGTTGGCAGCAGATGGTGCCTCACAGCTGGTTTCATTTCAGTATTGCTAAGATCATACGCGCCAAATCAACCAAAGAGAATTGTTATCCAGTCTCTAGGCCTCCTCTGAGAATGGGGCCGCACTGGCAAACACGGTTCCATGGGAGCGAAGTCCTGCCCAGAACTGAAGGAGGAGTGAACCTTCAGGCAAACAGGATGGACGGCAAGGGAGACATGGGTACAGTGTCAGGGTTTACAAGAGCCACTTCTCCTGGTGTGAACATTTCCGACAGCCACTGTTGCCAGGAAGGGGCTCATCCGGTGAATAGCTGAGTCGCCCGCAGTGTGTCTTACTCGTCTGGCAGAGATGAAGCAGGAGCCCCTAGCCCTTGGAAATGGCATCAGGGGAGCACCTACAATTTAAAACAGGTATTCATGTTCAAGTCTTTTTGTGTCTTAAGTCTTTCTGCATTGCAGAAGTGATGTCTGCTTTGTTAGCCTGAGGCTTTTGCAGGCCAGGTTCCTGGGGAAGCCCATCACGCACCTGGGTCAGTATCTCCATCACAGATGGAGCCATGGCGTGCTGGAGAAGTGGTTCCCACACTGGAAGACAGGAGAAATACCTGGGGAGGCCTGGGGAGGCCAGCACCTGCTATATCTTAGCATCTGATAAAAATATCGACAGCAAAACTGACCATGAAGGAAAATGTGGGAGAACCAGTTTGGAAATGCAGTAGGAGACAGAAGTAAAAATGCCATAGCTCATTACCTCCCATTCATATCTGTAAACACCTGATCTGAGAAAGTTTCACTTTGCTGATGGAGAAAAGTACTTGAGAGAAAAGGAAATAGGAGAGGGAAAAACCCAACGGAACCATGTAACTGAAGACTTGATAAAGTAAACACGGCTCAAAATCAAAACAGGTTCTAGCATGTTGTCACAGACTAAAAGATAAGATTTTATGAAGATATGAATAATATTCTTTTAAGCACTTATCAATAATCTTCACTGCTTATATGACCTACCTGCACATAGAATGTATCCACATGTCCTGGCATGTACTGGATATTTTATGTGAGAGTATTAGTGTGCAATCGTATTTCTCTCTGTAAGACATTTGTAGTGTGTATTGAAAATGACATTACAAAACATAAACCAACAGATTAGTCTGGAATTCTATAAACATAGCATAATATCTTGGTCTATACAATGGAGTAAAACTTAGAAAAGTATTTTCTAAATTGACTTTGTTTTGTGAATTTTCAAAGCAGATCAGAATTGTGGTGGTGAGGGTGATTCCACACCTAACTTTACTAAAGCAAAGGAGCGGCAGCAAATCTCCAGAGTGTGGTGACAGCTGCCTAGAGACAGCAGGAGCTTCTCTTCAACTGCTTGGGGCCTTCGTTCCCTATTTTTATGGTCATTTTGATTCATGAAGCACCAACAGGTGAAATTTGTAAGAGACCTCACAAAGATTTAATCATGAGGAATCGGGAATTAGCAATAATAAAATAATCAGATCTTTTAAGAAATAAATTTTATTAATTATGCTATTACAGTTATCCCATTTTTTTCCTCCCCTTTATTCCCCTCCTCCCTGCTCACCCCCTCCCACCTATTATTTTTCTTATGTAAATCCCTTTACATTTCATATAATAATGACTTGGTGGTGATGAAGTCCTTTAGCTTCATGTTACCTGGGAAGCACTTTATCTGCCCTTTCATTCTAAATGATAGTTGTGCTGGATCGAGTCATCTTGGATGTAGGTCCTTGCCTTTCATGACTTTGAATACTTCTTTCCAGCCCTTTCTGGCCTGCAAGATTTCTTTTGAGAAATCAGCTGACAGTCTTATGGGAACTCCTTTGTAGGTAACTGTCTCCTTTTCTCTTGCTGCTTTTAAGATTCTCTCCTCTCTATTCTTGGCAAATGTAATTGTGATGTGCCTTGCTGTGTGCTTCCTTGGGTCCAACTTCTTTGGGACTCTCTGAGCTTCCTGGACTTCCTGGATGTGTATTTCCTTTGCCAGATTAGGGAAGTTCTCCTTCATTATTTTTTCAAATAAATTTTCAATTTCTTGATCTTCCTTTTCTCCTTCTGGCACCCCTATGATTCGGACATTGGAATGTTTAAAGTTGTCCCAGAGGTTCCTAAGCCTCTCCTCATTTTTTTGAATTCTTGTTTCTTCATTCTGTTCCAGTTGAATGTTTATTTCTTCCTTCTGTTCCAAACCATTGATTTGAATCCCGGTTTCCTTCCTGTCACTGTTGGTTTCCCATACATTTTCCTTTATTTCACTTTTTATAGTCTTCTCTTCTTCTTTTATTTTGTGACCATACTCAATCATTTCTGTGAGCATCCTGATTACTAGTGTTTTAAACTCTAAGCTGACTATCTGCTAGCCTGGCTATTTCTTCATGGCTAAGTTGTATTTTTTCTGGAGCTTTGATCTGTTCTTTCATTTAGGCCATATTTTTTCATCTAGGTGCACCTGTTAGGTAGTAAGGGGCGGAGCCTTAGGTATTCTCTTAGGCAACCCCCCTCAGCGCTATGGTGCTATCTGTGGGGGAGGGATCAGAGAGGGAACAGTGCTACTTGCTCAGCTCTCCGGCTTTCAGTCACTTCCCCCGCTACCCAGAAGCAAATTGGGCCCTTCTGGTGCCGAGTCCCAGGTGAGTGGGTTTGTGTACATTCTAACACCCCGTGGGTCTCTCCAATGAACTCTCCTTGAGGCTAGGAGTTTCCCCCCCCCCACCGCAACCCCCACAGATTTTTTCAGTCAGAGGTTGTGAGGCTTTATTTCCCCATGATGGAAGTCTGGGTTGCACGGTTAGTCTCGCTCCCCTGTTGTTCCTCCTGGTTTATCTGCACAGGGATGTGGGACCACCCACTCCACCAGCCGCCACCTAGGCCGGTCCATGAGCTGCTGCACTGCCTGCCTCAGTCCTCCAGCCACCACCTTGCTGTGAGTCCTCTTCACCCCAGCTGCCCTTCTCCACCCCTCCTACCTGTCTGGATGAATGTTTTTTCTTCAACTCCTTGGTTGTCGGACTTCCATACAGTTTGATTTTCTGGTAGTTCTTGTTAGTTTTTGTTTTTAAATTTGTTGTTGTCATCCTTCTTTTGGTTGTGTGAGGAGGCAAAGTGTAACTACCTATGCCTCCATCTTGGCCAGAAGTCCAAAATAATCAGATCTTTTATGGCTGTTGATGTTTGAGCTTTCTGTGGATAGTGAAGAACACCCTCTCTTATGTGTGAATGTTTATATTTAATAATAATGAGTAGTGTTTATTGAAAGTTTGTTATGATTGTAAGGTGCTAACTAAGATATGCAATAATATATTCAGTCATAACAATTACCCTATTTTTATAGGTGAGAGTCTTGGAGTTTAAAGAAATGTATGTATGACTCATATAAATTGAACAGTTATTAACTGGAGTCTCATATCCAAGTCTGACATAAAGAGACATTCTTATTTGAACGTTGGTTTGCACATTGTCCTGAGGTTTTCCTGTAACCAAAGGGAGAAGTCAGGCTCAACGCTGCTACAGTTTTGCTGATTGGCTTGGGGCCATTGTTTTGCTTGATCTTGCTTACTCCTAAGATTCCAGGGATAAAAATAGCAGCTAAAATTACTCTTAAGGGCCCCCAAAATATTCTGAGCCAAGCCTGGAGAAAGCTCTTTTCAAGTGCCTACTGAATTACCAAATATGGCCGCCGAGATCTTTTGTGCTAAAAATATATAGAAAAGTAATGATTAGGGCCAAATCTCCAAGTCATAAATCAATTGCAATAGTGTGTTGAGCGGAGGGAGGAGGGGATAAGTTTTCTGTACAAGTGAGTTCTGCTCAGCTATTGCAGTTCCTATTTTAAGCTTGCTCTAGAAGTCTGAAAATTCAAAATGCATTGGAACTTGGGAAAGCTGGCAGAGCACACAGACTTACCTATGTCTGGGCTGGAATGTACGCAGCTCCCCAGACACGCACTGATGATAGTTTGTCCTAATGTCTGTGAGGCCATGTCTAAGGGACTTATTCGTTTATAAAGGGTCTTGTAAAACATATTAAGGAGTAATAAGGGCATCAAGAAGCCACTGAAAAAATTCAGGCCAAGAAGATCTGAGTTATGTTTTAGAAATATTTTTCTAACTAAAAAGTGGAAAAATGAAGGCAGGGAAATCAGTTAGCATTGTGAGATAGCCATCTAGGTGAGATGGTGGTGGTATGGATTAAGGCAGTGATGCTGGGAATGGAGGGAGCAGAAAGACTAAAGACATATTTAGGAAGCAAAGTAGACTTGGTGGTTGGTTACATGTGGGCAGTGTAGGAGAGGATGGTGTCATTTGCTGAGATTGGAAATGCAGGAAGAAGAGAAGGTTTTGGACATATGGAATTGAAGGTACAAACATCGGGCAAGCAATTGACCGTGTGGACCTTATGTTCTGCACTGTGGTCTGAACTGGAGATGCAAACTGGGGCGTGGTTAGTGTGAAAGGTGACTGACCGCAGCCATGCAAGGCGAGATGTTGTCCAAGGTGATGTAGAGAGTGGAGAGAGAGCAGGCTGTTGGAAGGAACCCAAAGAACACCAAAAATTAAGCGTTTGGCTGAAAAGTAAGAGCTACCAAATACCCCAAGTCCAGCAATAACCCTGAAGCCATCATTTGTACATTAGTTTATATTCTCCTTGGCCAAGTCTATTACTAGAAGTGCTAGCAGATATGAAAGTGTGATTTTCTTCTATTCTTTCAGCTTGTAAAGCCATGAATTGTCAATGAAAACACCTTAAGTAGCCTGTAATCAATAAACATTTGTAAGATAACGTAAAATGTAATGTACAAGCCAAATAAATAGCCTTGGTGGTTCAGCCCAGGCGTTGACTGTGAGCAGCGTCCCGCTCCACAGCAGGGCTGCGCTGGGGCTGCCACCTGCTCATGGGGCCTGTATTTGGCCCTCCTTCCCTGCGGACCCACAGCTCTCAGCCAGCGCAGAGAGGCTTCTCTGTTGAAAGCATGAGATTCTGTAGAGAGATGATGGTCAGAAGACAACCTGGTCAGGACTTCCACATGGAAAAGATCCCCGGACTGTGTTGGGTAGGTCGATGGGGACTTGCCTCAATAGCTTCTGGAGGCACAGCAGTGGGAATGTGGCTGGTAGAGTGGCTGATCGGTGGGGTGCTGATACAGGCTTAACAACTGGCTGGACAGGGGAAAGAGCCCTGATCTGTTGTGTTCGCCAGTTGTTACAGTGTGAATACTCCCGTCCCAGACAATTCAAGCTTGACGTCCCTGAAGGTGAAGCCCGGGAAAACATGCACACAGGCAGGGTGGGCCCTGGTGTCCGCGGGACCCAGAACCACCGACCGGCAGCCAGCAATGGGAGTTGCCTTGTGCATGGCAGCTGAAGACTCAAGAGGAAGGAATTGTACAAAACACTGAGCTTTTACTTAAGGAAAATTGATTTATTCATCTCTTGTCACCCTGCACCCACCCACCCCTCTGGCATTTACCGGATGCTGTGCCCCAATGAGGTGAGCGGGAGGAGACTGAGAGCACGACGCAGTCCTCGTGCGCAGGGAGCTGGGCCCATAACGAGGGGACTAAAGTGTGAAGAGCGGAGCTGAGACCGCCAGGGAGCCTTCACCTGCAGATCACACCCAGCAGCTGGATCTTCGCAGGGAAGCAAATGTGTGCTGAGGATGGAAGACCCATCTCTTCTGTTAACTAATTTAACTAGTGAGTGTTTTCCTCTTCTCATCTGACCGTATTTTCTTACACAGGAGTGGTCCCCGTCGCTAGGCTGTAGTCCTCCAGGTTTCTCCTGCCTACATTTTCTGCTTCCTTAACCTTCATCACCCCCAAGCTCAGCTGCCGGGTAATACTTTCTTACTTAGTTCCTCTTTCTTTCCTCAGCCTTCAGTGCCTTCTCAGCGGTACTCCAGCTGCGCTCCAGTTCGCGCCCCCGCTCCTGCTCTTGCGTTTACCCCTCCCCCATCTCCGTTGGGCTAAGAACTTCCCCAGCGGTATCACTAAGGACACAGGTGCATCTTGGTTGCTTTCCCCCTGTATTATCTGTGGGAAAGGTTCTTAAAGTTTTGATTCTTACAGTATTGGTAGAAATGTAAATTGGTAAAATAATTTATGAATAACTTGGCAGTTTTTCACAAAACTGAAAATGCATGTATTTTTTGATCCAGCAATTCCACTTTCTAAAATCTATATTAAAGAAATATTTACATATTTGCACAAAGATGACGGCATGAAGATATTCATGGTAGCATAAATTTGCATTTTGGAAAAAAGTCTTGGGAAAACCTACATACCTATGAATAGGGCTCAGGTTAAATAAATTACGGTGCATATATACTATGTCACACTATGTAGTCATTAGAAGGAATAAGGTAGATCTATATGTTCAAATCTTGGCTTCACTGTTAACAAGCCATGTGACCACGGGCAAAATTACTTCTCTGTGTCTCAGTTTCCTTATTTGTACAGTGAGAAAAGTTTTTATAAAATTCATATTCATCTACAGTCAGTTTATTTGTAGGTCTTTGTATTGAGGGTCAGTGGTATGAGTGATGAATACATCAATGATCTGATAACATAACACTGTAACTTCTATGTCTTTATTCATAAGCAATAACAGTTTCTAAACGTGGCTTTTATCTGAGATTGAAATAATTGAGAATCATTTTCAATCTTACTCCTTATATTATAAACTAAAGAAATTGCCAGTTTCTTTGTATTGTAGGATATCAGTGTAATTCACATTTTAATGTATTTCATAAGGGAAAATATTTTATTTCCACCAAGTAAGCAGTTTTTTCTCACCAAAGCAAGAAAAATTGATGGTACACTGCCCTAAACAATACTATATAAAGAAAACAGCAAACATCTCCTTTCTTTATGTACTTTAATATACACCCTGTGAGTGGTGTGCAGGTGCACAAGTATGAACAGAATGCTAAATATTACTATGGAAACTTACTTCCAAAATATTTGTACTGGGCACTGGTGCAACCAGAGCTGATATTGCACCCACAGGTTTTTTTGTTTGTTTTTGTTCTTTTTTTTAACATTCTAAAGGAAAATTACAATTCCCAGTGGCATTCGAAATGAATGTACTTTTAAATATTTCATGCACATAGATGTCCAAGGCCTTACGGTTCCTGTTGGAAACCTCACCTCATGTGCACAAAGACACCTTTTTAACACAACAAGCTGCGCTCGCTTCGGCAGCACATATACTACGCACAACAAGCTGCATGCGTGCCAGGTTCAGAGAGGTCACTATGAAAATAGTGCAAACCCGATAAAATCACAATGATACAGTACAACGTTCTTTTTTTAAGTAAAACTTCAAGAGGTCTGCATTTATACAAATGTGTAATACTTTTTAGTGCTCTCTTACTGGCATTTTTGTTCAGAAATAGCTGATTTTAGAAATTTAATTATTTTAAATCAATTTTCTGCTTCAAAATGGAAGACACTGAGGACTTACAGAGTAAATTCTCTTAAAACAGGGTTGGGTAAAAACTTTACAAAGTACAGTAGCAAAAACTTTACATGCTTTCGTTATTGCTCTGCCAAAGATAAAAAAAGCCCCATTGTGCCATTTTCCTGAATTAATTTGAATTTCTAGATGATTATCTTAACTACACTTCTTTTGTTTGTATAGCAAGTCTGAGACAAAATGTAAAGATTCTAAGTTCTCTAACAAAATCCAAAATATCAATGAGTATATTTAAAGTAATGCTTATCTCCACATAAAACTCCACAGTGCTGAATAAGACACAGTAATTGCATGGCTGGCCAATTACTGACTTAGCCTTGTTATCACTGGTGGTTAAGTTCCAGATGTAAGCATCTGGCTTTATACTGCAGTACTGTTCTTCCCCATACAGATATTAGGGGAAAAGCTCACTTTTTTGTGAAAAGAGTAGTAAAGTATTTCGACTATAACACAAATCAGTGTGGGGGGGGATTATGCCAAGAAAAAAAATAGAATAATTGCTACAAAAGAACTGTAAATTTCTGAAAAAAACACACACTGAAAATGTTTCGATCAGCTATGGTCCCAGCTTCTGAGACTAAAAATTCACAAAAAGTAAATAGCACCAAAAATTTCTAAAACTTCATAAGATATACTGAACTCATTCAAGACCCACAAAAAAGTTATATTTAACTTGGGAAGTTTCCCCAGCAAAAATAAACTTATTCCTTTCAATCTTTAGAAGATGTGCTAGCTGTCCTGCTGTTCATCAGAATCTTTGCGTAGTGCGTAGTCATCATCCCCCATGCCGCGGCTAGGCATCAGCCGGGACCGGAGAGATCTAAATTATTTCCCAAATAATGTGGGTCATTTGGGGGGGGTAGGGTGTGTTTCTCCAATTAAAACTTATTTTTAGCTTCCTGTTTCATCCTTTTTCTTCTAAAGTGTTTTTGGGGCTCTTTACAAGACATGTACTGTTGCCTGATTTGAATAACACACCCTGTGATTTTCCCTGCTCACTCTGTGGTGATGTTAGTTAAGATTTGACCTAGGAATAGGGGTGTTTAAAAGTGGGTGCACATCACATTAGCAAATCAAGAGTTTTGAATAAGCTACAAGATGTATATTCACCCATGTTATAACCAAGGGTTGAGTTTAATTTTAAACAACATCCACTTATTAATGTAATTACAAAATAGCACACAATTTGAAACAAACTTTTGAAAGGCAAACTTTTTGGCTTTCATGTAGTAAAATACGTAACTTCACCAGTTACATACATGGCTGCCAAATGTAGAAGACCAGCCCAGCTGGCCATATTTTACTGCTGCATATAAACAATGACAAGGCAAAGAACAGCAACTAGTCCAAGGGCTTGTAGGCCAAGGAACCACAGCAGAACCCAGAAGAAAATGACTATCACTGGTTCCACAGTGTGTTCTCCAAAATACATCCTGGTGAAGCCCATGTTGAGGAGGCTCTTGTTCAGTTCCCCGAAAAGGGTTCCCATCTTCTTGTAGTCATCTGCAACGTGAGCGCCAGTGTGGTTATGTGGTTCTTCAACAGCCTGAAACAGGAGGGAAGGAAGGAAGCAGGGAAGCAAGCAGGGAGGGAGGGAGAGAGGGAGGAAGGAAGGAAGGGAAGGAAGGAAGGAAAGAAAACATAAACATTAAATGAGAAATAGGGAAAGGTCTTTAAGAATAGTGTCTATTTCACAGTTCTTTATCTTTCAAAGACAATTCTTTATATTAAGTTATCTTTGTTAAAATAATTGGTTTAGTTTATCTCTCCTTACTAGACCCTAATACTGTTACAAAAGAAAAACTATGCCATGCAGGTGACATAATTGTAATTATAATTTATTGAACCTAATTTCTTTTATGAGTCATGATTCAAATCAGCAATTATATTTATTATACCCACTTGCTCATAGTAGGTGCAAGATGGAAAATTACTCATATTTATTTAAAAAAGCCTTAGAAGTAGGTTTCCACATAATAAAAAGTATTAAACACATTACATATGCAGTCCATGCCAAAGTTAAGTTAATTAGCTTAAAAATACAAGAATCACCTGCCCAGAAGCACTAAGGAACAGGATGAGCTTTGAGGGGCTCTTCAAACATCTGACTCACACGTAGATTCCTTTGGTAGAAACCAACACAAACTTACCACCTTACAGTCCTGTCAGTGAGAAGACATGGCAGCAGGACTACATTTCTTTCTGGAGGCTCCAAAGGAACGCATTTCCCAGGCCTTTCCAGCTGCCAGAGGCACCCATGCTCCTTAGCTGCTGGCCCTGTCCTCTCTGACCTTTCTTCTGTAACTTTTTCCTCTGACCTCTGCTTTGACAGACCTGTGCGATTAGGTCTAACTCACCTGGATAATCCAGGATGATCTCCCCAACTCAAGACCCTTAAATTTCATCACACCTGCAGCATCCCCTTTGCCGTGCCAGGTGCCACATGCACAGGCTCTGAGGGTTAGCTGGTCCTCTCTGTGGGGAGAGGACCATTGTCCTGCCTCCAACAATATTTTATATTAAAATTAATTCTTTATTTCCTGTCATTGGTTTTGACAGGAAGGGCAAGGTTGTTAAAGGCAAGAACCAAGTCTTACAAATTTTAACATTAGGATTCAGTACATTGTGCTGCATTGGGCCATTGTGGGCTCATGATATTTTTCAAACACAATAGAAGTATTCTACAATAACAACATAAGGCAAAAACTAAACAAAACAAACAAAAACCCCACTTGACACATAAAATAGTAAACCAGTACAGAAATCCCAGTGTCTTTCCTACCATAACATTAATTACTTTGTGCTTTTGCCAAGTGTCACTGTTTGTACGTGGGGTCCCCATGGAAGGACATCTCTCAAATCTAGTTTCCTTTGTGATCACACAACACTACTATGACATGCACTTTGAAAAATAGTCTCACCAAAATTGTGATCTTCTTAGGTCCATGATAAAAGACATACATAAAAATAAAGGAGTATTATAAATGATTCAAAATCCTTTTTATAGACATACAAAATTAATACCAAGAAATTAAAAGTGAACTCTTAAATAATCACAGGATTTTTAAGAGAGAAAGGCCCTTGAAGGTAATTAAGTCAAAGTCTCTTACTTTAGAAGCAAGGAGTAAAAGGTTAAGTCACACTGTCTATTAAAAAAAACACAAGCTTTTGCTCTGGCTGGCGTGGCTCAATGGATTGAGTGCCGACCTGTGAACCAAAAGGTTGCCAGTTCAATTCCCGGTCAGGGCACATGCCTAGGTTGTGGGCCAGGTCCCCAGCAGGGGGCACGTGAGAGGCTACCACACTTCGGTGTTTCTCTTCCTCTCTTCTCTCTCCCTTCCCCTGTCTCTAAAAATGAATAAATAAAATCTTAAAAATTTTGGAAGTAGCGTGTATTCTGATCAGACTCTGTCAGGTGTGCAGAGAATATGACCTACCACCTCCCCGCGGTGGCCCTGTGAGGGCCATAGTAATACCTGCCTCACAGAATTATGATAATGTAATGAACAGACAGATAAAAAGCTTTTAGAACATACACAGTAGTCACTTAAAGTGTGGTAGCTATTATTTTACTATATTTGTGGTAGGATTTATGTTGTGATTTCTATTGTATCATGTCTGCGTTAATCAATACCTTAGTGATCATGTCTCATAAGTAAATTCAGTTGTATTTTTCTTTAGGTGTTTTGACAATTTATTACATAGAAGTTGAGGTGGGATGTTTTCTTACCTGTGGAGAAACCTGTGCACATCAGCGTGGCCGTGCCTCTGTTTATTCACTGGAAGAAGAGAACAAGCTACGCCCCCCACACAGGCTTCTGCTGAGTGGGTCACAGTGTAAGGTTCACTTTCACCCATTTTCCCGCGTGCAGTGTGACCTGCTTGTTGAATCTTGCATGCAGCGTGGGGATCTGCTGGTTTGGCCTGGCTGCTATTTATTCCACCTTCCTCTGCTAGCTCCATCTTGACCTAACTTTGGGGAAACTGGCCCCCACCCATGCTTACTCCATGTGTTTTGGTGGAAGATGTCCCCCTTGCCCAGCTCCAGGCCTGGACAAGGAGAACATTGCATTTCCTTGGACTTAAGATTAATTAAGGAGTGAGCTGTAATTTAAGAAAGACCAATGAGAGCTCTACCTAAGACTTTTGCTGCAACTATTGGAAAGGAAATGCATTTTTCCCTACTGGTTTGCTGGGCAGATGGGAGACAGCTTGCTGTGAATGAAGCCAATATAAAGTAAAGCCCAGAAAAGACACAGTTGCTGTAGTTTGAATACTGGAATTCAGCAAGTGCATCTGCCTCAGGTCTTTTTAATGACCTGAACCAATAAATTCCTACTTTGCAAAATCTAGTAGGAGTTGAATTCCTGTCACTTGGAACCCAGAGTTCTGACTATAGATGATGAGGATGATAGAAAATAATAGCTACTATTAATGTCATCTTAACTATATGGCAGATGTTGGGTTAAGCACTTTCCATTCATCATGCTTTTTGATCTTTATTCATTACAATAAGTATTTTTAGTTAATTTCAAAGCCTGTGCTCTTAACCGTGGCACTCAACTACTTCCTCATTACGTCGGTTTTATTGTTACTAGCAATAATTAACATGAAGAATGTATTAATAAAATTTTAAAAAGCACAATTATAGGGATCATCTGAGTGGAAATTTTTAACTTTAACTTTATAAGGCTATAACTTTATAAGGGTTTTTTAAAACTACACAAGAATAAGAATGGTTAAATATTCACACAACACAAAAGAATACAGAGTAAAACTAAGGTGCCGATTTCTCCTCGCACCTTTGGTTGGTCTTCCTTAGCGGTCACGCAGAGCCACCCTCAATAACGCCAGCCCGCGGCCATCAGGACTAGGAAGGTCATTGTGTTGGGTGTGCATCTCGAGGTGCACGCCGACCAAATGGGAAGTAGTTTTGGATAACACGTAGCAGTCTATGACTTGAGGTTTATTGAATGAACGAGTGAATGGATGGATGAATGGATGAACGAAGGAACAGTCCTAAACCTTCCTCCTACTCTTCTCTTTCTCTATCCCTCTCCTGCAGCTAATTTCCGAACCTGCTACTTCCCAGAGAAAAGAGAAGAGGTGAGAAAAGTGCTTCCTTAACTTTGCAACACCAAATAAGTCAACTACCTGTTCAGGCCCACCTCCCTGCATTCTTTTGCTACAAATGAGGAAATGAGGAAGCAGTCCTCCTTCGTCCAATTCCTCTGCCCTGTGCTTAGGTTCACAGTCTGCTCTACCTTACACCACTCCTTTCCCACTTTCTCTGTGTCTCAGACCTATTTAATCTTTCCCTCTCAATTGGCTCCTTGTCATCAACACTTATAAATGCTTATATCTTCCCCTAATAAAACACTCTATGCCACAACCCTCACCAGCTCTGGGCCTGCCCCTTCCCTTCATAACAAAGCTGTTGGAAACAACTCCATTTCTTCATCTCTGTCAAGAACTGTGAAGGGACTGACATTGTGCCCCACTTTCAAGGTAACCAGGTGGCTGGCCACAGTTTCATGGACCCTGCAGGACACCCAGATGCCTGGGTCAGAGGGAAGGCACTGCGTCTCAATCATTCGTTAATGCAAAAAGCCCTAAGAGCTGCTGAATGTCTATGATGTGCTGGGCAGTGTTTTAAGTACTTTGATCTGCAGAACGTACAGGACACTGAGGAAGAGACAGTGTAATTTAGTCAAGCTCCCCCCGGAGCCGGTGGAAGAGGCACAGGTCCAGGCGCCTACAGCCCAAGCTCCGAAACTCTGCAGGTCGCTTCCCTCACAACGTCAAAGCCATCCTGTGGTCATTCATGTACTATTGCTTTACTGTATCAGTTGTGAGGAGCAGTTCAAACAGTTACACTTGCCTTATATTGATGTTCAGCAAAAGTAAATCATTTATAAATAGTTTTGAGGTGTTTACCTTTGTCTCACTGTACAGTATGGCTCTGTGAAAGTGAAAATCCTATTTGCTATGCTATTTCAATCTTTCCCATATGACATTTGAATAATTAAAGAGTAACACAGATGATATTTCTAATAGAACTATGCAATATATGAATCAGCCTTGTTACAGTGTAGTTGCCTTTAAATTAACTTTTTATGAGTAATTTTTAACTAGGATCTAGAGTGGGATTTGGTCTCAGTTCAAAGTTAACAGTAGTCACTTCTGGAAAAGCCATCAAAATGCCACTCACATGACAATGTTTGGTGGTTGTGTGCCGTGTTCTACACTCCAACAGTTTCTTGTTTTGTGCATTGCACCTTTTGTCAAATCCAGTACGCTGGCTAATTTTTCCTTTGCAGTTCAGAAATAACCACTGTAGAGGAATTCTTATTCAATGATATGTCTAATAAGTTATCTACCAACCATTTTGACTAAATGGGGAAAAAAAGTTCAATGGGCTTTTATTATTCATGACACCGAAGAGTCTGTAGGAATCTAGTCTCGCAGTCGATAAAGGATGTGGGTTCATGTCATTTCTCACGGGAGAAATCTCTGAAGCCAGTGCACCTACGTAAACTCCCTTGTGTTGTGACACAGCGCGGTAGTTGTGGTGATTCTAGGTGATCACTGAAAATGACCACAAGTGTCTGCCTTTGTCCTGCGTCTATAGCTACATTGCGAAGTCACCAGCCTCTCCGCTCAGCTGGTTTGCAGCTGCATTTTTGCGAGAGGCACCCTGCGGGCTGAGGCAAGCTGCGCAGACGACTGATTTGCCAGCGCAGCAGCTCACACTCTCAGGAAACCACAGTCTGGTGTCTGTCACATCCTGCCTGAGAACGCTCTTCAGTGATCACTGAACTCCAGGAACTCAGAGTCCTTGAATCACAGAACAGTCTGGCTTACAAAACAAACCCTTCAGTTAACTCACCTCAATTCAATAAATAATAATGGAATGCCTATCGAGAGCAAGGTGAGTGCTGTGGGGGACATGAAATAACCCAAACTGTTTGACATTTCATTGCTTAATATATTAAGAAACGTATGTTCTCAAATCAGCACATTAAGATGCTGCTGCCTGTGCTGTTCCTGGTGAACATGACCTGGATCTTTATACAAGATTCATAGTTTTCTTCTCATCCTTCTCAGCTCAGGAACCTCCTCAGATTTCTGGACTTGGATGTTGCACATTAAAAATTTCCACATGGGTGTCTTCTAGGAACCTCAAGTCAACATGCTCTGTACCCAACTACTTATCACCCGCCCTAAAAGTGGTCCTGCTTCCTGAGCGGCACGACCAGAGTTGTGCACGAAGCCTGCTCGTCGCTCCAGACACACCACCTGCTCTGTCCTCGTTGTCAACTTCAGTGGCTCACTTCCCTCCGAGCTCGTGGGAGGCTCCACGGGACGTGTCTCCTGACCCCAAAGTCTCTCCTGAGGGAGCTTTCCTGTACTCCAATCACGTTGTTAATGCTTACATGCTTTGTGTCCTGAAGACACTCACCTTTTGAATTACCCTGGCCCAGAGAAAATTATTAGTGAAATATTTTAATCTCTTCAGAAAGAAAAAAATCCCTGCAGGTTTCATTTGACTTTTTCCATTTTTAAATATAACTCCCCCATATTATTTGCTTATTAGCTATTTGTTCAACAAGCCCTTTAAACACACGTATTGCAAGCATTTGCTCCTCACAGAAACGCCGTGAGGCGGCTGCCGTTAGACATTAGAGGTGGACTGCTGGGCCCAGAGTCGGACAGGGACGGCCGCCAGGGTCCAGATGCAGGAGTCTTTGACCATGACATCGGAGCCCTTCCTGAGAAGCTGCACTGCACACCTCTGAACCCCTTATTGAAAAGAAACAGAAGCAGGTATTTTTAAAAAATCAAATATTTAAACAAATTCATTCTAAGGTGTGATTAAATGATGATACTCCTTAAGATACGTACCTTTAAAAGATAAAAATTGCTCACTGAGGTCTATAATTAACTTACATTTTCCTCTCATTTTTCCACAAAGAATTTGAATTTGCTTATAGTAGCAACAAATGAGAAACATAATAATAAAACATAGAGAACCGGGACGAGTGAGAACAGGGGGACGAGTGAGAAAGAACTGAGACTCTAGACCACGGCAGACATGTGACCACAGTTACTGAGACTGAGCCTCCAGGTCTGCCCGGCCCAGGAGTCAGAGCCAAGGGGCCTGTGGCTCAGGGATCTTCCCCGAGGTGCCCCCCCACCCCCACCCCAAGCCTCTGCTCAGACTCACCTCAGTGAGCCTTTGAGACCACTGACTGAAAGAGCAGCCCTGTATTCCACCCACACTCCCAATCCATTTTTATTTTTTCCATAGCCCTGCGAACCCACTGAAGTATTGCTGATTTCTTCACCATCTCTCTACCACAGTGCAAGATTAACAAGGGAAGAAATGTGGGCCTGTTTCTCTGTGCTTTAGAGCAGTACCTGCAAAGTGGTCAGAGTGCAATATATTTTTTGAATGAATGAGTGAAAAGCTATCAAGAAAGTGTATGCTAGCCAGACAAATAAAGAACAAATAATTAATACAAAAAACTGCCTCTAGTACAATGTGCATAATTAGTGGCTAAAGCAATTGAGGTTCAATGATACAAAGGACATAACAAGTATCTTTAGTACGTGGCCAGGAAGTTAGAGTAACTGAAGTCTTAAAATATGGCTAAATACTGAGTGCCTGAAGACAGAGTTCCAAATAGTTAATCATTTAAACTGCGAAGGAAAAATACTGTCATCTGGAAATGACAGAATTATTATACCCTTTTCATTATATTACTGTTAAATAAACTGTGTGTACATTCAGAATAAGGAAGAAAGAAGTTTGGTGTTTTCTTTAAATTTTTCTTAATATATTTATTCTTAAGGTTTTTACACCTGGTATTTTTATTGATACTAAGGATGGTTATGCTAACTGGTGGTTAATTGTCTATGAAGAAATCACTTCATTCTTGCCTTTCTTAAAATTTAAAAGTTTAAATGAAAGGTCATTCTATACTCCCATGAAACTCGTGAACAAAGTCATCTCTGAAACCAACAGCCATTCAACACGTGAAGAAATTATGCCGGGATGATCTGAATAAGCAATCGGGGACTATGTGCGATATGAAAGTTATATGTAGCTATGGAGTCCTTCGGGCACCGATCACGTTCTCATTAAATTCATTTTTCAGTAGCTATCTTAGGACCAGGTGAATTTTAGTTACATAGCTCAGCAGAAAGAACTTCAAATATCAATTGATCCTTGCTTTCCACAGGCACATAAATCATTCGTTTTCACACATACATTGAATGTATGTGTACAATGTTACCATGGAAGAAGATTGAAATAGAATTAATATTTTCTAGTAGCATGAGTTACTATAAAGGGAGAGATCATTCACAATCTACTCTGTGTAGCAAAGTTTAGAACCTTTTTCTTTATTAGTTGAAGGAAATTAAGAATAAGCAAAAAACCAAAAACCAAGAACAAAAACCAGGGTGTCTCTTTGGCAAACTAAGCATTGTTTAGAACACTGTTTGGCTTTTGTGGCTTTTGGGTTCTTTTACAGATGACTGATAGCAATGCAAATTATTTTTAACTGCAGATATGCAAACAGATCCATTCTAGTGGAGGTTCAACTGTCTTTTCTCACTTTGACGATGAAAAAACCCAGTAAGTTTCATGCCTCTTTGCAAGTTATTTTCAATATACCCTTTCTCCATATGCATTTTTGTTTCTTTAATTTTTCCTTTGAATTGGTTGTAACATTTGCCTAGTCCCCTCAATAATGAGTTAAATAAAATCCTTAACACATTCATTTTATATGTAACGAGTGCTATAATTTTACCTCTTTTTGAAAATTATCCTCTATCTTTGCCATTATTGAAATGGCTGGTCTGAATTTTAACTTGTGTTAGTTTTGGGTTTCATTTACTATCTTTCCTATGTTCAGCTCAAGAAAAATTAAAAACAAAATCACAAATTTAGACCAGTTATATTATAAATTAATAATACTCAATATTCCCGAATTCTATGTTCGTTAGTCTTTATCTTTATTGATACTGTGGTGGTTTTTAGATGCAGCGTATGGAGGAGCATGATCCTTGGCTGAAGGTATTGCAGGGTTCTTCAGCTCCACACTCTGCTGACACCACTGTTTCCTTTGCTGTACATTCTGAACACAGAGTATGTTTCTGTTAAAAGCAAAGTTCTCTCTCTTCAAAACAGAACTTTCTGTCAGAGTGTTTTCCCTGGGAAGACACATCGCTTCAGCAAAAGTATCAGTTGAGTTTTTGCCAGCGGTGTCATTTTGGATAGGCATTTTACAGACTCTCTATGACCTCAAAGATGCCGAAACAGTTGTCTGAAGCATTTGCCATGTAATGCGCTCTCGGTGCCCATGGAGATTATATTGTAGAGCAGCCTGGGAAGGACCAGTGGGAAGCGGTGAAGAATAAACACGTTAACAAACAAGGTAATTTCAACTACTCTGAGAGCTCCGAGAAAAATAAAACAGTGCTTAGAGGCAGATGGGGAGACTGGAGGTCTTTCTGCAGAGGAGGCAGAGCTGGGATCTTGCAGAGGTTACAGGCAAGGTGAGGACAGGAAGCTCTGCAAAGGCAAGGTCTGGGGCGGGAGTCCAGGCAAGGGCTGCAGACAGGATTGAGCTGACTGGGCTGGTGCCGTGATTTTGACTGTGATCCACAGTGAGAAATCCAGTTCCTTTCGTGACCCAGAACCCAGAAGCTGCAGTTCCACGACAGGACACTCACAGCACGTGTGAGGCGCCCTGCTCAGTCCCCTGAGTGGACGTCACAGCTGACACTAGTGGGTGGCTGAGAGCCCAGACTTTCAGTGTGAGTTTGAATCTCAATTCTGCAATGTACTAACTGCGATGCTTTTAGTGTGTTGCTTGACCTCCCTGTGCTGCAGTTTTATGCTGCAGCTTCCAAGTGGGGACAGTAAGAGAATCCCTTCATGGGGTTTGGTACCAGGTTTCCCTCCAGGAAAACTAAGCTGATTTATCCTCTAACTTTAACGTATTCTTATTTCATATACTGTTTCTCAAAACTCACACTGTTCGTCTTTTTAATCTTTAATGAATGGATGGGTAAAAAATCATCCCTAACAGTTTAATTCAGGCTTCTTTTATGCTAGCGAGGCTGGGTGTGCTTCCTGCCCACTGGGTACTCCACGGAACTGCAGCTTCAGTCACTACAAAGCATGCCATACATGTTCAATGTAAAAATTTACTAAATTATGTTAAATAAATATGTTTCATATACGTGTAAGATATGTTAAATGTAAACATTTACTAAAATATAAAATTTATTAACTATGAAAAGCTTCACCTAACTGCAGCATTAGAGGTGATATAATTTATAATGTGTTATATTTATAACTTGTGTCATTTACAATTAAATGCAAAATTACAGCACCCTTTTACAGTGAACTCCCTCTAAACTACATTGAACAAATAAAGAAAAACTATTTTTAAGGAGATAGATAAAAATCAATGAGAATATCAGCTAGTTCTCGAATTAGACTTTGAAATTATCGTAAGCTGAAAAATACTAAAATTTATATTCATTTTAGTTCTAACCACCATTGTAAGTAGCCACAATCAGACATGTGTCCTTAAAAATGACCTTCCTTCTCAATTCTCGGCCATGGCAGCGACAAGAGCTTCTGCTCCGTGCTTTGAGAACCGGAGAGTACATCAGTCAGACCCATGGCCTTTGCTGGTCACCGGAAACCAAAATTACATTCCTTGATTCTGAAGGTAGTCTGCATAAGTCCAAGTAAAATTCTGATCAAGAGGATGAAAATAAAACCAGTTTTTAAAATTTCGTGGGAAGAGGGAATAAAAAAGTCTCAAACAGATGTTAGAAAAACATAGTATCAAAGACAATACAGAAAACCTGCAAATAGAAATTTCTTACCACTGTGCTCAGATGTTAAACATTAATAACAACTTTATCCTTCATTCTCCATAAACTTCAAGCATTGGTGCCAAGCCTCCCCCGAATGGAGCTCCGACAGAGCTGTCGCCCTAAGAAACAGCAGTGACCACACAGCCAGTGGTTTCCCCTCCCTTTGCCAAGGTAAGGCGCAGCTGCTAACACGGCTGCACGGAAAAACACACTAGGTATTGGAACAATTAGATCGGGAGATAGGAAGCACCTTTTCAATTAAGTTAATTAGAAATTCAATTTCTTTGCTCTAATAAAACTACTGTTTGCTTGTCTTATCAGTTCCCTGAAGTACACACACACGAATATACAACCCTCTTCACGAACTGAAATGTGACTCCCGGGGACTCGAGGTGTGTGAAGACGGGGCCTGCCCCACAGAGAAGATGGTAACCGAAGACAGCGAAGCCAGGGCCGGGCAGAGCTGTGACTGTAGATACAGTTTCACCGCCAGCCTCGAAGGGCACGGCCGGTGCCTCGTACTCCCTGTGCCGTTGCTTGACCACTTCTCCTGAGCAGGAAATTGGGAGCACGTGGCACAGAGGAGGGTGGGCCTTCTTTCTCCCAGGATGGATCCCTGACCCACAGCAACAGCAGAAGGAACGGAAGAGCTACAGAAAGCAACATGACTTTGGTTTGGGGGTTATTGTCTTTTTAGAGAAATGATCAGGAAGTTGTAATTGTTTATTCAGTAAGTCCATAATATTTATTGTGTAGAGATCTGAAAATTACATGTACTGAAATACGTTTCTAGTATGTAGTTAGTTGAGAGGAATGATTCAGAGATTCCGCTGTGAATAATGCTTTAAAGAGAACAAAGGATGCCTGTGATGTGCAAATATCGTTCCCTGGGTGACCCTGGCAACTGGCCGGTGGATAGGATGAGATGAAGTTCAGGCCTGAATTCATCTAGACTCAGAGCACTGGCTGGAGGGAGGCTTATAACCGTTTGAGCAGACATGACAGGAAGTGGGTGAACTACACAACCTGAGGGAGGCCCTGCGGGAGGGCTCTCCGTGTACTCAGGCACACCTGGGCTCTGGTCTGCTCCCCAAGGAGCTGGGTGTAGGACCTAGAACAAGCCACTCGGCCAGGGACAAGTGTTGGCTTCCCATACTTTACCAAGAGTTCAAGTACAACATCTAGGGAAAACAGGTAAATCAATGTCTTATACGTATGTGTCATCACTGATCCTGCACGGAAGGGCAAGTGGAGTGACTTATTTATTCTCTGTGCCCGGCGCACTCCAAGTGAGGCCCGTGGGCAGCGTCAGCATCACTTGCCAGGCCTCACGCCAGACAGCTTAACAAGAGATGACGCCTAGGCACATTAATGCTGGGGGGCACGGTTCCAGTCCACGTTCCTCCCTGGGTGACTTTTTAGCTGCAGAGTCTGGGAAACCCAGAAACCGCATTGCTTCACATTTCTTTTCAGTTAGGGTCCTGCCTGGAAATCAGGTCCAAAAGAAAACACACACCAGCCGCCGGGTCTGCTGCAAGCACTGTACACAC
Source organism: Desmodus rotundus (assembly GCF_022682495.2). NCBI lineage: Eukaryota > Metazoa > Chordata > Mammalia > Chiroptera > Phyllostomidae > Desmodus > Desmodus rotundus. The sequence continues at coordinate 170,469 of NC_071395.1, read as the reverse complement.
GGCAGGAACTCATAACCCTCCCCCAAGCCTTGTGGGGTCGCTACAGCTGCTCTTCCCTTTATGCAGATGGAGAAACTGAAGCCTGAGAGGTCGCAGTTACAGTCACTATGCGGCAGCGTTAAGAGTCAAACCTAGGTATTCTGAACCTAGAATCCACACTGTTAATCACATGCTTGATGCTTGGTCAAACGGAAAGCATAAGGCCTTCCTGCACTACCATTTTTTTCTTAAAAAGATGATCTTGTGGAACATATTTTAGTAAGTGCTGTTTCCAGAAGTTCCTCCATGTATTTACTTAAATATCTAGGGGCCAGTACTGGTCTGAACATTCCAGACTACAGAGGCAAGAAACAGAAAGGCAGTATTACCATTTGAAAGGAAGAAAAACCAACCTTCCACATAGAGTGGATGATCACATACCCGGACGATGCAAAATAAACAAATCTAAGAGATACTGGTATTTATTAGTATTAGAATTAATAAAAGAGTTCAGAAAAGTAGCTAGTTAAAAACTAAATATATAAGAACCAATAGCTAGAAACCAGCAGCAAAAACACAAGATGGAAAGAAAATCTGTCTCACAACACCAACAACAGTGTAAAAGTTTAATAACAGTTTTAAAGCTAGGCAGAAACTGGATTATTCGATGACTAGGAGGAAAAAAAGATTAGCTCCACACCTCACATTATACACGGAGTTATTCAAAAGAGATTAGATGCATAGAGTGAAAAACGAAAACCATAAAAAAACACACACACACGAGAAACTATGGATGGATATTTGATTGTAGAATTAGAAAGACTGTTCTAAACAAATATGTGTGCGTGTGCGTGTGCATGAAATCACCAAAAATCCTCTGGCCAATAAAAGTGTAAAGCATTTCTTAATCAAAAACATCATAAGCAAAAGTATAAAGTGAATAGCAAGCAGGCAAATATGTGAAATAATGGATAAATACAATGATGTCAGAAAAAATGGTCAAAGAACATGATCTGAAAAGAGATACGAAGGCTCGACACGTGTATGAATGCAGTATCTGACCATAACGAGGCAGCTGTGCCTACCAAACGAGGAAGATTAGCCTGCAGCGCACTGCCGTAGCCGGCGCGGATGGCTCCCCTCGCCTCCCACCGCGGAACGCGCAGTGGCGCATCCTTTCTCGGGTGCGAGTCTCTCAGATGTTTCCGATTTCAGAGTGTGGCTCACTGACCTAGTTCCACTTCTAGGAATCAATTCCAAGGTGGAGCTTGAGGGTTTACAAGCAAAGATTTTCATTAGAGCAGTATTTATAAAAGAAAACGTAGGGCAACTGAAATGTGCCATGTCGGGGGAATGGACAATAAGGCAGCCCTAAAAATAATTTTTAACTGAATTTTTGATAACTTGGGAGAATAATACCACTTTATGAAAAGTCGATAAAACAAGATACCAAATTCAAATATTATATTAAAATATGTTAAAAATACAGTATGTGCATATACGTGCCTACAGAGAGGTATATGAATGTACTATTACTAAATGTTTGTTATTTTATTTAAAAATATGACTCAAAGTGAGATTCCAAATGCTTTTGTTTTCCTTCTTGGATCTGTCTATATTTTACATTTTCCAAAGCACACGTTACTTTTATAATCATAAAGAAAGGGCTTAAAGCTGAAGATGATGATTCTAGTCAACCTAAGGTAGGTGGGGCCTCTCCCAGCTCCGGGTACACAGGGCCACCTCAGGCTCTCCAGCCTGTGGACTCCTGCGCCAGAGCGCATGCAATTCACGTGGAAGACACTTGAGAGAGGGGGCCGCAGACGGTCAGCGCCCAGCCGTCAGCCGGGCAGACAGTCCTGCACAAAGCCACCCGGCATCCACAGTCACGGACAGGATGAGGATGGGTCATCACGCAAGCACCAGACACCCACAGGCGCGAGGGGACTGTGCCTGTCGCTGCAGCTCCTTGGGCCTCTTGTCTCCCCCCTGGCTTATCTCTCGGAGAGGCCGGACCCCCTCCGCCAACTTCACACAGTTCTTCCACCCAGAGGACTGGAGCCATTCTTCCAGGTCCCTTCCCAGGATACATGATTTTAGCTAGGACGCCTCTGTCAATCATCCCACCTGGAAAGAATCAGGCCAAAGGACAGAGGAGCCTCTACAGACAAATTGCAAACTTAGATGCTTCCACGTGGCCAGCAAACTACTGACAGTATCTCGGTCATTAAAGAAACAACTGTATTGACACCGGTATTTCGGTATTACTGAAAATAAATTCCAAAATGCAGGTGCATTTTGATCTGGTATCATAGTAGCAATGAGCCCAAAACAGGTGTGTATAGTCAAAGATGAGGCAAGAGTCTTCAGGTTGCGGGACCAGCACAAGCCTTTCAGATAGGAGTGGAAAGAAAAGTCGGTGAAGGAGAGGATGTGTGTGGAGGAGCCTGTAGTCTGGGGAGGAAACCTGCCCCCCAAAATTATCGGGTCAGGCAAAGCTCTGCGAAGGAAAGAACTGCGAAGGGATGAACGCAGAACAGCAGCTCTGGCTGGAGCTCCTGCATTTGCAGGAGCCTCAGGTCCTCCCTCCGGGTCTGGGGCTGAGCAGAGGTGACCTCCGCCTCCTCTCCAGCTGGTCAGCGTTGGTTCTGTTTCCGTTTATATCACGCTTCTTTTGAAAAATTCAGTTTCAGTTCCAAATACCTCGTTTACCAACTAAGTTTTCAAAACGATTCCATTTGTAATTTGCAGTCTGTGTGTCCTTAAAACAATGAAACACACACATATCCCCCTAAGAAAAACTCAATAAAGCAACCTCTTAGCATGTGTTTTATAATTGTAATTCCATTCACTTCTACCTCGAATATCTTTGTATCTGTAGTTGTCTCTAGAATAAATGCAAGGCAGTGCATAACAATTTTCAACTTCATTTGCAGAACTTGGAAGAGAGTCTGTTACTAAGAAGCGACTTAACCACAAAAGCTTGCTTCTTACAACAAGGGGTGGGGTTGTAGCAAGTTTTTGTTTTTCTTTGGGGGCGGCACTCCTTATAAAAAGTTTTTCTTTCGTGCTAATATAGGAGGAAACACATATCTTAGGTATAATCTTCAATTATTGTGTGTGTAAACTTAGATTACATAAATAAATGCGATAAAAAAATAACATTTTCACAGGAGTCCAGGAATATGAATTTCCATGACATGCAATGAAAGAAGTAGATTCGCAGAGTGATGTCTCCTAGGATATAGGTTTCCTTTTTATTTTTATTTGTTTCGTCCCGTTTCTTTTTACCATAAGCAACTTTAATAAGGCCAGAGCTACTGATGATGCAAAATCCACAGCAGTTTAGATGAGGAGTTTTACACGCTGCCTTACAAATACTTGAAAATTTACCTTGGGAACCTCAAATGGCCCCGCACACCCCACCGCCCTGTGAGTTCCTGTTGCCTTTTCCCTTCACTTTTCCAGTTGAACAACTATAATAAGAGGAAACTAAGCCCTTTAGCTGCCGAGTCACGGTGGAGGTAACTGGAAAAACCCAGCAAGAAGAGAATCAGGAATCTGCCACCTGCCAGTGATTCCCTCCGTTGTCCCAACTACAGGGTGCAAAACTAGTCCACAGGGCGAGTGAGCCTAATCTCTCTGTTTCCTAAATCAGACGTTGAAAATAAAAGTGACACTTCAGCTGTCAGTGCCTTCCTGTCCTGGCGACACAGGAGTTTGTGAAACGTGACGAGAAGGCACCGAGAGGAGGCTCGCGTGGCCGGACTGTGCCTCGGGCGCTGCGGGGCGAACCGGGGGTTCTGGCTCCTCGGGCCGAGCTGGGGGCGGCGGGGGCTGCGGTGGGGGCTGCGGTGGGGTCTGTGGGGCCTCGTCCTTGCGCCGCCGCGGGAAAGGCACCCCGCAACCATCCCGTTTCTTTTATCAAAAGTCCTGCCCGACCCCGGAGACCTCGCGCTGCTTTTAGTGAGAGCAAACCCGTCCTTCCAGACACTCCCGACCCCGCTCTCCCCGCAGCCGCTCGGGCCTCGCGCGTTTCTCCGCCTCCCCGCGAACTGAAAGCAACTGCTTTGCGTTTTCACTTTGAAAAGGAAACTGAGGTGTCCTGCGCGTTCCTGCGCAGCACCCGCCGCCGGGAGTCCCTGCTAGACGCCCGCTGGGACCCGGGCCTCGGGCTCCGCGCCCACATGTGCCCCCGCGCACCTGTGCGCCGCGCGCGCGCGCCGAGCCACGTGCGCGGAAGCCCCCAGGCGGCCAAGGCGACTCGCGCGCCCCCGCGGGCCCTGCGCGCCCCCGCCCCGCCGCGCCCCCGGCCCCCCGCGCACCTGCTCGCGCTCCTCCGGCGGCCGCCGCCTCGCGCTCGCCCCGCGGCCCCGCGCGGCCCCCGCCGCTGCCCGCTCCGCCAGCGCGTCCCAGTCGGCGCCGCGCGCCCCGCCGCCTCTCAGCTCCCGGGCCGAGCACATCTCGCTGCCGAGGGCCGCCCCGAGCTCCGCCGCGCCCGCCCCGCGGCCTCGGGGAGGGCGCACCTGGGGCGGGGCCGCGGGGCGGGCGCGGCGGCGTGTCTGTGTGACCCGGTGCGAGTGACGGACACCTGCACACGGAGTCGCGGTCCAGTGTGGCCGCTCGGAGGCTGCCTGGCGCTGGGGCGTGCGGGGTGCTGCTGGCCGCCCGTCAGTGGGAGCGTCCAACCCTGCCGGGAACGCGGGCTCTCCGCCTCTTTTGTTCCTTTGTCTGCGCTCCAGTGTCTCAGCGAAGTGCCCCGTCGCCCAGCCCGGTGCTTCCCTACGATGGGTTGGTTGTCCGGCGTGGGAGTGTAGCTGCCTTTCTGTACACTTCTATAAATGGGTGAGGATGTGTCTCTCAGAGGCTGTTAAGGAGGACACATGTAATTTATAATTCATTTTCTCACTACCTGTAATATTGTGATCTTATTTATATATATATATTTGGTCTTCATCCTATATTCCTGGCTCAGAGCTGCTGAAACTCTTGGAATTTCCCAAGTATTAAAAGTGACAAAGGTCTCTCTGCGAATGACATTTGGACCCACCTCAGGTGGGGCTGATGGGATGGAGCCAGCCCATGGATCAGAGGGTTTGAACTTTCAGTCCCAACCTCCCACCTCCCGCCTCCCACCTCTCACCTCTCTGGGGGGCCCAGGGGCTGGAAGGTGAGCCCATCACCGGTGGTCAGCGTGTTCATCAATCACACCTAGGTAAGGAAGCCTTCACAAAACCCCAAGGATTCAGAGCTTCCAGGGTGGTAAAGCCCCCGAGTGTGGGGAGAGAGGACCTGGGAGCTCTGTGCACCTTTCCACACACCTGGTCCAATCTGCCTGCCACCCGTGTCCTTCATAAGTGATTGGCAAACGTAAGTAAATGTTTCTCTGAGGTCTGCGAGCCGTTGTGGGAAATTGCGATGGACCCCGAGGCGGTGGGGTTGTGGAACCTCCAATTTATAGCCAGTCCATCAGAAGCACAGGTAACAACCCAGCCTTGTGACTGGCATCTAAAGTGTTGGGGGCAGGCAGACGTCTTGTGGAGCAGAGCCCTTAACCTGTGACATCTGTGATCAATCTCCAGGTGGATAGTATGAGAACTGAGGTGATTTCTTGGTGGTGTTCGAAAACCCACATCAAACTACCCTGCCCTAAACGGAGGTTGAGGAGCACTTTAACAAAACATTAAATTTTCTGTATCTCTTATCTGTACTTTGAGAAAATGAAATGATAGACTATTATGTAGATAAAGCGCCAGGCTCTTCGTCAATGGAAAGTAACTGTGTGCCTGGCTATGGAGAAGAAGAGCAGTTCTCTGGGATCTTGGCTTTAGGCGCCCCGAGTGTGACAGACCACTGCATCTCCCCGCACCAAGCCAGCGGTGCCCTGGAGACGGGACGGGAGGGGATGCTGCAGGTGGAGGGAGCAGATTTGGCCTGTTGAGTGTCTGGTCCCCAGGGCTGCTTTAACTCTGGCAAAGTGGCTGCTGTCGACATCAACGGCCCCTTCGCTGACCTCAGCTACATGGTCTGCGTGCTCCAGTCTGAGCCCACTCATGGCACGTTGAAGGCTCAGGCAAGGCTGAGAACAGAAAGGTTGTCGTCAGTGGAAAGCCCGTCCCCATCTTCCAGCAGCGAGACCCCCCCACCAGGAACGCGGTGATGCTGGTACAGAACATGCCGTGTAGCCCACTGGTGTCCTCACTGTCTGGGGCAAGGCTGGCTCGCTTAAGGGTGGACCCAAGGGGGTCATCCTCTCCGCCCCTTCTGTGGGCGCCCCTGTGTGTGGTGGGTGTGAACCATGGCAAGTATGGCAATGAGACTGTAGCAAAGCTTCCTGCACCTCCTGCCCAAGGTCACCATGATAACTTTGACAGTGAGGAGGGACCACTGCCACCCAGATGACTATGGGCCCATGTCTGAGAAGCTGTGGTGGCCCAGGGGCCGCCCAGAAGATCGTCCCACTTCTAGTGGAGCTGCCAAGGCTCTGAGCAACGTCACCCCTGAGTTGCACAGGAAGTTCACTGGCATGGCCTCCTGTGTCCCCACCCCTAATGTGTTGGTTGTGGATCTGATCTGCCACCTGGAGAAAGCCACCAAATACAATGACATCAATCAGGTGGTGAAGCAGGCATCGAAAGGCCCCCTCCGGGGCAAGTTGGGCCACGCTGAGGACCAGGTGGCCTCCTGTACCTTTGATGCCGGGCTGGCACTGTCCTCAGCGACCACTGTCAATCCCGTTTCCTGGCACAACAATGCATTTGGCTACAGCAGCAGGGTGGTGGGCCTTATGGTCCACATGGCCTCCAGGAGCAAGAGCCCCCTGGACCACCAACACCTGGGAAATTCTGGGGAGAGGAACAGAGTCCCTAAGGTACTGGGGAGTCCTTGCCCCAAATCGACCCTGAGACTCTCCTGACCCGTAGTTTCCTTGTGGGTGATACCCCCTCAGAAAAGGGAGGGGCCTCCAGAGCCCTAACTTGTCATGCACCATCAATAAAGCTCATTCTACCCAGCACCCCCCAAAGTTATTTTGGATCTTCTATTAAAATATCTTCAGGCCCAGACAGGGAATTAAAACGAGGGAACTGTAAGACTTGTTTTAAATAACTATTTCCTGTTTTTGGTAGTCAGACAAGTAAAACCTAGAAAATATGCCTTTTGCTCTTACAAATTAGAAAGAAAGAGATTCTGGTTTATTTCCTTTGTTATAAGCCTTCTTGCACCCAGAGAAAAGTGATTATATATATAAACATTTCAGAAATGAATATTACAGTGGGGATCTGAAAACATTCCCTCATTTGCCTCATTGCTTTCCTCTAATATGTCAGCATTCTCATCCTTGAAGTTTTGCTTTGGCCCTTAGTAGTTTTTCTTATACAAAGGGGCTATATATATATATATATATATATATATATATATACACACACACACATTTAAAATACTTTAGAATTATATGCAATGGCACATAGAATGCAGAAAACAAAGACGAGGAGAGAATGAAGAGAACATAGAAAACAGAGCATGAGGAAAGAATGGAGAGAATGTAGAAAACAACAACAAAAACATGAAAGGAGAATGCAGAGAATGCAGAAAACAGAACAAGGAGAAAACAGAGAACACAGAAAATGCAGAGAACTAGAAGAGAATGGAGAGAATGAATAAAATGGGGAAAATGAGGAGAGAACATGGAAGACGCAGCAAACGGAGCGAAGGCAGATAACAGAGAACAAGAGGAAAATAGAACGGAGAAAATGAAAGGAATGAAGAGAGCACAGACAGAATGCAGGGAAGGGAGGAAATAAGAAAAGAATGGAGAGAATGCGGAGAGGATGATATGACGCAGAAAATGGAGAGAATGCAGAAAACGGAGAGAGAGGAGAAAGCAGAGAGAAGGAGGAGAGAATGGAGAGAGAGAGGGCAGATAATGAAGAGAATGAAAATGGGGGGAACATAGAAAACAAAAAGAATGTGGAGCATCTTATTAAAGTGTATTTTTACTAAGAAATCACCCATTTTCTCAAGGTTTCCAGTTTGATGCAATAGGTTTTTCTTATTTGAGTCTTAATTTTTTCTATTTTTGTACAGAATTGTTAAAATTAATAAATATTGATACATTGTTATTAATTAAACTCTTTTCAGTTTCCCACATTCAAGGCTCAGTCTCAGTGCTGCCCTCTACCTGTTCAAGTTCTCACTGATCTTCCAACCAGAGAGGTTGATGTTGACATCTGGGCTTTCTTGTGAATGATGGGGTGGTGTGGTCTGAATTAAAACCAGGAAAAGAAAGTGGGGCTGGTGTGGCTGCTGTGGTTCGGTGATTGAGTGCTGGCCTGAGAACTGAAATGTTGTGAGTTTGATTCCCAGTCATGGCATGCCTGGGTTGAGGGCCAGGTCCCCATTTGGGGCCACATGAGAGGCAACTGATCAATGTTTCTCTTGTGCATTGATGCTTTTCCCCCTCTCTTTCTCTGCTCTCCCCTCTCTCTGAAAATAAATAAATGAATAAAATCTAAAAAAAAGAAAAAAATAAAGTGAGGTCTGATGAAGAGTCTCAACACTGTGCCTGTGGTATACACTGTATTCTCTGGGCTGGGGTGGTGGAAGCTGTTGCTAGTTCTCATGCATGGGAAGTGCCAGGATTAGATCCCTAATTTTGACAGATCAGGCTGGTCAGTGTGGAGGTTGGACTCGATGACAAAGGGACAGAGAGAACAATGAGAAGACTGGTGAGAGGAAGTGCTGGCCAGAGCTGAGGCGGGACCCTGAGTTTGTTGGGGAGCATGGGCGTGGGGACCAGAGGCTGTGGTCATTGCTGTCCTGAGGGTGGAGCCAGACAGGTGCAGGAGTTGCTACCTAGGGGGACTTTGGTTATCTGAACACCAGTAGGAGAGCTCATTTTACTGAAAGGAGACTACTTGCTAAATTCTTGGTTTGTTCAGCCCATGCAAGGTAGGAAAGGACAAGGTAGGAAAGTAGGGAAGAGGGAGGGAGAGCAAGTGTTGGGCAGGAGCTTCGCTGAACCCTCCCAGCCACCCTGATAGGGAGTGGCTACCCCATCTGGCAGAGGACAAGACTGAGTTTCCCTTTCTTTGCCACCCACTAAAGTCACACAACTAGTGGGTAGTGGGGCCAGAAGTCAGCTCTGTGCTTGTCTGGGGCTCAGGCTCTTCCCTATAAGGAAACTACCACCCTAGACTCCATTCTGGGCAACCAGGAAGCTCTTGTCAGGTGACACAGTAGAGGAAGGGAGCACAGGCAGAAACAGGCATGTGCTCTGGACCAAAGAACAGATTTTAAACAGCAGGAGGCCAGGCAGGGAGTAGAAGTGGGGAAGTCATTTTGACAGGGGTCTCGTGCTGGTTCCTGCGAAGGGCCAAATCACCTCTTCCCCCCCTACCTGTCCCCTTCCCAGCTGCCTGACCAAGTCCCACCCCAAACACCAGCTGGGGTGGGTGTGTGGCAAGGTGGACCATTAGGTGTGCTCAGTTTCTTCAAATAGAATGGCCAAGATCCAACCCAAACCTATAAGGACTGTGGGGTTCCTCTATTTGTCCCAAATACTGTCTGCGCTTCTGGCCCATCTTGGCTCATTTCGGTCTCAGTTCTGGACTTTGAACTATGTTAGAGTTAGTCTTGAGTTTAAATACCCATAATATGGAATTTACAAATGTCCCTGCCTCATCTATGTGGATTGAAGATGTAAAATTAGACACGTGAGGGGTTTAAAATATGAAGCATATCGAAGTGAGCTTGTTACAGGGATCCAGATTCTCATTTTAATGCAGAGAGGGCAGAGCCCTTCAGTCAGGAATATGCTCTTTGCTGCCATCTCGTGGGGATTTTTGGAATAATACAGTGGATGTGACTAGGAAAAACTTTTTTCTGCCACCTCGTGGGCACCTTGGGAATAACACTTGATTGAAGGTCACTAGAAAAAGTATTTATCTGCTGAAATCTAGTGTATATCTTGAAAATAACAGCTGGGTGCATGTAATCACAAAATGATATTCTCTGCTACTATCTCGTATGCATCTGTGATATAACACTGGAATGTATGTCATCATCATAAAATGTTATTCTCTGCTGCCATCTAGTGTTCAACTTGTAAATAACACCAGAGTTCAAGTAGTGGTTTGGGACCATTAAGCTAGGTGTATTCCTGCCGTGTAAGTTTATTAGTTACCATGGGTAGTAATGTTTTGGTACATTTAGAATGAAATGTATCAAATAATAAAGAGATGTGCAAATGACTTCTTGTCTCTCCTACTGGGTGTATATCAGATTATCTCTCCAAAATAGGTGTCATCTTTTCATTATAATCTTGTGAAATATTAAAAGAAGTACCACGTCAAAGCTCTTCTAGTTTGGTCAACTTCTGGAATCAATGGTCTTTTGACTATGGAAAGGCAATTTTGATCTTTCTATCTGCGCTTCTGTCAAAATGAACGACAGTAATATTTTGATATGACTTTACACACTTACCCGAGAATGTTTTATTTTCAAGCCACAGTGTGGCTATGCATAGCAACAGAGAGGGTGCATCTGTACAGTATCATCCACGACATAGTTTCTAGGGCCTGCTCATTCCTTTCACTGAAGATAATTTAACAGGCAATTTGTGTCTCACAGTAGAGGAAATTCACCTTCCTGCTTTACGGTCCACTTTACAATAACAGTTTAACTCCAGCACGTTTTTAAAAACACTTGAACTGCCCATATCACCACCAGTATCATCTTCATTTCAAAGAGGAAAATAACTAAGTAAATGATGAATGTACATTTTATACTCAAGGTTGATTCTTTTTAAACAATAGGGAAGTAAAGAATAGACCTGACCAGGTAGCTCAACTGTTGGACTGTCTTCCCAATACACCAAAGTTGTGGGTTCAATCCCCAGTCAGGGCACATACAGGGGGCAACCAATGAAGGCACAAATAAGTGGATCTACAAATTGATCTCTTTCTCTCTCTTCCTCCCTCTCTCTAAAAATCAACAAATAAGCATTTTATTTTTTAAAGATTTATTTATTTATTTTTAGAGAGAGGGGAAGGGAAAGAGAAAGACAAGAAGAGAAACATTGATGTTGGAGAGAAACATTGATTGGAAGAAGGAAACTTTAGTACAGTTTTGACACAGAATGGCTGTGAGTGCAGCATGGCTGTTAGGAAGCTCAGTATTGTTACAGGTGAATCATGAAGTGGCACTGCTTTGGGTCAGCTCAATGGTGCTGCTTTTTAGTTGTGAAGCATCATGGCCTTGAGGGGGCCCTGAGGTGAGGCAGCCCCGGGGCAAGTTCCCCCTCAGGGTGTGCTGCTTAGCTGCTCTGCTCATTCTGGTCTGGTCCTGTCACTTCCTCTCTGCTCGGCTGCACTTGCACACAAAGAAGTGCACTTTGGAAAAGGGGCCCCTCTGAGTCAGTGATCAGAGAAAAGGCCTCTGGCGTTCCTTGTCACCACAGCAGTCTAGATTATTATTGTTCTTAAAGCACGCCAAGTTTTCCTCTCGTACTTTATTTTTTACCCAACTTGAGACTGCCTTTTTTGTGGCAGCTTAGTTAAATTATATGGAAAAATAAAAATTAATTCAAAAATCCTATCCAAACAGGTAATAACTACTATTATTTTAAGTATATTCCCTTCCAGACATCTCTACTTGCCTATTTCCATTCTTCTACTTTCTCTGGATTGAATTTATTATTCTGGGTTTGTAATATGGATGCAAAACCTGTGAATTTTCAACTGTCTCCCCCTAATGTGCAGATTTATCACTACATTTTCCCATCGGTTTTTGATATATTATTTTAAATCTTATTCAGTTCAAATGATTTTTTAACTCCAATTGTGATTATTTCGAGGGTTATTTAGAAGTGTATTTCATAACTTTTAAACATAGGAACTTTCTAGTTACCCTTTACAACTGACTTCCAGATTAGCTACAATGAGAGCAAGAAACATACTTCATGCAGTTTCAATCCTTCGAATTTTTTTTGAAACTTGCTTCATTACAATAAGGTCGATGTAAAAAATGTTCCAAGCATGTATCTCTGCTGCCATCTCGTGTCCATTTTGGGAATAACACCTTAGTGCAGATCCGCTGGAAAGGTTGTGTATAGTCGTGGGTTGGTTATCTGTGAATGCTGAATCCAATTTGCTGTTCATGGAGTTCCTTATACCCTTACTGAATTTTTTGAGGTGATCTCTTGTTTCTGAAGGAGGTATGCACTATACATGATGAAAGAGATTTGTTAAATCTATTAGTAGTATAAATTTTTCTTTGTGTCTGTTCTATATAAGTTTATGATATTAAGAACATGGTAAATTTGGATCTTACTGGTAAATTAAACTTATTGATATGAAGTGCTCCTCATTTCTAGTCATGCTTTTTACCTTGAAGCCCACTGCATTAGGGTTATATAATAACCCATTATTAGGGTTATATAATAATTTTCATGGGGTTTATGTTTGCATAATACCAGGTGGGGCAAAAGTAGATTTAGAGTTGTGAGTATGAGAAACAAAGTTTATTGTTGTCTTATTTAATAATTATGATATTATTTTCCATGTGAATAACTGTAAACCTACTTTTGCACCATCCTGGATATCCTTTCCCTTCTTTCACTTTCAATCGTTTTTCACCCTATGTTTTAAGTAATTCCTGTTTTCCCCCAGTTTGTGTCTTTTCTTTTTATTCTCTGAACAAGTTCTTTTTCAGAATTGTCTTTAATTTTATAAAGTATATGTTATTCATGTATTTCTTCATTCAACTGCATGTCTACAGTATACTTGATTCTTGGCTGGTTTTGTTTAAATGGACCACTAAAAATCAAATTTACAGATGAAGGATGGAGCTTAAGGTTAGAGACCGGGAATAGGCTGGAGGTGACAGGGGGCCACAGATATGGGTGAGGCTGGGTGGGAGGCAAATAGCAGCAGCAAGCCTGAGCAGTGGGCAGCTCTGTTCGAGAGGTGAGCAACTACATACACTGGAGGTTGGGCGCTGCTCTCTCCGCTGGTCTGTGTAGTCACGAGGTGATACTCACGGCCAGACGTGATGCAAGCAACACAATCCAGGGACAGGAGCTGAGCTGCGTCGGGGCTATGAGGTGAGGGGGTTGGGGGGCAGATATAGCCACTCTGTGGGGAGCAGAAAAGGGGGCCAGACTGTTTCTGGGGTACACATCTCAGGTTCCAGTTTATTTGACCACTCCCATGGGACCACGTTTCCATATTAATCTAGATTATATTACATTTATAGACAACTTTGGTAAATGGATATACAATGACACCCATTTTTCAATCTAAGAATAAGATGGTATTTTCCATTTGCTAAAGTTTCTGTTATTGGGGAGCAGTTTCCAATTTCACTCATACAGATTCTGTACAGTGTTGTTAAGTTTATTCCAAGTTTTTTTTTAAATCCTGTTTTTTTGCTGTTGAGTCCTTTAAAAAAACTTTATCTTTAATTTACTATTTCTACATATTTATTTTTGCATGTTGTTTCCCCATCACTGCACTAAATTCCATTTGTGATACTTTTCCGTGGATTCTCATGAGTTATCAAGGTAAACTTGCTTGTGTGCAATACTCATTCCATTTTCATGTCTGTGCTGTATGGGACGCAGAGATAGTTAAAGCTTGAAAGAAAACAGAAGGAAGTGAGGTAATGTGAGGAGCTAGAAAAATTCTTTGTTAGTCATAAATATATTAGTGACTAAATAAATGAGTAGCATCATTCTTGGCATTTTAAATGAGTTTAGAGTCTGGATGCATGGTGTTCTAGAAATCAGAAGTATTTTTTTACAGGAAATGTGCCCCTGGGTTGGTAATCTGAGGAACACACAATGTAGCAAATGTTCACATTTTCAAAGAGGAAGACTTTAGATGGTGAATTCTGCAATCTAACAGAGTAAGATTCTTTGTTCTAAGTGACTTTATAAAACGGTTATTAATGCGACTTATGAGGAATGAAAAGAAGCAGGGATCCTCAGATGCTGACTCAGTTTTGTCACAGTACGACTCAGTCTCTTAAGTCATCAGATCTTCCTTTGTCTCCTGAACTTTTCCAGATGTCTTCTCAACCTGGGACACTTCTCCCCAATATTTGCAACATGGCTGGCATTTTTTGTTCTCTGAGTTTTAGCTTCCATGCTTCCTGTTGCAAGAAAGGCAGCATTTCCCATGTAGGATGCAGAGTGACATGCTGTTTGTATTCTAAGGGACTCTTCAGGATACAGAGCAGGGTTTGTCACTCTCAGCACTATGGACCTTTTTGGCCACATAATTCATTCTCCTGGGGGATGGTCCTCTGCATTGTAGGTGCTTATTAGCATCTGGTACCTCTATTCATTGCTAACACCCTGGCTTCCCTTCCCCTCAGGACAGTCTAAAATGGCTCAGCACATTGCCTAAAGCCCCCTTGGGGGCAGAAATCACCTTTGGTTGAGAACCACTGAGTTTGAAGCCTTTAACATTTTGGAAAACAGAACTTGCTCTGGTATGCAGTCGTTTTATTATTTTTCTATGTTAATTATTTTCCAACTCTGTGATTTATTTTGAACAGTTATTTAAAAGTGTATTTTAAAACATCTAAATGTAGGGACTTTCTAGTTACCTTGTGACTGGTTTCCAGATGAATGGAAAGAGAGCAATAAACATACTTTATGAGACATAAGACATTTGTTGGAACCTGCTTTCTAGCTTAATATAGTTAGTTTTAAAAATGTTCCAAGTGTGCTCAAAAAGCATTTGTAATTTATTTTTTTGTTGCCGCTTATTTAAACAATGAGAAAAAATTTTATTCAAAATTGTACACCAAGAGTTAAAAAGAAACTGCTAGTGACAGGGGACTCAAGAGTTGGAAAATTCTAGTTTTAGGTTAAAAGTTATAAGCCTAGCAAGTAATGTACATGTTAAAGGTTTTGTTTCAGAAACTATAGATAAGGCCTGTCCTGGCTCCTGGAAAACAGCTGACCTCCTGGGGCACTGGTAAAGATTACCCCCTGGGGACAAGTTGGAGGCATCCAGACCTTTGTGTTCCAGGGAAACACCCAAGGGACACAGTCAAGAGGAAAGGTGCCCTGGGGTGGGGGGAGATGGAGACCCTCTCAGGCCAGAATCCAGCTGCTGAGTGGGCCTGGTGGCTGAGCCTCATGGGGCGGGGCTGCCAGCAGGCCTGAGGGCCAGGGAGGGGACAGCACCAGCTGGTGTGGCCCCTGCTGTGGCTTCGCTCTTACAGGGGGCGGGCTGTCTGTTTAGCTCCTCCTGTTCTCTCGCTTCCTCCGGAAGAAGAGCCGATCCCCTGGCGTTTGGGTCCTGCAGCAGCCCCTTCCCCTGGCAGGAGCAGCTTGCTCACATGGACTTGGCTGCAGTGATTTGGGGACGACGAATGAATCTCCTGGACTCCCAGCTGCCACACGAGCAGCTCCTCCCTGCGAGGCTGGGAACGGTGGGCTGTTGTGCCTCGAAAACGGTGGGCTCATCTGAACCAAAGACCCCAGGGGAGCAGACGAGGGCCATGGGGTCAGGGTGGCAAATACGGCAGTCACACCATGGCCAGCCCCCAGCTCCGCGGCCCCCTCCTCACTGGCCCTCGAGCTCGGGGTCCCTCGGGCCTGAGGCGGGGGAGGCGTGGGCATGGGCACCGCACACTTGTGAGGAGCAGGGCAGAGCCCCCCCCAGAATCGCTGCTGCCGCTGCCAGACCCTTGGCTTCTCTCTGGGAATGATGATGTCCCTCGCTGTTCTGGCCCCTCTCACCTACTCAGGGAGCAGGCGGAGGTGTTTCCTTTTTACAGCCCTGTTTCCATACTCACACCCCTGTCTGCCCCGGGGAGGCTCAGCCGCCCCACCTCCTCCCCAGGGTGCACGGACCACAGAGAGCCTGGGCTTCCCGAGGGCACTCCTGTTTGGGCGGGGTTCCTGAGGTTGCAGGCCCAGCCCCTTCAGTGAGCAGAGGAAGAAACTGAGTCCAGACCAGGGCAGCCCCAGGCTGAGGTCACCAGCAGCCTGGCCCACTGCACCGGCCCGGCAGTCCGCAAGGCCTGCTGGGCACGTTCTCACTGGGAGGTGGGTCCCGGGAGCAGGGCGCTGCGGCCCAGACAGCCTGGCGCAGAGCGCCCCTTCCCGCTCCACAGTGTGGGGCGTGGGGCGTGGGGCGTGGGGCGCGGGGACCCTGGGCCGATCCAGGGGAACCGGCCCTCACAGAGCCCTGCGCTGTGCAGGGGAATCTTGCCCGAGAGCGAGTGAGCGTTTTCGCATCTGCAAGCCGTCCAGGCTTACCCCTGCCTCGGCCCCAGGCTTAGGCATCATGTGGGTTTTGGCTGGGATTCAGGGCCGTCCTCCAGCTCTCTGAGGCCGCTAGGCTGTGCTCAGGGCTGGGTGTGTCTGGCCCAAGACACCACGCCACCACGTGCATTTGATGCCAAAGAAGGGACCCCCCAGAGCTTCCTCAGGGCCTCTCTGTCTGACAGGGAGCAGACTGGGTGGGGTCCTGTGGCTTTTGTTTGGGGAGATGGCAGAGGCCCAAGGGCTGTCGGGAGCTGATTGCGATGGGGCTCCTGTGCAGTGAGGGTGGCTGGGGAATGAAGGCGGCGCAGGGTGAGGGCAGGCAGGGCAGAGGCGGTCTGTCCGGCGCTCAGGGTAAGCCTGGTGTCCCTGCCGTTTAAACCGGGTTGGCGCACGCAGCGCAGGTGGCACTGCCCCGGGACAGCCGGCGCACTTCCCACCAGATGACACTGACCGAATTTTATTGTGGTGAGGAGGGGAGGCTTGTAGAGCCGGCAGCACGAGGATGAGGCCTGCTCAGTGCCCCCCGGCAGGGCTCACTCCTCCGCACCCCCTCAGCAGTAAGGCCAGACCCTTCCGGGGGGCAGGTTGTCTTTTTATACACGTCCCCAGTGAACTTTAACAGAGAGTATAACACAGATAAACAGGAAGAAGCAAAGAAACCAGGAAGGGGTTGGGGGAGGCATCTGGAGAAGGGAGTAGGGGCTTTTGGGTGCCAGGGTGAGCAGACCGGAGCCCCCCACTTCCCTGTCTGTTTTTCTGTTGAGGCTCAGGCCGGCAGGTCTCTGAGCGCCCCTGCCACCCCCATCATTCTTCTGTGGCCACATGTCACGTCTCAGGTGCTGGGATGGGGCAGGTGTGAGGCTCCCTGGATCCAAGGGCCCCATGAAGCCCTGTCCATATCTGTTCAGTCCTTTTAGGGTTAGGGTTTCACTCCCTACGTCTGCAGGATTGGGCGGTGGTGTCCGCCAGTGCCCTCGCTCCCCGAGCACACACATCAGGACGTGCTGCAGGGAGTTAGAGAGAGGCAATCTCAACTCCATGAGGCCCAGGGGCTGACAGTTCCTGCTCTCTGACCCACAGACACACACCTCAGACAGGGCCTTCCAACAGACACCACCAGCCACAGGCAGGGGCGTGGCCAGCAGACGTGTAGGGCTCAGGGTCTGGAGGCTGCAGGTCCGAGGTCGGAGTGCCCGCAAGGTCGGGTTCCGCTGAGGGGCCTCTTCAAGGTTGCTGAGGGCCCGTGGTGCCCCCGGCCGCATGGCCGCAGAGAGGGCTCCGTGGGGTCCCATTCATAAACACACTGGTCCCATCCCCGAGGGCCCCACCTCCCGGTGCCGTCCCATCTGGGGTTCAGATTTCAACCTAGGAACTGGGGGTCGCACATGTGAGTCTGTAGCACAGACCCAGGGCCAGGAGGCTTCAGCAGCCACAGGAGAGGGGCGTGACCGTGGCTTCAGGGACACACGTGCCTCCGTGTGACTCACCTGCATTGTTGGGATAGGTGCAGCCGTGACCCTGGAGGGCACCTGGGCATGGCTGGGGCCAGCACGTGGGGGCACCGCGCAGCCATGCGCTGCTGTGTTCTGAAGGTTAGTTATGGTGAATGTTGTGGTCCTGTACTTGCAGGACAGGGTAGATTCGGGCAAAGCTGCAGAAAGGAAAAGCAGGCTCCCTTCCTACTGAGAGGAGACAGAACCTGTGTTCTAGAAAAGTAAAACGCCTCTGTGCAGTGTAGTGTAAAACATTGGAACCCAGAACAACCGCAGAACCGCCTGGGAAAACAACGGGAAGGGGACAGCAGAGAAAACGCAGGCACCTGAGTGCAGCTGCGGCATCGGAAGCGAAGGTGTACAGCCCATCACACGGATGCTTCCATAACGCGTGTGTCTGACTAAGAAAGTGTCCATGTGCACACACACGGGCCATACACATGCACACAGGTGCAGTCTCACATGACTAAACAGGGCGATTTGCCAAAGAAATGACGACAGGAGGCTCACCAAAGTTTATGCCGGGCCGTGAAGAAAGCTCAGGAGTTCCTGAGCCACAGATTAATGGATGTGTGTGACAAACAGAAAATAAACCTGGAGTTGAGGAATAACCCCAAACAGAGAAACCAGCAGAACTCTGGGTTCTGGAAGTGCGTGGCACCGACGTTAGTTCCAATAACTGGCCTGGGAGGTTGTGTATTTGCTCATGTCAGTGACTGCTGAGTGTCCATCAGCAGGAAGGGTGCGCGAGACATGATGCTCGGCCAAACCTGCTCTTCGAGGCACAGCTGTAGCCTTAAAAACCAATGGTAATATTTCAACTGAGAAATTTAGAAAAATAATTAAAAATCCTGACTAAATCAGGAGGCAGGGAAGAGTAAGAACAAAAAAGAAATAAATGGATTAGAAAAGAGTAGACTTTATAAGCATTCATTGTGCTGCATGGTTAAAAATGTTAAATTCCTAGGAACGCTAACCAGAAGGTGAACTGTGTACAACTGGAAATGTAAACTGACAAGTTGATAAATGGATGTGATTTCAGGAAAAACAGAAACGATCAAGTTCATCCCAAGAGGTGGACTCCCAAGGGCTCCTAGAGCAAAGGAGAAGAGAGCCGTGTGGGAGCTTCCTGCATGAGGGATGGTCCGTGTGTGGCCTCCAGGGAGAGTAGGAAGGCGCCAGGTTGAAAGTGGGAATGGGCCAGGTGAGCCAGAGCCCGACAGGTGCGCGGTGCGATGACTGTGTTGGAGTGAATGAATGAGTGAGCATGTGAATGAGTGAAGGAACCTCGGCCGGCAAAAGAGACAGATGTTCAGAAAGACATGAGCGCTGCCATTCACGGAGGGATTCGGGGTCACATGGTGCAGAGCGCAGCAGTCCCAGCTCCAAAGAATGACCCTCAGCCCCTCCCCTTCCAGGGCTGGGCCAACCCCAGAGCCCTGCTCAGCTCCTTCCCTCAGGGCAGCGCCCTGCACATTGCAGCCTAGGTGAGAGTGCGGGCGATGCCCAAAGGCGCTCCCGTGACACAGGACGAATGCTGCTGGGAGGACGAGGGTGGCAAGATGTGCACCGCAGCCCCGCCTTGCCCACACCCAGGGAGGCCCCCACCCCACAGGCAACCCTGGGCTTTTTGTAAACATTCCTGCTTCTGGTTGGTACGGTGGCAAAGCCTGTAACCCTTGAGATGGCCCCTCAGCCCCATGTGCCCACGTCCCTGGGCTGTGGGGACCCTTCCCACAGAGAGGACCCATCTCTGTGTCTCTCTGTCCGCCCTTTTGTTGTCTTTGGGTCCCTCTAAGTTTGCACCCGACACCCAGCGCTGTTCTGTGATTTTGAGCTACTACTTCCCTGTCCCTGGAACCCTGTCAGCCCTCCAAGGCAGGGAGAGTATGCTCATGGTGCTGCCCAGGGCCGCCATTGTGGGAGGGATGAGAGAATGCATGGATGGACGAGGGCATCATCCCTCCACCTCAATCCGGTCGGTTGGCAACACCCCCTCACCCCATGGTGTTCTCTGAACCCAGTCCCGAGGGGGCGTCCTGAGCCCCACTTACCCAAAGTGGGGGCTGGCACACGCTCACCTGTCTAGAAGGCCACACTCCACAGGCTCATCCATGGTGGTAGGATTCCTTTTTCTTCCCGAAAACCTGGCACTCAAGGCCTGCAGAGCCTGTGCAGGACAGGGGCCCAGGAGACACAGACTTGGGCACAGAAGTGGGGGTGTCCCAGGAACAGCCCAGGGCAGGAAAGGCTGTGGGCAGACTGCTGGTGGGAGGGACCAGGAGCTGGACAGCCTTGGGAAAGACTGGCTGACCCCACTAGGGGCACCGCATAAAGGGGGTGTAGCCCTTGAGCCCAGGCAGGACTTCCACCCTCACACCAGAGGATGAAAGCCATGCCCCACCTCCCACTTTCTGAGGCTGCAGCAGCCAAGTCGGACCAGGCAGTGACAGTGTCCAGTCCTGGGGAGTCTGAGCCTGGGAGGCACCCTGGACCTGAAGGCTCAGGAAGGGTGTGGCCTGTGTGGGCTGAGGGTGGGGTCTCTGAGGGCACACGGGCACCCCCGCCCTTACAAACGGGAACGGCTGAGGCCTGGGTGTAGGCATGGGAAGACATTTCGGGGCGGGAGCCTCTACAATCCTAGGAAAACTCTGCCCTCCATTCTCCATCTGCCGTGGAGAACGCGGCCTCAGCCGGAGCAGCTGGTCTCCCAGGAAAAGGGACAGTGAGTCGACAGCAAGCTGCTCCATGGCCTTGCCAGAGAGCGCTGGGCACACACACTGCCAGGCAGGGTGGCCGCAGCTCAGATGGGTGCACAAGTGGCGAGGCCCTGGCTGTCCCTGCAGCCCCTTTGGACCGGGCCAGGGGGCTCCTGGGGACAGATATGCTAACAAGATTGAGTGCACAGCCTCTGGTACCCTGAGGACTAGGTAGGGGAGGCCACAGGCAGCAACAGCACAGGCACTGTGACAAGCCAGAAGGCCTGGCTGCTGGATGCTCACCTCGGCCTAGTGAGCTGCTGCTGCTATTTATAATGTTGTGTGATTGCCCAGCAAGGGCGCAGGGGTGCCTGGGCCAGACCCAGGCCACGGCACTGGGAGGAGGCCTGTCCTCTCTCTCCCTCCCTGTGTCCCTGAGGTCAGTGGCCTTCCCCCGCAACGGCGGCAGCGGCGGCGGCGGCGGCGGGGAGGGGGTGATCTGTCCTTTTTAAACGGAAGATGGAGCCTATCCCTGCTCTGGGGAGCTGTCTTCAGGAACCCCCGCCTCCGGGGCAGGACCAGTTCTCAACCTGCGTCACGTGAGGTGTCCCCCGCCTTGGCCAGGCCGCCTCTCTGAGCCCGCCCGCTTCAGGCCACTGGACGTGGCTCTGCCTGGGGGACAGGTGGGAAATGAAGGTGACATGGAGACTGAACCTCAACCTGTGGGGCCCAGGCCGCAGAAGGGAGGCCTGCTGCTGCTGTGCTCAGGTCCAGGCCCCCGGAGTCCTTTTGTGGCAGGTACCACAGGCTCTGAGGTGCCTGCGCTGGCTCCAGCAGGCCTGACTCCCTGTGGGCAGCCCTGCGCCCGCCTCACCTTCCAGCCACATGCAGCCCCGAGACGAGAGCCCAGGGCTCACACTCTGGACCATGCGGCCCGCACTCACTCACCCCTAAATCACCATCCGAAACCTGGGTGTGCAGGAGTCGGGTTGTTGCTTGTCCTTGCAGGGAGGACGACCCTCCCACAGGTGAGCCTGCAGCTCCGAGTGCGTGGGGGACCAGATGCCCTGCAGGTGCCTCAGCACACAGGGCAGCATAATGGGAAAAGTCAGTCCCTGACTCGAGTGCACGACCCGTGTGGCCAGGGCTCTCAGACACACCAGGTACGCACGTGGGGCCAGAGGAAGAAGGGGAGGTCAGCAATTAGTCCTTCTCTGGGGACGGCTCCCGTGAGGGACTTCCTGGATCAGTGATGCAGCTGGTTGTGGGGGTCCTTTGTGGGGTTACAGCAAGGAGGGCTCCCCTTTCTCTGGACGATCAGAATTCACAAGGAGAATGGACACAGGTCATACTTCTGAGCTTTTACTTGGAAATGATGTGGAAACTCCCAGCCTGTGGGAGAAGGTGGGACAGGTCCCCTCCAGGCCCCTGTGAGTTCTCACTTTCCCCAGGCCTCTCCTGCCACAGCCTTACCTTCAGCGGACAGTCTGAGGTGGACCATGGTCTCTGGACACCGGGTCTGAGGTTCCGGTAGACTCTTGGTGAGGGCTTATCACCGCAGGAGCCAGTCTTCAGGCTCAGGAACTGCAGCCCTGGTGTGCTGGCTCTTCCCCTTCTCGGGGACCCTGCTGCTCCCCAGGACCGGTATAAACACAGGGACTGGGGTGCTCCTTGGGGCTAGTCTGCCTCTTTCTCCCCACTGGACAGAGCTGAGGATTTTTTAAAACACAAGCCCGTTTTATCTCCGACTTCAACCCACCCCCACAGCATTTTCCTTAAACTCTCCCACCCCAGAGTGAAAAGCTCAGGGCATTCACTCCCTGGCTCCACGGTGCAGCTACGCAAACTGTGGCAGAGCTGGGATGAAACGCCACTCCCACCTGGTCTGTGATCCCCTCAGAGGTCTGGCACCCAGGAGGCACACCAGGGCTCAGCCAGTTTCCATGGCCTGTGGGGTGGCCCCAGAACTCCATGTCTTGGCCCAGTTTCAGGCATCTGCACCACGCTGGTTAACCCAGGAGGCAGGTGGCGTTGATGGCCCACAGCCCTTTGGTGAACAATTTAATTGCTTTTGCGGGGGGCTGTGGGGACCAATGGTCTTTTATGTTTTAGTTCTCTGCCGAAGCCCATTTAGATGGTGCAGAACCCTCGGTCTTTGATTTCTGATAAATGCTGATTTACATGAAAAAACCCTAATTATCTCCGTCTCTTCCCTCCCTCCAGGCAGAGTCACCGGGGAAGGCAGTGTCTGCTGTTTGGCACCACGGAGGCCCTCTCCCACCCTGGTAGCTCGTAGTGACACTGAAGTGCCCCCCATCCCCCTTCTTGGGCAGCATCTGCCCCTCCCCATGCCCAGGGTGCAGCTAAGGCCCTGATGCAGACCCAGCCTCTGGATGACAAGGAGACCTGCATCCATTTGGAACATATTCCTGTAGGACCCCCCCCCCAACCCTGGTTTTCTCCCCAGTGGTTGTCTCTCTGCTTGGATGGCTCTAAGAACTTCTGTCTGTTAAAGCCCAGGGGACCAGTCTCTGGGAGCAAGAAGGGTTAAGACAATGAAATAGGCCTTTTGTGGTTGGGTTTGCGTGTAGGAGAAACGGTAGTGAACTTGAGCAGACAGCATTCTGGTTTGTACCAGTACAGCGTCTGTGAGGGACCTGCACCCATGCTCAGGGCCAGGCTGACCCTTCACCCCGCTGCCCCCCCAAAACATCCGGGATTGGGGATGTTTTTTGGTTTTTTTTAAGCAGTGAGTTGCCACCACGTGGGGAGGACAGCATTGGAGAGAGCATGCTGAGAGGGTCTGCTGGGGCCTGTCCTGTCCAGGGCGCCTCCCCAGAGCCCCCTGCAGAACGGGGTGCACACACAGCAGGTCTCTCCCCTGGGCTGAAGGAGGCCGGGTCGCCTGAGCTTTGGGGCCCTGGGTTTGTCCTATTGCAGTAATAGTAATAATGGTAATAATAATAAACAATAACTAACAATACCCTTGTTGTCATCCCCAGGGTTGGCTGGCTGGCTGTGGAACTGCTGAGGAGCGTTTGTTTTACCCCTCTGTTTGTACCCCTTCCTAATATGGGTACAAAAATTGTAAATTTTCAGCTTTTATTTCTGATAATGTGAATTTAAAGGCGAACATGTTTTTCATAAGTTTTGGTACGTGGTATCTTTATCACCATTCATTTTCAATTATTTTGTAATTGAAATTGTGTTTTACTTTTGAGGTTGTTTACAAGTGTATTACATAACTACCAAATATAAGGAGTTTCCAGAGTCCCATTTGTCGTGAATCCTGGCTGAAGTGCAATGAGAGCACTTCAGAAACATTGTATATAATTTCAATGCTGCGATGCTTGTTGAAACTGGCTTTATATTGGCTTGGCCAAACGCTAAAACCTTTTGGGAAGATGGAATTATGAAGATGCCTGCAATATTGCAGAAAGCAGTGGAACAAAACGGTGAATACATTGTTTAATACAGTTATTGGTGAAAACGAAAAACGTCTGTTCCTTTGCGTCTTCACATAAAAACTGGATGAACCTTTTGACAAAGCAAATAGTACAGTGTTCCAAGTGTGCATCTCTGCTGCCATCTCGTGGGAATTCTGGGGAATAACATCTGAGTTGAGTCAGGAAAAGTGGTTGATTCCAGTGGAATATCAATGAGTGTTGACGGCAGTGGTATTTACAAGTGCACTTCAAAACATCTAAGTGTAAGTACTTTCCAGTTACCTCGAGACTGGTTTCCAGAATAATGGCCAAGGAACGATAAACGTGATTTATGTGACATTGTTGGAACTGGCTTTTTAGTGTAATCAAGTTGTTACAACTTCAAGGTGTGCTTCAAAATCACTTGTCATTGGCTTTGTCTGTTGCAGCTTCCTTAAACAACGTGGAGGGAAAATTTATTCATAATTTTGCACTAAGAGGTACATGAAAAGAAAGAGTAAAATATAAGCGCCATCGTTGTATGTATCTGCCCTTCTGGACATGTCTACAGGCTCGTTTCCTCCACTCTGCCTGGACTTTGTTTACCATTTCAGATTCCTTGTATGGGTGCAAAACTTGTGCATTTTAAGCCTCTGTTTCTAATGTGTGCATTCAAGGGTGAGAATTTCTTTCTCGGGTTTTGGTCCATAGCATAATTCAGGTCAAGTTACTTTGTAATTCAAATAGTGGTTCATTTTGGAGGTTCTGTAGGAGTCTATTTGAGAAGGTCTGTACAGCAGAACTTTATCCTCATCCACTCCATGTGAATGCCAGCTCAAGTGCCATTAGAGCAGAAAACACATTGTACAGGCTTTCGAGGCTGTGATGGTGGTTGAAACTTGCTTTAAATGGGATTGTCCAAAAAGTCAGTTCGGCCCCCCACAACTGCACCACCTCTGCGTCCCCCCCAGCACATCACCTGGCACCGGTCCCGCATACTTGCCTTTAATGTCATTTGAAACTTTTTTAGACAGTATCGTGACAGCTGTCCTATCCCTGTGGGATGACAAACCTCATGACAACTGGTGAATGTGTGTGTGGCCCTCTTCCCACTGAAGATGCATGAACATAGGAACATTTTTGGCCCCTCAGTCTGTGTCATTTCCAGAAAGGTACAAGCGCAAGGGGAAGGCAAGAAAAGATGTGTGGTGTGTACAGACAAGATACTGAGTCTGAGATATGCTGAGAGTGTCTGCAGATGCTGTGAGAAGTGCATTGCAAAGATTCACGCGGGAGATTTCTCATGTGCAGTTGTCTCACGGGTAGGCAGACCAGGAGCAGTGGAGAGCCATCCAGGGCAGACGGTAACAGAGGACAGACCATGTTATGGCCCGCGGGAGACAGGCAACATACTCCAAGTGTCCCAATCAAGCGTTGAAAAGCATTTGCAGCAGCTTCGTTATGTTAATCTCTTTGACGTTTGGGTTCCACAGAAGTTAAGCAGGGTCGTGGGGGTCCCATCCTGACTGAATTTCCACAGGTGGTTCTTTACGGAAATGGAAGGAAACATTCCATTTCCAAGACAAAGTGTGAGGGGATGAACCGTTGATATTTGAGAATAATGTGGAACAGGAGATATTGAGGGAAGTCCAGGAACCACCAGCAGCCCCTCCAAAGGGCAGTCTTCATCTGAAGGAAGTGATGTCCTGCAGTGGGAGCTCCTTGCAGAAACCCAGCGGGCTTCTCCCAACAAGTACTGATCTCTGTTAGACCAAGTGAAAGCCACCTGAGGGAAAATGTCCAGAATTTGTCAGGAAAGACAGGGGAGCTTCAGGATAAGGCAGGAGTGCACACATTTCTCTTTGGTGACCAGGGGAAAACTGTTCCAGCCTGGCTGGGCAGTCATGATTCATCTGCAGTCCTCACCAGAGCTTGCGCCTTTGCGCCTTTAGTTTGGTCTTTGTGAATTTCTCTTATTGGAGAGAAATTTTCCTTCCCTGGAAGACTGCAGAAGACACCTGGAAGAGTTCCCTGGTCTGAAAGAGGACAATGTTGTGGGACAATGGAACAGTGAAATTGCATGAAAGGTGGCAGAGGGCTGTGGAAAAAAATGCTGACAACGTTGTCCAGTAGTTGTTCAATCCCGTTGTTTGGGGGAAAATGAAAATTGTCTCTGTCATGGCATCTGATGGTGAAAAGTGAACAAAATTTTTGGTCAAGCCAATAGTGTGCTATGTGTTCCAAATGTTGGTCTTTGCTTCCATCTTGTGGCTGCTTTAAGGAATGACACCTCAGTGCAGGTCAGCAGGAAAAGTGGTTGATTCCAGTGGAATGTCAATGACTTTGGGTGGCAGTGGTATTTACAAGTGTATTCTAAAACATCTAAATTTCAGGGGTGTCCAGTTACCTTGTGACTGGTTTTCAGGTCAAGGGCAAAGGAGCCATTTATACATTTTATGTGACGTTTCTCAGAACTGGCTCTGTAGCGTAGTAGCGTCAGTCTTTGACAAGCTGAAGGTGTGCTCGAAATTCGTTTGTCTTTGCTTTGTTGCAGCTTCCTTAAACAATGTCGAGGTAAAATTTATACATAATTCTGCACCAAGAGGTGCAGGAAAAAAAGCAAAGTAAAATATCGGCGCTATAAGTGTATGTACTCTTATTTCCTCAACTTTGCCTGGACTTCCTTTTCCATTTTCGGTTCCTCCTACATGTGCAAAGCTTGTACATTTCCAGTTTCTGCTTCTGACCTCTGCATTGACAGATGAAGGATTCTTTATCAAGAATTGGTAACTAGCATCTTTAGCGTCATTCGGGTCCAGTTATCACGTAATTCATACGGTGGTTCATTTTGGAGCTTCTGTAGGAGTCTCTTTCGGAAGTCCTGAACAACAGAACTCTATTCATCTATTCTCTCTGTGAATACTAGGTTAAATGCTACAAGAGCAAACAATGTACTGTATATGATTTTGCATCTGCAATGCTGGTTGAACCTTTCCTTAAATCGGGTCAGCCAAAAGGCCTGTTCGGCCTAAAAGCCTGTTCGGCAAAAAGTCCATTTGGCCAATAAGTCTGTTTGGCTAAAAAGTCAGTTCAGCCACAAGTCAGTTCAGCCTGCAACCCCACTCCCACACCCCCACTCCATCACCTGTCTCTGGTCACCCATACTTGCCCTTAACATCATTCAAAACCATTTTATTAGATGGTATTGTGACAGCTATTACATCAACGTGTGATAAAACTCATCACAACTGGTGATTGTGTGTGTGCTTCTTTTCACAGTGAACACAGGTGAACAGAAGCAACATCTTTGGCCACTTAGGCTGGTCATGTCAAGAAGGGTACATGCACGAGTGTAAGGCAAGAAAAGATTTATGGAGAAGATGCTGTGACTGATGGGACGTGTCTGAAGTGGATTGGGAAGTTGGATGCTGGAGGTTTCTCGGGTGCAGTGGCTGCATGGGTAGGTGGACTACTTGCAGTGGAGAGCCATCCAGCGCATACGTGAACTGAGGACAAACCACGTTATGGCACATGGAATTCAGGTGACGTACTCAAAGTATCCGAATCATGCGTGGGAAATCATTTGTACCAGCACAGTTACATTAGTCTGTTTTAAGTCTGGGTTTCACAGAAGTTAAGTGGGGTGGGTGGAGGTTGGATTAAACCCTTCTTGATCACATTTCCACATGAGATCCTCTAATGAAACACAAGGAAAATGTTTCATTTCCAAGACAAATTGTGAGGAGGAGGAAGAACTGTTGATATTTTACAATAATGTGGAATGGAAGAGATCATGGGCATATGAAGGGAACCACCACCAGCCCCTCCAAAGGAGGATCTTCAGCCTTGGCTGGTGTGGCTCAGTGGATTGAGTGCCTGCTGGCAAGCTACAGGGTTACGGGTTCAATTCCCAGTCAGGACACATCCCAGTCAGGACACATCCCAGTCAGGTTCGATTCAGGCCAGGTCCCCAGTAGGGGGTACACAAGAGGCAATGACTCATTGATGTTTCTCTCTCTCTCCCTCCCTACCCTTCCCTCTAAAAACAAATAAATACAATCTTAAAAAAAAATAAAAAGTGGATATTAAAAAAAGAAAAGGAGCATCTTCATCCAAAGAATGTGGTAGTGTGTACGTGGTGGGTTCAAGAGAGTACTTTCGTAGAATATGCCTGTGGAAAACCAGTGGGTTACTTGCAACAGGTGTGGCTCCCGATTAGACCAACTGAAAGCACCACTGCAGTTTGTCATCAGAAGACACGGAAGCTTCTGGATGAGGTGAGAGTGTTATTTTCCTTTGGTGACCAGGCCAAAGTGTTCTCAGGCTGGCTGCACAGTCGTTCGTGATTTGTCCACAGTACCCAGCAGATCTGGCAACTGTGCATGGCTGTTTAGTTCAGTCTTTCTTAATTTCTCTTAATGGAGAGAAGTTTCCATTCCCTGGAAGACTGCAGAAGGCACCTGGAAGAGTTCTCTGTTCCAACAGATAACAATATTTTGGGAAGATGGAATGGTGAGGTTGCCTGAGAGATGGCAGAGGGAGGTTGAAGAAAACGGTGAAACCATTGTTCAGTCACGTTGTTGGGGGAAAATGAAGAATGTGCCTGTCATTGCGACTCCCAGTAAAAACCAAAGGAACCCTTCGGCAAAGATCAAAGTACCCGTGTTCCAAATGTGCATTCTGCTGCCATCTCGTGGCCGTTTGGGGGAATGACACCTTAGTGCGTGTCCCCAGGAGAATTGGTTGATTCCAGTGGAATATCAATGACTTTTGACAGCAATGTTAATTACAAGTGCATTTCAAGACATCTAAATGTAAGGATTGTCAGGTTACTTTCCGATTGGCTTCTAGATTAAGGGCAAAGGAAGCACTAAATGTGTGTTATATGACATTTGTTGGGACTGGCTTTTAGCATGATAGAGTCAGGTTTTTACTAGGTCTAAGTTGTTTGAATTTTTTTGTAATTTGTCTTGTGTGTTGCAGCTTCTTTAAACAAGGGGAAAATAAAAAGTATTCAAAATTCTCTACTCAGAGGAAAAATCAAATCAAATCGCTATCATTTTATGTACGTGCCCTTCCAGACACGTCTAGAGGCCTGTTTCCTAGAGTGTGTCTTGGCTTCATTTACTCTTTTCGGTTCCTCAAATGAGTGCCACTCTTGTACAATTTGAGGTCTTGTGCCTAACACGTGTGTTTAAGGGTGCAGATTTTGTTCTCAAGTGTAAGTATGTAGTATGTTTAGCATCATTCAGTTTAAATTATTCTGTAACTCACAATGTGGTTCATTTTGGAGGTTCTGTAGGAGTCTGTTTCAGAAGTACCAAGCAGGAGAACTTTCCAGTCACCCATTTTCAGTGAACTCTAGCTTTAGTGCTGTGAGAGCAAATCACATACTGTATTGATTTCAATCGTGCGATTCTGGCTGAAGCTGTCTTTATACCGGGTTGGCCCAAAAGTAAGTACGGCCCCCACCACCCTTCTGCCATCCTGCCCCTTCATGTGACTCTGGGTTGCATGTGAAAATATTCTGTTAGAGTATATCCTGACAGATGTCATACCAGCATGCATTTCAAGAAAAAACTCATCAAAACTGTCCAGTGATGTTGATGATAAAGATGGGTGAACATAAGGAACAATTTTGGCACATTAGGCTCTGTCATTTCAAGAAAGGTGAAAGCACATCTGGAATGCCAAAATAAAGATTTGTAGTGTGCATGGAGAAGGCACCCTTAGGTGATGAAATGTGTCAGAAGTGGTTTGCGAAGTTTCATGCCCAAGATGTCTTGCACAAAGGTGCCCCACGAGTCTTGCAGACCATTAGCAGTTCACGGCCATCGAGTCCAGACCTTAACTGAGGACAGACCAGGTTATGCCATGTGGGAGACAGGTGACATACTCAAAGTATCCAAATCGAGCACTGAAAATCATTTGCACCTGCATGATTACGCGAATCGCTTTGATGTTTGGGTTCCACAGAAGTTAAAGGGATGGGGGGGCACTTTCTTGACCTCATTCCACCAGGTGGTTCTCTGTGGAAAGTAAGGAAACCGTTCTGCTTGCAAGCAAATTGTGAGAGGGTATGAATCGTTGAAGTTTGAGAATAATGTGGAACAGGAGAGACTGTGGGCAAATGAAGGAACCACCACCAGCAGCCCCTCCGCAGGGCGGTCTTCATCCAGAGGAGGTGATGTTGCCTATGTGGTGAAATGGTAGGGAGTTCTGTAGGAGGAGCTCCTTGTGGAAAACCAGTGGGATATTCGCAACACATGCTGCCGCATCAGACCAACTGCAAGTATCGTCTGAGGGAAAGAGTCCAAGAAGAAGATGCGAAAGCTTCAGGATGAGGTGGGAGCGCACGTTTCTGTTTGGTGACCAGGGAAAAACGGTTCCAGCCTGGCCGCGCAGTCGTGATTCATCAGCAGTACTCACCAGAAAGTGCTCCTTTGCATGGCCGTTTAGTTCAGTATTCCGAATTTCTCAGTGGGGAGAAATTTCTGTACCCTGGAAGACTGCAGAAGGCACCTGGAAGAGCTCTCTGCTGCTAAAAGTAACAGTGCTATGGAACGATGGAATGGGAAGTTGCCTGAAAGATAGCAGAGGGCAGTGGAACTGAATGGTGATGATGTTGTGCAGTTGTAATTTTGGGGAAAATGAAAAGTGTGCCGTTCATTGCATCTTACAGTAAAAAGCAAAGGAACCTTTCAGTCAAGGCATTAGTGGGATGTGCGTTGCCTGTGTCAGTCTCTGCTGCCATCACGTGGCCATTTTGGGAATGACACCTTAGTGCAGGTCAGCAGGAAAAGCGGTTGATTATACGGGAGTATCAGTGACTGTTGATTTTTTTTTAAGACTGTTTTGAGGTACAAGTCTCAGATCCCAATGTTACTCACCAGTTCCTTGGGACCTCTTTGTACGAGCACATCATCTGGACCAGCAACGATTTGGGGCTGTCCCATAGGTTCTTTTCTTCTATTATATCTTTAAATTATTCTTTGTATATATAGAAGTTATTTATTTCTGTATGTTATTTATCACATAATTTACTAAATTGTATTATTTATAATAACTTCAAGTTGATCTTCATGAGTTGTCAAGGTAAATAAGATATCATGCAAAAATAAAATTACATTACTTTAGTTGTACAAAATATGAAAAAATAGTTAAAGCTTGACTAAAACATGAAACATGAAGAATTTAAAATGTGTTAGTTATAAGTTCATTAGTAATTAAATAATATAGTAACATGAATCTTAGCATTATAAATGAGTTCAGGGTCTGGAGCAATGGTGTACTAGAAATCAGAAGTATTTTGTAAGTAAAATTGTGCCCCCTATAGGTTATCTGAGGAACTCACAATATGACAAATGTCCACATTTTCAAAGAAGAGAACGTTTGATGGTGAATTCTGGAAAATAAAAGAGTAAGATTGTAGATTCTAAGTTATTTTAAGAAACAATTACTGAAGAGTGATTTATGGGCAATGAAAAGAGACAGTGAGCCCCAGTGCTGTGGTTTATCATGTGTGGTTCAGTCTCTTAAGGTGTCATATCTTCCTTGGCTTCTGATCTTTCGTGGGTGTCTTCTTAGCCAAGGACATTCATCCCCAGTCTTTGCAAGATGGCTGGCATTGTTATTTATTTTTTGTTGTTGCTCTTTAGCTCTCAGCCTCCAGGCTGCCTGTCCAGAGAGAGGCGTGATTTCAGATCCAGGGTGCAAAGTCACATGCTGTTTGTATTCTAATGGACTCTTCATCCTGCTCCATACAGAGGAGGGTTTCTCATGGCTACGGATCATTCTTTCTCCTGGGAGATTTTTCTCTGCATTGTAGGTGCTTATTCGCAGTCCTTACCTCTGTTCTGTGCATGCCAGTAACTCCCACCTTAACCCCACCCTAATGACAGTCTGAAAGGTGTCCACACAATGTGCCAAATGTCCCCTTGGGGGGAAAGTCAACCTCAGGTGAAAACCACTGATCTTAAAGATGGATCATCTTTGGAACCTGAGTGATCTGGCCTTGGTAAGAAGTGTTTTTACTGTCAACCACGCAAATTATTTTCTGACTCCAATTGTGATTTATTTTGAGGTGGTTATTTAGAAGTCTATTTCATAATTTATAAATATAAGTACTTTGTAGTTATCTGCTGTTACTGATTTCTTGATTAATGGTAGTGAAAGCAAGAAATATATATAATTGTAAATAAATGTCAGTCCTTTGATGTGTGTTGGAACTTGCTTTATATCACTATATGGTCACTTTTTTTAAAAGTTCCCAGGGTGCTTGGAAAGCATCTGAGGCGTATTTGCAGTTTTGTGGTGTAGTGAAGTACTTATGCACATTGAATGCAATTTGTTTCTCATGTTATTTTTGTTGTATTTTTACCAATTTTTGTGGGCTGTATTGAAACAGAACCTGAATGATAGAGGTTTGTTAAATCTCCTATTGTGATTATTATTTTGTGTATTTTTCCATATAGCTCTGTTCTATATAATTTTGAATTTATGTTATTAAGTGAATAAAAATTTGGAACTATCTGGTAAATTGAATTTGCCGATATGAAATACTCCTCTTTATTTGTAGTAGTGGGTTTTTTTTTTTTTTGCCTTCAAGTCTACTATAGGTTATGTAATTTTCATTTGGTTAATGTTCGTGTAGTATATTTTTCCCATTCTTTCACTTTATTTTTTTTTGATATATTTATTATGCTATTAGTTGTCCCATTTCTGCCCCTTCACACAACTCCATCCTGCCCACCCCCTCCCTCCCACATTCCCCACCCTATAGTTCATGTCCATGGGTCATACTTATAAGTTCTTTGGCTTCTACATTTCCTACACTATTCTTACCCTCCCCCTGTCTATTTTC
Source organism: Desmodus rotundus (assembly GCF_022682495.2). Taxonomy (NCBI): domain Eukaryota; kingdom Metazoa; phylum Chordata; class Mammalia; order Chiroptera; family Phyllostomidae; genus Desmodus; species Desmodus rotundus. Next base: position 137,725 of record NC_071395.1, on the reverse strand, counting down.
CACCTATCATTTATGCTATTTGTTCTCTGTACCTTTCCCCCCTCTCTCCCCCTCCCAATCCCCTATTGATAACCCTCCATGTGATCTCCATTTCTGTGGTTCTGTTTCTGTTCTAGTTGTTTGCTTAGTTTTCTTTTGTTTTGGTTTTAGGTGTGGTTGTTAATAACTGTGAGTTTGCTGTCATTTTTACTGTTCATATTTTTTATCTTCTTTTTCTTAGGTAAGTCCCTTTGACGTTTCATTTAATAATGGCTTGATGATGATGAACTCCTTTAACTTGACCTTATCTGAGAAGCACTTTATCTGCCCTTCCATTCTAAATGATAGCTTTGCTGGATACAGTAATCTTGGATGTAGGTCCTTGCCTTTCATGACTTGGAATACTTCTTGCCAGTCCCTTCTTGCCTGTAAGGTCTCTTTTGAGAAATCAGCTGACAGTCTTATGGGAACCCCTTTGTAGGTAACTGTCTCCTTTTCTCTTGCTGCTTCTAAGATTCTCTCCTTCTGTTTCATCTTGGGTAATGTAATTATGATGTGCCTTGGTGTGTTCTTCCTTGGGTCCAGCTTCTTTGGGACTGTCTGAGCTTCCTGGACTTCCTGGAAGTCTAGCCAGACTGGGGAAGTTCTCCTTCATTATTTGTTCAAATAAGTTTTCAATTTGTTGTTCTTCCTCTTCTCCTTCTGGCACCCCTAGAATTCGGATGTTGGAATGTTTCAAGATGTCCTGGAGGTTCCTAAGCCTCTCCTCATTTTTCCGAATTCTTGTTTCTTCATTCTTTTCTGGTTGGATGTTTCTTTTTCCTTCTGGTCCACACCATTGATTTGAGTCCCAGTTTCCTTCGCATCACTATTGGTTCCCTGTACATTTTCCTTTGTTTCTCTTGGCATAGCCTTCATTTTTTCATCTACTTTTCGAACAAATTCAACCAATTCTGTGAGTGTCTTAATAACCAGTGTTTTGAACTGTGCATCCGATAGGTTGGCTATCTCTTCCTCGCTTAGTTGTATTTTTTCTGGAGCTTTGAAGTGTTCTGTCATTTGGGCCATTTTTTTTTTTTTTTTTGTCTTGGCGCGTCTGTTACTTTAAGGGGTGGAGTCTTAGGTGTTCACTGGGGCGGAGTAACGCTGGTCGCTGTGCTGTGACGCTGTATGTGGGAGGGTCCGAGAGGGATCAATGGCGCCTGCTCCACTCTCCACCGGACCTCGTCACCACCTTCGCTACCCACAATCAAATTGGGTCCCCCTGGTGCTGGTTCCCGAGTGGGTGGGTCTCTCCAGCGACCTCTCCTGTGAGGCTGGGAGTCTCTCCTGCTGCCGCCCCAACCCCCACGGGTGTTTTCAATCAGAGGTTTGAGGCTTTATTTCCCCGCACTGGAGCCCTGGGTTACGAGGTCTGCTTCGCTCCCGCCGTTCGTCCAGGTTTATCTGTGCTCGAGTGTGGGGCCGAGGGGTACTACCCGCCGCTCTGCCTGCCCCGTTCTCCGCTACTCTGAGTCCGGCCCTCTCGGTTTATCTGTGGGCGAATGTGGGGATGCAGGGTCTGCTAGTGGTCAGACTGCCTGCCCTGTTCGTCCCACACTCCGCCAGTCTCGGTCCCGCCACAGCAACGTGAGTCCTCTCCGCCCCTCCTACCGGTCTGGATGAATGTTTATTTTTTATTTACTTGGTGTTGGTCCCCCTTGCTGTTCGATTTTCCGTCAGTTCTGGTTGTGCGAGGCGGCGCAGTGTGTCTACCTACACCGCCATCTTGGTTCTCTCCATTCTTTCACTTTAGATCTCTTGGTATGTTTCAGATAGCTCTCAGTGTTTTATGTTCGTTATGAGTGGCTATCAAAATCAATTAAAGAATTGATTTGGGTGGAGGATGTCATGTAGGGGGCCCAATATTTTTCCCATTTGGTTGTTCTAACACCTTTTATTTATCACAAATATTTTCCCACATATGTAAAGAGATATCTTTATCCTAGAAAATAACCATGGCACCTCACATCACTGTCTCATTTATGCTCTTCTGCGCGTGGGGTTTCTGACTCTCTCCTGTGAGTTAGGTTCTCCCGCCTATGCATATTTTACATTTGGCCATTTTCATTTGCTAATCTGTGTCATACCTGTTGGATTATTAGACCAGCCCAAAGATTCCTGAGGTCACAGGAAAGGTTGTTTCCCCACCATGTAAGCAAGCAGTCAGATGTTTAATATGAGGTGAATTTGGAGAGTACATGTACGTCACCACTCACTTAAGGAAGGTTTAACAACTTAAGTAAAGTAACTTATTCTCAAAACTGAACGATTATGTCAGTGAAATGTGGAACAATGTACTAATGTAGCTTGTGGATATAAAACTTCTATTTAATGTTTCCAAGGTGGCAATGAAGATGGACAACATTTTGCACTTGGCACGTTGATTTTAAACTGGCTGTTAAGAAAGGGAAGACTGAGAAATTATATAGGATTGTCATCTCATTTCTTCCTAAGAGGTTTAGTTGCCACAGTTTGGTTTAGGAAGAGAGCTTCAGGACAATCACCTCAGCTTCAGACAGTGACACTCCTAGCAAGAGCTTGTTGACCCTCTTACTGTCTCCTTGTGTGTTAAAGTTTTGGGAGTTGCCCAACAGAAATCAACCTGCCAGGTATGCTGCCCTTTTTTCTAAATTACCTGCATGTTCCCCATTTACCTTTGAAATCTAAGACTCTGTTCTTCCATTCTCCAAAGTACCCTATATACCCAATATCACCTCCTTATGTTTGGTATTCATTTGAATATGAATTCCCCTTGCCATTGAATACCTCCCGTTAATTAGATTATGTTAATTTGATTGTTATCCCAGTTCTCAGAATTTAGAAGGTATGGCAAAAATAATGTTTTAAACTCCACAGTGTTGGTGAGCTGGCCGTGTGACAAGCATGGCTGGGACACTAACTTCTAGAAAGTGCAGCCTCTGAGAGAGTATGGACATCTCCTGGCAAAAGTAAGCATTAATATTATATTTTGCTCTGTCAGCCTTTATGGTCTATTTCTGCAGGGCTTGGTACAATTTAGTAGTGCTGAGAGTCACTTTCTTCTCTTGTACGTTTACACTGGCATGAAAAGTATTTGTGAGGCCAGTTGCTTGGACTTAGGAAAGTTCTTCATTGACCGCTGGCTCTGTTTACATTGGGAGGACTCGGTTCTGCTCCTGCATTGGCATCTGGCAACTGGGCTCCATTGCCCAGCTCCGACTCTGGAGTGTGGCTGTGGGGTCCTGGTTACAGATCTAGGTTCTGTCTCCAGGGTCTGTGGCCTGGGGCTGTGTGTCTGGGATGTGGAGTCTCTTTAGTGTGGCTTTGCATGCTGGGTTGGTGTGTGGGATCCACAGGCAGCTCTGGCTCTAGGGTCTGATGGATGGAATCTGGTGTCCAGGGTTCTCTGTCAGTCTCTGGTGTCCAGTGACTGGCATTCAGTGTACATGGTCTGTCCTGGGTCGTGGGGACAGTTTTAGGATTGGGGCGGAGATCTGGCATTCAGCTATTGGTTCTGGCTCTTCTCCAGGGTCCAGGTTCTAGACTCCAGGGCCTGTGTATGTTTTGGTATAGGGTCTCTGTGAACTTGATGCAGATCCCAGCCCACGGGATCTGTGTGCTGTGGCAGGAATAGACAAATTCACACAGACTACAAAAATCCTGTGGGGAAAAAGGGATGGCATGGCCACTCTCAAAGTGAGAGAGGGTGTGAGGGCCAGAGAGAGCCCCTGAGAAAGCCCGATCCCTGCCTGGACAGGCTTTTACTGCTTTTCTGGGCAGTTTACATAGAGGATGGTCCACATTTACTGTGCCCATGTTCACTGTAGGTGATTACCTTTTACACACAACTAAGGACAGAATGCTGCTTATTACACCAAAGAGAAGAATGTTACAGTTCCATGGGGAAAGTGGTTGAACTGGTTACACTCCATACTTGGGTGGTTTAGCACAGGCTTTAGGAAGTTAAAGATACTCAGTAAACATTTGCTGCCTCAATCCAGGGTGAGGGAGTTTCAGGAAAAGCAAGTCTCAGAGGAACCTAGGTACAGGGCAGGCCTGATTCCCCACAGAAGTAGCTGTCCATGGGTGTGGGTCCTGCCTGCCGGACCTCATTCCCACTGGCTTTTCCGAGTGGGAGCTGGGCTACATTTCCCCCACGTGGAACAGTTCCCTATACTCCATCTTGGCCGGCAGTCCCTGGTTCTACCCTTTTGCACTCTGCCTTTATGTGGGTGGGAGACATGCTTGGAAATGTGGTCTCCAGAAAAATGTGTGGTCCTCTGGACAGTAGGGAAAGCATGCATTTGTTGGGAAGCTGCCGCGGTCCAGCCGCAGCAGAGTCCAGGGGGTCCCGAAGGTGCTATGAGGCGTCAGCCATGGGAGACAGACGACATCACGCCTCAGAGGACAGTGAAGCTCTGTTCCGTTTATTGCAAGCACAAATGGATTTTTATATTTTCCTTTTTGGCATAGATTAACATTTGCAAGTGCATAACATGATCAGTTAAGCAGAAACATCAATACAAAGGTAACCAGGAAAAGTACGAAAGTTTCCATGGATTTAAGTATATTAAACAAAGATTGTTTTGACCAAAGTTTCCATAGATTCAGTTATAGTGAACAAAGATTATTTTAACTAGGAGAGTTATAAATCAGACGATTAGACATTTTCAGAAATTGTTCATAGGGCAAAAGTATACAGTAGATTGAGCAGAGGCAATAAGGCTTTTGTGATATCTAACTTAGCTATCTATCTTTTCTGTCTAAAATGTTTCTCTGTGTACTATAAACTTTAGCTTCATAGTAACTGTTTCTGTATACCTAATAGCTAACCAGCTTTTCTTATTTCTATGGCTGTCTAATTGATATATATTCTTATTTAAGGTAAAGGAGGGGCTTGTTGACTAGAAACGTATTGGTCTGATTATATCCTGTTTGTGTCAGCTGCTGGTAAATTCTAAGAGTGGTGATCATTTCCAGGAGGTTCCAGATGATTAAACCAGTAAAAATGCAGATTCCATTAAAGAGAAAGAACAAAATCACACGCAAATCCCAAGTAATGCCACGTCCTCCAGGCCAGGATACGCTTCTTTGAAGACATATCCCCCATGTCTGGACTTTGTCAAACAACACGGTTGACCGTACTGGAACTGGACGTGGCAGGAAGCACCCTGCCTAGTTTCAGAAGCTGTAAACCCCTATGGCTAAGGCTGAATGAAAGACCTTGGGACCATGAGCCATTAAGGAGACAAAGCTTATCTCCCTGGCAGGGGCACAGCCCCTGCCCTATTTACTTTACCCTGCTTGGCCCTGAGCCTGACCAGTTAGCCAATGACGGGTAAGATTCCTCAAGGGAGGGATGACCTAAGACAGGCATGGTCAGGAAGAGGTCCTCAGGGAAGGACTTGGGGGGCTATAGAAAAAGGGGGATGGACCCTCGCCCCTCAGCTTTGACATAGACTGAGCGCTCATTCTGTCTGCAAGAAGTCTCCTAATCTCTTGGCTGCCTTACTTCCCCTGCCTGACTGAAGCCTGAAACAATGACAGAGGGCGGTGCAACCCTGTGCTGGAAAGGGTGGTTCCCTGGTGGCCTGATCAGGCCTAAGAGAGAATACACAAAACCCTGTGACCTGCTTTGCTAAGAATGCCCTCAGGTTTCTCATAAGGGTCCAAGCATGAGATGAGTTTGTTTCCCAAAGTTTTACAGCCCTTTAGCTACTGACCCTGACTGAGAATAAGCCCTCAAAGTTCTTTGTATGTTATCTATTGTTTGATCCTGACTGCCTGACAATGACTGATGAGCTTTACCTATATTCCTGTGCAAATTGAACCCAATAAAAGCCCATTGAGGAAAAGGCTCTTACCCTTCCCCTTTGATAGATAAACCACTTTTCCTCCCCCAGCAGATCATGTCTTGGTAGACTTATTTTTATCCCTGGCAGAATGGGGTATCTGTGAGCAAAGCTACCCCACATACAGTTCTATGAACACAGTCACAGTGACCCTGTGATGATGACTCAGGAGTGGGGGGCATTGCCCTGGAGAAGGGAGGCATTGCCTCTGGGGAGGCTTCTGGAACGAGGGTCCCTGCACATACCTGGCCCCAGGCCTGCCCTGAAATGAGCTAGCCAAGTCTCTGAATAAGCCATCTCCTGGATGCTCCTCTGTTTCTCCATCCCTAAGGGGGGATCCCCTTATGGATGGAAAGACAGGGGGATCTTCACAGTGGGGAGGCCTGAACTGTAGGAGCCCACACGTTTCCCGCAAGTTAGGTGAGTGTCGTGCACCCTGGCCTCGGGGTCCGAGCTCTGGGGAGGCAGAGGACCACTCCCCGAGGTCTACAGGTGTCCTTCGGGGGATCAAGGGATGGCATGGGCACTCTCCAGGCGAGAGAGGGTGCCAGGGCCCCAAGAGAGCCCCCCAGGAAAGCCCGAGCCCTGGTGCAGAGGCTCCTGTTGCCTCCCCAGGCTCCTGCCATGGGGCCTGGTCCTGCTCGCCTGGGCCCAGGTTCACCTCAGGTGAATGCCTTTTGCAGTGCGGCCCCTCTGCCAGCGTCACACCAGGACTCTGCCCCTCTCCCATGCCCATGCTGAAAGCCACAGAATATTGAGTTTATGGTGTTCTCTCTGGGCTGTGCTGGTGGGGGGAGAAACAGGGAAGGGAAACAAAACCCAAGACACACACCTTCCTTTAAAAAAGCATAAAAGAAAATAATAGTGGCTATTACTGGAATCCACACAGTTCATGTAGACACTCTTCACAAGCCTGGCACTGGGAGGACAGAAAGGTCATCGTCCAGGTCATGGGACTTGGGTGTCCTCCTTTGGGGAACCCACCCCAGCAGGAACAGGGTGGGTTGTGCTTAGGTCTCCCTCATGCAGGAGAGGGTGTGATGGGGTCCTCACTGATTGTTCGCCATCTCTCTGTATTGAACTCGGCTCTGGTTCTAAGAAAAGTGTGACCTCTGGGAGCTGTTAGCACCCTCGCTATGATTATGCAGATGGGGATGTTTACCCTGTTCTCACCCTGAGTCTTGCTGGACTCCCAGCCATTGGGTTCACGGGAATTTTGTGCTCTTGGACCATTGTGGACATCATCTAGGAATGGGTGGCCAGGAATGACCACCATTGTGCATGTCCATTATCCCATCAGACTTCACTTCACAAACAAAAGCTTAAAGATGCAGTAAGTACTAATTTCGAGATGGTGTCAGTGGTGCATGAAGCCCTGTGGGGCCCAGGTACGAGGAAAGTGCATCACAGAAGCTGCCATGTGTGGGCTTCATGAACGCCATACGCAGATGGGGCGCACCTGCCACAGGAGAAACTCGGTTCTTCTTGCCGATGCAGTAAAGGATCACAGATCAGCAAGTGTACTAGCGTGCAAGCAGGGTGTGTTCGTGATACGCTCTCATGGACGAGGACAGGCCTTGCCGAGGTGGGGGTGAAAGGCAAGAGCACCAGGTCCTTCGTCCTGAAGACTCATGTATTTGGTGGGATGGGGGCAAAGAAATCACATATTGACTGGTGGGTAAAAGCGGGGCCAGCCTCCACAGGGGCCGTGCCTACCCACACCTAGGTATGTGTGTGGGGGGTCTGTTAGCCTGAATCCTTATCTCGCTTCAGACCCCCGTTGGTCATCTTGTAAAGCAGATACATGAGAGTTAAAGTTGAGGCAGTTACCCAGTTACCTAAGGGCTCTTTCTGTAAGCACTGGGGACCCTCTCGTAAAGCAGATAGTGGCCAGAGGAAAGCGATTAGCCAAGTTTGTTTTCTGGGTCCTTCCCTTGAGCGCTGTGGACGCCCTCCCATCTTCTAGGCCTTGGGATGAATAGTTTGAAAGCCTTTGCCAAATAGTGGAAACGATACCTAGAATCTCAGCGTGTTAGCATGGTGTTTCTTGTGACGCTGGAACATCTGGCAATAGAACTGGACCAGGCTCAGGACTGCTGAGTTAGTGGGAGACATGTCTTCCTCGGCCTCCCTGCCCTGGCTTACCATCTATCCCACCTAACACACCAGTGCAGGGACATGCTCTTCCCAGTGTCAGTCCTCAGCAGGGGGTGGGCAAGGGTCTTGCTTCACAGATCACGCAGTAGCACCTGCCTGTGTTGAGGAGGCTCTGAGGGTGCGTGGGCTCAGTGGGAGGGTGGTGACCCGGAGGGAAGTGCATCCCCCACCTCAGGGCCGCTGAGTCTATGTGAGGAAAGCAGTGGGGTCTGCTCAAAGTCTGAATTTGTCTACAGACCCCTACACTGTCCTTATCTTCCTCTGTCCAGCACTAAAGACCCGGGAGACATGGGCACTGAAGGCTGTTCAGCAGGACTTGTGATCTCAGCGATTCTCTGTACTGACTCAACTTTGAATGTCAACCCGAAAGGCTGGAGTTCCCATTTCCACTGTACAGACTAGGAAGCAGGCAGAGAGAAGCTGAGAATCTTGCCTTACATCACACAGCTGGAGAAGACAGAGCTGAGACTCACACCCACTACAGACTGATATGGAATCTGTATGCTGTGCACCAACCAGGAAACGCTGACCCTGAAGGGGCAGCAAGGAGAGTGAGGAAGACCAGGTGCCCAGACTGAGCCAGGCTCACATCTGTGCACAAGTGTATGTTCCTCCCTACCAATCACCTCTGAGGCTTCAGATGTTGTAGGAAACCGGAGAAGAGCCCAGAGAAGCCAAGTGAGGAGGGTAGGGGGATGATTAGGAGAAAAGGCCCCCTTCCCAGGAGTCTGGGGAATTCCCTTCCCTGGTGAGTCTGTCTCAAATCCCTCTAGCTCTCTGGGCAGTAACCAAAGTAGATTGACTAAAGACTTATGCATTTGCAGGAGTTGAATTTCTGTAGCTGAGAGTATGAGTTCTTTGTGACTCTTCCCAAACTCTCTGCTTTCAGTGGTGAGGGGAGTGAGGGATGTGGGCTTCATATTTGTATGGAGACAAAACTTGTTAGAATAGGACATCAAAAACTATGAATGAGATTGGTGCTGACATCCCCATATCACTATGGAACTGTTTGTCCATCTCGTCTTTTGTCATGAAACTGGAGGGTTTGTTTAACCAGTTACTTCTGTACTAATTACAATCTTGGGGATAGTAAGGGGCCGTAGACTTCCTATGGCTATTGATATGCAACTTACTGCTAATGACTCACTCAGTCCACCTGCAAACATAGGCCTTCTCCCCTGAGTGTGTCCCCTGGTGTGTGATGAGATGTGACTTACGTGTAAAGCCTCTCCCACACTCCCTGCAAACATAGGGCTTCTCCCCTGAGTGTATCCTCTCGTGTCTTATGAGAACTGACTTTCGTGTAAAGCCTCTCCCACACTCCCTGCAAACATAGGGCTTCTCCCCTGAGTGTGTCCTTTGGTGTGTGATGAGAACTGATTTGTATGTAAAGCCTCGCCCACACTCCCTGCAAACATAGGGCTTCTCCCCTGAGTGTATCCTCTCGTGTCTTATGAGAACTGACTTTCGTGTAAAGCCTCGCCCACACTCCCTACAAACATAGGGCTTCTCCCCTGAGTGTGTCCCCTGGTGTGTGATGAGATATGACTTCTGTGTAAAGCCTCGCCCACACTCCCTGCAGACATAGGGCTTCTCCCCTGAGTGTGTCCCCTGGTGTGTGATGAGATTTGACTTGCGTGTAAAGCCTCGCCCGCACTCCCTGCAAACATAGGGCTTCTCCCCTGAGTGTGTCCTTTGGTGTGTGATGAGAACTGATTTGTATGTCAAGCCTCGCCCACACTCCCTGCAAACATAGGGCTTCTCCCCTGAGTGTGTCCCCTGGTGTGTGATGAGATATGACTGCTGTGTAAAGCCTCGCCCACACTCCCTGCAGACATAGGGCTTCTCCCCTGAGTGTGTCCCCTGGTGTGTGATGAGATTTGACTTGCGTGTAAAGCCTCGCCCGCACTCCCTGCAAACATAGGGCTTCTCCCCTGAGTGTGTCCTCTGGTGTGTGATGAGATTTGACTTCCAGGTAAAGCCTCGCCCACATTCCCTGCAGACATAGGGCTTCTTCCCTGAGTGTGTCCTCTGGTGTGTGATGAGATTTGACTTGCGTGTAAAGCCTCGCCTGCACTCCCTGCAAACATAGGGCTTCTCCCCTGAGTGTGTCCTCTGGTGTGTGATGAGATTTGACTTCCAGGTAAAGCCTCGCCCACACTCCCTGCAGACATAGGGCTTCTCCCCTGAGTGTGTCCTCTGGTGTCTGATGAGAACTGACTTCCGTGTAAAGCCTCGCCCACACTCCCTGCAAACATAGGGCTTCTCCCCTGAGTGTGTCCTCTGATGTGTGATGAGATTTGACTTCCAGGTAAAGCCTCTCCCACACTCCCTGCAGACATAGGGCTTCTCCCCTGAGTGTGTCCTCTGGTGTCTGATGAGAACTGACTTCCGTGTAAAGCCTCGCCCACACTCCCTGCAGACATAGGGCTTCTCCCCTGAGTGTGTCCTCTGGTGTGTGATGAGATGTGACTGCCGTGTAAAGCCTCTCCCACACTCCCTGCAAACATAGGGCTTCTCCCCTGAGTGTGTCCTCTGATGTTTGATGAGATGTGACTTCCAGGTAAAGCCTCGGCCACATTCCCTGCAAACATGGGGCTTCTCCCCTGAGTGTGTCCTCTGGCCTCTAATGAGATGTGACCCATCACTGAAGCTTTGCGAACACCCTCCATGCTCGATCGTTACAGTTCTTGACATTCCTACTTTCACAAACAACTTGCCTGTGTCCTCTGGTCTCTCTTTCTGGCCTCTACGGGGCTCTTCCTCCATCATTCTCTCATGCTCGCTGGAGCTCCTCATCCATTCTGTGGAAGGTTGGAAAAAGGGTCTTGAGATTCTCCTCTGACTGATCCTTTTAAGCAAAGGTTTGGACGTTTCTTTGACTTCTTGACCTTCAGCTTTATCATTCCAGCTGTGTGTATTAGTATGTCGGTGCTGCTGATTCTGATCCTCTGGGCAGGGTTCCTCTACTTGGAGGTGTTTTCTTGCAGATGTTCCTGAGAGACTCTGACAGGGATGATTGAGTTCCATGTGCTGGCTGAGGAACTTCTGACTGGAGAAGGCCAGAGGGCAGGAGGGACATGGGTGGATCTCTGGCTTTGGTTCCGCTGAAAGAGAAAGGTTTGGTCAGGGCATATGTTGACGAGAATGCCTGGGCTGCACGACTTGGCTGCTGGTGAGACCTGCCCCATGAGTCTTTCTTACTGTGGTGACAACGCAAGCTCCGTCTCCCACAAAGTGTCCACTCGCAGCCTATTTTCCTTTTTAGTTTTGTGCAGTGCACCTTCTTCAGAAATCCAGAAAGCCCCCATCAGGAGGGTCTGTTCTAATATTGCCCAGACTAGGGGCTTTCAAGGAGCACGAGAGGCCATTTCACTCCTCTGTGTGGATGGGACTGCAGTGACCTTTCCCTTCTATACGTATCTTCTAAGTCGTGTTAAAGAGCAAACCGCAGGCCCCAACTAGGAATTGCTTCTCTGTTTTCCTAAACAGTAAAATAAAATGTCCTCCCTGACCTTGCTTGTGTGGCTCAGTGGGTTGAGTGCCAGCCTGCGAAGCAAAGAGTCGCAAGTTTGACTCCCAGTCAGGGCACATGCCTAGGTTGTGGGCCAGGTCCCCAGTAGGGGGCATGCGAGAGGCAACCACACATTGATGTTTCCCTCTTTCTCCCTCTTCCCCTCTAAAAATAAATAAATAAAATCTTAAAAAAAAAAATCCTTCCTCAAGCCTCACACCAGACATTTATGCTTCATTTCATTCGGTGTTAGCCCATTTCAAATACACCGAGAAGTCGTTTCAAAATATTTCTCCGACCACACTTCTTCCACGCCCGACTCCTGTTCCTCTCTGACCCACTGCCACGCTCTCTCACTTGGAGATGAAACAATCTCTGAGGGGATTCCCCCGTGGAGTTTATTTTCTACAAATTAACAAAGCCCAATCAGAACAGAGAACACAGCACTCTGCAGCTGACGACTGCGCGCTTTCACTCAGGAGAGCCCCCAGTGTCTCAACTTGGATCATTGGCGCCGCATTTCCGGGCTGCGGAGCATCTGTCTGATCTCCGTTCTTACCCTCTGTGCTGAGACCCGAGTGACCCCACCTCTTTTCTTCCCTGCACTAGCTGCTCCCTCTGCCCGCAGGTATTGTTGTAAATGTTATCTCCCTAGAGAGCCCTTCTGGGACCACCTGCCACACCGCACCTCCCCTCACACTGATCCCTAGGCTCTCGTCGTGGATGTTTTCTTCAAAGCACTAACCGCTGTGCAGTGTTATGTACATGCAAACACGTGTGCCTGGGTTTCCCTCCTCCACCGTCAGCCCCTCCAGAGCAGTGATTCTCGTCCTCATGTTAAGCTGTACTTCCTGGTCCCAGGACCCTGTGCGCCAGAGTAGGATCTCACCTGACGATTCACTGAAATGACGGACGAATGTGCCCTGCCTGAAGGGTGTGGCTCGGTGGGTTGGGTGTTGTCCCACAAACTGAAAGGCTACAAGTTCGATTTCGTCAGGGCACATGCCAGGGTTGTGGGTAGCTGGGGCGTGCCAGACAACCGATTAATGCTTCCCTTGCACACTGATCTTTTTCTCCCTCCTTTCCACTCTAAAAAAAGATTTATTTTCAGAAAATGGGGGGAGAGAGGGAGAGGGAGAGAAACATCAATGTGTGGTTGCCTGTCACACGCCCCCTACTGGGGACCTGGCCCACAACCCAGGCATGTGCCCCAAACGGGAATCTAACTGGCGACCCTTTGGTTCCCAGGCCGGTGCTGAATCCACTGAGCCACCCCAGCCAGGGCAAGATCTTTAAAAAATGATGAATGCCTATAAACAAAAACGTTTTATTTAGAAGTATGGAGGACATTTAAGAAGAAACAGCTATAAGTATCAGAAAAACTGCCTTGGTGAGAGAGCTGGTTAGTGCTTGAGAACTTTTTTTTTTTTTTTTGCCTCTCAGCCTTTCAGCACTATATGCAGCTGTATATTTTGCGCATGAAATACTTTAAAAATAAAAAACAAAAATTTTGCCTAAGAGTCAAAGGCATATGAATGAATTGTGAATTTCTGAAGCATCTGATTTGAAACTTTACTGACTTTAGATTGGATTTTACTCTACTTAGGAGTTGGATCAGGAATATTTCTATGGAGAATTCTCTCTTCTCTTTCTGTTTTGAAGAACAATGGTGCCCACCTCTCCCGGCTACGAGCTCTCTCTTCCACTTGCTGCCCCACTTGCTGCCCAGCTCCTGGCCATACTCGTCCCCGCACCAGACCAGCAGCTCACAGCCCGGCCTGACGACCCGGCATGTTCGGTAGAAAATCTGCCTGTGGTATTGAAAGGCCACCAGGTTCTGCTCTTCATCATCCCGGGCGCAGTTCACATACCTGGGATTGAGGCAGATGAAGGGAAAGAAAAGCACAGCAATGCATTCCCACTACCTGAAAAGCCCTTCCCGGACCACCTGCCACACCGCACTGTCCCCTCCAGCAAAGCAAAGTCCATGTCCAGCTCCTCACTGACTCTTTCGGCCCTCAGGCTCTGGTGTTGCTCACAGCCCCTACTGCCCCTGGGGACCTTCTGTTCAGCGTCTGAGCGTCTGTCAGCGTGTCATGTGAACTCCTACCTCCAAGTCCTGCTTGCAGTGCTAATGCTGCCTAATACCATTATGTAAAACCCAGTTCCAGACTTAACCTGCACCCTGACTGGCCATAATATCCAGTGCTCTCTGGCTTCTCCAAACTCTAAATCAAGTTGTCTCACACCACAGAACCTGGTGCTTGATCTAGGGCCTGCTTCTAAATTAGCTCACTAATTATTCAGTACTCAGCCCACGTGTTTTCTCTTGAGAGGCCTTTCTCCAGCCCCCCTACACTTTATTTAGGGTACCATTCACTTGCCTTCCCAAGGATACCATAGAAAATTAGAGGTCTTTTTGTCTTAGTAGAATAAAACAGAACAATAGTAGTTGATTCCCATTCTGTTATCCATGATAAAAGAGAGCCCCTCTCAGGAAAGGGGCCCGTGACCACTCCTCTGCAGGCCTCAGAGACCAGCTCTAGTTAGAAGTGAGGCTGGGCCGGTTTGCTGCCCTCCCAGGTTTAGGCCGTCCTTGGTTTGTGCTATCTTGACACTGTGCACTTCTTGGAAATTATACTTAAATGTTTCTAAAAGCAATGTTTTATGTCTGTCTGCAAGAAGTCCTCCATAAGGACATGGGTTGTGTGACCTGTTCAAGTAATGTATTCCTTCATCTAACCTGGAATATAGTGAGTGCTTAATTAATGCTCATTTGATACATTAAAGTGTAATCCAGTGTCCCTGGTGAATCTAGGCTCTTCAAGGTCCTTTCCAGTGCCCAGACTGTGTCTAGCAGAGAGCTTTACATTTTGAGGACATATGCTGTACTTTTTTCCTAAATGTCCCCTGAAATGAAAGAATACTGTATGGAGAAAAAGAGGAAAAAGGATTAAGGGAGACCGCTGAGCGAGGCATGATGAGAGGGAGAGACATATGGGCTTGTGGGGGAATGAGTGTCCCCTCTGGCACCCAGAGACCCGTTGACCTCACCTCATCCAGTTGGCCCAGGATTTGTCCTTTCCATCCACATACCCATAGCAGTTTCTCCCTTTGGTGATCTGCATTTCAGAAAAGAAGTTAAAGACCTTTTATTTTTTTCATGTGGAGGTAATAGTCAGAATTATTTTACTCTACTGTCATCAAAGCTCTTGCAGCCTGCATGGGGATTCCACTGCCAGTTGTGACCACACGATATTTTCCTTACTCATCATCTACACATCTGAGTCTGGCTGTCCAATCAGAGCAGGAGCCCCACAAGGGAGGAGCCACTCCTTTGTGTCTGCACCACTTTGCTCCCACTTACGCTCTGATCCTTAAACAGGAGCTCTGTGTTCATGTGAAGTCCCTTCAGTACACACAGCTAACCATGTTGTCCCTCCATGTCTAGCATGTAGGAGGTGAGGTCCCTCCAGGCCTCAGAAGGAATGTGGGAAGCCAGAGGACAGTGGAAGAGGCAAATACTTCTCACCAGCCAGGAGTATCTGCTCTTGGCTGCCTCTTCATCTTCTGTGATGTGTCCTTCATAAGGGCCAAAGTGCAGACCCACTGGCAAATCAGCTGCCTCATTCCACACTCCAAGCCCAGCCTCAGGGATGCCCGATGGCCCGATTCTCAACCCAGGGGGCAGGGTGAGGGCCGAGCGGTTGGGATGCCCCTTGTCCACTGCACTGTCCTTTACAAATGCAGGGGGCCCATGCACAGCACAGCTGTCGATGAAGAAGTTCTGACACTTCTCACAATCTGGAGGCGAGAGCAACAGGGGTTAGGAAAGGTACAGCGCATGTTCCTGGACACAAAGAGCTTCAGAGGGCATCCAGCACTGACATCACTGAGACTCAATGCTGTACTCCAGGTCACTAGAGGGAGGGAATGATTTGGGGACCAAAGGACTGGATGAAATTACTGTATTATAACACGCTTCTCAGTGAGGGTCACTTACAGAGGTAGTCATCATCCTGGGGCTCGCCGATCTCTTCTTGTAGGCTGTACATCTTCACTTCAATCTCCTTTCTCCTGAGTTCTAAGTTGGAGAAGGCCAGGTGAGCGAGGTTGGTGGGGTGTGGAGTGTTAGTTCCCATTTTGTCATATAACACACAATCTCCTCCCATCAAATTATTACCCGTCCTTTTGCATATTCTGGCATTTTACTGTTAACTATTGGTTCAGAAGACTAAGACTCCACATTAACTAGAGATGACTGCTTCAGTTTTAGTTTCTAGATCTTCCCATTACCAGGTGTAACTTGCCAACCTGTAACCATTCATAAAGTATTCATGGAGTGCACATTATGCGTTAGGCCTTGAGTAAAGGCCTGGGCACCCAACACCAATAAAGTGTGGTTGCTATTATCACAGATGCATTTGTTGGACATCTTGCGTGTATCGATTATTTTAAATTTAACTTAGAGAGGAACCAAGATGGCGGCGTAGGTAGACACACTGCGACTCCTCGCACAACCAGAACTGAGAGAGAATCGAACAGCAAGGGGGACCAACACCAAGGAAATAGAAAATAAACATTCATCCAGACTGGTAGGAGGGGCGCAGACGGGCACCGGGGTGGAGGACTCAAGTGGCTGTGGCGGGACTGAGACTGGCGGAGTGTGGGACGAATGGCGCAGGCAGTCCGAGCACTAGCAGACCCTGCGGCCCCACATTTGCACAGATAAACCCAGAGGGCCGGACTCAGAGTGGCGGAGAGTGGGGCAGGCAGAGTGGCGGGTAGCACCCCACGTCCCCACATTCGCACACAGATAAACCGGTTGAATGGTGGGCAGCGAAGCAGACCGCGCAACCCAGGGCTCCAGCTCCGGGAAATAAAGCCTCAAACCTCTGACTGAAAGCGCCCCTGGGGGTTGGGGCGGCAGCAGGAGAGACTCCCAACCTCACAGGAGAGGTTGTTGGAGAGACCCACAGGGGCCTAGAGTGTGCACAGGCCCAGCCACTCGGGAACCAGCACCAGAGGGGCCCAGTTTGATTGTGGGTATGGGAGTGAGAGATTGAAATCCGGAGGAGAGTGAGGCGGGCGCCATTGCTCCCACTCGGCCCCTCCCCCACGTACAGCGTCACAGCACAGCGACCAGCATTACCCCGCCCCGTGAACACCTAAGGCTCCGCCCCTTAAAGTAACAGACGTGCCAAGACAAACAAACAAACAAACAAAAAATGGCTCAAATGACAGAACACTTCAAAGCTCCAGAAAAAATACAACTAAGCGAGGAAGAGATAGCCAACCTATTAGATGCACACTTCAAAACATTGTTAATCAGGATGCTCACAGAATTGGTTGAATTTGTTCGAAAAGTAGATGAAAAAATGAAGGCTATGCCAAGAGAAACAAAGGAAAATGTACAGGGAACCAATAGTGATGCGAAGGAAACTGGGACTCAAATCAATGGTGTGGACCAGAAGGAAGAAACAAACATCCAACCAGAAAAGAATGAAGAAACAAGAACTTGGAAAAATGAGGAGAGGCTTAGGAACCTCCAGGACACCTTGAAACATTCCAACATCCGAATTATAGGGGTGCCAGAAGGAGAAGAGGAAGAACAAAAAATTGAAAACTTATTTGAACAAATAATGGAGAACTTCCCCAGTCTGGCAAAGGAAATAGACTTCCGGGAAGTCCAGGAAGCTCAGAGAGTCCCAAAGAAGCTGGACCCAAGGAGGAACACAACAAGGCACATCATAATTACATTACCCAAGATTAAACGCAAGGACCTACATTCAAGATTACTATATCCAGCAAAGCTATCATTTAGAATGGAAGGGAAGATAAAGTGCTTCTCAGATAAGGTCAAGTTAAAGAAGCTCATCATCACCAAGCCCTTATTATATGAAATGTTAAAGGGAGTTACCTAAGAAAAAGAAGATCAAAAATAGGAACAGTAAAAATGACAGCAAACTCACAGTTATTAACGACCACACATAAAACAAAAACGAGAGCAAACTAGGCAAACAACTAGAACATGAGGGTTGTCAATAAGGGAGTGGGAAGGGGAGAGGGGGGTAAAGGTACAGAGAATAGGTAGCATAGATGATAGGTGGAAAATAGACAGGGGGAGGGCAAAAATAGTGTAGGAAATGTAGAAGCCAAAGAACTTATAAGTATGACCCATGGACATGAACTATGGGGGGGGAATGTGGGAGGGATGGGGGTGGGCAGGATGGAGTGGAGTGGAGGGGGAATGGGACAACCGTAATAGCATAATCAATACATATATTTTTTAAAAAAAAAAAGGTAGTTCCAGAACAGTCACGGGAATGTAGGCTACAGTATAGAAAATGGAGTAGCCAAAGAACCTATATGCATGATTCATCAACATGAACAATGGTGTGGGGATTGCCTGCTGGAGTGGGGGATGCTGGGTGGAGGGGGGCAAAAGGGGAAAAATTGGGGGGACAACTGTATTAGCATAATCAATAAAATATAATTAAAAAAAAATTTAACTTAACCTTTCAAACAATACACGAGCGATGTCTCCTTCTCTTCACTCTACACATTAGCATTCAGGAGCTCAGAGCATTTACAGGATTTGCCCACAGCTCCAGTGCTAACTTCAGCCTCAGCTCAGCCCAGCTTGAATCCGAGTCCATCCGAAGCCCGCCCCCCAGACCCAGGCCATAGTTATCAGCCCTTCTGTAGGACGGAGAGGAACTAATGTTTCCAAACTATGTTCTCTTACCTGATTTTTGTCTAGTGTGCTGTCCAAAGGCACACGCTTCTCCAGGAGGGGACGCTGGATTCTGGGCCTGCTCTGAGTCACTTGCAGTTATCAAATTTGCTGTTCCTGACAATTCCTTCAAACTGTACTCATTGCTTAACGGCACCCTGGATGTTGCCTTCAATATAAGAGTCACATATTAAAAGATAGCATGTATTTAATTTTTTAAGGCCTATGATACATTTTACATGCATGTCTTTAAAACTTCAACCCTTGGAAATACCTAGGGAGTATGAATATTAGAGGGGACAGGGCCAATGCGGGTAGTGAACCCAAGATTAGAACCCTTGCCTTATGGCTCTTTTCTTTCAACTGTCTCTGTGATATTGAGAGTGAAGGATATTGGGAAGAGAATAGAGAAATCGTTGGCAGAAACATCTAGGCAGTAAATAAAATGGTGGTAAAATCTGCAATACCTTGGAAAGAATATTTGTACTTAGATTAGCTGGTTCCCACCAATTCTGTTTGGATAAGGCTGTATCAGTAGCTAGTTGTCTTCAGTTTCATGATCTATAAAACAAGCTAATTTTTAATGTTATAGTAAACATGAAATAATGTTCAGTGAAGCGTTCTGTGAATTGTGTGATACAGTATGAATGTGAGGTTACAGTCCTGCCATCAATTTACCCCTCAGCTCTCTCCATATTTCAAATCTCACAGAAATTACCTTCCGTGTTCATTGATCATCTTCTAGTTTAATTTGTAATTGTGAAATCATTCATTCGGCAAACATTTGGGGGCCCTGATCTGGGCCTGTGACTTCTGAGAAGTCTCAGGTATGGACTAGCCTCTCAAAGAGCTCACGGTGCAGAGGTAGGCAGGCTGAACAAACAATTCTAAATAGGATGAGAGTGGCCTCATTAGAATTCAGAGAAAGAAGCTGTTACTTCACCTTACAAGAAACGGCATTTGAAATCAGTTCCCGACGGATGAGTTTCTGTTGAAGAGTGTGTAACCTATGTGAAGTCCTCAAGTCATGTTATTATTTGTTGTTTCTCAATCACCAAACCTGAAGCTCCTCAGGGGTAGGAGATGCTTTCTTTGATTAGAGTGGGAGGCTGTGATCCTGGACATTTTACATTCTTCTTCATCTGGGCATACACTGTACAAACTGCCTACATATCATACGCTTTCCTTACTCAGAGGGTCTCAGTGCACCTCTCACTGGAGCAGAAAAGAACTTCGGTTGAAACCATCAGTCAGATGAATGATGTAATGACATATGGATAAGACAATGTAAACTCTAGAAACTATGAGAGTTTATTTTTCTAGTTTTTAAAAAAGATTTTATCTTCTTGAGAGAGGGGAAGGGAGGGAGAAAGAGAGGGAGAGAAACATTGATGTGAGAGAGAAACATCGATCAGTCACCTTTCACATGCCCCCCAACCGGGAACCTGGCCCACAACCCAGGCATGTGCCCTGACCAGGAATCAAACCGGTGATCTTTCGCTTTGCAAGAAGACACCCAACTGGTCATGCTGGCCAGGGCAAAACCATGAGCGTTGTAATGAGTGTGTAAGTGGTTTAGAGAAGACACTATGGATTAGATTGCATTACCTGATACCGTGATCTTAGACATATAGTCAAACATTTCTGTATCTCTGAAAGCTCACTTTCCTCATCGTAAATGGTGACAGTTATAGTACCTACCTCCTCAGGTTGTTGTAATGTAAGTGAATTTATTCACGTAGAATGTTTAAAGTCTGAAACATTGTGAGAATGAAACAACTGGCAGTTACTATTGTTGCTGTCGTTGTTAACTGTTAAGCTGATGATGAGCCCTGGCTGGTGTGGCTCAGTGGATCGAGCGCTGCCTGCAGACTGAAAGGTCACCAGTTCCATTCCCCGTCAGGGCACATGCCTGGGTTGCGGACCAGGCCCCCCAGTTGGCGACGTGCAAGAGGCAACCTATTCATGTTTCTTTCGCACATGTTTCTCTCCTTCTTTCTGCCTCCATTCCCCTCTCTAAACAAATCAATTAAAAAAATCTTTAAAAAAGGATAATGTTGGACAATGTGTTGAACAGACCAGGAAAGGAAGGCAGAAGTTCCCAGGGTACTTTCTGCATTTTCCTACTCCTACCTGCATTTCTATCTATGAGGAAAATTTTCTTGTCAACAGGATTTGGGAAATACTCACCTTCTGGTGCTTACTCCGTTCCCTTCTGAAGGTCACCCAAGGTTTCACTGAAAGATGGTGAGAAATCAGTGTTTTGGTTGGTAAATGTTTCCAAAATCTGGAGGTTCTTATTAAGGACACAGAATTCTGAATGAGAATAGTCCAAGAACAATCCAAGGGTGATTAGAAAAGGTTTTCTGAGGTATCATAAGGCTTAGGCTTCTGTTGGAGCCATCAACTAATTTCATTAGAAAGATAAAGAAAATAGACAGAGTGTCATCCACACTTCATCCTATGTTCATACAGCATCTATTACATTTATTAGAAATAAATGGGCCTCTCCTGACAAAAATGTAGTAAAAGTGACTGCACAGAAACTCCCTGTCTTTAACACAACCCTTCCTCCGTCCTGCTTTCTTCATTCAAACTGGCCTTGTCCGGGCTACGGCACCACGGCCACCTCGCCTCCTTTCTCTGGTCCCCTCCCACCTGGGCACATACTGGCCGTCCCCGCCCTTCCTTAATCATTAGACTCTGGTCAGCACCCACAGTCTGCTGACCACAGAAACAGAGAATTCCAGTCAAGTGAAAGATCGGACCTTGACTTCAGCTGTGTTTCAACCCCAGACCCATGGAAGTGGACTGGCCCTACCAAGCGAGCACTCGTGATGCTAGACAGAATGGCACCAGGGCCGACACCAGGAAACGATACAGTGACCAACCCTCCCTACCCGGGGCCTCCCCCAAACTCCCGTAATCACCATGGTTAATACCGTGTCCGTCTGTCCCCATGCAGGCCGCGGGCAGCCGGGTGTTGGAACTCTCCTCACCGGCCAGACTACCTCCCTCTCTTGCGATGACTATTCTGAATTGGTTATTTCTTATTCACTTGTATGTTCTTATACATTTACTGCTTATTACTGTATCTATAAATACATGTGATTATGTTCCACTTGAAAGTTTACACGAATAGCCCCTTACTGTGCGACACACTGTTTGGCATCTTGCTTGTTCGCTGGACAAGCGAACCTGCTCCCTGGTTAAGTCCCGAGATGCAGCCTGACCTAAACAGGTCCGTCTCGGCAGGGCGGCTCTGGTTCCGCCTGCCCCTCACCTTGCTGCCTGGGAGTCCACTCTTCATCAGAGTCCTCAGGGTCCTCCTCCTGGAGCTCCGCAGCTGGCCTGCGGGGGCGGTGACACATGAAAGGGGGTCGCGGGGCCCTGAGACCTGCAAAGAGACAAGACCTTTGAACTGAAAGCAAAGAGCCTGGAGGAGGAACGAGCTCCAGGAAGCCCGTGTGACTGGCTCCCACGGGATGGGAGAGTCTACAACCAGTCGCTGTGGGCGCTGCACTGTCAGCGCCGGCCCTGCTCTGACCCGAAGGAGCAAATCCCCCCTTCAGCGTCCACTCGGGAGTGAGCCGCAGGCGGAGGGAGGGGGCCGCCAGAGCCCGAGCCGGCCCGGCACCTGCCTGTGCACTACCTCGGCTGAGGAGCGTGTCGAAGTTCCTCTTCCGGTTCCGGCGCCGGCCTTTCTCCCAGTCTCCCAGCGCTGCCCACTCGTCCCCAGAGAAGTACAGGGACGCGTCTTTCCAAGCGTCTTCGGCCTGGGGAGGAGAGTGGACGCACCAGTAACTCAGTGATGTGCGTTCGGGCCTGCCTTGCCCCTGGTGCAGGGAGCCGGCGGGGCCTGGTGGTCCTTGTGCTGCAAGCACCAAGCCCGAATCTCTCTGGGTCGGCCGTGTCCCGGGTCCCGAGCGGCTGTTCCTCCCGGCTGCGTCCGGGGCGCCCGCCCGCACTCTGCGCCTTCCCCCGCTTCCCTGACCCGGCCCCGCCGCGCGGAGCCCCGTCTCTCCCACCAGCACCCGGCACATGCGCAGCGAGGGTCACCCCGAGGGCCGGGCGTCTGCGGAGCCCTGCCCCCCGCCGACCCCACAGCTCACCTGAGGCTTCCGCCCCGTCCACCCCGCTTCTCCCTCGGGGTGCTCCTGCGGGGCCCCGTCGCGTTTCATGGCGTCCCAGCCCCGAGTCCGAGGCGCCTGTGGAAGGAGAAAGCGCTGAGAGGGCCGAGCGCCTTTCCTGCGCTGGCAGGGCACCGAGAGAGGGGGACGCGGTGCGCTGCGGGAGGAGGAGCCGGACTCGCCGAGCCGCGCTGCTGCAGACCCGCCCGTGGGGGGCATCCTCATTCTCCCCTTACCCCCCCAGCACGCCGCCTCAGCGCAGGCTCCGGGGCTGCAGCCGGGCGTCGGAGGGCCCGTGGGCGGCAGCGCCAGGAAACGCGCTCTTCCCTGGGGAGGGCTGGGAGTCGCATCGGGTTCTGCAGACACCGGCATGCGACGCAGGCGCGGCCTCCAGCAGACCGCCATCTCTCAGGCTGAAACGCGGGCTTGGTGCTCCAGGCTGCGGACACTTACAGTGCCTGGGGGAGGGGGCGGGGCCTCTGAGGCCGAGATTTGGGGCCTCTCGTCGAGGGGCTTCAGGTTCCCCGCCGTTGAGTTAGTTTCCAGGACAACGGCATTCGGGGTCTCTGAATTGGGGAGCTGTGGTCTTCGCGGGCGAGCTGCAGGTAGGGTGTCCGAGCTGAGGGGAACTGGGGTTTTCAGGCTGTTTGGAGGTCTAAGCGTTGGGGGTTAGGAGATGTGGGGTCCTCCGGGTTAGTGGACGCGGGCCCCTCGATGCTGAAGGGATCTGGGGCCCCGCAGGATAAGGGTATCTGGGGTCTCTTAGGCTGGACTTTGAAGGTCTTGGGCTAAGGGTTCTACATGGCAAGGTTCCCCCTTACCGGTCAGTCTCCCGGGGCCCCTGGCGCGCTGCCCACCTCGCAGGACAGAATTCTCCCAGCTCCCCAGCTTCCCGCCCTCGGGAGGTGTGAGGACGAGGGCGGGGTGAGGATCCTCCTGCCTGGATAGCCACGTGGGAGCAAGCCGCCAATCAGTGCTGCAATCCCAGTGCCCTGCCCACCAATGGGCGGTCAGAAGAAGCTGAGAGGGCGGGGCAGAGGGCGGAGCCAGCCTGTTATTCCAGGATTTGAGACTGGCAGGAGGAAGGCCCGCCCCACCCCGCGGGGATTGGCTGCTCTCGGTCCAGTGAGCTCCTGTCACACAGCCTGCAGCGAGGACAGTGGCTTGGCGGTTTCCAAGGCTTGTTTTCCTGTGACTGGTGAGGGACCCACC
Source organism: Desmodus rotundus (assembly GCF_022682495.2). Taxonomy (NCBI): domain Eukaryota; kingdom Metazoa; phylum Chordata; class Mammalia; order Chiroptera; family Phyllostomidae; genus Desmodus; species Desmodus rotundus. The sequence continues at coordinate 114,124 of NC_071395.1, read as the reverse complement.
CTGCAGGAGCTGGGAGCCCCGAGCCGCGTGGACGTGGCCCTCCTGCCGCCTGACAAAGTGTCTTTGTTCCACCAGACTGTAGTTGGAATCCCCAACTTTCGTCTAGGCCCTTCGGTGCCCTCCTTTTTCAAATGCACTTTCAGCAAGAGCTGCATAACCAGTGAGGATGCCGTCAAGACTGCGTTGCATTCCGGGAAACTGTTAAGTCAGTAAATTCTGACCACCCAATTGGTAGACACAAAGAAAGTTCCAGAGGGTTCAAAGATTTAAACACAACAAATGACATAAGTGCACTGGAAAACACACTGGGAGAATTTTACATCTCAAAGAAGTGGCGTTATGAGTAATAGATATGTTTAAGTAACTCAGGTCTGAAAACATTTCAGAAATAGGAAGACAAGATAAAACTAAACAAAACTAAGTAAATTTAAAAATATATATATTTATTGATTATGCTTATTACAGTTGTCCCATTTCCCCGCCTTCACTCCACTCCATCCTGCCCACCCCCTCCCTCCCACATCCCCCCCTATAGTTCATGTCCATGTGTCATACATATAAGGTCTTTGGCTTCTACATTTCCTATACTATTCTTACCCTCCCCCTGTCTATTTTCTACCTACCATTTATTCTACGTATTCTCTGTACCTTTCTCCCCTCTCTCCCCCTCCCACTCCCCTGATAACCCTCCATGTGTTTTCCATCTCTGTGGTTCTGTCCCTTTTCTAGTTGTTTGCTTAGTTTGCTTTGGTTTTGTTTTAGGTGTGGTTGTTAATAACTGAGTTTGCTGTCATTTTTATGGTTCATATTTTTTATCTTCTTTTTTTAGATAATAAATCCCTTTAACATTTCATATAATAAGAGTGTGGTGATGATGAACTCCTTTAACTTGACCTTATCTGAGAAGCACTTTATCTGCCCTTCCATTCTAAATGATAGCCTTGCTGGATACAGTAATCTTGGATGTAGGTCCTTGCCTTTCATGACTTGGAATACTTCTTTCCAGCCCCTTGTTGTCTGTAAGGTCTCCTCGGAGAAATCAGGTGACAGTCTTACGGGAACTCCTTTGTAGGTAACTGTGACCTTTTCTCTTGCTGCTTCTAAGATTCTCTCCTTCTGTTTCATCTTGGATAATGTAATTATGATGTGCCTTGGTGTGTTCCTCCTTGGGTCCAGCTTCTTTGGGACTCTCTGAGCTTCCTGGACTTCCTGGAAGTCTATTTCTTTTGCCAGATTGGGGAAGTTCTCCTTCATTATTTGTTCAAATAAGTTTTCAATATTTTGTTCTTCCTCTTCTCCTTCTGGCACCCCTAGAATTCGGATGTTGGAATGTTTCAAGATGTCCTGGAGGTTCCTAAGCCTCTCCTCATTTTTTTGAATTCTTGTTTCTTCATTCTTTTCTGGTAGGATGTGTCTTTCTTCCTTCTGGTCCACACCATTAATTTGAGTCCCAGTTTCCTTCGCATCACTATTGGTTCCCTGTACATTTTCCTTTGTTTCTCTTAGCATAGCCTTCATTTTTTCATCTAATTTGCGACCAAATTCAACCAATTCTGTGAGCATCCTGATTAACAATGTTTTGAAGTGTGCATCTGATAGGTTGGCTATCTCTTCGTTGCTTAGTTGTATTTTTCTAGGGCTTTGATCTGTTCTTTTATTTGGGCCTTTTTTTTTTTTTTTTTTTTGTCTTGGCATGCCTGTTACGTAAAGGGGCGGGCCTTAGGTGTTCACCGGGGTGGGGTAACGCTGGTCACTGCGCTGTGACGCTGTACGTGGGGGAGGGGCCGAGAGGAAGTAATGGCGCTTGCTCCATTCTTTGCCGGTTTTCAATCACTCCCTCTGTTACCCACAATCAAACTGGGCCCTTCTGGTGCTGATTCCGGAGTGGGTGGGCTTGTGCACACTCTAGCCCCCTGTGGACCTCTCCAACGAACTCCTGTGAGGCTGGGAGTTTCTCCTGCTGCTGCCTCAACCCCCCATGGGTGTTTTCACTCAGAGGTTTGAGGCTTTATTTCCCCATGCTGGAGCCCTGGGTTGTGAGGTCTGCTTCGCTCCCCCACCTTTCCTCCTGGTTTATCTATGCGCGAATGTGGGGTCGCGGGGTCAGCTAGCTGCAGCCTGGCCCACCCTGTTCCACAATCCGTGGTCTCACTGGGTCCACCAGCCGCCACCTTGCCTCGAGTCCTCTCCACCCTGGCTGCCTGTCTCCGCCCTGGCTGCCCCTCTCCACCCCTCCTACTGGTCTGGATGAATGTTTCTTCTTTATCTCCTTGGTTGTCAGACTTCCATACAGTTCGATTTTCTGTCAGTTCTGGTTGTTTTTTATTTTTAAATTGTCCCTTTTGGTTGTGCAAAGAGGCACAGTGTGTCTACCTATGCCTCCATCTTGGCCGGAAGCCTACAAAACTAAATAAATTTTAAAAATACTCAGAAAACCTGCAAGTATTTTGCATAAAAATAAGATACCAAATTTGAGGACGGTTCCACAGAGCAGGGCCAGTGTAACTGCTGCTGGCTTTCACTGGATAAAATGGGAAGTGTCTCTGGTCCTTACCTTATTTTGAGCACATAAATATACCTTGATTTCCATGGATTGCAAATAAACCAACTAGCTAATTATTACTGTGAAATTGCATAAAGGGAAACCTCAGTAAAGTAGAGTTGGGGGTCAGTGGGGGTGCTGTCACATAGCACCACCCAGGGTCAATTACAGGAAAAATTGTCTGTCACAGGCCCCAACATGAAGATGTACCTACATGTGCTCCCAGGAGAAACCAACTCCCCAGCAACTCAGCCAGAGAGAAACCAGGGTCACCCTGAACTGACGCTTTTCTCCTCTGCACTTTCATTTGAAATGACCCCTCTCAAGTTCCTCCTTTGTCCCTGTAAAGTGATGTACGTCTTCTTTAATTGTGGAGCTTGCCTATGGTTTTTGTACAGCTTGATTGTCCTAAATTGCAATTTTTTACTGTTTCCAAATAAGCCCCTATCTGCTGGTAAAATGACTGACTGCTATAGTTTTGAGGTCAACACAGTTTGGTGGCCCGTATGGGGATCCGGAGGACTCCTGGAATCCCTGAGGCTGATGAGCAAGCAGGTGCAGTGTCCCTGCTCTGAAAGGCTCGGGGAAGGGTCCTTTGGTGCAGACTCTCCGGTGATCATTTCCAGAATAGCCATCCAGAAATAGCATCCTCATGGCCTCTGACCCAGAAATTTCACTTTTCAAAATTTCCCCTGGTAGCCCTGGCCTGGTAGCTCAGTTGGCTAGTGTCCTGCCTATGTGCCAAGGTGGTCAGTTCATTCTCCAGTCAGGACATATACAAGAAGCAACCAATGAATGAATACATAAGCAGAACAACTCTCTCTTTCAAATTAATAAATGAAATTAAAAGAAAAGCATTAAAAATTTCCCCCCCGTTTTGCTTCCCTGTGTATGAAATGAAGTATGTTTAATCTATTTTATCCAACACTTATATAATAACAGATATAATTTTAGTATATATCTAACTAAATTATCGTTAGTATATATCTTACTAAATAGTAATATATCTTACATATTTTAACAAATTCAGTAGAAGAGAATTTGTTAAGTTTTGTTTTCTAACACTGTGAAATATTATAGAACATTAAAAATGGGTGAGAATATATGACATTTCATTCAAGAAACAACCTAGTAAGGAGGTTCTAATAGAATTTAACAGAGAATAATTTTCTAAGTAATGTTGTGATGTGAGAAAAGTATCCTGCAAAACAAATTGTGTTTAAAAAAAACCAGGCAGAAGACATGTGCTGAAAGGAGACGCAGGGATCAGGGTCTGGGCAACGTGCAGCGGAAACTTGCTTTTCCTTCATGTCATTTGGAATGTTGTGTCATTTCTTTTCTCCTTTACTTGGAATAAACCTATCTATACATATTTTTTGTAGATAAAAGAATGGGTGAGAAGTAGTTGGTTATATATGTATGCATTTAAAAATGACTCACCAAGAACTCTACCCACCCTCATTACACCCAGTGGCCCCGGCCGCCTTCCTTATCCGAATAGCACCCTGACCACCCAACGTGTCCGATTTGCATCCAGAGCTCTATTCCAGCAGGAACACTTCCATAGTGCAAAACGTACTGTGTCACGCAGTTACTGTTTGTTTGAGAGATGAAAACCATTTATTATAAAAACAATTTTATATTTAAGTACTGGATTCAAGGTCATTAATAGAAATACTATGAAGAATATTATAAACCCTGACTAGTGAGGGTCAGCTTCTGTGTCTGGCATCTGGCAACTATGGTTCATTGTCCAGCTCCAGCTCTGGAGTCTGGCTGTGGGGTCTTGGTTACGGATCTGGGTCCTGTGTCTGCGGTCTGTGGCCTGGGTTTGAATCTATTGGGCTATGGGTCTCGGATCTGAGGTCTCTTTGGGTGTGGCGTTGGGGTCTCTGGGTGTGTGTGGGGTCCACGTGCGTTTCTATAAATTTATAGTCGTTGGTTCCAAGTCAATGCCAAGAGGAGTCAGTCCCAAGGTTGGGGTGTGGTGATGACGGAAGCTTCAGTGCAAATACCTCAATTTAAAGACAGAATGGCTGTGAGCACAGAAGGGGTGTTGAGAAGCTCAGCATTGTCACAGGTGAAGTATGAAGCAGCACACTGTGTGTCGACTCAGCAGTGCTGCTTCTCAGTCACCTAGCAGCAGGGCTGTGCGGAGGCCCCGAAGTGAGGCAGCCCCGGGGCAGACCCCCTCTCCCGCTGTGCTGCTCAGGCTGCTCCGCTCACCTGGCTGACCTTTCATTTCCTCTTTGCTCGGCTGCATTTGCACATGAAGAAGTGAAAGTTGGAAAAGGAGCCCCTCTGAGATCAGGCTGGGCGAGCACAGAAAAGGCCTCTGGTGGTGTCACCACAACAGACTAGATTATTACTATTTTTAAATTATGCCGTGTTTTCCTCTAGATCGTTTTAAGCCCAAACTGAGGTAGCCTGTTTTTGTTGTGGTTGCCACTTAGTTAAATTATATAGAAGAATAAAAATAGTTGAAAATCCTACCCAAACAGGTAATAACTGCTATTATATTAAGTATATATGCTTCTAAACAAGGTAGGGGTATGTGGGGTGGGATGGGCGGAGAAGGGCAAAGGGGAAGAATTGGGAAGCTGTAATAGAATAACAGTAAAAAATTATTCAATAAAAAAGTGTATATCCTTCCAGACATCACTACTTGCCCATTTCCATTCTTCCACTTTCTCTGGATTTAATTTATTATTCCGGGTTTGTAAACTGATGCAAAATTGAATTTTCAGGCTTTCTCTTTAATGTGTGGATTTATCAATACATTTTTTCCAGAGTGTTTTTATGTACTATTTTTATTATCATTCAGTTCAAGTTATTTTTTAACTGCAATTGTAATTTAATTTGCAGGTTATTTAGAAGTGTATTTTATAATTTTTAAATATAAGGACTTTCTAGTTATCTTTTACTACTGATTGCTAGATTAGCTGCAATGAGAGCAAGAAACATACTTTATATAATTTCAATCCTATGATATATATTTTTGAAACTCTCTCCATAGTACAACATACTCACTGTTAAAAAAAAAAAAAAAAAGCAAGCTCATAGGGTGGTTCTCTGCTGCCGTCTCTTGTTCATTTTGGGAATAACACCTTAGTGCCGGTCACAAGAGAAATGGTGGATTCTTGTGGATTGTCAATGATTGTTGATGACAATGGTATTTAGAAATGTATTTTAAAAGGTCTAAATGCAAGCACTGTCCAGTTTCCTTGTGACTGGTTTCCAGATTATGGCAAAGGAAGCAATAAATGTGCTTTATGTGTCATTTGTTGGACTTGCTGTATACTGTGATAGTCAGATTTTTAGAAGTTCTGAGTGCGCTAGAAAATCATTTGTAATTTTCCTTGTTTGTTGAGGATTCCTGAAACTATGAAGGAAGTAAAATCTATTTAAAATAAATTTTAAACCAAGAGGCTAAAAAAAAAAAAACCGATATCATTTTATACGTGAAACCAAACAAACCCTTTGGCCAAGACATTAATACATGTCCCAAGTGTGCATCTCTGCTGCCATCTCGTGGGAAGTTTGGGGAATAATGTCTTAGCACGAGTCAGCAGAAAAACTGGTTGATTATAGTGGAATATCAGTGACCGTTGATTTTTTTAAAGACTGTTTTGAGGTACAAGTATCAGGTCCCAATAGAAGTGGCCAGTAGGAGGAGACTAAAGCCATCCTCTCTGAGCATCCTCTGTTTTTCCAGGCATAATGGAGTCCCCTTACAGATGGAAAAACAGAGCAATCCTCTCAGTGGTGATGACTGGAGTGCAGGATCCGGGATGATTCCCAGAAGTTAGGCCAGTGATGTGCATCCCAGCCTGCGGAAACGGTGCGCTTTGGCAGCAATAGACCAATTGACGCAGACTAGAGAAATCAGGCGGGGGACAAAGGGAGAGCACGGCCACTCTCTACCTGAGAGAGGGCCCTTGGGTCAGAGAGAGCTCCCGGGAAAGCCCGACTCCTGCCCAGACACGCTATTATTGCCTTTCGGGGCACATTACATCCGGAATGGTCCTCATTACTGTTCACAGCATACCCGCACTAATTGCATTTACAGAAACGCAGGGAAGAATGCCTCTGATTACTTCACAGAGAAGGATGTTACAACTCCAGGGAGAACATGGTAGAACTGGTTATGCTCTGTACCTGGGTGGTTTAGCACAGGCATTAACGAAAACGATACCCACTGAACACTGGATGCTTCAATGCAGGGCGAGGGATTTTCAGCAAAAGGAAGTCTCACAGCCACCCAGGCAGAGCGCAGGACTGGCTCCCCACGTTAGAACCCGTCCACGGGCGAGAGACCCGCACGCCAGAACTCGCTGCGCCAGGCGCGGAACAGTGGCCGGGACCCCATCCCGGCCCAGGTCTCTAGTTCTTCCCTGGACACTCTGCCTCTGCGGGGGTGAGAGACAACCCGGAAGTGTGGTCTCCGGGACAATGCGCGGTCCTCTGGATGGCAGTGAAAGCGGTAAGTTCCACAGACAGGACCCAGGGACCCTGTGAACCAGGCCTGATATCACAAGAGAGGGGCACGTTGCCCTGAGGGAGGCCTCTGTTGGGGGGGCCTACCCTGCGCCTGCCCAGCCTGGCATCACAGCCCCGAACCAGGTAGCCATGCCTTGGACAAAAGCCATCTCCTGGGGGCCTCCCCCCCGTTCTTACATCGAAAAGGGGGTCCCCTTTCCGGATGGAAGAACAGGGGGATCTTTGCAGTGGGGGGGACGGGACGGAGGGGTCTGTGGGTTTGCCGCCACGTAGGCCAGTTGCTCGCACCCCGGCCCCATGTGTCGGAGCCCCATGAAGGCAGAGGGCCGCTTATCTCGGGATGCAGGTGTCCTGCGGGGATCAAGGGACGACATGGGCACTCCCTGGGCTAGAGAGGGTGCCTGGGCCCCGAGAGAGCCCCCGGGAAAATCCCCAGGCCTGGCCCCAGTAGCTCCAGTGGCCTCCCAGGCTCCTGCCATGGGGCCTCGTCCTGCTTACCCGGGCCCAGGTTCGCCGCCGGTGAATGCCTTTTGCGGACACCAAGGATGGGATGCCGCCAATGCCTTCCCGGAGAGGGGGTTTGGAACTCTGGGGGACTGAGGTCACAGTGGTCACAGTCCCTTCTCGCCTAGTTTAGCCCAGACTTTAGAGAGTTGAAGCCGCTCGGTACAGTTTGCTGCCGCAGGGTAGGGTGGGGCAGTTTGAGCCAAAGCAAGAATCTTAGCCGCCCAGGCCAGGCCCAGGCTTGAGTCCCCACAGGAGAATGGGTCCGTGGGCATGTGTCCCGCCTGCCCGGGCCCGCTCCACCTGGCGCAGAACCGTGGCTGGCCCCCCGTCCCGGCCCCAGGTCCCCAGGTCTTCCCTGGGCACTCTGCCTCTGCCGGGGTGGGAGACCCGCTGGGAAGTGTGGTCCTCGGGAAAACGTGCAGTCCTCTGGGCGGCAGGGAGGGCTTCCAGTTGCCCAGACACGATCCCAGGGACCCCGTGAATCTGGCCTGGTATCTCAAGGGTGGGGCACATTGCCCCTAGGGAGGCTTGTGGTGGTGGGGCCTGCCCTGCGCCTGCCCGTCCCCGCGTCCTGGCCCGAAGCCAGCCAGTCGTGGCTCGGACAGAAGCCATCTCTGGGGGCCTCCCCCCTGTTCTTCCATCCGTAAAGGGGGTCCCCTTTACGGATGGAAGAACAGGGGGATCTTCGCAGTGGGGGGGATGGGACGGAGGGGTCTGCGGGTTTGCCACCACTTAGGCCAGTTGCTCGCACCCCGGCCCCATGTGTCCGAGCCCCATGGAGGCAGAGGGCCGCTTATCTCGGGATGCAGGTTTCCTGTGGGGGTCAAGGGACGACATGGGCACTCCCCGGGCTAGGGAGGGTGCCTGGGCCCCGAGAGAGCCCCCGGGAAAATCCCCATCCCTGGCCCAGGTGGCTCCAGTGGCCTCCCAGGCTCCTGCCATGGGGCCTGGTCCTGTTCACCCGGGCCCAGGTTTGCTGCAGGTGAATGCCTTTTGCGGACACCAAGGACAGGAGGCCGACGATGCCTTCATGGAGAGGGGCCTTCGAGCTCTGGGGGACCGAGGTCGCGGTGGTCACAGTCCCTTCTCGCCTAGTTTAGCCCAGACTTTAGAGAGTTGAAGCCGCTGGGACCAGCTTTGCCGCCTCGGGGCAGGGTGGGGCAGTTTGAGCCAAAGCAAGAATCTTAGCCGCCCGGGCGGGGCCCAGGCCTGAGTCCCCCCAGGAGAACGGGTCCAAGGGCGCGCGTCCCGCCCGGGTCTGCTCCACCTGGTGCGGAACCGTGGCCGTCCCCCCGCCCCGGCCCCAGGTCCCCAGGTCTTCCCTGGGCACTCTGCCTCTGCTGGGGTGGGAGACCCATTGGGAAGTGTGGTCCTCGGGAAATCGCGTGGTGGTCCTCTGTGCGTCAGGGAGGGCTTCCAGTTGCCCGGACACCAGCCCAGGGACCCCGTGAATCTGGCCTGGTATCTCAAGGGTGGGGCCCGTTGCCCCTAGGGAGGCTTGTGGTGGGGGGGCCTGCCCTGCGCCTGCCGGTCCCCGCGTCCTGGCCCCGCGTCCTCGGTTTTTATACAGAAAACATATTGCATAGACTTCCAAAGCTGTGATGACGGTTGAAACTTGCTTTAAATGGGGTTGTCCAAAAAGTCAGTTTGGCCCCCCACAACTGCACCACCTCTGCGTCCCCCCCAGCATGTCACCTGGCGCCGGTCCCGCATACTTGCCTTTAATGTCATTCGAAACTTTTTTAGACAGTATCGTGACAGCTGTCCTATCCCTGTGGGATGACAAACCTCATGACAACTGGTGAATGTGTGTGTGGCCCTCTTCCCACTGAAGATGCATGAACATAAGGAACATTTTTGGCCCTTCAGTCTGTATCGTTTCCAGAAAAGTACAAGTGCAAGCGTAAGGCAAGAAAAGTTGCTTGGTGTGCGGAGAAGATGCTGAGTCTGATGGAACGTGTGAGAAGTGGGTTGCAAAGAATCATGCGGGAGATTTCTCATGTGCAGTTGCCTCACGGGTAGGCAGACCAGGAGCAGTGGAGAGCCATCCAGGGCAGATGTTAACAGAAGACAGACCACTGCTGTGGCATGTGGGAGACAGGCAATATACTCAAAGTATCCCAATCAAATGTCAAAAAGCATTTGCAGCAGCTTGATACGTTAATCTCTTTGACGTTTGGGTTCCACGGAAGTCTAGCTGGGTCGTGGGGATCCCATGTTGACTGAATTTCCACATGCGGTTCTCTACAGAAATGGAACGGAAACATTCCATTTCCAAGACAAAGTGTGAGGGGATGAACCGTTGATATTTGAGAATAATGTGGAACAGGAGATATTGAGGGAAGCCCAGGAACCACCAGCAGCCCCTCCAAAGGGCAGTCTTCATCCGAAGGAGGTGATCTCCTGCAGTGGGAGCTACTTGCAGAAACCCAGCGGAATTATCCCGACAATGACTGATCTCCGTTAGACCAAGTGAAAGCCACCTGAGGGAAAATGTCCAGAATTTGTCAGGAAAGACAGGGGAGCTTCAGGATAACGCAGGAGCGCACACATTTCTCTTTGGTGACCAGGGGAAAACTGTTCCAGCCTGGCTGGGCAGTCATGATTCATCCACAGTCCTCACCAGAGCTTGCGCCTTTGCATGACCCTTTAGTTTGCTCTTTGTGAATTTCTCTTATTGGAAAGAAATTTTCCTTCCCTGGAAGACTGCAGAAGACACCTGGAAGAGTTCCCTGGTCTGAAAGAGGACAATGTTGTGGGACGATGGAACACTGAAGTGGCTTCAAAGGGGGCAGAGGGCAGTGGAACACACAGTGACAACTTTGTCCAGTAGTTGTTCAGTCCCGTTGTTTGGGGGAAAATGAAAAATGTCTCTGTCATGGCATCCAATGGTAAAAAGCAAACAAAATTTTTGGCCAAGGCATTAGTACGTTATGTGTTCCAAATGCTGGTCTTTGCTGCCATCTTGTGGCCACTTTGATGAATGACACCTCAGTACAATTTCAGCAGCATAAGTGGTTGATTCCAGGGGAATATGAATGACTTTGGATAGCAGGGGTATTCAGAAGTGCGTTTGAAAATGTCTAAATGTCAGGGCTGGCCAGTTACCTTGTCACTGGTTTCCAGATTAACGGCCAAGAGCTCAATAAGCATATTTTATGTGACATTTCCTGGATCTGGCTGTGTAGCGTGATAGAGTTGGGTTTCTACAAGTTCCAGGTATGCCTGAAAATCACTTGTAATTTGGTTTGTCTGATGCAGAATCCGTAAAAACGAGGAGGAAAATGTATTTAAAGTTCTCTACGAAGAGGTAAGAAAAAGTGAAGAAAAATACAAGCACTTTCACTTTATGTATATCCCCCTGTGGACATGTTTAAGGGCTCGTTTACTCAACTTTGCCTAGAGTGCGTTTACTATTTTAGGGTCCTCGTTCGGGTAAAAAGCGAAGGAACCTTTGTGGGAAGCCAATAGTAGAGCGTGTCTTACAACTGTCGGTCTCTGCTGCCACCTCGTGATCATTTTGGGGAATGACACCTCAGTGCAGGTCAGCAGGAAAAGTGGTTGATTCCAGTGGAATGTCAATGACTTTGGGTGGCAGTGGTATTTACAAGTACATTCGAAAACATCTAAATTTCAGGGGTGTCCAGTTACCTTGTGACTGGTATTCAGGTTAAGGGCAAAGGAGCCATTGATACGTTTTACGTGATGTTTCTCAGAACTGGCTCTGTAGCGTAGTAGCGTCAGTCTTTGACAAGTTGAAGATGTGCTTGAAATTCGTTTGTCTTTGCTTTGTTGAAGCTTCCTTAAACAACGTGGAGGTAAAATTTGTACAGAATTCGGCACCAAGAGGTGCAGGAAAAAAAGCAAAGTAAAATATCAGCGCTATCGGTGTATGTACTCTTGTTTCCTCAACTTTGCCTGGACTTCCTTTTCCATTTTCGGTTCCTCCTACATGTGCAAACCTTGTACATTTCCAGTTTCTGCTTCTGACCTCTGCATTGAGGGGTGAAGAATTCTTTATCAAATAAATAAATAAATACAATCTTAAAAAAAATAAAAAGAGGATATTTCAAAGAAGAAAAGGAGCATCTTCGTGCACAGAATGTGGTAGTGTGTACGTGGTGGGTTCGGGAGGGAGTACTTTAGTAGAATATGCTTGCGGAAAACCAGTGGGGTTACTTGCAACAGGTATGGCTCCCGAGTAAACCAACTGAAAGCACCACTCCAGGGAGAGTCCACAGTTTGTCATCAGAAGACAGGGAAGCTTCTGGATGAGGTGAGAGTGTGGTTTCCCTTTGGTGACCAGGCCAGTGTTCCCACCCTGGCTGCCCAGTCGTGATTTGTCCATAGTACCCAGCAGACCTCGCAACTTTGCATGGCTGTTTAGTTCGGTCTTTCTGAATTTCTCTTAATGGAGAGAAGTTTCCATTCCCTGGAAGACTGCAGAAGGCACCTGGAAGAGTTCTCTGTCCCAACAGATAACAATATTTTGGGAAGACGGAATGGTGAGGTTGCCTGAAAGATGGCAGAGGGAGGTTGAAGAAAACGTTGAAACTGTTGTTCAGTCACGTTGTTGGGGGAAAATGAAGAATGTGCCTGTCATTGCAACTCCCGGTAAAAACCGCAGGATCCCTTCGGCAAAGATCAAAGTACCCGTGTTCCAAATGTGCATCTCTTCTGCCATCTCGTGGCCGTTTTGCGGAATGACACTTTAGTGCGGGTCCCCAGGAGAATTGGTTGATTCCAGTGACTTTTGACAGCAATGTTAATTACAAGTGCATTTCAAGACATCTAAATGTAAGGATTATGAGGTTAGTTGCTGATTGGCTTCTAGATTAAGGGAAAAAGAAGCACTAAACGTGTGTTATATGACATTTGTTGGAACTGGCTTTTAGCATGATAGAGTCAGGTTTTTACTAGGTCTAAGTTGTTTGTAATTTTTTGTAATTTGTCTTGTGTGTTGCAGCTTCTTTAAACAAGGAGAAAATAAAATGTATTCAAAATTCTCCACTCGGAGGTTAAATCAAATCAATCGCTATCATGTTATGTACGTGCCCTTCCAGACACGTCTAGAGGCCTGTTTCCTAGAGTGTGTCTTGGCTTCATTTACTCTTTTCACTTCCTCAAATGAGTGCCACTCTTGTACAATTTGAGGTTTTGTGCCTAACACGTGTGTTTAAGGGTGCAGATTTTGTTCTCGAGTTTAAGTATGTAGTATGTTTAGCATCATTCAGTTCAAACCATTTTGTAACTCACAATGTGGTTCATTTTGGAGGTTCTGCAGGAGTCTATTTCAGAAGTACCAAGCAGGAGAACTTTCCAGTCACCCATTTTCAGTGAACTCTAGCTTTAGTGCTGCGAGAGCAAAACACATACTATAATTGATTTCAATGGTGCAATTCTGGTTGAAGCTGTCTTTATACCAGGTTGGCCCAAAAGTCAGTACGGCCCCCACCACCCTTTTGCCATCCTACCCCTTCTTGTTACTCTGGATTGCATACTTGTCTTTAACTTCATGTGAAACTGTTCTGTTAGAGTGTATCATGACAGACGTCATACCAGCATGGGTTTCAATAAAAAACTCATCAAAACCGTTGAGTGATGTTGTGGCCATTTTCATCCTGAAGATGGGTGAACATAAGTAACACTTTTGGCACAGTAGGCTGTGTCATTTCAAGAAAGGTGAAAGCACATCTGGAATGCCAAAATAAAGATTTGTAGTGTGTACGGAGAAGGCGCCCTTAGGTGATGAAATGTGTTGAAGTGATTTGTGAAGTTTCACGCCCAAGATTTCTTGCACAAAGGTGCCCCACGGGCATGGCAGACCAGTAGCAGTTCACGGCCATCGAGTCCAGACCTTAACTGAGGACAGACCAGGTTATGCCATGTGGGAGACAGGTGACATACTCAAAGTATCCAAATTGAGCACTGAAAATCATTTGCACCTGCATGATTATGTGAATGGCTTTGATGTTTGGGTCCACAGAAGTTAAAGGGGTGAGGGGGCGGGACTTTCTTGACCTCATTCCCACATGTGTTTCTTTTCAGAAACATAAGGAAACCGTTCTGCTTGCAAGCAAGTTGTGAGGGGGGTATGAACTGTTAAACTTTGAGAATAATGTGGAACAGGAGAGATGGTGGGCAAATGAAGGAACCACCGCCAGCAGCTCCTCCACAGGGCTGTCTTCATCCAGAGGAGGTGATGTTGCCTATGTGGTGATATGGGAGGGATTCCTGTAGGAGATGCTCCTTGGGGAAAACCAGTGGGATATTCGCAACACATGCTGGCCCATCAGACGAATTGTAAGTACTGCCGGTTGACAGAGTCGAAGCAGAAGACGGGAAAGCTTCAGGATGAGGTGGGAGAGTATGTTTCTCTTTGGTGACCAGGGAAAAACGGCTCTAGCCTGGCCGCACAGTCGTGATTCATTAGCAGAACTCACCAGAAATTGCACGTTTGCATGGCCGTTTAGTTCAGTATCCCGAATTTCTCACTGGAGAGAAATTTGTTCCCTGGAAGACTGCAGAAGGCACCTGGAAGAACTCTCTGCTGCTAAAGGTATCAGTGCTGTGGGACGATGGAATGGGAAGTTGCCTGAAAGATATCAGAGGCCAGTGGAACGGAATGGCGATGACGTTGTGCAGTTATAATTTTTGGGGAAAATGAAAAGTGTGCGGGTCATTGCGTCTTACCATAAAAAGCTAAGGAACCTTTCAACCAAGGCATTAGTGCGACGTGCATTTCCTGTGTCAGTCTATGCTGCCATCACGTGGCCATTTTGGGGAATGACACCTTAGTGTAGGTCCTCAGGAAAAGCGGTAAATTCCAGTAGGAATATCTTTGACTTTTCATAGTAGTGCAATTTAGAAGCTCAGTTGAAGATGTCCAAATGTCAGGACTGTGCAGTTACTTTGTGTCTGGTCTCCAGATATCGGCCAAGGGAGCAATAAGCCTATTGTCTGTGACGTTTCCTGGAACTGGCTTTGTAGCGTAATAGAGGCAGGTTTTTACAAGTGCCAAGTGTGCTTGAAAATCGTTTGTAATTTGACTTTCATTGCAAGTTCTTTAAATAACATGGAGGTCAAATTTATTTGAAATTGTCCACCGAGAGGCATGTAAAAGTAAAGTAATATACAAGCGCTCTCATTTTATGTACGTGCCCCTGAGGACATGTCTACGGGCTCGTTTCCTCCACTTTGCCTGGACTTGGTTTACTATTTTAGGTTCCTCGCACAGGTGCAAAACTTGTGCATTTCCAGCTTCTGTTTCTAACCTGTGCATTGAAGGTTAAGGATTTCTTTCTTAAGTTTTCATACAGAGCATCTTTACCATCAGTCAGTCATGTGCAGTTATTTTGTTTTTTTGAAATTTATTTATTTACTTACTATATTTATTTTTAAAAAGTATTGATTATGCTATTACGGTTTTCCCAATTTTTCCCCCTTTATCCTCCCTTGTCCCACACCCCTTACCCTCCAGCATTCCTCCCCCACTTAGTTCATGTCCATGCCTTGTACATATAAGTTCTTTGCATTCTGTTTCCTATACCATTTCTATGCCTACCACCTTGTTTATGCCTAATTTTATACTTCTTCTTCCCTGTACCTTTGCCCCCCTATTCCTCCCTTCCCTCTCCCCGCTGAAATTCCTCCATGTGATGTCCATTTCTCTGATTCTGTTCCTGTTCTAGTTGTTTGCTTAATTTTGGTTTTCCTTTTTTTTTCTTTTCTTTTTGGTTCAGTTGTTGAGAGTTGTGAGTGTGTTGTCATTTCACTGTTCATAATTTTGGATCTTCTTCAATTTCTTAGATAAGTCCCTTTAACATTTCATAGAATAAAGGCTTGGTGATGATGAACTCCTTTAACTGGACCTTATCTGGGAAGCAGTGTATCTGCCCTTCCATTCTGAACGATAGCTTTACTTGATAGACTCATCTTGGATGGAGGTCCTTGCCTTTCATGACTTTGAATACTTCTTTCCAGTCCATTCTTGCCTGTAAGGTTTCTTTGGAGAAATCAGCTGATAGCCTTATGGATACTCCTTTGTAGTTAACTGTCTCCTTTTCTCTTGCTGCTTTTAATATTATCTCTTTATCGTTAATCTTGGATAACTTAATGATGATGTGCCTTGGTGTGTTCCTCTTTGGGTCCACCTTCATTGGGACTGTCTGGGCTTCCTGGACTTCCTAGAAGTCTATTTTCTTCTCCAGATTGGGGAATTTTTTCTTCACTTTTGTTAAAATAAGTTTTCAATTTCTTGCTCTTGTTGTTCTTCTGGCACCCCTACCTACGATTTGGGTATTGGAAGGTTTAAAGTTGTCCCAGAGGTTCCTAAGCTTCTCTTCATTTTTTGAATTCTTTCTTCATTTTGTTCCAGTTGCATGTTTATTTCTTCCTTTTGTTCCAAAGAGTTGATTTGAGTCCTGGTTTCCTTCTGTCACTGTTGGTTCCCTGAATATTTTACTGTATTTCACTTTGGGTAGTCTTCATTTGTCCTTTCATCTTGCGACCAAGCTCAGTCAGTTCTGTGAGCATTTTGATCACCAGGGCTTTTAACTCTCTGTCAGATAGGTTGGCTACCTGCTCATCGCTTAGCTCTCTTTCTGGAGTTTTGCTCTGTTCTTTCGCTTGGGCCATATTTCTTTGTTTTGGTGCACCAGTCTGGTTGGTCTGGTTGACTGTTTCTTTAATTCCTTTGTTGTCAGAATTCCACGCAGGTTGATTTTGTGGCACTTCTGGTTGTTTATTGATTTTAGATTGGTTGTTATCCTCCTTTTGGTTGTGTGAGGAAGTGAAGGGTTTCCACCTATGGTCCCATCTTGGTCGGAACCTCAGAGAATCTGATTTTTTTTTTTTTTGAAACTTGGTCCATAGTACAATATGGTCAACGAAAACAAAAAGAAAGAAAAGTTCCAAGCATGGTTCCCTGGTGACATCTCTTGTTCATTTTGGGAATAACACCTCAGTGCCTGTCAACAAGAAAAGTAGTTGACTCTAGTGGAATGTCAATGAGTGTTGATGGCAATGGTATTTAGAAGTGTATTTTAAAATGTGCACAGGTGAGGACTGCCCAGTTACCTTGTGACTGGTTTCCAGATTAGTGAAAATGAAGCAATAAACGTGTTCTATGTGCCATTTGTTGGAAGTTGCTGTATAGTGTAATAGAGTCAGGTTTTTAGGAGTTGCAAGTGTGCTCGAAAATCATTTGCAATTTGCTTTGTTTATTGCAGCTTGCTTAACCAATGAAGAAGTAAAATGTATTTAAAATAAATTTTAACCGAAGAGGTTAAAAAAATAAAACTGCTATCATTTTATACATAAAAATCATACAAACCATTTGGCCAAGCCACTAATACATGTCCCAAGTGTGTATCTCCACTGCCATCTGGTGGGAATTGTTGGAATAACATCTTAGTGCAGGTCCGCAGGAAAAGTGGTTGATTATACTGGAGTATCAGTAACTGTTGATTTCTTTTTAAAGACTGTTTTGAGGTACAAGTCTCAGATCCCAATGTTACTCACCAGTTTCTTGGGACCACTCTGTATGAACACATCATCTGGAACACACACCGGATTTGGGGGTGTCCCATGGGTTCTTTTCTTTGATTATATCTTTAAATTATTCTTTGTCTATAGAAAAGATATTTATTTTGCTTGTTATTTACCACACAATTTACTAAGTTGTATTATTTATAATAACTTTAAGTTGATATTGATGAGTCATCAAGGTAAATAAGATTTCATGCAAAAATAAAATTACATTACTTTAGTTGTGTAAAATATGAAAAAATAGTTAAAGCTTGGAATAAAACATGAAGACATGAGCAGGTAAAATGTGTTAGTTATAAGTTCATTAGTACTTAAATAATATAGTAAAATGAATCTTAGCATCATAAATGAGTTCAGGGCCTGGAGCAATGGTGTTCTAGAAATCAGAAGTATTTTGTAAGTAAAATTGTGCCCCCTGTAGGTTATCTGAGGAACTGACAATGTGGCAAATGTCCACATTTTCAAAGAGGAGAACGTTTGATGGTGAATTCTAGAATCTAAAAGAGTAAGATTATAGCTTCAAGTTATTTTAAGAAACAATTACTGAAGAGTGATTTATGGGTAACGAAAAGAGACAGTGTGCCTCAGTGCTGTGGTTTATCACATGTGGTTCAATCTTTAAGGTGCCATATCTTCCTTGGCTTGTGAGCTTTCCCAGGTGTCTTCTTAGTGGAGGCCATTTGTCCCCAGTCTTTGCAAGGAAGATGTCTCTCAATGCCAGAGAGTAGTGAAAAGGAAAGACATTATTTATTTAAAAGTTATACAGTCCTTCGTTCTCCCTCTGCCCAGTCTGGGGTACTGTATCTCAGCAAAAGAAGTAGAAGTCTGTGTGTGATTCAGGCTCCAGGCACCATCAGCTGAGTCACCCCCACGGGGTCCCCACTCTGCCAAAGCAGCATGGTTTTCTCCCTTCTCTGCCAAAGCCCTGTGGTCCTCTCCTGCTATGGCTGCCACACCTGGCTTTAAATTCCAGTGCCACTCTTCCCCTGCAGCCCCATTTCCGACTCCTCCCACAATAGGTTACACCTGCCAGCACTCCCTATCCTTCCAGCTTGACTGGGCTGCCACAGTAAATTGACATGTGTGTCCCCATGGCATGGAGCCAATCCTCTCCAAGCTCTTACACAGGCGCTGTAACCAGGGGGAGTTGTTTCCCAGTTACATCTTGGGTGGAAGTCACTCCCAGCTTCCTGGCTCAAAGCATGGCCACAGCTATTTAACATATCCATGAAACCAGTTAAAGGTTATAGATACGTTAACTGACCATGCCAGAGGTTATCTGCACAGCTGTTATACAAAACAACTCTGAATAGCCCTGCTCCAGGTGTCCCTTCCCCCAGCTCAGGCTCGTGTGGGTGAGGACATCCTATATATATTTTCCTAGTATTCCTGGACACCTTGAGTTCTGGACTCCATTACAAATCCCTATTTGGGGCCCTCGTCTAGGCTGCACCCTGTTTCATTCTGTCCTGAGTCTGTCTGTGCCATCTCGCATCTGCGAAGTGCTGGTCACTGGCTCCAATTCAATGCCAACAGGAGTTCTGGAGTTGGGGTGTGGGGAAGAAGGAAACTTTATGTAGTGCCAATAGCTCCGTTTTGATGCCAATGGCTGTGAGCGCAGCAAGGTTGTTAGGAAGCTCAGTATTGTTCCAGGTGAATCATGAAGCAGCACCTCTGTGGGTCAGCCCAATGGTGCTGCTGCTTAGTTGTGAAAGCATCATGGTTGTGAGGGGGCCCTGAAGTGAGGCAGCCCCGGGGCAAGTTCCCCCTCAGCCTGTGCTGCTCAGTATTTCTCTGCCCTTTCTGGTCTGGTCCCATCATTTCCTCTCTGCTGGGCTGCATTTGCACACAAAGAAATGCACTTTGGAAAATGGGCTCCTGTGAGTGCAGAGATCAGGCTGGGTGAGCAGAGAAAAGGCCTCTGGTGTTGTCACCAGAGAAGTCTAGGTTATTTTTATTCATAAATTATGCCAAGTTTTCCTCTCATACTTTTTTTTCTCCCAACCTGAGACTGCCTTTGTGTGGCAGCTCACTTAAATTATTCAGGAAAATAAAAATTAATTGAAAACCCTAACTAAAGAGGTAATAACTGGTATTGTTTTACGTTTAAACCCATCCAGACATCTCTCCTTGCCTATTTCCATTCTTCTACTTTCCTGGAGTTAATTTATTATCCTGCATTTCTAATATGGACGCAAACCTTGTGAATTTTCAGCTGTATGTCCATAATGTGCAGTTATCACTGCCTTTTCCAATTGGTTTTTAATGTATGATTTTTATTATTATTCAGTTCCAATTATTTTAAACGCCTATTGTGATTTATTATGAGGGTTATTTAGAAGTGTATTTCATAACTTTTAAATGTAAGAACTTTGTAGTTACTTTTTACAACTGATTTCTAGATAAGCTACAATGAGAGCAAGAAACATACTTCATGTAATTTCAATCCTTTGAATTATTTTGGAATCTTCATTACAATCTTGTCAATGTAAAAAACGTTCTAAGCATGCATCTCTGCTGCCATCTCGTGGTCATTTTGGGAATAACACCTTAGGGCAGGCCAGTAGGAAAAGTTGTGTATAGTTAGTTATCTGTGAATGTTGAATCCAATTTGCTGCTCATGGTGTTTCTCATACCCTTATTGAATTTTCTGAGGTGGTCTCTTGTTTCTTAAAGAGGAATTCTCTATTCCTGATGAGAGAGGTTTATTAAATCTATTAAGATTTAACCATATAAATTTTTGTTTGTGTCTCTGTTCTATATAATTTAAGTTTATGACATTAAGTACATGGTAAATTTGGATCTTCTGGTTCAATGAAACTTTTTGATAGGAAGTACTCATCATCTCTAGTCCTGCTTTGTACTTTGAAGTCTACTGCATGTTATTATGTAATATTTATGCGGTTTATGTTTGTATAATACAGGGTGGGGCAAAAGTAGGTTTAGAGTTGTGAGTACGAGAAACAAAGTTTATTGTTGTCTTATTTAATAATTATGATATTATTTTCCATGTGAACAACTGTAAAGCTGCTTTTGCAGCATCCTGTGTATCTTTTCCCATTCTTTCATTTTTGATCTTATTTCACCCTGTTTTAGGTAATTGACATTTTCTCCCTGTTTGTGTCTTTTCTTTTTATTGTCTGAACAAGTTCTTTTTCAGAGTGGTCCTTAATTTTATAAGATATATACTATTAATGTATTTCTTCATTAAACTGCATGTTCACAGCTATACTTGATTCTTGGCTATTTTGGTTGAAATGGACCACTAAAAATGAAACCTACAGATGAGGGGCGGGGCCTGTCTGAGGTCAGAGGCAGGACTGGGCTGCAGGTGAGAGGGATGACCAGGACAGAGATGTGGGTGGGGTTGGTTGGGAGGCAAATTTAGGCTGGCAGGCCTGAGGGGCTGGCAGTTCTGGACCAGAGATGAGCATCCACGATGACCGGAGGTTAGGCGCTGCTGCTGGCCGTGGGTCTCTGCTGTCACGAGGTGATGACCCTGGCCAAACGTGATGCAAGCAATGCAATCCAGGTACAGGAGGTGAGCTGCAGGGGGGTATGAGGTGAGGGGACTGGGGCCAGATAGAGCCACCCTGTAGGCAGCAGAAAAGGGGGGCCAGACTCTTCCTGAGTACACATCTTGGGTCCCGATTTAAGGGACCACTTCCTGTGGTACCACTTTGCTATATTAATCTAGAGTATATGATGTTTATAGACAACTTTGGCAAGTGGGTATACAATGATACTCAATTGTTAATCCAAGAACAAGATAGCTTTCCTTTGTTACAGTTTCTGTTATTGGGGAGCAGTTTCCAATTTTGCTCATACCGATCCTGTACATCATTGTTAGGTGTATTCCGAGTGTTTTTTTTAAACCTGCATTGTTGCTATTGAGTCCTTAAAAAATTGTATCTTTAATTTACTATTTCTACATGTTTATTTCTGCGTGTTATTTCCCCATCACTGCACTAAATTCCATTTGTGATACTTTTCTGTTGATTCTCATGAGTTATGAAGGTAAACTCGCTCTCCCACAGTAATGATTATTCCATTTTGGTAGCTGTATATGACATAGAAATAGTTAAAGCTCGAAAGGAAATAGAAAGATGTGAGCTAATGTGAGGAGCTAGAAAAATTCTTTTTGTTAGTCCTAGATATATTAATGACTAAATAAAAGAGCAGCATCATTCTTAGCATTTTAAGGGACTGTACAGCCTGGAAGCAAGCATGGTGTTCTAGAAATCTCAAGTGTTTTGTTAGCAGAGATGTGCCCTCGACTTGGTAATCTGAGGAACACACAAGGTAGCAAATGTCCACGTTTCAAAGAGGAAAACTTTAGATGGTGAATTCTGGCATCTAACAGAGTAAGATTCTTTGTTCTAAGTGACATTATGAAACGGTTATTAATGTGACTTATGAGGAATGGAAAGAAGCAGGGATCCTCAGATGCTGACTCAGTTTTATCACAGTGCGACTCAGTCTCCTAAGTCGTCAGATCTTCCTTTGTCTCTTGAACTTTTCCAGATGTCTTCTCAACTTGGGACACTTCTCCCCAATATTTGCAAGATGACCGGCATTTTTTGTTCTCTGAGTTTCACCTTCCATGCTGCCTGTTGCAAGAAAGGCAGCATTTCCCATGTAGGATGCAGAGTGACATGCTGTTTGTATTCTAAGGGACTCTTCAGGATACAGAGCAGGGTTTGTCACTCTCAGCACTGTGAACCTTTTTGGCCACATAATTCATTCTCCTGGGGGATGGTCCTCTGTATAGTAGGTGCTTATCAGCATCCTGTACCTCTATTCACTGCCCACATCCTGGCTTCCCTTCCCCTCAGGACAGTCTAAAATGGCTCAGCACATTGCCTAAAGCCCCCTTGGGGGCAGAAATCACCTTTGGTTGAGAACCACTGAGTTTGAAGCCATTATCATTTTGGAAAACAGAAATTGCTCTGATATGCAGTGGTTTTATTATTTTTGTATGGTAATTATTTTCCAACTCTGACTGTGATTTATTTTGAACAGTTATTTAAAAGTTATTTTAAAACATCTAAATGTAAGGACTTTCTAGTTACCCTGTGACTGGTTTCCAGATGAATGGCAAAGAGAGTAATAAACATACTTTATGAGACTTTTGTTGGAACCTGCTTTCTAGCTTAATATAGTCAGTTGTAAAAATGTTCCAAGTGTGCTTGAAAAGCATTTGTAATTTATTTTTTTGTTGCCACTTACTTAAACAATGAGAAAAAAAATTTATTCAAAATTGTACACCAAGAGTTAAAAATAAACTGCTAATGATAGGGGACTCAAGAGTTGGAAAATTTTAGTTGAAGGTTAAAAGTTATAGCCTAGCAAGTAATGTATATGTTAAAGGTTTTGTTTCAGAAACTACAGATAAGGCCTGTCCTGGCTCCTGGAAAACAGCTGACCTCCTGGGGCACTGGTAAAGATTACCCCCTGGGGAGAAGTTGGAGGCATCCAGACCTTTGTGTTCCAGGGAGAGACCCAAAGGACACAGTCAAGAGGAAAGGTACCCTGGGGTGGGGGGAGATGGAGACCCTCTCGGGCCAGAATCCAATTGCTGAGTGGGCCTGGTGGCTGAGCCTCATGGGGCGGGGCTGCCAGCAGGCCTGAGGGCCAGGGAGGGGACAGCGCCAGCTGGTGTGGCCCCTGCTGTGGCTTTGCTCTTGTGGGAGCTGGGCTGTAGTTTAGCTCCTTCTGTTCTCTGACTTCCTGGAGAAGAAGAACCTATCCCCTGGCTGCTGGGTCCTGCAGCAGCCCCTGCCCCTGGCAGGAGCAGCCTGCTCACAAGGACTTGGCTGCGATGATTTGGGGGAGGAGTGAATTTTCTGGACCCCCAGCAGCCACATGAGCAGCTCCTCCATGTGAGGCTGGGGATGGTGGGCAGTTGTGCCTCCAACCAGATGGGCTCATCTAAACCAAAGACCCCAGGGGAGCAGACGAGGGCCATGGGGTCAGGTTGGCAAATGCGGCAGTCCCACCATGGCCAGCCCTCAGCTCTGCAGCCCCCTCCTCACCGGTCCTCAAGCTCGGGGTCCCCGGGACCTGAGGCGGGGGAGGCATGGGCATGGGCACCACACACTTGTGAGGAGCAGGGCAGAGCCCCCCCCAGAATCGCTGCTGCCGCTGCCAGACCCTTGGCTTCTCTCTGGGAATGATGATGGTTCCCCGCTGTTCTGGCCCCTCTCACCTACTCAGGGAGCAGGCGGAGCTGTTTCCTTTTTTTTTCCCCCTTTAATAAATTTTATTTTTTACTGAATTATAATAAGTAGAGAAAACGCACAGATCTTAAAAGTACAAGATGATATTTATATACGTAAACTATCATGATAACCATCATTCGGATCAAGATGTAGAACATTTGAACACCCCAGCAGAT
This sequence comes from Desmodus rotundus, assembly GCF_022682495.2. NCBI lineage: Eukaryota > Metazoa > Chordata > Mammalia > Chiroptera > Phyllostomidae > Desmodus > Desmodus rotundus. The sequence goes on along the minus strand of NC_071395.1, from coordinate 90,629 downwards.
GTGTCGCATCCCAGATGATAACTCCCAAAGTTACCCATTACGCTGACTTATTTTTACCCTGAGTTAGTATTTTTTTCATGAATTCCTATTTCTTGACCTGATTGTTGGCTACATGACTGTGGTCACTTTTTATGCATCCGTACACTTAGAACTTGTGTACTTTTCTGTATGTTATACTTCAGTATTTTTTTTTACAGCCCACTTCACAGGCTCACACCCCTGTCCGCCCCACCTCCTCCCCAGGGGGCAGGGACCACAGAGAGCCTGGGCGTCCTGCAGGTGCTCCCATTTGGGCGGAGTTCCTGAAGTTGCAGGCCCTGCCCCTCCGTTGCGCAGAGGAGGAAACTGAGTCCCAACCAGGGCAGCCCCGGGCCCAGGTCGCCAGCAGTGCAGCCCCCCACACCCTGCCAGGAAGTCCTCAAGGGGCATCGCAATGGGAAAAGTCAGTCCCTGACTCGAGTGCACGACCCGTGTGGCCAGGGCTCTCAGACACACCAGGTACGCACGTGGGGCCAGAGGAAGAAGGGGAGGTCAGCAATTAGTCCTTCTCAGAGGAAGGCTCCCGTGGGGGGCTTCCTGGACCAGTGATGCAGCTGGTTGTGGGGTCCCTTGTGGGGTTACAGCAAGGAGGGCTCCCCTTTCTCTGGGCGATCAGAATTGACTAGGAGAATGGACACAGGTCATACTTCTGAGCTTTTACTCGGAAATGATGTGGAAACTCCCAGCCTGTGGGAGAAGGTGGGACAGGTCCCCTCCAGGCCCCTGTGAGTTCTCACTTTCCCCAGGCCTCTCCTGCCACAGCCTCTCCTTCAGCGGATGGTCTGAGGTGGACCATGGGCCCTGGACACCGGGTCTGAGGTTCCAGTAGACTCATGGTGAGGGCTTATCACCTCAGAGGCCAGTCTTCAGGCTCAGGAACTGCAGCCCTGGCATGCTAGCTCTTCCCCTTCTCAGGGACCCTGCTGCTCCCCAGGACGGGTATAAACACAGGGACGGGGGTGCTCCTTGTGGCTGGTCTGCCTTTTTCTCCTCACTGGACAGTGCTGAGGATTTTTTAAAACACAAGCCTGTTTTATCTCCAACTTCAACCCACCCCCACAGCATTTTCCTTAAAGTCTTCCACCCCAGAGTGAAAAGCTCAGGGCATTCACTCCCTGGCTCTACGGTACAGCTGCCCAAACTGTGGCAGAGCTGGGATGAAACGCCACTCCCACCTGGTTTGTGATCCCCTGGGAGGTCCGGCACCGGGGAGGCACACCAGGGCTCAGCTTCTTTTCCGTGGCCTGCGGGGAGGCCCCAGAACTCCACATCTCTGTCCAGTTTCAGGCATCTGTACCACCCTGCTGAACCCAGGAAGCAGGTGGCGTTGACGGCTCACAGCCCTTTGGTGAACAATTTAATTGCTTTTGCGGGGGGCTGTGGGGACCGATGGTCTTTTATGTTTTAGTTCTCTGGCAGAAGCCCATTTAGATGGTGCAGAATCCTCGGTCTTTGATTTCGGATAAATGCTGATTTCCATGAAAAAACCCTAATTATCTCCGTCTCTTCCCTCCCTCCAGGCAGAGTCACCGGGGGAAGGCAGTGCCTGCCCTTTGGCACCACGGAGGCCCTCTCCCACCCTGGTAACTTGTAGTGACACTGAAGTGCCCCCATCCCCCATCTTGGGCAGCACCCTCCCCTCCCCATGTCCAGGTCGCAGCTGGGGCCTGATGCAGACCCAGCCTCTGGATGACAAGGAGACCTGCATCCATTTGGAACATATTCCCGTAGGACCCCCCCAACCCTGGTTTTCTCCCCAGTGGTTGTCTTTCTGCTTCGATGGCTCTAACAACTTCTGTCTGTTAAACCCCAGGGGACCAGTCTCTGGGAGCAAGAATGGTGAAGATGATGAAATAGTCCTTTTGTGGTTGGGTTTGCGAGTAGGAGACACGGTAGTGAACTTGAGCAGACAGCATTCTGGTTTGTACCAGTACAGCATCTGTGAGGGACCTGCACCTGTACTCAGGGCTAGGCTCACCGTTCACCCCGCTGCCCCCCCAAAACATCCGGGATTGGGATTTTCTTTTTTTTAAGCAGCGATTTGCCACCACGCGGGGAGGGCGGGAGGACGGCATTGGAGAGAGCACGCTGAGACGGGGACTACTGGGGCCCGTTCTGTCCAGGGCACCTCCCCACACCCCCCTGCAGAACAGGGTGCACACACAGCAGGTCTCTCCCGGGGCTGAAGGAGGCCAGGTCGCCTGAGCTTTGGGGCCCTGGGTTTGTCCTATTGCAGTAATAGTAATAATGGTAATAATAATAAACACTAACTAACAATACCCTTGTTGTCATCCCCAGGGTTGGCTGGCTGGCTGTGGAACTGCTGAGGAGCATTTGTTTTAGAATTATTTTCCACTTGTGATGTTTTCTGGATGGAATCCCATGCAGATGTGACATTAAGGGGGAGCCACTGTCTTCGGATGGGTGACTGGGGCTCCCCGAGGGTCAGGTCGGATCTGGCAGACTCCCACCTGGTCAGGACAGGCACCGTTGTATGTCCATGGAGGTGGCTCTGGGGAGACGGTGTCTCCTGTGTGTGGCGGTCTGAGCTCGGGCCACGGACTCCCATGGACCAGCCTTCAGCAAGCGGCCTTGGAGGCACGGGAGGCCATGTGAGCCTGGTCACTGACCCCCTTCCCCTGCAGGGAACACTGTTGGGGTGCACATTCCCCTCGGGGAATCATCTGCATGTTGGCGACGTGCTGTTCGAATGAGGCCCCCTCTGGCCCTGCACGTGGGCCCCTTGGAGGACGGGCAGCTGGCGTGGGGGTTCGGCCCAACCAGCAGAGGCTTCCTGTGGGCACATAACTGCCCCCCAGAGCCCAAGAGTCTGGCACACAGTCCCCACCGTGGGTCACCCTGAACTTCGTCCAATGGCGAAGGCAGCGTGGAGAACAGGGTGCTCCGAGTCAGGAACCTGTGAACAGGAGCTGGGGGTGGGTTGACTCAGAGACCTGGAGAGGGGAGTGTGTCAGAAGCGAGGTCTGGCAGGGTCCACTCCCCGCACTGCGAGATCCCCATCGAGGAGTCGGTGGTAGGCCTGGGGTGCAGGGTTGGCCAGGAGCTGAGCGGCATCCACAGGCATCGGAGGCACCTCGACTTGGTGCAGTTATTGGGTTGAAACACTCAGACGTGGGCATTAAACACACTCATGAAATCCCCAAACCAGAGCTGAGCTGAGCTTCCAAAGTGACTGAGATGTAGAGCACATAAAAGTCTGAAATTACAGAAAGCTTTTTTCAGAGATCGCTCTGCAGGACCAGGGGAGGGGCCCTTCTGCTCTCTGTCGAGTTGTTACAGAATTTTATTTTGTTTTTAACATCATGGTTTTTAATAAGAAACCATCTGGCAGCATCCCCCCCCCCCCCGAGGGTATTGTTTTGTGGCCCTTTTTAGCTGGAAGGCTGATTTTGTAATAATTTACCAAACAGAAGTGTCCTTTTCCTGATGCGGAGACAGGGGCTCCTGCAGGGGACATCTGTTTGCGGAGCGTGCCTGGGGGTCCGTGACCTCGTTACACCTTGGCGGGTGGGGGGGGTCCCTCTCCCGAACACCTCCCAGGGTCTGAGTCGAGCACACGGGCCATTCTGTTATAGAACACGCGGGGGGTGGTTCACGATAAAGTTTTACAGAAAGGATTCCCCCTTTCTGTCTCTGGAGGTTCCCCCACGCACACACACACCTACTAGGCTCGAAATGCACACCGCCAGAGGAAAGACGTCTCTCAATGCCAGAGACTGTTGAAAGGAAAGAAATTATTCATTTAAAAATCACACAGACTTAGAGTAATGACTGAATGTCTTCATTAAGATATTAAAGTCCTCTAGAATACCCACAGATGCACAGTCCTTCCCTCTCCCTCTGCCCAGTCCGGGGTACCGTGTCTCAGGAAAAGAAGTAGAAGTCCGTGATTCAGACTCCCGGCACCATCAGTTGTGTGGCTGCCGCAATCTGCAGTTAATCCAAAGCCATGTGGCAGCCCATGCCACAGCCCACCAGCAAGAGTCCTTTCTCCCCTTGTCTTCCCAGCAAAGTCTCTTCAGCTGCCTAAGCCGCGTGGCAAAAAGAAGCACTCCAAAACCACATGGTCCTCTCCTATTCACTCCGCCAAAGCTGCATGTTTCTCTCCCTTCTTCCCCAAAACCTCGTGGTCGTCCCTCTTCTCCTTCAGAACCACGTGGTCCTCTCTCTCTATGGCTGCCACACCTAGGTTTAAATCCCAGCGCCCATCTTCCTTTGCAGCCCCATTTCCGACTCCTCCTACCACCAGTTACACCTGCCAGCATCCCTGTATTCTTCCAGCTTTACTGGGCTGTCATAGTAAGTCCGGGCAGGTGTGGCCCCATGGCGTGGAGCCAATCATCTCCGTGCTCTCACGCAGGCACTGTAACCAGCGGGAGTTTATTCCCAGTTACATTTTAGGTGGAATTTGCTCCCATCCCCCTGGCTCAAATGTGCCCACAGCTATTTAACATATCTATGAAACCAGTTAAAGGTTATAGATATGTTAAATGACCGTGCCAGGGGTTAGCTGCAAAGCTCTTGCTACCCAAAACAGCTCTGAATGGCTGTGTTCCATATGTCCCTTCCCCGTGCTCAGGCTTGTGGGTGTGAGGACATCCTATATATTTTTTCTAATATTTCCTGAACACCTTGAGCTCGGGACCCCATTACAAATCCCTTCTTATGGCCCTCCTCTTGGCTACACCCTGCTTCAGTTCCAGGAGGCGGCGCTGGGCCACCCTGAGCAGAGGCTGAGGGGCGAGGTGGGCAGCTGCACGCTGACCTTGGGGAGTAGCCGTGCCTGGGCCACGCGGGGTTCCGGACGCAGCGCTAGGAGGAGAACGGTCTGAAGCGGCCCAGGGAGCCCCTGCTGGGCACGGTGCTGCTGGGCAGCTGGGCGGCACCTCAGGAGGCGCAGAAGGAAGTGAGACACCCCATTAGAAAGGGAAAACGGTGCCGAATACACAGCTGCCTCCAAAACATCTCCCGGTTTGGCCAGAGGTGCCGGGTGCCAGATGGGCAGTGCCAGGGAGTGGAACCAGGGCGCCCACCGACACTGCACCTCCAAGGGACACACAGGAGCGATTGGCCAGCAAGCCACACGGGTGGAAACTTAAAGTGGGAGGGAGGGTCGGAGAGGGACAGATGACAGGGGCATCTGTAGGGAAGATCCAGAAACATCCACAAACTGCCCGACTAACGCGTGATTTTACCCAAGCCTCTGGGTTCAAGGCCTATTTACAAAAATCAAGCTGATTTATTTAGAAAAGCAGCAAACAGGAAAAATTTTAAATGCCCCAGCAATGGCATGTGGGCATCTGACGGGAGCCCACCAACAGCCGACCCTTGACACAGTCGGGATGGATGAGATGCGTCTGCACAGCAGAGGCAGCTGTGGCTGGACTTCCTGTATATCTCTTCTTGCATGTCTTTGCTATTACTAGGTGGTGGGATTTTTGAGCACTTGTATTGCAGGTCCACTGATCTGCAGAATTCCAACACAATTGCACAAATTGATTTCTTGGCCATAGAACAAAAGTCCCTTATAACCCCTCTGCAGCCTACTTCCCCTACCTATTGGAAGATTAATATTAGACAATGGGCAGGCCATCTGCCTGGAAAATAGAGAAAAGTTTTACTAGATGTTCCCCTTAGTACAGCCCCCCATATACCTTGGACAGGAATAATAATTGATGGAACTAGATGGGTAAAAGAGCAAGGAAAATACGTGAACTATTACGATTTAAGCATGAGGTAACAAATACAAAGATCATCCCCTGAAAAGTGCATAAAGAAAGAACCTAGACAGGAAGATGGATGGCTGAGTTAGAAAGCCTAACCACATAGGCCCTTTAATAGTTCACATATAACCGCTGACTAGTCTAGCATATCTTTTTGACCTATGCCAAATTCTGAACACTTTGTTAGACATCAAATGATCAATAGCCATTTGGAACTTTGAACATGTAGTTACTTGTGCTTGTCTGATTGATAGCCCTCCTGGTCAAAATAACTTTTGTTTAGTATGAACAAATCTGTAGAACTTCCTGTAAATTTCCTTGGTATTTCTGTATAAACTTTTCCTGCTGGAGAAATCATGCCATGCACCTGTTCCTTTGATGTCATATAACAAGTCCCTATAAAAATAAAGCTTGATTAAACCTTAGAGTTCGGTCAGACCCACAAGGGCTGGCCGTTCTCTGGCATCAAACTTGGTGTCTGATCCCTCGTTCGTCGCCTGTGCCGTCCATCCTTTGGGGACCCTGAGACCCGCCAAGGCTGGACCCCGGCAGACATCTATGCCTGGGAATAAGTCCCTGTACGGACCTCCACATGGAGCGAGAGAACCCCCCAGAGGAACGGTGAGAGGGGACCGAGCACCATGTTCACGCCACACTCAACCCCCCCCCCCCCACTTCAAGCCACATTCTCGCCGTGTTCACAAGCCGTCCATGCATGGATCACGTGCCATTCACACACTGATCACGTGCCATCCATGTGTTGTTTCCATCGATCACGTGCCGTCCACGCTTTGTTCACATGTTGTTTACACACAGTTCACGTGCTGTTTGATAGGGGACTTAAGAGTTGGAAGATTTCAGTTTAGGTAATAGCTAATAAGCTTAATAATCAATGCCTGTAAAAGCTTTGTTCCAGGAACTGGTAGTGGGACCCACCCTGACTCCAGGAGGCCACCAGCAGCTCCACCTGTGCACCTCAAGAGGCCCACACCCAGTTCCAGGTGGTGTCTGAGCCATTGTGCTCCAGGTGAGATGCCCACCGCTAGGACACAGCTAAAGCCCACCGCCCAGGGTGAGAATGCTGAACTTGTTTGTTTGTAATCCAATGAACTTTTCCCTGAATTCCAAACCCCTTACCTACGCTTTGCTCTCCTTATAAAAAGGGCCATTTTAAAATGGAATTTAGATGGTCTGTCAGGGTACAAACCCGCCATGTTCTCATATCGCTGGCCATGTGCATAAAGCGCCATAAAGATTCAGTCCCTGTCGCTGCCGATTGGGTTTGGTAGTGGTGGGCAGCCCGAAAGCCAGTGTCTTCTCTGGTTTCATATTTTGGCGACTCCGCCGGGACCCACTTTGGGACTCTCTGGGAAGTGTGGGTATTTGGTGGGGAGTCCCATTGGCTGCCTGGGCTGAGAGGCCCCGGGGTTTTGGTTCGGAGAATCCCAAGCAGATGCCAAGTGATTTCACTTGGGGATTCTCCCCCTCACCCCTGGCACTTCTCATCGTTTTTCACATTTGATGGAATCACTGCACTTTCTGGTTCAGGTTAAAATCTGGGGTCACGTCTTAGGTCATCTGGTAAAGGTACCATTCGGGGTTACAGAGCTCGATCTGAAAAAATGACGTCCGATCTAGTTTGGTTTGGGTACCCTGTGTTTGGGGCTCCATCTGGTAGAATGGGGGAAAAAGCCTCCGTTCTGGGAAGCAGCCCTTTGGGGCCAGTTCTGGCTAATTTGTCGATTTATGAGTGTATACCTAGAGAGTATGTGGCTTTATTATAGTATTGCTCTGTTTGTGTCCTGTATAATTTAGACTCAGGAGAGCGCTGGTCACTGAATGGGTCTTTAAGTTGCTGTATTATACTGTAACTAGAGTTGTTACAGTATAAAATCAGGTAAGTGGGACAAAATGCCTTACCTAGAAGTTTGTTTGAGTTTACATTATAAAGAGGCATGCAGAATTAAAAAAAAAACAACAGAAAATAAGTTAATGGCTCAGAGAAAAGGGAATTTGCATGTGAAACATAGAAGCTCTGAGGAGAGGGACCAGGAAGATCTAGATATTGTGACTGCTGCAAGCTGGTCAGTGTTCCCACGGCCCCAGGGGAGTGGATGGGGAAAGTGCACCTGAACCATCTTGAATCGGTCAAGGAACCAAATTTGGTAGAGGAAAAGTCCCTACGGGGGCAGGACAATATCCTTTTCAGAAACTTCCAGTGGGAGTAGGGCCAGAGGGCCAGCCTGCTGGATGTTATTGGACGCACACTCTGTTTTCTACATTGGATCTGTTAAACTGGAAAAGCTCAACCCCCTTTTTAAAAAAAATCTTTAAAAAAAATTTTGTTGTTTTATTCAGTTAGAGTTGTCTGCATTTTCTCCCCACCTCTCCACCCCACCCCAGCCAAACCCACCTCCCTCCCCTGCCTCCACCCTCTCCCTTTGTTTTGTCCACGCGTCCTTTATAGTAGTTCCTGAAAACCCCTCTCCCCACTATCTCCTCCCCACTCCCCTCTGGCTATTGTTAGACTACTCTTAACTTCAATGTCTCTAGTTATATATTGTTTTCTTTTTTCTTTTGTTGATCATGTTCCAGTTAAAGGTGAGATCATATGGTATTTGTCCCTCACCGCCAATTAAAAAATGGGCAAAGGACTTGAACAGACACTTCTCCAAGGAGGACATACAGAGGGCCCAGGGACATATGAAAAGATGCTCAGCATCATTAGCCATCAGAGAGATGCAAATTAAAACCACAGTGAGGTACCCCCTCACACCGGTCAGAGTGGCCAACATAAACAAATCAACAAACACAAGTTGGAGAGGATGTGGAAAAAAGGGAACCCTAGTACATTGTCGGTGGGAATGCAGACTGGTGCAGCCACTGTGGAAAACAGTATGGAATTTCCTCAAACCCTTCTCATAGAGATGATCCTGCTAAAATGACTGATTTGGTTGCATCAGTTTTTGCCACTCATCATCCCAAGTGGACAGACATACAAGCCTTATTGAATTCTTTGCTTCAATAAGGGGGATGAGCAATGAGCAGAGGCTAGTGTCAGATAAGGCAAATGAAGAGGCTCGGGGGTTGCACCAAGAAAATCCAGATGGGGCTCTGGGCCTTCCCAGGGCAATCCCTGTGACTGAGCCCAACGAGGACCCTAATGGGGACGGCCTTCCTCTCTTAGAGCACTGTAAGGGATGCCTCCTTGAGAGAATGGGGGAAGGCGTCCCTGAGCAGAAAAGGCTGACTATGGTGCAGGCGGTGCAACAAAAGTCCACAGAGGACCCCTCCCAACACCAGGAAACAGTTCAGGAGATTCCTGGGGATGGCAAGCGACTGCCACATTTGAATTCCAAACTTTGGGCTCATCGCCAAACCACTGTGTGAGGCTCTGAAGGGACCGGAATAGAGCCCTTTAAAGTGGACAAAGGAGTGCACTCAGGCTTTTGAGAGTCTGAAGGTGCACCTGGCTTCTGCATCGGCCTTGGGGCTTCCAAACCTACTGAAGCCTTTTCAATAATATGTGTGTGAGAGACAGGGCATTGTCCTAGGATTCCTCACCCAAAAGCTTAGTGACGTATGCAGCCCATCGCATAATTGTCAGGGAAATTAGATCACACTGTCCAGGGGTGGCCAGCCCACTTGAGAGTGGCCGCCGCCTGTGAGCTCTTGCAGGAAGCTGAGAAGTTTCCCTTGGGACAGCCTGTACCAGTTATGTGTCCCAGCAAGTGTTGAGCCTGCTGGAGCAAAAGGGAAATATGTGGCTCGCTGCTGGAAGAACGGGCAGGTACCAAGCCATTCTTCTCGCCAATCCCAACGTCTCCCTCAAAACTCTACATTAAATCCTGCCTCTCTTCTCCCCGAGCCCAACTCGGCTGCGCTAATACATGACTGCTGAATAACAGATGAAGTGTATTGTAGCAGAATTGATTTACAGGACCATCCTTTAGAAGAAGCAGACTGGACTCTCTATACAGGTGGGAGCAGTTGTATGGACAAAGGAAGCAGAAAGGCTGGGTGTGCAGTTGTGACTCTTGAAGGAGTAGTGGAGGCCAAAGACCTGCCACCAGGAACCTCTGTTCAGAAAGCCGTACTGATCACATCGATGAGGGAGCTGGAATTGTCACAGGAAAAGAGATGAATGTACACACCAACTCAAGGTACATTTTCTTGATTTTGCATTCATGTGGTTCAGTCTGGAAGGAAAGAGGACTATTAACCTCCAATAGAAAGGAGATTAAGCATGCAGCAGAAAATTTAAAGTTATTAGGTGCTGTTCAGGTGCCTTTACAGGTGGCAGTTATGCACTGCCCGGGGCATCAGAAAGAGGACACTGAAGTGGCTAGAGGAATCAATCTGGCTGAATGGGCAGCAAAAGAGGCTGCTAAAGGAATGTTTAGAATTCCCTTGGTACCTGTTCTGGACATGTCACAATTTGACCTTGAATACTCTAGTGCAGACTTAGAGAAAGCTAAGGGCTAAGGTTTTGATGAAGAAGGTCCTGATATCAGATGGAAAAAGAATAAGAAAGGAGCTATACCGTGCTCCTGATCATTTAGTAGAGCCAGTCATGAAGCATTTGCATGAGGCCACACACTGTGGAAGAGGCTCCTTAACCACCTGCGTCAAACTGTGGCTCACAGGTCCCGGAATTTCTAGAGCCATAAGAAAAGTAATTGCTAGATGTGTTGTGTGCCGGAAGAACAACCCGAAACAGATCCCCATCAAAGGAGAGAAGGACAGCAACGCCAAGGACAGTGTCCACGTGAGGTCTGCCAAACAGACTGTACTCAGATGCCAAGGGTCTGAGAGTGGAAATATTTGTTTGTCTTTGTTGACGCCTTTCTCAGGATGGATAGAAGCTTATCCTACTAGAATGGAGACATCTTTGGAGGCAGTGAACGCTTTACTGAAGGAAATAATCCCTCACTTTGGCCTCCCTGGCAGCATGCAGAGTGATAACGGACCTGCTTTTGTTTCAGAAATTATAGAGAAGGTTAGTAAATTTGAGGAATCAAGTGGAGACTCTACACGGCATGGAGACTCAGGCTTCTGGGAAGGTAGAGAAGATGAATCACACCCTGAAGAAAAATGTAGCCAAGCTGTGTTAAGAAACTCATCTGCATCGGGATCCAGCCTTGCCTATTGCCCTGCTCAGGATAAGGGTGGCTCCTCAAAGTGGGATTCACTGGAGTCCCTATGAAATTGTGTCCAGGTGGCCATTTCAGGCTACAATTGGGGTGGGAGATATGCATATAGATCAAGACATGAAGGTGAAGAAATACGCACCACATGTAAGTCAAATCTTAGCTGTAACTGATGACTTTGCCTGCATTGGAGACTCCTCCTCTGTACGTTCACTGCATTTGTTGGAGCCAGGAGGCAAGGTGCTGCTCAAGGCCTGGAGGGCAGGATCTCCAGAGAATCGACTGGAAGAGAAGTGGACTGGACCTTGGGACATACTCATCACCACCCCAACTGCGGTGGAGTTGGCAGGAATAAAACCTTGGATTCATCTACCCGGTTAAAGAAAGCACTGGAGGAACAATGGACCACCAAGCCTCAAGAAAACCCGAGTCATCTTTCGGAAACAATGACTTATGTTGTCTTCATTACTGCCTGTTAGCTCCTTGTTATGGACAACGTATTCCCTTCAAATGGGATGAAAATATTTGAGTATATTTAGCAAAAACAGTTCTGAATATTTCTGACTTTTGTCTTGCAGGAGGAACTTTTTTGAACAAGCTTTCGCTTCATGTGTTATAGGTGTCTGTACTCCTTTGGAGAGCCTTAGAAATTATACTGTATTTGAACATATTGAAAAGAAAATGACCTACTCTGATATTTATAATTGGGCACCAGTGGTGACTATAAAGGACAGGGAAATGTTTTCATTGAAAATCGGTATTGTAGCCCCAGCTAGAGGATGTGTAACTTTTGCCAACTGTACTAAAAACCGTCTTGTGCTCTCAGCAGATGTGAAAATGAATTGCACCACCACCACCGATGTATCTCATGCTTATGCTCATGTAAAACGGCCCACAGGATGGTTTCTGACATGTGGAATGACTGTCTGTTCTTATGTTCGGGCAAACACTCTGGGGGACCATGCTTTCTGGGGAGACTGACGGCGTTCATGCCTCCAAAGCCCCACTCGACCCAGATTTGACGGGATCTCTCCCTTACTCCCTTGTATCAGTGACTTACACCTCTTTAGCCCTGCTCAATATATGTCTTTAACTATATTTGTCACGACAACCACGGTAACTTATTTGAATATAGAAATAAGGAGATGAGCCTGCGCTACGGGAAAAGCTTTGGATGCCACCTCACAAGCCATCAGTGCCATTAGTCAAGAACTAGGACAAATCAGAGAAGCAGTACTAGAAAATCGTGCAGCTGTAGACTACCTACTTTTAAGGCAAAATCATGGATGTGAAGAATTTAAAGGACTCTGCTGTTTTAACCTAACTGATAGTTCACAACTCATAGAGCATAAGGTAAAGCAAGTAAATGATGTGGTGTCCCATATCAAACAGAGAGGGACTGTTTGGCATTGACCGGTCTAAACTAACCTGGCTGCCTAGTACATCTGGTCTTCGAGAGGCATTTATGGTTTTTATCCTTGTCATTTTCTTCAGTATCATAGCTCGTTGTTGCATACAGTGTGCGTCCTTATGTGGGTCTGCAGTTAGGTGTTTTCCTAAAACCTCCACTGGACAGTCCAATGCTAAGTTCTGATCTCATAGAAATGAGATAGTTTCATACTAAAGTTGGGGAACGATAGGGGACTGAAGAGTCGTAAAATTTTAGTTTAAGGTAAAAAGTTATAAACCTAGCAAGTAATGTATATGTTAAAGCTTGTTTCAGAAACTACAGTCTTGGTTCCTGGGAAAACAGCCGACCTCCTGGGGCACTGCTAAAGATTACCCCCTGGGGACAAACTGGAGGCATCCTGACCTTGTGTTCCAGGGAGAGACAGACGACCACTGCCCCTGGGAACAGCTAACTGCCCAGGACAGGGATGTTGCAGCTTCTTTCACCTAATCCTCCCTGAATTTCAAAGCCCTCACCACACCTTGTTTATTCCCTGTTATGAAAAGTCTGGCCTGGAAAGAGAAGGGAAGATGGTGTGTTAGGGAATGAACCCACCATCTTCTCGGATCACTGGCCATCTGAATAAAGCGCCCACAAAGATTCGATCTCATTCATTGCTGATTGTGTTTGGCAGTGACCAGCAGCCTGGACACCGGTGTCTTTTCCGGTTTCACTATCGTTTTTACGTATATACACTTGCAGAGATGTCGATGTGCCTGTTTTTGTCTACTTTCTCTGGATTTAGTTTACTCTTTTAAATTCCTAATATGGGTACAAAAATAGTAAATTTCCAGCTTTTATTTCTGATAATCTGCATTGAAGGGTGAAGATTTCTTTCATAAGTTTTGGTATGTAGTATATTTATCACCATTCATTTTCAATTATTTTGTAATTGAAATTGTGTTTTACCTTTGAGGTTGTTTACGAGTATATTACATAACTACCAGATATAAGGACTTTCCAGAGTCCCATTTCTGGAAAGTGAATTCTGGCTGAAGTGCAATGAGAGCACCTAAGAAACATTGTATATAATTTCAATGCTGCGATGCTTGTTGAAACTGGCTTTATATTGGCTTGGCCAAACGCTAAAACCTTTTGGGAAGATGGAATTATGAAGATGCCTGCAATATTGCAGAAAGCAGTGGAACAAAACGGTGAATACATTGTTTAATACCGTTATTGGTGAAAACGAAAAACGTCTGTTCCTTTGCGTCTTTACATAAAAACTGAATGAACCTTTTGGCCAAGCAAATAGTACAGTGTTCCAAGAGTGCGTCTCTGCTGCCATCTCGTGGGAATTCTGGGGAATGACATCTTAGTTGAGTCAGGAAAAGTGGTTGATTCCAGTGGAATATCAATGAGTGTTGATGGCCGTGGTATTTAGAAGTGCACTTCAAAACATCTAAGTGTAAGTACTTTCCAGTTACCTCGAGACTGGTTTCCAGAGTAATGGCCAAGGAACAATAAACGTGATTTATGTGACATTGTTGGAACTGGCCTTATAGTGTAATCAAGTTGTTACAACTTGCAGGTGTGCTTCAAAATCACTTGTCATTGGCTTTGTCTGTTGCAGCTTCCTTAAACAACGTGGAGGGAAAGTTCATTCATAATTTTGCACTAAGAGGTACAAGAAAAAAAGAGTAAAATATAAGCGCCATCAATGTATGTATGTGCCCTTCTGGACATGTCTACAGGCTCGTTTCCTCCACTCTGCCTGGACTTTGTTTACCATTTCAGATTCCTTGTATGGGCGCAAAACTTGTGCATTTTAAGCCTCTGTTTCTAATGTGTGCATTCAAGGGTGAGAATTTCTTTCTCGGGTTTTGGTCCATAGCATCTTTAGCATCATTCAGGTCAAGTTACTTTGTAATTCAAATAGTGGTTCATTTTGGAGGTTCTGTAGGAGTCTATTTGAGAAGGTCTGTGCAGCAGAACTTTGTCCTCATCCATTCCCTGTGAGTGCCAGCTCAAGTGCCATTAGAGCAGAAAACATATTGTATAGGCTTTCGAGGCTGTGATGATGGTTGAAACTTGCTTTAAATGGGATTGTCCAAAAAGTCATTTTGGTCCCCCATAACTGCACCACCTCTGCGTCCCTCCCAGCACGTCACCTGGCACCGGCCCCGCATACTTGCCTTTAATGTCATTTGAAACTTTTTTAGACAGTATCATGACAACTGTCATATCCTCCTGGGATGACAAACCTCATGACAACTGTTGAAGGTGTGTGTGGCCCTCTTCTCACTGAAGACACCTGAACCTAACATTTTTGGCTCCTCAGTCTGTGTCATTTCCAGAAAGGTACAAGCGCAAGTGTAAGGCAAGAAAACATGCTTGGTGTACAGAGAAGACGCTGAGTCTTATGGAACATGTGAGAAGTGGGTTGCAAAGATTCATGACGGAGATTTCTCATGCGCAGTTGCCCATGGGTAGGCAGACCAGGAGCAGTGGAGAGCCATCCAGGGCAGACGTTAACAGAAGACAGACCACGTTGTGGCACGCGGGAGACAGGCAATATACTCAAAGTATCCCAATACAGTGTCGAAAAGCATTTGCAGCAGCTTGATTATGTTAATCTCTTTGACATTTGGGTTCCACAGCAGTCAAGCATGGTGGTGGGGGTCCCATCTTGACTGAATTTCCACATGCAGTTCTCTACGGAAATGGAAGGGAAACATTCCATTTCCAAGACAAAGTGTGAGGGGATGAACCATTGATATTTGAGAAAAATGTGGAACAGGAGATATTGAGGGAAGTCCAGGAACCACCAGCAGCCCATCCAAAGGGTGGTCTTCATCTGAAGGAGGTGATGTCCTGCAGTGGGTGCTCCTTGCGGAAACTCAGAGGGCTTCTCCCGACAACGACTGATCTCCGTTAGACTAAGTGAAAGCCACCTGAGGGAAAATGTCCAGAATTTGTCAGGAAAGACAGGGAAGCTTCAGGATAAGGCAGGAGCGCACCCGCTTCTCTTTGGTGACCAGGGGAAAACTTCCAGCCTGGCTGGGCAGTCACGATTCATCAGCAGTCCTCACCAGAGCTTGCGCCTTTGCATGACCCTTTAGTTTGGTCTTTGTGAATTTCTCTTATTGGAGAGGAATTTTCCTTCCCTGGAATAGTTCTCTGGTCTGAAAGAGAACAATGTTGTGGGATGATGGAACAGTGAAATTGCATGAAAGGTGGCAGAGGGCAGTGGAACAAAATGGTGACAATGTTGTCCGGTTGTTATTCAGTCCCGTTGTTTAGGGGAAAATGAAAATTGTCTGTGTCATGGCATCTGATGGTGAGGAGTGAACAAAATGTTTGGTGTAGCCAGTGTAGTATGTGTTCCAAATGTTGGTCTTCGCTGCCATCTCGTGGCTTTTTTAAGGAATGACACCTCAGTACAGGTCAGCAGGAAAAGTGGTTGACTCCGTGGAAGATCAATGAGTTTTGATGGCAGTGGTATTTAGAAGTGAATTTGAAAATGTCTAAATGTCAGGGCTGTCCATTTACCTTGTCACTGGTTGCAGGTTAATGGCCGAGAGAGCAATAAGCATATTTTATGTGACATTTCTTGGATCTGGCTGTGTAGCATGATACAGTCGGGTTTCCACAAGTTCCAGGTATGTTTGAAAATCACTTGTAATCTGCATTGTGTTATACAGAATCCTTAAACAACGAGGAGGTAAAACTTAGTAAAAGTTCTCTACCAATATGTAAAAAAAAAAAAAAGTAAATACAAGAACTTTCATTTTATGTATATGCCCCTCTAGACACGTTTACGGGCTTTTAAAACTCAACTTTGCCTAGAGTGCGTTTACTATTTTAGGTTCATCTTCGGAGTAAAAAGGGAAGGAAACTTTGTGAGAAGCCAATATGCGAGTGTTTGTTCCAACTGTGGGTCTCTGCTGCCATCTCGTGGTAATTTTGTGCAATGACACTTCAATGCAGGTCAGCAGGAAAACTGGTTGATTCCAGTGAAATTCAATGACTTTGGGTGGCAGTGGTATTTACAAGTGTATTCTAAAACATCTAAATTCCATGTGTGTCCAGTTACCTTGTGACTGGTTTTCAGGTTAAGGGCAAAGGGAGCGATTGATACGTTTTATGTGACATTTCTCAGAACTGGCTCGGTAGTGTAGCAGCGTCAGTCTTTGACAAGTTGAAGGCGTGCTCGAAATTTGTTTGTGTTTGCTTTGTTGCAGCTTCCTTAAACAACGTGGAGTAAAATTTATACATCATATTGCACCAAGAGGTGCAGGAAAAAAAGCAAAGTAAAATATCAGCGCTATCAGTGTATGTACTCTTGTTTTCTCAACTTTGCCTGGACTTCCTTTTCCATTTTCGGTTCTTCCTACATGTGCAAACCTTGTACATTTCCAGTTTCTTTCTTTTTAAAAAAAGATTTTATTTATTTTTAGAGAGAGGGGAAGGGAGGGAGAGAAACCCTCAATGTGTGGTTGCCTCTCTCAGCTCCCAGCTGGAGACCTGGCCCACAACCCAGGCATGTGCCCTGACATGGAATTGAACCAATGACCCTTTGGTTTGCAGGCTGGCACTCAATCCATAGAGCCACACCAGCCAGGGCTCCAGTTTCTGCTTCTAACCTGTGTGTTGAAGGGTGAAGATTTTTTTCTCAAGAATTGGTAATATCATCCTTAGCATCATTCGGGTCAGGTTATCATGTAAGTCAAATGGTGGTTCATTTTGGAGCTACTGTAGGAGTCTATTTTGGAAGTCCTGAACAGCAAAACTGTCTATTCATCTATTCTCTCTGTATACTAGGATAAATGCTATGGGAGTAAAAAATGTACTGTATATGATTTTGAGGGTGCGATGCTGGTCGAACCTTGCCTTAAATCGGGTCCGCCAAAAGGTCTCTTCAGCCAAAAAGTCTGCTCAGTGAAAAAGTCCATTTGGCCAAAAGTCTGTTTGGCTAAAAAGTCAGTTCAGCCACAAGTCAGTTCAGCCTGCAACCCCAGTCCCCCAACCCCATTGCATCACCTGTCTCTGGTCGCCCATACTTGCTCTTAACATCATTCAAAACTGTTTTATTAGACTATATTGTGACAGCTACTATATCAGTGTGTGATGAAACTCATCACAACTGGTGATTGTGTGTGTGTCCCTTTTCACAGTGAACACGGGTGAACAGAAGCACCATTTTTGGCCACTTAGGCTGGTCATGTCAAGAAAGGTACATGCATGAGAGTAAGGCAAGAAAAGATTTATGGAGAAGATGCTGTGACTGATGGGATGTGTCTGAAGTGGATTGGGAAGTTTGATGCTGGAGGTTTCTCGGGTGCAGTGGCTGCATGGGAAGGTGGACCACTTGCAGTGGAGAGTCATCCAGCGCATACGTGAACGGAGGACAGACCATGTTATGGCACATGGAATTCAGGTGACATACTCAAAGTTTATGTATCATGCGTGGAAAATCACTTGTATCAGCAGTTACATTAGTCTGTTTTAAGTCTGGGTTTCACAGAAGTTAAGTAGGGTGAGTGGAGGTGGGATTAAATCCTTCTTGACCACATTACCACATGAGATTCTCTAATCAAACACAAGGAAAATGTTTCATTTCCAAGACAAATTGTGAGGAGGAGGAAGAACTGTTGATATTTTACAATAATGTGGAAGGGAAGAGATCAAGGCAACTGCCACCAGCCCCTCCAAAGGTGGATCTTCAGCCTTGGCTGGTGTGGCTCAGTGGATTGAGTGCCCATGTGCAAACCAAAGGTTTAGAGTTCGATTCCCAGTCAGGACACATCCCAGTCAGGTTTGATTCGGGCCAGGACCGCAGTAGGGGATGCTCAAGAGGCAATAACACATTGATGTTTCTCTCTCCCTCCCTACCCCTCCCTGTAAAAACAAATAAATACGATCTTAAAACAAAGAAAAAGGATATTAAAAAAAAAGAAAAGGACCATATTCGTCCAAAGAATGTGGTAGTATGTATGTGGTTGGTTCGGGAGGGAGTACTTTATTAGAACATGCTTGCGGAAAACCAGTGGGTTATTTTCAACAGGTATGGCTCCTGATTAAACCAACTGAAAGCACCACTCCAGGGAGAGCCAGCAGTTTGTCAGCAGAAGACAGGGAAGCTTCTGGATAAGGTGAGAGTGTTGTTACCCTTTGGTGACCAGGCCAACGTGTTCCCACCCTGGCTGCCCAGTCGTGACTTGTCCTCAGTACTCAGCAGGCCTCGCAACTTTGCATGGCTGTTTAGTTCGGGCTTCCTGAATTTCCCTTCATGGAGAAAGGTTTCCATTCCCTGGAAGACTGCAGAAGGCACCTGGAAGAGTTCCCTGTTCCAACAGATAACAATATTTTGGGAAGACGGAATGGTGAAGTTGCCTGAAAGATTGCAGAGGGAGGTTGAAGAAAACGTTGAAACTGTTGTTCAGTTATGTTGTTGGTAGAAAATGAAAAATGTGCCTGTCATTGCAACTCCTGGTAGAAACCAAAGGAACCCTTCGGCAAAGATCAAAGTACCCGTGGTCCAAATGTGCATCTCTGCTGCCATCTCGTGGCCATTTTGGGGAATGACACCTTAGTGCGGGTCCCCAGGAGAATTGGTTGATTCCAGTGGAATATCAATGACTTTTGACAGCAATATTAATTACAAGTGCATTTCAAGACATCTAAATGTAAGGATTGTGAGGTTACTTTCTGATTGGCTTCTAGATTAAGGGCAAAAGAAGCACTAAACGTGTGTTATATGACATTTGTTGGAACTGGCTTTTAGCATGATGGAGTCCATTTTTTACTAGGTCTAAGTAAGTTTGAAAATTTTTTGTAATTTGTCTTGTGTGTTGCAGCTTCTTTAAACAAGGGGAAAATAAAATGTATTCAAAATTCTCCACTCGGAGGTCAAATCAAATCAATTGCTATCATGTTATGTACGTGCCCTTCCAGACACGTCTAGAGGCCTGTTTCCTAGAGTGTGTCTTGGCTTCATTTACTCTTTTCGGTTCCTCAAATGAGTGCCACTCTTGTACAATTTGAGGTCTTGTGCCTAATACGTGTGTTTAAGGGTGCAGATTTTGTTCTCGAGTTTAAGTATGTAGTATGTTTAGCATCATTCAGTTCAAACCATTTTGTAACTCACAATGTGGTTCATTTTGGAAGTTCTGTAGGAGTCTATTTCAGAAGTACCAAGCAGGAGAACTTTCCAGTCACCCATTTTCAGTGAACTCTAGCTTTAGTACTGCGAGAGCAAAACACATACTGTAATTGATTTCAATGGTGCAATTCTGGTTGAAGCTGTCTTTATACCAGGTTTGCCCAACAGTAAGTACGGCCACCCACCACGCTTTTGCCGTCCTGCCCCTTCATGTGACTCTGGATTGCATACTTGTCTTTAACTTCATGGGAAACTGTTTTGTTGGAGTGTATCACGACAGATGTCATACCAGCATGCGTTTCAATAAAAAACTCATCAAAACTGTTGAGTGATGTTGTGGCCATTTTCATCCTGAAGATGGTTGAACATAAGGAACAGTTTTGGCACATGAGGCTCTGTCATTTCAAGAAAGGTGAAAGCACATCTGGAATGCCAAAATAAAGATTTGTAGTGTGCATGGAGAAGGCGCCCTTAGGTGATGAAATGTGTCAGAAGTGATTTGCGAAGTTTCACGCCCAAGATTTCTTGCACAGAGGTGCCCCACGGCATGGCAGACCAGTAGCAGTTCACGGCCATCGAGTCCAGACCTTAACTGAGGACAGACCAGGTTATGCCATGTGGGAGACGGGTGACATACTCAAAGTATCCAAACTGAGCACTGAAAATCATTTGCACCTGCATGATTACGTGAATCGCTTTGAAGTTTGGGTTCCACACATATTGAAGGGATGGGGGGGGACTTTCTTGACCTCATTCCCACATGCGGTTTTCTAGTGAAACCTAAGGAAACTGTTCTGCTTGCAAGCAAATTGCTAGGGGCGTATGAACTGTTAAACTTTGAGAATAATGTGGAACAGGAGAGATAGTGTGCAAATGAAGGAACTACCACCAGCAGCTCCTCCACAGGGCGGTCTTCATCCAAAGCAGGTGATGTTGCCTATGTGGTGATAACAGAGGGAGTTCTGTAGGAGGTGCTTCTTGGGGTAATTTGCAAGAGGTGCTGCCCCATCACTGCAAGACCAACTGCAAGCACTTCCTGTTGACAGAGTTGAAGCAGAAGACGGGGAAGCTTCAGGATGAGGTGGGAGCGCACGTTTCTGTTTGGTGACCAGTGAGAAACGGTTCCAGCCTGGCTGCGCAGCCGTGATTCATCAGCAGTACTCACCAGAAATTGCACCTCTGCATGGCCGTTTAGTTCAGTATCCCGAATTTCTCAGTGGAGAGAAATTTCCGTTCCGTGGAAGACTGCAGAAGGCGCCTGGAAGAGCTGTGCTGCTAAAGGTAACAGTGCTGTGGGATGATGGAATGGGAAGTTGTCTGAAAGATGGCAGAGGCCAGTGGCAAGGAATGGCGATGATGTTGTGCAGTTCTAATTTGGGGGGGAAATGAAAAGTGTGACCGTCATTGCATTTTACCGTAAACAGCTAAGGAACCTTTCAGCCAAGGCTTTGGTGCGATACGCATTGTATCTGTCGGTTTCTGCTACTGTCTTGTGGCCGTTTTGGGGAATGACTCCTTAGTGCATGTCAGCAGGAAAAGGGGTTGATTCCAGTGGGAATCCCTTTGACTTTCATAGTAGTGTAATTTAGAAGCTCAGTTGGAGACGTCTAAATGTCAGGATTGTGTAGTTACTTTGCGACTGGTCTCCAGATATCGGCCGAGGGAGCAATAAATGTATTTTCTGTGACGTTTTTTGGAACTGGCTTTGTAGCGTATTGGAGGCAGGTTTTTACAAGTGCCAAGTGTGCTTGAAAATCGTTTGTAATTTTCTTTTTTCCATCAGAGGTTCTTTAAATAACATGGAGGTCAAATGTATTTGAAATTGTCCACCGAGAGGTAAAAAAAAGTAAAGTAAAATACAAGCGCTCTCATTTTGTGTACGTGCCCCCAAGGACATATTTACGGGCTCGTTTCCTCCACTTTGCCTGGACTTGGTTTACTATTTTAGGTTCCTCCCACAGGTGCAAAACTTGTGCATTTCCAGCTTCTGTGTCTGACCTGTGCATTCAAGGGTAAAGATTTCTTTCTCAAGTTTTCATACAGAGCATCTTTGCCATCCGTCTTGTCGAGTTATTTTGTTTTTTACATTTATGTATTTACTTACTTTGTTTTTTTAAAAAAAGTTTTTATTGATTATGCTATTACAGTTTTCCCAATTTCCCTCCCCTTTTCCCCCCTCCTCCCTGCACCCCTTACCCTCCAGCATTCCTCTCTCCCCTTAATTCATGTCCATGTGTTGTACATATAAGTTCTTTGAGTTCTCTGTTTCCTATACCATTTTTCATCTCTCGCCATCTATTTTGTGCCTACTAATTATGCTGCTTCTTCTCGGTACCTTTGTCCCTCTATTCTTCCCCTCCCCCTCCCCGCTGAAATCCCTCCATGTGAAGTCCATTTCTCTGATTCTGTTCATGTTCTAGTTGTTTGCTTAGTTTTGGTTTTCTTTTTGGTTCAGTTGTTGATCTGAGTTTGTTGTCATTTCATTGTTCATAGTTGTGGATGTTCTTCAATTTCTTAGATAAGTCCTTTTAACATTTCATAGAATAAGGGCTTGGTGGTGATGAACTCCTTCAACTCGACCTTATCTGGGAAGCACTTTATCTGCCCTTCCATTCTAAATGATAGCTTTGCTGGATAGAGTCGTCTTGGGTGGAGGTCCTTGCCTGTCATGACTTTGAATACTTCTTTCCAGCCCCTTCTTGCCTGCAAGGTTTCTTTTGAGAAATCAGCTGATAGCATTATGGGCACCCGTTTGTAGGTAAATCTCTCCTTTCAGTTGCTGCTTCTAAGATTATCTCTTTATCGTTAATGTTGGGTAACTTAATGATGATGTACCCAGGTGTGTGGTTTTACTATCATTCCATGCAAATTATTTTCTAAATCCAGTTGTGATTTATTTTGGGGTGGTCATTTAGAAGTGTATTTCGTAATTTGTAAATGTAAGTACTTTCTAGTTATCTCGTTACTGATTTCTTGATTAATGGCAGTGAGAGCAAGAAATATGTGTGTGTGTGTATATATATATACACACACACACACACACAAACACATTTCAGTCCTTTAAAATTTGTTGGAACTTGCTTTATGTTACAATATGGTCAGTTTTTATAAACGTCTCCATGGTACTTGGAAAGCATCTGTAATCTGCAGTTTTGGGGTGTAGCGAAGGACTTGTGCACATTGAATGCAATTTGCTTCTCATGTTTTTTAAAAAATATTTTTTACTATATTTTTGTGGGCTTCATTGGTTCTGAAACAGAGAGAGTTTTGGTAAATCTCCTATAATAATTATTAGTCTATTTTTCTTTGTAGCTCTGTTCTATATAATTTTGAATTTATGTTATTAAGTGAATAAAAATTTGAAAGTAACTGATAAATTGAACTTACTGATATGAAGTACTCCTTTTTATATGTAGTGGGGTTTTGGGTTTTTTTTTGCCTCCAAGTCTACTATATGTGATATCATTTTGATTTGGTTAATGTTCATGTACTATATTTTCTCCATTCTTTCACTTTAGATCTCTTGGTATGTTTCAGATAGCTCTGTTTTATGTTAGTTATGAGTGGATGGTAAAATCAATTAAAGAATTGATCTTGGTGGAGGATGTCATGTAGGGGGCCCAATAATTTTCCCGTTCAGTGGTTCCAGCACCTTGTATTATATCACAAATATTTTCCCACATATGTAAGGAGATATTTTTATCATAGAAAATAACCATGGCACCTCACATCATCGCTGTCTCATTTATGCTCTTCTGTGTGTGGGGTTTCTGACTCTCTCCTGTAAGTGAGGTTCTCCTGCCTATGCATATCTTACATTTGGCCATTTTCATTTGCTAACCTGTGTCATACCTGTTGGATTATTAGACCAGCCCAAAGATAGTTGAGGTCACAAGAAAGGTTGTTTCCCCACCAGGTAAGCAAGCAGTCAGGTGTTTAATATGAGGTGAATTTGGGGAGTACATGTACGTCACCATTTACTTAAGGAAGATGTAACAATTTAAGTAAAGTAACTTATTCTCAGAACAGAATGGTTATATCAGTGAAATATGGAACAATGTTCTAATGTAGCTTGTGGATATACAACTTGTATTTGAAGTTTCAAAGGTGGCAATGAAGTGGGCTAACATTTTGCACTTGGCACGTTGATTTTAAACTGGCTGTTAAGGAAGGGAAGGCTGAGCTTTGCGCAGTGGCAGTATCGTAGCCAATGAGGTTTATCTGAGGCGCGATTATTGCTAAAAGAAAGGAAAGACTGAGAAATTACTTAGGATTGTCATCTCATTTCTTCCTAAGAGGTTTAGTGGCCACAGTTTGGTTTAGGAAGAGAGCTTCAGCACCATCACCTCAGCTTCAGACAGTGACACTCCTAGCAAGAGCCTGTTGACCCTCTTACCGTCTCCTCGTGTCTTAAAGTTTTGGGAGTTGCCCAACAATAATCAACCTGCCAGGTATGCTGGCTTTTTTCCTAAATTACCTGCATGTCCCCCATTTCACTGTTGAAATCTAAGACTCTGTTCTTCCATATTCCAAAATACCCTATATACCCAATATCACCTCAATTTATTTGGTATTCATTTGAATGTGAATTCCGCTTGTCCATGTATTAGACATTGAATACCTCCCATTAATCAGATTAATTTGATTTGATTGTCATCTTAGCTGTGAGAATGTAGAAGGTATGATAAAAAATAATTTTTTAATCCCCACAGGTTTGGTTATCCAGCCATGTGACATTCATGGCTAGGACAGTAACTTCTGGAAAGTGTAGTCTCTGAGAGATCATGGACATCTCCTGGCGGAAGTAAGCATTATTATTATTTTTTGCTCTGTCAGCCTTTTTGGTCTATTTCTGCAGGGCTTGGTATAATTTAGTAGTGCTGGGAGTTATTTTCTTCTCTTGTACACTTACATTGGCATGAAAACCTGTTTCTGAGGCCAGCTGCTTGGAGTTAGAGATTCAGGAATGTTCTTTATGGGCTCCTGGTTCTGTTTACATTGTGAGGACTCGGTTCTGCTCCTGCATCTGGCAACTGGGCTCCATTGTCCAGCTGTAGCCCTGGAGTGTGGCTGTGGGGTCCTGGTTACAGATCTGGGTTCTGTTTCCTGGGTCTGTGGCCTGAGGTTGAATCTGTGTGTCTGGGATCTGGAGTCTCTTATGGTGCGGCTTCACGTCCTGAGTTGGTGTTTGTTGTTGATGTTGGTGCAGCTCTGGCTCTAGGGTCTGATGTATGGAACCTGGTGTCCAGGGTTCCCTGTCAGTCTCTGGTGTCCAGTGTTTGGCATTCAGGGTCCATGATCTGACCTGGGTTGTAGGGACAGTTTTGGGATTGGGGCCGGGGTGTGGGGTTCAGCTTTTGGTTCTGGGTCTGCTCCGGGGTCCAGGTTCTGGACCCAAGGGCCTGTGTTCTGTCCTGAGTCTGTCTGTGGCATCTGGCATCTGTGAAGTGATGTTCATTGGCTCCAATTCAATGCCAGCAGGAGTTCCGGAGTTGGGGTGTGGGGAAGAAGGAAACGTTATGTAGTGCAAATAGCTCCGTTTTGAAAGTAATGGTTGTGAGCGCAGCAAGGCTGTTAGAAAGCTCAGTTGTTCCAGGTGAATCATAAGGCAGCACCTCTGTGGGTCAGCCCAGTGGTGCTGCTGCTTAGTTGTGAAAGCGTCATGGTTGTGAGGGGGCCCTGAAGTGAGGCAGCCCCGGGGCAAGTTCCCCCTCACCCTGTGCTGCTCAGCGTTTCTCTGCTCTTTCTGGTCTGGTCCTGTCATTTCCTCTCTGCTTGGCTGCATTTGCAAACAAAGCAACGCACATTGGAAAAAGGGTCCCTCCTAGTGAGGAGATCGGGCTGGGTGAGCAGAGAAAAGGCCTCTGGTGTTGTCACTAGAGCTGTGTAGGTTATTTTTATTCTTAAATTATGCCAAGTTTTCCTCTTTTACCTTCTCTCTCTCTCCCTCTCTCTCTCTCCCTCTCTCTCTCTCTCTCTCTCTCTCTCTCTCTCTCTCTCTTTACCCAAACTGAGACTGCCTTTTTTTGTGGCAGCTTACTTAAATTATAGAGAAAAATAAAAATTAATTCAAAATACTACCCAAACAGGTAACAACTGCTATTGTTTTTTTTTTTTTTTTTTTTCTTTTAATATATTTATTGATTTTGCTATTACAGTTGTCCCATTCCCCCCCCACTCCACTCCATCCTGCCCACCCCCCTCCCTCCCACGTTCCCCCCCCATAGTTCATGTCCATGGGTCATACTTATAAGTTCTTTGGCTTCTACATTTCCTACACTATTTTTACCCTCCCCCTGTCTATTTTCCACCTATCATCTATGCTACTTATTCTCTGTACCTTTACCCCCCTCTCCCCCTCCCACTCCCTTATTGACAACCCTCATGTTCTAGTTGTTTGCCTAGTTTGCTCTCGTTTTTGTTGTAGGTGTGGTCGTTAATAACTGTGAGTTTGCTGTCATTTTTACTGTTCCTATTTTTGATCTTCTTTTTCTTAGGTAACTCCCTTCAACATTTCATATAATAAGGGCTTGGTGATGATGAGCCTCTTCAACTTGACCGTATCTGAGAAGCACTTTATCCTCCCTTCCATTCTAAGTGATAGCTTTGCTGGATACAGTAATCTTGGATGTAGGTCCCTGCGTTTAATCTTGGGTAATGTAACCATGGTGTGCCTTGTTGTGTTCCTCCTTGGGTCCAGCTTCTTTGGGACTCTCCGAGCTTCCCGGACCCCCCGGAAGTCCATTTCCCCTGCCAGACCGGGGAAGTTCTCCACCATTTGTCCAAATAAGTTTTCAATTTTTTGTTCTTCCTCTTCTCCTTCTGGCACCCCCGTAACTCGGATGTTGGAACGTTTCAAGGTGTCCCGGAGGTTCCTAAGCCTCTCCTCATTTTTCCAAGTTCTTGTTTCTTCATTCTTCTCTGGCTGGATGCTTGTCTCCTCCCTCTGGTCCACACCATCGATTTGAGTCCCAGTTTCCTTCTCATCACTATTGGTTCCCTGTACATTTTCCTCTGTTTCTCTTAGTATAGGCTTCATTTTTTCATCTGTTTTTCGAATAGATTCAACCAAGTCTGTGAGCATATTGATAACCAGTGCTTTGAACTGTGCATCCGATAGGTTGGCTATCTCCTCGTCGCTTAGTTGCATTTTTTCTGGAGCTTTGAAGGGCTCTGTCATTTGGGCCATTTTTTTTTTGTTTGTTTGTCTTGGCGCCTCTGCTACTTTAAGGGGCGGAGCCCTAGGTGTTCACCGGGGCGGGGTAATGCTGGTCACAGTGCTGTGACGCTGTACGTGGGGGCGGGGCCGAGAGGGAGCAATGGCGCCCGCTCCACTCTCCTCCGGATCTCAGTCTTTCACTCCGCTACCCACAATCAAACTGGGCCCCCCTGGTGCTGGTCCCCGAGTAAGTGGGCCTGTGCACACTCTAGGCCCCCGTGGGTCTCTCCAACAACCTCTCCTGTGAGGCTGGGAGTCTCCCCTGCCGCCCCAACCCCCAGGGGCGCCTTCAATCAGAGGCTTGAGGCTTTATTTCCCTGAGCTGGAGCCCTGGGTTGCGCAGCGGTCTGCTTCTCTGCCCGCCGTTCGTCCGGTTTATCTGTGGGCGAATGTGGTGCCGCAAGGTGCTACCTGCCACTCTGCCTGCCCCACTCTCCGCCACTCTGAGTCCGGCCCTCTGGGTTTATCTGTGCAAATGTGGGACTGCAGGTTCTGCTAGTGCTCGGACTGCCTGCGCCATTTGTCCCACACTCCGCCAGTCTCAGTCCCGCCACAGCCACGCGAGTCCTCTCCACCCCAGTGCCGTCTCCGCCCCTCCTACCAGTCTGGATGAATGATTATTTTCTGTTTCCTTGGTGTTGGTCCCCCTTGCTGTTCGATTCTCTGTCAGTTCTGGTTGTGCGAGGAGGCGCAGTGTGTCTACCTACGCCGCCATCTTGGTTCGTGTCTCGAGGTGAATTAATTTGCCCAATGTTTCACAGCCAGTGAGTGGCAAGGCCTCCATCAATTGTCCAACTCTCTCTTGCCCACCAGTCTGGTCATCTCTAGTCACCCTCTCTCCTTATTTCTTTTTCTTTTTCTTCCTCCTTATTTCTTACTGTTTCTGCTTTGATCTCTCTCGGGCCTCACTGCTATTGTTTTAACTATATACCCTTCCAGACATCTCTCCTTGCCTATTTCCATTCTTCTACTTTCTCTGGATTTAATTTATTTTTCTGGGTTTGTAATATGGATACAGAACATGTGAACTTGCAACTGTTTCCCACTAATGTGCAGATTTGTCACTGTGTTTTCACATACATTTTTAATGCATTATTTTAAATATTCAGTTGGAATGATTTTTTAACTTCAATTGTGATTCATTTTGAGGGATATTTAGAAGTGTATTTCATATCTTGTAAGTGTAAGAATTTTCTGGTGACATTTACAAGTGACTTCTAAATTATCTACAGTGAGAGCGAGAAACTTCATGTAATTTCAATGCTTGGAAATTTTTTAAAAACTTCATTACGATATGGTCAATGTAAAAAACGTTGTAAGCATGCATCTCTGCTGCCATCTCGTGGTCATTTTGGGAATAACACCTCAGGGCCGGCCAGCAGGAAAAGCTGTGTATAGTCGGTTACCTGTGAATGTTGAATCCAATTTGCTGCTCATGGTGTTTCTCATATTCTCATTGAATTTTTTTGAGGTGGTCTCTTGTTTCTGAAAGAGGAATGCTGTATTCCTGATGAGATAGGTTTGTTAAATCTATTAGGATTATAAATTTTTGTTTGTGTCTATGTTCTATGTAATTTAAGTTTATGACATTAAGTACATGGTGAATTTGGATATTCCGGGTAAATTAAACTTTTTGATAGGAAGTACTCATCCTCTGTAGTCATGCTTTTTACCTCGAAGTCTACTGCATGTTATTATGTAATTTTCATGTGGTTTATGTTTCCATAATACAGGGTGGGCAAAAGTAGGTTTAGAGAGACAAAGCTTATTGTTGTCTTATTATTTAATAATTATGATATTATTTTCCATGTGAACAACTGTAAAGCTCCTTTTGCAGCGTCCTGTTTATCTGTTCCCATTCTTTCACTTTCAATCTTCTTTCACCCTATGGTTTAGGTAATTGACATGTTCTTCCAGTTTGTGTCTTTTCTTTTTATTGTCTGAACAAGTTGTTTTTCAGAGTGGTCCTTAATTTTATAAAGTACATACTATTAATGTATGTCTTCATTAAACAGCATGTTCACAAGTATACTTGATTCCTGGCTATTTTGGTTGTAACGGACCACTAAAAATGAAATATACAGATGAGGGGCGGGGCCTGTCTAAGGTCAGAGGCAGGACTGGGCTGGAGGTGAGAGGGGGCCACAGATGTGGGTGGGGCTTGGTGGGAGGCAAATTTAGGCTGGGGGGCGTGAGGGGCCGGCAATTCTGGGGGAGAGATGAGCAACCACACGGGCTGGAAGTTAGGTGCTGCGGGCTGCCGGTGGCTGCTGGTCGCCGTGGTCCCGAGGTGTTGTTCACAGCCTAAGCTGATGCAAGCAACGCAATCCAGGGACAGGAGCTGAGCTGCGTCAGGGCTATGAGGTGAGGGGGGTTGGGAGGTAGATACAGCCACCCTATGGAGAGCAGAAAAAGGGGGCCAGACTGTTTCTGGGGTACATGTCTCAGGTACTAATTTAGCTGACCACTTCTTGTGGGACCACTTTTCTATATTTATCTAGAGTATATTTGAGTTATAGATAACTTTGGTCTATGGATATACAATGATACCCATTTTTAACCCAAAACAAGATGATATTTTCCATTTGCTAAAGTTTCTGTTATTGGGTTGCAATTTCCAATTTCATTCATACAGATCCTGTATGTCGTTGTTAAGTTTATCCCCAGGTTGTTGTTTTTTTACCTGTTTTTTAGAGTCGTTTTTAAAAATTATATATTTAATTTACTATTTCTACATATTTATTTCTGCATGTTATTTTCCCATCAGTGCACTAAATTCTATTTGTGATTATTTTTCGTCAATTCTCATGAGTTACGAAGGTAAACATGCTCTCATGCAATAATGATCGTTAAATGGTTGTAGCTGTAGGTGACTTAGAAATAGTTAAAGCCTGAAAGAACACAGGAAGTGAGGTAATGTGAGGAGACAGAAAAATTTTCTTTGTTAGTCATACATACTCAATAAAATAGTAACATCCTTCTTAGCATTTTAAATGAGTTTGGGGCCTGGAAGCATGGTGTTCTAGAAATCAGAAGTATTTTGTTACAGGGAATGTGCCCCGGGGAGGTAATCTGAGGAACACAGAGTGTGGCAAACGTCCACATTTTGAAAGAGGAAAACTTGAGATGGTGAAATGTGGAATCCAACAGAGTAAGAATCTTTGTTCTAAGTGACATTATGAAGAAGTTATTACAGTGACATAGGAGCAGTGGAGAGAAGCAGGGATCCTCAAATGAGTACTGTGTTTAATCACAGTGTGATTTGGTCTCCTAAGTGGACGGGTCTTCCTTTGCCTCCCGATCTATTGTCTAGGACACTTCTCCCCGACATTTGTCAGATGGCTGGCCTTTGTTATTCTTTAAGTTTCAGCTTCCATGCTTCCTGTTCCAAGAAAGGCAGCATTTCAGACATGGGATGCAAAGGGACATGCTGTTTGTATTCTAATGGAGTCTTCAGGGTACAGAACAGGGTTTGTCATTCTCAGCACTATGGACCTTTTGGGCCACATAAATCCTTCTCCTGGGTGATTGTCCTCTGCATTGTAGGTGCTTATTATCATCCATGACCTCTATTCACTGCCCACACCCTGGCTTCCCTTCCCCTCAGGACAATCTAGGATGACTCAGCACATTGCCTAAAGCCCCCTTGGGGGCAAAAGTCACCTTTGGTTGAGAAACAATTTGAGGCTTTTATCATTTTTGAGAGCAGTAAGATCTTGGTTTGGTATGTAGGGTTTTTATTATTTTTCTACGTAAATTATTTTCCAGTCTGTGATTTATTTTGGGAAGGTATTTAGAAGTGTGTTTTAAAACATCTAAATACAGGGACTTTCTAGTTACCTTGTGACTGGTTTCCAGATCAATGGCAAAGAGAGCAATAAATAGTTTGTGAGACATTTGTTGAAACCTGTATTATAGCTCACTGTAGTTGTTTTTTAAAAAAGTTCCAAGTGTGGTTGAAAAGCATTTTTAATTGACTTTGTTGGTGCTTACTTTAACAGCGAGGAAAAAAATTTTCAAAATACTACCCCAAGAGTTAAGAAGAAGTGCTTTCATTTTATGTATATACACTTGCAGATATGTCAATGTGCACATTTCTGTCTACTTTTCTAGATTTAATTTACTATTTTAGATTCTAAGTATGGGCACAAATCTTGTATATCTTCAGCTTTTATATTTGATAATGTGTATTTAAGGGTGAAGATGTTTTCCATAAGTCTTGGTATGCAGTATCTTTATCACCATTCAGTTTATCTTGTAATTGAAATTGTGCTTTATTTCTGAGGTTGTTGAGGAGTGTATTCCCTAACTACCCAACGTAAGGACTTTCCAGTCACCCATTTGTAGTGAATTCTAGCTTCAGTGCAATAGGAGCACTCAGAGAAACACGTTGTATATAATGTCAGTACTGCAATGCTGGTTGAAACTGGCTTTGTATCGGCTTGGCCAAAAGATAAAAAGTTTCAAGAAGATGGAATTATGAAGATTCCTGAAAGATTGCAGAATAGTGGTACAAAATGGTGAATACATTGTTGAATGAGATTACTGGTGAAAACGAAAAACGTCTCTTTCATTGTGTCTTTACCTAAAAATCGAATGAACCTTTTGACCAAGCAAATAGTAGTGTTCCAAGTGTGCATCTCTGCTGCCCTCTCGTGGGCATTTCAGGAATAACATGTTAGTAGCAGGTGAGCAGGAAAAGTGGTTGAGTGTAGTTAGAACATCAATGAATGTTGACTGCAATGTTACTGTGACGTGTATTTAGTTACTTTTAAGTATCAGGGCTTACTAGTTACCTTTTGTTCCTGATTTCTATATTAACAGCAACGACAGAAAGAAACATACCGTATACAATTTCAGTCCTTTGAAATTTGTTAAAACTCGCCTTTGCACAGGATGTTCCCTTTGAAAATTGTCCCAAGTGTGTCTCTCTGCTGCCATCTCATGTGTCAGGCGAGATGACAAATCTTATCATCTCACCCGTGTGGCCGTG
Organism: Desmodus rotundus; assembly: GCF_022682495.2. NCBI lineage: Eukaryota > Metazoa > Chordata > Mammalia > Chiroptera > Phyllostomidae > Desmodus > Desmodus rotundus. The sequence goes on along the minus strand of NC_071395.1, from coordinate 58,929 downwards.
GCTCGCCTCTCAGTTGTGGCTTTGGGGTCACGTGCCTTGCACTCGCGGGACCCTCTGCCCTCTGCTGGGTGCAGGCAGAGGAGGATGGTCCGCATTGCACTGGACAGGGACAGTCAGTCCTCTGACCCCCTGTGCACAGTGCAAGGCCCTGGTGGCAGGCAGGTGCTCTCTCAGGCCATGTCTGCTGCTGTTGCCACAAGATTTAACAAGTTTAGCAAAGTAACCTATTCTCAACTGAGTGATCACAGTCATGAAATTTGGAAGAGTTTATTAGTTTCCCTTGTGTTGAGTAGTTTGTAGGATTGCCTACCAAAAAGTCACATTCCACGAATGCTGTACTTTTCATCAATTACCTATCACCCACTTTACCTCTATAAGACCCTGTTTCCCCATCCTCCCAAATGTCCTTTATCCCTGCTATCACCTCATTGTCTGGTCTTCGTTTGTGCTCATGCATATATATCCTGTATTGATCAGATTATGTTATTGTGATTATTATCCCACATGTGTTAGAGCCGACAGGGTTTGAGGAAAATAATAGCTTTTTAATCCCCCACAGTTTTGAAAAATTGCCGGTGAGGAATGAACGGCGAGACAATGCTAACTCCTGAACCTGTTGGAAGTGAGAGATCATGGACGTCTGCCCTGCAAGGTCAGCATCCTTTTTGTTCGCTCTGTCTTTTGGCCTATTGCTGCTTGGTTTGGTAAAAGGTTGAAGTTTGCATTTGGAGAGACGTGGGTTTTATCCTATTGAATGGCAGCGTTGTTTACAATGGGAGGATCCGGTTCAGCTTCTGCCGGTGGCATCTGGCAACTGGGGCCCGGTGTCTGGCCCTAACTCAAAATTCTGGCCATGACATCCTGGTTATCAATCTGCGTCTTGTGTCCAGGGCCTGTGCTTCAGAGTCAAAATGCATTCAGTTGTGTGTCTGCAGTCTCGCACCTCTTAGGTTGTTGCTTTGTGTCTTGGGCTCGCATGTGAGGTCCATGTGCAGATGAAACTTTTGGTTTTGGTGTGTGGAGTCTGGCATTGAGGGTCCCATGTCAGTTCTTGGCATCTGGTGTTTGGCCCTCAGACTTCACGGTCTGGCTCGGTTGAGAGCACACGGCTTAGGGTTTGGGGCTTTGGGCCTGGAGTCCCGGTTTTGTTTTGGGTCCGCTCCAGGGTCCAGGTTTCAGAGTCAGAGGTCTGGGTCCAGGATCCTGAGTTTGGCTCTGGTGACTGGTGTCTGTCAACGGACGATCATTGTGTCCAATTCAATGCCAGTACGAGTCCCCAAGTGAATGGAGTCGAGGCAGGTTAGTAAAAAAGGTAGGGAAATTCCTTGGTAGTGGAATGGGAAAAGTGAGTTTGATAGCAGAGTAACAACAATGATTTACAGCCCGGTAATAAATATGAGGATTTTATCTTCCCTAACCAAGGATATTTGAGAGTAAATGGTTTACACATTGCAGACCATGCAGGGGAAGACCCACCGCAGTCCTAGCCCTTCTCTGGTGACTTTTCTGAAGGACCGTGTGCTCGTTTTGTTGCATGAGCACATGAAAGGACAGCCCTGGAAGTCAGAGTACTGTGTGCAGATTGGTCTTCTAAGACCTCCTGTAAAGTCCTCAACGTTAGAAAACAGGTAAAACCCTTAAAAAAGGACCCAGCATGCACTGTTTGTTGAGCACACGTGCGCCTTCCCTTCTCTTCTTTGCTGCATATCTTCACTCTGTTTCTCCTTCTCTCCAAAGGTCCCCAGGAGACTCGCAGCCAGGGGAGGTGTGGGGAGCAGCAGCTCGTCCCGGGCTCACCCCCTGATCCTGTGTCCAAGGACCTTCTTTGTGTCTAACTTTTCCGTTTCCCAAGAAGCAGTTCCGCCTATGCTCACTCTTGTTGCTGTGATTGTGCCTCTTCTCTCTGAAGCCCTTTCTTTGCTTCACTGTCCTTAGATTTAATGTACAAACGCTTTAAATTCCCTGGCTTTGTGTTGTGCAATTGTGCTGCAGGAAGTGAAGAATCCACACACATGAGACCTTTCCAGGGCAAACCCCCTTTGGGTCCAATCCCTTTTCCATGACAGAATAAGCAAAGTTTGTTTATTCATTTATCTGTGGATGGACATTTGAATACTTTCCATGTTTCAGTTGTTAACAGTGCTGTTATGAATAATCCTGTATAAGTTTGTTATAACATCTGTTTTCAATTTCTCAGCTATATATTTTGAAGTAGAGTTATTGAACACAGTATCATTTTTTTGAGGAAATGTCCAATCATTTGATACAAGGTCTATAATATTTTACATTCACGAAAGAAATGGTCAATCATTCTAATTTTTGTTTTTGATCATCAACATTTCTCAGTTTGTTTTTCTCAGTACAGCCTTTGTAGTGTCTGGGAAGGGGTAGTGTGCCGTGATATAGCCATTGAACATCTTCTCTGGTATGTTTTATATTGTACCATTTCTATGAATGTCTTCTCATCAGAAGGGACTATTCAAGTTTTTAAAAAATCTAGATGTGTGCCTGGGTGTTATGGCTCATTGGATGGAGCACCGTCCTGTAAACCAAAGGGGTCTCCAGTTGGATTCCCAGTCAGGACACATGCCTGGCAAGAAAAGATCCGTGGTGCGTGTGGAGAAGATGCTGTGACTGATGGAATGTGTCAGAAGTAGATTGTGAAGTTTCACGGTGATTTGTCCCAGGGGTAGGCAGACCAGGTGCAGTGGAGAGCCCTGAACAGCAGGCGTTCACTGAGAGACAGGCAGGGAGGCAGGAGACAGGCAACATGTTCAAAGTATCCTAATCAGGCTTTGAAAATCGTTTGCACCAGCATGGTTATGTCAATCGCATGGACGTTTGGGCTCCACAGGAGTGAAGCTGGATGGTGGGAGAGGCTTCTTGACCAGATTTCCATAAGTGGTTCTCCACTGAAACGTGAGGCAAACGTTCCATTTCCCTGAAGTCTGTGTTGGGGCGGGGAGGATGATCTTTGCTATTTGAGAATCATGTGGAATGGGAGAGTCGGTGGGCAAAGAAAGGAACCACCCCTTGTCCCTCCAAGGGTCGGTCTTTGTCCAAAGGAGGTGATGATGGCCTTGTGGTGGATTCTGGAGGGAGTTCTGCAGTAGGAGCTCGTTTCATAAAGCCATCAGGTTCCTGGCTACACGTATCTTTCCCCATCATACTAACTGAAAGCTCCTCCCGAAGGAAAGGGTCTGGAATCTGTCAGCAGAATATGCGGAAGGTTAGGATTAGGTGAGAGAGCACATTTCTCTTTGGTGATCAGGGAAAACGCTTCCAGCCTGGCTGTGCAGTCCCGATTCCTCCATAGTACTCAGAGACTGTGCTCTTTCTCACGGCCATTTAGTTTGCGTCTCTGAATATCTCTTTATGGAGAGAAATTTCCATTCCCTGGAAGACTGCATCAGACAGCTGGAAGAATTCTCTGCTCCAAAAGAGAACCATGTTGTGGGACGACGGAATGGTGAAATCACAAGAATGTGGCAGAGGGTAGTGAAAGAAAACGGTGAAGACATCGTGCAGTTATGTTGTGGGGGGACAATGAAAAGCATGCCCGTCATTGCATCTTGGGGCAAAAAGGCAAGGACCCTTTCAGCCAGGCCATTAGTAGGCTCTATGTTCCATCTGTTGTTATCTGCTGCCATCTCGTGGTTGTTTTCAGGAATGACATCCTAGTGAAGGGCTGCAGGAAAAGTGGTCAAACCCAGTGGAGAATCAGTGACTTTTCATGACCGTGGTATTTACAAGTGCATTTGAAAACGTCCCAATGTCAGCTCTGTCCAATTACCTTGTGACCGGTTTGCAGAAATCCATGCAGGGACCAATAATCGGGTTTTATGTGACATTTTCGGATCTCGCTCTGTAGCGCAATAGATTCAGATTTCTACAAGTGCAAGTGTGCCTGAAATTCATCTGTCGTTTGCTTTGTCCGTTGCAGCTTCTTTAAACAATGCACAGGTACAGTTTACTTAAAATTCTCCACCAAGAGGTAAAAAAAAATAAAATACCCGTGCTTGTATTTTATGTCTATGCTGTTCCGGACGTGTCTACAGGCTCATTTCCTTCCGTTTGCCTGGAGTTTGTTTAGTACTTCAGGTTCCTCATAAGGGTGCACAATGTGTACATTTCCAGCTTCTGTTTCTTACCTGAACATTTAAGAGTAAAGACTTCTTTCTCAAGTTTTGGTACAGAGCATGTTCACTATCCTTCAGGTCAAGTTATTTTGTCATTCCAATGGTGGTTCACTTCAGAGGTTCAGTAGGAGTCCATTTCATAAGTTTGGAAGGACAGAACCTTCTAGTCATCCATTCTCAGTGAATGGCAGCTTAAGTGCTATGAGGTCCAAGAACATAGGATTTCGATGCTCTGAGGCTGGTTGAATATTGCATGAAATGGGCGTGGCCACAAAGTTTTTTTGCCCCCACCCCTGCCTGTCAAGTGACTCCGGTCCCATGTAGTTGTGTTTAATGTTCTTTGAAGCCATTGTTTTAGAATCTTTTGTGACACTTGTCGTATATGCTTGTGTGTAAAAAAAACCCATCCAAACTGGTGAATATGTGTGTGTCCATTTTCACACTGAAGATGGATGACTGTAAGCTATGTTTTTGGCACGTTAGGCTCTGTCACGTCCAGAAAGGTAGAAGCGCAACGGTTAGGCAAAAAAGCTCTGTGGTCTGCATGGAGAAGGCGCTGTGAAGGATGGCACGTGTCAGAAGCGGATTGCCAAGTGTCATGCTGGAGGTTCCTCGTGTGCAGTTGCTTCATGGGTGTAGCGCCCCAGGTGCAGTGGAGAGCCAGAAAGGACAGACGTTCACTGAGGACAGATCATGTTGTGACAGCAGGGAGATAGGCAACGTACAGAAAGCATCCTAATCGGACTTTGAACATCGTTTGCACCAGCTGTGTTACATTATCCCTTTGACTTTTTTGTTCCACAGAAGTTAAGCGGGGTGGTGGGGGATGCTTCTTGACTGAATATCCACATGCATTTCTCCGGTGAAACATAAGGGATCTGGCCAGTTTTCAGGTGAAATCATGAGTAGGGGATGGGTCGTTGCTGTGTTAGAATAACGTGGAACGGGAGAGATTGTGGGGAAAGAAAGGAACCACCACTCCCCCCTCCAAAGGGCGGTCTCCATCCAAAGGAGGTCAGGTCGTTTATGTGCTGGGATCTTGAGGGAGTCCCGCAGAAGGAGTTCCATGTGGAAAACTAGCAGCTGACTGGCAACAGGTACCATTGCTCATCAGACCAGCTGAAAGGTCCAGCAAAGGGAAAGAGTCCAGAATTTGCAGGCAGAAGACACGTAAGCTTCAGGATAAGGCGAGAGCGCACGTTTCTGTTTGGTGACCTGGAAAAAACGGTTCCATCCTGGCCGCACAGTGGTGATTCATCCGCAGTGCTCACTATACCTTGTACCTTTGTACAGCCGTTTAGTTTGTCTCTCTGAATTTTTCTTTTTGGAGAGAAATTTCCATTTGTTCCAAGAATGCAGAAGGCACAGGGAAGAGTTCTGTGATCCGCAAGAGAACAATCTCGTGTGGTGATGGAACGGTGAAGTTGCCTGTAAGGTGGCAGAGGGCAGCGGAACAGAACAGTGACGACTTTGTGCAGTCACGTTGTTTGGGGAAAATGAAAAGTGTGCCTGTGATTGTATGTCACTGTAAAAAGCCAAGGAACCTTCCAGCCCAGCCCTTCCTGGCATACGCGTCCCATCTGTTAGTGTCTGGTGCCGTCTGGTGGCCATTTTCAGGATTGACACCTTAGTGTAGGTCAGCAGGAAAAGTGCTTGATTCCAGTGCCATTTCAATGATTTGTCAGGGCAGTGGTATTTACAGGTGCAGTTGACAGCATGTACATCTCAGCAATGTCCAGTTACTTTGTGAGCGGTTTTTAAAGTTAAGGGAAAGGGAGAGATGAATGTGGTTTATGTGATATTTGTTGGAACTGGCTTTGTCGTGTAGTAGAGTCAGGTTTTGTTCAGTTGCAGGCGTGCTTGAAAAATCATCTGTCGTCAGTTTGTCTGCTGCGGCCTTCTTAAAGAATGCGGAGGTAAGATGTATACATGATGCTGCACGAAGAGATACCAAAGAAAGCAAAGTAAAATATCAGTAGTGTTATAGTATGTATTGCCCTTCCGGACATGTCTACAGGCTCGTGTCTTGGAATTTTCTAGACTTCATTTACCATTTTAGATTCCTCGTATGGGTGGAAAACTCGTCCATTTCCAGTTTCTGGTTGTAACGTGTTCAGCGAAGGGTGAAGGTTTCTTTTCAAGTTTCGGTCTGTAGGATGTGTAGCGTCATTCACATGAAATTATTTTTTAATCGTAGCAGTGGTTCATTTTGCAGCGTCTGTAGGAGTCTGTGTCAGAAGTCCCGAACAAAGAACGTTGTCCTCATGCAGTCTGTGTGAATGCTAGCATAAGGGCTATGAGAGTAGAAACACACCATATAGGGTTTCGAGGCAGCGCTGCTCGTTGAACCTTGCCTTCATTCAGGCTGGCCAAAAAGTCCATCGGGCCAAAAAGCCGGTTAGGTCCCCAACCCCACTTCCACCGCCACCCTCCGCCACCCCACTCCTTGTCCGCAGTTGCTCATACTTGCCTTTAACGTCCTCTGAAACCGTTTTGTCAGACTGTGTCGGGGCAGCCATCGTATCAGCGTCCAGAAAGAAAACCTCATCCCAACTGGAGAAAGTGCGTGTGGTCCTTTTCCCGCTGAAGACGCATGAAGAGGAGCCACGTTTCCGACCCCTTTGGCTTAGTCATTTCCAGAAAGGTACAAGTGCACCGGGAAGGTAAGGAAAGGTCTGTGGTGTATATGGGGAAGATGCTGTGAGTGATGGAACATGTCTAAAGTGGACCGTGAGTTTCATGCCAGAGATTTTCCTCACCCAGTCGCCCCACGGGTGGGCAGATCAGTTGCAGCGGAGAGTCATCCAGGGCAGACGTTCACTGAGTGCAGACCGCGTTATGGGATGCAGGAGACAGGTGACATACTGAAATTATCCTAATCTAGCATCGCAAATCATTTGCACCATCACGGTTCTGTTAATCACTTTGACACTTTGGTTCAATAGAAGTTAAGCAGGGTGGTGGGGGACCTTTGTCCATCACATTTCCAGAAGCGTTTCTCTACTGAAATATAAGGAAAACCTCCTGAGGACAATTTAGGGGGGTGCAGCGAATGGTTGATATTTGAGAATAAGGTGTGATAAGAGACATTGAGCGAACAAAGTACCAGCAGCAGCAGGCTCTCTAAAGGGTGGTCGTCACCCATCAGAGGTGATGGTATTCTGTGGTAGAATGAGGAGGGAGCCTGGCAGTGGGATCTCTTGGGGAAACCAGCAGGTTACCGACAACAGGTATCCCTCCCAGTTGCACCCAGCGAAAGCACCATTCAAGCGAAAGAGTCTGGAATTTGTCAGCAGAAGACACATATCTTGAGGAGAAGGTGAGAGCACACATTTGTCTTTCTGATCAGGGAAAAACGGTTCCAGCCTGGGAGTGCAGTGGTAGTTCATCTGCAGTGCTCTCCAGACCTTGTGCCTTTGCACGGCGATCGAGTCTGGTCTCTCGGGATTTGTTAGTGGAGAGAAATGTCCATTCCCTGGAAGACTGCCGAAGGCATTGGGAAGAATTCTGTTCTCCGAAAGAGAACAGTGTTGTGGGAGGATGGAATGGTGAAATCGCCTGAAAGGTGGCAGAGGGCAGTGGAGAAAACAGTGAGGTCGTTTTCCAGTCACGTCGTCTGGGGGAAATGAAATGTATGCCTGTTATTGCATCTCAGGCCAAAACACCAGGGAACCTTTCAGCCCAGTCATGAGTGGAATACGCGTTCCATCTGATCGTCTCTGCTGCCCTCTCGTGGCCATTGTCAGGAATCACACCTTAGTGTAGGTCAGCAGGAAAAGTGTTTGATTCCAGTGGACTATCAGTGGCTTTGGAGGGCATTAGTATTTCTAAGCGCATTTAAAAACGTCTCAATGGCAGCACCGTCCAGTTACCTTGTGACTGGTGTTCAGCTTAAGGGCAGAGGAAACTATGAAAGTGTATGATGTGACCCTTTTTTTTGAAGTGGCTTTGCAGCATAGTAGTGATGCTTTGACAAATTTCAGGCATGGTTGAAGATCATTTGTCATCGCCGTGTTTGGTGCAGGTTTCTAAAAGAATGTGCAGGTAAAATTCATACCTAATGCTGCACCAAGAGGTATCCAAAAAAGTAAAGTACAATACAGCGCCATCACTGTATGCACACGCTCTTCCATACATGTCTACAGGCTCGTTTCTTGGATTTTTCTGTACTTAGTTTATCACTTTAGATATTGCACACTGGTGCAAAAGTTGTGCATTTCCAGCTTCTGCTTCCAACGTGTTCATCAAGGGTGAAGATTTCCTTCTCAAGTTTTGGTACGGGGCATCTTTACCATCAGCTATGTCGAGGTATTTTGTAATTCCAAATGCCATTAATGTAGGAGTTTCTATAGGAGTCTATTTCTGAAGTCACGAACAACTGAACTTGGCCGTCTTCCTTTCTGTGTGAATGGTCGCTTTAGAGCTATGAGAGCAAAGAATATATCGTGTAGGATTTGAAGGCTGTGATGCCGGTCGAACCCTGCCTTCAATAGGTCTGGTGAATATGTCAGTTCAGTCCCCAACCGTCCACTATGACACACACCTACCCCATCTCCTTGGTTTGGTCATGCATCCTTTCCTTAACGTCATTCAAAACTGCTTTGTTAGATTGCACCGTGACAGCTGTCATACCAGCTCGTGTTACAAAAAATCTGAACACAAGTGGTGAATGTGTGTGTGGCCATATTCACAGCGAAGATGGAATAACATAAGCTATGTATTGGGCCCTTTTTGGTCTGTCATTTCAAGAAAGGGAAGCACAATTGTAAGGTTCAGAAAGATGTAACGTGTGTACGGAGTTGTCGGTGTGACTGACACAACACGTCTGAAGGGGTTCATGAGGCATCACACCAGAGATTTCTGGTGTGCACTTGTCCTATGGGTGGGGCATAGCAGTCGCAGGGGAGAGCCACCCAGGGCAGACATTCCCTGAGGCAGACCACGTTATGGTACACGGGAGACAGGCCACACCGTCAAAGCACCCTAATCAAGCATCGAAAGACATTTGCAGTAGCAGAGTTGGGTCCATCACTTATATGTTTGGGTTCCACAGAAGTAAAGGGGGGAGGAGGGTGGACCCACCTAGACCACCTATCCACATGCGATTCTGTACTGAAACATAAGGAAAGCTTTACATTTCCAAAATGAGTTGTGAGGGGATGAGTCATTGATATTTTAGAATAATGTGGAATGGGAGAGATGGAGGGCACACAAAGGAACCAGCACCACCCTCCTGCAAAGGGAGGTCTTCATCCAAAAGACGTGAGGTTGAGCTTGTGGTGGATCGTGCTGTGGCCCAGCCTCGGTGGGTCTCAGGGTCCCCGAAGGATGGATGGCGCATGTGAAGAATGAGGGGTCAGACACGAATTTTGATTCCGGAGAACGGCCAGCCTCCTGTGGGTGTGACCAAACTCTAAGAGTTTAATCAAGCTTTATTTTTATAGGGATTTGTTATATGACGTCAAAGGAATAGGCTCATGGCATGATTTCTCAAGCAGAAAAAGTCTATACAGAAATTCCAAGAAAATGTACAGGAAGTTCTACAGATTTGCTCATACTAAACAAAGGTTATTTTGACCAGGAGGGCCATCAATCAGACAAGCACAAGTAACTACATCTACAAAGTTTCAAATGTCTGTTGATCATTTGATGTCTAACAAAGTTTTCAGAATTTGGCATAGGTTAAAAAGATACGCTAGACTAGTCAGCGGTTATATGTGAACTATTAAAGGGCCTATGTGGTTAGGCTCTCTAACTCAGCCATCTATCTTCCCATCTAGGTTCTTTCTTTATGCACTTTTCAGGGGATGATCTTTGTATTTGTTCTGTCATGCTTAAATTGTAATAGTTCACCTATATTCCTTGCTCTTTTACCCATCTAATTCCATCCAATATTATTCCTGTCCAAGCTTGTATTCAGGGGGATGTGTAGTAAAGTTTTTCTCAATTTTTCTGGCAATCTTGCATGCCCATTGTCTAATATTAATCTTACAATAGGTAGGAGAAGTAGGCTGTGGAGGGCTTATAAGGGACTTTTGTTCTATGGCCAAGAAATCATTTTGTACAGTTGCATTGGAATTCTGCATATCAGTGGACCTGAAATACAAGTGCTCAAAAATCCCACCACCTAGTAATAGCAAAGACATGCATGCAAGAAGAGATAGACAGGAAGTCCAGCCCCAGCTGCCTCTGCTGTGCAGACACATCTCATCCGTCCCGACTGTGTCAAGGGTCGGCTGTCGGTTGGCTCCCGACAGGATTGCAGATGGAGTTCTGCAGTAGGAGTTCTCTGTGGAAACCCAGCAGGTTAGTGGCAACAGGTACTGCCTGCTGTCAAACCACCTGAAAACACCCTCCGAGGGAAAGAATCCAGAATTCATTAGCAGAAGATTGTGAAGCTTCAGGATGAGGTGAGAGCCCACATTTGTCTTTGGCGACCAGGGAAAAGTTTTCCAGCCCGGCAGTGCCGTCGTAATTCATCTGCAGTATTCCCCAGACCTCGCACGTTCACGTGGCCATTTCGTTCAGTATACTCAATTTCTGTCATTGGAGAGAAATTTCTGGTTCCATGAAGACTGCAGAAGGTCTGTGGAACAGCTCTGGGCTCCTACAGGTAACAGTGCTGCAGGAGGATGGAACGCGAAGTTCCCTGAAAGATGACAGAGGGCTGTGGAATGGAATGTTGACAACGTCGTGCCGTCCAATTTTTTTTGGACAATGTAAAGTGTGACCGTCATCGCATCTCACTGAGAAAGGGAATGGAACTTTTCAGCCAAGCCGATAGTGGGCTATGCCTTGCCTCTGTTGGTCTGTGCTGCCATCTCGTAGCCACTTCGGGGAATGACACCTCAGTGCAGGTTGGCAGGAAAAGCGTTGATTCTAGTGGACTATGAATGACTTTGGATGGCAGTGGCATTTTCAAGAGCATTTAGAAGTGTCTAAATGTTAGCACTGTGTAGGTACCATGTGATTGCTGTTCTGAATAAAGGCCAAAGCAGTGAGAAACCCTTTTTATGTGACATTTCTTGGAAGTGTGCTTGTAGCATGACAGAGTCCGCTTTGTCCATGTTGCCTGTTGTATGTTCCTCATTCAATGAGAAAAGTAAAGAGTATTCCCCATTGTCTACCATGGGGTAAAAAAAGGAAATAAAATAAGTACACTAAAAAAAATAAGGTAGAACGGATAGTATTTTACTTGCTTGATTTCGTGGGCACGTCCTCAGGCCAGTTTCCTCTGCTTCAGAAAATAAAGAAATCTTCTGAAACGTGTTGAGTGTCTGTATGGCCATCGTGATAGGGAAGATGAATGAAGATCAGCCAAGTTTTCGGTGCACTAGGGCCTGTCATTTCAAGAAGGGTGAAAATGCCCAATAAACGGAAGAAAAGATGTGTGGTATATAGGAGGAGGTGCTGTTAGGGATCTGATGTGTCTCAATTGCCTTGCAGGTTCCCGTCGGAGATGTCTCTCAGCAGGGTTCCCCACGCCTGGGACGTACTCATTGCTATGGACGGCCATCCAGGGGAGACACTGCCCGAGGACCGACCACGTGAGGCCACAGTGGCCACGGGCGACGCACTCAAAGTACCCAAATGAATCATGGAACGTCATTTGCACCAGGATGGTTACGTCCACGTCTTTGACCTCTGAGATCTACAGCGGTCGACTGGGAAGAACACCTCAAGCAGCATTCTCGACAGCACTTCCACGTGGGATTGTCTTCAGAAAGGTAAGGAAAGCGTTGCATCAACACAATTAGTGAGATGAACATACACACTTTAGACTAACACGGAAGAGATCATGGGTCAAAAGAAGGGAAACACGACAGGACAGTCAAAAGAGCAGTTTCCCTTAGAAGAAATTCTGCTACTGTAAGAGGTAGGTTAGGGTTGGGGCTGAGGTCTATGGCATAGGGCGTGGGTGTAGGCACTAGGGGTTAGGGGTAGGGGCTGGAGCAAGGGGCCAGGGGCTGGGTTTAGGGCTTAGGATGAAGGGTTTAGGGCTTAGGGCTACACTTAGGGCCAGGGGCTAGGGGTTAGGGGACAGGGGTTAGGGGCCAGGGCCAGGGCTTAGGGCAGAGGGTTTGAGGGCTAGGGCTTGGGCACAGGGCTTAGGTCACAGGGCTAGGTGCTAGAGGCTAGGTCATGGTTTAGTGTTAGTGTTAGCATTTAGTGTTATGGTTTAGTGTTTAGTGTTAGGGTTAGTGTTAGGGTTTAGTGTTAGTGTGTAGTATTTAGTGTTAGGGCTGTGGCTCTGGCTTTGGCTATGTCTTATGGCTATGGCTATGACTTAGGGCTATGGCTTAGGGCTATGGGTATGGCTTATTGCTATGGCTTAGCGGCTATGGATATGGCTATGGCTATGGATTAGGGTCTACAGCTACGGCTTAGGGGCTACAGCTACGGCTACGGCTAGGGGCTATGGCTTAGAGGCTTCGGCTACAGCTTAGGGGCTATGGCTAGGGGCTATTGCTGGGGGCTAGGGGCTATGTGCCAGGGGCCAGGGCCAGGGGTTAGGGCACAGGGGTTGGGGGCTGGAGCTTAGGGAACAGGACTTAGGGCACAGGGCTAGGTGCTAGGGGCTAAGAGATAGGGGCTAGTGGCAGGCCCAGGGCCAGGGCTTAGGGTTAGTGTAGGGTTGTTTAGTGTTCGTGTTAGGGTTTCGTGTTAGTGTTTAGTGTTTAGTGTTTAGTGTTTAGTGTTTAGGTTTAGGGCTATCGCCATGGCTATGGCTATGTCTATGGCTTAGGGCTATGGGTATGGCTTATTGTTATGGCTTAGGGGCTATGGCTTAGGTGCTAGGGGCTATGGCCTAGGGGTAGGTGCTATGGATTAGGGGTTAGAGGGTATGGATTAGGGGCTAGGGGCTATGGTTTAGGGGTTAGGGGCTATGGTTTAGGGATTAGAGGCTATGGCTTTGGGGCTATGCCTTATGGGCTAGGGGCTATTGAAGTGGATCCCGGCCTGCAGGATCCGGTGTTGTGGGTGCAATATACAAATATACACAGAGTACAGAAATCCTGTGGAGGAAAAGGGGTGGCATGGCCACTCTCTAAGCGAGAGAGGGTGAGAGGGCTAGAGAGAGCCCATGAGAGAGGGCCGATCCCCGCCTGGACAGGCTTTTATTGTTTTTCTGGGCACATTACATGGAGGATGGTTCTCATTTACTCTGCACAGGTTCACCACAGGTGATTACGTTTTAAGGACAACAAAGGACAGAGTACTGCTCATTACTTAAAAGAGAAGTATGGTACAGCTCGATGGGGAAACTGTTAATACTCCATATTTTGGTGGTTTAGTACAGACTTTAGGAAGTTACAGATACTCAGTAAACATTTGCTGCCTCAGGGTGAGGGAGTTTTAGCAAGAGCAAGTCTCATAGCAGTGTATGTACGATGCAGGCCTGATTTCCCACTGGAGAACCTTTGCATGGACGTGGGTCCTGCCTGCCAACATGGCTGCACACTGGCTTTTGCGAGTGGGGGTTGAGCCACATTTCTCATGTGTGGAACAGTTCCCCACAGGCTGTGGCTTAGGGGCTATGGCTACAGCTTAGGGGCTATGGCTACAGCTTAGGGAGTACAGCTAGGGGTTATGTCTAGGGGCTATGTCTAGGGGCTATTGCTAGGGGCTAGGGCACAGGGTTAAGGCACGGGGGTTGGGGGCTATGGCTTAGGGAAGAGGACTTAGGGCATAGGGCTAGGTGCTAGGGACTAGGAGATAGGGGCTAGGGCCAGGGCCAGGGCCATGGGTGAGGGTTAGTGGTAGGGTTTTAGTGTTTACTGTTAGGGTTGTGGCTATATTTATGGCTATGGATATGGCTATGGCTTAGGGGTATGGCTAGGGCTGGAGCTATGGGTATTGGTGAGGGCTATGGCTGAGGGCTCTGTCTAGGGCTATGTGTAGGGCTATGTCTAGGTTAAGGGCTATGCCTAGGGTTACAGCTATTGTGTAGGGCTACGTTTATGGCATAGGGTTATGGGTATATCTATGGCGTAGGGCTTTGGCTTAGGGCTTTGGCTAGGGCTGGGGATATGGCTATGGTGTAGGGCTATGTCTCAGGGCTATGTCTAGGGTTAGAGCTATGTGTAGGGTTAGGGCTATGGCGTAGGGTATGGCTATGGCATAGGGCTATGGCTATGGCTTAGGGCTGTGGGTAGGACTAGGCCTATGGGTATGGCCGAGAGCTATGGCTGAGTGGTATGGCTATAACTATGGCTATGGCTATGTCTAGGGCGATGTCTAGGGCTGGGGCTAGGGGTTAGGGCGAGGGTTAGGGTTAGGGTTTATTGTTCGGGTTTAGTGTTAGTGTTTAGTGTTTTGTGTTAGTGATTAGTGGTGGGGCTATGGGTATGGCTTAGGGCTATGGATATGGGTTATTGCTATGGCTTAGGAGCTGTGGCTTAGGGGCTAGGGGCTTTGGCTTAGGGTCTATGGCTTATGGGCTGTGGCTTGGGGCCTATGGCTATGTGTATGGATATGGCTATGGCCTAGGGGCTATGGCTACAGGTTAGGGGCTACAGCTAGGGGCTAGGGGCTAGGGACCAGGGCAAGGGATTAGGGCTCAGAGCTAGGTGCTAGGTGCTAGGGGCTAGGAGATATGGGCTAGTTCCAGGGCTAGGGCCATGGCTTGAGGTTAGTAGTAAGGTTTAGTGTTAGGGTTTAGTGTGTAGTGTTAGGTCTATGGCTATGGCTATGGCTATGGCTATGGCTATGGTTATGGGTATGGCTATGGCTATGTCTATGGCTATGGCCTAGGGGTATGGGTATGGCTGAGAGCTATGGCTGAGGGCTACGGGTATGGCTATGGATATGGCTATGACTACGACTATATGCGTAGGGCTATGCCTACGTCTTGGGGCATGTCTAGAGCTATGTCTAGGGTTAGGGCTATGTATAGGGTTAGTGCTACGTTGTACGGCTATGCCTATGGCATAGGGCAATTGCTATGGCTATGGTTATGTAAAATGCATAGGGTTATGGCCATGGCCATGGCCATGGCTAGGCTATGGCTATGGTGTAGGGGTATGGCTATGGCGTAGGGCTATGGTTATGGTGTATGGCTATGGCTATGGCTATGCAATAGAGCTATGGCTGTGCTGCAGGGTTATGGCTATGGCATAGGGGAATGGCTAGTGCTAGGGCTAGGGCATAGGTCTATGGCTACGGTTATGGTGTAGGGGTATGGCTATGCCTAGGGCTATGGCTATGGCTATGGGTGAGGGCTATGGCTTAGGAATATGGTATGGGTTAGGGCTACTGTGTAGGGCAATGGCGGAATGGCTATGACTATGGTGGAGGGCTGTGGCTTAGGGCTATGGCTGTGCAGTAGGGTCATGGGTATGGTGTAGGGTTGTGGCGTAGGGCTATGGTGTAGGATAATGGCTAGGGCTATGGGTAGTACCATGGCATATGGGTATGGCTATGGGCATGGGTTAGAGCTATGGCTTAGGGCTATGGCCTAAGGCTATGGGTACAGCTTAGGATTATAGGTACAGTTTAGGATTATGGTGTAGGATTCTGGCTATGGCTATGCTGTGGGGTTACGGCTATGGGGTAGGTTTATGGCATAGGGCTATGGGTGTGCTATAGGGTCATGGCTATGGCCATGGTGTAGGGCTATGGCTATGGGTAGAGCTATGGCTTAGGGTGTTGCCATGGCTGCGGTCTATGGTTTAGGGTAGTGGGTACAGCTTAGGGCTATAGGTACGGCTTAGTACTATGGCTGAGGGCCATGGCTCTGGGTATGGCTATGGTTTCTGGCTATTGCTATGGCTTATTGCTATGGCTTAGCGGCTATGGCTTAAGGGTAGGGGCTATGGCTTAGGGGCTATGACATTGGTCTATGGCTATGGCTATGGCTACGGCTTAGGGGCTACAGCTTAGGGTCTATGGTACAGCCTAGGGGCTACAGTTAGGTGCCATGTCTAGGGGTAGGGGCTATGAGTAGGGGCTACAGCTAGTGGCTAGGGGCTAGGGGCCAGGTCCAGGGGTTACGGCATAGGGCTAGGTGGTAGGGGCTAGGAGGTAGGGGCTAGTGCCTCTTGCAGGGACATGGCTTAGGGTTAGTGTTTAGTGTTAGGGCTATGGCTATGGCTATGGCTATGGCTATGGCTATGGTTATGGCTATGGTTTAGGGGTTTGGGTATAGCTTAGGTGTATGGCTTAGGTGTACAGGTATGTTTTAGAGCTATTGGTTATGGCTTAGGGCTATGGGTTTGGTTTTAGGCTATGGGTATGGCTATGGCTATGACTGTGTCTAGGGCTATATGTCTAGGGTTGTGTGTCTAGGGGTATGTCTATGTCTAGGGTTAATTCTAGTGTTAATGCTATGGCATAGGGTATGGCTATGGTATAGGGCTCTTGTTCTGGCTATGGCATAGGGATATGGCTCTGATGTAGGGTAAGGGCTATGGTGTAGGGCTATGGCGTAGGTATACAGCCATGGCAATGTCATAGGGGTATGACTTGGCTATGGCTTAGGGCTATGGCTTAGGGCTATTGCTATGGTTTAGGGGTATGGCGTAGGGCTGTGGCTAGGGTGTCAGTCTATGGCTATGGCGTAGGGGAATGGGTAGGGCTAAGGCAAGGTTGTAGAGCTATGGGTAGGGCTATGGCAAGGTTGTAGAGCTATGGCTAGGGCTAAGGTTAGGGCACAGGGTTATGGCTATGTTGTAGGGCTATGGCATAGGGGTATGGCATAGGGCTATGGCTATGCTGTAGGGCTATGGCTATGGCTAGAGCGTCGGGCTATGGCTAGGTTGTAGGTCTATGGCATAGGGGTGTGTTGTAGTGTCATGGCTATGGTGTAGGGATATGGCTATAGCTATGGCTATGGTGTAGGGCTATAGGTAGGGCATAGGGCTGTTGCTATGTTCTAGGGTTGTGGCTGTGGCATAGGGTTATGGCAAAGGGCTATGCCTAAGGCTAGGGTGTAGGGCTCTGGCTCTGGCTCTGGCTAGGGTGTAGGACTGTGTCGTAGGGTAATGGCTATGGCTATGGCTATGGCGTAGGGCTATGGCTATGGGTATGGCTAAGGGGTATGGCTTAAGATGATGGCTACGGCTATGGCTTATGGCTGTGGGTATGGCGTATGGGTTAGAAGCTGTGGCTTAGGTGCTGGGTTCTATGGCTTAGGGTCTATGGCTATGTCTAGGGGCTACAGGTAAGGGGCTACGTCTATGGCTAAGGGGCTACATCTACGGCTATGGTGCTGCGGCTACAGCTAAGGGGCTAGGAATGGGGCCTGTGCCGGGGTCAGGGCCAGGGCCAGGGCTAGGGCTACGGCTAAGGTTCTTGTTAGGGGTATGGTTTGGGCTGGGGTTTTTGTTTGGGCTAAGGTTTGTGTTTTGGATAGGGTTCAGGTTTGGCATAGGGTTCACGTTTGGGTTCGTGTTAGTATTTGGGTTCATGTTCTATCTAGGGTTCCTGCTCTGGCTAGGGTTCATGTTCTGGTTAGGGTTTGTGTTCGTGTTTGGACTAGTGCTAGGGCTAGGGCTATGGGTACTGCAGAGAGCTATGGTGGAGCAGTATGGCTATGGCTATGTCTAGGGGTATGTCTATTTCTAGGGCTATGTCTATGGTTAGGGCTATGGCGTAGGGTATGGCTATGGCATAGGGCTTTTGTGGGTATGGTATAGGGATACGGCTGTGATGTGGGGTTAGGGCTATGCCATATGGCTAATGCGTAGGGCTATGGAGTAGTCGAATGGCTAGGGCTATTGCTATGGGTAAGTTATAGGGCTATGGATATGGCAATGGCATAGGGGTATGGTGTAGGGCTGTGGCTAGGGCGTCGATCTATGGCTACGGGTAGGGGTATGGCTAGTGCTAAGGCAAGGGAGTAGAGGTATGGCTAGGGATAAAGCTAGGGCGCAGGGTTTCGGCTATGTTGTGGGGCTATGGCATAGGGGTATGGCTATGGCTAGGGTGTAGGGCTATGGCTATGTTCTAGGGCTGTGGCTGTGGCATAGGGGTATGGCGTAGGGCTATGACTATGGCTAGAGCATAGGGCTATGTCTGTGGTGTAGGGCAATGGCTAGGATTATGGCTAGGGTATAGTGTTATGGCTATGTTGCAGGGCCATGTCTATGGTGTAGGGGTATGGCTTAGGGCTATGCCTATGGGTAGGGTGTAGGACCATGTTGTAGGGTAATGGCTATGGCTATGGCTAGAGCTATGGTGTAGGGTTACGGCTATGGCTATGACTATGGCGTAGGGCTATGTCTGTGGCTAGGATTGAGGGGTATTGCTTAGGATTATGGCTATGGTTTAGGACTGTGGCTGTGGCTTATGGCTATGGTTATGGCTTATGGCTATGTCTCAGGGGTATGGTATGGCTATGCCTATGGTTTAGGGTATGGGTATGGCTTATTGCTATGGCTTAAGGACTATGGCCTAGGTGTTAGAGGCTATTGGTTAGGGGCTATGGCTTAGGGGGTATGGCTAGGGCTACAGCTTAGGGTCTACAGCTACAGCTGAGGGGCTGTGGTGACACCTATGGCTATGGGGTACAGTTAGGAGCTTGGGGCTACTGCTAGGGGCTAGGGCTCAGGGGCCAGGGCCATGGGTTAGGGCACAGGGGTTGGGGGGCTAGGGCTTAGGGAACAGGACTTATGGCACAGGGCTAGGTTCTGGCGACTAGGAGATAGGGGCTGGTACCAGGTCCAGGACCATGGCTTAGGGTTAGTGTTTAGTGTTTAGTGTTAGGGCTATGGCCAAGGCTATGGCTATGGGTATGGCTATGGCTTATGTGTTTTGGGTATGGTTTATGGATATGGCTTGGGGCTATGGCTTAGGGCTATGGCTTAGGGCTATGGGCATGGTTTATTGCTATGGTTAGGAGTTATGGCTTAGTGCTAGGGTTATGGCTATGGCTTAGGGCTATGGGCATGGCTTATTGCTATGGTTAGGAGTTATGGCTTAGGGGCTAGGGGCTTTGGCTTAGGGTCCATGGATTATTGGCTGTGGCTTAGGGCCTATGGCTATGGCTATGACTATGGCTATGTGTATGGCTGAGAGGTATGGCTGAGGGCTATGGCTGAGGCCTATGGATATGTGCATGACTAGGGCTATATGTGTAGGGTTATGTTTATGTCTAGGGGCATGTCTAGGGTTTTATCTAGGGTTAGGTCCATGTGTAGGGCTAGCGCTATGGTATAGGGTTATGGCCATGGCTATGGTGTAGGGCTATGGGCTATTGCTATGGCTGAGGGCTATGGCTTATGGCTATGGCTATGGGTATGGCGTAGGGTTTTGGCTATGGCTATGGTGGAGGGCTATGGCGTCGGGCTATGGCTGTGTCGCAGGGTTATGGCTATGGTGTAGGGCTATGGCACAGGGCTATGGTGTAGGATAATGGCTAGTGCTATGGGTAGGACCATGGCATGGGTCTCTGGCTATGGCTATGCTGTGGGGTTACGGCTATGGTGTATGTCTATGGCAAAGGGCTGTGGTTGTGCTATAGGGTTGTGGCTATGGCATAGGGGAACGGTTAGGGCTATCACATAGGCCTATGCCTATGGTCCTGGCCTAGGGCTGTGGTTATGGCTATGGCTATGGCTATGGGTTAGAGCTATGGCTTAGGGCTATTGTTATGGCTGAGGTCTATGGCTTAGGGCAATGGGTACAGCTTAGGGCTATAGGTACAGCTTATGGCTATGGCTCAGGGCTACGGCTGTGGATATGGGTATGGTTTATGGCTATTGCTATGGCTGAGGTCTATGGCGTAGGAGTACAGCTTTGGAGATACGGCTTAGGGGCTATGGCTACAGCTATTGTTAGGGGCTACAGCGTAGGGGGTATGGCTATAGTTTAGGGGCTATGGCTAGGGGCTGCAGCTAGCGGTTAGGGGATAAGATTTAGGGACTAGGGGCTAGGGGCCAGGGCCAGGGGTTAGGGCACAGGGCTAGGTGGTAGGGGCTAGGAGATAGGGGCTAGTGGCTCATGGAGGGCCATGGCTTAGGGTTATTGTTAGTGTGCAGTGTTAGGGCTTAGTGTTAAGTGTTAGGGCTATGGCTGTGGCTATGGCTATGGATATGGCTATTAGTTAGGGTTATGGGTATGGATTAGGGGTACAGGTGTGGCTTAGGGTTATTGGTTATGTCTATGGCTTTGGGCTATGGGTATGGTTTAGGGGTATGGGTATGGCTGTGTTTTAGGGCTATGGCTATGACCTAGGGCTATCGCTATGGCATAGGGGTATGGTGTAGGGCAGTGGCTAGGATGTTGATCTGTGGCTATGGCATAGGGGTATGGCTAGTGCTAAGGCAAGGGTGTAGAGTTATGGCTAGGGCTAAGGCTAGGGTGCAAGGTTATGGCTATGTTGTAGGGCTATGGTGTAGGGGTATGGTATAGGGGTATGGCTATGGCTAGTGCGTAGGGCTATTGCTAGGGTGTAGGGCTATGGCTTTGGCTATGGCTAGGGCATAGGGCTATGACTATGTTGTAGGGCTGTGGCTGTGGCGTAGGGGTATGGCGTAGGGTTTTTTCTATGGCTATGGCCTATGGCTATGGCCATGGCTAGGGATATGGTCTAGGTTAATGGCTATGGGTACGGCTATGGCCTATGGCTATGGCTATGGAGTAGGGCTATGGCTCTGCCATAGGGTGATACCTATGGCGTAGGGCTGTGGAGTAGGGATATGGCGTAGGACAATGGATCTGGCTATGGGTTCAGGCTATGGCCATGGCTTAGGGCTATGACTCGGGTCTATGCCTCAGGGCTACGGCTATGGCTAAGGCTTAGGGCTATGGTTTAGGGCTATAGCTCAAGGGTATGGCGTAGGGGTTAGAAGCCATGGCTTAGAGGCTGGGTTCTATGGCTCTGGGACTATGGCTATGGCTTTGACTTAGGGGCTATGGCTACAGGTATAGCTAGGGGCTACAGCCAGAGGCTACAGCTAGTGGCTAGGTGCTACAGGTTAGGTGCTAGGAGCTAGGGCCCAGGATTAGGGGTTAGGGCACATGGGTTGGGGGCTAGGGGTTAGGGTTAGGGTTAGGGTACAGGGCTAGGTGCTAAGGGTAGGAGATAGGGGCTAGTGGCAGGATCTGGGTCATGGCTTAGGGTTAGTGTTAGTGTTTAGTGTTAGGGCTATGGCTATGGCTATGGGTATGGCTATGGCTTACGGGGATGGATATGGGTTAGGGGTATGGATTAGGGGTTTGGGTATGGCTTAGGGCTATGTCTTAGGGCTATGGATATGGTTCTGGCTATGGCTTAGAGGTATGACTATTGCCTAGGGCTATGGCCTTAGAGCTATACCCTAGGGCTATGGGCATGGCTTAGGGTTGTGGGTATGGCTGTGGCTTAGGGCTATGGGTATGGCTAGGGGCTAGTGGTAGGGGCTAGGGGCTAGGGGACAGGACCAGGTGTTAGGGCACAGGGCGAGGTGCTAGGGGCTAGGAGATAGGGCTTAAGGGTAATGTTAGGTTTTAGTGGTTGGGTTTAGTGTTAGTGTTAGTGTTAGGGTTTAGTTTTAGTGTTTGGTGTTAGTGCTATGGTATGGCTTATTGCTATGGGTTAGGAGCTATGGCTCCGGAGTTAGAGGCTATGGCTTAGGGGTTAGGGGCTATGGCTTAGGGCTATGTGAATGGTTTAGGTGTATGGGTATGGCTATGGGTCAGGGCTCTGACTTAGGGCTCTGGCTCTGGCTCTGGCTATGTGTAGGGCTATATGTCTAGGGGTATATGTCTAGGGTTAGGGGTATGTGTAGTGTTAGGGTTATGGTGTAGGTTTATGGCCTAGGGCTATGGTGTAGGGCTGTGGCATAGGTGAATGGCTATGGCTATGGATAAGTCGTAGGGCTATGGATATCGTAATGGCTATGGCTATGGGTCAGGGTTATTGCTATGTCTGAGGCCTATGGCGTAGGAGTATGGGTAGGGCTTAGGTGTGTAGGTACAGTTTATGGCTATGGCTATGGCTATTGTTAGGGTGCAGGGCTACTGCTATGTTGTAGGGCTATGGCTATGGTGTAGGTGTATGGCGTAGGGCTATGGCTAATGGTACGGCATAGGGCTATGCCTAGGGCATATGTCTACGGCTATGGCTATGGCTAGGGTGTAGGGCAATGGGTATGCCATAGGGTTACGGCTTTGGCTATGGCTATGGAGTAGGGATATGTCTAGGGTGTATGATTATGAATATGGCTAGGGCTGTGACGTAGGGAATGAATATGGAAATGGCGGAGGGCTATGAATACGGCAATGGCCTGTGGCTATTGCTATGGCTTAGTTCTTTGGCTTAGGGCTGTGGGTATGGCTCAGAGGTGTGGGTATGGCTATGGGTTAAACTTACGAGTAGGGCTAGGGTTATGGGTATGGCTGAGAGCTATGGTTGAGGGTTATGGCTGAGTGCTATGGCTATGTCTATGTGTAGGGCTATGGCTATGTGTATGTCTAGGGCTATATCTAGGGTTAGGGCTATGTCTAGGGTTAGGAGTTAGTTTAGGGTTAGTACTATGGTGTAGGGCTATGGCTATGGCTTTGGCTATGGTTTAGGGTTATGGCTAAGGCTAGGGATATGGGTATGGCTGAGAGTTATTTCTGAGGGTTATGGCTGAGGGTTATGGCTATGTGTATGTATATGGATATGGCTATGCCTATGTCTATGTCTACGGGTATGTGTAGGGTTAGGGCTATGTGTAGGATTAGGGTTAATTCTATGGTCAGGGCTATGGTGTAGGGCTATGGCTATGGCATAGGGCTATGGATATGGAGATGGCTATGGCGTAGGCCTGTGGTGTAGGCCTATGGCATAGGGCAATGGCTATGGCTATGGCTGGGCTAGAGCGTAAGGCTACGGGTATGGCAATGTTGTAGGGCTACGGCTATGGCTATGGCTGACGGCTATGGCTTAGAGCTATGGCTATGGCTTAGTGCTGTGGGTGTCGGTCTGGCTATGGCTCAGGGGTATGGCTCATGGACATGGCTCAGGGCTATGGTTATGGCTAAACCTTAGGGGCATGGATATGAGTTAGGGCTATGGCTTAAGGGTATAGATTAGGGGTATGGCATCGGGGTTAGAAGTTATGGCTTAGGGGCTAGGTTTTGCAGCTTAGGGGCTGTTTTTTACAGGTTATAGCTTAGGGGCTATCACTATGGCTATGGCTTACAGGTTTTGGCTTAGGGGGTACTAGTACGGATAGGGGTTACAGCTATGGGTGGGGCTAGGGCCAGGGGTAGGAGTAGGGTGTGGGCCGGGGCTATGTCCGGGGTCAGTGGTCATGGGTGAGGGACAAGTCCAGGGGTAGGGTTCCTGTTAGGGCTAGGACTAGGTATCGTGTTCGTGCTAGGTCTAGGGTTCGTGTTCTGGTTAGGGTTGGTGTTCTGGTTAGGGTTGGTGTTCGTGTTCGTGTTCTGGCTAGGGCTAGGGCTTAGGGGTATGGTATGGCTATGGGTTATGGATATGGCTATAGCTTAGGGCTATGGGTATGGGTATGGCTTAGGGCTATGGCTAGGGATAGGGATAGGGCTAGGGCTATGGGTATGGCTGAGAGCTATGGCTGAGCATGATGGCTATGGCCATGTCTAGGGCTATATGTCTACGGGTATGTCTATTTCTAGGGCTATGTCTAGGGCTGGGGCTGGGGCTGGGGATAGTGTGACGGCAAGGGCGAGGGTTAGGATTAGGGTTTAGTGTTATGGTTTAGTGTTTAGTGTTAGGGTTTCGTTTTAGTGTTAGGGTTTAGTGTTATTGTTTAGCGATTACTGTCAGGGCTATGGCTATGGCTTAGGGCTATGGCCTAGGGGTATGGCATGGCTTAGGGGTCTGGTTATGGACATGGCTATGGCAATGGCAAGGGTATGGCTATGGCTAGGGCTAGTGCTAGGGATATGGCTGTGGCTAGGGCTGGCTAGGGTAAGGGCTAGGGTTAGGGTTATGGCTATAGCTATTGCTTAGGGGCGAGTGGCTATGGCCTAGGGATTAGGGTGTATGGTTTAGGGGCTATGGCTTACGGGGTATGGCTTATGGGTTATAGGTATGGCTATAGCTACAGTTTAGGGATATGTCTTAGGGGCTACGGGTACAGCTTAGGGGTTACAGCTATGGCTATGGCTAGGGGTATGGCTAGGGGCTAGTGGCTAGAGGTTAGGGGCTAGATTCCATGGACCAGGGCCAGGGGTTAGGGTACATGGGTTGGAGGTAGGACTTAGGGAATAGAGCTTAGGGTACAGGGCTAGGTGCTAGGGGTTAGAGATAGGGGTTAGCGCCAGGGCTAGGGCCTATGGGTTAGGGGTAGTGTTAGGGTTTAGTGTTAGGGTTTATTTTGTAGTGCTATGGGTATGGCTATGGCATGGCTATGGCTTAGGGTTATGTGTGTGGCTTAGCGCTATGGGTATGGTATGGCTGTGGCTATGGGTTAGGGGTATGGCTATGTCTATGTCTATGGCTATGGTTATGGCTGAGAGCTATGGCTGAGGGCTATGGCTGAGGGTTGTGGCTGTGGCTATGGCTGAGTGCTGTGGATATGACTATGACTAGGGTATATGTGTAGGGCTATGGATATGGGTATGACTAGGGTATATGTGTAGGGCTATGTCTATGTCTAGGGGCATGTCTAGGGTTATATCTAGGGATAGCTCTATGTCTAGGGCTAGGGCTATGGCATCGGGTTATGGCTGTGGCTATGTCTATGTCTATGGTGTAGGGTTATGTGTATAGCTATGTCTATGGCTATGTTGTAGGGCTATGGCTATGGTATAGGGCTATGGCTGTGGTGTAGGGCTATGGCTATGGCATAAGGCTACGGCTATGGCTTAGGGGTATTGCTATGGCTGAGGGTTATGCCTTAGGGCTATGGGTATGGGTTAGGGCTGTGGTGTTGGGCTATGGCTATGGTCATGGCCATGGTCATGGCAAAGGGTTTTGGCTATAGCGATGGCGGTGGGTATGGCTGTGCCTGAGGGTTATGGCTATGGTGAAGGGCTATGGCATAGGGCTATGGTGTATGATAATGTCTAGGGCTATGGGTAGGACCATGGCATAGGGGTATGACTATAGCCATGGGTTAGAGCTACGGCTTAGGGCTATGGTTTAGGGCTATGGCTGAAGGGTATGGGTACAGTTAAGGGCTATAGGTACAGCTTAGGCCTATGGTGTAGGACTCTGGCTATGGCTATGCTGTAGGGTTACAGCTATGTTGTAGGTCTGTGGCATAGGGATATGGTTGTGCTATAGGGTTATGGCTATGGTGTAGGGCAATAATGGTTAGGGCTCTGACATAGGTCTTTGGCTATGGCCATGGTGTAGGTGTGTGGCTATGGCTATGGCTATTGGTTAGAAGTATGGCTTAGGGCTATTGCCATGGCTGAGGTCTATGTCTTAGGGCAATGGGTACAGCTTAGGGCTATAGGTACAGCTTAGGGGTATGGCTCAGGGCTATGGCTATGGGTATGGCTATGGTTTAGGGCTATTGCTAAGGCTTAGGGCTATGGCTATGGCTATGGCTATGGCTACAGCTTAGGAGCTACGGCTTAGGGGCTATGGCTACAGCCTGGATAGGGGCTACAGCTTAGGGGGTATGGGTACAGTTTAGGGGCTGTGTCTAGGGGCATGGTCTATGGACATGGGTTACAGGTAGTGGCTAGGGGATAGGGGTTAGGGGCTAGGGGCTAGTGGCCATGGCCAGGGCCAGGGGTTAGGGCACAGGGCTAGGTGTTAGGGGCTAGGAGATAGGGGCTAGTGCCTCGTGGAGGGTCATGGCTTAGGGTTAGTGTTAGTGTCCAGTGTTAAGGCTTAGTGTTAAGTGTTAGGGCTGCGGCTGTGGCTATGTCTAGGGGTATGGCTATGGCTTAGGGTTATGGGTATGGCTTAGGGGTATGGCTTAGGGGTACAGGTATGGCTTAGGGTCATTGGTTATGTCTATGGTTTAGGGCTATGGCTATGGCTTAGGGTTATGGGTATGGGTTAAGGGTATGGCTATGGCTATGGCTATGGCTATGTCTATTACTATATGTCTAGGGCTATATGTCTAGGGGTGTGTCTATGTGTAGGGCTATATCTAGTGTTAGGGCTATGGCTATGGCTTAGGGCTCTTGTTTTGGTTATGGCATAGGGATATTGCTGTGATGTAGGATTAGGGCTATGGTGTAGGTGAATGGCTAGGGGTATCGCTATGGTTAAGTTATAGGGCTATGGATATGGCAATGGCATAGGGCTACGGCCATGGCAATGTCGTAGGGGTTAGGACTATGGTTATGGCTTAGGGGTATGGCTTAGGGCTATTGCTATGTTGTAGGGGTATGGCATAGGGCTTTGGATGGGGTGTCGATCTATGGCTACTGTGTAGGGGTATGGCTAGTGCTAAGGCAAGTGCGTAGAGGTATGGCTAGGGCTAAAGCTAGGGTGCAGGGTTGTGGCTATGTTGTGGGGCTATGGCGTAGGGGTATGGTGCAGGGGTATGGCTATGGCTAGGGTGTAGGGCTATGGCTATGTTCTAGGGCTGTGGCTATTGCATAGGGGTATGGTCTAGGGTTATGACTATGGCTAGGGGATAGAACTATGGCTATGGTGTAGGGCAATGGTTAGAATTATGGCTAGGGTGTAGGGTTATGGCTATGGCTATGACTATGGCGTAGGGCTATGGCTAGGATTGAGGGGTATTGCTTAGGATTATGGCTATGGCTTAGGACTGTGGCTGTGGCTTATGGCTATGGTTATGGCTTATGGCTATGTCTCAGGGGTATGGTATGGCTATGCCTATGGATTAGGGCTATGGGTATGGCTTAGGGCTATGGCTTAAGGACTATGGCCTAGGTGTTAGAGGCTATTGGTTAGGGGCTAGGGCTACAGCTTAGGGTCTACAGCTACAGCTGAGGGGCTGTGGGGACACCTATGACTATGGGGTACAGTTAGGAGCTTGGGGCTACTGCTAGGGGTTAGGGTACAGGGGTTGGGGGGCTAGGGCTTAGGGAACAGGACTTATGTCACAGGGCTAGGTTCTGGCGACTAGGAGATAGGGGCTGGTACCAGGGCCAGGACCATGGCTTAGGGTTAGTGTTTAGTGTTTAGTGTTAGGGCTATGGCTATGGCTATGGGTATGGGTATGGCTATGGCTAATGTGTTTTGGGTATGGTTTAGGGATATGGCTTGGGGCTATGGCTTAGGGCTATGGCTATGGGTAGAGCTATGGCTTAGGTTATTGCCATGGCTGAGGTCTATGTCTTAAGGCAGTGGGTATAGCTTAGGGCTATAGGTACAGCTTAGTGCTATGGCTCAGGGCCATGGCTATGGGTATGGCTATGGTTTATGGCTTTTGCTATGGCTTATTGCTATGGCTTAGGGGCTATGGCTTAGGGGTAGGGGCTATGGCTTAGGGGCTATGCCATTGGTCTATGGCTATGGCTATGGCTATGGCTTGGGGCTACGGTTTAGGGGCTATGGCTATGGCTATGGCTTAGGGGCTACAGCTTAGGGTCTACCGTACAGCTTAGGGGCTACGCTTAGGGGTCATGTCTAGGGGTAGGGGCTATGAGTAGGGGCTACAGGTAGCGGCTATGGTCTAGGGGCTAGGGGCCAGGTCCAGCGTTTACGGCATAGGGCTAGGTGGTAGGGGCTAGGAGATAGGGGCTAGTGGCAGGGCCAGGGTTATGGCTTAAGGGTAGTGTTAGGTTTTAGTGGTTGGGTTTAGGGTTAGTGTTAGTGTTAGGGTTTAGCATTAGTGTTTGGTGTTATTGCTATGTTATGGCTTATTGCTATGGGTTAGGAGCTATGGCTCAGGAGTTAGAGGGTATGGCTTAGGGGTTAGGGGCTATGGCTTACAGGCTATGACTTAGGGGCTATGGCTGTGGATACGGCTACAGCTAGGGGTAGGGGCTAGGGGCTACAGTTAGGGGTTGGTACTAAGGCTTAGGGGCTAGGGGTTAGGGACAAGGGCCAGAGGTTAGGGGACATGGTTTGGGGGTTAGGGCTTAGGGAACAGTGCTTAGGCACAGGGCTAGGTGATAGGGGCTAGTGCCTCCTGCAGGGCCATGCCTTAGGGTTAGTGTTAGGGTTTAGTGTTTAGTGTTAGGGCTATTGGTATGGTATGGCTATGGTTATGGCTGTGGCTTAGGGGTATGGGTATGTCTTATAGCTATGGCTTAGGGCTATGTGAATGGTTTAGGTGTATGGGTATGGCTATGGGTCAGGGCTCTGGCTTAGGGCTCTGGCTCTGGCTCTGGCTATGTGTAGGGCTATATGTCTAGGGGTATATGTCTAGGGTTAGGGGTATGTGTAGTGTTAGGGTTGTGGTGTAGGTTTATGGCATAGGGCTATGGTGTAGGGCTGTGGCATAGGTGAATGGCTATGGGTATGCCTAAGTCGTAGGGCTATGGATATCGCAATGGCTATGGCAATGTCATATGGGTATGGCTATGGCTATGGGTCAGGGTTATTGCTATGTCTGAGGCCTATGGCGTAGGAGTATGGGTAGGGCTTAGGTCTGTAGGTACAGTTTATGGCTATGGCTGTGGCTATTGTTAGGGTGCAGGGCTACTGCTATATTGTAGGGCTATGGCTATGGTGTAGGTGTATGGCGTAGGGCTATGGCTAATGGTACGGCATAGGGCTATGCCTAGGACATATGGCTACAGCTATGGCTATGGCTAGGGTGTAGGACGATGGGTATGCCATAGGGTTATGGCTTTGGCTATGGCTATGGAGTAGGGATATGTCTAGGGTGTATGACTATGAATATGGCTAGGGCTGTGACGTAGGGAATGAATATGGAAATGGCGGAGGGGTATGAATACGGCAATGGCCTATGGCTATTGCTATGGCTTAGTTCTTTGGCTTAGGGCTGTGGGTATGGCTCAGAGCTGTGGGTATGGCTATGGGTTAGGCCTATGAGTAGGCCTAGGGCTATGGGTATGGCTGAGAACTATGGCTGAGGATTATGGCTGAGGGTGTGTTTGAAGGCTGTGGCTGAGGGCTATGGGTATGGCTATTTATATGTCTATGACTAGGGCTACATGTGTAGGGTTATGTCTATGTCTAGGGTCATGTCTAGGGCTATGTCTAGGGTTAGGTCTATGCCTAGGGCTGGGGCTATGGCATAAGGTTATGGTTATGGCTATGGCTATGGTTTTGGGCTATGGCTATGGTGTAGGGGTGTGGCTGTGCCATAGTGTTATGGCTATGGCTCGGGATATTGTGTAAGGCTATGGTTATGGCTATGGCTATGGTATAGAGCTATGGTGTAGGGCTATGGCTTAGGGCTATTTGTGTGGCTGAGGGCTATGGCTTGGGGTCATGCATTTGGGTTAGGGCTGTGGTGTATGACAATGGTATAGGGTTTTGGCTATGTTTATGGTAGAGGGGTATGACTATGGTGGAAGGCTATGGCATAGGGCATATGGCTGTGCCATAGGGTTATGGCTATGGTGTAGGGCTATGGTGGAGAGATATGGCATAGGGCAATGGCTCTGACTCTGGCTCTGGGCTATGGCCATGGTTTAGGGCTATGGCTCAGGGCTATGGCTATGGCTAATGCTTAGGACTATGGTTTAGGGGTATAGCTGAGGGGTATGGCGTAGGGGTTAGAAGCCGTGGCTTAGAGGCTGGGTTCTATGGCTTTGGGGCTATGGCTATGGCTTTGGCCTAGGGGCTATGGCTAAGGCGCTACGGGTACAACTTAGGGGCTATGGCTACAGCTACAGCTAGGGGATACAGCTAGGGACTAGGTGCTATAGCCAGCTAGGGGCTAGGGGCTAGTGGCTAGGGGTTAGGTGCTAGGAGCTAGGGGCCAGGGTCAGGGTTTAGGGCACATGGCTTGGGGGCTAGGGGTTAGGGAACAGGTATTAGGGCACAGGGCTAATTGCTGGGGGTAGGAGATAGGGGCTAGTGCCATGGCCTGGGCCATGGCTTAGGGTTAGTGTTAGGGTTTAGTGCTATGGTTTAGTGTTTAATGTATGGCTATGGGTATGGGTATGCCTATGGCTGTGGCTTAGGGGTATGGGTACGGCTTAGGGGTATGGGTATGGCTTAGGGCTATGGCTTAGGGGTTTGGCTGTTGCCTAGGGCTATACCATAGGGTCATGGGCATGGCTTAGGGCTGTGGGTATGGGTTATTGGTATGCCTTACAGGTTATGGCTATGGCTATGACTACAGCTTAGGGGCTATGGGTTAGGGGCTATGGCTATGGCTATGGCTAGGGGGTAGGGGGTATATCTAGGAGCAACGGATAAGGGCTAGGGGTAGGGGCTAGGGGCTAGGGGCCAGGGCTAGGTGTTAGGGCACAGGGCTAGGTGGTAGGTGCTAGGAGATAGGGGCTAGTGACTCTTGGAGGACCATGGCTTAGGGTTATTGTTAGTGTGCAGTGTTAGGGCTTAGCGTTAAGTGTTAGGGCTATGGTTGTGGCTATGGCTATGGATATGGCTATAACTTAGGGTTGTGGGTATGGCTTAGGTGGCTTAGGGTTATGGGTATGGCTTAGGGGTACATGTGTGGCTTAGGGTTATTGGTTAGTCTATGACTTAGGGCTATGGCTATGGTTTAGGGCTTTGGGTATGGCTATGGTTTAGGGGTATGGGTATGGGTTAGGGCTATGGCTATGTCTATGTGTAGGGTTATATGTGTAGGGCTATATGTCTAGGGGTATGTCTATGTCTAGGGCTATGTCTAGTGCTAGGGCTATGGCATAGGGCTAATGCGTAGGGCTATGGTGTAGGTGAATGGCTAGGGCTATCGCTATGGGTAAGTTATAGGGCTATGGATATAGCAATGGCATAGGGCTATGGCGATGGTCATGTCGTAGTGGTATGACTATGGCTATGGCTTAGGGCTATCGCTATGGCGTAGGGGTATTGCGTGGGGTAGTGGCTAGGATGTTGATGTATGGCTACGGCATAGGGGTATGGCTAGTGCTAAGGCAAGGGCGTAGGGGTATGGCTAGAGCTAAGGCTAGGGTGCAAGGTTATGGCTATGTTGTAGGGCTTTGGTGCAGGGGTATGGCTAGGGCTCAGGCAAGTGCATAGGGCTATGGCTATGGCTACGACTAGGGTGCAGGTCTATGGCTATATTGTAGGACTATGGCGTAGGGGTGTGTTGTAGGGCTATGGCTATGGCTAGGGTGTAGGTCTATGGCTATGTTCTTTGGCTGTGGCTGTGGCATCGGGGTATGGCATAGGGCTATGAGTATGGCTAGGGCGTAGGGCTATGGTCTGGTGTAGGGCTATGGCTAGGATTATGGCTAGGGTGTAGGGCCATGACTATTGCGTAGGGGTATGGCTTAGGGCTATGCCTATGGGTAGGGTGTAGGGCTATGGTTAGGGTGTAGGGCTGTGTCTTAGGGCAATGGCTATGGCTAGGGGTATGGTGTAGGTTTATGGCTATGGCTATGATTATGGCGTAGGGCTATGGCTATGGCCTAGGGCTGTGGTGTAGGTTTGTGGCGTAGGGCAATGACTATGGCTATGGCTGAGGGTTACTGCTTAGGACTATTGCTATTGCTTAGGGCTGTGGCTATGGCTGATGGCTATGGCTATGTGTTATGTCTATTGCTCAGGGAATCTGTCAGGGTCATGGCTATGGCTATGCCTATGGCTTAGGGCTATGGGTATGGTTTATTGCTATGGCTTAGGGGCTATGGCTATGGATATGTCTAGGGGCCAGGGGGTATGTCTAGGGGCTACAGCTAGGGGTTGTGGGTAGGGGCTAGGGGCTAGGAGATAGGGGCTAGTGCCAGGGCCAGGGTTATGGCTTAAGGCTACTGTTAGGGTTCGGTGTTAGCGTTTAGTGTTAGTGTTAGGGTTTAGTGTTAGTGTTTAGTGTTAGCGCTATGGCTAATGCGTATTGCTCTGGCTTAAGGGCTATCGCCTGGGGGTTAGGGGCTATGGCTTAGGGGTTAGGGGCTATGGCTTAGGGGATATGGCTGTGGCTACAGCTACAGCTAGGGGTAGAGGCTAGGGGCTATGGCTAGGGGCTTGGTGCCAAGGGTTAGGGGCTAGGGGTTAGGGGCGAGGGCTAGAGGTTAGGGCACATGGTTTGGTGGCTAGGGCTTAGGGAACAGGACTTATGGCACAGGGCTAGGTTCTGGGAACTAGGAGATAGGGGCTCATAGCAGGGCCAGGGCCATGGGTTAGGGTTAGTATTTAGTGTTAGGGCTATGGCCAAGGGTATGGCTATGGCTTATGGGTTTTGGGTATGGTTTAGGGATATGGCTTAGGGGTACAGGTATGGCTTAGGGTATTGCTTAGGGGTATGGCTCAGGGTATTGGTATGGTTTAGAGCTATGGGAATGGCTATGGCTTAGGGCTATGGTTATGTCTAGGGCTATATGTTTAGGACTATATGTCTAGGGGTATGTTTAGGGTTAGGGCTATGTCTAGTGTTAGGGCTATGGCATAGGGTATGGCTATGGCATAGGGCTCTTGTTCTGGCTATGGAGTAGGGATATGGCTGTGACGTAGGGTTATGGGTATGGCATAGGGTTATGGTGTAAGGTTATTGCATAGGTGAATGGCTATGGCTATGGGTATGTTTAAGGTGTAGGGCCATGGAAATGGCTTTGGCATGGGGCTACGGCTATGGCAATGTTGTAGGGGTTCGGCTATGCCTATGGCTTATGGCTATTGCTCTGGCCGAGGCCTATGGCATAGGAATATGGGTAGAGCTGAGGGCTATGGCTATGGCTATGGGTAGAGTGTAGGGCTACTGCTGTGATAGTATTATGACTATGGTGTAGGTGTATGGCGTAGGGCTATCTCTATGGCTAGGGCGTAGGGCTATGCGTAGGGTGTAAGGCTATGGCTATGGCTATGGCTAGGGTGTTGGCTGATGGTTATGCCATAGGGTTATGGCTTTGGCTATGGGTGTGGCATAGGGCTATGGGTATGGTTATGGTGTAGGGATATGTTGTAGGGCAATGGGTAGGGCTATGGCTATGAGTATGGCTAGGGCTATGATGTAGGCCTATGAATATGGAAATGGCATAGGGCTATGAATATGGCAATGGCGTAGGTGTATGAGTATGGCTTAGGAATTTGGCTTAGCGCTATAGGTATGGGTCAGAGCTATGGGTATGGCTATGGGTTAAACTTACGAGTAGGGCTAGGGGTATGGGTATGGCTGAGAGCTATGGTTGAGGGTTATGGCTGAGTGCTATGGCTATGTCTGTGTGTAGGGCTATGGGTATGTGCATGTCTAGGGCTATATCTAGGGTTAGGGCTATGTCTAGGGTTAGGAGTTAGTTTAGGGTTAGTACTATGGTGTAGGGTTATGGCTATGGCTTTGGCTATGGCTTAGGGTTATGGCTAAGGCTAGGGATATGGGTATGGCTGAGAGTTATGTCTGAGGGCTATGACTATGTATATGGATATGGCTATGCCTATGTCTATGTCTATGGGTATGTGTAGGATTAGGACTAATTCTATGGTTAGGGCTATGGTTTAGGGGTATGGCTATGGCATAGGGCTATGGATATGGAGATGGCTATGGCGTAGGCCTGTGGTGTAGGCCTATGGCATAGGGCAATGGCTATGGCTATGGCTATGGCTATGGCTATAGTGTAAGGCTACGGGTATGGGAATGTTGTAGGGGTACGGCTATGGCTATGGCTGATGGCTATGGCTTAGAGCTATGGCTATGGCTTAGTGCTGTGGGTGTTGGTCTGGCTATGGCTCAGGGGTATGGCTCATGGACATGGCTCAGGGCTATGGTTATGGCTAAACCTTAGGGGCATGGATATGAGTTAGGGCTATGGCTTAAGGGTATAGATTAGGGGTATGGCATCGGGGTTAGAAGTTATGGCTTAGGGGCTAGGTTTTACAGCTTAGGGGCTGTTTTGTACAGGTTATAGCTTAGGGGCTATCACTATGGCTATGGCTTACAGGTTTTGGCTTAGGGGCTACTAGTACGGATAGGGGTTACAGCTACGGTTGGGGCTAGGGCCAGGGGTAGGAGTAGGGTGTGGGCCGGGGCCATGTCCGGGGTCAGCGGTCATGGGTCATGGGTGAGGGACAAGGCCAGGGGTAGGGTTCCTGTTAGGGCTAGGACTAGGTATCGTGTTCGTGCTAGGTCTAGGGTTCGTGTTCTGGTTAGGGTTGGTGTTCTGGTTAGGGTTGGTGTTCGTGTTCGTGTTTTGGCTAGGGCTAGAGCTTAGGGGTATGGTATGGCTATGGGTTATGGCTATGGCTATGGCTTAGGGCTATGGGTATGGGTATGGCTGAGAGCTATGGCTGAGCATGATGGCTATGGCCATGTCTAGGGCTATATGTCTAGGGGTATGTCTATTTCTAGGGCTATGTCTAGGGCTGGGGCTGGGGATAGTGTGACAGGAAGGGCGAGGGTTAGGATTAGGGTTTAGTGTTATGGTTTAGTGTTTAGTGTTAGGGTTTCGTTTTAGTTTTAGGGTTTAGTGTTATTGTTTAGTGATTAGTGTCAGGGCTATGGGTATGTCTTAGAGCTATGGCCTAGGGGTATGGCATGGCTTAGGGGTCTGGTTATGGACATGGCTACGGCAATGGCAAGGGTATGGCTATGGCTAGGGCTAGTGCTAGGGATATGGCTGTGGCTAGGGCTGTCTAGGGTAAGGGCTAGGGTTAGGGTTATGGCTATAGCTATTGCTTAGGGGCGAGTGGCTATGGCCTAGGGATTAGGGTGTATGGTTTAGGGGCTATGGCTTACGGGGTATGGCTTATGGGTTATAGGTATGGCTATAGCTACAGTTTAGGGATATGTCTTAGGGGCTACGGGTACAGCTTAGGGGTTACAGCTATGGCTGTGGTTAGGGGTATGGCTAGGGGCTAGTGGCTAGAGGTTAGGGGCTAGATTCCATGGACCAGGGCCAGGGGTTAGGGTACAGGGGTTGGGGGTAGGGGTTAGAGATAGGGGTTAGCGCCAGGGTAGGGCCTATGGCTTAGGGGTAGTGTTAGGGTTTAGTGTTAGGGTTTATTGTGTAGTGCTAGGGGTATGGCTATGGTATGGCTATGGCTTAGGGTTATGTGTGTGGCTTAGCGCTATGGGTATGGAATGGCTGTGGCTATGGGTTAGGGGTATGGCTATGTCTATGTCTATGGCTATGGCTATGGCTGAGAGCTATGGCTGAGGGCTATGGCTGAGGCCTATGGCTGAGGGCTATGGCTGAGGGTTGTGGCTGTGGCCATGGCTGAGTGCTATGGATATGACTATGACTAGGGCTATATGTGTAGGGCTATGGATATGGGTATGACTAGGGTATATGTGTAGGGCTATGCCTATGTCTAGGGGCATGTCTAGGGTTATATCTAGGGTTAGCTCTATGTCTAGGGCTAGGGCTATGGCATAGGGTTATGGCTGTGGCTA
This sequence comes from Desmodus rotundus, assembly GCF_022682495.2. NCBI lineage: Eukaryota > Metazoa > Chordata > Mammalia > Chiroptera > Phyllostomidae > Desmodus > Desmodus rotundus. The sequence goes on along the minus strand of NC_071395.1, from coordinate 23,528 downwards.
TGTCTATGTCTATGGCGTAGGGTTATGGGTATAGCTATGTCTATGGCTATGTTGTAGGGCTATGGCTATGGTTTAGGGCTATGGCTGTGGTGTAGGGCTATGGCTATGGCATAAGGCTATGGCTATGGCTTAGGGGCATTGCTATGGCTGAGGGTTATGCCTTAGGGGTATGGGTATGGGTTAGGGCTGTGGTGTCGGGCTATGGCTATGGTCATGGCCATGGTCATGGCGTAGGGTTTTGGCTATAGCGATGGCGGTCGGTATGGCTGTGGCTTAGGGTTATGGCTATGGTGAAGGGCTATGGCATAGGGCTATGGTGTATGAAAATGTCTAGGGCTATGGGTAGGACCATGGCATAGGGGTATGACTATGGCCATGGGTTAGAGCTACGGCTTAGGGCTATGGTTTAGGGCTATGGCTTAAGGATATGGGTACAGTTTAGGGCTATAGGTACAGCTTAGGCCTATGGTGTAGGATTCTGGCTATGGCTATGCTGTAGGGTTACGGCTATGTTGTAGGTCTGTGGCATAGGGATATGGTTGTGCTATAGGGTTATGGCTATGGCGTAGGGCAATAATGGTTAGGGCTATGACATAGGTCTTTGGCTATGGCCATGGTGCAGGTCTGTGGCTATGGCTATGGCTATTGGTTAGAAGTATGGCTTAGGGCTATTGCCATGGCTGAGGTCTATGTTTTAGGGCAATGGGTACAGCTTAGGGCTATAGGTACAGCTTAGGGGTATGGCTCAGGGCTATGGCTATGGCTATGGCTTGAGGCTACGGTTTAGGGGCTATGGCTATGGCTACGGCTTAGTGGCTACAGCTTAGGGTCTACCGTACAGCTTAGGGGCTACGCTTAGGGGTCATGTCTAGGGGTAGGGGCTATGAGTAGGGGCTACAGGTAGCGGCTATGGTCTAGGGGCTAGGGGCCATGTCCAGCGTTTACGGCATAGGGCTAGGTGGTAGGGGCTAGGAGATAGGGGCTAGTGGCAGGGCCCGGGTTATGGCTTAAGGGTAGTGTTAGGTTTTAGTGGTTGGGTTTACTGTTAGTGTTAGTGTTAGGGTTTAGCGTTAGTGTATGGTGTTAGTGCTATGGTATGACTTATTGCTATGGGTTAGGAGCTATGGCTCAGGAGTTAGAGGCTATGGCTTAGGGGCTATGGCTTACAGGCTATGACTTCGGGGCTATGGCTGTGGATACGGCTACAGCTAGGGGTATGGGCTAGGGGCTACGGTTAGGGGTTGGTGGTAAGGCTTAGGGGCTAGGGGTTAGGGACAAGGGCCAGAGGTTAGGGGACATGGTTTGGGGGCTAGGGCTTAGGGAACAGGGCTTAGACACAGGGCTAGGTGATAGGGGCTAGTGCCTCCTGCAGGGCCATGCCTTAGGGTTAGTGTTAGGATTTAGTGTTTAGTGTTAGGGCTATTGGTATGGTATGGGTATGGTTATGGCTGTGGCTTAGGGGTATGGGTATGTCTTATAGCTATGGCTTAGGGCTATGTGAATGGTTTAGGTGTATGGGTATGGCTATGGGTCAGGGCTCTGGCTTAGGGCTCTGGCTCTGGCTCTGGCTATGTGTAGGGCTATATGTCTAGGGGTATATGTCTAGGGTTAGGGGTATGTGTAGTGTTAGGGTTACGGTGTAGGTTTATGGCATAGGGCTATGGTGTAGGGCTGTGGCATAGGTGAATAGCTATGGGTATGCCTAAGTCGTAGGGCTATGGATATCGCAATGGCTATGGCAATGTCATGTGGGTATGGCTATGGCTATGGGTCAGGGTTATTGCTATGTCTGAGGCCTATGGCGTAGGAGTATGGGTAGGGCTTAGGTCTGTAGGTACAGTTTATGGCTATGGCTGTGGCTATTGTTAGGGTGCAGGGCTACTGCTATATTGTAGGGCTATGGCTATGGTGTAGGTGTATGGCGTAGGGCTATGGCTAATGGTACGGCATAGGGCTATGCCTAGGGCATATGGCTACAGCTATGGCTATGGCTAGGGTGTAGGACAATGGGTATGCCATAGGATTATGGCTTTGGCTATGGCTATGGAGTAGGGATATGTCTAGGGTGCATGACTATGAATATGGCTAGGGCTGTGACGTAGGGAATGAATATGGAAATGGCGGAGGGGTATGAATACGGCAATGGCCTATGGCTATTGCTATGGCTTAGTTCTTTGGCTTAGGGCTGTGGGTATGGCTCAGAGCTGTGGGTATGGCTATGGGTTAGGCTTATGAGTAGGCCTAGGGCTATGGGTATGGCTGAGAGCTATGGCTGAGGATTATGGCTGAGGGTGTGGTTGAAGGCTGTGGCTGAGGGCTATGGGTATGGCTATTTATATGTCTATGACTAGGGCTACATGTGTAGGGTTATGTCTATGTCTAGGGTCATGTCTAGGGCTATGTCTAGGGTTAGGTCTTTGCCTAGGGCTGGGGCTATGGCGTAAGGTTATGGTTATGGCTATGGCATAGGGCTATGGCTTTGGGCTATGACTATGGCTATGGCGTAGGGCCGTGGCCGTGCCATAGTGTTATGGCTATGGCTCGGGATATTGTGTAAGGCTATGGTTATGGCTATGGCTATGGTGTAGGGGTATGGCTATGGTACAGAGCTATGGTGTAGGGCTATGGCTTAGGGCTATTTGTGTGGCTGAGGGCTATAGCTTAGGGCCATGCATTTGGGTTAGGGCTATGGTGTATGACAATGGCATAGGGTTTTGGCTATGTTTATGGTAGAGGGGTATGACTATGGTGGAAGGCTATGGCATAGGGCCTATGGCGGTGCCGTAGGGTTATGGCTATGGTGTAGGGCTATGGTGTAGGGCTATGGCGTAGGGCTATGGTGTATGATAATGGCTAGGGCTATGGTTAGGACCATTGCATAGGGGTATGGCTATGGCCACCGGTTAGAGCTATACCTTAGGGCTATGGCTTAAGGTTATGGGTACAGTTTAGGGCTATAGGTACAGCTTAGGGCTGTGGTCAGGGCTATGGCTATGGCTATGGGTATGGCTATGGTTTAGGGCTATTGGTATGGCTTAGTGCTCTGGGTATGGCTTATTGCTATGGCTCAGGGGCTATGGCTTAGGGGTTAGAGGCTATGGCTTAGGGGTTAGAGGCTATGGCTTAGGGGTAGGGCCTATGGCTTAGGGCTATGGCTATGGCTGTGGCTATGGATTAGGGGCTATGGCTATGGCTTTGGTTTAGGGGCTACGGATAAGGGTCTACGGGTACAACTTGATGGCTACAGCTATGGCTAGGGGCTATGGCTAAGGGTCTATGGGTATACTAAGGGGCTACGGGTAGGGGCTAGGACTGGGATCTGGGCCAGGGTCAGGGCCAGGGCTAGGTCTAGGGTTTATGTTAGGTCTAGTGCTAGTGTTCATGTTATGGCCAGGGTCAGGGCTAGGGTTTTTTTTAGGGTTCGTGTTCGGGCTACGGTTCGTATTTGGGTTCGGGTTCTTTGTAGGGTTCGTGTTCGTGTTAGTGTTCGTGCTTGGGCTAGGGTTCGTGTTCGTGATGGGGTTAGGGTTTGTGTTCATGCTAGGGCTAGGGTGAGGGGTAGGGTGTAGGGTTATGGCTATGGAGTAGGGCTATGGTCATGGTGTAGAGCTATGGCTATGGATATGGTGTAGGTGTATGGCTGTGCAGTAGGGTTATGGCTATAACTCGGGGTATGGTGTAAGGGTATGGCTATGTCTGTGTCAATGGCATAGGGCTATGACTATGGCTATGGCTATGGTGCAGGACAATGGCTATTGTATAGGGCTATGGCTATGCCTAGGGCTATGGCTATGGCTATGATGTAGGGCAATGGCTATTGTATAGGGCTATGGCTATGGCTATGGCTTAGGGCTATTGATATGGCTTAGGGCTATGGCTTATGGCTATGGGTATGGGTTAGGGCTATGGTATAGTGCTATGGCTATGTGTATGGTGTAGGGTTTTGTGTATGGGCATGGTGGAGGGCCATGAATAAGGCGGAGGGCTATGGCATAGGGCTATGGCTGTGTCGTAGGGTTATGGTTATGGTGTAGGGCTATGGCATAGGGCTAGGGTGTACGATAATGTCTAGGGCTATGGGTAGGACCATGGCATAGGGGTATGACTATGTCAATGGGTTAGAGCTACGGCTTAGGGGTATGGTTTAGGGCTATGGCTTAAGGGTATGGGTACAGTTTAGGGCTATGGTGTAGGACTCTGGCTATGGCTATGCTGTAGGGTTACGGCTATGTTGTAGGTCTGTGGCATAGGGATATGGTTGTGCTATAGGGTTATGGCTGTGGCGTAGGGCAATAATGGTTAGGGCTATGACATAGGTCTGTGGCTATGGCTATGGCTATTGGTTAGAAGTATGGCTTAGGGCTATTGCCATGGCTGAGGTCTATGTCTTAGGGCAATGGGTACAGCTTAGGGCTATAGGTACAGCTTAGGGGTATGGCTGAGGGCTATGGCTATGGGTATGGCTATGGTTTAGGGCTATTGCTAAGGCTTAGGGCTATGGCTATGGCTATGGCTATGGCTATGGCTACAGTTTAGGAGCTACGGCTTAGGGGCTATGGCTACAGCCTGGATAGGGGCTATAGCTTAGGGGGTATGGGTACAGTTTAGGGGCTATGTCTAGGGGCATGGTCTATGGACAGGGGTTACAGCTAGTGGCTATGGGATAGGAGTTAGGGGCTAGGGGCTAGTAGCCACGGCCAGGGCCAGGGGTTAGGGCACAGGGCTAGGTGTTAGGGGCTAGGAGATAGGGGCTAGGAGATAGGGGCTAGTGCCTCGTGGAGGGCCATGGCTTAGGGTTAGTGTTAGTGTCTAGTGTTAAGGCTTAGTGTTAAGTGTTAGGGCTATGGCTGTGGCTATGTCTAGGGGTATGGCTATGGCTTAGGGTTATGGGTATGGCTTAGGGGTATGTGTATGGTTTAGGGCTATGGCTATGGCTATGTCTATTACTATATGTCTAGGGCTATATGTCTAGGGGTGTGTCTATGTGTAGGGCTATGTCTAGTGTTAGGGCTATGGCTATGGCCTAGGGCTCTTGTTCTGGTTATGGCATAGGGAGATTGCTGTGATGTAGGATTAGGGCTATGACGTAGGGCTAATGCGTAGGGCTATGGCGTAGGTGAATGGCTAGGGGTATCACTGTGGTTAAGTGATAGGGCTATGGATATGGCAATGGCATAGGGCTACGGCCATGGCAATGTCGTAGGGATTAGGAATATGGTTATGGCTTAGGGGTATGGCTTAGGGCTATTGCTACGTTGTAGGGGTATGGCGTGGGGCTTTGGATAGGGCGTCGATCTATGGCTACTGCATAGGGGTATGGCTAGTGCTAAGGCAAGTGCGTAGAGGTATGGCTAGGGCTAAAGCTAGGGTGCAAGGTTGTGGCTATGTTGTGGGGCTATGGTGTAGGGGTATGGTGCAGGGGTATGGCTATGGCTAGGGTGTAGGGCTATGGCTATGTTCTAGGGCTGTGGTTAGGATTATGGCTAGGATGTAGGGTTATGGCTATGTTGTAGGGCAATGGCTATGGTGTAGGGGTATGGCTTAGGGCTATGCCTATGGGTAGGGTGTAGGACTATGTTGTAGGGTAATGGCTATGGCTAGAGCTATGGTGTAGGGTTATGGCTATGGCTATGACTATGGCGTAGGGCTATGGCTATGGCTAGGATTGAGGGGTATTGCTTAGGATTATGGCTATGGCTTAGGACTGTGGCTGTGGCTTATGGCTATGGTTATGGCTTATGGCTATGTCTCAGGGGTATGGTATGGCTATGCCTATGGATTAGGGAATGGGTATGGCTTATTGCTATGGCTTAAGGACTATGGCCTAGGTGTTAGAGGCTATTGGTTAGGGGCTAGGGCTACAGCTTAGGGTCTACAGCTACAGCTGAGGGGCTGTGGTGACACCTATGGCTATGGGGTCCAGTCAGGAGCTTGGGGCTACTGCTAGGGGTCAGGGGCCAGGGCCAGGGGTTAGGGCACAGGGGTTGGGGGGCTAGGGCTTAGGGAACAGGACTTATGGCACAGGGCTAGGTTCTGGCGACTAGGAGATAGGGGTTGGTACCAGGGCCAGGACCATGGCTTAGGGTTAGTGTTTATTGTTTAGTGTTAGGGCTATGGCCAAGGCTATGGCTATGGGTATGGCTATGGCTTATGTGTTTTGGGTATGGTTTAGGGATATGGCTTAGGGTTACAGGTATGGCTAAGGTTATTGCTTAGGGGTATGGCTTAGGGTATTGGTATGGTTTAGAGCTATGGGTATGGCTATGGCTTAGGGCTATGGCTATGTCTAGGGCTATATGTTTAGGGCTATATGTGTAGGGATATGTTTAGGGTTAGGGCTATGTCTAATGTTAGGGCTATGGTATAGGGTATGGCTCTTGTTCTGGCTATGGAGTAGGGATATGGCTGTGACATAGGGCGATGGTGTATGGTTATTGCATAGGTGAATGGCTATGGTTATGGGTATGTCTAAGGTGTAGGGCCATGGATATGGCTTTGGAAATTGGGCTATGGCTATGGCAATGTTGTAGGGGTACGACTATGTCTATGGCTTAGGGCTATTGCTCTGGCTGAGGCCTATGGTGTAGGAATATGGGTATAACTGAGGGCTATGGCTATGGCGTAGGGCTATGCCTAGGGCGTATGGCTATGGCTATGGCTATGGCTAGGGTGTCGGGTGATGGTTATGCTGTAGGGCTATGGCTTTGGCTATGGGTATGGCATAGGGCTATGGGTATGGTTATGGTGTAGGGATATGTGGTAGGGCAATGGGTAGGGCTAGGGCTATGACTATAGCTAGGGCTATGAAGTAGGGCTATGAATATCGAAATGGCGTAGGGCTATGAATATGGCAGTGGTGTAGGGCTATGGGTTAGGGCCAGGGCTAGGGGCCAGGGCCAGGGCCAGGGCTTGGGCCAGGGCTGGGGCCAGGGCCAGGGGCCAGGGCCAGGACCAGGACCAGGGCCAAGGGTTAGGGAACAGGGGTTGGTGGCTAGGGCTTAGGGAACAGGACTTATGGCACAGGGCTAGGTTTTGAGGACTAGGAGATAGGGGCTAGTACCAGGGCCATGGCTTAGGGTTAGTATTTAGTGTTAGGGCTATGGCCAAGGATATAGCTATGGGTATGGCTATGGTTTATGGGTTTTGGGTATGGTTTAGGGATATGGCTTGGGGCTATGGCTTCGGGCTATGGCTTAGTGCTATGGGTATGGCTATGGCTTAGGGCTATGGCTATGGCTATGGGTGTGGTTTAAGGCTATGGCTATGGCTAGGGCTATGGGTAGGGCTAGGGCTATGGGTATGACTGAGAGGTATAGGTGAGCATTATGGGTATGGGTATGGCTATGTCTAGGGCTATATGTCTAGGGGTATGTCTATTTGTAGGGCTATGTCTAGGGATGGGACTGGGGCTGGGGCTAGGGCTAGTGCTAGGGCGAGGGCAAGGGCAAGGGTTATGATTAGGGTTTAGTGTCATGGTTTAGTTTTTAGTATTAGGGTTTAGTTTTAGTATTAGGGTTTAGCATTAGTGTTTAGTGATTAGTGTCAAGGCTATGGCTTAGGGCTTAGGTGTTAGGGGGTATGGGTTAGGGCCTATGGCTTTTTGGCTATGGCTTAGGGGTTATAGCTATGGCTATGGCTACAGTTTAGGGGTATATCTTAGGTGCTATGGGTACAGCTTAGGGGCTATAGCTATGTGTATGTGTAGGGGCTATGGGGTAGAGGTTAGGGGCTAGATGTCAGTGCCAGGGCCAGGGGCTAGGAGATAGGGGCTAGGGCTAGGGCCAGGGCCAGGGCCATGGCTGAGGGTTATTGTTGTGGTTTAGTGTTAGTGTGTAGTGTTAGGTGTATGTCTATGGCTATGGCTATGGCTTAGGGGTATGGGTATGGCTTAGGGCTATGGCTTAGGGTTTTGCTGTTGCCTAGGGCTATACCCTAGGGCCATGGGCATGGCTTAGGGCTGTGTGTATGGCTTATTGGTATGGCTTATGGGCTATGGTTATGGCTATGGCTACGGCTTAGGGGCTATGTCTTAGGGGGGCTATGGCTATGGCTATGGGGTAGGGGGTACATCTAGGAGCAACAGCTATGGGCTAGGGGTAGGGGTAGGGGCCAGGGCTAGGTGTTAGGGCACAGGGCTAGGTGTTAGGGGCTAGGAGATAGGGACTATTGTCAAGGCCAGGGTTCTGGCTTAAGGGTAGTGTTATGGTTTAGTGTTAGGGTGTAGTGTTAGTGTTAGGGTTTATTGTGAGTTTTTAGTGTTAGCGCTATGGCTATGGATTATTGCTATGGCTTAGGAGCTATGGCTTAGGGGTTATAGGCTATGGCTTAGGGGCTATTGGTTACAGGTTATGCCTTATGGGGGTTATGGCTATGGATACGGCTACAGCTAGGGGTATTGGCTAGGGGCTATGGCTAGGGGCTACAGGTAGGGGTTGGTGGTAAGGGTTAGGGGCTAGGGGTTAGGGGCGAGTGTCAGATGTTAGGGCACATGTTTTGGGTGCTAGGGTTTAGGGAATAGGGATAGGGCA